>NW_027256881.1:72817095-74225845 GCF_029215685.1 Pituophis catenifer annectens | reverse complement strand
GATAGGAACATTAACATTGAGGTCACTGTGGAACCCCATGATGGGTCCATTGGAACAAACCTGTTTGCAAGATGTCTTCCTTAATATCTTCCAGGATTCCTGTCTCACCTGACTTTATGGTTTTATGTCTGACCAGGCCACCAGACTGGCGAATATGATTCAAATATGATCTCAGCCAAAGCAGATAGGACTTTTCCTAATTTTATTCTTGTCTACAATTTCCTTATCTAAATTCTGGCAATATTTTCCCAGATTCCCAGTCTCGACTCCTAGATTCCATCCCTAAATTTAAAAGGATTTCAAAGTAATCTTCTGGCTGTCCTGGTGTTTACAGACAATTGTTTTTCAGTAGAGAGGGTGGAGACTTCATGTTTTTGGAGGACTCTCCTCAGCCCAGGAAAAGTAACAATTATGGAACAATGAAAAGTATCTCGTCCACATTCTGAACAAATCATTTCTAATGTGACAGCTAACACTACGTGAAGCACCATAAGCTGGTTAAAGTATAGTGATCATCTTATGCTCTTAGGACCGTAACGCCCTCCATCGTTGCTAATCCCAGAGAAAAGCTTCTGCTGTTGAATTTTACATTTAATAGCAACGTCTGCTATTTACTTATGTTTTATACACGCCACCAAAGTACACCATCACACTCCTGCATCCTAAATCAATTTCATTAATACTATAAATTCCTTAAAAAAAGGAATTCACACACACTTAGCAAATAGTAAAATATTTCTTGCTTTACATGCTTTGTGGTAAGAAAGGATAAAATGTGAACTGATTCAGTGACCTTTTTCTGAACCCCAGCTATTAATAAGAATATAATAGGAAACAGAACAGCAGCTTATTTTCTGAAAGAGGAACATTATCTTTTTTCAGATGCACTTACAGTATTTGCAGCAGACACACCACCCCCTTTTTTTCTCCCCTCTCTATTCGATTTCCCCCCATCAGAGCCAATCTATGTGGGTTTCCCTGGCAATCTGTCTTGGTCATTATAATATGCACAATATCTTCAGGAAGAGATAGGGAGAAAATGTGCGATGGTCTTTCAGGTAATTCAGGAAATGGTCTTTTTCTTCCATTTTTCACTCAGTCTCCTCTAACATGTTGCCCACCCTAATGCAATTTAGGGCTGGTTCAGAGGATTCTGACATTTATTGAACAATATAAGTCCCCTAAGCATTATCTTCTGCTTCTGCTTATGTGAGGATACAAATCAAAGGACATAGGTCAGGGGTGTCAAACCCGTGTCATCACATGACGTATCGTAACTTTTTCCCCCTTCGCTAAACCAGGCGTGGGTGTGGCCAGCGCATGATGCATCCGGCTCACAGGCCGTGAGTTTGACTGCCCTGACATAGGTGATGTCAGCCAAATCAGGAAAACCAAACAGAAAATAGAACCAGACAATCAAATTCTACTTCATTGTAAATTAACAGAACCCTGCAAATCTAAAAGTATCGTTCTCCCACTGTAGGGAGGATCCCTCTGAGTCTCCTGCCCCACCCACTGTCCTACTGTGGGCTATGCTGTCTCTTATCTGACCATTTCCTAGGCAGCATCTCTTTGTCCCGCCTCTCAAGATCCTTCCAATATCCTAGATGCTTGCCATTTCTGCAGTTTCTTTCAGAGTATGGTGGTTTATAATAATTGATAGTAAAGAATAATAATCAGAACTTTGAGTAGTAAAAATAAAACATAGCTGACTTTACAAACAGAGCCGCAGCTTCAAAAAGCAGAACCCAGATTGGAAGACAATAGGACTACTATCTGAAATATTCCACTGCTTCATAGAACAATAATGGAAGTGGAGAAACTGGCAGGTGGGGTGTTTTCTGAACTGCACTGAGGTTTGTTTGTTTTTAAATACATGTGTAATCTCCAGTGATCTGTAAAATTAATTCAAAAACTGTTACAAATATCAAGCAATGCCTAAATCACAAATGAAAATTATGAAGATAATTAAGTCAACGTCCATATCTAAAAATCTAAAATGGGATAGAATAGTTTACCATAAGAAAAGGTAGCAAGGCATATCGTGTTGAATGGAATCACAGTAGAAGCAGAAAAAACAATATTTTTAGAAATGTAAAGCCTGATGTTCCATTTATGAGTATTCTAGTGGAATATTGACTTTACTCCAAGCTCTTATTTCTCACATTTTATGGATTAGGATCCTTTGACACAATTAGGCACAATTGCATCCATTAGGCAAAGGATTGTGTGTGATTGAGAGAACAGAAATGGCATATAAATCAACAAACTAAATAGGAGAGTGCAAGAACATCATATTTCACCCATTCTCTTCTCTGAAAGATTTCTAAAGTGCATTATTTTTCATCAAACCGAATGAGAACCCATCAAAAATAAGGCAGAATTTCTCTGCTTTATATTAGCTCATAACATCCTGGCAGAAAGCTATTTAGCTTCTTCTTGAACATATTTATAACAGAAAAAGCTTTCTAAGTTCTACTAATGAATTACTTTTACTTGGAGGTTTTTTTTGTGTCTGATTTGCAACCGCTTTTATTTTTACTTACTTATTTATTAAATAATCCAATATATATTGCTGCCCAGTTGTCAAGAAAGTCTAGGCAGCAAATAAAATAAAAATAACATTTCTTTAAAATGGTAACTGACTAAAATAGAAATAAGGCTCAATAAAAATACAGAACCACTAGACTAGGAGTGTCAAACTGATGGCCCATAGACCAGATGTGTCACGCGCAGGCCACACCCACCCCAGCTCCATATAGCAAAAAACATCACAATACATCACGATATGTCTCGTGATGCAATCGAGTTTGACACTCATGCACTAGACACATACATTTATGTTGGAGTTCCCATGCTAATGTCCCAACTCCCAATATTTGGGAGAAAGGCCAGATTTTGTGGCCTTGCAAAAGGCCAACAGAGTAGGAGCTGTCCGTATTTTAGTGGGGAGACTGTTCTATACAGTAGACAGCATTACAAAGAAGACATACCTCCACGGACTCACCAGATGGCATTGCTTTATCAATAGCACCTAGAATATGTTCACTCTGCCAGATCTGAAACTATCAGTCACTCAGAAACCACAAGGAAGCTCACAAGTAACTGGTTCCATACCACGTAGGGTTTTTAAAGTGTCAACCAGCACCCTGAGTGCAGTTCATGTAGGAGCAGTGTTACATGGGTGTACCATGATGTGCTCAAAACTGCATCTGTTGATGCATTCTGGACCAGAAGAAGCATCCAATGCTCTTCAAGGGCGGCCCCATAAAAGCCTCACAAATGTATGAGTGACTGTGAGAAGTGCAACGGGCTCACAAAATGTATTTGTATGAAAGCTCTCCTCTAGGATCATACACACCTGTGTTGGCCTGATCATTAACTCACTCTTCGTTAAAATCTAGAAAGATCAAGTTCCATTTCCCTTGGTCATATATAAAAGGAGCTGGATTTTAGGCTAATTTCCTTTTTATCCAGCTACCTTTGTTGATTCAGAATATAAGAACCAAACACAATACACAGAGTAATTCCTTGTTATGGGACAGATATATATTCAGTACATACAACCTGGAATGCAAGAAATAAACTTGTCTATTAATCAAAAGAATTATTGTACACTGACTCTGGTTTATTTTCTTACCTTTTAGAGTTGCTTTCTTAAGTACCTTCATTGCATAGAGTTGCCCAGTATCAGAACCTTTGATTTTTCTCACTAGAAATACCTGTGGGGAGAAAAAATTTAAAGGGCACTTTAATGAAGTACAATTAAAATAATGGTATTTGTTTCATTTGCTTAATGTAAAGTGAACCTGCCAGGTATGTGATCAAGTAAGTATGCATTTCTCTATTCTTCTGTATTTATTCTTTATTTAGAAAATCTGTACGACACCCATTTCCTTAACAGTTCTTTGTGGCTTATAAAAGAAAAAAATAAACCCACCAGAACAGTATAATCAAAACAAGAAATACAAAAGAAAGATAAAAAGCACTTGATCTTAAAATACCACTTCATAGAAAAAGTTGCTGTCACAATGCCTACAAAAACAGCCAAATTCACAATCGATTTTAACAGTAAGTCTACAAGTGCTCTTAAAATATGGGATGGAATAGAAAAAAGTCTTATAGGAAATTTAAGCCTACAATGAGTAAGACTTATAAATCATGATTGGGCTCAGAAGACAAACACAGAGGATATGTGGGATTTTTAAAAGAGGCTCCACTTACCATTTGGACCATTTTTGGAGCCAGTAACAATTTTAAGGACTAATGCACTCCAAGTAGAATCTCAGAGACTAATACTCAGAAAATAAATAAGGGTTGATTCAAAACTCAAAGTTTTATCCAAGAGTTCTTTAATATAAACAGGTTTCTATATAGGTTTTGTCCTTCAGATATCTACATTTGCCCACACAGATAGCGAAATAAGGATTTTAGTGGCAAAAGGAAATAAAAAAAGAAAAGGTTTATTTATTGATATTTCATATTTCTTAATTGTCCAACTCCTTCAGAGAGCAGCTCTAAGTGATGATAAGATCCTGATTTTCTCCAAATAATGGTTTGTATGTGCAGAATAATAGAACAAAGAGCTCCAAATGAAAAATAGGATACAAAATATGCCTTAGTCTAATTTTATGGAATTTCATATCAATTCTTAACTTCCAAGTGACAGGAACAAAAGGAAATGTACTGATTCCCCCCTCTCTAAAGTAAAAATGCACATATGTACACTATCTAATATTCAGACCATTGTAAAAACCTCAGCCCTTAGTTCAGACATTTGCAACAATAAATACCTCAAAACTGCAAAGTATATCTTCTTGAGAAACACGTTTAATATTTTGAAAGTTTCTTCTCTCCACAGCTGGTTTAGGAAAAGCCAACCTCTTGCTCAGTAACAGATTTCTCTCTAGCAATATCCGCTGAAAGAGGCACAGCTGGAACTAACAAAGTTAGCTACGTATTCTTTCAGTAAGTGCTCTTAGAGGGAAAGGTCTGCATTGGATTACATATTTTAAAAAATCACTATTCACAGAAATTTTCTTTGCTTGCTTTCAAGCATCCTAATTAGGAGGAACCCCTTTCCTTTGCTAGCTTAATTTACAACCTATTGTACTCAGAAATCCAACTCACTGGTTTAAGACTGCAACTAGATTGCAATAGTTCAGAAGATAATAAGACAAATATTAAATAAACTCTGTCATATAAAGTTCTAAAATAGTTAATTTTTGTTGCGAGAGCGGTCATTTATTTTTAATAATTTCTCAAAGGTTGTTCAATTTTTAAAATACCACTAACTAATATTTAAAGGCATTCAACCTTTAAGATTATCTAGGAATTCTTCACAAATTAAAATATCTGCATTTTAAAAAAAATAAGCAGCAAACCTTTGAAGAGTGAATTTTTTTCAAAAAAAAATTGATTTATATGCCACCCTTCTCCGGAGACTCAGGGCGATTTACAATGCGTTAAGCAATAGCCTTCATACTTTTGTATATCTATACAAGTCAGCTTATTGCCCCCACAAACTCGGTCCTCAATTTACCTACCTTAGAAAGGATGGAAGGCTGAGTCAACTATTATACTATATTCATGAATGGGAGAAGAAGAGTGGGAGAAAAAAAATCAGCATTTGATTTTGCATACCTTTGCCTTTCTATAACTATAGAACGCATAGCTGTAAATCTGACTTTATATTTAATAAGATAGTCATTTGTCAGCTGTTCCCTGTAATATTGGGTAATATTGCATTTGATTGTATTCCTCTCAAAGCATGTGAGTCAAACACTAACTAATGTTTAAGAAGATATGAAAATACTTATCATATCTATAAAAATACAACAAATGAAAACTAATTCAAAACATTATTACCTGCTCATTCCTACCAAAAGCTGTCCACTGCAAAATAATTTCTTATAATTCCATTAACTGAAAAACTGATTGCCTTGAACAAAGGTGCATTTTTAAAATATGATATCATATACTAACTTGGTAGATGTGGAACACTGAAATATTTAAAACTTGTATGGATTCAGGCTAGATGAAGAGTACTTTCTCGATTTCTCCTCAAAGAGTGTTGGGTTTGAAAGGGAAATGGAAGGAGAATCAGATTTAGCTATAAATGACAGATCTCAAGAGTCTAATCAGTGTTTTCCTTCCAGTTTTGTAGGTTGTATCTAATATAAACAGAAGAAACCTTATCCAAAAATATCTTCCCTGCTTCCCTATTTCAAATCACTATATTCCCTGAAAATGCTCTGTGGGGAATCAAAGTTCTCCTTAACAACTGGAGCTACATTGAAAGAGTAGGCTAAATGGGGGAAACTGTGGCATCTGGGATGCCTTTATTTTGGTTCATATAATCCACTGACAAAGTAAAAATATTGTTCAAAAGCTGAGGGTCTGAGTCAAGAAGGAATAATAGAAGGTACCAGAAGAGCTGGATGTTTCCTTCATTCTCCATAGCTTTAAATGCCCTATCCTTGAGGAAATATTAGATCCTTGAAAAAGAAGCGAGGCTGCTTTTATGTTTATAGCAACATGAAAGAGGGTAAGGAAAGGAAACTAGGTACAGAGGAAGAGACGAGGAGTCAGAAAAGAGGGGGGGGGGGAAAAGAAAGCTGAAAATGTGACCCTATATATGAGTCAAAGGATGCACCTCTCTCTCATGAAGATGTTGTTCCTATGTCTGTTCCTATTTGTGCACAAATCGCGCGCAAAGCGTGTGCGTGAAGCGAACCAGTGGTAACACTGGTTGAAACCCACCACTGCTTCACAACAGCATCAACTTTCAGAATTCCTACCTAAATGCACTGCATTCTAGGAACTGATCCACCAACTTTGAAGACAGATTTGAAAAAGCTAAATTACACATAAAACATTACCTTTCCATAGGAGCCTTGTCCCAATACTTTCAGGAGCTCAAATTGAGAGGGATCTGCTTTTTCGAAACCTTCTTTGACATGGTGACTGATGTCTATCTCCTTTACAATGCTTTCTTCCTGTGAATGAAAAAATAAACCAAGGCACAGTTCATGACCTGGATAAAACTAATTACATCACTTAATTCCAACTGCTATTCTTCTATTCAATTTTCACTTCAAGGCTAAGCATTATACTTGTGTGAAACTATTAGTTCCATCCATCTTTGTGCACAAATATTTTCATTTCATATGTTAAACATATTGAACCTGACTGTGATTTACTTTCATCTATGAAATATGTTGATTTATTACTAAATTAAAAGAAAAGTAAGACTGTAAATCAAAACATAGCAGTCAGTTCATAAAGCTGCTAGGCCTGAGTAAGCTATTCTATTACAAACCTTGGATTTTTTTTTCAAGGTAGGGGAAAACAAAGGACAGATATTACTGTCATCAGATTTAGGGGTTAATTAGTAGGTGCACCTTAGAAGCAATTATTTTGGAGTTAAAAAAAACTCCCATATTTGACTAAATTTCAGCTAATAAGCGCAGAATATTTAGTTCCCTTGGTCAGCCAAATAATAAGAGCAAATCATTACTGTTGATATGTCATATTTTAAAGTTGGCTCGTCAAGAACCCCGAATCCTTATACTCTAATTGTAGGTACAGACCTGTTAAGTCTAGTAGGCTGAATTACAGCTAATAAAAACTATAGTAAGAACTCCATCCGGTTAGTTCAGAAGAATACTTGACAAAATTTATATTCAGATGTCCCCAGTTCACAGAGGGGTTAGAAAGAACTTTTCACTTCAGTGCTAACTCAGCATTGTAAGCAACCTTACATTTCACCTCAGCTGTAACATCTGGCTGAACTTTCTTCCTTTATGCCATCTTTAGAATTTTTAATGTATCTGTTTTATATATTCCAACTGGATCCAATATAGGTCAAGAGATGTCTAATATCTTATATTATAAAGTTGAATATATATGATACTTTAATCCTTGCTTTTTATGAAAGGGTCTAAAATGAAGATAAATTGCTATTAATTATGAGCACATAGAGCTATAACTTCATTAGTACAAGGAAAATTCTCACCAAAATCTAGAACGACGTTATTCGTACATAAACAAAGAAAACAGATTTTTCTCAGGAGAAAAGCTGAATAACTAATGACGTATTCCTTAATGTGTAGCATTGAATAATACCTGCCAGCCTTAGATCTTATTAAGTCTTTTTGTTCTACATAAAGTGTTGTTATTGTTGTATGTCACATAACTTAAATTGTCTGATTAAACGATCCAGATTGTCCTCTCTGAATCTATGATTGAGGTTACTGCTAGCTAATTACCTTGCAGATCTGGAAAAGGTGAAGAATATCTCTGCCCAGGGCAACAAGGTGTCTTGGATTAGCTTTTATAAATAGTCACTTTATATATATAAACAATTACTGGTATAATAAATTCCATTTACAAAGGACAGACCTGAACATACATTATTGCTGAATTCTTCTTTGTTATAATCCTGTCTCCAGATATGAACTCAAAGTCATATTAAAAATGTCTTTACTGTTATTCTTGAGATTGGCAAAGCAACTAGAAAAACAGATATAGGCTAAATCACAAGGTTTTAAATCAAAGTCTGTTTGTTGAATAGCCCACGGGAACCTGGTTTCAATATTACTATTAAACTACAGCCCACATATTATGTTCAGGCAAAAACAAACGTACATTACATGGATCCTTCTCACTCTTTTCTTAATTAGCCTTTTTTCTTCTTTTTTAAAATCATGTTTACTGTTTAGTTTCTTTAAATCACTAGTATGCCAGGGTTTTCTTCACTGTGCAACCATTTTTTTTCTGTTGTTATTGTAGGGTATTTTTCAGGGGTGAGATCTACTTACCTTCCTTACCGGTTTGGAAGCGCATGTGTGCACAAAACCTTCTGCGCATGTGCAAAATCTTCTGCGCATGCGCAAAATACACATTACTTCCTGGTTAAAACTGGGCAGTATGACACCCAGGTGGGTGGGCAGAGCTTCGCTCCACCATCGCTACTGGATCGCCGAACCACAGGCCAAGATCACTACCGGACGGGGCGATCTGGTCCAATCCGGGAGCATTTCATCCCTGGTATTTTTAATATTTTACTATTACAAATAAAACACAAAATCAAAAATAAACATGGGTGGGTATAATGTGTGAATCTGATCCAAGGCTGCCTAAATTGGTTTCAGAATATAAAGTACGGTAAGTGAGAGAAGCACCATACTGAACTCTTTGAAGTACTCTGAATATGTGATCCGTTTTAACTCTGCTTGATTGTTTTAAGTTCTGCTTGTATCCAGGCTGAGCAAAGATCATATTTTTATGCAGTGCTAGAACAATAATCCACCCAGATTCTAAAAACCTGCTTTGATTACAATTTACTCAGGCAAGTTTTCTTAACCAAATGTTTTCAATTCTGTGGAACTATCCTCTCACTATCTCTAGCCAAAGCAAATATACCAAATAAAAAGTATGAAAATAAATATTCAGATGTGCTGAGGATGATGGGAATTAAAATCTAATGTATTTCCAGGATTCTAAACTGAAGAAAAGGTTTTAAATAAATTTCCATTTTTTTGGGTTCAGATCAAACAGGACACTGCTTTTATGTAGGATATGTAGAGCAAAAGCTTTTGGACAACTTCTGATTAGTCAGAAGAAAAAAGGGGGAAATGCAGGAGCTATAGGAGCCTAGAATCAGTGAGGTCACAAGATCTATGCATAAAATCTACATTTAAGGCCAGAGGGGCCTAAATTAATGGCTGTTAGCTTCAACTGGGCAATTAAAGCCCCATATCTTTTTAATGTATGATCTTTCTGGTCTTTTGAAGGGCATTAAACACTTGGATATTTCCTCAGACACTTGGGCTGCAGAGTTAAACTACTTTGAAAGCTCAAACTGCCCAAGGAGCTGCTGATACAGTTCTACAGAGGAATTATTGAGTCTGTCATCTGCACCTTTATAACTGTCTGGTTTGGTTCTGCAACCCAACAAGACAGACACAGACTTCAGAGGATAATTAGAACTGCAGAAAAAACAGTTACTACCAACTTGCCTTCCATTGAGAACCTGTATACTGCATGAGTCAAAAAGAGTTGTGAAAATATTTACAGACCCCTCGCATCCTGGACATAAACTGCTTCAACTCCTACCCTCAAAACGACGCTATACTGCACACCAAGACAACTAGACACAAGAACAGTTTTTTCCCGAACGCCATCACTATGCTAAACAAATAATTCCCTCAACACTGTCAAACTATTCACTAAGTCTGCACTACTATTAATCTTCTCATTGTTCCTATCACCCATCTCCTTCCACTAATGACTGTATGACTGTAACCTTGTTGCTGGTATCCTTAAGATTTATGTTGACTGTTTCCTAATATGATTTGATTGCTTATTTGTTCCCTATGACTATCATTAAGTATTGTACCTTATGATTCTTGACGAATGTATCTTTTCTTTTATGTACACTGAGAACGTATGCACCAAGACAAATTCCTTGTGTGTCCAATGATACTTGGCCAATAAAGAATTCTGTTCTGTTCTGTTCTGTTCTGTTCTGTTCTGTTCTATTCTATTCTATTCTATTCTATTCTATTCTATTCCATTCCATTCCATTCCATTCCATTCCATTCCATTCCATTCCATTCCATTCCATTCCATTCCATTCCATTCTATTCTTCTGTTGATGGATTTGTCTGTGATCTGAATTAAAATGGGGCTGTTTTGGGGTCTGGCCAAATGTTATTACCAAATCTATTTTTTCTCACTTTATTCAACGTCATTTTTACCTGTAAGGTAAAATTGTTTTGTTAATTTAAATTAATCTCACCAGTGAGCAAGAGGTACATGTCTTGACTTGGCTAATTTGGATGTTGTCATTACTTAACATAAAAATAAAATCTCTTGGGATTATATTTTAACTGAATAATTTTACTTCCTTGTATGATGAAAGAGTATTTTATTTTGTCTTTGAATAAAGGTTTAAAGAAATCACCAGATAACGTTTTTTCAAGAAGGTAAACATGAAGCTCAGAGGTGGAAAGGGGAAAAAAAGAAAAAGAAAGGCAGCTGGTGGCTGGCCAGAGTAGAAAGCAGGAAAAGAGGAGGAGATAATTCTATAATTAAAACAAAGAAAAGAAACTAGCAGCACCTTTTGACATTCTATAATTAAGCATAACTTTGGTTGTTGTATCTCTTTAAGGAGAAACAACTTATGTCATTTCATATCATTTCATAAAACAAAAGGTTTGATTGTTCATTTCTAACTTATCTTCTGAATAAACAGGGGAGTAATATAATAACCCCCCTGTTTATTCAGGGGAGTTTATCTCAAATCCAAATTCTACAATACAAGGAAAAAGAACAGGCATGACCAATGAGGCAAGGCAAGCAGTTATCAGTTCCCCACAAAAGGGTTGCAATAAATTAGGTCATCTCTACCTACCAGAACTCCACCACAGCCAGTCCTATGACTGAATAAAAAAGCAGAAAATATGGGCGTGGGGATAATCATCCTGACTATCTTGACAGACTTGAACATTGGGCACTATTTAACAAAATGAAATTCAACAGTGAAAAAAGTAAGGTTCTACATTTAGGCAAGAAAAACAAAATGCACAGGTACAGTGTATGTCGTACCTCACTCAATAGTAGTAACTGTGAGAGGGATCTTGGAGTCCTAGTGGACAATCATTTAAATATGAGCCAGTAGTATGCAGCAGCTGCCAAAAAAGGCAACACAGTTCTAGGCTGCATAAACAGAGGGATAGAATCAAAATCATGTGAAGTGTTAATACCACTTTATAATGCCTTGGTAACACTTGGAATACTGCATTCAGTTTTGGTTGCCATGATATAAAAAGATGTTGAGACTCTAGAAAGAGTGCAGAGAAGAGCAACAAAGATGATTAGGGGACTGGAGGCTAAAACATGAACAATGGTTGCAGGAACTGGGTATGTCTATTTTAATAAAAAGAAGGAATAGGGGAGACATGATAGCAGTTTCTAATATCTCAGGGGCTGCCATAAAGAAGAGGGAGTCAAGCTATTCTCCAAAGCACCTGAGGGTGGGACAAGAAGCAATGGGTAGAAACTAATCAAGGAGAAAAGCAACTTAGAACTAAGGAGAAATTTCCTGACAGTTAGAATAATTAATCAGTGGAACAACTTGCCTCCAGAAGTTGTGAATGCTCCAACACTGGAAGTTTTTAAGAAGATGTTGGATAACCACTTGTCTGAAGTGGTGTAAGGTTTCCTGCCTAAGCAAGGGGTTGGACTAGAAGACCTCCAAAATCCCTTCCAACTCTGTTATTCTAAATATCATCTCTCTCTACTGGTCAGTCTCCCTTTTTTATTTTCACTTTTAGGGTGGGCAGTGTGTAAAGAAATGTCACATAACGAAAATGGTGAGGAGGAAATAGAAACCAATAAATTTGCAATAGTGGCAAATATCTGTAGCTTGGGTGTAGGATGAGGGTGAAGGTTCGTTCTCCGAGCTGGTGGGTTGGTTTCCAAACATTTCATTACCAGGCTTGGTAATGGCTAGGTAACCAGCCCACAAGCTTGGAGAATGAACCTTCACCCTCAAACAAGTAAATAACTGCAGCTGCATCCAGTGCTTTGATTCTGAAAGCAACTAACATGTTGCTCAAATATATTTAAAAGTGGAAAAGAGATGTCCATCTATATCAGGAGTGTCAAACTCTTGTCATCACATCATCATGTGACGTATCCTTTGCTAAATCGGGCATGGGCGTGGCCAGCACGTGACGCATCTGGCCCGTGGGCCATGAGTTTGACAAACCTGATCTATATTATAGGTAATCCTCAATTTACAACCATTTATTTAGTGTCCAAAGTTACAGTAGCACTGAAAAAAAGACTTATGATCCTTGCAGCATCCCCATGGTCATGTGATCAAATCTGGATGCTTGGCAGCTAATTCATATTTATGACAGTTGCAGTGTCCTGGGGTCATGTGATCACCTTTTTTTAATCTTCTGACAAGCAAAGTCAATGGGGAAGCCAGATTCACTTAACAGCTGTGTTACTAATGTAACAATTGCCGTGATTCATTTAACAATCAGGGCAAGAAAGGTGGTAAAATGGGGAAAAACTCACTTAATGGTTTGCTTAGCAACAGATATGTTGGGCTCAATTGTGGCTTTAAATCAGAGGTGTCAAATTGGCGACCTGCAAGCCCGATGCATTACACACAGGCCGTGCCCACCCCAGCTCTGCAACGGGAAAAAATGTTACGATATGTCATGTGAAGGCAACATGACACAATGAGTTTAACACCCATGTTGTAAATTAAGAACTACCTGTAGCGCTACCATCTTTTAAGCTTACAAATGGGCTTATCAAGGTACTGTACACTACAGGAGACATCAGAAATAAAGGAGAAGGATAGTAAATACTTTGTCCAGCGTCATTTCATTCTTGATGTTGGCCTGGCTTTATCAAGGATGGATTTACATGTCATGGTAAGGGGCTTAGGCTGACTAATACATGCGTCACCAACTTAAAGTTGCCTCATATAGCTCTATTGCATAGTCAATGGCTTTCCTGTGGTGAAATGAGTCATTCAAACTTAAACTCACCATTATTTTTGATTAGCATTCACTGGAATTTGAAACCAAGGTTAACTATTAATTTGAATTTAGCATGCTATATGAACCCCAAAAAACTATGGTATTTTAAAAAATACATTGCCTAATGTGGTACCTGAACCAAATAATTGGTTTGTATTTCCTAAACTCCAATAAGTTGAAGACCATTCCATGATAAGTATTTTCTGAATCAGATGTCTTTTTTCCACTCTACACATGTCAGAATAGAGATTGAGAAGACAACGAGGAGGAATTTATTGGAGCAATGCTATTCTGCAAAAATGGGCATCAATTCCTCCAAACAGCAGCTGAAAAATGTCAGCTGTGACAGAAGACAATGGGAAGGTACAAATCTGCCTCTTCCAGAAACTGCTTCAGCAGAGAGGTTGTGACCTGAATTCCAGTGGCTCGAAGTCATTAACAGCATCAGAGACCACAGGAAAAACAGCTTCAGCTCTTGCCAATTGTATACAAAATGAGACAGATTTGCAAATGCAAAGAGTAGGATTCCATTAATAACTAGCGCACAGGAAGCTCAGAGCTAGTACACTGGGGGCTGAGGTCTAACTACTCAAGATAGTTTCAAGATACTTATGTAACCCACTTTATATAGCTGTTCTTTGTAGATCCATTTAGCTTTTTGCCTTATATAATAATTTCGTCATTGCACAGATACTTATTTTATAACTTTCTATCACAAACTGTACTATCTTGTACAATGAGAACCCAATGTATAGATGGGTTTTTGGGGTTTTTTTGATATAGCAGTCAAAGTAGACAAGTTACAGAAAAACTGTGACACTGGATTTCAGAAAAAAACTTAGTAATATTATTGTCTGAAAGATTATGTCTTTCTCTCCCCATTTTGCTCTGCCTTAACAGTTCAAAGTTACGTTACTAAAAAGAGAAGTGTTTCATGCATTCTGAAAGCAATGGCTTAAAGGAGTTTAATTTACCATTTGGCAATAATTATTCAAGCAGTGAAAATATTATATTCGATTGCAATCTTATACCAGGAAGTAAAATCTACCAGACTCAATAGAATTTTCTTCTGAGTAAACAGAGGTAGTCCTTGACTTACAGGCACAATTAGGATAAGAATTTCCATTGCTAAGCAAGGTGGTCATTAAGTGAATCATAGAAACATGAAGTTAGATACAAGGAAATGGGACACTTATGAAGAGATAAGGTCAAGACTCAGTGAATGATGAATGAATGCAGATGAGGGAGTAGCAAGTATGAAAGAAGTAGATTGAGGTGATTTGACCATATTGAAACAAAGGATGAGGACAGAATCATAAAATTGAATATATGAAGAAGTTGAATGAGTCAAGAGGAAAGGAAGAGTCAAAAACAATCATGGTTGTACAGATTTAGACAGAATTGATAAAATCTCAAAAAAGAGGAATGTGGTATATTTGGCAGTTCACAGTTGTGCTGAAAGCAAGGATGATTTGCAAGTTTAGAATAGTATAAAGAGGAATAATTGGTATAAACTAGATTTAGCCAGATTTCCTTTGGTTTTGTTTTCTGAGTTTTGTTGTTTGTTCACGTTTTTGTTTTTTTAGTTTATTATGGTTTAGCAATGAAATTTCTCATTGTGTCAGCAGGTTTTTTTTGTAAATCATCCTTTAGTTTCTGGATCACTTAAACAAAACTGAACAAAGAGGTTTTGAAAAAAGAACTGCTCCTTAAGGAAGAATAGAGCAACAACAAAAGAATAACCTGGGATTGCTTCCAGAGACCCATATCTTTATCCAAAACCTACAAATGTCAAGGAAAACACAATCAGGCTAGTATTTTAATTTCTGTATTTCTGTATATCCTGACCCATGTAAGCTTAGTGGATTTTTAAGAAAGGCTGGAATATTTGTTGTTAAAACTATTGATCAATGAATGTTCTTGCAGCCTTCCAAGTCCACCAATCAATTTTGTGCTTTTGCCACCCATTTGTTCTTTTACAGATTGTTCTTTTGCTGAAGAACAAAAGGCAGTGAATGAATCAGTGGATGGAGGTGGTGGAAGCAAGGATGATTTGCAAGGACAGAAAGATATGGAAAAGCCTAATGCATAAACTGATGTACTACTGTATATTCCTTTCTCTTTGTCTTATCACAAATTGAGCTAAGTAAAATAATACACATTATGGTTTAAACTGCTTTTACTCCAACATATGACCATTAAAGACAAGGTTGTCCTGAAAATCCATTAAGTCTAAAATCTAAAATCACCTAACTACATCTCTTTGTCTGTGCTCTTAACCACTCAGTTGAATTATTTCTAATTCCTCTTTCATCCACATTATGTCCACCAATGTAAATGTGCACTGTACATAACTGCTGTTTCTGTTTGTCAGAAATATCGTATCTTTAAAGGCATTCAATTATGTGAAATTTGTTGCTTCAAACTTTTTTTTTTTAACCTTACAAAACTCTGAATTGTAGTCTGCTTGGATAAATTCAGGGATATTTTTCATAATTTATCAATTATGGATTTCTTTGAGAATTTGTAAAAATAATAAATAAATGAAATAAAAAAAATTTAATTCCTCCCACAGGCAGAAGTGATAGAGTGGATAGAGACACCAACTGTTATGACTGTATCTCTTCATACATCAGAGAGTGCATCGCAATGGAAATGAAATAGTAAAGCACCCAGTAAATATAATTATTTTCTGTCTTGGATATAGCTGAAATAATTACAAACAGAAGTCAGCCCATAGTTGTTATTTGCATCATATTTACCTAAATGCAACGAGATGGAATTATTATGAGTAAACATGGCAGGACTGGGACACCAGAAAGTTGTTCCTCTTTCCCATTTGCGTATAAAATCTAAAGAATTTCTTACTGTATCTGTATCTAGATGAACACTAACGCCAGCACAAATCCAGATACAATGAAATGTTCCATGATGCTGGTCTCTCTTTCTAAATATCTTCATGTTACAATCGCCTGGTGAAATGGCCAGAATAAACTGACTTGAATCAACATTCATTTCCATTCAGACTCACATTGTCCTTGCCAGCTAAATTATCCAATTAATCAGCTATCATGTAGTACTCTATCTTGACTTGAATCCTGTATTCTTCTTGGAAAGTTTGTGTTCAGTGAACCTATGATAGATTAACTCTTTAGTTATCATAATGTAGTACCCTGCACTACATGTTCACCTACAGAAAAAGAAATGAAGTTCAGTCAAGATCAGCAACAGACATATATGAACAATGGAGAATAAATAATTAGTTCTGGAGTTAGGAAGAATCAATGAGGGAAAATTTATCAGAAAGGCAGAAGAAAAAGAAAGATCACGGAAAGGAAATGGCTCTGTCAAACCTACAAGTCCAACAGCCCTTTGATTTTTCATGACAGCATCATTTGATTTGTAGCCTAATAATTAGGAATTTACAGTATTTTCTGAAAAAAAAAAGTCAGGCATGGGTTTCAAGACTGGCATCTGACTAAAGTTGGCCTCTGAACGTTCAGCATGTTAAACAACATGCTTAGAGCAGACACAGATAGAAAAGAAGAAGGGGAGAACAATTTATTCCTTACTGCTTAAAATTGGTTTAATATACTTATCACTGGTATCCTCCAGATACGTTGAATTTCTCCTCTTGTCACTCCTCTGTTGACTAGGAATGATTGAAGTTGAATCCCATTTTGGGAAGTCAAAGTTTGAGAAGGAGGATCTAATTGCTGGTCCCTGTTCAATATTCTAATAACTTTTTAAAGGAAATGTTTTGCATGGGAGCTTATCCCAAATACATGGAATAAACATCTCATACTTTTAATTATAGCAAAAGCAGGTGCTTCTTAAATAATGTTTGCTGATGATAGCACAGGAGGGGAAAATGCCAAATATATGCCAAAGTGACAGATTTAAAGTGAGAAGGGTGTCACTGTCTCAGACAGTTAATCAACAACATGAAACAATAATTATCTCGTCTTTAATCATCCAGACCTGTCTGTCACCTCTTCTTTAACTGTGAGGAGTTGAGGTATCTTGCATCTCTTAAAATTTTGCAATGGAAAGGAAGACAATATTCATTTGGCAGGTTAAAGATCTGCCTGAACTCTGTACATCTTATGGAAGAAGAGAACCTTATAAATTTTAGTAAACATATTTGAGTGTTATTCAAGGTTTAATTTGGTATTGAGACTTTCAATACCTACTTAACGTCTGCATTAGCCATTGGGAGAAGTGTGAGCAAACAATTCCCCATTAAGGAATCATATTTAGCTCAGAAGTCTGCATCTGCTGACCTACTAATCTAGAATAATTTTTCATTTGTTTTCTCTTAATCTTTTCAGGAAATTATTATATATTATACCATTAAAGCCCTCAACCAAATTATATAAAAATGATTAATTACTCAGGAAGGGCAAGGTTTTTAACCCTTCTCATAGGAGATAAAAGAAGCAGTCCTATGCATCAGATCTGAGATATTGGATCTCTGCCAATATCCTATCAATGGATGGAAAGATAATTCAGGTGTAGCATCCATCAGCAGGAAGAGATAGAAGACCTCTTTCACTATTTTTATACTTCTCTAAAAGTTGTTTCTCCCCATCTAATAATTTTCCAAAGGGAAGATATGAGTACTGGGCAAAGATAAAAGTCTGTAAAGAAGTATGTCTACAGAGTACGCCCCTCTCCCATGCTACATTTTTAATTGCTGTTCTGCCATTATATTGCAAGCCAGCACATCCTTCATTGTGGCAAACTATGACTCCATGAATTCTGCCTTGATTCTGAAATACAAATTACAAGACATGTTCCTGATTGATCATGTTAACAATATGCAACTGTAGGGATAAAGTGAATTTTTTTAAAAAATAATAAAAGTTAAATCTCTTATGGCCCTTTGAAAACCAAGAAATTAACTTCTTCATGGAACATTTCCCTTTAGCCTCACTTAATGTGGTAATGGGACTATGGGATCATTCTGACCAGTAACTTACCTAGCACACTTAATACCAGGAGAAGATCGTTTTTTTAACATCATCCTCCACTGCTGAGAGCCAACTTATTGTAGTAGCTGAAGCATCTAGCTAGAAACTCGGAGACTGTGAGTTTTAATTCTACCTTAGAATCAGTCAGCAGTGCGATCTCAAGCTCGCCCCTTCCTTCAGCCCTATAAAAGGAATTGGCAAGCCACTTAAAAAAAAAAGCTGCTAAGAAAACTACAGGGGAATGTCACCAAGACTCAAAACAGATTTGAAAACACTTTTATTTTCTTCATTGCTGAGGTGCTATGCTGCATTACCAACAGCTAAACAGTTGTTTGCCACATGGGCAGCCAACTCCACACTCAGCCTCTTCATCGTCTTAGGTAACATCCTCCTTACTGCCTGCATCCAGCTAGCCTAGATCAGTAAAAAGAATCCAGGACATAGTCACGTAATTCTAAAATTAAGTGGTAGGTCTTACTACTCACATTTTCTTTCCTATTTGCCTCTACATAAAAGCATGGCTCCTTGGGTGTAGGTGGGAATTTGACTGACTCTACAACTCAAATGTATGAGAAGTTTTCTTAGCTTTGATAGCAACTACCCTCATTCTCAGATGTTATTCCTGAGACTTGGTTGTATCTCCTGCAGCTCCTTCTGAGTGCTTTGGAAGGGGCTACAAAGGGAAAGAGAGAATTGCTCTCTCCTGTTCTCTTTCGTTTGATGGGACTGTTTCCATTAGCACAAAACTGAGCCTCACCTTTGCCCTTCTAAAGTAATTTTACATTTAACTTACATGACTCATTCTGCTTTCCTATAAAACTATGTGTCCGCAAAAATCCCCCTTCCCATTTAAGTATATTTCATAACTCAAAAATAGACTAAGGACAGTGCTGCCTTTCTTGACAAGTCAAACAGCAGATTTAAACAGACTCCAACCATTTCCAAAAGTAAATGTCACATAATAATAATAACTTTATTGTCATTGTACGTGTATACACAGTATACCCATACAACGAAATTCACTTAACACCCAAAGACCAGGTCCAACGCACATAACAATCCCCAAACATCCCCCCAACCCCCACAAATTCCCCGCCCCTGAACCACCCAAACATCCACACAACAGACCAAGTAATGCTGTCCAAAAGCTCACTGATGGTGGCCCTTTAGTTCATTGTTGAGTGCAATTATAGCTCTGGGATAAAAACTATTCAGATAGTTCTTCTCCAGTTATAAATGATATTGAGGGTGACTTAACCATGTCCTTAACCACTTCCCAAATTCCCCCTTTGCTTTCCCAGTTCACATTTGACAAAGACTCAATATTTGCATAATGACAAAACAATCTCTGATAAAGGGCCAGTTCCCTGTTATGGAATGATTCAGACTCAGAGCAAGCATGATGAAGCTGCCTTTTGTTCCTTCCTCTTTCAAATGACAGGATAACATCCACTTCTGAATTGTGATAAATGCAGAAGGATATCTGAAGGGATATGGTGAATGAATGGCACACATATATAATAGAAAGTCTTTGATCCAGAGGTGTTCTATAGGTATTTGATTGTTCAGACAATACAGAGTACAGCACACATATGTGAACCAAATGTGTCTAAACACAGACTTCTCCACAAAATATGAGACACCTTCCCACTTGATCTTTAGCAGGACATGGAGGGACTCTGCATTTGGAAGGCTAAAGAGTTAGTGGCACAGCCCCACTGAAGGTTCCTAGTTATAAAGCCACAAGGTATCAGAGATCTAAGCCTAAACCTGGACCCTGACTGCCACCATCTGTACAGCCGGGTGGGAGGAGAGCCCCTGCCTCAAGTATATGAAGCCATCTCCTGAATGGGCGGTTTGCTCGTGAAATAGTTTCTGCCTACTTTAATAATTCTCACCTAAAAAAATATTATAACACACACTTATAATTTTAGAACAGTGAATTTTATATGATTACAATGCAATGCATTTAAATAGTGCAGGGCTTTTTAAATTGTGCTTTGCTCCAGGGGAGCAAATTGCAGGCAGGCTGGGTGTGGGATCCAGGCACTGGGCTCTCCTCCAACAGCCCTGTTCCCTCTAGCAACAGCCACCATTTGCTCTTGAATGCTGCCCATGGTAACTCAGCCAGGAGTGAGGCCCTCCTGCCTGCTCTCACCTTCACCCTTTTCCAAGGCTGACTTTTCCTCAGTTTCTTCCTGGTGACATCACACTTGTGCTGGTACTAAGCCTGCATATCCAGATGTGCAAGACTGATGTCAGCTCCATCAGGTAGACCACTGTGCAGTGTCTAAAAATTAGACACTGTGCAGACTTATACTACCTTTATTGGAACAGTTATATTAACCAAACCTTGCATGTCTGAACATGTTACCTTTCCTTCTCTTTTTTTAAGAAACGGAGGCAGTCTGAGGTTTCCACAAATATTTCTTGACTTGGGTTCAAGTTTTATTTATTTATCATGACCTTGGTAGCCAATCCTCCCTCTATTCTTTTAAGGACAACGTATTTTGCTACTACACTAATACACTCAGCAAAAATAGAAATGCTGGCCTTGTGTGCCCACCCCGCAACACCCTCTCCCCCAAAGAAACAAATTACCTGTAGCTGAAAAGCACTATGGGGCAGTATACAAGTGCTATTGCTACTGAAGCTTATACAGGCAGTTGAGTATCAAGCTTCAAGCCTGAGGGGACTTTGGGAATAAAACCTGCGGAGGAGGGTAGTCAGGATCAGAGGATACAAAAGGCTCATTGTGGATTGAAGCATTTGTCAGAACAAGCCGACTGTTCCTTGGGCTTTGGGGATTTGACTCTGCCTATTCTTCTTTGTGGGATATGTTTACTGAAACCTGCCTGCTTATTTCTACTACATCTATCCTCTCTATTTATTGCAGGATGGCACAACCGGATCCTTTGGGTCAACAATTCAATTTAGGCCCCTGACTAAGTAAATTCTTCTTATATCTACCAGAAAGGTCAACTGTCTTCTTGTAAAAGCTCTCATTAAATGACCGTGTGTGTTTAATTTGCTGCTATATCACAACCTTTCAGAAAATATTTGCTGAGTAATACCCCCACTGCACTGCAGGCTCTGATAGAAGACAGAGAAAAAAATATTTAAAACACTGGCCAAGATGAATAACTATTGCTTTGCATAATTAGGTGCCTTAGGTGGAAAACTAATTGGTATTATATACTGCAGCATACAACGAACAGTAAATTTAAATCAATATTAACTAGATCTACAAAATAGAAAATATTTTTTTAAGAAGACACTGAATTTGAGGAACAGAAAACAAACTGGATTATTGTAAGAAATGACTACTTTAAGACATGAAGGATCTGAAGCATTTTCCCTTATTCACAATATTTAGCTGTCTTAGTATTGGTGAAATAAATGCTATTCATATATCTATACAATGAGATGTTTTTAATGAATAGCCTATATAGTATATACCAATACGGTGTATGACCTTAATACTATAAATCCGATTAGCAACACTGGCTTCCAATATTTTGGGGATTAAGGTACCCAAGGGATTCTGGAACGTTCATTCTTGAGAAAGGATGTCATGCAGAGATGAACAAATCTCTCTTAAGAATTAGTTTAACTACATAAGCGATATTTCTGACTTCTTAGAGAAGTCCTAGAACTTATTCTCCAGCTTTATTTAATGGGCCACTTTTTAACACTACTATATTTTTGGTTGCCTTGACTAATCTCACAACTGTTGGACCATATAGATATAAAAGAGAATTGCTAATATGGTTAAGTAAATATTATGGGGGGAAAAAATCCATGTGCAGGTTGGCTTGCCTTGTCAGAAAAGTTTGATGTATTCCTCATTGTATTAACAGTGCAGGAAAAAGAAACTCTGGGTGAATTATATATAGTGAGTCCACATTTGAAAGCAAAGTTATTTACCTGAATTCTTGTGTTTTCACTTCAGTCCTTTGCCTAATAAATATAATTAATCTTAACTCAGAGAGATGATTCTTCCCTGGTTATACTTGTTGAGAGTCCTACTTGCTTGTAGAGTGGTCTTTCTTTCTTTCTTTCTTTCTTTCTTTCTTTCTTTCTTTCTTTCTTTCTTTCCTTCCTTCCTTCCTTCCTTCCTTCCTTCCTTCCTTCCTTCCTTCCTTCTTTCTTTCTCTCTTCTTTCTTTCTTTCTTTCTTTCTTTCTTTCTTTCTTTCTTTCTTTCTTTCTTTCTCACAAAAATATACAGTATACATTATGTATATGCACTGGTGACTATGTCCATGTAGCATGGCAGTGCCTTCTTCTGTTGGATAAACAGGGAATTCTCACTCCAAGAAAAAAAACAAACAAACCCAGAGCCAATTTTATTTAGTTTCCTGATTCAGCCAATCAGTCTTTCTTAGTGAAATAAATTTCTGTACATATTCTCAAGCATGATCTGCAACTTAGTATCTCTTCAATGGATTTTTAGATACTTAAAAATAATTGCTTCTGCTCCAAAGCACGACCTCATATCACTTAATAGAACACATTAAAGGAATAGAATATATTGTTTAAAGATCGACCTTATGAAACTAGGTCATGAAGTTCGAAGAGCATAATACCTATGTTTTATACTCTTAACACATGATGCTGCACCAAGAGCTCCCCATACTATAGGTGACAACAAGCACCTATATTCCAAACAGATTTATAGCTCTCATCTAAAATGTGTTCAACTGAATGGAATTTCTAGCAATAAAAAAACACCAGGCCCTATTGTCTCACTCACTTTTTATCTTTTCCAGAGAGGCTGCCTTCTAATTAGAATAGAATAACAGAGTTGGAAGGGACCTTGGAGGTTTTCTAGTCTAACCCCCTGCTTAGGCAGGAAACCCTACACCACTTCAAACAAGTGGTTATCCAACATCTTTTTAAAAACTTCCAGTGTTGGAGCATTCACAACTTCTGGAGGCAAGTTATTCCACTGATTAATTGTTCTGTCAGGAAATTTCTCCTTAGTTCTAGGTTGCTTCTCTCCTTGATTAGTTTCCACCCATTGCTTCTTGTCCTGCCCTCAGGTGCTCTGGAGAATAGCTTGACTCCCTCTTCTTTGTGGCAGCCCTTTAGATATTAGAAACTGCTATCATGCCTCCCCTATTCCTTCTTTTCATTAAACTAGACATACCCAGTTCCTGCAACCGTTGTTCATGTTTTAGCCTCCAGTCCCCTAATCATCTTTGTTGCTCTTCTCTGCACTCTTTCTAGAGTCTCAACATCTTTTTTACATTGTGGCAACCGAAACTGGATGCAGTATTCTATGTGTGGCCTTACCAAGGCTGCTGCATACTACTGGCTCATATTTAAATGGTTGTCCACTAGGACTCCAAGATCCCTCTCACAGTTACTACTATTAAGCAAGGTACGACATATACTGTACCTGTGCATTTTGTTTTTCTTGCCTAAATGTAGAACCTTACTTTTTTCACCATTGAATTTCATCTTGTTAGATAGCGTCCAATGTTCAAGTCTGTCAAGATCCTTCTGTATCTTAAGCCTATCTTCTGGAGTGTTGGTTATTCCTGCCAGCTTGGTGTCGTCTGCAAATTTGATGAGTTCCACATCTATGCCCTTATCCAAAACATTGATGAAGATGTTGAAGAGTACTGAGCCTAAAAAAGAGCCTTGGGGTACTCCATTGCATACTTCCCTCCATGTAGATGCAGTTCCATTGAGGACTACATGTTGAGTGTGGTTGATCAGCCAGTTACGAATTCATCTGGTGGTGATGCTGTCTAACCCACATTTTTCTACTTTATCCAGTAGTAGGTTAAGGTCTACTTTGTCAAATGCCTTACTGAAGTCCAAGTAAATTGTATCGACAGCATTCCTCTGGTCTATTAATTTTGTCACTTTGTCAAAGAATGCAATAAGATTAGTTTGGCATGATTTGTTTTTGACAAACCCATGTTGGGTTTTGGTTATTACTCTGTTTGCTTCTAGGTGTTCGTTGATTTGTTGCTTGATTATCTTTTCCAAAATCTTCCCTGGTATTGAGGTCAGGCTGATAGTTCTGTAGTTTCCTGGATCTATTTTTTCTCCTTTTTTGAAGATAGAAACGATATCAGTTCTTTTCCAATCTTCTGGCAGTTCCCCGATGCTCCAGGATCTTTGAAAGATATAGTTCAGTGGTTCTGAGATCTCATCTGCTAGTTCCTTCAGAACCTTGGGTGTAATCCATCCAGTCCTGGTGATTTGAACTCGTCTAGAGTAGACAGGTACTCACTTACCATTTTCTTCCCTATTTTTTTTTAATTTGATTTATATGCCGCCCTTCTCCGGAGACTCAGGGCGGCTTACAGTGCGTTAAGCAATAGCCTTTATACTTTTGTATATTTATACAAAGTCAGCTTATTGCCCCCATAAACTGGGTCCTCAATTTACCTACCTTAGAAAGGATGGAAGGCTGAGTGAACCTTGAGCCTGGTGAGATTTGAACTTACAGTAATTGCAGACAGCTGGTGTTAATCACAATGCTATCAGTCTGCTGAGCCACCAGGCCCATTTTAATTTGTGTTCCTAATCTGTTTTTTGTGGTGTTGTTTTTGATAGGTTGGACTGTTTTTTCCCTTTGTGTAAAGACAGATGAAAAAAATGAGTTAAGTAGTTCTGCTTTCTCCCTGTTGCTTGTCACCTTCTTGCCACTTTCTCCTAGCAATGGACCAATTGTTTCTTTGACTTTTTTCTTGTTTTTAACATGTTGGAAGAAGTTTTTTTTGTTATTTTTTATTTTTGTTGCAAGCCTTTGTTCATTGTGAGCCTTAGCTTTCCTCACTTCATTTTTGCAGGCTCGGGCTCTTTGCTGATATTCTGCCTTAGTTATGTGCCCCTCTTTCCACTTATTGTGGAAAGAATTTCCACTTCTCACCTTACTGGTTATAACTTTGACAACAAGCAATAATTCTCAGGTGGAACTTTCTCAGCTTCTGATATGTGGAAAGAATAGAGCTAAATCTAGTCTTATGTCTGGCAGCCCTCCATAAATCCAATTAAATCTAACAAAGAGGGTTGTGCCAGTGTCAGCAGCACTGATAGGCTTGAGTACTTCAGGGGATATGTCATTTTCCTCATTTTATGCTGAGTCTGTATTACATCCTACTAGTCTTCAGCAATGGTACACCAATCATTCAAGTGAATATTAAATATTCATTATAAATCTTTGGAAATTACAGTAATCAATTTATTTATCCCATATCTGAAAGATGGGCATTGTAATTTAATTTAATATTTGTAAATAAAAAGTATTATTAAAAATACCACCTAATTTTAATAACAATAGCAATCAACATCCATCATTAAAGTGACATTATCACTGATTAAATTTGTAGTATCAGAAAAACAGACAAGAGAACCTATTCCAAATTAAATTGGTACTGCTCTAGCCTTAGATTCATGGTCATTTTGTCTCGAAGAAAATAACAGAAAGGAAATTGAATCAAATTGTCCAACAATGAAAATATAGGCTCTCTACAAACAGGGATTACTCCAGAGATCTCCCAGTAAGTGAAGATTCTCCTATTATTGTTTTTATACTAGGAGTTTTATTTATTTGCCTCAGTCTGAATAAATATAAATTTATATTAATAAACTGTTCAAGCTGTCATACATCAGAAAGGTAAAAGTAAAGGTTCCCCTCGCACATATGTACTAGTTATTCCCGACTCTAGGGGGCCGTGCTCATCTCCGTTTCAAAGCTGAAGAGCCAGTGCTGTCCGAAGACGTCTCCGTGGTCATGTGGCTGGCATGACTAAACGCTAAAGGCGCATGGAACACTGTTACCTTCCCACCAAAGGTGGTCCCTATTTTTCTACTTGCATTCTTTTCCTGCTTTCGAACTGCTAGGTTGGCAGAAGTAACAGGAGCTCACCCCGTTATGCAGCACTAGGGATTTGAACTGCTGAACTGGCAACCTTTCGATCGACAAGCTCAGCAACTTAGTTTTGAATAAATGTTATGGAACTAAAAAGCAAGTGACACACTGAAGCTTTCTATCTTCCCCATGTTATCTCTTCTCCTACATGGAAGGTGAGGAAAGAAATCTCACAAAAACAGAACCTCACAAGGGGAAGAGTGGAAAGATGTGCAAAGAATACGCAAGATTCCTTTCCTTAATTTTTTGGGATTCTCCATTCCTGTTTAGGTTGCATATTCCCGTCTTACATAGTGGATTAATACAGATAGTACTTGATTTACAATAGTTCCCTTACGGCAGTGACCATTCGAAGTTTCAACGGCACTGAAAGAAGTGACTTATGACCATTTTTCACACTTATGACCGTTGCAGAATCCCCATGGTCACAAGATTTACATTCAGATGCTTGACAACTGACTCATATTTATGACAGTTGCAGTGTGCCAAGGTCAAGTGATCCCCTTTTGCGACCTTCTGACAAAGTCAATAGGGAAGCCAGATTCACTTAACATTCAGGTTACTAATTTCACAACTGCGGTGATTCATTTAACAAGTGTGGCAGGGAAAGTCGTAAAATGGGGCAAAATTCACTTAACAAATTTATCACTTAACAACAATGGGCTCCATTGTGATCGTAAGTTGAGGACTACCTGTACTACATCTACTTTATATTTTCGAAAATGATTTTTTAATATGAAATTTTGGACACATTTAGGGAGATAAATATGAGCAACGTTGTCAACAACTACAGAGTACCAAACATTACTTAATTTGTTTGAACTGAAATACTTAGTTATTTTAAATAATGCAGACTGATTGCACTTCACGTCCTTCGGTTATGACATGGGGGGCTTTTAGATGAGGCTTTTCATTGTTAATATTATCTTACTTGATTCACAGAATTTTAAGAGGTGGGGGCATGGACATAGTTATTGTCACACTGCAATTTCCCCCAATTTTTCTTTTTTCTTACAAAATAAAATCCCTAAAAAAGATGGAATAGTTGCAAAGCATCTTTTAATTGATAGCAAATAGGAGCTGTCCATCTAAAACAACATTTTACAGTAATCCTTGCAGCCACTCCCACAACTTCTACAAATTTGTCATTGCTATCTCACACCCCTTTTGGAGCATAGCCCTCAGGATGCCACTCAAAGGCTAGACTTGGCCTCAAAACAACTGCATGCCTTTGGTTTAGAAGAACCCATCCCATCATAAGTGATACCAATGTAATTACTGGAATGTTGACAAAATCACTTCTTCCGAGAATTATTGGGAAATTGGGATGGACTAAAATATTAATAGAAATGGTTACGTCAGTTATACAGAAGCAAAATGAGTCAGCAGTTGGGACACTTCCTCGACCCATAACTATGATTTGACTTTCCAAAGGTTTGTCCATATATGTTCACTCACATGCACACTGCACAGATTTATTCAGTAATGTTTGGAAGCCTTAATCTCAGGCTGGCTGTAACTGTTTACAGAAGTTCTCTTATGCCAAGATATTTCTGTAAATTATTTAGAAGTCCCTTACCACACGTGATAAGGTACTCCTAAGAATTTTTTTTATCCTGAGGGATTAAAACATAACAAGTGTTGCTGAATAAACCTATACAATTATTGTTTACAACCATTCTAGTGGTACATATTTAATACACTGTACAAGACTGAAACAAAACTCAATACAACCTTACCTAAGTTGAAATTTGAACTACAACTTAAGCTGTTGAAGAAAAAGAAACTCTGAATAGTGCAGAGCAGAGCAGAGCAGAATAACATAGTTGGAAGGGACCTTGGAGGTCTTCTAGTCCAACCCCTTGCCTAGGCAGGAAACCCTACATCATTTCAGACAAATGGTTATCAAATCTCTTCTTAAAAACTTCCAGTGTTGGATAATTTACAACTTCTGGAGGCAAGTTGTTCCAATGATTATATTCTAACAGTCAGGAAATTTCTCCTTAGTTCTTGCTTCTCTCCTTGATTAGTTTCCACCCATTGCTTCTTGTCCTGCCCTCAGTGCTTTGGAGAATACATTGACTCACTCTTCTTTCTGGCAGCCCCTGAGATATTGGAATACTGCTATCATGTCATCCCAGTCCTTCTTTTCATTAAACTTTATATAATACAATACAATACTGTGTTCCTTTAGTAAAGACTATATGACATTTTCTCTTGAATCATAAATAAGCACTCATGATTGTCTCCGACTGTGTTCCATAGCTGAACTAAAATTCTTTGATCCAGCTAAAACACCCTAAAACAGAATGAAGAGGAAAAAGCTGTTCCCTGAATCCTTTAAGCCAAGGGTGGACAACTGTGGCTCCTTTATGACCTGTGGACTTCAACTCCCAGAATTCCTAGTTGCTCAGGAATTCTTGGAATTGATGTCGACAGGTCGTAAAGGGGCCATCGTTGCCCACCTCTGCTTTAAGCTCTTCACATTATTTCCCATGCTTTTCCAAAGAGTTACCCAAACCTGTAGCCAGGAACAGAAGAAGAGGAAGAGCTTCTCTTGTAAATAGCCCTTTTCCCTATTTTTCTGATGGAAATCTCATCAGTCAACCCATTTTTCTGCCAGATATCACAATATGCTTTACAAGGGTGAGGACATGCTGGTCTTAAGGAAGTCATGAATAAGCTGAACTAAACAGTAACATACAAAGCATAACAAAATACATCCTTTCTGTTGAACTCAAATCTTGGGGATATCATATTGATTTTTTGATAATAATTATTGTGTTTTGCCATTTTCTTCTTTTAAGTTGTTTATCTCCCACCCAAGTACTATCCAGGTTCAACACTGCTTTGGTTTTTCAAGATCAGCCAAAGTTTGTCAGGTGTTTTCACCAAATTGGGCAGGCTAAATAGCAGTGGGGGGAAAAGGGAGAGTCGGTCTTTTTTTTAGAATCTGCCACTTGATATGTTCTTTCTCTTGTGCAGCTCTGCCTTTTTTCTGGATGTTGACTTAAAATGCCACTAAAAACAATCCCTATGGCCATGATGGCGAACCTATGCCACGCATGCCAAAGGTGACACGCAGAGCCCTCTGTGGGCATGCATACCATCGCCATCTTCTCTTCTGGGTTCCGTTGTGCCAGTGGTGGGTTCCTCCCGGTTCGGTCGAGCCGGTAGTGGTGACGATATGATGTCACCGAACCGGTTCTCCCCCCCCCCCACCGTCCCACCCCCCCACCCATGTTATTCTTACCTTTTATTTGGTCCCACCCCCAATCTATTGCTGCCTCCTGAGTCCCAGCTGATGACTAGATGGAAAAAAACTGTTTAAACTCTTGCCGCCGGGCTTCAAAGGGCCGTCCTACAGCTGATCAGTGTTAAAAGCAAACAAATGAGTTGGGTCGTAAGTGCGAGGACTTGGTCATAAGTGTGAAATGACTCTGAGCAGCTAGCCACGCCCACCTAGTCACATGACCTCTGAGCCACACCCACAAAATAAGCCACGCCCACAGAACCGGTAGTAAAAACATTTAGAACCCACCCCTGCGTTGTGCGCATGCGCACCGGCCAGCTGCTCTCTTCTGGGTTCCGTCACATGCATGCACGAAGACCAGCTGGCCGGTGCGCATATGCACAATGGAACCCAGTAGAGAGCAGCTAGCTAGTGTGCATGTGCACGCCAGAACCCAGAAGAGTATCTGGCCACCGCATGCATGCGCACCGGCCACTATTCCGGGTTCCAGCACACGCACGCTCCAATTTCAGCACTTAGTGCTGAAAAGGTTCACCCTTACTGCCCTATGGCATGTTCATCAATGTCGCCTAAAATCAAATTCAACAATTTTAAAGTCTTGCCATTCGTACAAATTAATTAAATGATACCGTGTGCTATGAATATTAATCAATAGGACTAACATATTACCGAACAACAGATAGCCAGTTAAGACTTCATACAGAGAGAGAAAAGGGCCAACAAGCTCTTCATAGCTAGCCAATAATTTTAAAAACTTTGGCTTCTGTGTATAAAATTATCCAATCTCCATTAAATGTCATTACATAAGGGCAATCAATCTCACATTAGAGGGCAATGGTCTCATGAAGATTCATAAAGACTGGATGCAGCTGAGGATACATCACTGATGTATCTTTGGAGCTCCCACCCCACATAAATCTGAATTTTATCTAAGAAAGTAATGCCGTTTACATTACCATACTATAAGGAGAAGTAGAAAAAGGTGTCACTCCTGGACTGCAGTTCTACAGCTATGTAAACATAAATAAACTGACACTGGATTAAAGTCCCACTTAATTTTGAAAAAAGTACCTCGGTATTTTATTTTTTGCAATATTAAAATCTCTACTTGTGTGTGTTTGTATGAGAAAAAATCCTTTATAATGATTCTGAAAGTGTAAATAGATCATACAGTTAGTAGTTAAGGTGTTGGGCTAGGAGCACAGGTTCAAATTCATCCTCAGACACAGATGATTGTGTATGCGTGTGTGTGTGTGTGTGTGTGTGTGTGTGTGTGTGTGTGTGTGTGAGAGAGAGAGAGAGAGAGAGAGAGAGATTGATTGATTTTGGGACACTCCCTCTTTCTCCCTTCCCTCCTCTACATGGCTTTTTTTTCTGTAAGAAGGAACAGGAAGGGAGAGTGCTATATATACCACATTCAGTTCTTAAGTAGAAGACAGGATATCAATCTATCAAAACAAACATATAGTTCCTTGTTCCGTGTATCTCCGAGCTTGGTTGTTTGCTTGCAGACATTTCATTATTCAACTAGGCACTTTAACTTCAAGGCAACTTGCCAAATGTATCTATTCATGAATCATATATTAACTACAGACGCCAACTGTGTGAGTACAGAAAAAGATGTAGCTGCTTTAAGAAGCTCCAAACTGGTGCTATCTGCTAATAGTTGTTTCAAATGACATTTTGGTCTTTGAACGTAACTCTACTATGTACACCTCTAAATTTTGGCAAATCTGCTCCTGTTGCAAGGCTGCATCACCTTCCTAAAAGACCGCACTGATGTTCTGATAATTTCAAATAAAAGAAACTTTCAAAATCTCAAAATTCTTTGATATAAACTGAAATATGTGTATACTGAATTCCAAAATGGAATCTTAAGAAGAGCAAGGCAGGGAAATACAACTGTTTAGTACTGTTGCTGAATACTGTATAACAGTAATGGGGATGAGAATGTTCTCATATTTTATGGCTTTCTGGAGTTTAAGTTTTGAGCAGTGCTGTTCACAATTGTTTAAAGAAGTTAAATTAAATGAAACGAAACACTATACAGTATTGCACCCTAGGGTAGAGAGAAATACATGTAACTCAGAAGCAAAAGAAACAACCAAGTCCTTTCTTATAAGTATATATGTGGAAGAATGAAATCATAATTATAACATAACTATTACTGCCTCCTACAGAAATATGTAGTGCTAATGCTTATAAAAACTTTAATCAGATGGAATTCATACAGAACCAGCAGGGGCAGAATTACCAGGGACCTCTTAATGATTCCTGTAAATATAACTCAGCATTTAGAATTGAACCTAACACCTAGAGGATAAATGAGAATTTGGAAAGACAACATTAAGTATTTATTTGTTCTGTTTTAATAGTTTAATTGAAAGCAGAACATAAAGTAGAATCCTTAAGTGGCAGTTTTTCAGAATACTATAAGTCCTTCTCGAGAAACAGAAGCGGCAAGTCCAAATGCACCTACAATACTACTTGCATTAATATTACTAGACCAACTTGTAAAACATTCACTTTAGCAGGAAGACTTGAAATAAATAGGTACAAAAATATCTAATTTATATTTTTGCTGATATTTTCCCCCAAACTACATATACCATTCCCCTTTGATTTAGCTCACATATATTCCAGAAAATGATGCTTTTTATGATTTGCCAGTGTACTGTTTTAGTAGCAATACTTACAGAGTTTGGCAGCAGCTGCCAAAAAAACAAAACAAAAAAAAAACAAAAAAAAAAACAACCACACAATCCAGGGATAGAAAACAGCTAAACCCCAGCATAGGAACGGTGACTGGCATTGGTTTATTTGCAGTAAATATAATTCACTTAATCACGGTTCATGTTTTTTTGCCCCTCATTCCTGGAATTTTCTCTAATAACCATCTCTGTACTTTTTACAGAGATATTTTAACAGTCTTCACTGGCATTCCCACATAATCACTAGATAGACCAGCTTTCCTCAATCTGATGCCTTTGAGGTACGTTTCAGGTCAACTTCCAGTATTCCTGATTACATGCTGAGTTGCAATTCTGGGAGGAAACCTTTGGCTTATCTCAAGAGTGGGGAAGGCAGCGTGCCTACCGTCCCTGTCCTAATATTCCTTTTTACTTACTCTTTTCATGTATTCAAATTATGTTTATACTTTTACCTGTTATCTTATATATGCTTGACAAAATAAATAAATAGATAGATAGATAGATAGATAGATAGATAGATAGATAGATAAATAGAAAGATAGATAGATAGATAGATAGATAGATAGATAGATAGATAGATAGATAGATAGAACAAACAAACAAACAAACAAACAAATAAATACATGCAGAGTGCTAGAGCTCTACAGTTTTGTTGCTCTAGGATTTTTTGGAGAAGGCATGACTTCAAGCCAATGTTGATTCCTGTTGACTGTCTGGACAAGTTCCTGCAGTTTTCCTGGCAGCATTTTTAGCAATGGTTTGCCCTTGCCTTCTTCCTAGGGCTGAGAGTGGCCCAAGGTCACACAGCTGGCTCTGTGGCTAAAATGGGACTAAAACTCAAGTCTCTCAGTTTTTAGCCAGGTGCCATCATCACCACGCCTAGTTCTCTCTCTAAAGCTCTAGAAATGTATTGGACTTAATATATACTACCCCCTAAAATCTTTATCATCTATACAAAATTCAAAACTCTTATGACTGAACACTGAAAAATGCACAGGACTGGCATGGCAAGATATATTGTGTTACAGAAAAAACAATGTCACATTTCTATATAGGAGAAAATTCTAGAATTACAGAAGTCAGGAAGAATGTAAATGCTCTAAAATATAAAACAATCATTTTAGTAATTTAACACAATTGGTAATTATTTTGGAACTTGAAAAGTGTCTGGGAAGTAAATAATATTGATTGTATTTTCCAAACAATTTTCTAATAATGCTATCCCATGTAACAATTTAATTTTTTAAAAAAATGGAACTTAACTTTTGCTTTCAAAGTTTTCTCTTTTTTTGAACAAAAGAATATGCATTTTGTAATGTGGGCATTGTAATATCCCGTCTGTGTTCTCTGGAAAATTTTGTGTGCTTATTTTCTCAAGCAATTTAACATCAATATGTCAATATTCACCCCGCTGTTCTGTGTGAAAAATGTACAGTACGTACTATCGATATTGATTTAGGAAATGAAGTGTTTCACAGCATGGATGAGACATGTGAAGTAAGCCATTAAAACATCAAACAGAACTTATGTAACAAGATCTGAAATAAGAAAGGGAACTAATTGAGTTTTTGATTATTCCAATTGACTTTAGTCAGAACTCAAAAGGATCCTGAAGGATTCAATCATAGAAAAATGTGGATTTTAAAATGAAAAGTTTTTGACATAGGTGGGGGGCTATTGAAAACTCCATTTAGGAAAGCTGATGGGGAGGAGAGAGATGGGCTTTCTTGTTTTTTTTTTTTATTTGATTTATATGCCGCCCTTCTCTGGAGACTCAGGGTGGCTTACAATGCGCTAAGCAATAGCCTTCATACTTTTGTATATTTATACAAAGTCAGCTTATTGCCCCCACAAACTGGGTCCTCAATTTACCTACCTTAGAAAGGATGGAAGGCTGAGTCAACCTTGATCCTGGTGAGATTCGAACTTACAGTAATTGCAGACAGCTGGTGTTAATTACAATGCTATCAGTCTGCTGAGCCACCAGGCCTTTTAAAGGGAACAGCGGAGAAATATACTTCCAGACTTCCAAATTTTGCCATAAAGTAGCATTACTTCATCCAGGTCTGCTTCTTTCTAGACTACCTCAAAAAACTAACATCAATCTTGTAAGTCTGAAACACGTCTCCCTGTTACTTTTACAGCCCATGAAACTAGAGGGGACCCCTGCTGAGATGTTTGACATACTCACATTCCTACTATGGGCTGCCTCTTATTCGACTATTCCTCTCGCTGAGTCTCTTAGCCACACCACCATTTTCCAAGATCATTCTAACATACCAATATATTTCTTGACTGTTTGTTCCTTTACTATTAATGGTTGATCCTAAAAGGCAGAATCTATCTATGTATGGTGGATCCTAAAAGGCAGAACCTATTTAATATCTTCATTGTCAATTCTAAGGCTGGTTGGTTTTATTTATTTATTTATTTAATCTTGGTTCCATTTTTTCATAGTGCTAATTGTCAATAACTAGAAGAGAATGCATTTCCGCTCTGTATTTTACTTTTAGATCTGGGTGCTCAAAATAACAATTTCATCCATCAGTAAGGAACACTCTTGAACAGTTCCACATAAGTGTTGGTTGAGTAGCCAATTTTTTTTCAAATAATTACAAGAGTTGCACCTTGGTTACTATTATACTATCAATTTGCAAGTTAACTTGGCTAACATAGAACTTTCTGGCACCTACCAAGGAGACAAAAAACAATATTTTAGTAACTGCAATCTTGAAATTATTGTTAATGACCATTTATTTTAGAAAAAACTCACATCATCTCCCAGAAATGGTGGATGAGTACTTTGTGTACAAAATTTGTTCAGCTTCACAGTCAACTTTTTAGGTGTTCTGTAATTAGGTGTTTGCATAGCTTTACACCAAAGGCGCACGGAACGCTGTTACCTTCCCACCAAAGGTGGTCCGTATTTTTCTACTTGCATTTTTTACATGCTTTCGAACTGCTAGTTGGCAGAAGCTGGGACAAGTAACAGGAGCTCACCCCGTTACGCGGCACTAGGGATTCAAACCGCTGAACTGCCGACCTTTCTATCAACAAGCTCAGCATTTTATCCACTGAGCCACCACATCCCTTAAAGCAGAGTTACTATTTACTAAATCTGAAGTGGTTTTCAATCAGAATAATTTGGGCTGTGTAAAATAAATCCATAATCATATTTGCAAATCCACTTATTGGTTGAGTACTACTAGACTCTACTGCTTCTAAATGTTGCTTGATGAATTATAGACCCAAGACTATACATTTCACACATTATATTAGGATTAAAAATGCCATATGGGCTTTTTTTCCAATTATATCCACAAATGTTCATAACAGCAGAAGAGAGCTATTGCTTTCATATCCTATTTGTGGGCTTTCTGATGGCATTTAATTAGAAAATGCGATACACAGGATATTGCACTAAGTAGGCCATTGGTCTGATCCACCATGATTAATTTTTAACAATTTTTTTTAAAAAAATGATTTATATGCCGCTCTTCTCCGGAGACTCAGGGCGGCTTACAGTGCGTTAAGCGATAGCCTTCATACTTTTGTATATTTATACAAAGTCAGCTTATTGCCCCCACAAACTGGGTCCTCAATTTACCTACCTTAGAAAGGATGGAAGGCTGAGTCAACCTTGAGCCTGGTGAGATTCAATCTTACTTTAATTGCAGACAGCTGGTGTTAAATTACAGTGCTCTGTCTGTTGAGCTATCCAGGCTCCTTAACAATATCATAATCTAACCTCTTAAAGGCACACTTAACTGCCACCATCATAAACAGTGCTTCAGTAAATCTTCCTACAGCCATTCACACAACAAAAGCTAAAGGTATAATGCATACAGCCCTCTTCATTACTTTATTGCCCCAACAGATATGTCCCCAAGAGGCAGGAATTACCACATCTGCTGACAGCCCCTTTAAACATTCACAGGCTAACTCTTGAAGAGAATTTATATAGGAGGAAGAACCTTTTCACTTTGACTAAAGAAATTTAGCTTATTATGCTAGGTAATCTTAGCTAATCTTGAAAAACAGAATGCAGAAACTGTCTTGTTTAGTGCCTGGATGGAAGTTCAGCAGCTGTAGATTGCACAAACCATTTCAATATTGCTGTCAAGCTAATTAAATGAACATACTGTGTCTCTAAAGTCTGCAAGAGCTGAGCTGCCCTTGAAGATATTTAACCTTTAGAAGATGCACTGGGGGCTTCTCATAATAACAAAATTGTCCTTCGTGTGTGGTTGAGCATATGAACTGATTTCCTGCATGCTATTTAATGGAATCTTCTCAACCAACAAGAAAACAAATTTAGGAGCAATAACTTGCCTAAGTGACAAGTGGTTTTATAAGAATGGGCATCCCTTAAAGAATTCTAGTTCTATTATTGTGCTTTCCATACCAGTGTTTCAGGAATCCAAGTTGCAAATAGTGGTACCTTTTTTAGCTTGACTATAGAAGCAGGGTAGAAATAAAAGAATACCCAGTAAAGGAAACGGCACTTGTTGATTCTTTCAAAGGACAAATAGAACAGAACAGAACAGAACAGAACAGAACTCTTTATTGTTAAAGAATTAAATTAAATTAAATTAAATTAAAGTTATTAAAAATATCAATAAAGGTATTGAAAAAAGACACTCAATATCTTCAGTAAGAATGTAGGACTGATATCTGAGAATCCAAGCATGGACAGCACATTAGACAACAGAAACACATTTTTGTGCACTGTGCATCATATCAAAAATTTAGCTAGAAGTGGTCACCTTGCTCCTCGATGAGAGAGATAAGATTTGCTATCCCTGAAAAACTGAAGACTGCTGGTTCTGCCATTCTCCAGTGCAGAAATGAGAGAGTTCCAATAAAGGAGAATATTTGTAGCTCAGGGTTGAAATGAGGGGTCCTTGGTGTTCTTCTTGGAGCTTGGTTGTTCTGTTGCAGATGTTTCATTACCTAAACTAGGTAACATCAGTACTAGTTGTTGCTAGCTAAATACTGTACTCCAGGACCTGCAGTCCTAAGTAGGAAACAATCAGACAAGAGAGGCAGGAACCTCCAGTGGCTTAACAGAGAAGGAAGCAGAAAGGACCCACCCTAGTGGATCAAGTAGCAGGAGGAAGTTTGTGCCTTCAGATTTGCAAGATTCTGACAATGCAGCTTTACAATAAAGTAGATTTAGCCCATTTAGTCATGTTTCCTACTTGGTTTTCCTAGGAGAGCTGACAAAAAGTAATACAAGACTTAAGGCTGATACATGACTTCCTAGATTGAGGCCTACTCCCAACGAATTCCCATTTATGCCACTCTAGCTATTCTGGATACTGAGTGGATTTACAGGACCTTTTCTGGAAGTAAGGATGGATGGATGGATATACATTCACAAACACACACACACACACACACACTCACACACACACACACACACACTCAATTGACATTTCCCCATTAAGGAACATTTCAAGTCTTCCATTTAAATAAGACACCAACTATGAGAGAGAATTGATAAGATATACAAAGCCCTGAACAGGAAATACCCCAAAAGATAAGAGATAAAATGTACATCAACAAATGGTAAGGTAAAGATAAATGTTCCCCTTGCACATATATGCTAGTCGTTCCCGACTCATCTCCATTTCAAAGCCGAAGAGCTGTCTGAAGACGTCTCTGTGGTCATGTGCCTGGCATGACTAAATGCCAAAGGTGGACGGAATGCTGTTACCTTCCCACCAAAGGTGGTCCCTATTTTTCTAGTTGCATTTTTTACGTGCTTTCAAACTGCTAGGTTGGCAGAAGCTGGGACAAGTAACGGGAGCTCACCCCGTTACGCAACACTATGGATTTGAACCACTGAACTTCCGACCTTTCAATCGACAAGCTCAGCGTCTTAGCCACTGAGCCACCGCGTCCCAACAAATCGTAACTTGGAACAAATCTCACCCATTAAAAAAAAGAGTCCTCTAGTTCACTAACACATTCAAATCAGGGTTTGAATCCAATTGCAGTGTCACTTACGTGAAGAATAGATTTAGGTGATATAAAGGCAATGAGAAATGTTTGCACACAGACATCTTTATTTTACGTTAATCAAATCAGTTCCTAGAAATCTTTTGTGTTTTCTTTCTAAGAATACAGCAGTGGCCATATGCTGAGTCACAGTCCTGATCCATCTGTCAGAAATGGTTTTGCAGCAACTTTGCAGTGTTTCATCCAGCAGTTTTTCTTGCAGTACCTAGAAATGCTACGAGTGGGATCTGGGATCTTCTGCATGCCAAGCATTTAGCCTACTTCTTAGCTATAGCTTGGTTGTATGATCTTAAACTACCAAGCTCTCGCACTGAGGTCACAGGTCAACCTACCTGCCTGGCCTCTCAGGTAAGTAAGATGAAAAAGAACCTATTAGATTTGGAGACAAATCTATGGTGTAAGTCTAGAATGGCCTTTAAAAAAAAAATCCGGAGAGCAAATTCAACTGGGTGTCTCAGGATGAAGACTATGCTCAAAACTGAGCACAGTCTAGAAAAATGGTGGGATTAAAAGAAGAAATAGGTGCAAGAGCAGAAAATAAGTCAGTTATAGATTAATATTTCTTAAATAAATACATGAATAAATAAACAAAATACTCCTAATGTCTCTGGCAGGTGCAACTCAATGCTTTCAGGAAATCTTTAAGAAGTACATGAAAATCTTAACAGATAGTATAGCTCCTTAGAACAGCTCCTTTCCATATTACTATCAAAGAGAAGTTATTTTTTCCTTAAAATTAATGATAATCTATTGTGAGCAAGCTCTATGTATGCACAGGCATTCAGCTCCTTTGTAATTGAGCAAGGGATCTGGAAAGATGAGAAGAGTACAAAAAGTAAGTAGCAAATAAAACCCAAAATTTTTTATAAAGAGTAATTTTTTAAAAAAAATCTCATATGTATGAGTCTTAAATGCATCTCATTCCAGATATTTTCATTTAATTAATTTTAAGACTCACCCTATCAGGGAAATGGGCAGCATATAGATTTAATGAATATATATAAATACCCCTCTCCACCGTGAAATAAAAACATCTCAGGAAAAAGCTACAGTGGTTTAACCACCATTAGAGCACTGGATTCAATCCAGCCATGGGTGGGTTTCATGACAGTTCCTGCCAAAAACCTGATGATCACTTTCAAATACCCTGATTAAAATGGCATGCTAGCACTCTTAGTTCCAGTGTATTAGTGAACACATGCAAAGAGATCAAATTGGAATGCATTCATTGGGGTATTTCATGTAATCCGTAAGAATGTCGCAAAAGGGGTTCACTTACATGATATCAGCTATTAGCGAATGCAGTTAAGATGTCTGTAGGGAGGAGCCATTCAACAACTTTTCACTCTCAGTCTCTATTGTTTATTCTATGGCAAATATACATGTCAGCCCAGAAAGAGGAGTAAAAAGATTGTGTGAAACAGGGTGATTCAGGGAAAACAGGTAAAACAACTGTAGATTTTTTAAAGAGAGTTGGTCACTTTTAATAGCCATTTATCTTCCTTCAGGCAGAAAGTCCTGCAAAATTTAAGAGCCTTGGTGGTGCAGCAGACTATAGTACTGTTAAGTAACACCAGCTGCCTGCAATTACTGCAAGTTCGAATCTCACCAGGCTCAAGGTTGACTCAGCCTTCCATCCTTCCGAGGTAGGTAAAATGAGGACCCAGATTGTGGGGGCAATAAGGTGACTTTGTATAAAAAAGAACACCACTTAGGGGGGGCCGAAAGCCCTACTAAGCAGGTATATACAAAAGTATGAAGGCTATTGCTTAACACATTGTAAGCCGCCCTGAGTCTCTAGAGAAGGGCGGCATATAAATTGAATGAATAAATAAATAAATAATAAAAGGTAAGGAGTAAACCGATAATGATGTTAACAGTGTAAGCAAATCTAGCAATGATCCAGTTTAGTTCAGAGAATCATATTTAAAATGAATAGTCAGAGATTCCAACTCCTCTTCCATGGATAATGATATAGATCAGTGTTTCTCAACTTGGTAACTTTAAGATGTGTGGACTTCAACTTCCAGAATTCCTTAACCATGCCTATCGTTTGGGGAATGCTTGGAGTTGAAGACTGCGCATCTTAAAGTTGCCAAGGTTGAAAATCACTGATTTAGAATATATTTAGTATATCCGATCCAGCAGTGGAGACTTCCTTAAAAGATCCCAATGTATATTTCATTCCGTAAAACCTTTGGTTGATTTAACAAGCTGGATATGCAGAGACAGAACTTTTGAGACAATCCAGTGGAGTATGATTGTAACAACTACTGTATGTATCTTATTTTCTACTGCACTTTATAAACACCAAGCAGATTTTTAAAAACTAAAAAAAAGGTAAGAATTCAATAATGGTGTAATCTTTGTAGGAAGACACTCTCTCACTCTGTAAATCTTTAAGTAGAGGACCATACTCTCTGAGAGCCAGTTTGACGTAGTTGTTAAGGTGATGGTATAAATGGTGCTGGAGAAGACTCCTGCGAGTCCCTTGGGCTGCAAGGTGATCAAACCGGTCAGTCCTAGAGGAGATCAACCCTGACTGCTCTTTAGAAGGCCAGATCCTGAAGATGAAACTCAAATACTTTGGCCACCTAATGAGAAGGAAGGACTCACTGGAGAAGAGCCTAATGCTGGGAACGATTGAGGGCAAAAGAAGAACGGGACAACAGAGAACGAGGTGGCTGGCTGGAGTCACTGAAGCAGTAGGCGTGAGCTTAAATGGACTCCAGAGGATGGTAGAGGACAGGAAGGCCTGGAGGAATGTTGTCCATGGGGTCGCGATGGATTGGACATGACTTCGCAACTAACAACAACAACAAATAGAAACCAGGAGACTGTGAATTCTAGTCCCACCTTGGGAATGAAAGCTGGTTGGGTGATTTGGGCCTGTCACTCTCCCTCAGCCCAATTCAGCTCACCAACCAAGTTTGTTATTGTGGAGAAAAAGAGGAGGAAGGAGTATTAGATATGTTCACCACCTTGAGTTACTTATAAACAGTAATAAAAGTGGGATAAAAATCTAATAAATAAATAAAAATACAAGGTTATATTTGGGAAATGCTTTTGTTCTAAGTCTAAGATTACTGCAATGTGCAAGTGATTATGCAAGACGTGGGAATCTTTTGGATGGTTGTCTACTTCAGGGACTAAGAACCATAGTGGAAGAGACAGTAATATAAAATTTGTGAAGCCGCTGAACAATTTTTCTTTGTTTTAAAAATTATGCGAATATAATTTAATGGTCAAACCACAAAATATCAGAAAATCATACCACCTATTGACAACTGCAAACTGAGATGTTTCAGGAGTTCCATCTAAAGGGCCTTATGGCTCTTACCTCATACTACACACAAGATAATTTATTAGAGTTATCTCACATACACCCAAACACACTTTAAAAAACCATGGATAAGGGTATTATGTTAAAATTGAAAAGGGGAGAAATACAGAGAAAAGTGAAACATAAGTTTCTAATTGCTACAGTATGTAAAAAAAATAACAACAATCCCAAGTAGCTTCATTCTTTTGTAGAGGGTTTGGGGGGGAAATCCTATTGAATCCACTGAGTTATTTCAAAATAAATATGCAGAATATTGATACCAAAGAAACTGTAAAGAAATGAAGAATTATAAAAGACTTTTTAATGAAGAATAATTAGTATTCTCATTTGTAGCATCCAGAAAGGAAAAAAAATCAGAGAAAAAGATCCCATCATTAATTTGGCCTATCATGAACAAAAGGAACACAGTGTAATACAGCAATTATTTTCAGCTAATGTAATGTGATTGAAATGCTGCATACAACATTCTGTCATTGTCTCTTTAAATAAATGGTAGTTTAAGAGTAAGACACGCTTTGATAACATTTGTAAAGGTTTTTTCAAATGAGTATATAGCTATAAATTAGAATCTTGCCTTCTATCTATTTATTCTAGAATCTGGGCAATGTACAGCATACTTATGAAATACTTACTTTTGCTTGCCTTGAAAGAATTAAACTGTTTTTTAAAAGCTGCCTTGCACATATTTCATTTACTGCAGCAAACATTTTCATATGCAATTGCCTAACTATGCAGACAAGATGATCATACTTTTGTAAAATGAGGGAATAAACCACAGAATTAACTATAACATTTTCAGAAGGTACAGAATGGAAAGGAGTTGTACAGAGAGAAACGGTGAATTGGTAGAAACATGCAGAGACATGGGTCCAAAATAACAAGACACACTATCCTTCCATCTTTAATTTGGCCTTTCAAACTGCATAGGCTACATTAAGAGTAAGCGTAAATGGCCGAGCTGGGTAAGAAACTGAGTCTGTATTCTGATTGAATACCCTTGAGAGGAACCTCTATTGAATACAATAGAGGTTTTTTTCCACTTAAATCTACATCAGGATTGTCAAACTCCTGTCCCATGGGCCAGATGCATCACGCAATGGCTACGCCCATGCCCGATTTAGCGAAGGAGGAGAAAGTCCCGATACGTCATGTGACGCTGCCATGACGCCATGAGTTTGACACCCCTGATCTACATAAACCTGCACTGTCAATGTATTGGGGGAAAAAATAACCAGGCAGATGGGAAAATTCAAAAAACAAAACAGCCTGACTGAAGGAGTTGTAAGGAAAATTTAGTGTGTGATAATCTCTGAGAATGAAAAAAAAAATGAACAGCAATGTTCACTGGGAACAAAATGAGTCATCTTGAAATTGGCAATATATATTAAAGTCTTTTCATTATTCACTGTCCTTTTGTTATTCCAGAGCATCCAATGTTCTGCCATCTTTATTGTCTTAAAGACAGACCCATAGATTGACATATGGGATTTACTGTATGTAGAAATATAACTAGATTGCAGTTTTTATACGCCAGCATGTTTCCGATGTGAAGGCGTTCTAAATATGGCCCTCACTATTTTCACGACATAACTTTCCTGGCTAACAAGAGCTCAGCATTCAAGCGCACCACAAAATAGTTCCCATGCAATTGTAGCCTCATATGAATCATGCTTTGTTCACCTCATCCTTCCTTTGCTGTCAATCAAAGTATCACAGCAGGTTCAGTTTCTCAGCCATTCAGCATGGCTTTCTAGCTGAAATTACAAATCCATTCACCATAAAATAGAAAACCGGTCTCCTTTTTGATTCATGTTACACTCTGGGGTTTCCTTTTTCAAAAAAACAGGATGACCCTTGGTGTAATTATTCGTTCATTCGTTGCATTATTATTTTGAAAGAGGAAACACTGTCTGCTCCAGGGCAGGTTTTTTTCATGCCTTTGGGGAAAGCAGCCAATCTCCTTCATGCATTTGCTATGAAGTGGATTCTTTTCCTAATATTCTCCCACTGGAAACATCTAAAGCACCATCTGGTCTGCCTGTCTGGGATTAATTTAAGGTGATGCAGCCTGAGGATGTAGAAAAGGCATTTTTAGTGGGAAAGAGGAAGAATACCACCCCTTGTACACTTGATTATAATTAGTCAAGAATGATAAATTGAAAAGAACACATGAATGGCTCCCTCTGAAAAAAGAGGTTGTGTGGCCATTTGCTGGGGGGGAAATGTGACTTCCACCATGAAGCTTTAATTACAATAGTCAAACTATCAGATTCCTCTGAGATCAAAATTGGGGATAGTGTAGTCAATTTCGGATGAAATGAAATGTTTAGATCGGGGACTCAAACTCAAGGCCTGGGGGCTGGAACCGGTCTGGAGGGTGCTTAGATCTGGCCCACGGGGCCACCCTGGAAACAGTGAAGGACTGGCCCCTGGTATCTCTGCCAGCAAAAACAGGGCTCTGTTTTCACTGGCAGAGGGTTGCAGGAGGCCATTGCAGCCAAAAATGGAGCTTTCAAGGGCTGCGGCGGCCCTCCTGAGCTCCATTTTTGCTGGCAGAGGGTTGCAGGAGGCTGCCACAGGCACCCCCGACATGAATGACGTCAAGTGGGCCATGCCCATCCTGGCCATGCCCATCCTGGCCCCAGACTGTCTACTGTTGACCTCACCCCATTTCTACGAGGTCTGTAAGGGACGTGCGTAAGAGCAGCAACGTTCATGCCTACTGTTCCTGTCCTAATGTTCCCTTTATTTGTATCCATTTTGTGTATTCAATTCATGCTTATACTTATATATATTATCGAATACGTAATTGAGAAATAAAAAAATAAATAAAAAATAAAAAATAAACCCTGATGCAGCCCTCAATGAAATCGAGTTTGACACCTCTGGTTTAGATTCATTTTAATTCAGGTTCATGAAACAGCCTTTATCAGCCTAATGCCTCCCACCGATAGCCTCCCACCGACCAGTACGCTCCCACAGAGAGGGACTCCTCATGGTGCCGTCAGCCAGGCAATGTTGGCTGGCAACCCCCAGGGGGAGGGCCTTCTCTGTGTCAGCTCCTGCCCTCTGGAACAATTTGCCCCCGGAGATACGAAGGATATCGGATCTCCGGGTTTTTCGCCGTGCCCTAAAAACTTTTCTTTTCCATCAAGCAGGGCTGGCGTGAAACCCCCCCCTTTTTTTTTAGCTTTTTAATAAAATAAATAAAATAATAATGGGTTCCTTTGTTAGAAAAGAAACAGGTAGGGAGCAGCCCTACGTTTGCCCCTTAAATCTTCAGCATAGTGACTTGCTGGATCAGCTTTGTAATTGGGTTTGAGCATCAGTGGTGGGAACCCCCCCCCCACCCCCATTTAAACTGTTTCAAACTAAAAATGCCTCATTCTGAATATGATACAGTTGTTTTAAGTTTGAAAGAAACATCTTAACATTTTGGGGGATGTTTTGAACTCAATTCAGTTCTGTTTCAAAGGAGAGGCATACCGTTTTAGCTCAAAGTACTTGCAAAATTGTCAAAAAGCCTCTTTTGCACTTAAAACAATTGTATCAAAATTGAAAATGGTATTATTAATGCAAAACACTTTACACAGTGAAATATCTTGTACATGCTTAGTATCTATTCCTATGTACGTAATAATTTTCAAGATGTAACTGGTAGGATTTTCTGTATACGTTCGGGGAATGCATATTCCATGCTTAGGGAACATCTTATATATAACTATTAGGAAAGATCATCAAAGGAGTTTGGTTAAATCATCATCAGAAAACAAGTAATCTTCTATTTCTCTGTCCTCTGAGTTTTAGTGAAAGCTATGGAGGAGTTAACCTATAATTTGGGCTCAGCAATTGGCAGAGTTAAACTGATTACCAGAAATCATCATTTGACTGGATGGAATTCCTCAGATATGAGTTGCTATGTGTTATTCATTGGGGTTCAAACTCTCTACCGGGAACTCATGGATCTTTGCACTTGGACAACTATAAATAGCATTTACTGTCCACCTTCCCATAAGTTTCCAGAGCAGAAAGATGCAGAGGTTACATTATGTCATATTTTTGTGTTTACCATGACTTCTACCAATCTTCTTGCAAGTGGATGAGAGATACTAATAAGATTATTTGTATCAATAGTACAAACCTGGGCATATGGTGCCTTATAGTAACTCAAATGTCAGTGAAAATATTACAGAATTTTACCCATTGTGTAAAAAAAAGGGGTAATAGAATTCTTTATTGGCCAAGTCTGATTGGACACACAAGGAATTTGTCTTTGGGAAAAACCTCTAAAGAGAGGCATGATATAGTGTAACACTTTCTCTCTCTGTTCTGAGAGCTTAAAGGAAGTGGACTACATATATATACTATTCTAATAGATAACTGGATGAGTAAAGATCAATTATCTGAGCTCTGACAGGAGAGAGAGCCTCACAAGTAGGCTGTGAAGCTTCAAGGTGAGGACATCTCACAGAGACAGACTTCATTTCCTTAGAGTCCTGCGAAAAAAATCAGGTAGAACAACGGCTGATGACCTCTTTCTATTGGTCCACGAAAGAAAGTGTCCTCACATATTGCATTACAGTATGGTACGCTGGTTTAACTGCTGCGGACAGGAAGGCACTACAGAGAGTGATCAATTCGGCACAAGAAACCATTGGTTACCCTCTAATACCATTGGATGACATCACCAGGTCTCGCTGCTTTAGCAGATTAAGGATGATACTCAAGAGATGATTCACACCTTGGTCAGTGTCTCTTCACACTTCTACCATCGGGCAGAAGACATTGAAGCATAGCCAACCGAACAAATAGATTTAAAAATAGTTTCTATCCTTGGGCTCTCAAACTCTTAAACACAATCACTCCACACACACATGGAAATGTATGACTAGTTTTTCTTTTTACTCCCTAATTGCTTGCATAGGGATTAGTCTTTATACTATTTATATTGTTTGTATTTTTGGTCATGGATTGCACCAGTGAGGCTAAAACCAATTTCGTTGTATACATGATGTACAATGACAATAAAGGCTATACTATACATGCTCTGTTTCTCTATAAATAAAATGTCTCTTGTTAGGAGCTTGCATACTTTTCAATTTCAGCAAAGCGGGTTCTTCTCCAAGTATATTCTAAGTCTATGGAGTGTTATAGACCTAGATGAGCTGATCCAATGGCATTTGTAGGCACTCAAGAGTGACAAAAGCCGTGTTGCAGGGTTGTGTTGTAGACTTTGCCCCTTCGGAGTATGTGCAATATCACAGTAGGAAGTTAGCACCCACCCCTTTCCTAAGAATGAAATATTTTAGAAAATATTAAAAAGGCAGAATATATTTCCCTGGATGAGAAATGGAGAAACATGTTTTAAAGACAAAGCAGCTCCTGCCTTCCTGCCTCCCCCCCCCCTTTTGTCAATGGGCCAGAGGCAGAAACCTAATCCTTTGTCAAAGGACCATCATCTGCCACACAATAGGACCCATCTAGCAAGAGAAACTCACCACATGGCACCTGGGAAGATTACATCAGCCAGCAAGGCTAGCTAAGACCCCCACCCCCTGGGAGTCTGACAACCAATCAGGATACTCTTTCTGGGCCCCAGGAAGTCCAAAGCCAGAGAGGGCATAAGGCCCAGAGACTCGCAGCATCTCGCCCCTTTTCTGTTCAGGAACTCAAACCATGTGATCCTGTCCACCATTAAACCATCTTTCCAAGCAGCACTCTCCATGTTTCCAGTGTCTTTTTTACCACTTGGAGCTGAACCCAGAAGGATATTTCTTCTTACAATCACAATGCACAAAAAAGGCGTGTGTGTGAAAGTTTGCATCACAACACCACAATACTGTTATTGCCAATGTATTTCTACTGGCCTGCCCATCAGTGGACACCATTGGTGATGTCCACCACCAGTGGACATCACCATTATTTCAAGTGATCAAAGATCTAGAAGAAAATAAAACAGTTGTAAGCAGTGCCTGTTGTGATGGTGGGATGAATAACTTTTTTATTTGTATCTTATGATGCATAAAAGAAAATATTTTGAAAAGATTTGTTTCAGAGATTACATCTAACTGGTCTAAGCATCATTTTCTCTCCCTAAGCAAAGTTTATTTTATTGAGAAAAAAAAATCAAGGTCATAGTTGAAATACATTTGCTCTACATTTTGCAACACCTGAAGTTGACTCTTGGTTATGTAAACACAATGTCTCTATTGTTTTTCAACTTCTAAAAGCTTTTTCTATCAATCATAGGCTTCATACTTGCATTGTTAAAAAAAATGGAACAATTCAATCCATGTTTGCTAGCAATAGATTTCTGTACCTTTCTTCTCCCTTTTCGTCTTTGGCAAAAAAAAAAAAAAAAAACCTATGGTGGCATCTACTGCATCTGTTTTTTGAGTTAAAAAAAACTTGCTTTTGCATAAATTTAGAAATCTATTTGGGGATGGCTAAATCACACCACAATCTTTCCAAATGCAGTGTTCACTCTTCTGCTTACAAGACATGGCAAACATTTACATAAATGAAAGAGAGCAACTTAAGGATACCTTTAAAGGTAAAGGTTCCCCTTGCACATATGTACTAGTCGTTCCCGACTCTAGGGGACGGTGCTCATCTCCGTTTCAAAGCCGAAGAGCCAGCGCTGTCCGAAGATGTCTCCATGGTCATGTGTCCGGCATGACTAAATGCCAAAGGCACATGGAACGCTGTTACCTTCCCACCAAAGGTGATCCGTATTTTTCTACTTGCATTTTTTACGTGCTTTCAAACTGCTAGGTTGACAGAAGCTGGGAGAAGTAATGGGAGCTCACCCCGTTACACAGCACTAGGGATTCGAAACGCTGAACTGCCGACCTTTCGATTGACAAGCTCAGTGTCTTAGCCATTGAGCCACCGCATCCCTTGCAAGGATACCTTTAGGGTAAAGATTGAAGATGCTTCCTGCTCCTGGTAATTCTATTGAGCCTACTAATTATAAGTCAAGCCAGCTCCTATCTATCTCATCTTATCACTAGAGAAAGATTAATGTTATAAACCCTGAACTATCATAAACATATGACAGAGGTGATAAACTTATTCTTCTCTTGAATCAATTCTAGCATTTGCCCGACTGCCACCTCTGCTTATTTGACGAGCCAAAGTACTGAACTACTTTCCCCAGCTAATGGTTAATTTCTGACTTACACAGGCACTTGTGAGTCATCCAAGCTCTCTGTCTATTTGTTAAACAAGCCTGGGCATGCTTTTTTGTGTAAAAAAAAAAAAAGAATTAAAATATTGTCCTGCACTGGGCCCAAAAGCAAAGCCACCACAAATGCAGTATGATACCAAATGTCATTATCATTACTAACATAGTATATAGCATTGTAATAATGCTGCACTCTTTAACAACATACTTTTCAGCTTGTACTCTATGCAGGACACTTTTTATCTAACAAATAGAAAACATTATATAATTATTGTTTAATTTTAATTTAATTTAATTTTTGACAGTGCAATGGAGCTATGTCAAATTCAACACATGTGTTATGACCTTTGTAGGCCTCTTAACCACTTACCTTATGCAAGAAGGAAGCGGTAATATTTTAGCTATTGTTAATTTAATCTGGCTACTACTTTTTATGTTCACAGGACTATATCTACTAGATTGAAAAACCCCAGGTCTACCAGATTTTAACCTATTTATTTTGCTAGCATTGCAAGAGAGACATTGACGTGCATTGTCACTAACTTTTCTAACATTTTTCTAAGCACCAGCAATCCGTCAAGCACTTTTGAAAAGGAGGTTAGCAGCAGTCTTCCCATTCCTTAGCTTGACTGAAATAGATTTTCTAAAAGTCACTTCCCATTGCAAAAGCCCAAAACAGACCTCATTAACTTCTGAGAATGGCAAGAGTGCCTTGGAGAATTTGAAATCCTGTCTAGATTGCAATCCTGTAATCTATGCCAGAAACCTTGGAACTAGACCAGAATCTAGTTAGGGTTCTGCAATAATTGTTGTTGTTGTTAGTCATGAAGTTGTGTCTGACCTATCACAACCCCATGGACAATGTTCCTCCAGGCCTTCCTGTCCTCTACCATCCCCCAGAGTCCATTTAATCTCACGCCTACGCCTTCAGTGACTCCATCCAGCCACCTCGTTCTCCGTCATCCCCTTCTTTTGCCCTCAATCGTTCCCAGCATTAGGCTCTTCTTCAGTGAGTCCTTCCTTCTCATTAGGTGGCCAAGTATCTGCAATAATTACATCCATTCAAATCACAGCTCTTCTTTAAACATATATGGTCTGCCAATGTTGTATGTTAATATTACACGAGGCAAGGAGTTTCCCCTTGATGTACAGCCTAACCTAAGAGATCAACAAAGCAAAGGCTGATATAAGAATTCCTTGGTTATATAGCAGTTTTAAAAATTATTCTTCAAGTCCATAGCTATAAACCCCACATATATTTTCAGTTCTTTGATCTGATTTTATTGGGCAAATTCTTCAATAAGTTTTATACAAGAAGCAATCCATGATATCTCTTGCACCTTCTTTGTTGTACTCCTTCCAAAAACTTTTCTTTCCCTCTCAAACTGGCAGCAATTGCAAATACATACAAAATGACTCAAGCTCATAATGCAACATGGATTGTTCCTATGTAAAAGCAAAACATGATTAGTTAACATTAGCCTTGCTCATTTTGGGATCCAGACAGACAGATCCTAAGCCACTCATGAATTCTGCCTCTTTGATATAGATAATAATTCTTCAAGGAATTTTTTTTTTAAAAAAATAAAATTTCTCAAGTGGTGAAATGTTTTCTCTGCAGTGAGAAAGGAGAAACAGGGGGACAAAACAGTGGTTCACTGCAAATAAGATTCTGTTATCCTTAATATCTGTGCTTAGTATGAATTCTCTTCCAGATTAAAAATAAGATTAAGACATATCCTGGAAAATGAGAAATTCCCTGAGGATGGGACAAGTTCCAGCACAAATTCGAAAGCTTAGAAGATAAAACACTGGTCCTAGTAACCGACTCAGATTGGATCCTGCAACATTATCCTGGGACACGTATATTTGCCTTCATTTGTGATTAATTGAACAGTACATTAATTTGAATTGTAATTCTTGAGGTTTACTTCATATATTGTATTAATCCTACATTGGTTGTGAGATGAAATGTGGAATGGGAGTGTTGCTAACAAAGAACCTTTTAACAATATTTATTATTCTCAAATCAGTTTTTGCATTACAGTTAAACAGATTATAAATAATCAGTGGTGTAATTGTCTTATTGGCCATGTAAGAAATGAGGGGGTGAAAAGTTTGCCATAGCAAAATTGTTGTTTTATTACACTCCAAAGAACAAATTTGGTGCTAAAACAAGTAGATAACATTCTTATTAAAATTTTAAAAAGTATTTTCTGGTTTCCAAATTAATGTATGGATTTGGTGTTACATGCTTATTATCTGGCAGCATTGTTTGTTTGCTTTTTTTTAAAAAAAAAACTTTGCTTGGAACTCAGTACTATATATAACATTACTTTAACCAGGAATATCCCATCCTTTTTTACATTTTTACTATCTTTGTTTAGAAGATTAGAGTTTCTAAATGCTCCTATTTTTCTTACTCTTTTTCAGTATGGTTCAGTAATCCTATTCATGCAGCTGCCCCATGAATTAAAGAGATTATCAAAGTTATGACGTAAATGAGGAACATAAGTTGCTTCTGTTCATATTTGGTTTGTTGGTAAATATCCAAAACTCAATAGGGTATGAGGTAGAATATGTCACAACAAGATGCAACATGTGGCTGATAAATGGATGTGTTTATTGGTATAATACTTGCATTTTAATTAGATCGTTGTTTCTCTTATACAGTATTCCTTTTGGGATAAGTATCCACATTGGACTATAGCACCTTGAGTTTTATCAATCTGAATAAGACTCAACTACATATCAATCTGAATAAAATTTGGCTACATATCAATATTTATATTAAATATGTTACTTATTAAATGGCAAAATGGAATATTGCTTTGATTTTGTGAAAGAATTTGGGTTTTATGCATGTCTAATGGCTCTTGTAATTCCATCTTGAGTTGCTTAATGACAACACCACCTCTTCAATACATACGTAAATTAACTTCTGCCCCACAAAAAAATTACACTTACTTCAGGGCAGGTCAATGTATTTATAATACAAATGAAACCAAATTCAAAGTAGATCTCTGATCTCTTCTTGCCCCACCCAAATACAATTCATCACAGAAAGTGTGTACTGTATGTGTGTGTATGTATATATAAATAAATAATTGTTGAAGTGTGTTCATGTTGCAATGCAAATTCCAGTAACATTATCAATCTTGGACAATGGTATGCTATAGAAGGACTCTTATTTTTTCCCCCTGCAGAGTTGTTCTTAAAGATCCAGCCAAGGTTTCACAGAGTCATGTTTTATATTGCTTTTGACCTTTTCAAAATGGCTGCTCCAACATCTTTGTGGAATCGAAATGACCTTCTCCAGATAATTCCTGGATTGATCATGGCCTTTTTTTTTTTTTATCTGTTCAGATTGCCGTGTCATCCCTATGGCCTTGGTCCTTTATTAAATGCATCCTTCTAGGAAAAACCTTTTTGCTGATAATTTCTGGGCAAATTCACAGGATATAAGCCTTTGAGACACTAATGAATGATTTCATAGTTTATTTAGCTTTTGAGCTCTTTTGACAGAAGCATTTATTAAGCCACCTTCTTATTGGAGATTAAATGGTCATAGCATTCCCATAGTCCTGTCTTTATCCTTCAGCAAGAATAAAGGATTTATAAATTGTGCTGAATGTGTTCCCCTACAGTATAAACAACAACGTATATCAGTACTCTTCCTTTTTCTTTATAGAATTGTGAATCTCACTGAAAGAAAACAAATCTTACTTTCTATTCAGGCCAAGCTGCAGGATAATTAAAACTGAAGGATTCTAGTACAGGAAATAGTGCCATTTTCTTTTGTCTTAGTGGTCTGATTTAAACTATGACTTTGGGCACCATGCTACAGAAGCTCGGAAAAACAATGTTCAGGAAGCTTGAATAAATACTCTACTGAAAGACTGGATTTATTTTCCAAGAGACTTGCACAGGCTTGCATTGCTAACCACATCTTGATTTTACATACTCCAGATCTCTATAGGAATAAATATGGAACCAGAGCCATCCCAATGTGAAAACTTGCAAGCAAATTATATCCAAATTCTGAAAATCAATAGACAGTTATGGCCAATTGGTATTATAAGAATGTGTATCTAAGCAGCAATATAAAATAGAAAGAGCTCTTTGATTTATCTGCAATTATCTTTCGTAAACTACAGCATTCTCACTACAATTTTAGTTGATATTCAGCTTGCTGTGAATATCTAAAGTATGTTAATCTTTCCTAATCATATATCTTCTAGATATGTTGAATTATAATCCCACAATCCAGTCAATGTGATTTTGGGAAATTACGGCAGTTTACTCCACACATCTGGGGAATACTACATTGGAGAAAATATAAGTAGGCTTTCTTAATAAAAAGCAACCTGGTGAAACCTCACATGACATGGGTTTAAACCTTGACAGTTTGGGCAAGTAAGACTTGGCAAAGTGCTCTCATATTCCTCTAATCAAAAAAGAAAAGTATTATTAGCCACAGATCTATTGCTAACATCAACAATTAAAAAAAGATATACATAACACTTCTGTAGAAAATAACTTGAAATTATTTAAATCAGTTGGATACGATCCAAAAAATGGTTAAAAAAACTCCCTTAGCTTCATAATCTCCTTTCATTTAAAATAATTTGAATACTTTTCAAGAATATTCTGATCCTCATTAATGATGTTGGATCAACATTGATGATATAAAAATGGTGGGAAAAGGGACAACTGAATATAAATTTGAATTAATTAACATATCATTAGTGAAAGAACAGAAAAGAGAACCAAGAAAAAAAGTTGCGGAAACATACCAACTCTTTCCTATGTACAGATGTGCTTACTTAATGTTCCTTTTTGACAGTCATATTTTCCCCCTCAACTGTTAACCTTTTTTAAAGATCAGTTCCATCTTGAGATGAAATAAATATATTCCACGGGCTGAATATAGATATTTGCAAAGGTTGCCTGCATCTATCAATCAGCAATGAAGTGGCAATACAATAAGAATATCTCTTTAAAGTTATACACAATATATTGGACTGCAGTACAATACTTGGAAGTTAGAACAACAAGAACTGAAGAGGAAACCTGTTTAAGGCTGCAACAATCTTATACACACTAATCAAAGTTCAAGTGCTGTTGAACCAGCTGAACTCACTTTAGAGCAGGAATGAAAAATATTTTGCTATCAGACAGCAACTTTTTGCATACTCAGAAGGGATGATTAGAATAAACTGACTTTTGATGGCCCATCCTGAACTGAAAGCTTTGCAGGGTTTGGCATCAGATTCTATTCCATCATCATCAACACAATAAAACTTGTACCAGTTTGCCATAAAACTCACAGGATCCAAAATCACCCAGATGAGGGCTGTCATTGGATTGTGTCAATGTCTTTTTAGAGGCCAAGGCAACTGCCCCCCACAGGGACCAGGCTGCTTCCAGAGTATGTTTCAACATTCAAAACTCTCAAATGCTTTTCATTCTAAGCAGAAAAATTAACCAGTTAATATTTAAACCCTAAGAGTTGCTTCCCCAAACATTCCCATTTAATTCTTTTGCTGTAGTAGTAAAGGAAAGGGCAGTCAAACGAATCCTTTGCTCCAAGTTTAAAAAAAATAACCCCGACATCAGTTTCAAAGACTTCCGCAAAGTGCGCACGAGCCTTCATGTCACCAGAAGGAAACATTTCTATTTGAACTAACTCCCTTACAAAGACCACTTTCCTTCAGGAACAGAGAAGCCTAGGCAGGATGAAACAGCTGCGTGTGGGGGGGATAAGGCGATTCCCGGATAAGGATCCCAGAGCAGAGCTACCTTCGCTGAGCCACGAGGTGCCCTTGGGCCACGCACTCAAGAGCCTGCAAGGATGCTGCGGAGATAAAATCGTGGCAAGCATGAAGGGATGGAGAAGAGGGCTCTCCCCAGCCTCTATTTTACTGATTTTACCTTCAAGGGTTATCTGAGAGGCTAGTATTAAGGATCCCTCTGACCAAAAAAAATATCCCATCCGATTGAGATAATTTACTTGCAGAAATAAGTAGCTGATACAATTTTTTTCTCTTTAAAAAAAAAAAAAAGGAATGAAGAAGGCAAGGTACCTAGAACTTGTAAAGCCCCCTGGAGGATTTGTCAGACAACACCCCCCCTCCTCCTCCCCCCATCCCACCCCACCCCAGGCGAAGGCACATCCTCAGCCCCGGCAGCATTTACCTCAAAGCGCCCGAGACTGGAGCTCTTGGAGCGCGATTTCTTGCGGAGATAGACCGAGAAAAACCTGCGCACCGTGAACTTCTTCATGTTCGTTTCCATCGCTAGGGCAAGCCGTTCGCCCCAAGCGTTAAAGCCATCCGAGGAAGGGAAGGAAGAGGGCGCGTCTTCTCCCTGAGCTGGCCGCGGTCCTTTGGCGAATTCATCCGGTCCCGGGGCGAGCGGAGCCCCGCCGAGCCAGCCTTCGCCAAGCAAAGGAGGCGTGGGGCGATCAACTTACTGGCCGGAGCGGCTCTTTCCCCCGCCCGTGTTTACATTTCATCGCTGCATGCGAGCCCAACTCTCTTCCTCTCCGCCTTCTGCTCCACCACCCTCACCCCCCTCCGCTCGCCTCGGTCCTCTCAACGGCCAATCGGAGCCGGCTTTTCCCGCCTGCAGAAGCCGCTGGTTTGTCCAGCGAGATCTCCTCCGAGCGCTCTTAGCCCCGCAGAGAGGCGAGGGAAGGTTAGAGGAGCCGCTTCAGGAGCACAGGACCGGGCTTGTCTTTGGCGTCCCTCGCTAAGCAGCCGGTCAGTTTCCTGGCTTCTGGGATCGCGCGATAGAAGGGAGCGCCCCGTTGCCGCTCTCCGGCTCGACGTGGGTTGGGAACTGCAGCGCGGAGAGAGCTATAATTATCTTGGCCTGGGAAGCGATGAGCTCTCACAAAGGAGATTCTCCTGGGAGATCCTGCAGGCAGGCAGGCCGCTACCGCCCCAAGCTGCTTCCCAAGTCTTTTTTTTTCACTGCCGCTGCTCCGTCGGACGTCTCACTTTTTCAGACTTTCAACGCAGATCGGAGCCTTCAGACCTTTCAGTCAAATGCAGTAAATTATTAAATTTAGATATAGAACCCAATGTTCCCACGGATGCCTTCCTGCTGAGTTGGACTACAGTTCCTACAATCTCTGGTTTTAACCCAGCCGTTCTCCAAGCTGGCTGAAAGTTGCCCCTAATGTAGTATAATAATGCACACCAGGGCTGGGGAAGACAGAGCCAGGGCCAAACTTTTCTATGGTTAAAAGAATACATGCATCTTTTTTTTTTTTTAATTTGATTTATATGCCGCCCTTCTCCGGAGACTCAGGGCGGCTTATAATGCGCTAAGCAATAGCCTTCATCCTTTTGTATATTTATACAAAGTCAAAGTTTTCTTTTGTTTGCAAGTGCATAACATCGTATTAGAATCCCAGTGTCAAGAACTAGGCAACATTTATCTGACTTTGGGTCAATGTTAATTCCTGTGGAGTTAACCAGTTTTAACTATTGGTGCGTACCTGCACAAACCCCTGCAGTCTTGGCAAGATTTCAGAAGTGATCTTGCTTTCTTCCTAGGGTTGAGAGGAGACTGGCCCATAGTCACCTAGCTAGCCTCAGGCAGGACTAGAACTCACAGTCTCCTGGTTTTCAGCCTGGGGCCTTAACCATTACAGATAGTTCTTGACTTACAATGACAATTAGGACCAGAAATTCCGTTGCTAAGCAAGACAGTCATTAAGTGAGTTGCGTCCGATTATACAACTTTTTTTTTGTTAAGCAAATCACTGCTTTTGTTAAGTGAATCACATGATCATTAAGCAAATCTGGCTTCCCCCATTAATCTTGCTTGCAGGAAGCCGGCTGGGATAGTCGCAAATGGTAATCATATGAACCTGGACAATGCAATCATGATAAAAATATGCTGGTTGCCAGATGCCCAAATATTGACCAGATGGCCATGGGGATGCTGTGATAATTGTAAGTACAAGGAACGGTCATAAGTCATTATTTGCAATGCCATTGTAACTTCAAATGGTCATTAAATGATTGGTTGAAAGTCAAGGACTACCCGTAAACCAAACTGGCTCTCATATAATGTATGCCCCAATGATTTTAAAAATGTAAAGAAGTACCTACTTGTAATCCTACGATGCTGTAATGTGGAATAAAAATGTTTACCAACAAAGATATCCTTTAGAAGGCCTAAGAATGTGAGCGAACATCTCCATAAACAGAACTGAGAAGCATATGTGATATTAATCATTTATATATGTTTTTATCTAATAAGCTAATGGAATCTTCCCGTGGCTATTTCTGTGGCTAGATTCATAAGCATTTCGGTCTGCAGGGGACCAGTAAACTAATGGGTCTGGGCTCTTGGTTGCCAAAATAACTTAACTACTTCTGAGGTACTTATTTCCTTCAAATCAGGAATGAAATGCATCAGTTTGGGCGAACCGGTAGTAATAAAAACTACCAGTTTGGGCGAACTGGTAGTAAAAAAATGCTACCGGTTCAATCAAACCGGTATTTCCAACAATCATCTGTGCCGCGCGATTTATATTCACTAGAAAGCAGGAAATCCTGCTTTCTAGTGAATCTAAATCGCGCGGCATAGCTGTCCCCCCCTCGCTGTTCTACTTACCTTCTTAAAGCCTCCTTTTTCCGTGTGAAGTGTGCATTTGGTGTGCACCAGGGGTGAAATGTAAAATTTGTTACTACCGGTTCTGTGGGCGTGGCTTGGTGGTGGGGGTAATGTGACTGGGTGGGCGTGGCCAACTTTTTTTTTTTTTTTTTTTACTTTTCAAAGCATTTTTTCTAATGCTTTGAAAAGCCTCTGGTGATCAAGCAACTCAGCTGGGATCGTCAGAGAGGCTTTTTAAAAAATGGTTTGAAAAGCCTCTTTGCCAATTAGGCAACTCAGCTGGGATCGTCAGAGACTTTTCAAAGCATTTTTTTTACCACCTCTTCGGCCAAGAGGTTGCAGAAAAAAATGCTTTGAAAAGCTTCTGAGGATCCCAGCTGAGCCACGTGATCATCAGTGGCTTTTTTTTTTACTTTTAAAAGCATTTTTTCGTCGGAAGAGGTTGTAGAAAAAATGGTTTTAAAAGTAAAAAAAAAAGCCTCTGATGATCGTGCGACTCAGCTGAGCATGGGGGGGGGCGCTCAGGGATTTTTGCTACCCGTTCTCCGAACCACCCGCCGCCATTGCTACCGGATCAGGCAATCCGGTCCAAACCGGGAGCATTTCACTCCTGGTGTGCACTGTGCATGCGCGGGCAGCAAACCGTGGCAAACCGCAGAGTATTTCACCACTGCTTCAAATGAACAAGTTTACTGAAGCCTATGCTACTAATTCCTCATGGAAACATTTATGGAGATTCTCAGTCATCCAGGTCATGGTTGTCCCAAAGGTACTTTTTCAGGAGGCAAATGGATTTTGTTTTTCTTTGAAGACGTTTCGCTTCTCATTCAAGAAGCGTTGAGGATTTGCCTCTGGTCTCAAAAACTCTCTAAAAGAATCCAAACGACCAGCTATCTGCAAGGAATCCTTCCATTCCCAACATCCAGGAAGAACTTCTTGGATGAGAAGTGAAATGTCTTCAAAGAAAAACAAGAAAGTCCAGTTGCCTCTTGAAAAAGCACCTTTGGGTCTTCATGGAAACATTTCTCTTTACTTTATCTGCAGAAGAAATGATCTCCGTTGTGCTGTAATAATTTCAGAGGAATTAATAAAGATCCCAGTTCTTTTTTCTCAAGTAATGGTTTAATTAAACATATTATTTTAACATTTCTCGGCAATGCTTACATTTTCTTTTAAACATTGAACATTCCTGGGAGTATGACAGAGCCTTTCCTTCCTCCCACCCTGAAACTGAATTTCTCAGATGACTTTTTATTGCTCAGTTGGGATGGGCCATCATGAGAAAAGCAGAAGCTTTTCTAGAAAAGCACAAAAATATAGAGGTTTATAGTCTTGTAAAAGTCCACTGTTATAGAATATAACACAGTATATATCCATTATAATTCTTATCTACTGTATTCAGAAGTTTCAGTACTTTCAGCTTAGCCAGCAGTGTTTTAGGTTTACCCAGTTAGCTTTTTACCTCTTGAAAACGTGTCTATGATACTTGGAGAAGAACTTGCTAGCAGAGGTCTTCTTGACCTTTCTCTGTCTAGCTAGTTAAAATATGTCAGGAGATGCTGGCCTCAGCTCTTAATTAATGTCTCTTTGTGGAACAGAAATAATAATAACAAAAAATACCACCGCCTTGCATCCGCAGTTCAAAAGCATCCATTATTTTTCTTTATCACTACTACTGTTATTGCTAGCATCATCAAACGTGTTCTATTATTTACATCTGCTGGATTTTGTGCATGGAAACAAGCATGCCAGAAAAGGAGAAATGGAAATAATTGTCCGTGCTGCAGATTAGACTTTGTGCTTCACTTCTGGATTTCAAGGAGTAAAAGATAAAGGTAAAGGTTCCCCTTGCACATATGTGCTAGTTGTTCCTGACTCTACGGGGCGGTGCTCATCTCCATTTCAAAGCCGAAGAGCCAGCACTGTCTGAAGACATCTCCATGGTCATGTGGCCGACTAAAGGCCAAAGGCACATGGAATGCTGTTACCTTCCCACCAAAGATGGTCCCTGTTTTTCTACTTGCATTTTTTACGTGCTTTCAAACTGCTAGGTTGGCAGAAGCTGGGACAAATAATAGGAGCTCATCCCATTACACAGCACTAGGGATTCAAACCACTGAACTGCCAGCCTTTTGATCGACAAGCTCAGCATCTTACCCACTGAGCCACTGCATTCAAGGGGATGCCTATCAACAAATCATAATCTGCCTCTGCCTCTTACTTTACAAACTCAGAACAGAATTATGGTGTCCAGGGAAATTAGCTCTTTTCCCAGTGTTGCTTTCCTGATTTAAGTTGAATGCAGACTTACCCCAGCCTAAATTGTTTTTGTGTGTCAGCATGAGGGGCATTATGCCAGCAAGCACCATTCTTCTACAATACTTCTAGTCCATTTTAATAGGCTTTCTAGCCCAAGGGTCCACAATAATAAGCAAAGAGGGAAAGTCTATATGAGGTAAGATGGGAAAGTAAGAAATCTAGACAGCTAGGTTGTTTTCGTTGTTTTTTCAACAGATAACACAGGGTGTCTCCCATTAGCTTTTCGGATGAGGCATGCCTTGTTGACTTCACTTTCATTCTTCCAGTTTCCCATCTAAAGTCTTGTTTCCTCTCTAGGGCTAAGCCATCATCTTATAGTTGTGCTAGTATTAGAGGTTGCCCTGCAACTCCGCCACTGGAAGAGGAGTTCATGTATGTGTCTGGAGCACTGACATTGCCTTTTTTGTGGAAAGAACAGATTGACTCTGCAAACTAAATTTAGTAGAAAATTCTCATATGGCATTTGTGCTTTTGAACAGTGGTGTTTAAATTCAAAGCATGCCTTTAGCCCACTTAAAAATTGAGAGAGAAAGACTGCCAAAAAACCAAAACAAAGTCCATGTAATCTTCTTGAAAATTAAGGTAGGAGTGGTTTGCTACTGTCATTACATTCTTTTGGGATTCCAGTCTTACCTTAGGTTTGGTATTACTTGGTTAGTGGAAATTTCTTTGGTCTTTTTAAGATAACAGCCCAGAGTTCATTGGAGTTTGGCCGCTAATAAATGTAAATAAATCAAATAATAATGATAACTTAAATAAATGAGGAACCAAAGAAAATTAAAGTGAACAAATCTTCTTAGCCTCCCCTTTGTTTACAAGCCTGATTTAGATGTAGTTTGAGTGCATTTTATCAGTAAATCCAACTGAATTCAGTGGAAACTACATTCTTACTAGATGGCTTTAAGGCAGCCATAATCTCTCAGAAGATGACTGTCGCTCAGCCATGATCCCCTTAGGTGGCTATTTGATCTTGAAAAAGATAAACAGATTTGGATCTGATTAGTATATCAGTGAGAGATTATCTCGCCAAACTCTATGCTGATTTGTGAAAATCCTAAAAGAATGGCTACCCTTTATCAAGAGTCACCTGGAGTTAAGATCAATTTACAAGAGCTTGTCCTTCATAAGGATTCCTTATAAATTACATTCTTGTGGGAATCAGGATACATTAGTGGAAATTGGAAGAAAGCTGTTTTGGGCAAAACACTAGGAAAAGCATCCTTATAGTTAGAATTGTTTTGAGACTGGAATGATTGTCTCAAAAATGTATTTAAGAGAAGGCTACTATAAATTTCTCTAGAGAGTTGGATCAGATGATCTACTTGCTCACTTTGTGGACATAATCTACACGATATCATTAACCTAAAAGTTCTGGAATCTTTAAAAGCCAATTGTTAGAAGAAAAACAGAAGATCTCTGATTTTGTATACAATTGACCAGGATGAGATTTGGATAGTAATATAAGTTAGCTGTCAAAATTATTTCTCATAAGTCTGAATCTGACATTTGGTTGGACAGCAACCATTTCCACAATGATTCCAATAAAAATGCACAAGTGAAAAAAAATTATCATAGTAATAGCCTTATCACAAATAATAACTGGCAACTGTCAGATCAATTTACAGTGTCAAAAACTGAGATTTGGAATTTATGTTAGTGACAAACTTTTCCTGCTGCAGAAGAAGATTGAAAGAAAAGCAACAAAACAGCTACTGTATGTATAAGGTAATGCATTATCAGTCAAAGTCAGGACTGACTTACATGCTCAAATCTACGGCAACATGCAAATAATTCAGAGTCTCATCAAGTATTATATATATGTAGTTTTAAGAGAATCACTGAACACTCCTATTTTGAGAAGCAAAGAGGCAAAAATAATATCGGGGCAATCAGAGTGAAGAAACTATTGATGGATAAATATTAAACACCTGCTCCCCAGCTGCTATTTCAAAATCACTGTTTTTCTGAAGTTGCTTTACATAAACAAATGCTATATGTGTTTGTGCACAGCATTTATTCAGTCCCTCAGGCCATAACAGTCAGATATCAATTTCCTATTGCTGTACACTATTTCCCAAGTTTCATGGGAAACAGTTATAATGTGTACAATATTACAACCTCAAATGTGTAGACTGGGCAGTCTAAGAAACATGCACATGGATGAGATGTTACTTAAGAGAAATTAAATGAAGATTTTATGTAAGCGAACTGCAAAAGTACAATTTATATATTCCCCACAACTTCTATGTAAACCCTGCAGAAGGACGGTGGCTAAGTAGCAAAACCTGTACATTTTACGCTACAATCCTGGTTCATTCCGCCCACATCTATAAGCAGGGCCGGATTTTCCTATAGGCTAACTAGGCTTCAGCCTAGGGCCTCAAGATCAAGAGGGGCCTACACAGTGGTGGGATTCTGGGGGTTCTAGGGGGTTCGGCCGAGCCCTTTGTTAAATTGCTGGCTCGCCCGCCCCTCACCTCCCACCCGCGCGGCGCCAGCCTACCGTAGCCAGGGGTGGGCAATTGTGGCTCTTTTACAACCTGTGGACTTCAACTTCCAGAATTCCTGAGACAGCTTGGCTGTCTGAGGAATTCTGGGAGTTGAAGGCCACAGGTTATAAAAGAGCCACAATTGCCCACCCCTTCCCTAGCCTGAGTTCTGCTGCCTGGGATCCACGTGGGCTGCCACGTGGTTCCCCACCGGCTCCGGACGCAAGAGAGCAGGATGGAGAAAGCCGCTTCCACGCCTTCACTTACCCTCACTCTCTGCTCTGTTGGATCGCCGGCCGTTTGCTTACCCCACCCACTCCCCATCTATTGCTGCCTCCGATGGCTAGAGGAAAAAAAAAACTTCAAATTCTTGCTGCGGGGCTTCAAAGGGCCGCCCTAGAGCCAGTGCTGCAGCCGAACCCTTTGTTAAATTGCTGGCTTGCCCCGCCCCTCCGCACCACTATTTATTGCCAATAAATAGTGGTGGGCGAGGGGCGGGGGAGCCAGCAATTTAACAAAGGGTTCGGTGTTTTTTTTTGTAATTTTATTGGCCCCCGGAGCTTCAGCATAGGCTAATTAGCCCTTGCTTAGATCGGCTCCCGACCCCCAGCTGATTTGCTCTCAGCTGTTTTGCTCATGGATCTGCTCCTTGCTTGCAAAGAGTGCTGATTTTTTCCCCCCTAGCTATACTGAAAAACGAAAGAGAAAGTAAAGCAGGCTGTTGGCTTTGCACGTTGGAAAATTAGGCAGGCAGATTTCTTTTTCCTCACCAAAAAAGGTAGGTGCAAACAACAGGAAATTTAGGGAAAAAGAGGAGATTTTAAAACACAAAAGAAAAAAAGCTCTATTTAACTAGGGAATTGTAATAATTGAGATACTATTAATTGTATATTGTGTTGAAAGCAGAAATGGTTAAGTTGTGGTTTGGAGGAATATATGGGGGAAATTATTTGGTTTATTATTATTGGTAAATATAATTAATTGATTTGTAAGAAATTGGATTGCATGGAAATAATTGGAATATTCATGTTCATATTGATTAATATACAAAAAAGGTAGTTATATAACTAATTGATTTATATTAAAATGTTGAATTCATATTAAACAACTGTAATATTACATAATTAACCAATGTGAGGATGGATATAAAAATAGATGACAATGGGAAGGGGTATAATATAGAATAGAAGGGAAAAATTGAATTTGATTAAGATTAGAGATGAGGATGAGGGTAATATTGGTTTTTTACAAAAATAGATGAGGAATAAATATGGCAAAAAGGAAATATAGAAATTGTAAATTTAATTGAAATGACTAAACACTGTTTAAATTTGTGAACCGGCCAAATACTCTGTTCAAAGAAAATACATTGTATGTTTGTATGTGTGTTTCTAATTATTGTTATTTATTCATATTTGTTCTCTTTTATTCTTTAAAGTTTAACAATTCATTCTTTATCTTAATATCTTTATATTTGTTTGGGGTTGGCTTTCTTCCCTTTCATCTTTTTTATTGTACAGCAATCTTTCTCCTCAAACCTACCACCTCTCTTTTCTTTCCTTCTTACTTTCTCTTCCTCCCCCTCTTCTTCTCCTCCCTACTTCCTCTTCCTTTCTCCTTCTCCTCCTCTCTTCCTCCCTCTCTCTCCTACTCTAATTTCCCTTCCCTTCCTTCATCCCTCTCTATTGCTGTATCCTTTTATGCATATGGACTACTCAGAGGGCTGAAAAAGTTATTTCTGACTGGTCCTCGCACTTTTGATCAGTCCTCGAACTTACGACTGTCCTTACATTTTACATTTTTGCCCTATCTTGTCACCATGGTGAAGAGAAGCAGTTGTGAAATGAGTGACATGGTTGTTAAGAAAGCTGCACGGGCATAAATGTGAGGATGGTCATAAGTGTGAGGACCGGTCAAAAGTGCGAGGCCCAGTCAGAAATGACTTTTTTCAGCCCTCTGAAAAAAGTCTATGCACATAGCCACGCCCACCCGGTCACATGACGAGCTACCCACGCCTACACAGTCACGTGACCAGCTAGCCACGCCCACCCAGTCACATGATTGCCAGCCACACCTCCAATTAAGCCACGCCCACAGAACCTGTTGTTACAAAATTGAATCCCACCACTGGTGAAAGGGCCTCCTAAGTGGAATAGCCTAGGGCCTCTTTCAATCTAAATCCGGCCCTGTCTATAAGCCTTAAAATCTATTGGCAAGCTGTGACAACAGTTCTGAGCTACATTACACAATTTGTTATAAGGTCACTTCTTTTGTTCATGTGAAACTTTATTTGATTGGCAGCTATTAGAAGTCAACCACAGGGAGCGCCTGTGCTGATTCTAGGACATCATCTGTCCTTAGCTGCAGCAGTAGAGGAGCACAGTAGAATGAGAAATACCGTATTTTTCAGAGTATAAGACGCACCTTTCCCCCCCAAAAAAGAGGGTGAAAATCTAGGTGCATCTTATACTCCGAATGTAGCCCCACCCAGCTTCTCAAACGAAGGTTTCAGAGGCTGAAAAAAACATCAGAAACGAAGTTTCAGAAAAGAAGCCCCCAAACAGAGCTTCAGAGGCTTTTTTTCTGAAGCTCTGTTTCGGAGGCTTTCAGAGGCAGAAAAGAAAGCAAAAAAAAAAAAAAAAGCAAGGCACAGAGTTCACAACCAAGGAACCTGTTGCTAAAATTCACCTCTGGGAACAGCTGATTGGGGATATTCTGGGAGGCTGATCCACCTATCAATCAGCTTTTTTCTTATTTTCCTCCCCAAAAACTAAGGTGCATCTTATACTCCGAAAAATACGGCATACATTTCCCAAAATCATGCAGAAGACAAGTTGCATAGTTATACACAACCTTGCTGATCACTATAGATCCGTGATAGCGAACCTATGGCACGCGTGCCCAAAGTCGCACACGAAGCCATGTCGCCCGGCACGCGCAGCCTTGCCTGTTTGTCTTCCAGGTTTCTGGTGCGCATACACGCACAACAATCAGCTCTCCTTCGCGTGTGTGGCAGTGCCGAAAACCAGTGTGCAAGCACTCAGTGCTGAAAAGGTTCACCATCATTGCTATAAATCAATGATTGACATCTGTCACCAACTGCAGCCAGCATTAAGTTTAGGTCTGAACAATAAAAGCCCAGCAACTTCATTATTGGGGACAATACGCTGACTCTGTAAACCACTTAGAGAGGGCTATGAAGCAGTATATAAGTCTAAGTGCTAGTGCTATTACATTACTGTTCTGTTTGGGTGGCAAAGACACTTTGGATAACTTGTGTCCATTGATCAGCCACTTAGCTTTGAGCTCATCTCTTGAATCAACATATTAGATGCTGATTCTGTTGTGTTGCCACATGGGATTGAGTTCATCTTTTGCCCCTGACATAGGTAATATTACCATACTCTGCTTACATTCATAACTATTCATTCATTACACGCACAACTATTTTTGTGAAGGGTTGTTGGTGCTCTCTGAGCCTGGTTGTTTTCTTGCAGACTTTTTATTACCCAAATTAGGTAACACCAACAGTGCTATCATCAGCCCTGATGATATTACCTAGTTTGGGTAATGAAATGTCTGTAAGAAAACAACCAGGCTCAGAGAGCATCAAGGACCCTTCATTTCAACCTTACAAATAGACTCTTTTACTGGAACCATTTTTGTACTGAAACAGCTGAGTGCTGAACTAAATGAGACTTGAACAGTATGAGCACAATTAATACACCATTCTGAAGGAGGAGATCATTTTTCTTTCTTTTGCCATGAGGGGTCGGCAACCTTAAACACTCGAAGAGCCAAAAAGGTCCTAACCGGAAGCCCCTTGTTCATTTCTGGAGCCGACCAGAAGTCCGGTTCCCCACCATAGAGTCTCCTAGCGTGGCATCCTTTTTCCCCCACCTGTCCTAACTGAAAACCCTATCAATTGTGGAGCTGACCGGAAAACCTGCTCCTTTCCATAGAGTCTCTTCCTGGTGTGCTGTGCTTTTCCTCCCCATAACCGGAAGCTCCTCTCAAAATTGTGGTGGTGACAGAGAGCCGCAGCAGAGGGATGAAAGAGCCACATGCGGCTCCAGAGCCGTGAATTGCTGACCCCTGGTCTAGAAGATTATAATTACCTGAAACTGTTACTTGATTTTCAAGGGAAGTTTAGGTAAACAACTGATATTCAGAGCAGGCTGAGGATTTCTCAAATTGTTCAGATTTTAATTCATGTAATGAACACTAATATGTAATATGGTTCTATCTAAAGACCTGAAATACATTTAAAAGGCTCTCCAAATAGGTCTAGGCCTGTGCTGGTGAACCTATGAAACGTGTGCTGGAAGCAGCATGCAGAACCATCCTGTGAGGTATGCGCGGCCTCACTGGCTCCTCTTCCACATTCCTGTGCACACACATGCGCCGATCAGCTGGCCATCGCGCACACGGGAGCGGCAAAACCCAGAAGAGCAACATTCCGTTGTGCATGCGCAGGTTGGCACCTGAACTTCTAGGTTTACGTCACGCGCATGTGCGATGGCCAGCTGTTCATCGGGCGCACATCCGTGTCAGAAACCAGAAGTTCGGGTGCCAGCTCGCACATCTAAACCATCACAATCTCCATGCATGTAGGCTAAGGAAAATGTTCTAAATTGTAAAATAGGCATGTTCCCACAATATTATTTTAACACATTTATTTTATTTAATTTTTGAATTTGTATACTGCCCTTCTCCCTAAGGACTCAGGGCGGTGTACAGCCACATAAAAACATAGACTACAAATATTAAAATACCATTAAAAGATATATATAAATTTGGCCCCATAATTAAAAACAGTAACAAACCAATTAAAACATTTAAAAAGTATTAGGCCAGCCCGGCTTGCTGGAAAAAGAAAGTTTTAAGGGCACGGTGGAAGGCACCGAGGTCTTGGATTCTCCTTATCTCTGGGGGCAGCTGATTCCAGAGGGTAGGTGCCCCCACAGAGAAGGCCCTCCCCCTGGGGGTCACCAGCCTACATTGTTTGGCTGATGGCACCCCGAGGAGGCCCTCTCTATGGGAGCGCACAGGTCGATGGGAGGCCGTCGGTAGCAGTAGGTGGTCTCAAAGATAACTAGGTCCTATGCCATCGAGCGCTTTAAAGGTGATAACCAACACCTTGAAGCGCACCCGGAAGACCACTGGGAGCCAGTGCAGCTCACGCAGAAAAGGTGTTATATGGGAGCGCCAGGTAGCTCCCATGACTACCCACGCGGCCGCATTCTGGACCAGTTGGACCTCCGGGTGCCCTTCAAGGGGAGCCCCATGTAGAGAGCGTTGCAGTAGTCCAGGCGAGAGGTGACGAGGGCATGAGTGACTGTGCACAGGGAATCCCGATCAAGAAAGGACCGCAACTGGCGGATCAGGCGAACCTGACAAAAAGTCCCCCTGGCAACAGCCGTCAGATTTTCCTCCAAGGACAGCTGCATATCCAGGAGGACTCCCATATTGCGAGCCCTCTCCGAAGGGGCCAAAGACTCGCCCCCAATAGTCAGTGATGGAGTCAACTGACTATATCGGGATGCCGGGAACCACAGCCACTCAGTCTTGGAAGGGTTGAGCCTGAGCCTGTTTCTCCCCATCCAGATCCGCACAGCCTCCAGGCATCGGGACATCACTTCAAGGGCACATTGCCCTGTGTTCTATTTATTAATAAAAGTTGCTCTTCTAAAGTCATGTCAAGGAATCTTAAGTAAAATGTTTAGGTTATGATTCCATTATCCTATTTTACAGAACTTTGTAACATCAAAATATCCCTAACATCTGCAAATCCTTTGTGCCATTTACCGATACTTTAATTTGGCAAACTTTATATTGTCATACTTTCAGTAAGTAACACAGTAAACTTTAGTAAACTTTCTTCGGGTGTTTTTATTGCTTTATTGTTTTTTATTGTTTTATAATTTTAGAATTGTTAGCTGCACTCAGTCACTTGGCTGAGATGGGTGACTATAGAACATGAATAAATAAATAAACAAATAAACAAATAAATAAATAAATAAATAAATAAGTAGATTTTTAGAATGATAATAAGAGTGGCATCAAGCTAGTTTAAGACAAATTATTTGAACACATTCACTAATTAGAGCAACTTAAGAGTTGTAAGCTAATCTATTTTCTGACTGGAGCAAAATCAAAGGGAGGCAGAGAAATATATAGGAGCTTTGATGGAACTTTAATGGTTTGAACCTGGAATAATGAGGTGAAATCAATCATACACATAAAATAGACATTTATTGATAGAAAATCTGGAAAATGCTATTTTTCATGTTAAAAATATTATTGTGCATATATTTAAAATCAGTTTAAAAATTCTTATTCTACTTGGTATCTCACTAGTAATGAAAGTAGTTGTCAGTGAACAACTTTTAATGAAGAACCACATTATAAATCCTTTAAGTAAATAACAAAATAACGAAGATAAAAGCAATTCATTTGTTTTACAAAGAATACTTGGGTTTTGTGTTAAGTGATGTGATTACTGGGAGAACTGAAAGTCAAAGAGCAATTTTAAAATCCCATTAAATCATAGATCACCTCACAATCAAATATATTACAACAAACTAAAACATAAGACAAGTCCTGAGTTGTATATATAATGTCACAGAAGAAATATATGCCATTCTATGATGATTAGAAATCCCCTTCATGATTAGATATTTCTGAATTTGCTTATGAGGAAATTAGTAGTGGGATTGGAGAACAAAGAAGAATAAAAAAAAAAGATTAGGATATTTCATTTTCATTTTCATTTCATTTTATTAGATTTCTATACCGCCCTACTCCCGAAGGACTCAGGGTGGTGCACAGCCAAACAATAAAAACACATACAATACAAAATTTAAAAAATAGAATAAAATCAAATTAAATAATTTTGGCCCCGACAAATTTAAAACCCCAAACTTTTAAAACCAATTTAAAATTGAATATATAAAATACTAAAAGATATTTAAAAATTTAAAAATCTTTTATAAAAGAGGGGGAAAATTAGGCCAGGCCGGCCTGGTGAAATAGTAAGGTCTTTAAGGCGCGGCGGAAGGATATTATGGCTGTAAAAGAGAGATGCCAGCCGTGTTCCCCATCCAAGGCATGCCTCCAACTTGGACAGACATCCTTTTGTGTTCTCTGCCCAAGTGGGCACAAATGACTGCATTCCTCCGGTTGACCACAGAGAATAAAAATAGAGAGGTTCAGAGTTCACAAGTCACAAGGAGATCATATGCGAAGTCTAGGAGTAACAATAATGCTGTATATTGTATATGACTCTGTGTGTTTGTGTCTGCGCACATACATGCATGTAAAACTTTTAAAATAGGTTGGTGGGTAGGAATGCTTCAAAGCTTAGAGAAAGTAAAGACAGTGGTTGGATTGAGATTAGCATTTCTTTTTGATGCACTCCTGGTTGTCCCAAAAGAAATGGGACAATAAAAGGGAGGAATAGCGTGACATTGCTTGATAGAGAGAGATGCTGGAAGAGGGGGAAGGGAGTCAACCAAGAAGCGGGTGGAATAGCAATAGCACTTAGACTTATATACCACTTCACAGTGCTTTACAGCCCTCTCTAAGCGGTTTACAGAGTCAGCCTATTGCTCCCAACAATCTGGGTCCTCATTTTACTGACCTCGGAAGGATGGAAGGCTGAGTCAACCTTGAGCCTGGTGAGGTTTGAACTGCCAAATTGCAGGCAGCCGGCAGTCAGCAGAAGTAGCCTGCAGTACCGCATTGTAACCACTGTGCAACCCAGCTCTTCATTCCTTCATGAACCCGATATAGGTGGAAATTGTAGTGAGGCCCAATGAGGTAGGAAGAGGAAAGAGTGAGACCAAATTATACTTGAGAGCAAAAGAAAGAGTGGAATTATACTGAAAAGAGAGGTGTAGAACAATAGAAAGAGTTAAGGAAGCTTGTAGAGCAATCTAGGGGAGGGCTATAAGAAGGCAAGCCTTCATTCATGTGTAAGTACATGCAAAGGAGCATTGCATCGGTAGTGCAGAACTATCACTTTCATATCATCCCAGCAATGCAAAGCAGATTGGATGTCTTCATTTCCTTACAAGCCTCATGACCACCACTACCCCTTTGCCCTGGTTACATAAGCTCTACCATAGTGCCTGATATCTGCTTATCTTCAATCACACTTGGGATTGTCCGGGGTTAACCCTAAATACTGTGGGCCTGATTGACTAATACATCTGAACTAGCTTTCATACAACACTATGGCCCCTTTAAACGTGTCATGTAAACAGGATCTGTGTGCTTTAGATGGCCTCTGTATATGGTAGAAAAAGAAGAAATGAGAAAATGGAGGGGAAAAATTAAATGGAGTGTGGGATAAGAGATGGTATTTGCGGAATGGACTATTGGCTCTAAGAAGTACGTTTGGGTTTTGCAACTTGGACTATGCTTTTTCCTTATATGGGGTTTTTAGTGCAAATTAGTTCCCTCTTTACATGATTATTTTGTGTTTCTGTAATCACATTATCTCAAAATTCCAAATATGCCTATTAGACCCAAATTATTATCAGCACTTTCTTTGTAGAAAATAGCAGTGAAAAATTTGAAATGTGTTGTACAGTTACAGAAACTAAATCTCTGACAACAAAAGGCCTTAACCATATCTATATTTCAGTTTTGCTTATACAAAGTATCTAAAGCATAAAACTGTCAGCTTGACAGAGAGGCACAGCTAAATTGCACAAGAACGTCTATACCGAAGTGCTCAGATATAAATCCTGGGGTTGCATGACCAAGTAGCCGCCCAGATGGCATCACACCAAAGAACAAGAATAATGCATTCACTGGCTTAAGCTTTTTTTTTCCTCTTTACAATATGTCAAGACAAGAAACAAAAGAACTGTTGTTGCCTTTGCCATTGACGAAGTTGACGAAACCTTTGTTCTTTAGATCTACATCAGTAGGAACCCACACTGGAAAAAAGTTGCTATTATTACAGTCGCAGTGTTGATCAAATGCAAAAGTTTACTGAAAGACAGCTTCATTGCCATCTTGCTACAGAAACAAACTAGACAATTGGAATATATGTTCTTGTCTATGAAAATAAAAGAGATTTGAATGTTAGGGGGCTGTTCTTTACAAGGAGACTGTAGACTGTAGACTGAAATCCAGGACTGCCTACCTGACAACTAAACAGGTACTGTGTGTAAAAAGAATTAAACTACTACTCCTTCCCACAGCAACCCCAAGACTATCCACATCAGTATGCATAGAGGAGAACAATGTGCTATTGTCTCAAGACTAGATTTCAAGTAATTAAAATGTTAATCAGTGGAACAGCTTGCCTTCACTAGCTGTAGGTGCTCCATTACTGGAGGTTTTTAAGAGATTGGACAACCACTTGTCTGAAATGGCATAGGGTCTCTTGCTTGAATGGGGGGTGGAGTGTTGAACTAGACCTCCAAGGTCCCTTCTAACTCTGTTATTCTGATTTCAAGTGCTCCAACAGTGCATTCATCACTACTTAACTGAGTCCATCCACCTTGCTGATCATCCTCTTCTTTCCTAGCATTACAGCCTTCTCCAAAGATTAATGTCTCTGTCACATAATGTCTCCAAAGTAGGATACTTTAAAATTGGTCATTTGTGCTTCAAGTAAGAACTTTGGGTTGGTAGGTTTCACGATCTATTTGTTTTTTTGGCAGTCTGTGGTATTCACAGAAGTCTTCTCCAACACCAAGTTCAAAAGTGTCAACAATCTTTCTATCTTGCTTCTTCAAAGTTTTCATTTTCAAAGATTCCGATATCCAAACAGTGTGCTTGTTTGAGATTTAACATTTGCAGTTTGTAAAACATGATGTGTGGCTTACTGTTATTGTGTGAACCCAATCAAATGTTATTTATTTGATACACATGATTTAATGCCATGTGTGTTCCCATTTACCTCACAGGATGAGTCTAAAATAAAAATCAGCCAGGTAAATGGACACAAAAAAAAGGATAAATATTAAGGATGTGCAGCAATCAGATCTGAAGGGAAGCTATAATGAAGTAGTCATGGATGCCTATATTGTATCTGTTGGGATACCTTAAATGGTTGCCCTTGAAAGCTGCTCTGTGATTTCAGGAAAATGTGCATTTGATTTAAGGTCAGTATTATGCAGGATCTAATGAATATATAATGTTAATAAGCGCACAGCTGAATTGAGTTGAATTCTGGTCCTGCTTGGCTTTTCAAGGAACCCTCATATATGACCTGTAATCCCAAGTACAGCAGGAAGTGAGCTCAGTGCAGCTGAAGGACTGCTTGAAATTTGTTGTTCAAGTTATATGTCACTTTATAATTGTCATATTTACACAGCTAGGATAATACAGAGTGAGGTATTGATTCAGGCACATGATTTGGGCCAGGATATTGTTAGATGTTGTGTTTCAAGTGTCAGATCAAATTTGCTCTTGGCAGCAGCAGTGGCAAGGAGGGAGGTTCCATTTGTAGCTTTGGCAGCAACAAAATGACATCCATTTGTATGCTGGAGTGAAGACAGATTAATCACCTTGGGAATTATTAATATAAATTTCACCACAGTGATCTTGAGCACTAATCATTCTAAGTAGGGGGAAAGAACAGCTGGAAACAATGGGGACAACCTGTTGGGAAGCTAGTGGGATTCCTTGTGAAGTTGTTGACCACTGGATTAGATAGGCCTGGGGTCTGATCCAGCAGGCATTGCTTATATTATGATGCATTGGAAGATTTCTCTATCTGCGTTGGGTGCTTTAGAAGTCTCTGAAATTTAAGATATATTTTAATGAATACCTCAAGATGGGCACTCCAGGCTCAAGATTCATTTACATGGGAAACCTTCTGGTTCCTGATTTATACTTTACACTTTATCATAGAACCAGAAAGGTAATAAGCAGTCCTAAGGAAATTTGCAACTGTAAAGGAAGTTTCTTATGCCCATCATCTCTTCGAATAAATTGAGTTCTTGTCCACGCCTGCTATTTAGCTTTAGAGTGTATCTAAGGTGGATATTTTTAAAAGGTACACCAGAAGGTAGATTTACAAATCATCTACAAGGGTTCTTTGAAAAGACAAGCAGGATGAAACCTTATTAGCGCTTGGATGAAAGCCTACCAGGAAAAAATTGGGCTGGAAAGTAACACGGTAACACAGAAGAAGGCAAAGCTACTTGCATGTCATTGCCAGGGAAATTACAGGGACATTTAGTCTGTCATATCCAACTAACTGAGAAATAGTATACAAACAGGCAACAATATTCTGGTTTCGCTTCAAGTTGTGCAAATCTTTTACATCATGCAAAGACCTCCCTTCCTATAGAAGGTTCTAATGCTGGAAAAAGTGAAGAGGGTGATCTGCATTAAGGTGGATGGACACAGTAGCAATGAGTGAACCATTGGAAGAACTGAAGGACCAGGGAAGGACCAGGGAAGAGCCGTGGTGGCACAGTGGTTAGAATGCAGTACTGAAGGCTACTTCTGTTGACTGCTGGCTGCCAGCAGTTGGCAGTTCAAGTCTCACCGGCTCAAGGTTGACTCAGCCTTGGAGTACCTATTTTTGCGCTAAGCCATCATGAGTTGCTTGGTTTATAGCTTAGTGCCTTGTGTGCATCCATCTAGAAGCCTTTGTCACTTTTTTGTCCTCTAGCTCCATATGCTTGCAAGTACTGTGGAGTTTTGTTTTCTGCTTGTGTAGCTCTGAAGGCTCTACCTACTCTTGTTCCTTCATACATGTTGCTAACTGCACTGTGACTGCACTGTAAACCTTGATCTGTACACATACAATAGCCAGGGCTGCTTTCACTTCCTTCCCCTGACATCTTCTCTCCCCCTTCTTGAGGCTCTCAAGATGATTCTTTAAAAGAAAAATGGTATACAACAATTTGAAACACAACAATGTGAGCCATGAGTTTGAGAAAATTATTCTAGCTTGTTCAACATCTATTTCTATTAATCAGACAATCAATTCTGTGCCAATGTCAACTTTTCCAATAGGAAATAGCTTGTTATCTCTAATGTTCAATACCTGTAACTTTATGAAGCTGTTGAGAGATTTAGCTATATAAACAATACATTTCAACACTGCAAAGACAAATAAATTAGGCAATTATAGGATTCACAGAACTTTATTTCATTTCCTGTACTTCCATCTATGTGTATATCAATATATTGATACAGACACACACACTATTCCAAGTAGCACACAAGCAAGTACATGTGGAAATCATATTCTTTATGGTTATGACTCATTAAGGTAATTACAGGTCACTTTTGCTACTTTACTCTGCTTTATGGATTTGTTTGCCTTCTGCCTACCTTTTTTATTAAGCTGATGCAGAGGAAAGATTAAAGGGGCAGATCTTCATCTTCTACTTGCTGTTTTTAAGGGACAAGGTCATGATGCCACTTCCATTTTATCCCTAGGCTGGAGGTAGCCTAGAGCTGTTTTTCATTGTTCCAGTTTGGAAGTGGTGTTTTCTTCCTTTGGACACAAAATTTCCCATGTGAACAATGTCAGTTACCTCCAGGGCAAGTGTGGAGATGATGCAGTCAAGGATAACAATTTGTTCACTTCCATTTGGCCTGGTAAATCTGTTGTGGAAATTTGTCTTCACTAGAACAAAAAGAGGTGGAAACTCATCTTCACAAGAATAGAAGAGATGGATACACAATACTTCTGCTTTCCTGTTCACCTAGCTAGGCTACAGTATTCAACCACATCAAAAGGCCTATTTTTGTCTTTATAATTTATTTATGCATAAATACTGACTATTTTCATGGAAATTTTTCCAGGGCAATTAAGCTTAGTGTGGCATTTAAAAAGAGAAATATTACAATGATATATGCTCCAAATCTGCTAGCACAATTACTACATTCACAGATAACCCTGCTTGTTATTCTACATGTTATTTCTTTCATGAATCTGAATAAATGTCTGACATTTGTGCTTCTGATATATGCATCATGATAAATACTATCAGAGTAAAGCATTGTTTTTATCTCTTGGTTGGAATCTGTAGCACCACAGGTTTTCGATTTTTCCTTTCCTGATTCTTGGGTCCTGCTATGAGAATTTTAAATTTCTATTTGTTTGCTCTCATGGGAAATAGCTGTGAACTGGAAATGGAGAGACAACTGTGGAAAGATATAGACCCATGGCAATATACAGAAAAAAGACACTAATATCAGGTGAGAAAAGGAAGCGTTAGCAAGGCAGAATCACAGAGTTGGAATAACTGTTTAAGCTACTGAGTCCAACTTCCTGCTGAATGCAGGAAAGTTCTAGGCAGCTGACTGTCCAGCCACTGCCAGGAAAAAGGAACTTCTGTGATCGTTTCCCAAAAGTAAATTGTTTCATGGAGTACAGAATTAAAAAAGTCAGGTAACTGGAAACAACACAGAGGCAATAAAAAATATAAAATTAATTTGGGAAACATTGTATTAAACTTTTTTTAAATAATGCTAATATAGTACAAGAATGTGTTCTCATCTTCACTTGTGCAACTCTCTTCTAAACTGAATCATGACTGTGTTATTGATTCGGAAAACAGAGCCAGATGTAGCTGGAAGTCCTGAACATCTTTGCAGTCATCATAAGACCAGTCACAATGTGAAGCTTTATATTAATCAATATGAGTTTTCTGAGTTGGTTTCATTGTGTTCTCCCTCACTTCAGGAACCTTGAAAGCAAAGACTCAATGGACGATAAAGTGTTAATCATGACCTGAGTAAGTAATACGTGCTAATGCAAATTATGTAATGAAAGAGAAAAGGACCTCTTGTTGCAATTTATGCAGGGGTGGGTTCTATTTACCTTTACTACCAGTTCGCAATGGGGCCCCGTGCGTGTGCTCACTTTGCTCGTGCATGCGCTCTTCTGCGCATGCGCAGAAGCATTCTGATGATGTCAGGGTCAGTGGGCGGAGCCTCCTGACGGTTTTACTACCAGTTCTATAGAACTGGTGCAAACCGGGGGCAACCCACCACTGAATTTATGTTGGTAGAAAAGAAAATGCAAAGGCGTATGTACAGTATATGACTGCATCTCTGATACAATCCACATCTTTAACAAGTATATAATTCAAGAATATAGAAAGTTTATCTATTGGGTTTTAAAGAAACTATATAAAAAAAGAAAGGCTATCTTAACCTTTCATCTTAACTTGAAAGATGCATGTTTGGTTTATTTAAGGATTATTCTGGAAATATGTTTCAGTTTGTTCTAGAATCATGTTGTCAGCTGAAGGAAAGCAACTGCCTCAGTGAGGCACTTGCTATCAAGTCAAGAAGTAGCAATCTAAAAGTAGTAACTCATTTTTTATTATTTAGAAAAATTGCAAGAAAAATTGTAAATGTGTTTTCTCCAGGTTCTCATGCTGAAGTTAGAAACATGGTCCAGGAAATAAACCAAACCAAACAAAAAACAAGAGTTTGCATATTGTTATAATTAACATGTTTATTTTATTTTAATCTTGCCTTTATTATTTTTATAAATAGCTCAAGGTAGTGAACATACCAAATATTTTCTCTCTTCCTACTTTCTCAGGACAAGAACTCCTGGTTTCTAGCCTGGTGCCTTAACCAATAGACCAAACTGGCTCTTTTATTTTTACTTCTAAGTAATACTGCACTGTACTCAGTATTAAATTATTGGATTCATATCTGATAATAAATGGTGAATTAATTGATAGTTTTTGCAGAGCATTTTTCTTTCAGCATCATGCAATATTCTACAATACACGAGACAGTATCTAGAACCAATAATTACTGTACCTCCCAAAATAGTTATGTAATAAAACTTGGGGTATTTTTGTTTCATAAACTACATGAATCAGCCTTAATGCAGGCTATATTACAGATTTAGCATTGTCCTTCCTAATCAGTTTTCCATGATGTTGTCAAATAAGAGGGAGAAAAATGGTCCCTATGTATTTATGCATAGGTATCACCTACAAAACGTCTGTATGGCCACCTCAGGAAAACTCTTTTCCGCTGAAAATTTACCTTCATTCTCTGAGTTGTTTAAGGTGGTAAATCTGCCATTGTAAACAGCTGCACCTTCTCAATTCTCATTCATAAAAGCAGTTCAGTAATAAAAGTAAAGACATGTAAAATAGACAAATAGAATAAAAATCTTGCCCTTCGTACGTCTTCAATCTTTTAGATGAATCAAACTATTTGAAATAGACCTATTAGATATAGACTTTTAATATTTCTACTATACTTTAGAAGTAATCAGTTATCCAAGGAGGTTGTAAAATTAGAGGCTTTGTTACACAGATGGAGAACATGTTAGAACAGAACAGAATAACAGAATTGGAAGGGATCTTGTAAATCATCTAGTCCAATCCCCTGCCCAAGCATTACTGAATGGCAGTCCTATCTCTTCTTGAAAACCTCCAGTGGTGAAGCTCCCACAATCTCTGAAGGCAAACTGTTCCATTGGTTGATTGTTCTCACTGTCAGAAAATTTCTCCTTATTTCTAGGTGGAATCTCTCCTTGATCAGTTTCCATCCATTATTCGTTGTCTGGCCTTCAGATGCTTTGGAAAATAGGTTGACCCCCTCCTCTCTGTGGCAGCCCCTCAAATATTGGAACACTGCTATCTCCTGGTCCTTCTCTTCACTAGACTAGCCATGTTCAGTTCCTGTAACCGTTCTTCATATATTTTAGCCTCCAGTCCTCTAATCGGCTTTGTTGCTCTTCGCTGCACTATCTCTAGAGTCTCAACATCTTTTTTATAGTGTGGTGACCAAAACTGGATGCAATATTCTAGGTGTGGTCTTACTAAGGCTTTATAGAGTGGTATTAGTACCTCATGTGATTTTGATTGAAACCCTCTTTTAATGCAACTTAGGGTTGCATTGGCTTTTTTGGCTGCTGTTGCACACTGTTGGCTCATATTTAATTGGTTGTCCACTAAGATCCAAGATCCCTCTCACAGTTACTACTATTAAGCTTGGTTTCTCCTAAACTATATGTGTACTTTTGGTTTTTCTTGCCTAAGTGTAAGGCTTTACTTTTCTCTACACTGAATTTCATTTTGTTAGTTTGGGCCCAATGTTCAAGTCTGTCAAGACCCATCTAACATTATAGGCTAAAATACACATCTAGTCTTGGAGAAGCATGGTGGGAACCACATAAGCAAAAGTGGGTGATGTCAGGAAAATGAGATAGGTAGGATCAGAAAAAACTTTTAAAGTTATTAAATAGAATTAATATGGAGGTTTTGTGTGTGTGTTTAATTGGTTTCCTTTCACGTTAAATAATCAGAGTCTGTGGCAACATTTGCAAAAGCTCTAGGGCCCATGTTTTAGCTTTCAAGGGTGTACATATGGCCTTGAAGCTGTAGAAAATTATAGTAGTTTTGGTAAAGGACTAAAAATAATACATTGAAATATTTTCTAAGAAGGTTTTGATTGGCCTATTAAAACAAACTCAATTGGTTTTATCAAAATTCTGGGTCAGCAAAGCAAGATTAATGAACAATTATGGAAAAAGTAGATTTTTGTGGGTACTAATCTATTTGATATTTATCATGTCTAATTAAATCCCACATCATAATAAAACTTTTCAAAGAAAAATTCCATTTGCAAGATATTTATTTAAACTAGGACAAAAAGAGGAAAATTATCACAAACAAGGCTGACATTTGTAGTATGTATAAACATTACATTTCTTTTTGCAAAATATATGTCTGCTTTTGTGTCTAGTACTGCCAGTCTGAGGAAAGATAACTGTTTATTTGCATATATATATAAAGCTACTATTATGGTAATTAACGGAACAACTTTTCACTTTATTATGGATACCAAGAAAGATGCTTATAAGAAAATAGAACAAGTCTACTGGATATGGAATAAAGGAAAGAAAGAAATCATTTGCAGTGCTGTATAAGGGAAAATATCATCAGTTTAAGAAATCAAATTCCATGGTTTTATTGAGAAATCTATCTATAGAAAAGAACATGCTATATAACACAATCTTATTGGCGAGATGCTGTATCTTAATATACTGTCTTAGTGAGACTTAAGTGAATTGAAACCATCAAAGATACATTTTTGACATTAGCTTGACATTTATACTAGCATACTTGGACAGTAGGCAGTATTGGGAGCTTCAATATCACTTCACACAAGAAACATGCAAGCTTAAAACCATTAGGAACAAAGGTTAATTTTAATTTCAATCTGCAACATATAGTTTTCCTTTAACTATATCATGTGGTTTACCTATTACATTAAGGGATGATTTCCTTAATCAACATTTGCTGATTACATCTTCCATCCACATCATTAGCAAAACATACCAAACCATAATGTATGAATTATAAAATATAATAACTTACTATGACCAGTACACTAAGAAGCTTGATAGCAGAGATTTATAGAATCATACAACCAATGCTATGGTGATGTACTACTAATACACGCAGGCCTTATATCACCACAGTGATATAAGTAATGCTGCTGGTTGCAAGTGTGGCAGTTCTCTGAAGCAAGACCAAGTAAACCACATTGTAGTTTAGCAAAATGTACAAGCACAGTCTATAACAGGGGTGTCAAACTCGGAGCCTGCAGGCTGGATGCATCACACGCTGGCCATGCCCACATCCGGTTTAGCAAAGGGGGGGGAGAATTCACGATACGTCATGTGATGACTCCGTGAAAATGCAAGTTTGACACCCCTGGTTTATAAGCTCTTTTGTGTGCTCACATTCCATTTGGATGTGTGCTTCTAGGACTCTGCTGTAAAAATAAAATAAGGGCCAAAAGATTTTAGCAAGGCCTTTACGTTGTCCTTTATTATCCAATGGGGAAGATCAACCCAGTTAATGTGGCAGAGTTTCCAAATACAGCAAGTTCCTTTGGCCTTCTTACTAAGATTTGTACAGTAATTAAGAACATCAGTCATGTCTATTTAGCTGCACACATTTAACTGGTGGATAGCTGCATAGAAATTCTGTGATCTCTCAATGGACCTTCTTGTTTACATCTTCCTCAGCCTTTTAAAAATGGGGTTAAGCTGGGATTTGTATCTGAACAATTTGTATATCAATGTAATGAGCTAGATGCACGGTGAAGGGCTCCTTGTACCAGCAAAAGGCTTTTAATTTATCAAAGTTTTCCTTTTGTCTAAACGGGAGTAGGGAATCGTCAATCTCCAACGTTCACCCAAAAAGCTATTCCAGAGTGTCAAAGAATCTCACAGAGAGTAGACTCCACATTGACAGCATTTCCATTCCCCTGTCCTTCAAAAGCAATTAGAGGTGAACCACAGTTGTTTTCCCTGCTGTCAGTCTCACAACGGGAAAGACAGGGAGCAAAGGAACATTAACCAATTGCTCTAAATCCTACAGAAATTCTCTTGTCGCCATTCCATATATAAGAAAGACACAAAAAAATTACTCGTATGGATAACACACAAACTTATAAATTTGTTACTTAATATTGTGGGCATCTGTCTACTTTTATAAAATGGAAAGATTGAGAGGTAGAAGAATCCTGAGTAGAAGAAGATTCTACTGAGAGGTAGCTGTAAACCATTAAGCCACCTTTCCTTTGAAAGTCCTAACAGGATGGCTAAACCCCAAGAACCTGGAAGCAACATTAGGCAATAGTTTTTGCAAACAGTCCACTAAGGCAATCAGTGGTAAACAAACAAATAAATAAACAAGTTTTACTACAGTTTCAAGTACAGGTAATCCTTGCTTAAAAATTACTTGTTCAGCAACCATTCAAAGTTATGATGGCACTTAATAAGTGTGACTTACAATCAGCCCTCAAAGTTCTGGCCATCACAGCTTCCCCATGGTTATATAACCTAGCTTTGGGCACTTGGTGACCAGTAACGCTCACAAGAAGAGCAAGCAGGATTTACTTAACAACAGCAATCAGAACAGTCACATGATTTCCGTTTTATGACTGCATTGATCAGCAACAGAGTTGCCAATCTCAATTTTGGTCATTAAGCAAAGATTACCTATAAATCATAGCAAAACCCAAGATAAACTGTATCACCTATAAAACATAGTCCATGTCTGTGAAAGGATCAGAAAAGTCAGAACCAGTGATGAACTTGTGCACTGACCTTGTGAGGAAATGGTCAAAGGAGAACATTGCAATGGAAGAGGAAATCAACTAAAATAGTTATTCCTTTTTTTTTCCCCTGTGAAAGCATTCTGATCCTGGTGCCAACAGAGAAAAGGTGAACTTTAATGCTATTTTTTTTATTTACCCATGACTGGATTTCTGTTGATCTACCCAAACTACTTCTTGATTTCTGGAAGAAAATGTACAAGTATCTGTCCTATCACAAGGACTATGTTCCTCTTCCTCACAAGGTGGCTTCTGGTCCCAAGGTAAGGTTTATATGCTTTCCCTCACCTTCAAAATGTAAGCAATCTTTTCTTAATGCCTTTCTATAAAAGTCAAGAGCCAGAGAAATCAGGAGACCCAGACAGTTCAAATGAGTATAAAGATTTAATGCAAGCTTAAGTTCTCTCCCAGAATCTGAACTACTAACGGTCCAAGCAAATTGGCGGTAGATTCGAATCACAGGAATTGAAGGTGGATGGACTTAGATCTCTTGAGGGAGTGAAGGGACTCTTGACTGGTGACGCGTTTGACCACTCGCTCGGGCTGAGCCTGTTCATCTCCTGCAGTAGGTTTCGTTTAGCATAAACTAAGAATACATCTGCATTCTGTGCTTGGCGCATCACTAGTATGGGCCACCCATTGCTTCCTGACTGAAGAAGTGGATGAAATTGGGCTTGGTGTGGATGACCTCCACACCAAGCCCAATTTCATGTCTTGGCTTCAGTAAAGGGAGAAAATGTCCACGCAAACAACAGATAAAGTGCAGGCATATGCAGGATCTTGAGGGCATGGCATGCAGAGGTACCAGGTGGGAATATATACACACTGCAAAAGGAATAGAGTATTTAGCAGCAATGCATTTGCAGCACGACTTGTGAAAATGTCAGGAAGGCCTATCTGGAAAGATAGCAGTAGAGTGGGGAGGAAAGGAGGTAACAGAGGAGGAGATGGGGAAACAAGAGAAAGAATATGCATGTGCATGACTACAGTATTTACTAGAAGCTGAGGAGTAATTCAAATCAGTCTGTATTCGAATACCACAAAATAGGTTGAAAAGTACTGAGGGATGGGCTGGAGACTTGGTCAGAAACACACCAAAGTCAAAACGAAGCAGGAGACAAGAGCAAGCATTCACAAACTACAAAGCCAGATGCCAAAGTTGCTTCCAGCAATGGAAGACAATCCCTAAGCAGTTTAAATTCTCTCTTCTCCTTTGAATCCTCTCCTCACCCAGCATGCATAGCTAAAGCTTTCCCTGCTCAGCAGTTGGCAATAATGAGGCAGAGAACCTGCTTGCCGATTCAGCATCTTGCCACTTGCTTGTGTGAGGCAATTACTTTGCTGAGGTGCAGGATTCCCAGGTGGGGGGAGGGGGTTGCCCTGTTTCTTGGCACCTGTGTTAACTAAAGAAGGATCACTGCTAGCTGCGGAGAAATCTGAAAAGGGTATCGGTGTTGGATTCAGTGGCTGTTGAATCCCTAAGCACAGCACCCAGTGGGACCTGGTTCGCCTGCATCTTGGAGCCTGGCTCTGAATCCATGACATAGGATGCAAAATTGCAAATGCATCCTATGCCCGTGTTTTCCAGTTCCAGTTTAAAAGTACCATTTTCCCACTTAAGCTGTTTTATGCCCTTCAGTGTGAGTGATCTCCCTTGCTTCATTTCAATCTAGTGACAAGCCAAATCCAATTGACTGCAATGCCTAGCATACATCTTCCCTCCAGCAGCTAGTCACTGTCCTGGGTTACCATTTTGTCCTGGGCTACAAGATTCTTATGTTCTCTGCTGGTCATCAACTCCCCCCCACCCCACCTCCTTTAAAAAAAATAATCTTACAGTTGAGCCAACCTGACGTCTTAAATCAATGTTTCGCAGTCTTGGCAACTCAAAGATGTGTGGACTTCAACTTCCAGAATTCTCCAGCCAGCCATGGAAAACATTTAGTATATACCTCCAGAAGGAGGTATGTACTAAAACCACTTGTATAAATAATGCATAATGAATAGCAATTGTTTGCGTATTATGGCAATGCACAATCTTTTCTTAAATGGCTTTTTTTTCCTGAAAAACATTGAGCCTGTAAACAATCTTGTCAAAGTCTTTTGCAGAATCTTATACCCTTTGGTCCTGTTGAGCTTTTTAATATTCCATCTTCAGTTTAATAAATATGGGAAAACTTTACTAAAACAATCCCACATTTTACAAGGACACATTTTCATTCTTAGTATAGTATTAACAAACTTTCAAAGAAAATTTGTTAGTTCAGACCAAAAGCTTATTTAATTTAGCAATGGCCATCAGGAGACTTTTAGGAAAGGAACCTATCAGTAACAGCCTTTCCCCTGCTTTTGCTTTCTAATAACTGGCTCTGAGAACCATGCTTTTTCTGATCATAAAGGTAATATATAGCTTGATATTTACTGACATTGATAGGAGACACTGAATTTTTTTAATGCTGTTCAATTTAGGATGCATCACTATATCTTATTTAGCTATACTGTATGCAAATTCTTTACTTTCATCACTGTATAATCATTTATTTGTCCTTGAGCTTCCATCATTCAGCCTCTCTAGCAAAACAGCGAAGATACTTTATGTACTTTAAAGACTGATATTCCTACTAATACATAAACTTTCGTGGAAAACAGTTCATTTTTTTCAGATGCATGAAATCTAGTCATAAGAAAAAATTACTGTAATTCCACTCATCTTTATCATGCCTATTCTAACCAGAAACTTGTCCTCATAGAGAAATTGTGGCAGTCCATTGATATTTTTAGCTGCTGTTTCCACTATAGTGACTAGAACTGCATTAAGGATTCTGAGTGTCATTTGCACCATAGATTTGTACAAAAACATGAAGATAATCATCATTTTTATTCTTATTGTTCTCTAAATTATTTCCATCACAGACTTTGTCTTTTTCATAGCAGCTGCACATTGGGCTGACATTTTCATCAAACTACCTCTCCAAATACCATGATCCCTTAACTCTTAGTCATTAGCTTCAAATAATTTCCTTATGAAATCCTGGAAGTTTTTGTAATTAAAAAAAATCACTCCTACATGTACCTATGAAAATTATGCATGTTGTCCACAGAGGAATTGTATCTTAGTATTCATGACATTCAATTGAAGAATTCCATAGCATCACAATACTGATATGCAAATAGAATTCACAAAATACACTAGTATCTTCCATGAAACCATATATTTCACAGCCACATTTAGTGTCTCATAAACAGCCCAAATCTCTCTCTATCTAAGGGGAGTCTTTTAACAGCCTGGCAAGCAGATTAAATTTAGGTCTACAAAATAGTAAGGTACTAAAAACACAAAACTAATATTTATCCCAATTATTAGTAAATATTTCTATGTTATGCATTAGCCGACCTTAATGCAAAATGCAGCATGTTCTAAAATAGGTAAGGGCTGTATTCCCCTCAGAAATTGGTGAGAGCATGGATGTACACAAAAGCAATAACAATAGTGCTTACCATGTTTTCCCGAAAATAAGACCCTGTCTTATATTTTTTTGAACCCTGAAATAAGCACTTGGCCTTATTGCCATGCGCTCAAAAGCCCGATTGGGCTTATTATCAGGGGATGTCTTATTTTGGGGGAAACAGGGTAGACACAACTCCATAATGTTTTACAGTACTCTCTAAGCAGTTTTCAGAAACATACAATTTCTGCCAACAACCTGGGTCCTCATTTTACTAATCTCAGAAGGATGAAAGGCTGAGTCAATCTTGAGCTGGTCAGGATCGACTTCCTGGCTACGGGGAGAGCCTTCAATACTGCATTTTAACCCCTGTGCCACCATGGTTCATGTATGAGATATGTATCATTATAATTTTTGTCTTTATCAATGTACTCATAATCAGTTACTTAATTCATTCACTGAAAATATTTTAGGCTGTCCTTGAGGGATTTATTTTTTAAAAAAAACCTTCTAACTGTTCCAACTAAAATCTTTCCTTTGATGTTAACTTCACTGCCACAATTTAAAAGTAAATTTAAAGGTACATTTATGTATTTTGGTTGTATGGCTCAAAAGCAAATATTGTAATGGAGAGAAGAACCACAGCATTTTTCCAGGCTTTTGCTGACATTTTTTTGCAGATTCTACGTACGGAATAGGCTCACCTCACAAACGTCTCAAGTAGTATTTTCCAAACGTATTAGCATTGCAACTCCCAGAGGTCTACATAAAAGACTTTAATCTTTTAGGATTTTATATACAAGTGTATATTAAAAGGCTCCTGACATTACTTTGTTCTCCTTTTCACCGCTATCCCCTAACACACAATGTTACATACAGCATTCTATGTAACTACATGATGAAGATTTTGATATAAGCAGAGAGCCAATGTGGTGTAGCAATGAAGTTATTTGAGTGACACAAGGAAGACTCAGATCCACCAACTCTGCCTTTTGCCATGAATGATTTTGGGCCTCTCTCTCTCTCAGGCTAGCCTACCTCACAGGTTTATTGTTGGGAGGAGGAAATTCTATGTATAATGTCTTGAATTCCTGGACAAAGGCAAGATGTAATATTTTTTTTTTGTAACCTGGATGAAATAAATACATAAATCTTAAGGTTAGAATTGCATGACAAGTTTAGACAATTAAATAGCGGTTACCTCAAGAATTTTTAACTTGGACACTTGAAAAGCTTTTAGGAAACAGCATAATTGATCTAGGGTTATATTGTTTGTTAGCATGCAATTTCCCACCCAGTGCAATTTCTTAGTAGTGAATGAACTGGTCCCTGAGGGGAGAACCACATGTTCTCTGTTTGCTTGCTACATAATCAGATGGAAATGTACAGAATTGGAAGGATTGTAAATAATTCACAGAGGTGGGCCATTATGCATTTGTTACTTCTCCTTTGCCTGTTGGGTGTCCTCTTTTAGAATGTGGAATAACATCCCAAATTTGACATCCAGACAATTTGAGTTCCCAAGACTGTTGTGGTTCATCCTTGTTAGTCTAATCAAGTCACTCTGCTCATTATAGGTTCAATTCTATGTTGGAAAAGGTGGATAGTTTGCCGGATAAAGTTAATCCAAACAAGCTATTACACATCTGTTACTTATTAAGCAACTGTTGGTGTTGTCAATGGACATGACCCAAGCAAGATGCTAATTTCCCTGTAGCAGAGTTCAAATTACCAGCCAGAATAATTGAATCTCATTTTGATATATATTAGTTTAGCTTCCTTCTCCCTTTTCTAGAAATATCACTATACCATTTTAGTCAGTGAAGATAAGAACATATAAGGAAGAAGAAATTAATTGTATACTTCGTAAAAAGGGAGTTTTTTTAGATAGAGTGTACCAAATGATTTCTACTGCTAGCATAATGATTGAATAACACATGGCTCTTATTTATTGTTTCTATTCTGCTATCAGTTCTTGTTTTGTTTTTCTCATCACAGCTTGTCCTTCTAATATAAAAGAGTACCTGTTTTTGGCAGAACATGATGCATCTGTTTTCTGTACAGCAATTGGACACCCCTGCTATTAAATTAATTTAAATGATCAGCTCCAGCAACAGCTGATTCAAGATCTCTTGTTTGGCTCTCACAGTTTTAGGAAAAATAAATGTAAATTAAAGCTGTCTCAGGAATATATTTATGTGAAGTACTAAGATCCAAACTACAGTACTAATCAAGTCTTCAAGTCTTTTCTATCTCATTTGACAATGTCTGTGAGATTCAGAACAACGTAGTTTATTTTTTAAAAACTCTGTGTGTCAGTGGTAATAAACAGTCCTTCAGTTTTCATTAATGGAAGCTTTTTCCACTTCCAATATAACACTCACGTAAGCAAAACAAAGATATATTTGAAAATACGGTATGTAGGTGTTTTACGTAGGCACAGCTTTGTTGCATAAGCTTAAGCCTTTTTTGCCATTTTGAACCTGAATAGATGTGGCTCATAATACACTGAAACAGAGAGAGAGCAAGGTCTAGCAAGAGTTATAGCCCGAAAACGTGGTTCAGTTTGATAGCAGCACTGTAATTGTTGAACAAATGTTGAAAATTGCATTAAAACTGCCTGTAAACTATTTCAATTAAATATATCAGTTAGTATTCTTCATTGGATAACATTTACGATCCTTATTACCTTAGTTTTCCAACAGTTTTTTTACATGTCAAATGTGAAATTAATCTTATTAATATCTGCATTTTTGCAGAAAGTGTTTTGAGATTCCCAAGAGTGTTGAATGTATGTATGTATGCATGAATGAATGAATGAATGAATATGTGTGTGTGTGTGTGTGTGTGTGTGTGTGTGTGTGTACTTACTGTAATACTACAAAACAAATGGATATGCTGTTCGCTGCTGGAATATAATTTCACCCAAACAGCCTGCAATGCTATTCAGTAAGACCTATTTCCCCACCTTGCATACATTGAGTCTACCTCTTATCCATTGTTAACATTAATCTAAGCTCAGTATTTAGTACAAACATGATCCAAGATCAGTCCTGGAGATTTTCTTCTCCTTAATGTCTTCATGTTTCATATTTGATTATGTATACACAGGTACACTCTGAGAAAGGACAAGTGTGAACTAAAAATAGTCATTCACTTAATAAGGACTGATTAAAATTAATCTCCTGTAAAATAAGGAATGTGATTAAATTAATAATTAAATTGCTGTACAATTTGACTAAACAAGTAAGAAGTGAATAACAGTTCCCCACTCAACTGCATGACTAATAAATATTCTCATAGCACCGCTTTCACACATAGAAACTCATATTTATTCACAGGAATCACAAAAACAATGATGAAGAATGGGAGGAAGGCAGGGTGCATTGGATAATGTGAAAGAAGAAAAGGGGGGATAAGATTGATGGAGAGGAAGGGAAGGAAGGACAATCTGAACAGGGAGACAAAACAACAGAGAGAAACTTGTCTTTTTTTTTTTTTAGACCTTACTGAAATAGTTAACAAAAACCATAGCAAAAAACCTCAGCTTCCTTCCAAACTAAGACAAATCTTCAAAGGCATCCATTTTTTTTCAATCACGGAGACCGGCCATATGCTCACTTGTCCATTTGTTTGTTTTAACAGCTGTCTTCTCTTACGGCCACTCACCCAACCCCAAATTAATTTGAGGGAAAAGAAAACCTGGTATCTGGCAAACATGGTAGTAAAATCTCTGCTTCAGATATATTTGCAGACAATGCGATATGTACCAAATACAAAGCTATGACTTCCCATAAGAAAAAGGGGAAACTGGAAAGGGCAATAAAAGCACCTAGCTGCATTAACTATCAGGTCGTAAACTGCAAAATTTGTGTAGGATTGCTAAAATATATATATTTGTATAAAATGGTCATTAAAACACATTTAAAAACAAATGAAGGGAAAGTATCAAGGGGAAATTATTAAGAAAACATTATTGCTTACTTTACATGCTAGCTTAATGTTACATCAAAACATTATCATTTAAATGGCATATATGAAATATACTCCTTCACCTTTGCATGGAGAAGCCATGGAAATTCTGTTCCACAACTTGTCACAAAGGCCTTGATTGATTTTTTTTTTCAGGTCATTGCATCCTTCTGACATCAAGAGTGACAAAACCTAAGAGAGCCAATAGACCTTACAGTTGCCACCAGACTGTGTCAAAGAAATGGGGAAAAAGCATTTAAACGTCAATATGACTAAGGATGAGCCAAGCCTGTCTCACTTATGGAACAGGATAAAAGCAATATTATGGGAATGTCTATTGTAATTAGGGGCGAGTGGAGGAAGACTCTCAGTATAAAGACATCAACATGTATTTTCCTGGGAGCCAGCAACTGGAGACTGAACCAATTAACACTGTACTTAACTGTACCATAATTACATTAAGTTACAGCTCTACTTTGAACAGTAATTTAACAGGGGCAATATTTTCCTATTTCATGATTACTATATAATGGAAATAAACTCTCATTTCTAAACACAACCGGTTTTGAGAACACTGAAAATTAAACACAAAGCATTAGAAAAAGGTGCTTTGCAAAATCTGTTGTTGTGAGTAAAGCACTGCTCTTCAAAGCTGTTTGGAAGACCTGAATGGTTGTTTTGAAGGTTGACTTAGCTGCCTATCTGTGGGCCGCCCCAATGGTTATGACTATGCATGCACATGCCTGTTCAAATCAGTTTTGGGAGCAACCACACAAATAATTCAAAAGATGTAGGTGCTTTAATGCTTCAAGGAGAGGGCTCTGCACACTAATATAATCTCCAAAGCATTTCTTTCAAGAACTGCACTGTTCTAAGAGATAGTGATTCATTATGAGAAAATCAGCAATAAATGGAATGTTATTTTGCTGTTCAGGCCTACGGAAAAGAACAGAACTGAAAGATTTAATCAAGACCTGACAGGATGCCTTGTTCTTCTCATGTAGTTTTAAGGACCATCATAGAAATCAATGTACATTTAAAGAGAATTAGAAGCTTTTAAATATGTTGGGAGGCTTTGTTCTTCTGATCAGGGAATGGTATGCTATCAAACTTTCAATGCTGGTTTCCACAGCTCTTCTCACGTCAATATTATATTTTTAAATGTTAGACTATTAACCGTTCAGCAATGTACTTTAAAAAAGCTGTAGAAAATGAACATTTACCTGACAACATAAAGAAGCCATGGAAATGTTTTAAATGTCCTAAATGCATCATCAGTGTGTACACACTAGTTTTGATGTATTTTACAATGAATCAGTCTGTAGTCACCAATTTAAGGCTTTTTGACGTAGGAAATAGCAGAAAAATAGATAATCAAGGAAGAAAGGTCCACAGGTTCAAGCCTTGCATGCAATTCTCAAAATAAGCCGAATAGTCAGGAAAAACTTGTTTGGACTTCTCACTCTGCTGAAAATATAAACCATGAATTAATGGTGCTCTTGTTATAAGTAATTCAACTGTACGTTGCAATGTCACTCCATGTCACAAACTAGCATTTCATATTATAAGGCCACATCCTCACCACTGAGATGAGGATGCATAGCCTAAAGGTACAGATAAAAACCCCAAAGCTGAATGAAGTATCCAAAAGACTTACTGGGGCTACAGAGATCTTCAAACCCTATTAGAATGTAATTTATAAAGATGTTAAAATGCATAAATTCTCTCCATATTTTGATTACTTATGCATGGCTAATGAAGTCATAAATTACTTGCCCGAAAGAAATTAAAGCCAAACACTGGCAATTAAGAAAAATCTGCAATAAAGAGATATTCCATGTAGTTCTGAGAGTTTGACTGCATGGTTGTGTCAATAGCAGAGAACAAGAGGAAGGGAAGTCTAGGGAAACAACTGTGTACCTTCAGAAAAAGAGTGGCAGGAAAGCAATATAGGAGGCAAGAGAAGGAGCATAGAGATAAACTTCAAGATAAGTCAAATTATAACTACTTTTCCACCATCCCCAGTTTCAATTATAAACAGAGATTAGAAAAATAGCCAGAACTAAAATATCTTACTACCATAAATAAGCACTGAAATGATATAGATGAGAGAACCCAGGAATAGATTGCCTGAGAATCTCTGCTGAGCACCTTTTTCATTCTGTTGTAAACACCAGGCTGCAATGAGGTGCAATTGCTTTCTGTGGCATGAAAGCCTTGAACCGGTGAGAATTGAACTGCCGAACTGCTGGCAGCCAGCAGTCAGAAGTAGCCTGTAGCAGTACTGCATTCTAACCACGGCTCTTCATCCCTTCATGCCCTTCGTCCACAAAGTGATGTTTATAGATTTTGCTTAGCAAGGAAAATGGGTGGGTGTGGAATGTTGCAGGTATATCGATGATGCAAGTTGAAGAAGAAAAAAGAAGCATCAAAGCTAGTACCCATGGAGGCTTACTGAATACTAAGGAGAGCAAACTTGCCCACAAGAAAGACCAAATGAATACTAGAAAAAAGACATGGCAAGGCAAAGTATTACATACTCAGTACATAAAAAAATAGCAGGCAAAGCAGATAACAATAAGACCTGGTAATAATAATAATAATAATAATAATAATAATAATAATAATAATAATGATAATAATAATTTTATTTCTATACCGCCCTTCTCCCGAAGGACTCAGGGCGGTGTACAGCCTATTTAAAAACAGAATAGACATCAATTTAAAATAATTTAAAACTATTAAATAAATTTGGCTTAATTTAAAACCCCAAAAGTTTAAAACATCCAATATAAAATTATGTTGCTAACCCAGCCTGGCGGAACAATAGGGTCTTGAGTGCGCAGCGAAATACCCGGAGGTCAGAAATCTTACGAATTTCCGGGGGCAGTTCATTCCACAGGGCTGGGGCTCCCACAGAGAAGGCCCTCCCCCTGGGTGTCGCCAGCCGACATGACTTGGCCGATGGCACACTGAGGAGACCCTCTCTGTGGGAGCGGACTGGTCGGTGGGAGGCTATTGGTGGCAGAAGACGGTCTCGAAGGTACCCGGGTCCTATGCCATGGAGCGCTTTAAAGGTGGTGACCAACACCTTGAATCGCACCCGGAAGACCACTGGGAGCCAGTGCAGCTCGCGCAGGAGGGGTGTCACGTGGGCGCAACGGGTTGCACCCATAATGGTAATGGTAATGGCTAAGAGCAGGAAAATTGATGAATGATGAAAGAAAGAAAAAAATGGGCTTCTTTTTCTCTCTCCTCTAATTTCTCCTTCCTCATACATTAATGACTAAATGATGTTTTCTCTAAGGACAAATGTTTCCACTAATAGTATGCAGATCTTTTTATAAGCAATATTCAAACAATATTACATCCTTGTATTATTTCAAAAGAAAAAAATATCAAGTACCACCACATAAATGCAAATGAGATATGACAGTCAACCATACAAGTAATTAGTGTTGCCAGGTGTCCACTATTTGAGCAGACAGTCCGCTTTTTTCACATTATGTTCACTATTTTTTTTCACAAAATAGTGGACATTTTTTTTATTCAAAAGCTTTATGATGAAATTAAAATGTAATTTAATATTTTACATATTATAATATATTTGATGTTTTGAATTTTAAGTAAAGTTTTGAAGTGATTATTTTAATACGTGTTAAAATGTTTGTAAGAAAATATATAATTTAATTGTAATTTTTTTTTATTTTTTTACTACTTAACCAACCCCCCACCCCCCGCTTGTCCGCTATTTTTGGGAAGCAGACCTGGCAACCCTATACAAGTTTCTCCTTATCTTCTATTATTTACAATGAAGAAAATACTCAGAGGGATTATGGTCTTCTGGTGAAGCACAAGCACACAGTAGGTTTCAAATTCAGTCACTGGGAGATGATGAAGCCTTGGGAAACCACTGCCAATAATCCTGGCCTCTACAGATCAGTGCTGGGTTATTGTTGTTATTGTTTTTTGTATAAGGAGTTTTAATTGCTCTAATGTTAGTCATGTCTAAGTGCTCCTTACTAGCTTTTTAAAAATGATTCCCTGTTCTGGTTGTACTGCCTGTACAGTTTATAAAAAGGAGAAACAACAGATAAAGAGTATTTCCTTTTTTATATTTCTGTAATGAATCAGAACAGTACTGTATTGAAGGTACACAACCATTTCGTGGCTCCAGGTGGCCACTGTCTTGAAGTATGAAAAAAAATCTATGGACACAATCTTTGGAGATAACAAAAGGAATTATAACAACTGAGAAAATAAGAGGAGGAGGAGGAGGAGGAAAAGAAATAATACTAGTAGGGTAGTCATTGTCTACCTAGTAATAGTAGTCATTTTCTCTTGGCTAAATCATTACTACTAATAGATTGTCCCTCTATTTTATTAGCTGAAGAGGTAAAATTACCCATATTTGTTGTTTGTTTGAGCCCTTTCTGCATATGCTTGTAAACTTAACCCACAAATGACTATGTCTTTAAATGCATTTTTGCTCCTACTACAAGTATTTCTGTATAGTACACATCTTTAACAGTATTCAGACTTTTCTATTTCTTTATTTTCAGTCTTCAATATAAAATATTTTAGTCTATGAGTAAATGACCAAGTTCATTTTTCTTCTAACCCATTAGTATGATTAACCTATTTTAAGTCAAGATTAGAATTACTGGGTGCCTGTGTGACAATGTGAGAAATTTTAGTAGGATAAGAACCAGAGTAATTATTTATTTTGCATTTAGAGAATTTGTAGTGTGATTCATCATCATTATTCCTGCAACAATCTTATTTCACACACACATATCAAATAATTTTGACTGGAAAAACATTTCTGGTAAAAGCCAAATCCAATATATCTTATTGCAATCACTGGATAATATTTAATGAAGTACAATACAATATAGCATTTGCAACACACGGATCTATTTGTAGCTCTCGATTTACAACCATTTGTTTAATGATCAAAGTTGCAATGTCACTAAAAATAGTGACTTACAACTGGTCCTGCATTGTACAATCATTGCAGCATCCCCACATTCATGTGATCAAAAGTCTAGCGCTTGGCAACCAGAATGTATTTAGAATAGTTGCAGTATCCTGAGATCTTGTAATCACCATTTGTGACCTTTCTAAGTACTTCCAACAAGGAAAAGTAAATGGGGGAAAGTCAGTTTCGCTTAACAATCACATGAGCCATTTAACAACTGCAGTGATTTGTTTAACGAACATGACAAAAAATCGTAAAATCAGGCATGACTCCTTTAACAACCACCTTGCTGGACATTCTGGTCACAACTGTGATTGCAAGTTGAAGACTACTTGTATGCAGAGGTAGGTAACAGAAAAGTGAAGTTCCAATTATATTAGAGTGCCACTGCCTTATGTTATATCTCCTGAGTAAGTTCAGTTATAGTTTTGTTAATAGTAACAGTTAATAGTTGTTAACAGAATACTTTGAACTGAATAGTAATTGGATGCTAAGTGTGAATTTGTCTACAATGAATATTGTTCCAAAATTATTGACTGACAGAAGGTGATGCACATAGAATTCATCAAGTTGTCTGAGGAACAATCAGAGAAGAAATGATGTGAGAATGTTATTAGAGCCTCCATAAAGGTGGCACCATAACAAAAAATAAACCAATGATCCAGCTAGAACAAGGCTGTCAAATTCCTGTCCCACAGCCCAGATGCGCCACATGCTGCCCACGCCTGGTTTAGCGAAGAGGGGAAAAGTTCCGATATGTCACATGATGCTACCATGATGACATGAGTTTGACACCCCTGCTCTAGAACATCCACTCTACAAGGTTTGGTTCTTCCTACAAACCAATTCTATCTGAATCGCTCTCTGTACTACAGGTAGTCTTCAACTTACAATCACAATTGAACCCAAAATTTCCATTGCTAAGCAAGACAGTTTTTAAATGCGTTTTGCCCCATCTTATGACCTTTCTTGCCACAATCATTAAGTGAATCACTGCTGCTGTTAAGTTAGAAACATGGTTGTTAAATGAATCTGGCTTCCCCATAAGCTTTGCTTGTTAGAAGCTTGCAAAAAGTGTTCACACGGGACATTGCAATTGTCATAAATACAGGCCAGTTGCCAAGAGTCCGAATTTTGATTACATGACCATGGGGATGCTGCAATGGTGTGTGAGACAGTCGTAAGTCACTCTTTTCAGTGGTGTTGTAACTTTGAATGGCCACTAAACAAATGGCTGTAAGTCGAGGACTACCTGAAAATTTCAAACTATATTAGCAGATGAGCACTGCAGGATTTGTGAACCATAAATTGATCTGATAAAAACAAATTATGTGACATAAGCAGCAGGCATGTGTATGAATAAAAACTAGTACATCATTATGATACCCCGTTAAGAACACGAGAAGAGATTGCTATGGAACACCAAACACCACTAATAATTTTACTGGTTTTTCCTAGTCTAAATTATGCTGAGCCCTTTTTTTTATTTACACCCACCTTTGCTTCATTGCTCCAAATTAGTTGCTCAGCAGTGAACATCACTAACAAAAACAACATTCTGAAACTGCAAAACAAACTTATATTTTGAGGACAAAGAACTAAATCTCTCTTTTTCTCACAGAAAACAGATATGGTGCTAGAATTTCATAAATGGCAGTAAACAAGGTATGAAATATTATTTATTAAAATATCCATGGCAATTAGAAGCATTATAGGTAGTTGTACGTATATGACTCTGTGCATACATGATTGGCCTCATATATATGGCTAAACTCTCCACCCACTCTTTCTTCTGATTTTCCTCTTTTAACATGTTGTTCTAGCTGCTCCTGTTCCCTGACATGCAATTATCTTTAAACAGCAGAGTTCTTGTTTACATGAAAGGTAATGCATGCACAAACATACATGTGAAGACTTTATAAGATGAACAGATAAACAACTGTAGGAAGTTGATGTCATTGGAATAATGTCAGTAGATGCAGGGCTTACTGGAATGCTTACGTGTGATCCCTCCCAATTTGTGTAGAGCTTGAGTCGACCTATTTCTCAGATTAATTTCTATGACTAGCTTTTGTGAAGATAAACTGAATGTAGGGATAAAAACCCATGTGCCATCTTTTTCTTCATAGAGAAGGAATGAGACATAAAATTAAAAGCAGTTGTGGAGGAAAGCAGAGAAAATCAGTCTCCATGGATGCAAGCTGTTATTTTATGATGCCATCAAGGCTCTTCTATTTACTTAACAAAAATGTCCCTAACCTGTCCTAAATGTTTCTGTCTTTCCCTTTATTCCCCTATCCTTGTTTCTTGACTATTAAGTTTCATATTATTTTAAGAAGTTTATTAAGGAGAAAACCCAAGCACTAAGAAGTTTATCCTTAAAACACAATAATATGATGCACACTTTAGCTTGTCTGTATTAAATCTAATGACCTTTCCTCACTGCTGTTTTAAAATATGCTTCTGTAAGTCATAGAATAACAGCATTACATTTTCTATTCTCATTGCCAACCTCTATCCTGCCCCTAAACTGCCTGTTCTGGATTGCCAACTGATGGCGTGGAGGTATAAAGTATGCAGGGTTAAATATAACTAAGCCATTGGTTAAATCTGCCCTTCCCCTTTCTCCACATTGAAACCCTCCTCCTAGCAAAACACTGGATGGTTTGGACTGATGACTGCATTCACAAGTTTACCCTTCCATCAAAACCTGGTAAAAAAATCACTTATCCCTAGGAATGGTGGATAAAGTAGCAAGGGGTGGTGAAAGTTGCCTTACTTGTCTTGACATTCTCTTGAACCTAGCAGTTGATTTCCAGGTTAGTAGAGAGAAGAAATGAGCTTATCTTTATCTCTCAGCAGTTTTGTCAGCAAGTTCAGAAAATAGCTAACAGTGCTGGAAGATGCACAATGAAAGAATGGCTGAGAACTCCTCCTTTTCTGAAAGGTAGCCTCAACACCATTCAACTGCTTTTCGGGTTAGTTTTAAAAGGCAAATTTAACCCCTTTCTGAAGAAGCACTAAGCTAATTGCTCAGCTGCTTTTGAATATTGATATGCTGCTTTTCCAGAAGAAGAATGGATTTTGTATTTAATCTGTATGTAGCATTTAAATAAGTATAGAGGGACTGTTTTTGTTGCAACAGAAGAACTCCCTTTCATTTCAGTTTGCCATTAGTCCCAATCAGACTACCAGTCAGATGTTAGGTCCAGCTATGACATTTTTAAGGTCAGGGTCAACACCCTTTCAAAAGAGTGGTAACACTCTATTCAAAAGGTGCTTAAATTACAGCTGACAAACATGTGGGAGTGACTGATGGCAAAGAATCCTTTTTGTAGGTCATCTCATAGCCCTACTGTCTTTGGTTAGTTGCTATTTGGGCTGATTCCAGGCCTCCCAGCTAGGAATTGGGTCACAGACCCAGTGTGAGAGAGTCAGGCTGTCCTTCTGGCTTGGAAGGAACAGATTTTTGAAACATTGCCCAGGAACTGGAAATGAACAGGCATGCCCACACTTGCTGGGAGTGGCCAGTAAGATACCAAGCTAATCCCAATCACTTGACTACTAAACTAATTGAATAACTGGTGAAGCATATCTTTTTGCACCTCCAACAAAGCTGTTGTATCTTGTCTCTTATTTAAGAGGGGAAAAAACTTTACTTTAACTCCAGCAGTTAAGAACAACTTTGAGCTGTCACAGGGATGTAATAAAGAAAGTATTGTGAGAACATGGCAGAAAGAAAGATTACTGGATGTGTTTTTGCCAACGAAAGCTGGGAAACGCCCTAGAGATCAATTGACACAGTAATATTTGAGGGTCAACGTGGGGCAGTGATGGTTAACCTTTTTGCTGTTGCGTGTCAAAAGCGGGGGGAACATGAGGAGTCCTGCGTGCACATGCCCACACCCGTAATTCAATGTGCCCCATCCCCCTGCACATGTGCACATGACCCCCCGCTTTTGGCATGCAAATGCACGGTGGACCTGGTAGGCTCTGCATGCCACCTTGGCACGTGTGCCATAGGTTCACCATCATGGGTGTGGGGTAATGGTTAAGGTATCAGGGTTGAAACTGGGATAACATGAGTTCTAATCCTGATTAGGATTAGCTATCTGGGTAACCTTGGGACAATCACACTGACTCTGCCCTAGGAAGACGACAAGGGGAAACCACTTCTGAAAACCTCACTAAGAAAACTACAAGGACTAATCCAGGCTATTGCCAGGAGGCAACGTTGTGAGTCAAGGCACAGCCCCCACCCCCATACACAAAAAGCAGGTAAGATTTTTAAGACAATATTTAATCTAGTTTGTCCTCTATAATTATCTATAGGAACTGGGCAGAATTAATTGAAAGTTTGTGCTCACTTCCTTACTTCAACTAACAGCAAAAATAACATGTTGCAGTAATGCTCACTTAACTGAATATTATCCTTGCTATTTTCAGGTTTCCACTTTACATCCCTCCCCCCCTTAGCCACTCTATTTATGGGTTGGGACAAATTTCACATCTTTTCTTTGATTTTTTTTTTCTAAATATGTAAGACAGGAAGTCAATAATTGGCTTAACTTTTCTAGCAAAAGAGGAAGAAACTACTTAAGCCATAAATGTTGTTTGCAATGCACTGCAATCTGCATATTTTGAACAATAGCATGTTTATGCCGTTCAAAACAACTGCAAAATAAAAGCGCAAAAATACTGGGTTTTGATGTAGAAATAACTGAATGCATCAAACCAAAGCAATTGTCCCAAATCAAGCAAGCATATATACGCAAAACCAGAATGAAACATACCTTCTTAAGGAACAATATTTGGAGTTTCCAGTAAGGCCTCTTTATCATTTTTATGCCACACATAAAAAGATGTCCATGGGCAAGATTTTGAAACCAATCAAACCATCATGCCAAAAACAGCTACCTTTCATTTTTCATGGTTTTCTTTCTGTGGCTGCTAAACCTTATTCAACATAGCAGACAACAGTCCTTTGAACAGCTGTGGAATTAGAAGCAAATGGTTAGGCTGAAGGTAATCCTGGATTGAGTTAAAATGCTGTGGGGCCATACAGTTTTCCACTTCCCTGCTTTGGGTAATAGTCCTGTTTATCAGCGAAAAGGGAAGGTGGTAACCAAGAAGCCTCTTAGCCCCGTCTGCATCAAGAGAAACTGCAAAATTATAAAAGGAATCTTTAGAAAAGGAAACGTGAAGGCGGGAGAGAAGAGATGAGCTGGATGGTGCTAAAAAAGCTCATAGAATCTATTTCAGTACACAAAGCTGTAAAATATAACAAGCTATGCTATTGCACAGCACACCTGTTAGTGGCGAGAGTTCTAATGAGTCAGCCAAGCACAGTCCAAAATGCTTTTTTTCAATGTATCCTTTGAATGAATGTGTAAGTTAGGCAAAAAACGCAAATGCAACAAAAGGTGGGACTAACACGAGAAGTGTATAAATGCAAGTACCAACTACTTGCATGAGAAATCTATCCATCACAGAAAAGCTGTAATGGTAGAACAAAGAAAAATAAAACTGGGTCACAAAATCAATGACTGAAAGTATATTTTCTTTCATTATTTATAGTGGTCTGTATTTCATTGCAAGTATCCTGCAAAAAGAATTAGGGTAAAAGAAGAGAACGCTTAGCATTGTATCAAACTGTTGTGGCCCCGCCCTCTGAGCCTGTCCCATCGGAGGAAGAAAGCTCCAAGCATGAGGAAGAGGAGTCAGCCAGGCCTCCCTCTCCAGGCCCCTCCCCTCTGGCATTGTCTCAGGTGCCGGCCGAGGGAGAGGAGATTAGCAGGGAGACAGGTGGCTCGTCTCAGAGTGACGAAGAAACATCATTCCTGGACGCACGCCTCCGAAGGCGTGATAAACGATTGCAGCAGCTTAGGAGGCGTGCTAGGGATTAGAACTGAGACACTGGACCACACCCCAGAGACTATATAATAGAGGGTAGTGGTCAGTGATCCTTGTGACGAACAAAAGTAAACCTTGGATAGTCACTAATGCCTCGTCCGGAACTGCGGAGAGAAATATTATTTCTGCTTGGACTTTTTGTACGCTAAGTACCTTATCTTTCTGTTTGTGAAAATAAAGGCATTTGGCAGATGGTGTGTCTATCGCTGCCAAGTGGGAGATAAGACCTGGGTGCGTTCCAAAGTGTTTCCTTAACCCTCGGCTGGCTGTGTTTGTGTGTGTGTGTGGACGGGGACAGATCACAAACCGCATTTCTGAGCGATGAAATACACGTAATTTCACTGCGAAGGGGTTCTTTTCGACTTGCTTGTAGCACTGTCAGTGTGTCATCACAATAGTAATATTTTATATATGAAGAATGTAAGACACTGTCATGCTTAATAAAAGACTTGTCTCCTTGAGAAGAAATTGACCACTGGGGATATAGCAGGAAATATATTTAAACCCATGTTTTTGGTTCCCTAGGTGATTCCAAGAAATCCTTGGATCCTTGAGTTTTCTCTCAAATGCTGATGCCAGTGGAAGTAGGTTCAGTGTCAGTCCTCGATTTAGGACCATTTAACAATTGTTTGAGGTTACAATGATGCTGAAAAAAAATCCACGACCAGTCCTCACTCTTAGGACTGTTGCAGTATCACCAGGGTCTTGTGGCTTTGGCATCAGTATATATTTATGACAGTTGCAACCTAACAGGGTCATGTAGTTGCTAATTGTGTTCTGATCCGAGAGGGATTCTGACAAGCAAAATCAAGGTGGGGGGGGAGAGCCACATTTACTTAATGACTGCAGTGATGCGCTTAACAACCACAGCAAAAAGGTCACACAATCAGATATGACTCACTTAATGATCACATCACTTAGTGACAGATATTCTGCTTCCAATTGTGGTTGTAATTTGGAGGTTTACCTTTAGAAGTACCAGACGAAAGATTTAAAATAGACTATTTCATGAGTAATGGAAAGCTCTTCTCCTGGATAGGAATTTGTCTATAAAAACTTATCTGGCAGTTTCCTGTAACTTTCCTTGGGTAGATTCTCAGAATTTAGGTTTAAAAATACAGCTGTAGGTGGCTGTTTTTTGTACCAATCTTCCTGCCTATTGTGTTCTGCCCCAGCTACGGATCCCAAAGAACACAGCACACACAAACTCTGAACAAAACTTAGTTTACTCAAATAACGCAGTTTTAGCAAATGCCGGCTGTAATAAGCATTATTAACAGCCTGCCAGAATTCCACATATAATATAGTCAGAGTCTTACTGAAATTGGCAGAAAGCCCAGAAGCAAGATTGCAGAGAAATCCCAAGGCAATGATTAGCGAACTAAAGTTGTTTCCTGCAGCTTGTTGCAAACTGCGTTCTTTCTTAAGTAGGCTAAGGGAGTGGCCAATTAGCCCCAAGCCTTATTCTCGAGGAGACCTCCTCCTGAGGAGCCACTCCTGCCTTTTGGCAACTCTGTGTGCCTGTGCATTGAGAAGAGGCTTCATCCTCTTCACTTAAAGGAGCCTCTGGAGGTTCTGGAGGCCCTGACTGAATCCTTGCCTCTGGCACCACATCTTCTTCAGCCTCCTCGCTGTCCGACTTGAGCGCTGGCTGCACAGGCTGCTGGTGCAGCACCACACCAGCCTCCTCGTCGTTAGGATCAGCAACAATCCGCGCAGGCCGCTGGCGGGCCACAACATATTGTGGATTCTCACTTGTGAACTTTCTTTTCTTAATTTTTTTATTACTTTTAAAAAAAATAACAAAAAAAGAAGTGAACATAAAAAGAAACAAAACACATAGTTTTAATGCAAATACATAAAAATCAATATAAAAATGCTTAAAATGAAAAAATACAACAACAACAAAAAAGAAAAGAAACAAAGTATAATATATCATTGTAGCAACTAACAGTGACAATTATATACCCATTTTCCCAAAAATAAGACCAGGTCTTAATTTTCTTTTGGACCCCGAAATAAGCACTCGGGCTTATTTTCAGAGAGGTCTTTTTTTTTTTTTTTTTTGACATGAAGGAGGTGGTAAGCACTGGGGCCAAAGGGAGTGGGAGCGCTGCTACCACCGCCCCTGCCCCTTGTCCCTTCATCTATTTGCCAACCCCCCACCCCAGCTTGATTTTTACACTTGGGCCTTGCCCCACCTCATACAACCAGATGGTGGGCGGGGCTTAACTAGGGCTTATTTTCGGGGTAGGGTTTATATTAGGTGCAGGCATTAAAATCAGGCTACGGCTTATTTTTGGGGTAGGTCGTATTTTCAGGGAAATGCAGTGTGTATGTGTGTGTATACATATATATGTACATATTCAAGTACATATATATTAATTTGTAATAGAGTTATAGAACTATCATTCTTTTTTAACCTACAATAATTTGTATAAAGTAGTCCAATATTTAATTATACTGTCCATAAAAAATCTACTTCTATAGGCAGCCCACTTATAGGTGGCAAGTGTAATCAGGTCTTCAGTCCACTGAGTGAATGAGGTATACATTTATTTTTCAAATATTACAATATCACTTTTTTAGTCATAGTAAGGCACCAGAGAATCTATTTACACTGCCCAGTTGTCAAATTCCATGTTCAAGAGAATTATTATCCTCTGAAAATGTTTCCTTTTGTCATACAGTCATGTTTATATAGTCAACTACCTTCTCCCAAATCCTGTGAAGTATAGGACATTGTAAAAACATGTTTTAAGAAAGTATTGTCCTTATTAAATCTCCAGCAAACTGCTGTCTTAGCCAATTCTTTTTCTACAAACATAATACAGTCCAATAAATTATAAAAATACTTTTGTTGTATAAGCTGTAATTTGAAGTCCATTCACATTCTTGCTGTAGAAGTCAAGACACTCTCCCATTGTATAGGCAATAAAGGAACATCTAATTTTTCATTCCATTCATTTCTTAGCAACTGCATATCAAATTGATTTATTGACAACAAATATCTACAAAAATATACAGGACATTTTTTTTAGTTTGAAAGAATTTAACCAGTATCTCAGGTGTCTCCCTAAAATAATGAAATAATGCTTATTTTATTTATAAAATAAATAATGGTATTTCCGTGACTTTCTAACTGATTTAATTGTTTCCAGAAATACAATTTAGACCTTAATACTGTCCAGTGGAACCAAAGATATATGTATATTTCAAAGTTTCCTAAATTGGAAAATTAACACTGATTGTTGGCTTCTATCATATAATACTTGACAATAGGTAAGCATGATGATATACAGTTCTATAATCAGATTTAGAAAACCCAAATCTTCATTAATTGGTAATTATATTTCTTGTAAACATATTCTTAGAATCAAATCTCAATCTTCCAAATTCTATCTCTAGTTACTATGTAAGAGATGTTCAGGATATTCCAATATATGGTAATCTTTAACTTTGCTGTTACTAGTACATGTCACTTTGTGTAAGTTATTCTACTTGATTTGTCTAACATTCACGATCTTTCCATTATTTTTATCAGTGGAAAGGGTTAGAGGAGTGAAGTCAGTCACATCTAGGGTATTCTTGTAAATTTATTTCATTGTTGGAAATCAAGATTACAAAGGTAAACTGGTAAAAGACTTTTCTAGGACAAAATATCTCTTTTGCATAACAAGGGAGACCTCTACTGTCAGTTACAAGACACTGCAAAATTGTTCTCTGTTATATGAATAATTTAGGTAGCTCCTGAGCTCCTAATACTTAACTAATTCCTCATGATTTGCATGAATAATTAATCATTTAATTATTAAATTGATATATATGGCTACCCTTATCTGAAATATGGTTCTGGGTGGCTAATAACACATTAAACACAATACTGAAAAAAGAGTATCAGCGAAAACATAAAAACCAACAATGTTCACTGAGAACTAACATACATAACAGTAACATCTCACAGGCCATCTAGCCTCCCATTCATCAGGCCCTGGAACACATCCACATCCTCAAAATTTTGCAAAAGCCTGGCATAGTTGGAGCCAATCTAATCTGAGATGACATGGTATTTCAGAGGACAGATGCTGTGGTAGAATAGGCCTGCTTCCTAGATACTGTTATATAGCATTCTTTAATTGAGGAAACTGGGAGCATAGGTCTCCTGTTGGACTTAGTGGTATGAGGTTCTGCTTGGGGCATTCCAACCCCATCTGGAACCAAAGATGGTAAAACATTGACTCTGGTGGGCCCAAAAACTAAGACTCAGACTTGAACTAAAGCCTTTTCTTCTCTGTCCAAATCCCCTCGGTCTCCAACTACTAAGGCAGAACCTCCACAGCATTGCTTAGTCAGCCCTGGGTGGAAATATAGAGTGGATATCATCAGCGTACTTATAATTTCTCACTTTGTGCTGTTAGATGTCCTCAGTGAGGGTAAGTGTTGACAGTGGGGAGACTATCAAGCCTCAAAAAATCTCATTGAAAAATGACTATGGCCTAGATCTCTGTCCCCCATTGACTGGAGCCAGCTTCAGAAGAATTGTACACAGAATTGCTCCTCCTACTCCAAGCTTCCAGAACTGTCCAGAATGTCTGAACTGGTGACATTGAAAGCTGCCAAGAGCTTCAGAAGAGCAAGGACAGGACATATCATCCCGACCTGTTTCTTGTCACAAGTACAATACATGACATTTTGGTCCTGTACCCAGGTTTGAAACGCCACTGAAAGGGGCCCAGATTATCTGTTTTCTCCAGAATTGTCTAAAGCAACAAATGCCACCCCCTTCCCTAAACTTTCCCTTTCCCCAAAACTTTCCCTAAACAGAGAAAATGAGAAATGGGACAAAAATTATCCGAAATGACTGGATCCAGAAGTGACTTCTTGAGGAGGGGATAAACCACCAACTCTTTAACCAGCCATAGAACAATTCCTTCTCTCATGAATGAATGACCTTCACCACCTTCAGGATCCAACCATACTTCTTTGTTAACTTTGCTAGCCTGAAGAGCAGGGGTGAAATCTAGCAAGTTCAGACAGGTTCTGGAGAACCGCTAGCAGAAATTTTGAGCAGTTCTGGAGAACCAGTAGCAGAAATTTTGAGTAGTTTGGAGAACCAGTAGCAGAAATTTTGAGTAGTTTGGAGAACCGGCAAATACCACCTCTGGCTGGCCCCAGAGTGCAGTGGGAATGGAAATTTTGCAATATCCTTCCCCCAGGAGTGGGGAGGGAATGGGGATTTTGCAGCATCGTTCCACTGCCACGCCCACCAAGCCACGCCCACGGAACCAGTTGTAAAAAAAATTGGATTTCACCACTGCTGAAGAGACATAAATCAAACATAAATGTGGCTGAGCTAACAGTTCCAAGAACCCTGCCTACTTCATCAGGATCAACAGAATTAAACTCATCCTAAATAACCAGGCTGAGTCTCAGTTATCTCTTTGAGGTCAGAGTCCAGCTTGGACTGAATCCAAACAACTTTATCTGACAAATGCTTCACATATTCCAAATAATAGCCTTGTAAGAAATGTCTGGTTCAACTCTCTCCAGGAGCAGAATCAGAGCTGCTGGGCAGTTATCTGCAGATGCAATAAAAATGGAGAAATGTTAATGTTTCACTACCTTCATGGTAATGGTATGTGGAAAAGACATGGGAGACAAGGGGAAGAACCACAGCCAGGGAATGATTGGACAAGAGGCAGCTAGCCCACGAAAGGAATGTGGGCATGGCAAATGTCTCAGAAAGGTCCCTCCCTAGTTTATTGGGCTGTAAATGTACCAGGGGAGAAATATACTTTCGGACTTGCAAGACTGATGTCAGCCTTGCAAGTTAGTCCAAAAAGGAAGCATGACCAGATAGACTAATTCTATTTTATTGCAACGTTACAACAACAGAATCTTGCAAGTCTGAACCATCAACCTGAATCAATTATTCAGATCAAACCTTTAAAGGTATTAAATTCAATCAGGTGCTCTTAAATTTCAGGTGAATTTGAAGATGATTTAGAATGAACGTACTGGCTTCGCAATATCTCAAAGGCTGCTACTTCTATATGGACAAAGTTGAAGCAAGTAGTATTAAGAGGCATAAAGAATTCTTTCATATTGATAGTGATATTAATGGGTGGGTGTGAATTTTATGCCCAAATCCCATTCAAGGTGTTCATGGAGAGCTACTGTGCTGGTGTCATTGTTCAGTTACAAAATTTGTTCCCGAAGGTTCACCTTAAGAGGGAAACACAATTTTTTTTCTGTTGTTTTTAAAGAAGTTTTTCTGCCTCATGATCTTGTACTTTCGCCCAACTCCATACATGTAGTCCTTGAGTTACGATTGTAATGGAGTTTGCCTACTACACTGTAAAAGTTATAGAATGGGGTGATCACATGACCGATCTGATTTTATAATTTTTTTGTGGCAATTACTAAGTAAATGCTGCAGTAATTAAGTGAACCAATGGTTCGCTGTGGTCACGATTTTGCCAAAAAAAAGGAAGTAACTTCTGGTTTGGGGCAAAATTGTCATAAAATGTGGACATGTGATTGCAAATGGCCATAACAGTGGCCTGGTGGCTCAGCAGACTGATAGCATTGTGATTAACACCAGCTGTCTGCAATTACTGTAAATTCGAATCTCACCAGGCTCAAGGTTGACTCAGCCTTCCATCCTTTCTAAGGTAGGTAAATTGAGGACCCAGTTTGTGGGGGCAATAAACTGACTTTGTATAAATATACAAAAGTATGAAGGCTATTGCTTAACGCATTGTAAGCCACCCTGAGTCTCCGGAGAAGGGCGGCATATAAATCAAATTAAAAAAAAAATGTTGCTGAGCACCCAAAGTGCGTTCAGGTGAATACAGCCTCCCCCACCCCAGCTGTCAAAGAATTAAGACCTTTGAACTATGATGCTAGAGAAGACTCCTGTGAATCCTTTGGACTGCAAGGCGATCAAACCAGTCAGTCCTAGAGGAGATCAATCCTGACTGCTCTTTAGAAGGCCAGATCCTGAAAATGAAAATGAAATACTTTGGCCTCTTAATGAGAAGGAAGGATTCACCGGAGAAGAGCCTAATGCTGGGAACGATTGAGGGCAAAAGAAGAACGGGACAACAGAGAATGAGGTGGCTGGATGGAGTCACTGAAGCAGTCGGGGTGAGCTTAAGTGGTCTCCAGGGGATGGTAGAGAACAGGAAGGCCTGGAGGAAAGTTGTCCATGGGGTCATGATGGGTTGGACACGACTTCGTAACTAACAACAACAACAACTATAAGATGTTACAAGAATTTGAAATATATAACACTATCCTTAAACATATACCGAGAAGATAAAACACATTTACATTATCACCAATTTTTTCATCAAATTTGTATATTGTGTAACTTATAATGACACTGAAGTCAACCTATGCTTTTTATGACCCTATGAATAATCTTGTCAGAAGACTCACTATTCCAAATACTTGTGGTTTTTTTTCTAGAAAAGTTCATTTCTAACTGACTTCCACTTGATGGCAGTGTTCTTCACTACATAAGTAAAATGAGTCAAGAAATAAGTGAGAAACTGGCTTTCTTTTGGAACAGCAGTAAATATCTAAATATCAGAAGTGTTTTTTTTTTTTTTTTTTTACCCAAGAGCAAAAAACTAAGCAAGTCACAGCTTTAAATTAACATCAGTCCTTGTAATTAGTCTGGCTGTGTTGTTTGATTTTTGTTTTGTTTTAAATAATATTTATGATAATATGTTTGGAACTAGTCCAACAGAATTGCATAATCATGAACTGGTGGCAGGTATAATCCAACACTACCTGTTGCTTAGGCACAACCACAATAGCATAGAACTCTGCCCTTCCTCCATGTATCTTTTGGCTGGTTTAAGGAAGAGAGAAAAGTAGACTAGACTAAACATCAAAGGTACCACAAAACTGCCCATACCATTAGATGAAGTAAGTCATATATGTTGGATCTTGTGTCCAACCTCCTCTTCTTTTGCTCATAACTGATTAGACTGATTAGCTGGATAGCAGAGAACATACAGCATTATTAATAGGAGACCAATGACCATCAGAGTCACAAGATACTACTTGGAGACTCAGCATTCCCATTCAAGGACCCCCCAGACCACTGGATTCGACAGATTCCTTGAGTCAGAAATTATCTTCTTTGTTATCTCATGCATTAGGGGAGAAAAAGGCTGTGGACTTGAGCAGCAGCTGTACACTATACAGCAGTAGTGGGTTTCAATTTCGGCCACTACCATTAGCTTGTGGGGGCATGCGTGCTTGTGTACATGCGCAGAGATGTCCAGGCGGGTGGGCAGAGCCTCCTGTAGCCACCGCTACCAGTTCGCCCGATCCGAGGTGAACTGGTAGCAACCCACCATTGCTATACAACTATAGATATCAGGGAAAACCTAAGATACCACCAAACTTTCAGAAGTCCTCTGTATTCTACTGAAACCATAATACTAAACAGTATGATCACCTTTGAAATGTTGGCAGAGGAAGGTAATAAAGGGGAAGGGACAAAAAGTATAAGGAAACAGCATACAATATGTTCTTATGGTCATTTGGTGTCATTGAATCAATCCCAAAGAGAAAAAGCTAACTGCATATCCACTGATATTCCGTTTAATAAAAAATCTTGTATGGAAAACAGCATGATTTGAATGATAATTGCACACAGTTGTACAAAATGAATATTCAGTCCATCATGCCAAAGGTATACTTTTTCAATTTCTGCAAGTTGCAGGGCAATACATTGATGATCATAAATTATTCTAACCAACTCAAGATCCTGTTCTTTCTATTTCTTCCATGATTGTTATAAACAAGCATTTTAATTCTATAGAATCTTTATAAATTTTTATGACTGCAAGATAAACATCTCCCTGTTGAAGAAGTAGCTTGCTTTAATGGGTTGCTACTTGGCAATTGATTTCAAATGCTAGGAAACTTTGTTATCAAAATATTACTTTACCAACTGTCATCCTGCAAAAAAACATATGTGATGCTTAAAAGGAGAAAAAATGGAATCAGCTAACATTTCTATGTAGGTTAAGAATACCTCTGTTAATAATAAATCATATCCAGTACCCAAACATTTATAGACCAATATTTACATAAATTACATTACAACTCTACACCTGGCATATTTGTTTTCCTTCTTGTTGATTAGAAGTTGATGGCTTCCCCCAGAGAATTCCTAAAATTTCTAGTATGAAGTGTTCCTATGCAAGATTCCAGGCTTCCCTTTAAATGACAGCACATGGAAGATAGATGCAAGCCATGCACTTCTTGTGTGTGATGAAATAATGAAAGTACCATTTCAAAGAGGAATACTGCAGAGATATTTCTAAAAAGAGAAAATGTTTTTTTTAAAGCAACAAGTTTGTTTCATACCTTAAATGTGTGAAATAAATGTAAGTAATAACTCCTGTAGAGGTCAACTAAGAACAAGCTCCATTGAGGCTTTCATGGGTAGGAATGTAAAGCAGTATGGCTTTAGAGTTCTTTAAATGGTTGACTGTCTTATTTCATATGCATTTTAAAGAGTTAAATGACTGTAGGACATCTGTATTGGAAGGTTCCATATATAACATGAAAACACAACTACTTGAACAGAAGTGAATGAACTTCACCCCTTTATCCATTCATGGCAGCAGGATCAGAGCAGGAGAGAAGGCAGGGAGCAGATCAAAAAGTCAAGATGGTGAAGACAACCGTGCAACTGAAGCCATCTTTTTTGGATGCATTGTGATCAGTGGTGGGATTCAAAATTTTTTACTACCGGTTCTGTGGGCGTAGCTTGGTGGGTGTGGCTTGGCAGGCGTGGCTTGGTGGGCATGGCAGGGGAAGAATACTGTAAAATCTCCATTCCCACCCCACTCCAGGGGAAGGTTACTGCAAAATCCCCATTTCCTCCTAATCAGCTGGGACTCGGGAGGCAGAGAATAGATTGGGGCGGGGCCAGTCAGAGGTGGTATTTACCGATTCTCCGAACTACTCAAAATTTCCGCTACCGGTTCTCCAGAACTGGTCAGAACCTGCTGTATACCACCTCTGACTGTACAAAGACAAGGACAGGGCACCGATTGCATGGTCTGGGAACCATCTTGACGTTTTTAACCTCCTTGCACTCATTCCTGCTACGCTGATCCTTCTCCCATGAATGGATGAGGTGCTGATGTTCATCGGTCTCCTTTTTTTTTAATGCAATCCTCCTTTCCTGTCATCAAACAATTCCAAAGGTTCTCCATCTTTTCTCTGAGAAAAAGGGAACCATCTAAACAACAACCCCCCCCCCAAATCATCTCTTCCTTTCCTTCTCCTGCAAGCATCCATTCCATCAAAGTATTTGTTGTCAATAGAGGGGGCACGATGAATGTTAAATTTGAAACCAGTCATAATTTAACATTTGTGACAATGCTGTGGCATTGGCATCTAATATTGTTTCAATATGTGTTATATGCAAATATGCAACATTGCTAAACACAAAAAGCATAATATACTGAAAAAACCACAGGAAGGGAAAGAAAATCAATATTCATAAAAGCAGGAGCTCCTGATATAAATATTTTATATCATTAGACATACAGCATCTCTCCTATGATCTCACAGTATGGTATTGTAGAAGTATTAGTTAACAGCTTAAAGTCCTATTAACTTCCCCGATCCCCCAACCTAAAGCTGTAATAGGCAATTCAAAACATAGGTGGGTTTGCACTATACTCTAAACAAGACTAAAGTGGGGTCAGGTAGTTTTGGTACCCGTTATCTTTGTGTATCACATGAACCAAATCCCCGTGCTAGGCCATTAAAGGATTTATTTGTTTAGATTAGCTTTTTTTTTTTTTTTTGAGAACTGAGACATTCTGGTGCTTTCCATAGTGCATCATTGTGCTGTGTGTGCACATTTTCCGCTGTTGCTCAACTTTCGTTTACTGCATATCATTTCCCAACCTTGAACTGTGCTGGAATTCCATCTGTTCTCTATATGTACGTCCTCTCTATCTCTCCCTCTGTGTACATGCATTATCCATCAGAAAATTTCAAATGAACAACATATTGGTTGCCATAATCATAAATATAATTATTCTTTTTGTTGAAAAAAGTTTGTAAATTTCAGGTTCAGTCCAATAGCTATAGAATCAAGTCAGGCAATACGAGAGAGAAAAAATAAACCATGGTTGTGACTGTCCACATACTGTACAGATATGAATGCTGTATAAACAAAAGAAATGATACTTCTCTAGTCCTGGATCATTGTTAGGCTCCAGCAGTGGTGGTTCACACCGGTTCTATAGAACCGGTAGTAAAACTGGCGGGAAGCTCTGCCCATTGACCCTGATGTCATCAAAACGCTTCTGCACATGCGCAGAAGAGCAAACGCGCGCACAAGTGAAGCGAGCGCGCGCGCATGGCCCCATTGCGAACCAGTAGTAAAGGTATGTAGAATGTAGAACCCACCCCTGGGCTCCAGTCTCACAATTTGGAATTCTATCCTAATATCCCAAAGCACATACACTGTCAGCAAGAGGTTCAATAAATTCACTTTCAGATAAAGTTAATTGGGATAATTCTCTGCAGGCAACTGCACAGAAATACTCTACTCCATCAAAGGTTGCACAGCATAAAATCAACTGAAATTTGAATGGAAAATCAGCATCCTGATAATATGACCTGACCTACTTTCGCTGTTCATACTGAGTTGGGAGAAGGTAAGAAAAGAGAATGGATATAAATGATCAAACGTTGTCATGTATAATTCTTAAAAGAATTTAAAAACAATATATTAGGTTAGGGTTTATAAGTAGACATAGGAATTCCCTTAGGTTTATAAATAAAAACTGTCTAAATATTTTATACGGATCTCTCTATTGTTGCTGAGTTTAATATTATGCAAATACAGAATATTTGGAATAGATTATTGTTGGCATGACAACAGAAATGAGAAGAATTATAGGCCTTTGTTCATGAAGGATTGACATGTTATATTATACAATTGGATAACTTTTTATCTTCAGGTAGTCCTCGACTTACAACCACAATTGAGCCCAACATTGTTAAGTGAGACATTTGTTAAGTGAATTTTGCCCCATTTTACGACCTTTCTTGCCACATTTCTTAAGTGAATCATTATAATGGTTAAGTTAGTATCATGGTTGTTAAGTGAATCTGGCTTCCCCATTGACTTTGCTTGTCAGAAAGTCACAAAAGATGATGACATGACTCCAGGATGCTGCAACCATCAAAATTTGAGTCAGTTGTCAAGCATCTGAATTTTGGTCACATGGCCATGGGGATGCCACAATGGTTGTAAGTATGAAAAATGGTCACAAGTCACTTTTTTCAGTGCTGTTGTAAGTTTGAACAGTCACTAAATGAACTGTTGTAAGTCGAGGACTACTTTTACTCATTTTATAAATGCATACATATACAGTATATGCATATATACTGCTTACATGGACAGGTCTTTGCAGTTTTCAGGGCAACATTTACAGAAGTGATTTGCTTATGCCAGGGGTCTCCAAACTTGGCAAGTTTAAGACTCGTGGACTTCAATTTCCAGAATTCATGCTGGCTGGGGAATTCTGGGAGTTGAAGTCCACAAGTTTTAAAGTTACTAAGTTTGGAGACCCCTGGCTCAGGAGTGAAATGCTCCCAGTTTGGACCAGATTGCCTGATCCGGTAGCGATGGCGGTGGGTGGTTTGGAGAACCAGTAGCAAAAATCCCTGCGCCCCCCCCCCCCCAATGCCCAGCTGAGCCACGTGATCATCAGAGGCTGGGTTTTTACTTTTAAAAGCATTTTTTCTACAACCTCTTTGGCCGAAATGCTTTTAAAAGTAAAAAAAAAAAATGGCCACGCCCATCCAGTCACATTACCACCACCACCACCAAGCCACGCCCACAGAACCAGTAGTAACAAATTTTACATTTCACCACTGCCCTGGCTTATGCCTTCTTGCTAGGGCTGAGAGGGAATGGTGATCCCAAGGTCACCAAGATTACTTCCTGCCTAAGGTGGGACTAGAATTCTCAGTCTCCCAATTTCTAGACTGGTCTTAACCAATATATCCAGGTGGTATATGTGTATTATGTATAGATACACACACATCCATATATAGGTAGTCCTTGACTGATGACTGATGACCACAATTGAGCCCAACATTTCTGTTAAGTGTAACAGTTGTTAAATTACTTTACAACTTGTTTTGCTACATTCGTTAAGTGAAATTGTTAAATAAGTAACATGGTTGTTAAATGAGTCTGACTTCCCCATTGACTTCGCTTGTCAGAAAGTCACAGGAGGTAATCATGTGACTCCAGGACACTGCAACTGTCTTAAATATGAGTCAGTTTCCAAGCATCCTAATTTTGATCACGTGACAACAGGGATGCTACAAAGGTCATGAGTCACTTTTTTTCAATCCTGTTATAACTTCAAATGGTCACTAAATGAACTGTTGTAAGTTGAGGACTACCTGTACATGTTGTTGATTAGAGATATTCTCAATAAGAATGGTGGCCCTGTGACCTGAATACCTGTTGTTTTGCCTATTCACATTGTGGCTGGCGAATGTAAATCCATCATGAATGTTGACATTGTTGTGAATGTACGGTAGTCTACATGGCAGACTGCAGTCTAAAACATATAGTGAATATCATTTTGATTGGCTGTTGATCATATAAGAGCCATGATGGTGCAGTGTTTAGAATTCAGTATTGTAGGCTAATTCAGCTCACTGCCAGGAGTTCGATCCTTAACAGCTCAAGGTTGATTCAGTCTTCCATCTTTCCGAGGTCAATAAAATGAGGTCCCAGATTGTTGAGGGCAATATGCTGACTCTGTAAACCGCTTAGAGAAGGTTGTAAAGCACTATGAAGTGGTATATAGATCTAAGTGCTACTGCTATATATAGAGTCAAAGTACTTCAACATTACAGTATTGGAAATAGAAATGGTATTGATAGCCACATACATTTTTTAATAGCAATGTCCAAATCCTCCTTATTGCATTCTTTTAAAACTACACCCAGTCCCACATCTTTAATGTAGGTGAAATGAAATAAATATTTCTACATCCTACATAAGCACAGACCATCGATAGTGTGCAAAAGATAGAAACATAAGGTTTGAAAAACTAAGATTTGTCAGGCACAGAGGGCTAGGTCCACATGTTAAGTTTCAATTAAACTGATTTACTGCTATAAACCAACACACAAGTTCTTAACTAACAGACCACATCTGTTTAGTTAGATTTAAAAGCATTTTTTTCTGAAATCTCTTCGGCCGAAGAGGTTGTAGAACAAAAAATGCTTTTAAAAGCCTCCGACGATCCCAGCTGAATTGCCTGGGACTTCATTCTCTTGTGGCTATACAGGGAGCCACACGGGGGGGGGGGGGGGAGGGAGGGGGGGATGGGACTTCATTCTCTTGTGGCTACACAGGGATTCCAGGCTGATCTCTCTTTACACTCTACCTCCATGATGGCGAACCTATGGCATGTGTGCCACAGGTGGCACACGTAGCCATATCAGTGGGCATGCGAGCTCAGCTCCAATGCGCATACGTGCACCGGCCAGCTGATTTTCAGGCCTTCTGGGCCCACCAAAAGTAGGGAAACAGGCCGTTTCCTGCCTCTGGAAGGCCTGGGGGGTGGTGGGGAGTTGGGTGGAGAGTTTTTCTCTCTCACCTGGCTCCAGAGCCTCTCTATGAGTCTGGGGAGGGCGAAAATGGAGTTTCTGGAGGCTGGGGACAACAAAAAACATCACTTCCTGTCCAACTGGAAGTTGGGAAACAGGCTGTTTCTGGCCTCTGGAGGGCCTCCAAGGGACTGGCGAAGGCCATTTTCGCCCTCCCCAGCCTCTTAGAGAGGCTTTGGAGCCAGGTAAGAGAGAAAAACAGGCCTACCAGACCATCGCGTGCCGGGAGCAGGGGGGCGCACGCGCATGCGTGGGGGCAGGGCACATAGAATTATAGGTGTGGGCACATGCACGTGCGACCTCTCTGCCCCCCCTCCTGGCACGCGATGGCAAAAAGGCTAGCCATCACTGCTCTACCTTTATTATGTACCTTGTGTATACTGTATATGAATGCATGAACATAGATGCATACATAATATATTCTAATAAAGTCAAGTTACTGAGAGTTCGGCGTCATACAATTGTAATAATGTATTATTACTATTGAGTAATTATAAAATAGCTAGAAAATTATTGATCATACTCCTCACTTATTGGGGAGGAAGGTCTTCATTATCTTTGCTATGCCATTACATATAAATTCCTATAAAAATTTTGTAATACATACCTCCTACATAACTACCCCAATTTTGACAGAAAGGTATAAATTATCTGAATTTTTAGACAATATGTATTTAAATGAAATATTTATGTGCTGCCTTTCTTTCACAATATCTACAAGGAAGTTTAGAGTAAAAATAGCATTGCGGTCTGTATATTAAAACTATAAGCAAAAGAACTTGCTTCCCCAAAAACTCAATGTGAAAGAGGAACGAAATAATGCTACCTAAAACTCATCAGAAAGAGAAACTGATTAATTTTGGAAAGGAAGATCCCATAATTTATGTATATAAATTATACAAAATAGATAATATACTAATGACTAGTTGAGAGTGGAGGCAGGATATAATTCAGAAAGGAAGGAGCACTTGCTCTATAGTTTGAAACTTGGTTTCTAGAAGCCGGAAGAATTTTGACGCTGGAAATTATCTCGGCAGTCATGTGTCCTCTTTGATAAGAATGCAGTATTGATTTGCTCCATTATGTTTTGTTTGATTTATAACACACACAAGGACACCATGTCCTGAAATTCTCTTCTGAAGAAAATTGAAACTGAATCCTGGAATTATTGATAAATTACAGGTGAGGAGGCATAATAACAGCAATGTTTGGGGTAACAACTGTGTCTTATTCACAGGATCTGAATTGTGGGATATTCTCTTTGAAAAGACTGGACCAATCCTAACACTACTTATTTATTTTAATTAATTAATTAATTAATTAATTAATTAATAAAAATTATATGGCTGCCCACTCCCTCTCAGTGACTCTGAGCAGCTCACAAAAATATATAATATACAAATGATAAAAAAACAATAACCCCCTCCTCCCTGGTGACAACAAGCAAGTCATTTGATGGGCTCCATCCCACTCTGGGTTTCCCTGGGCCTATTGACAAAATCATGTCTTCAGGGCCTTGGGAAAGTATGTCAAAGTGGGGGCCGTGACAGGGAAGGCCCTACTTCTGGGTCCTGCCAGATGTACCTCCTTATCATGTAGTGTAAAGCATTGATTGTTCCAGGAGGCATTTCAGACAGTAATACTGAACTTGGTAGATCTCAAGAAAACAAAACAGGACCAGAATCTGGTTAATATTTGGATGCAGACTTTCAGAAAAATCCAGGCTATGGATTAAAGTGGGAAATTACAAATTTTACTTTAAAAATTAAAACAAAACCTTCCCGGAAGAAGATAATGGAAAAACATTTCTGTACTGCAGTCAAGAAAATAACACAGAAATGTGCAATAGGTACTGAACTCAAGTTCTTCTCAAGACAGAATGCATCTTCTCCACCTCCATTTAATCTTAACAGTATCTCAACAAAATTCTTTTTACAAATGAAGATATCCCATTCCTCAAAACAGTATGACTAATAGAAATACCTCATTTGTAGACTCTTCCAAATCGTCATCCATCTTGGTATCATCTGCTGCTGGCTAGTAATTAAAAAGAAAAAAAAAATAAGAAAAAAATTATGATCTTATATAAATCATGTAAACCTTTAAAGTGGAACACATGTAGATTTTTTTTAAAAAAAATCAAGTACTGTTACACAATTATGTAAAAATAATTAATTTGATTTCATTCAGAACGAGTGGGTGATTACAATACTATTATTTTGTTTGTCATGGTATTTTCCTTTTCTGCAACAAGATCAGAGCAGCATACATATGTGACTATTCCATTATATTTTCATAATAATCTTGTAAACAATTCATAAACTTTAGTTCATCATTGTCGATTTTGTGGCAGGGCTGGCTGGCTTACAAATTCAAATCCAAGCCTATTAGCATCATAGTCAATATTTTATATCCTGTATCATCAGATTGTGAGAAATAATTTGCACTGGAGTATCAGGTTGCTATTCATGAAAATATTAGCCAAAGCTAAGTATTATAAATCCCTTGATTTTACAGGAATAATATTGTCAACCAAATCAAGTCAAATGTAATTAGCTGGAGATTGTTCACTCTTCTCATGTCCATTCTTTACTATAAATAAAAAGTAAAAGCTTCATATATACGTAGGATTAGAGTAATAATTCTCTTTGGTGAGTATGCTTTTTTTTAAAAAAGGTAATAAATTATAGTTAAAAGCATGGAGAAAATCTCACTATTCAGTAATGCTTACTTTTACATAGATATTATAAGAAATTTTTAATTCATATACTGTATTTAAGAAAATATTCAATAAAAATAAATCAATACTAGCAGCTAGAAATAAAATAGAATGTAGCACAAGGTGGAAAAGGTCAGTTTTTAAACAATTTTATGAAAACCACTTCCTAAATATGCCAAGGACTTAAGAATTAATGCTTTGCTTTAATCAAGAACAGACGTGCTCAATTATGCTACAAGTTTATGAATAATCAAAATTGAAATTAAGACAGACTGTATTTTGTAAAACTGGAAAAACAACCAAATGTTTGGATGAAGAAAAGGATATATGTAAATTACAATCAGATTTTGGCATAAGTTATACCATTTGGGCTCAAATTTTTAAAGGACAAGCTCTGAAATAATACATACTTCCTGAAGCCCTATTACAACTTTATCCCCATTTCTAAGCTATAGTACGTAAAATAGGAAAAACTCAGAGGTATCAGACATGCTTTTAGATATACTGATGGCACAAAATGTACACATACATACATCCTAAATTTCTGTCTTTGGTCAGGAGTGTGTGCCCAACAATCCCACTGAACATTTTATACAACTTGGAATGCAACAAACAGATCACTTCAATGTTTTTAGTTCTTTATGAAAAAAAAAGAATTGTTTAAAGCTGATACCACTATTTTAGAAATATTCTCCTTTTTCTTTTTCCTAAAGAGATGGACTCCTTCATATTGTGCCCATTATAATATATGGATAAAGTGTCAACAGTAAGGTAGTAGATTACAGGCATTTCCTGTGACTTCATAGAAAATATAGCACCTGCACAGAAGAAATACATAGTACTAAAATGGCTGAAAGTTGATTAGTTTATATAAATGTGACTAATAATTATTAAAAAATAAAGCAGTAGTTCAGGCTTCTTTGGGTCAAAGATTCACACACACACACACACACACACATATACATACACACACACAAACACATTTAGCACCTCCTTCCAGGGGTCCCTATGATATCTCTCTCTTACTCTCTATAAACAAAGATGAACCAAATAATCTGAGTGTCATAAACAACTCATATCAAATTGTCAATGTTGTGAAAAGGTAGTAAAATATTAGAAAGTATCATGGGATTCTAAGAAATACTTTATTACAGCAAATTTAAATACAAACATTTAAATTTAAAAGTACCCCTGCAGAAGATATACTGTATATGTTGATTTGCTCATTCATGAGCAAGGGGCAGCAATTCTATTACAGGTTGCTGATTCTATGACCTTCAGCCCTCCTGTTTTTTTAAAAAATGCATCTTGAATGAAGTTCATATCACTCTTTAAAGGAAAAGGCAATTAATTCTATTTTTAGGCCTCTCTTAAACAAAGTCTTTTCATTATTCCCCAAGTCATATGAATTTCTAACATAACATCCAGTTCCCTGCCGTAAGTAGTTAAAAACACTTTATCAGACTCTAAAGCTTTTCCAGAGTGAATCAAATTAGCCACATTGGTGGCTGGATAAGTGTTACTGAGAGTCTTCTAAATATTATTTTTTGTTGTGTAATTTGTAATTTGACATCCATTGATGCTCTTGCAACACAAGCTAAAATACTCTCACATTGTCTAGGCAATACAGGATATTAATACCTTTAATTGTTATATTTCCACTCATTTCTAAACATCCAAATATCAAATTGATTTATTGATAACAAATATCTATAAATCTAATAGTAGGGGTTTTTTTAAGTTTTAAAGGATTTAACCAGTTGTTTTAAAGAATTGAACAAGCTGTTCTAGTATCTCAGGTGTCTCAGAAGCTGAAAAGGCTGCTTGTCCAAACGATGTTGTTAAGAAATTTTGTAACTGTAATTATTACCATTTGGTTATATCTGATAGATGATATTTAATTCTTAATGTTGAGACAGTTGAAAGTTAATCTTTATCAGCTGTCAGTTGATCCAAAGTCAATATTCCCGCTTCTATCCAATTCTTCCATATTAACATGTTTTTCCCAATTTTTAAAGTTGGGTTTCTCCATAAAGTCAATTTGGCATGGGAAAAAGTGTTGACTCTGATACCTTTGATTGGGCGAATAATATTGGGATCTAAATATATTAAACTCTAGTATCTCTAGAAACAACGATGTTAGAAAATTATGGCATGTAGTATTATTGAGAGTCCTAGGCTGCCACTGGCAATGTCCTTGGAGCTATCCAAGGTACTGATTTGTTTCCCTTCAGTACAATTTGACTTCCAAGAAAGTATCTTCTATCTAGTCACTGAGTATGACTACTGGATTAGAAATAGGAACCAGTTTATCATAGTACGAAAATTTGTAAAATTTGGGCAGTTAAAATAAATTTTAAAAGAATGCCTCAGTCATTTAAGCGCCACCCTTTGTATGTTTATTGATAAGTAAATATAATTAAGGTCAGTAGAAGTTACTTCCTAGTACTATTTTAAAGGTTAAAACCTTGTTTTCATATATTAAAATGTTATACATATATGACTAAAAAGGCATCCTCTCTGTCAAATTGCATTATTGTAAAATATTGATATATGACAGGAAAAAAAAGAAAAAAATATTCAATTATAAAGAAATAAGTATTTTAAAATCTATTATTATTTCACTCATCAGAATCAGATCCATGGTTTGTTGTCCTATATACATTAATTTCCAGACTGTATAAATCAAAATTTTGTAATCATCAAGGTACTTTGACGACAAGGTAATAATTCTGATAGTTCAGATTTAAAAAGCATTCATGTTGTAGAGATTGATGATCAAGTATCAACCAAATCATGTAAATATGTTATTTTAAAATGAGACACCACTTTTACAAACACCTATTACAGGGGTGTCAAACTCAAAGCATTATGTTGGTGTCACATGACATATTGCGACTTTCCCTTTTCTAAACAGGGGGTGGGCGTGGCGAGTACATGATGCATCTGGCCCACAGGCCACGAGTTTGACACCCCTGACCTATTATATTCAAACAAGTGACAGAAGAAAAACCACCACTTGTTTTCATATAATGGATAAGAAAGGAACCACTTGTTGAAAACAACAACTAGAAAGTCTGTTCATCGGCTGCTGAAACAAGTTGATAATATTTACTTTTAAGAAATAGAGGCAAATCTGACATCAAAATGGGAATGTTTCAAAACCAAAAGAAGAATTCCTCAGCTTCTCATGACAATCAATCAGTAACCTCCAGGTGGCCTGGAGCAAAAAAAATGATGAAAAAAAGGTTCATCAACTGAGCTAAGTAAGAGTTTAAAGTTAATATTCATGGGTTAAACAGAAACTAAAGATTCTTCCTATATAGCATGTATTAATCAACTCACTCATTTAAAAAGTATGTATCACATTTTATGGTTATTTTGTGAACATCTACTGTCAAGATGATAATAACTCCTGTGCTGCTTTGATTTTCCTCTGCTGAGTAGCTAGTATTCACACAAACAACAAGCAATTATCCACAAACATGCATGGATATATGTTCCTAAAGCGAGGCACTGCTCCATGAAGCTGGCACATTGTTTTCCACAAAAGCTTAGGTGGCATAAATGTGTTTCTTGTTAAAACGCTATTTTTATTTTAACTTTTGACGCTTCTTAGAAAACGGCATGGCAGCTATCCTCATACCTCATAAACTGGAGCAGCATATGACAAAAGGCACAAATATAGGAGTTCTCTTCTTAAATGTATTCTGCCTTTGATGTTAGCTTTCTTCTGTGGGAATACTAATAAATAATACCAATATTTTATTATTTACCAATAATAAAGTCCCCTGGAGGTGGGGGGGGGAATAAGTACATAAGTACTGGAGCACATGGGAGTATGCCGTTGCGGAGAACGGGAGTTGTAATCCACCCCATCTGATTAGGGGAGGCTGAAAGCCTGGAAGGCAGCTTCGAGGAGCTTGAAAGCAGCTGCTAGTTTTGAGCGAGCACTAAAAGTCAACTTTATACGATGCACACAACTCATGCCGTTCCCGCATCGATCCCTGCGCAGAAGGAATGCAATGCGGAGGGAAAGCAACCGCTGTCGTTCGCGGGGAAGACGAGAGGGGCTGAGAAACGGTTAAGCCCATCGCTCCGCTCTGCTCTGCTGAGCCTCAAACCCCGTTTTTTTTCCTCACTCCCCCTCCCGTCGTCTTCTGAACGGCATCAACAAGTGGCATTTCCGAAGAAACAAGGGACGACGCAAGGGGCGCTCTGAAGTTCTACAGAGCGGCGGGGGGGGGAGGCATTTGTCCCCTCCGCTTCCCCTTCCCGCCTCCCCAACGAAAACCTCCTGAAGCGGTTATATAAATTCAAGAAAGCCGCCTCAATCGAGAGAGACTTACGGCGTCCCATTCTGCATGCAAGGAACTTGGCGCGACGCTTCGGGATAGACGTCGGTGGGGTGGGGGGCTCACCTCCGTTTCCATGGGCTCCACTTCCACCTCTATTTTTTTCCATAATTCCAGCAAGTGGGCAATGGGCATCTCGGCTGGACTTTCTCTTTGCCCGAATTGCTCGGGGCCAACGGGGAGGGAGAGTCGGCGGCGCTTTCGCGGGGCAGGCGAAGAGAGAAGGGCGGACGCGCGCGCCGAGGACTCTCCGCCGCTCGAAGGGTGGCTCGCGGGTGGGGGGGGGGGGTCCGCTGGAAAAAATGGCTTCCTCCGCGACCACCAGACTCTGAGGGCGCTGCCAATCCCGGCGCTTCGCAGAGCGCGCCGAAAAAGGGGGGGGGGAGAGAGAGAGAGAAAGAAAAAAAGAGGGGCGGGAGGCGGGAGGAGAGGGAAGACTGAATAGTAGTCCCGCGCCGTCAATCAGCCCGGCGGGCAGAAGAAAACGGCGGCACGCTCGAGTCGACCGGCTGCCTCGCGCGCACGGTCTGCTCTACCTGCCGTAGAGTCCTTGGCTTCTTTGCAAGCCCTCTTAATTTGCTGTTACACATTAACGGGTGAGGGGGGGGAGAGAGAGAATTGAGGCTGAGGAGACGGCGCAGCGGCGGAGGGTGCTATAGCAACCGCAGCCCGGGGGGACTCGAGGGGAGGCGTTGCGGAGCCGCTCCTGCCAGTCCCTGGGGCTGCCCGCCGTTAAGACGGAGCGGGGCGCGCAACCGCCCCTCCAGGGCTCGGAGGAAAGGACCCGTTAAAGAGCTGCCTTTCCTGGGGCGGGGAAGGAAAAAGCGGCACCCTGCGGAGCAAAGCTGAAAGCAAGCGTTTGACTTCGTTTCCCACACTGCGCTAAGCGGTAAGGGGGTTTCATTCTGCTTCAGCTGGTAGGGCCAATCTGGTCCCCGGGGAGGAGTAAATTGCTGGACACGGCTGAACACGTGAAATCAACTACAGATAGACTTCGGCTTACGTCCGTACGTTTGGTGACCGTTCATAGTTACGATGGCACTGGGGGGGGGGGGGAAACCTGACTTACAATGGGTCCTTAATAATAACAACAGTAACAGAGTTGGAAGGGATCTTGGAGGACATCTAGTCCAACCCCCCTGCTCAAGCAGGAGACCTATCCTAGGGATTCGAACCACCGAATTGCCAACCTTTCTGATCGACAAGCTCAGCGTCTTAGCCACTGAGCCACCTAGCCAGGTCCTCATACTTGCCACCCTTGCAGCAGGCCCCATGGTCACGTGATCAAAATTCACGTACTTGGCAACCTGACTCTTGTGTGTGTACTAGGGTTGCAGCGTCCCCGGTGGTGATGGGATTGCCCTTTGCCGTCTTCCCAGTCAGCTTCTAACAAGCAAAGTCAATGGGGGAAGCTGGAGTCGCTTAAATGACTGCACTTAAGGATGGCAGTGTTTCACTTAATAATCGTGGCTAAAAATCGTGGCTAAAATCAGCACGACTTACTTAATGACTGCATTGCTTAGCAATGGAAATTGCAGTCCCAGTTTATGATCATGGGTCAAGGACTACCCATGGAGTGTATTCAGGGAGCCATGGTTATTCAATACAGTCATTTTATTACAGCTCAGAGATCCGTCAGGCATATCAAAACAATTAGGTTAAATGCAGTAACCTACAGAGATAACAGAGAAACACTATACAATAAAGTACATCAATATAACACTCGAGGGCTTTATATAACATGCGGTGTTCTACTTTACACGGTATAGCCAATAAATTATGGTTAAATGAATCATGGGTTAATGTCAGAGGAATGAGATCATTGACTTCTTCACACAGGTTTTTTTTTTTTTTTTAGAATTACATGTCTTTATTCTCTTATTAATACTGGTTGTACGTCTCTGCTTGCTTTAAAACCTTCTAAAGGAATACTCATCAAGGATTTCTCATTAACTGGAATGAGACATCAAGTAAAATTCCTTAGGGTTTGATTTGATGATTTAAGGAAGGAAAGAGAGAAAATGGTCATCAAAACTGGAAATGAACAAAACTGGGTATAACACCAAGAAGACAAAAATATGATTCAAAAAAATCTGGATAAGATAGAGAACAGGATTTAAAATAAACAAGATAAGGAGATTAAGGGAGAAATTAGTTGTATGAGTGTCTCACAGAAGGAAACCACAATCTGATCTTTAATACTTTAGTATAGTGCATGAAGTAATGAACATAGGTCACAAAAAAATAAATTCTGTTTGAATTCTAGAAAAAAAGTGTATAATTGTAGAAGCAGTTTGTAACGGAAAACCACTGAGGAAGGTGCTAAGTTCTTCACTGTATCTGTTCATGCAGAGGGTAGGTAGATATCTGATGGGGAAACTTTAATTTGGATTCTTGTACTGAGCAGGGAATTGGATTCAGTCATGTTATATAATTGCTTTGCTTGCAACTCTTCATTACAATGGATAAGAGTTCATTAAGATTATCTTTCAGTAACCGTTTTTGGGTTGCTGTAAATTGTACTAACAGTGTTGCCCCATGGCTAACTTACTTTTTGCTGGGCTATTTTTCTTATTGTCTTTATTTTTCTAAGCATCAGGAGTTTTTTTTCCCAATTACTTTGACACATTGTGTGTCTAAAATACTTAAGCTTTTTTCATTATTAGAGCTTCTTGTGAGATGGCTGGTTTCATCTAATGTAGTATTGTATTATTTGTTTTTCTTGCTGCCTAAGAAATTCTCAGCAATTTCTTCCAGTACCATCCTGAGAGTTCAAAGGCATTAGTTTTTCTTTATTTGGTCTTTGTGATAGTCCAGTTTTACACACATATTAAAATTGGGACACTATGGTGTTCTGAAAGTATATTTAAATTATTGGCAAAGTAAAATAGAATAGAATTTTTATTGGCTAAGTGTGATTGGACACACAAGGAATTTGTCTTGGTGCATATGCTCTCAGTATACATAAAAGAAAAGATATGTTCATCAAGAATCATAAGCTACAACACTTAATGATAGTCATGGGGTACAAATAAGCAATCAAATCATATTAGGAAACAGTCAATATAAATTGTAAGGATACAAGCAACAAAGTTACAGTCATACAGTCATAAGTGGAAGGAGATGGGTGGTGGGAACAATGAGATTAATAGTAGTGCAGACTTAGTAACCAGTTTGACAACGTTGAGGGAATTATTTGTTTAGCAGAGTGATAGCATTTGGGAAAAAACTGTTCTTGTGTCTAGTCGTTCTGGTGTGCAGTGCTCTATAGCATCGTTTTGAGGGTAGGAGTTGAAACAGTTTATGTCCAGGATGTGAGGGGTCTGTAAATATTTCCACAGCCCTCTTTTTGATTTGTGCAGTATACAGGTCTTCAATGGAAGGCAGGTTGGTAGCAATTGTTTTTTCTGCAGGTCTAATTAACCTCTAAAGTCTGTGTCTGTTTTGTTAGGTTGCAGAACCAAACCAGACAGATATAGATGTGCAGATGACAGACTCAATAATTCCTCTGTAGAACTGTATCAGCAGCTCCTTGGGCAGTTTGAGCTTTCTGAGTTGGCGCAGAAAGAACATTCTTTGTTGTGCTTTTTTGATGACATTTTTGATTTTAGGTATCCATTTTAGATCTTGAGATATGGTAGAACCTAGAAATTTGAAGGTCTCTACTGTTGGTATTGTGTTGTCTAGTATTGTAAGAGATGGAAGTATGGAAGGTTTCTCCTAAAGTCTACCACCATTTCTACGTTTTTGAGTGTGTTCAGTTCCAGATTGTTCCGGTCACACCATGTATGTCTCTACACTAGACTTTTTCACCTAAATTAGTCATTGGCTTTCTTGATTAAAGCAGACATCTCTTAATTTCATGGCAGAGGCCAAAGGGTGGGAGCCAGTAGGTGGGCGGGGCTACATTTGGTGTATAAGATGCACCCAAATTTTCACCCTCTTTTAGTGGGGGGAAGTGCGTCTTATACTCTGAAAAATACGGTAATAGCATCTTCCAATTTCTGTACTGTCTGGTTATCCCTTTGAAAATTAAAAATACTCAAAACTCTCCTTTAAATATTATCTTGAAGTTAACTTAATTTCAAAATGCACTAATTTGGGGAAAGATAATTTCGATAGTTCCCAGTTTGAGGACAAGCATTCTTCACATTCTGCATAAAATCAGTTTTGCATAAGACTATACATGTTTCTGCCCTGAATTTGTTTCATAGGCAAATTAATATTTTAAAAGGCATCATCCACATCCAGGCCCAACTCTTCTTTATTACACTGCACTGTGAAATAGCTGTTGAGGAAAAAATGAAGGTCTCTTTATCTAGAATACTTTGTATTTTTCAACACTTTTCATTAGGCACATATGAAAAATAAACCCTCACTGAAGAAAACTGTCTTGGATAGATAATCTGCACAATGAGTTTTTATATTATTAAACAAAGTTGGTAAGAATAGCTTTATTTTATTATCTATTGCATAGTTATTAAGCTGCTTATTGAGTAAGATATTAAGTGAAATGAAAACCAGAGTTTGTTTTATGAGCTCTTGGCAAAGGCTTTCCTTAGTGACTAATAAATGTTTTCTATCCTGCAGAATCCCTACTTAAAGTTACCAAGAGATGAGTACAAGGCAATTAATTCTAATATTTGTTCATTTCTTCTGGAGTAAGAAAAGCCCCTGAATGAACCATTTGCATATCTGTTGTTACCAAGATACTAAATTATTTATTCTGTGAAGGTTTTATTTTTCATCTGTGACTAATAAACAGTATCAGTGTAAAGGTATAACATCATTTAGATATAAATTAGTATCTTTTCCCCCCTGGGTAGCTGGTTCAGAATGCATTGGAGTAGAAGAAACTATCTCTTTAATCATGAAGCAAACTCAACATAGAAAACCCCATTAATAGGGAATGTGGGTTTTTGTTGCTCTGAAAGATGGCATTTCAAGACATTCCCATAAAACCAAGATGTAAGCACAGTTTCCACAGTTATTTCATTTCCTTCTGCTCATTTTAGCTTCTTCAGACAGCAATGTACAGTTTAGCCATGGCTATGCTTATGTCATGATGACATTATTTATACTAGCTGCTGATTGTTGCAGAAGATGGAGAAAAGGCTTAAAGAAGAGGATCCATGCTATGCTGTGTCACTGTGACTCGAAGGTTTATGAAAGCTAATGGACAATAAATTAAATATGAACTGTGTTTTTAAATTGCTATTTCAATTCAAAGAAACACAACATAATTGTGGTGGAGAAAAATAGGTATTACAAATAAAATGGAGGCTGCATCCCCTTGCTCCCAAACCTTTGGACGTGTCTAGGATCAAACTTGGCTCTCTCTTTGCCTTATCTTACTCAACCCAATTTGACTTTCCCTATCTTCACAATCCTATCTAAACCAAAGAATACAATAGAAGCCCCTCCCCCCCAGTGGTGGGCTGCTGCCCGTTCAGGCAAACCAGTAGTTGCAACCTGCAGGTGGCCCGCCCAGGCATAATCCCATCCTGTATCGCTGTGTTTTTGATGCCACACCAGTGGTGGGTTGCCTCTGGTTCACACCGGTTCTATAGAACCAGTAATAAAACCAGTGGGAGGCTCCGCCCACTGACCCTGACGTCATGAAAATGCTTCTGTGCATGCCTGTGAAGGCATAGTCAGTCCTGACCAAACACAGAGCAACCCGGCAGGGCTGTCTCAAACTGTAACAGATAGGATTAATGAGAAATGAACTGGGCTGACCACAAGGTCACGGACAAGACAGCAAATTGTGACAGTTGACAGGCTGACATCATCCCCCACTGATAAGCAGGCTAGGAGGGAGGAAACAGTAGGAATTAGCCTCCATCATCCAGCATGACGACAGCAAAAACAACACAGCTAATTACAAGTGGGAGATGGCTGGAAGGGCCTATTACACGCGCAATGGCCATATTGATTAATGGCATATAAAGGCAGAGATCTCTGTAATAGTAGTTTAATATTCTGACAATGTCAGCAGATGGCTGACAAAAGTTTAGTAGAATAATTTTTTTTAATTATTTTAAAATTTTAAGTTCCGGAGCTCGCAGAATGTCTGCTTCTTTCTTTGCATATACATACACATACACATACACATACACATACACATACACTACAGGGAGAGGGAAAGGGAAAGGGAAAGGGAGTAATAAGATGAGAAACCATAATATTCCATCTTTAATCAGGAACACTCCAACGTACTATCTTAATAACAATGGACTTTCCCAGCTTTGCTGTAAAGGGCAGTTTTGCCTTACAGTAATAACACAATGTACATTGACAAAGACCTGTCTAGCATCTTTAAAAACTGCACAAATCAAATATCCAGGATTTCCTGTAGCCCACAACTTCTATAAAAATCTTTGCTTTCTCATTCTTTTTGGTTCCTCTTCCTTGTAATTCCTTGAATAAATTGTTGGTTATTTCTCCTCAGTGCTGTGCTGTGTTCTTCTGAATTTCCCATGACAATAATGTCTTTATAAGATTTTGAATTTCACATTTTACAGAGAAATAGCTTAATTATTTCCCTTGTAGGTTTTCATTCTGTCTCCTACCTAGGCTTTCTAATATAGTAGTTATCTGATGTGTCTCAACATATTTATTGCTTATTAAATAGGTTTATTGCATTATCAGCATTTGGTAAACCTTTTGTCATTCCTATAATAGTGCAAAACCAATCTACTCCTTCCATCAAAAATTCTGAAGGCGAACATGGTTTCTAAATGTACTACACTGTGGGATAGGAAGACTTTCACTGTTACTGCATCTCATGTATTTGCAGGATAAGGTTAAGATCTGGTAGGAAAATTAATTTTCTGGTTGCTCTGAATAAACCAGAAAATTAATTCCAGCCCAGTTGCCACTTAGAACAGAGCTCTGTCTTTATATTAAGGAATATTATTAGAGTTCATAAACCCAATTGTTAACATCACCTGCCATAAGGAAAAGCAATCTACTCTTTGAGAAAAGGTAATAAAGTTTATACTCCTTTGTCTCTTTCCTTCTAACAACTCAATGCAATTTGGAGGTGTATTAACGGTACCATAAATGTTTCTGCAGATTATTGTAGCTAGCACTTACTATACAACCTCTTGTTTTTTCCCTTACAAAAGATGTCAACATAGATTGAAGTATGACTATGTGATCTTTCACTTAATGAAATGTTCACTTGTTTTCTGTGATTTTTAATTGTGAGCAACATTTAGATTAAAATATTAATACCCTGTTTCCCTGAAAATAAGACCCAACTGGAAAATAAGTCCTAGCATGATTTTTTAGGATGCTCGTAATATAAGTCCTACCCCCAAAAAAGCCCCAGTTAAGATTGTCAGCCAGATGGATGCATTTAGTACTGTATTTCCCTCAAAATAAGACCTAACCAGAAAATAAGCCCTAATGCGTCTTTTGGAGCAAAAATTAATATAAAACACAGTCTTATTTTGGGGAAAACATGGTAGTATTTTTTAAATCAAAGCACTGATGCAAACTTCCAGAGCCAAGTCTTGGGACTACAATTTCTAGCCAATAAGAACTTGATAGTCTTGAGGAAATCATTCCTGTAATGAGCAAGCTGCTCATATACCATCTGAGGCATCTATGCTTCTGAAAGCTTAGTGAAGTGTCTTCTCCTAAATTAAAGCCACATATCCATGCCCAGGTCTTTTGGAGGCACTTCAGGTACATTGTGCTAGGTAATAATGAGATTCCTACCAACTTGCTTCCCTTTTTATGAATTACGGGTTGTGGCAAAAGGCTCTTCGAACTGGAAAGCTGAACTGGTTACCAAATAAGCTGATTATTAGATGAATTGCTATCATAGTTTAAATCAAATGATTTGTCAAGTCATAGGCAGTTATAACTGCTGGGAGTCATCAATTCACATTTTCTCCAAAACAAGGCAATTCTATATACATTTCATTTGAAATAACTTGTATTGAGGTCAATGAAATGTCATATAGGAAGGCAGAAGATGTACTGCCCAGGGAATCTAATCAGGTTTACAATTTTTTTAAAAAAGCCAAGATGTATCCTTAATTTGGTCAGAACAAAGAAGCTAACCCGGCAATCAGCATTTTTGAGAGCAAATCTTGTTGCAGTTGTCCACATGATGTACATACTAGTGGCCTGGCCATGAAGCAATGCTCTCTGTCCATATTTATTTGACTCTAAGAGATCTCTGCTCAATCCAGAGGATTTATTAAATGCATGGCTGGATGATTACTGTAGTTTCTGAGGAGTTTAAAATAAATAATGAAAAGCCACATGAAATATGTATACTAAATTAATGAACTGGGCAGGAATTAAAGCCGTCCTTCTTGCAGCATCAACATAAAACTTTCGGCCAAATGCCCTTAGAAACAATTCTGCACAACCAGGTTGAAACAGTCCTATAGCCAGCCCCAAAGGTAAGCAAGAAGAGAGCAGGAGGCAGGTGGGGGTGGGAACAAAAAGAAAAAGCAGCCAGAAAATGATCTGTATTTACATACAAGTACAGAAAAATAGACCAACAAAAAGCAAGTGTAGGAGCTGATGCCAGTCAACAAAGCTTTCAAGCTTTATGACAGATGATCACAAAGAAAGGGAGAGAATGTGAGAAATAACCAGAGAGAGGCTTCATATTCCATTCCTTTTACAGATTGTCACCCAATGTCACGCTATAAATTTAAATGGTAACACTCCTCTGCAAGTCTACATGACTATTGTTTTTTAAGTGATGGCTTTATTTCAACTGATGATATGCAGTACGTTATATAAACCGAAACTGTGCACTTAGAAGTAAATGTAATTGTGTTGAATAAAACTTACTATCCAGGAAATGATGAGGGTATTGCATTGTTTTTGTTGCTAATTGAATAATATGGTATGTACTGCTGCCCTTAAATCAGGATGTAAGTAAGCCTCAATTCTCTTTGATTTGCTGGAGACTCGGTGTAAACCTGAATATGCAGTACAAGTGATCCCGTCCCGTGACAGGAATGTAACAAGGCTATCAGGATCTTGGGCAGTGTAATACTACTCATTAGTGACTGCACTCTGAATGGTCCAGCAGACTAAGGAGAACCTTGGTTTTTAGGTAGCAACGATCTTGAACAAGATCCCATCTTTATAGCAATACCAATAGCACTTAGATTATATACAGCTCTATAGTGTTCTACAACACTCAGCAGTTTACAAAGTCAGCCTATTGCCCCCAACAATCTGGGTCCTTATTTTATTGATCTTGGAAGGATGGAAGGCACTGCATTTCACTATAAATGAAAAATGACTAACGGAATTAGGTAGGGCCTTCCAGACATAATATGTAGGAATTCTCCTGGATGTAGACCCCAAGAAAAAGCAACTTATCTGGAAAAATCCTACCAAACAGACCCTTACTTCACCAGTTCCTTTTGAAAATGTTTAGGAATTTTATAATGGGCCAGATTTCAACAATATGTTTCCACAGGATTCTGAACACTTAACATTATTAGAATCTCAAGTACTTGCTTGTGTGGAAAAAATAGGATAACAAACAATTGATCGATTATTTAAATTATACCATTTAAGAAATGCCATAGGTAGTAAAATATCCAGACACTGTAATTTTCTCAAGGTCTTGGAGAAACAGAGTAAGAATTGGTAGCATATTGTACTATGTGATGAATTCACCATGCTGTGAACAGCTGCTTTTTAAAGAATAGAAGTGTAGAAATTCCTAGTGTGATGTTGCCAATCATATATTTATATGATTGGCAATAAGCCCCAATGTAAGTCCTTGTGTATATGAATACGTGTGCAAGCAGGAAAAAGTACTAAACATAGAGATAGGTGATTACTAGGCCAGGCAGGAATCTTAAAAAAAAATAAGGTAGTAGAAATCTGTAGATAAATCTTGATATATATTTATTCACTCATGTTAGTGACAAGAACCCCATTTATGTAGTGAATCTTGTGTGCTTAAATAGGTTCTTTACCACCACACAAAATCAATTTTTAAAAGCACATTGATATTAAGACTGTTTCATTTGCAATTTTCTAAATAGTAGCTAAAATAAATCTTTTCACTCCTACAAGGTAAGCAAAATTACTGTGCAATATTGCAACAAATTAAAACATATCTATTTTTGAAATTACACATTGGAAGAGAGCAGATGAATGTGCATGAAGTTAGCAAGTTAGGAACCAACAATTCCCAGGCTAAAGAGCACCAGAGATCTGGTATTTCCCAAGACTTACAAGAAATGGCCAAATATTTTTGACTCAGGATGATGGGAAGAAAAAGCCTAAAGAATGTCATTATTTTAGGATCTGAATTACCTATTTGTTATTATTAGAATGTTTTGCATACATTTTATTCTGAGGACCATTTACCCATTTTTCTGAGAGTAAATTTTATCTTATTTTGATTACTGATACATAGGAATTGCACTTTTTTAATGATTCCTCATACTAATTTACCGTACTAAACTGATGTGTTGATTAAATGTAAAGTGAGATGATATATTTCCTCCTGGATTCCTCCAAAGAATAATAAGATAGAACAAATACAGGTAATCTTTGACTTACGACCACAGTTTGGACCAAAATTTCTATTGCTAAACAAGGTGATTTGAGATGTATTCAATTTTATGAGCTTTTTGCTACAGTTGTTAAGTGAATGGCTGCAGTAGTTAACTAAATCCAGCTTTCCCCCTTGACTTTGCATGCTGGAAGCCAGCTGAGAAAGTTGCAAATGATAATCACATGACCTGGGACACTGAAACCATCATGACAAGTGCCCAAATTTTGATCACATGACTGGGGATGCTGCAATGGTTGTAAGTGCAAGTGTAGGTCATAAGATACTTTTTTTCAATGCCATTGTAATTTTGAACAGTGGGTAAACAAATGGTTGTAAGTCAAGTTCTACCTGTAATTCTAAATAATGAACTTTTATCAGTTTATTTTATTGATCAGTCAGATTGGATAAAACCAGGAATGAGCTCTCCCTCAAGAGTGCCATATCAAACTGAGAGATAAATGGGTCTACTTTAAATTTTTTCGATTTCAGAGAAGCTTGACATTTAAGAAAATTATTGCTACAGGACCATTTTTTTTTCTCTCTCTGGAAAATGACATGGCCTTGGGTTCAATTATGTAATGCCAAATAATTTAATATGAATAAAAAGAAAACTGAATAATATGTGCTTGATTAATTATCAACACAATAGTAAAATACAAAGCCTGAATCACATTGCATCAATGAATATTTCTTAATGATATATAATCATGGGCAATTTTTAGGAAAGGTACTTCTAGAAAAAAAATGAAAGGATAAGGTTCCACCACCCTGTTCTTTCTAGAGTATTTTACTCTTACATACACATTATAACATAGCAGTTATTTTGATACTGAATGTTGATGTTGAATAGAAATAATAGAAATAGGAATAGGAAACAGAGAAGAGAAGACTTTATTGGCCAAGTATGATTGGACACATAAGGAATTTGTCTCTGGTGCATAAGCTCTCAGTGTACATACAAACAGCAAAGTAATATAATCATAAGATACCAATAGGAGAAAGTAGTAGAAAAGATGTGAAGCATAATAGTAATATAACCATAACCATACCCATAGCCATTGATAAATATCTTTAGACATAAGGCAGTATTGTGGTTACAAGGTGTTTAGCAGAGTGATGGCACAAGGGAAAAAACTCTTTGTGTCTAATTGTTTTGACTTGCAATGCTCTATAGCTGCATCCTGAGAGGAGGTATTGAAGCAGTTTATATCCAGGATGTGAGGAGTCTGTAAATATTTTCTTAGTCCTTTTTCTGGCTCGTGGATACAGGTCTTCAATGGAAGGCAGGATGGTTGCAATTGTTTTTTCTGAAATCCTAACTGTCCTGTTTGGTTGCTGTACCAAGCCAGACAGTTATATGCTTACCATTTGTTTTGGGTTTTTTAAATATATAATATACGGCTCCTAAGGATGGCCATTTACTGTTCTGGTTCTTTGACTTTTTCTTAATGAATTCCTACAATCTTGTATTTGATACAAATATATGCCCAAAAAATTTTAGGCAGATAAATAAATTAGACATGAAAACTGCAGATCACTAACAGATTGCAATAATTTTGAAATTGATATTGATTTAAAAACAACACCTAATAAAATTGAGAAAAGTGAAAAATAAACCAATTTTATTGAAGAAAGAGTACATTATATAATATGGGCAGCAATTTTAATGAAACAAGCAGTCATCAATCAAAACACAAAACAAAGAAAGCCATTCACAGATGGCCCTGCTATATAAATCCAATGCATAATTGTTCCCCACCAGAATTTTAAAAAGTTCAAATTTCCTAAATTACAACAACATTTGCAGCAAAATGTTTGTGAGTTTTCATATGTGAAGGGTAGTAAGTCAGAGTATCATTACAAACTGACAGATCCTCTGTTCTGAAAAAGTCATCTTCAAGTGCAGAAGATAAACCAGATTGTTCCTCTGTGCAATTTCTCAGAGTAAACTCCTTGGTAAAGCAGAATTTAATCTGGCCTATTACTTGTAGCCGTCCCTGAAGAAGGAAAACAAAACAACACTATAGAAAAAGTGTAAATATAAAGGAATTATTGATTTCTTGGTTGGTGTTTGACAGTTCGGCAGAATGAATTTAATCTTCAGAAGCCAACAGTTGCAGCTGCATGATATAGTTACCAAAGAACACAAACTTACGGTAATATCTACTACTTGGAATAATGCTGAGCAAGATTTTTTTTCAGATCAGAAATTAGATGGCCAAGATATAAATTAAGTCTGTATTGACATACAGCAGTAACTTTATGAACTATTTTGCTCCAGCAATAGAAAAAAATGAGCACAATTTGAAGTCAGCAACCTTTTACAGAAATAAACTGTACTTGGAAATACATATTGATTTCTTAGATTATATTGTATTGCTGTTAAATGGCATTAAAAGTATTCAGAATGAAGCTGTTCCTTGAAAATATTTTAAAAACCATATACCTAAAATAGATCTCTTAAAAAATAATAGCTTCGGTCAACAGATACAAAAGGCTATGCATTTTCTACTTAGGTAGAACTCTAGAAAATATTTTCTCAAGTAGAGCCCTGGTGGCGCAGCAGACTAAAGCACTGTTATTAACATCAGCTGCCTGAAATCACTGCAAGTTCAAATCTCACCAGGCTCAAGGTTGACTCAGCCTTCCATCCTTTCTAAGATAGGTAAAATGAGGACCCGGATTGTGGAGGCAATAAACTGACTTTGTATAAAAATATACAAAAGTATGAAGGCTATTGCTTAACGCATTGTAAGCCGCCCTGAGTCTCCGGAGAAGGGCGGCATATAAATCAAATAAATAAATAAAAAAAAAAGTAAGGCCCCTTCATCAAATATACCACCAATGAGAACTGATAGAATCAGTTTCCCAAATGGCATTGGCTGGCCACCTCATCAATAAAACAGGCAAACATAGTAGTCAAAATGTCACTGGGTGAAGTCCAAAAAAGACTTCAGAATTCATATTTTCTAGATCACCTAAAGGTTATTTTAAACTGATATGCAATATAATCCTACAAAGGTCCATTTGAAAAGGAAAGATTTCATCTATATATTGCCATAAATCTAAATCATATGAAAACTAGCTACCTGCAGTTTTAACTTTCCTTCATTTTTACTTCCCATTTAAAGCCTAAATCTGGACAGATGGAAAGAAAGAAAGGCAGAGGGAGGGAGGAATGGATTGATTTTCATCATTATTGAGGGCAGACTGATGAGTCTGTATTGAATATGTATCTGAAAGAATGATTAAATAACTAGATGTATTTAATCTTCAATCTTCCAAATATTAAAACAACTTTTTTAGAAAAGAATGATTAAATATTAACTAGACAGGCATTAAGAGAAATATGTACCTCTTCAGGAGGAATACACTGAATCTTTGGCATTATATTGTAAAAGCTTTCAAGAGCTTCTTTGATGGCTGTCAGCTGAAGATTTAAACATGAAATAAATAACATAAAAAGAATCAAGCATCTGTTTAACTAAAGATGTGTTTTCATAGTCTAGAATTATGAAAACTCAGTATGAAAATAAGAAAAATAATAACACACAGTTATGAGATGAAAGTCTGCATTTGTAATAGAATTATCTCTTTTCATACTTCTTCCCAAAGTTAACTCTTATATTTCCTGAAATGAATCTTGATTAGATATGTTTGTTCTTCTAATGGAATTCTTTAGTAGAAAGACTTAATTACTCACCACTAAGTATTATACAATGACAATTAAAGGCTACAGTTTTGCAGAATGCAATGCAGAGTGAGCTTTTCTCTCACCTGATAGTAGGTAGAGCCTGGCTTTATCCCAACTTTCGAGAGAAAACTGAAAGAGAAAGAACTCTTATCCAGCATTAAAAAGACAGAATTCACTACATGCAATTACACAACAGATAGATTCATCATTATTTTCCCATATGTAAAAGATTAGATAGAAAAGACATATAAGACTTCAAGAAATCAAATGTGCTTCAGCTACACAGTATATCCAACATTGTTTGACTAGTATTACATTTTTGTTATTCATTTTCTCTTAAAATTGTTATAAAGCCTATTGTACGTAACTGGAACATCGGCATAGTAATGCTGGATTGATAATCCATAGAATAAGTGAAACCTTACAATGTTCACAAAATAATCTACTCATTTTAGGGCTACTTATACATTGTTCACTGACAAAAATTACATAATATCAATTTTATCAATTTTCTAAAAACAGATTGAAAATTCCTACTGTATCTTTCAGAGAATGCTTGGATCCTTGAAAGCCCTCTTACTGATTCTTCATTAGGAAAATGTGCTATGGCAGACAGGCTTCTAGACAAAGCTTCTAGTTTACAGTTGCAAGAAAAAGTATGTGAACCCCTTGGGATTACGTGGAGTTTTGCATGAATTGGTCATAAAATGTGCTCTGAACTTCATCTAAGTCACAACAATAGAAAAACAGTCTGCTTAAAATAATACTACACAAACATTAGATGTTGCCATGGTTTAATTGAACATAACATGTAAACATTCACAGTGCAGGGAGGAAAAAGTATGTGAACCTTTGGACTTAATAAATGGTTGACCCTCCTTTGGCAGCAATAACCTCAACCAAACATTTCCTGTAGTTGCAGATCAGACCTGCACAACGATCTGGAGTAATTTTGGACCACTCCTCTTCACAAAAGTGTTTCAGTGTAGCAATATTCTTGGGAAGCCTGGTGTGAATCGCTCTCTTAAGGTCATGCCACAGCATTTCAATCGGGTTGAGGTCAGGACTCTGACTGGGCCACTCCAGAAGGCGTATTCTGTGCTGTTGAAGCCATTTTTTTTGTTGTTGAATTACTTGTATGCTTTGGGTCATTGTCCTGTTGCATCACCCATCCTCTGCGGAGCTTCAGTTGGCGGACAGATGGTTGTACGTTGTCCTGCAAGATGTCTTGATAAACTCTGGAATTCATTTTCCCATCAATGACAACAACCCGTCTAGGCCCTGAGGCAGCAAAGCAGCCTCAAACCATGATGCTCCCTCCGCCATGTTTTACAGTGGGGATGAGGTTTTGATGTTGGTGTGCTGTGCCTTTTTTTCTCCACACATAGTGTTGTGTGTTCTTCCCAAACAACTCAATTTTGGTTTCATCTGTCCACAGTATATTTTGCCAGTAGTGCTGTGGAACATCCAGGTGCTCTTTTGCAAACTTCAAACGTGCTGCAATATTCTTTTTGGACAGCAATGGCTTCCTCCGTGGTGTCCTCCCATGTACTCCATTCTTGTTTAATGTTTTCCTTATTGTAGATGTGTCAACAAAAATGTTAGCATGTGCCAGAGATTTCTGTAGGTCTTTAGCTGACACTCTAGGATTCTTCTTTACCTCAAGAAGCATTCTGCGCTGTGCTCTTGCAGTCATTTTTACAGGACGACCACGCCTAGGGAGAGTAGCAACAGTGCTTAACTTTCTCCATTTGTAGACAGTCTGTCTTACCGTGGACACATGAACATCAAGGCTTTTGGAGATACTTTTGTAACTCTTTCCAGCTTCATGCAAGTCAACAATTCTTGATCGTAGGTCTTCTGAGAGCTCTTTTCTGCGAGGCATGGTTCACATCAGACAGTGCTTCTTGAAACCAGTAAACCCAAAACAGGTGTGTGTTTTTAAAGGGCAGGACAGCTGTCAGCAACACATCCAATATCATCACAACGATTGGAGTCAAGGTTGGCTCACTCCTGGCTCCAATTAGCTCTTGGAGAAGTCATTAGGCTAGGGGCTCACATACTTTTTCCTCCCTGCACTGTGAATGTTTACATGTTATGTTCAATTAAACCATGGCAACATCTAATGTTTGTGTAGTATTATTTTAAACAGACTGTGTTTTTCTATTGTTGTGACTTAGATGAAGTTCAGAGCACATTTTATTTATTTATTTATTTTTCAGATTTCTATACCGCCCTTCTCCTTTCGGACTCAGGGCGGTGAACAGCCAAGATAAAAAACATTTATACACAAAAGTTAAAAATAGATTTAAAATAATTAAATAAATTTGGCCCGTAATTTAAAACATTTCAATTAAAATCCATATCAAATTATAAAACCAACCATAAAATCAGGGCAGCCCGGCTAACTGAAAAAAGTAGGTTTTTAGGGCCCGACGAAAAGTCTGGAGGTCAGAGATCACTCGTATCTCTGGGGGTAGATTGTTCCAGAGGGTAGGTGCCACCACAGAGAAGGCTCTCCCCCTGGGGGTCGCCAGCCGACATTGTCTGGCCGACGGCACCCTGAGGAGGTTTTATGACCAATTCATGCAAAACTCCACATAATTCCAAGAGGTTCACATATTTTTTCTTACAACTGTATGTAGTTTGACCAAATGCTGGCATTAGTAAAATAATTGTGCATATTTTACAACGTCCTGCCAAAAAGGAAATTGAAAAGGAATAGCTAGCAAGCTACAAGAACTGAGTATTTACAAAATATTTCATGTTATTTTTACTATTTTTCCAAAATGCTGTATTCCTGATCTCCGTTCTTCTTCATTATGTCTCAAGGATACAGTACGTGCACACATATAATGGTTTATTGTTTGATTTTTATGACTAATTTGAGGAATTGCATTTCATTTATTGATCCACAGTATCTAAATTTCTCATGTTCATTTAATATTTATATTTGATAATCACATACAGAACAAATGCTTTCAACCAGAATTATCTTGGACTGGCAGTGATGTCTTTTTTATCCTTTCCTGGTTCTAAACTTCATGGATGCTTGAAGTTCAAACTTACATTAAAGAGAACATAAACACATGGTGTACTATAATCCCTAGAGCTGGGATCTTCCATCCAATACTGAACTCATGAGAGATCTCAGCAATACCAATAGATTCAAGCCTAAGTGATGCTATAATGTATTTGTTATGTATCAGCAACTTCCCCGAAGAAACATTTTTGAACTTCTAACCTTTAAGGAAGCATTAGACCAAGCCCCCCATAACTGGCAAACTCAGGATATAAGAACCACTTCTGTAAATAAATGAAATACTGCAAACTCATTAGCAGAAAGTTTTACATGTTGTAAGAGTAGTAGTGACTCTGAGAAAATAATTTTCCCCACCTGTTAAGGTCAATTTTTCTATAGAGTTCCAGTGTCTTCTGAAAATACTTTTTTTGTGAGTTAAGAGTCTCTAATTGAGCTGCACATGTCCCATGTTTTTCCCATTCATGTTTCCTATGTAAAGAAAAAAAAAGTAAAAAAAAAATAACTAGTATCTTCAAGCACCAATGTATTTGGAAAACTATACAAAAATTTTGTAATCTTCTAATATTTATTGGAGAATAAAATCTCAGTTGTGAGTCCAGTCAAGATTCTACCACTTTGTCCACTGCATAGGAAATCTAGAAACTTTAAGCATAAAGCCAGCTTTAGTACCTGCTCTTCCTAAGAGATACTATTAGATAAAACAGATCTAATGATAGGTAATGTCTTTACATTTCTGTATGATAATGCATGTTTTGCAACTATAACATCTTTTATAGCTTATTTACTTATTTAAATTTATTGACTGCCCAACTCCAATGAACTCAGTGCAATTCAAACTATGATTCCTTAGGGATGCTCTAAATCAGGGATGCTTAATTCTGGCCTGCGGGGCAGCCGTGGAAATGGCGAAGGACTGGCCCGCAGTGCCTCTGCCAGAGAAAATGAGCATGCCCCCCCTCCCCAGGCTCCGTTTTGGCTGGCAGAGGGCTTCAGGAAGCCATCCAGGCCAAAAATGGGGCCCAGGGGGCCAAACAAAACAAAAGGAGAAACGTTTCCCCTTTTGCATTTGAGCATCCAAGAGGGACAGGAAAGGAGAAAGGGAAAGAGGAAAGACAAAGAAAAAGAAGGGAAGCTGGGAAGAGAGCAAGGAAGGAAAAAGAAGGAAAGAGGGGAAGGAAGAAGAAAGGAGAATAAAGAGGGAAGGGGAAGGAAGGAAGTCCTGCCTTAGCACTTGGCCACCAGCAGACAGCAAGGCTTCTCTGGAGGACAAGAATTTGGCACTCTCCCTGGTCTCGCCTTTCTTTGCTGGAGACAACGGATCCTCTCAGCCCCACCTGGGGTCCACCATAGGTGCTCCTAACATGAGTGATGTCAAAAGTTGGCCATGCCCTTCCTGGCCACACCAACCCAGCCCCCGAGGTCAAACACAACCCTGATGCGACCCTCAATGAAATCGAGTTTGACACCCCTGCTCTAAATGGTACTCTAAATATGTATTTCACAAACTCCTGTGAAATATATATATATAAAATTATCTCCTTAATATATATGAAGTATTTATATATTAAAAATCTCTTGGGTAGAAGGTCTTTTTCTGTTGAGAAAAGGATTTCTTTTTATGAATAATTTAAGTTAAATAACAAGAGAAGTGAAGGTGTGATGGTTAAGACACCTGAAATAGTTTGGAGTCTTCTGAATTTGCTTTTCAAAAGCAAGAAAACTTAGCATTTGAGAGAAGACATGCTGCAGTCATGTTTCATGTGGAACTGGAAACTATGGAAACCACAAAGTATAAAGAAAAGCTATCTTTGTTTTTATTTTGTCAAATGAAAAGAAAATAATCTTGTCCTTGTACCTAACAAATATTCATTTTGTGGCATATCAAGGACGTTGCTACCAACTTGACGGGGACACAGAATAACAAAGGTTAATTGCTTAATACATTTTTTCACTGAAAAAATGTCAGTACTGAAACTTTACTTCCCATCAAGGTTACAAATCAGAAAAAGAGAAGCAGTTCTAGTAAAAAACAGAAGACAAATCAGTTTATATGTTCAGTTCTTAAACCATTCATTTTTTTCCTGGTGGGCTGTATTCATGAGGCAGACTTAAGGGAAATATATGGCATTTTACAATGTAGTCTGCATTTTTCATTCATCATTCCTCAATTTTAATGCTGTGTTCATATATTTCTACCTTATGGTATTGTGGTTACTGCCAGTGTGGAATTGCATTTGCTCTGCATATGGGTCACATTGCTGCAATGTGATTACTTGCAATCTGCTTAGAATCCACTCAAACTAAGGTAGTGTACATGTTCCATAAACAAATAATATTAAAATAATTACTTAGTTGCAATTGAAAGATACACAGCTGTATAAATGAGGATAATAAATAAACAGCCATTTCTCAAAAAATCTTAGCTTAATTGTTATTTCATGTGAGGGCTATGTAGTATTTCAGAAATAATTTGGAAAATGAGCTTTGCGGTTTACAGGAGTATGAACAAAATACCTGTTTGCAGTGTTTAAAGCAGCTTCAGTAAATTGGAAATAGGTGTTACGTGTACACTCCTGTGTTCAACAAAGCACATGCTCCTGGGATTGCGTGACTGTACTCTGTAGTGACTCTGATTCTGGGAAAGTTGTGGCTCTTTAAAGAGTTACATAATAATAGGCTATATATTGTTCGGAAATGCCTAGCCAGGCAGAAAGAAGTCTCAAGTGGGAGGTTAGCCTTGAATTGCTGCACAGGTCCAAGAGGTCCCCCCACCCCCTTTTAAGCTCCATAGAACCTTATTTACCTTTCCCATGAAAAGGCAAGCAGTCTGGGGTGATTTGTGTAGAGAGAATATAATAAAGTATTAACTCATTTTCCTTTAATGCCTAAAATGCTTTGGGCTTTTGTTATACTTCTATTTTAAACAGAAAAGCTAAAGGAAGTCAAAATGATGCAGCAAATTGGGGTTAACAATCTGAATGGTGATGCAGTCAAATTACTTCTTAATTGAAGATCCTCAAGTGCTTAAAAATTACAGCTATTAGTACAATATATCTGTTCATCTTTTAAAAATAAGCACAAAAAGATGCAGTCAAAACTGTACTTAGAAGAAATCTTACATGGATATGTTCTTGTAGTCTCCTAAAATCAGGTTTGATTTGGGGAAGCTTTTACCTTTCTTTACTAGGAATCAATGGATATTACATACTAGAGCTCTGAAATGATTCAGATTTGATTACAAAAGTTGTTTTGAAGATTACAGGAATATGAGTATAGTACCTTTCTCTGAAACATAGGAGTTGTATTTTTTTCTGGAATTGTGCAGTAGCTGCAAAGGGCAGTTTATAATCCTAGTTAAAGATACAGATATGTTAATGTGCCATGACATAGTATTTGTCATGCTCCAAAGTAGCTTTATGGAGTTGAAGCCAAAGTACTCACAGTACAGTCTGTTGTACATAATACAAGTTTAATGGACTTCTTTTAATAATCAATATACTGGATACTTTACAAAATACTGTAATAGGACATAGTTAGGCCCAAAATGTTTCACTGAATATTCTTAAAGATGAGTGACTGAAAACATTAAAACTGAATTCTACAGTTGAACTCCTGTGAGGGTCAAAAATACCATCTATATGCCTAAATATAGTATATTATTTGAGAAAGCATTAATGCTGAAACAAAGTAATTGTCAGAAATCCGTAGTTTGTATTATCTGACTCCTATTGTTACCTAGGGTGTTTCATGTAGAAAGACAACTAAAATTAAGCATTTGTGCAAAGCTATCAATAGGGTTAAATATGACACAACTCACCAGAAATGAGTATGGTTTGTATGTAGTATATCTGGCCAATATTCTCTCATGTCTTCCATGAAATCCTAGCAACATAAAAAATCCTATATATATTAAAAAGCAAGGATATGATGTAAACTCCACCTAGATTTCTTCACTGAGTATTTTATTTTATTAGATTTTGATCCCTTTATTGCTTTATAAATAATTGAAGATGGTGAACATAACCTTTTCTCCACAACAGCCCTGTGAGGTGAGCTGGAATGAGAGAGAGAGTGACTGCCCCCCTTTCATGTATAAAGCAGGACTAGAACTCATCATCTCTTGATTTTTAGACCAGCACTTTAATCACTACATCCAACTGGCTGTATAAAATAGCCTCGTATCTATAAAATACTTCACATAACAGCTTTAGATAACATGTGATTATGATAATATTAGAATGTATAGTTACCTCTGCAAATTATTTAAAAAGGGACTCAAGAATGAATGAGTCATCCTCTTTCTCTAGTTCCTGGTTTGGTAATAAATGTTCACTGATTGAAGTGTATTAATAAATAATACTGCTTTGGCAGAATACCCTAAAGCTTTTCTGAGTCCAGTCAAATTCTTGACTTAATTATTATTATTATAGTTTTTCTTCAAGTACTCAGTACCTACAATTTATTTGATTCATACCTTAAGCTCAGATATATTGAAGTGCCAACTTCTATTACATTCTGCAGCTTTATCAGGCCTGGGGAAGAAGCAGAACAAAAGTGTGCAAAGGATGAAAACCAACTGTTCTGAATACTAGTGGAATAATAATAATAATTTTAATAATAATAATTTTATTTCTATACCGCCCTTCTCCCGAAGGACTCAGGGCGGTGTACAGCCAATTTAAAAACACAAGACACAACAATAATTAAAAATTAAAATAATTAAATAGATTTGGCCGATTTAAAACCCCAAAAATTTAAAATACCCCAATTTAAAATTATTAAGTTGATAGCCCGGCCTGGCGGAACAACAGGGTCTTCAATGCGCAACGAAACTCCCAGAGGTCGGAGATCTTACATTCTCCTTCTCTAACATGTATCTTGTGAAATGGGAGACTTCACAGGGTTGTCTTGAAGAGAGTTAAGGACAGATAATATAGTACATATACTTCCTTATTCGATATTGTAAAGGTTAAAAAAAATTGAGAACATGAAAAAAAAGTTATATAATGTAATTTCATGGCAATTTAGCAGAGATGTATGATTAGTGATTCCATAACTTCCTTTCTTGGGAGACAAACAAATCCCAGTAAATAAACCAAACTATTTATAAATATGAAAGTAATATTAAATTTTAATTTACCTAGAAATCCTGGTATTTTCATATAAGTGTTTTGATTCATGGATTACTGTTAGGATGTGGTTTGAGCCTAACATGTTGTCCAGGCAATATATGTGTACTGTAACTTTAATCTGAAAATGTATTATGTGACTTTAAAAGTTTTCTTGCTGATTCATTGTAATGCTGAGTCATGCTGTAATTAGTTGTGAACGTATTTAAGAAAGGTACTGTAACGTATTCAGTTGATGATAAGTTACCATAGTGTGAGGAGTTGCTATTATTGAGCTATCATCATTGGATGGATCTGTTACCATCGTGGTTTGTGAATCAGAGTGAGTTTGTTATTCTAACCAACTAATGTTTGTTTGGTAAGAAGATTCTGTAACTACTGGATTGATTTAACTGGCAAAGACTTGGAATTGATTTAAAGACTATGAGATTGTTTTTTCTACTATAAAGTAAACTTTTGATAAACCAGTTTGCACATCTCTTATTCATTGCTCTCAGCAACGTTTCTCTGTGCTCTACACTCTGCTGGTTGGTAACACAACAACAATATCCTTAACAATTACCACAGATTATTTATAATAACAAATCACTTATCATATAATAAAAACTTTCACCTTCAATGGGCATCAGACCAGAATATTTCAAATATAAGATACTATGAGCTTAGAAAGACTAGCAATACAAGATTTTTCTCTCTCAAATTTATATCTTACCAGAGTCCATGGATTGTCCAGTACATTGGTGGATTATTGCATTCATTTTCATTCATCTAGAGAAAATAACGGGTTATTAAAGGAAAACCATTTTTATGTAGAATGGGAAAAATAGGGTCTCATTCAGCTGTGATTAAAATTATTAATTCTGATTTTTGTTTCAATTTGTCTCAGATTTTATTGATTTAATGAGTCAGCATGAATTTAATCTATTTGTTTTGATTTAGACCTTAGAGTCAAACTTTTGTACAACCCTAGAATGTGAGTATTTTAAGGAAAAAAGCAGAAATAATCAATATCCAATTGGGCTGATAGACAACCTCACAATATCTGCACAATATAGCAGACTTTCCTGTTCACAAGATAAATATGATGGTGGGCAACACCAAGCTGAGAATTCCAAAATGTTGCCACATTGTCTAGAAGAAAATGCAGCAAGTAATTTAAGATAGTCGTTTCCTGATGAATTAGAAAGAGGAGCAGTTTCTTCCTAGAATGTTCATTATATATTTTTATCTACAATAATACCTACAGAGTCTTAATGTAGTTCAACAGTGATCAAGTAAATAAAAATGATGTGGAAGAATTTTATTTTGTAACATAGCAGTCCCTTTTTACTTATTAATTTAAAAGACTCTAAATAAACTTCAGTGACACTCTGAATGTGACAGTCAACCAAGGAGGTATCCCAAAGATACTAAATTCCCTCTCTCTAAATAACCTGGACTTAGGCTGTGCAGGACTTTGTGGATTATTTTAGACAATACCTTCCTGTAAATGGACGCAAATGGCCTAACAGTTGAAGCTGATAAAAAGTACTCATCTCATTTATAATTATTCACAGGTCATATTGTAACTGGGAGAAAGAACCAACAATACAGCTTGATGCAATTTTTCCAGCTACCATTCTTTCTGGAATGTTACATTGAATGTGTATGGAGACTGAGTGGTGAAGCATTTGGTTCTACATCTGCTGTGCTATAATCCCAAACCAGAAAAATTATATGGAGATACTATTAGCAAGCTTTATTTCACCAAGAAGTGCTAATACTGGAAACTCCACAAGGTTGGTCCAATTTTCATAAAAATGAAAACACTGATAAACTGTTTGAAAATAGCCTCTTCAGAATACCTAGTACAGGGGTCAGCAACCATGCAGCTCTTTGGACTCTCTGCTGTGGCTCCGTCAGGTGATCCCACCACTGGCTGGCCCCGCCCCTCGCCCTTCCCTCCCAGTCACTCCTTGCCTGGGCTGAGAAGGTAAGGGTGATGGCAGGGGATGGAGAAGTGGCCAGGGCAGAGACAGAGAGATACACAAAGAGGTGGGGAGAGAGAGACATAGAGCGATACAGAGAGAGAGGGAGGGGAGAGAGAGATGTCAAAAGGATTTTGTGGTTCTTGGTGTTTAACAACTGGTTCTTTGACCTAATGACCGGCTGGGTAGGCATGGCTAGGGGGGATTGTGACTGGTGGAAGTCATCCAGGTTTTGTGGCTCCCGGTGTTTTCTTTTCTGTGGGAAATGGGTCCAAATGGCTCTTTGAGTATTTAAGGTTGCAGACCCCTGACCTAGTATTAGAAAAAAAAGTTGATAAAATCAGAGTAATTTGAGATTTATCTAAAATTTATTAATAAACAATTTTTATCTTTTGAATTAATACTTTGTCATATGAAGTATTCCATTTAATAACAAAATGGGCTGATAAGCCATGGGTGTTTGAAACCAGTTATATATTTCTGGTTTTAAGAAAACAACCCTTTGTTATTTTGACATGCTCTCTATTTGTCAAGATTTTTATTTCTTTCTTCAGCACCTTTTAGAAGCATTTACGGTAGCTTATTACTAAGAGAAGTAAAATATTTTACTTACTCCTTATATTAAAAATGAATTTGCACATCATCTTTTTTCTCTCAATCCCCTTTTAGTCTTGCAAACTTTTTCTGACCACATTCACTGTAATGGTCACCATCCATGTAAAATGACATCTGTGACCAAATGAAAATTAACCACCTTTGCAATGTTTGTTCTGAATGAGGTTTGGAATTGGACAGGTGTATGTCTGAATACTTTCACATTATTTTGAAGTTGTCAATTTTGTTTCTAATATTAGAAAGGTAATTATTAGTTTTTAAATGGTTGCTTTTTATTTTATGTTAATATTGACTGCTAGCTATGCAAAACTTTCTGAAATAAATGCTTTGAAATTGCATCCTTTTTTTCTATGAAATTATTAAATTTCTTTTATATTCCTTTCCAAAATATAAATGCTTTCCTATTTTTAAAAAATAGCTGTAGCTGGCTCTTATGTAGGAGACTATCACATAAGATGATTTAATTGAAATCCAGAAATGGAGAACATATAGGTCTAAACCATTTTGGTGGGGAGAAGTGGTAGGTCTAGTATATAAAAACTATAATGTCATTTTTAAAAAGCCCCCCCCCCTTCAACTCCATCTCACCACCCTTTGAAGCCCCTACTTTTCAGAGCATGAAGTGCACCATCTAGCTACCAAAAGCCTACTTTTGCATTATGATTTAAGTTGGTCAGAATATGGCAATATTTAAGTAAACGCTATGGTTTAAAAATAAACAATCCTGTTACCTGATTTTAGGGAAAGCAATACTCCCATGTTAGAATTGTAGAGTGCTATAAAAAGTAGTAGTTGCTTAACAAAACCCTCTGGCAGGCAATTTTTCATATGATAAAAAGAAAGTATAAAGTTGTAAAAACATTTTTTCAGGCTACTTTAAATATGAGTCATAAAATGCTTGCCATTTTTCGTATTCACCAATATTTCATTGAACTAGCAGAATGCCGTTCATTAAAAACAAACTCAAATCCATTTGCAGTCAATAGTAAGTGTTACATTTATCTTGGCAAGAGCAGAGCAGGAATTTAGCCAATTTTGCAGTAGAAATAAGTGGGAAAATTCACTGCTTTCAAGAGCTGAGTCCTTGACTATGGTATCAGAGACACTTAAAAGCAGCAAATATTCATGCTATTTCCAAGTATTTCTGATCAACAGTACAGTTCAGAGAAGCAGCTATGAAGCAATGGCATTTAGCTTAACAAAAAAGCCAATGGAAAAGATTTGCTCACAATAGCCAATGAATGGAGATATCAGCTTGGTTTTTCTACAAAGTAACCAATATTATCATGTGGTACCTTGTAGGTGTTGGGAATTTCAATGTCTTATCAGTGCTGAACAATACAGCAGGGCAAATGTCAAAGTACAGCAAGAGTTCTATTCCAAAAGAATGTGAAGACTCTACTTTTATTCCAGCTTTTGTATTAGGTTAGTTGGTATATGTATCTTTATAATGGAGATTCTGGCAAATTCCCCATTGAAATACTCAATAAGGTTTCAGCTCTTAATATTAGCAATCCCCAAGATTATTTTCTGCTCACCTGAAATTCATTTATATTTTTTAAATTGCTTCAAATCTTATAGCAGGAACAAAAGAAGCACAAGATGACTGAATCTTAACTTCCTAATCTAAAATGACAGGATTTTTCCTGTACAGTATATGCTTCTCCTTTTATGATGTAAAGAAACCAAGAAGTTTCTAACAGCCCTTGTTTTTTTTAATTTCACCCACCAATAAAATAAGTAGAAGCATGGTTTCACTAGGATATCAAAGCTGTTTATAGTTGGATTTCTTTGAGCCTGAAAACTAGTCTTTCCTAAGAAAAAGGTAATTTGAAAGACTTTAGACTGCTACCAGCAATAAATAAAGGCACTCTCTGCACAGACAATAGATGTATTCACTGAATGAAACTATTTAGGCTGCATCCACACACCTTCCACAAGATGCCCCATTATTTCCAGTAGATATATCTTCAGGTCAGTACCCATATCTTTGTCAACACACAACTGAAGAAGTCGAAAGATGGCTTAAATCCTGAGTCTCAGTTCAAGAACTTCCATCCAGATAACCCAAGGAAGTAGCATGAAATGATGCAGTAAATAGTGGCAATCTGCTCAGCCCCAATTTATCAGGTAGGTTTGTTGTAGGATCACTTTCTTCCAAGTAATGGGGTCTATTCAATGCCTATTCTGCAGTATGGATTTAGCTGCAAGGATGAGTGGAGTTCTAACTTCTGAGTCCCCTTTTTCCTTTTCCTACATAGGTTGAGTTAAGCTGTTATAAAACCCTGAAATGGATGGATCTGTCCTGGACTTAACATATGTAATTGAAAGCATAATAAAAAGGACTTGGCTGTTATGCGTCTGTCACCTGATGATATGAAAATTTCCTACCCAGTGAAAATCCAGAAAACCACTACATAGCAATCAAGATATAAAAACTAATTTTCTGCTATCCCTTAGTGGTCTACAGATCAAATAGTCAACTGGGTTTACTGGGTTTACAAAGTTATAAGGAATAAAAAGAATTCAATTGGTCAACACTGTGACAGCAGTGAAAATGGGGAAAAACTTCAGTACACAGAAACTGTTCATATGCACACACACATGCATATTGTTCATATGCACAGATGTGTGTGTCTTCAAATCAATTTTGAGCCCTGGCAATTGCAGTTTTCTTGGCAAGATTTCAGAAGTGGTTTGCGACTGCTTCCTTCCTAAGGCTGAGAGAAAGTGATTGGCCCAAGGTCACCTAGCTCACTTTGTACCTAAGATGGGACTAGAACTCACAGCTTCTCAATTTCTAGTCTGGTGCCTTAACCATTACAGTAAATTGCATCTTGTGTACTAACTAAGGAAGCTGTCATGTAGTAGATGATATTTGCAGACTTGGAATTTTAGCCAAGGGAATCACAAATCACAGCCTTTAAAATATCATGTGCATTACATCTGTATGGACAGCAGTGCAGTATGGACCTTTCTGGGATTGCAGTAAGGAGGTTCTTGGGGTTAGCAAGATTTAGGCTGGATGATTTCCTGCTGGCTCTGGAATGGGAGCATAGTAAAGGAGTTGTATGGATTTACTGTTAGTTTTGTTTTGATTATATCTCTGAACAATCTGCTTTCACATGTAGCACTAAAAGGTGAGGTTTGAAAGAATAATGTGGCTGGGCTGCTGCTGTTTCCAGCTTTATGAGTTTTTAGGAGATTTATTATGCTGATATGATTTTTATGATTTGGATGTTTTAACATGCAAGAATCTGATATGCTATAAATATTAATGTGACTATTATTAACATTATGTGATCCCTTCCTATAGACACATTACCATTATTACTTTTATAATAATAAAATGTAATATTGTTTGTGATGTAGTATTAGGACGTTGCTTTTTCTTATGTTTGAAACTGAAATAAAAAATGAAAACATGACACATTTCTCCTACTTCAGAAGATGATATTCTGAGATCCTCCTCTTCTTATATTGCTTCACTGTGGATAATCTTATCTTATCTGAATTTGTGTAAGTCAGTGACTATTGTTTAAAGATGTACATGTCACTTTGAGATTGAGAAAAAGTGGCATCTAGTTTTAATAAATAATACCTTAATTCTTTTAAACATTACTTTCTTTGCAAGGTCTGATTTTTAAATTTGAAAATTCAGAACAATTCGTCAGAGTTGAACATAGATCTTTTAGTCATGTGCAGTGGCCAAATGTTTAAGATCTCAGTAATACTTCTCATCTCTTGCACCCTTTTCACAATACAGCAAAATAAATATTTTTATAGGCATACAGATAGCAAAATAACCACATCCATTTAAGAAGATCTTACCATGCAAACAGTCACTGGCCAATGATGAACTAAATATAATTTTTCCCACTTATGATAAACACTGAAACATAAAATATTTAGACTTAGAATAACTTTATTGTCACTTTAAATATACACTAATTGACATACATTAAAATGATTTTTTAAAAACACTTAACATTCCAAAGGAATAACACTTCATTAGTAACATTTTCCTGGTATGATTCACACATAATGCTTTATCAAGGATTTTTTTTTTTTTTTGCCTAACTATAAACTAGGAAGTTAACTACAAACAGTGAAGTTTGGCAGTATATTTCAAAATGGTTTACAATGACTGGCTTATTTAAATAATAGCTTTTGTCTGAACCCAAAATACTGATATACTCCATTCCTTTTTGTTTCAGTAACCTCTGAGGTGCAACATAAAATACAGAAACCCAACAATTTCTCTCCAAACTACTAAACTCTTTTTGGCAATAGTATTTTAAATTATATTCATCTCAGAGTACAAGACAACAGTGGGACTATGATTTTTAAAAGCCAAATCACATACAAGTACTATAACATACCGGTACTAGTTTACATATGAGAAGCTAGTTGTCTCAGAAGAAATGCAGACAAACTTTACTTCCATGGAAAATCCTCTCCCCCCCCCCCCCACCACTTCACAAGGCAACTTAAACATTCCTGTCAAAAGAATCACTTCCATTAGTTGAATAGGAAGGTGCCCTCTTCCGTGTCTCAAAATTACAATGGAAGTTTGATAAATCCCCAAACTATATTTAAGAAAAAGACAGAGGAAAAGAGAGCTGATTTCCACAAATGGGAAAACTATCTGGAGGTTAATCTGTTTGGTTAATGGATAAACATTTTCAGGACTACTTGTAAAATTAAATGCCATTGTCTTTAGAGTTTTCATTTCAGGTTACTTACCTATCAGCCAATAAATGTGTAGCAGATCCACAAAATAGAGCAAACCAAAAACACTCAACAAGCAAACCATAACTAGTCACTGATTTCATTTTTATTTACAATATATCTATGAAGAAAGGAAAAAGGAAAAAAAATGTAATACTGGTTATTTTCTAATTCATCAAGATGGAAAGCAAGTAGCTTGTTTTCCATCAACAAAATCTATATTATTACCTTTTTTATAAAATATCTTTAAAAGGTAAAAAGTTATATAAGGTAAAATTACATGTTTTCAGTTTCTAATTGGAAACAATGATTAAGATTATAACATTAGAAATCTGAAGGAGTCTAGAAGCATATTTTCCAACTAACAGATTTTATTAAAAGGTACAGATAGTAATTGCAATAGTTAAGTCATGTGGTCATAAAGTAATGTCATAAAGTGTGATGTGATTTCCCCACTTAATGATAGCAGTTCCTAGTTATCATCGTTAAGTGAAAGTCATGCAGCTCATTAAGTAAGGACCTCACATAATCACAACTCCTGATTTCCTGTTTCTCCATTGACTTTGCCTGTGGGAATCCAACAGGGAAGGTTGCAAATGGTGATCATGTGACCATGGGACACTGAGAATCAAAAATCACAATCATGTGACTAACTGCAGAAATGCTGTGATTGTTCAAGAACTGGTCATAACTACCACTCCTTCAGTACTGTTACAAGTTTGAAGAGTTAGATGGATTAGTTGTTAAACAAATATCATCTGTATAAGCATTCAGGAGCAGCATTTTATCAGATGCAAATAGTGGCTGGACTGATTTAAATTGGAGTGAGGTGGAGGTGAAGATAGCTTGGTTATGCAGATACAGATTATATAAGGGTCTGTAACAGTGCTGTTGGTGTAGATATTGGGGCAAAGTAGGTATCTGATGAAGTAAATTGTAACTCGGGAAGGATTATGCCTTTTAATAAAGTGTTTTAGCTGGAAAGGTGCAGTCAGATGACTCCTGATTTTTTTGCTACCATAGATTAACATAACTACTCCTACAATGAACAATCTAACTCAGAATTAGAATGCCAGTTCATGCAAGAACATTTTAACACTTTACCATAGTTATCTGAGTACATAAGTATTTAAAAAAACACTTATAAATACGGAAAAGAATCATTTACATTACTATTTCTTACAATTTATTATAAAGGTTCTTCTGGACAGTAGATTAAACAGGAAGTTTTTCCTCATAAAATACCCATAATGCAATGTGCACACCCCCGCGCATGCGCGCATGACCCCCCCACACTCCCCCGCCCACGCGTGTATAACAAGGATGGGTTCTAAAAATTTTTACTACCGGTTCTGTGGGCGTGGCTTATTTTGTGGGCGTGGCTTGGTGGGGTAATGTGACTGGGTGGGCATGGGCAACTTTTTTTTTTTTTACTTTTAAAAGCATTTTTTCTACAACCTTAAGAGGTTGCAGAAAAAAATGCTTTTAAAAGCCTCTGACGATCCCAGCTGAGCCACGCGATCATCAGAGGCTTTTTAAAAAAACTTTTAACAGCATTTTTCCAGCTGAAGAGGTGGTAGAAAATTGCTTTTAAAAGAAAAAAAAAAGCCTCTCATGAGGTGGGCGGGGTAAGCGATCAGCGACTGGGTCGGGGACTGGTTCGGGGGCGTGGCCAGCCAATGTTATCACCAGTTCTCCAAACTACTAATTTTTACTACCAGTTCTTGCAAACTGGTGCAAACCGGGAGCAACCCACCACTGGCGCACGACCTTCTGCCCATCTTAGGCCCAGTAGGCCTCCCTGCAGCCTCCTGGGCCCAAAAACGGGCCGTGAGGAGGTGCACAGCACCTGCCCATGCTCCCCCGCCCCCCACGCTTGCACACATGACCCCTGCTCCCCCGCGCATGCTCGCACAATCCCCTGCGCATGCACGCACATCTCTCGCATGTGCCTCTGCCCACTGTGCATCCCAAAAATCAGCTGGCCAGTGGGAGGCGTGCGCGCGTGCGTGTGTGGTGGAGCTGAGCTGGGTAACAGCTCATGTGCCTGCAGAGAGAGCTCTATGTGCCAGCTGTGGCACGCGTGCCATAGGTTCGCCATCACGGCTATAAGGGCTCTCATCATTTGACATATTCAGGAAAGATATCTCAAACCAATAGAGAGAAAGGAGAAAACATTCTTACACACATCAGATATCACACCTGTATGAGTGATGGCCCAAACAATAATCTGGTTTGTGTAGAATACTTGAAACTGTATAGCTTTCAGATGAAATGCAGAGAATTAATTAGGGTTCCAGTCAGGGGTGAAATCCAGCAGGTTCTGACAGGTTCTGGAGAACCAATAGTGGAAATTTTGAGTAGTTCTGAGAACCGGCAAATGCCACCTCTGGCTGGCCCCAGACTGGGGTAGGAATGGTGATTTTGCAATATCCTTCCCCTGGAGTGGGGTGGTAATGGAGATTTTGCAGCATCCTTCCCCTGCCATGCCCACCAAGCCACACCACACCCACGAAGCCACACCCACAGAACCGGTAGTAAAAAAAATTGGATTTCACCACTGGTTCCAGTGCTGCTATGGACAGCAGACTGCTCAGAAAACGAACTTTTATCTATGCATGGTGTACAGGTAACAGATTGTAACATATCTATAATCAGGTTTGTGGGTTAGAATAAATAAAGGTTGAATTGAAAGGATGTAGAGAAAAACGTTAAGTCTGCTGGGTATTGGCAGACTTCATTTAAACAGCACTGTAAGCATGCAAACAGATACCAATTATAACAGATGTTCTGTTTGTTTTGTTTATCAGTCAACCTCTGATCAGAACATATGCTAGAACAGAATTATTTTCAAACACAATGAAACATATTAGGACAGAAACAATTCCTCTTATTCATCACTTATTTCTGTGCTGTTTGCATAGTTTTTTATATTCTTGTGTTCTCTATTAGTCTGATTACACTAATTGGACAGACTTTTAGTGCATTGACTATACTGAAAGTAGTTTTCTCAAAATATTAACATTACTGACTTGATGTTGCAAATAGCCTTTTACAGATAGAAGAGCATGAGCTACTTTTTTATGGGTTGAAGAGAGGAGGACTTTATTCTTAATTAGTATTTCTAGTACTGCTTCTATAAGCAGTACTGAAATACTGAGGCATGTATTCAATATTGTTTTGCTGATTCCTTAAAAAATAGGAAAGTTTCAACTTCCCCTTTCTTGTGCAAAGAAATTCACCCTGATACTTTTAGCATTCATTGTTTCCTCTTTTTCCCTGAGTCACATATAACAGTAATGTCTTAAATGGTAAAAAAGACAAACATTAATAACAATGCAATTATTAATGCACTATTTTGGATAGATTCATTGAATAAATGCTACAGACTTAATATCTTTAAAGGATGTTCAATCATTTCTTAATTTGCCAAGAAGCTCAATAATTTTTAAAGTCACTCATCTGTTCATTTTGTTTCTATACGATACCTGTTCAGAATAATGCTGGTTTTTTTGCCTGTATTGTTTCTTTTTCACCTTTTATATTCTTATTGTTCTAAATTATTTACTGTTCTCATTTCAATGTTTGCCGCTGCATTTTAATTCTACAGTATTTTTAGCTGATTTGCTTTAAACCACTATGAATCATTTTGATTCAGCAATATACAAACAGAACAAAATACTGTAAAGAAATATTTACAAAATTTAGCAGGCTGAATGGAACAAACACCCTCCCCAATTGGGAGGGGACCTCAAACTAATTAAGAAAAACTGAAAAAGCTCATTGTATAGAATACAGAATGCCTATCGGAAGAAGCTAGTTAGAGCCAGAAAACTACGAACAAAAGTAAATGGAATGAGGTGGTCTGGAAAATCTAGCTTCCCCGTGGACTTTGCTTATCTGAAGCCAGCTGGGAAAGTTGCAAATGGTTATTACACGACTCCAGGACACTGCAACCATTCTAAATACATACCTATTGCCAAGAGCCCAAATTTTGATCATGTGACTATAGGGATGATATGATGGTTTAAAGTGTGAGGATTGGTTGTCAGTCACTTTTTTCAGCACTGTTGTAATTTTGAACAATCAGTACACATATGGTTATAAGTTGAGGAGTACGTGTAACCTGCAGGTCACACAGAAAAATAAACTAGCCAGCCAAATTTTAGATCAGTGTATCATACAAACCCACTTGGTATGATTACTTTATGGTTCAGTCCTTTGTATAACCGCCCATATTAGGTTAAGTAAATCATGCTTCTTTAGCTATGGGCAGGTACTATGATTTAACCTTTGATATGGTTGCCTTTCAAGATTCTGAAGTTAATGTAGTTAGACCAAGTTAGCTTTGAAAAGTTATTGCTTCATGTGCACAAATGGTAAAATAATCTTTCAAAGCTAACTTGCTCTACTCAATGCCTAGATGGAGGCAGCCAGAGATCTTGTAGAGTGTACCATATAGTTTATGGACGTACATCTATCATTGTCATATATCTAATAAGTTAAAGTTACTTGCAAGAATTATGCACTAGTTCTTATCCAGATTTCAGCTAAACAAAACAATACAAAAACAATACAAAAGAGTTCTGTCAAATTATACAAAACGAAAACTCAAGGCATATTTATTCAGAAGAATATCCTGCATATTTTAAGAACACATCATGGAAATTAATTTCCTAAAAACATTAAAACAGATTGAAGCAGCACATTCTCAAATATTATCCAAAGGTTTAATTTCTGATTTTCCATAGGTTTTTATTTGCCTCAAATATAAGAAATAAGTCATACTGAAGCAACTGGGCTATTCACTAAACAAAGGCAATTTCACAGATTCTAAACGCACAAACCTGAGAAACCGTTTCTTTTTACCGAGACTTATCGAAGGTTTTTCAGAAGTTATCTCCGATAAATAAAAGCATTGACTGCTCTTCCGTCCGAAAGGAGTTCAAGAAAAACCAAAATACAAGTCTTCAAGGATCCATTTCTTACAACCTCTTCCGGATAGTTCGCCGTATTTTTCGACGGGTATATTAGGGCAAAGCACCACCATAAAATGTTTCGATACAAAGGCAGTTTTAGGTGCTTTATAATTAACCAATCCGAATTCCGATTTGTTTTGAAACAAAGCCGCACACTAATTAAAGAAAATTAAATTATCCCCAATTAAAAACCCACTTCAAAACAAGACTTACTAGCCAAGATGCACGCTTCAGGAGCTGAAGTTTTTGATCAGTCAAAACCCTCGCGACTTTGTTTTGCCTGGCTTGCGAAAACCAATCAGGAAAGCTCGTGCCCGTGTTAACTTTCACTTCCGCTGCGGAATTAAATCCCGCCCATTTAACTTTTCTTTCCCTGCCGGGTGGAAGACAAAGAAAAGGGGTTTCTGCTATACGTTGCCTCTCAACATTGCTTAGATTCTAATCGCTTGTCTTCCATTTGATTGATATTAAACATATGTACATATGTAAGACTAAACCTATGTACTTTACTTTTTAAAATGTCCTATATCCCTGCTGTAGAAAGTAGATAAGACTATGAAAACACAGTCATACCATAAGCAATTATACACTGATAGTTTGTGATTTTTAAATAGTGATAACTTAAGTTATTAAATTAGTCTAGGTTTTTTTTATTAAATCAGTCTAAGGGTATTTTTAACTCCAAAGTGAGTGTATATCCAATATGCTAGAAAATACCTCCTTTAAAATTGGTGGAAGTTTCAAGCAAGCATACACTGAAACAGTCTTATAACATGTAATTAATTAGCACACATCAACTCTAACAAATGGGCTTTGCCTAGTCTGACATCATAAATGTGCATTTTGGTATTTTTTGTAAAACAGTTAAATGCTATATCTTTAATCTATAGAACGAAGAATGTTCTATAAATATTTTCAAATATTTAAATAACCAAAGGAAGACAAATGCCTTGTATCCAAATGTACTATTCAATCCTAGCCAGTTTGATTATTGATCAAACTCAGCTTAAACATAAGTCTATTGCGTAGATACAAACTGATTAGTTGCAAGCTCACAAAAACAGAATGAATTATAAGGTTAATTCATATTTTATAATGGAGATCCTTTTGACACAGAAATGTTGAATTTGTTTAGCAATATTTGTGATTTTCCAGATGTTTTCTAAATATTTTGAGATATGTATTCAACTTTTATTTTTTACAAGATTACTGTTGCAAACATGAAACAGCCAAGTACCTACAGAACCCACGAATTACCTCTAAGGCAGGGGTGTTGAACTCATGTCACAACACATATCAGGACTTTTTTCCCCTTCGCTAAACCAGGTGTGGCCATGGCCAGCAAGTGATGCATCCGGCCCACTCTAAGGCATGGCCACAGTCTGCACAGACCTTAGTATTTCATTATTTTCTTTTATTGCGTAATATTAAAGCTACTTAGGCACATAACGTCCTCATACTTTTAGTGGTTATCTCTGAGGAAATTGGCAGGAAATGCCACCAGAACATACACACAGAATTAGTATAATTACAAATAATCTATTTACTATCTATTTTGGAAGAATGAAAAATATAAATAAGCAATACCTCATTTCTATCTCATAGAGTTCAGATAAAAAGTAATACAAAATAAATTGTCTCAGAAAGTTTCAGCTAGTAACTAACCTTTGCAGTCAGATTTCTTTGACAGATTACTTTAAATATTGTTGCTTTTAAAGATTAGGACATGTATTTTTAGTGCCACCTGCAGCATGATTCTAGAAGTAATAAATGCCACATGTTAGTCTTTATCAGAAAGATAAAAAACACATTAAAAGATTTAACTTTTATTACCCAGTATCATGCAGAAAAGTTAGACATAGCCCAGTAGTGTAGAGTTAATCTATACTATTGCTTCTGGGAGAGGCATTTCAACATTGTATTAACACAAAATATTTCACCTTTTGTTAAAGACTTGGAGTTTACAGTGCTAGCAAAAGTTGGCTCTTAGAAAAATTTGTTCAAGCTTGTTTGTACTGATGAAAATTCTTAAGACTGCGCACTGCAGGAGCAGCAAAATCCAAAGGAACTCTGACATTTTGGAAATAAAAGCAGTTGATCAAGCTGGTAAATAATACTTCAGCAATTTATTTATTTAGGGAAAGTTTTTTTTTATATTGTAAGGTAATCCTCAATTTACAATCATTCATTTAGTAATGTTTCAAAGTTACAACAACACTGAAAAAATGACTTAAATGACTTAAACCAGTCTTTGCATTTAAAATTATAGCAGCATCTCCATGATCACATGATCATAATTTAAGCCTTTAGCAACTGACATGTATTTAGGATGGTTGTAGTGTCCTGAAATCATATAATTGCAATTTGGTTCCAACAAGCAAAATCAAAGGGGGAAGCCAGATTTATTTAACAATGCATGATTCACTTAACAGTCATAGTGATTTGCTTAACAACCGTGACAAAAAGGGTCAGAGAAGGTTACAAAATCATAAAAACAAACGACTTGCTTAGCAATGGAAATTCTGGTCCCAATTCTGGTTGTAAATCTTGGACTATTTGTATCGTTATAGCAACTACCATGGACAGCAATTCCAAATAGCAGCTGGTCAAAGTACTGCACTCTAGAAAAAAAATCGTTGATTTCATCTACTGGGTACCATAATTCCTGCTCCAGCACTGATAGTGACATAAAACTTTGGAGACTTATACAACCAAGAAACAGGGATGGAAAACAACTTACTCATCGGCATTCTATACTTCTAAGTAAGATTTAGAAAAGGTAAACGTTCCCTACACATATTGACCACATTACCATTACTTTCGTATTATTGCCAAGAAAATTGTTTGCTGGTATCTTTTTTTCCATTTGACTCCCTCTCTTGGCTTTGGAAAAAGTGCAAAGAAGAGCAACTAAGATGATTAAAGACCTAGACGCTAAAACATATGAAGAACGGTTGCAAGATTTGGGTTTGGGTAGTCTAGAGAAAAGAAGGACTAGGAGGGGACATGATAGCAATATTCCAGTATTTGAGAGGCTGCCACAAAGAGGAGGGGGTTGATTTATTTTCCAAAGCACCAGAGGGCAGGACAAGAAACAATGGATGGAAACTAATCAAGGAGAGAAGCAACCTGGAATTAAGGAGAAATTTAACAGTGAGGACAATTAATTAGTAGAACAGCTTGCCTTCAGACATTGTGGGTGCTTCATCAGTGGAGGTTTTTAAGAAGAGACTGGATAGCCACTTGTCTGAAATGGTATAGGGTCTCCTGCTTGAGTAGAGGGCTGGACTAGAAGACCTCCAAGCTCTATTCTGATGGCTACAGCATAATTTCCTGGGTTCCCTTCCAAAGTCCAGATCCAGCCCTGCTTCTCTCTGCTCCCCCCCCCATTTATTAGGGGAAATGTTACCCCCTCCCCTTTTTTTTTTCCTAGGAAAGGGATTATTATTTTGCTGGAAAAACACCCAGCCACCCTGGGCTGAACATCAATATTCCATTTCATCCAGCTGGCGCGACCTCCCATGTGGAAAGGCGGAGAAACTTCCTTCGCTCGCGCAAATCCAAACCGAACTCCATCAAAATTCGCCGCTTTGCAAAAACTCCCGCCTCCGCGCCCCCTCCAGCCAATCGCAGAGCTGGGTCCCCAAGTTGCCCGTCCGCACTCTCGAGGCGGCAAAAAGCGCGGCTGCCCGCACGCTTCGCGCGGGTGACGTATCCCCCGGCTCCTTCGGGTGGACGGGAGGCCGGTTGGTCACGTGCTTCGGCGAAGCCCCTCCCCTTCCTAGTAGAGGAACGAATCTGCGAGGCTGGGCAGATCGCGGCTTACAGTTTAGGCGGTTGTCAGGGAGAAACAAGATGGCGGCGGCGACGACGGAGGAAGATACGGAGCTGAGAGATCTCCTCGTGCAGACGCTGGAGACGAGCGGGGTGCTCAACAAAATCAAGGTGAAGGGGGCGAAGGGCGGGGCTAAGCCTTGGCTTTGAAGGGGCGGGGGGGAAAGAAACGGGCGAAGCGCCCCGGCTGCACGCTCGAGAGAGAACGGGCGCGCTTTAGAGCGAAGCTGCCGGTTGCGCGGGCCGCAGATGAGGTCGAGGAGACGTCAACCGTACCAACCCGCCTGCCGCGACTATTCCCGCTTTCAAGGGAGGCAAATGGGGCAACGACGCTTTGCACCGCCCTCGATTAAAGGCGCATGCGTCGAACTTTTACTAGGTGGTCGAGAGGTGGAAGGTGTGAATGGTCGTTAAGAAAGCCGGACCATAATAGATAAAGGCCTCTGAAGCCCCAACGTTCTGTTTCCATGGTTTCTGGTGAGTGGCAGCACTAGGCCGCTATTTATGCTCCTGCAAATTGCCTATGGTCATCGGGTGGAGAATGGCAACTGTTAATAGTCGTATCTCCAGGACGCTTTAAAAAAAACCTCTTTTAAAGTTGTGAAGGTGGCATTACGCCATAAGAAGGACTCATTCCTGTGGGTTACACGAGAAAGAGCTTCCCTTTGTCTGCCTCTTGCCACTTTGGCTGCCCAGTTTCATTATATGATAGAAGGTCAGTCTTCTCTATCCTGGCCCTTGCACGTGTTGGACAATACTAGGCTGGTTAGAGTTATATGGGAGCTCCCCCCCCCCCATATTTTCGAGGGCATCGGGATAAGAAAGTCTGCCTCAGGTTCAGAATGAAAAGAAAGATTAATCCTACATCTCACATATATAACCAGTTAGTTTTCTAAGGAACTCAAGATAATGTACTTGATTATGCTTCTCCCCCTGCTACCTCTGTTCTCACAACAACCTCATGGTGTAAATTAAGCTGAAAAATAGGAACTGCCACCAGATTATCTGCTACATTTTGCGTCACAGAGGAGATTAAAATACAGGGGTTTCTTTTCTGTCACTTTGTCCCAGCGTTATAATTTTATATTCCAGGAAATACCATGCCTTCTGGGTAATTAAAAAAAAAACCCCAAAGAAGAAAATGTTCCATGAAAAGACATGTCGCTTTTGCGACAGTGTTGCATGGATACTGACATGAAGCCATCAGGAATTGAACCTGAATCCAATGTGATTTTTTATTTTAGCTATCTTTTGTGTTCTAATATTAAAAAGGACTGGATCCTGTATCTTCTTACTCTTGGACAACTCTGCAATACCCTTTATAAAAGATTTGATAATTAGAATGGGAACATATTACATCCTGTTTGCTATGGAAAAGTAGATAGATGTTACTTTCTTTCATAAGAATCTGGTTTGAATAAATCTAGATGCAAGGAGATCCAGGATCAATAAAAAGAAATATTTCTTTATACAGTAGTGTACATGTTTAATCATTTCATTCATGGCAATCAGTTCAATTAAGGGCCACCCATTAATAAAGGGATTTGATACATTCATGGAGGACAGGATTATCATGTGTAACTAGTCTTAATAGTTATACTATCGCCAGAATTAAAGGCACAATATGTTGAATAAAGTTGCAAAAGACAGCCACAGAACATATCACCTTCATGAATTGCTTGCAGGTTTCTCAGATTAATTTGAATCACCACTGTGTGATATAATATTGAAATAAAGAGGCTTTTGACTTTATCTAGCAAGATTCTTTGTTTCTCTTCTACATAGGAAATTACTCCTCTTTCTTTATGTACCATTTCACATTTAATATGACTTGCATTTATTATATTGTAACTTTAAAAGTTTGATATAGTTTCTGTAAGTGATCCTGTTTATTACATGACTCAAATATAATTCATTTCCATTTAGTTTTATTCTCATTTCATATTCTTGAACTCCTTCCCAGTCCTAAACTGACCTGTTTCTCTTGTCTAAGTTTACCTGTGTTTGGTTGAAGAGCTTTGTCAAAACAAAATGTTTTTGACATGCCAAATCTATATTATGCCAGATCACTTCTACTCAAAAAAAAATTCCATAATGTTCATGAGTGGAGCCTTCCAATCAGGAATGAACACTACTGGTACATAAGATGAATTTGTGCAAAGGCACTCTTAGTCATGGCTACCAACTGCTTTTAAAAGTAGGAATTAAGAGTTCAAGGGGGTCCCCAAATTGTGCATAATTTCTGTTTGAGGTAACCCCATCCATTACTAAAGAAGGAGAATACCTTGAACCAGGAAACCTCAAAACCTTTTAACCATTTGGTCTTGCTTGGGATGAGGTAAGAACCTTGACTGCATCACTTGGTTGGCCTAGGGTAGAAATATATAATGACATCATTAGCATATTGATGATACCTAATTTCTTAATAGATGTTCTCATCCAATGGTTTCATGTAGATGTTAAATATAAGCATATTAGGAGTAGAACTTGATGAGCACCACAAAGCAGGATCTTAGGCTGATTTCTCTTCTCCCATCAACATTGATTTGAATTTGCCCCAGGGAATAAAGAACCTATTCAGCAATATGCTTCACTTCTGACCCTCAGAGCTGATCTAGAAGGATACCAGGATCAATGGTATTGACAACAACTAAGAGATTGCATGATGCACCACCCATCCCAGCTCTGCCAAAGTTTATCTACAAGTGCAATCAATACCATCTCAGTATTGTAACCAGCTCTGAAACCCAACTGAGGGGTCCAAATAATCTCTATTTTCTGGGACATTCTGGAGCTCCAAACTGACTACTTTCTCAGCACTTTCCCTAAAATGGGAGATTTTTAGATCAGATAAAAATTGGGGCAGTGTCTTAGGGAGGAATGGGTCACTGCCTCTTTAATTGCTGGTAGAACTATTCCATCCTTAAAGGATGATTTAATACCAGCAGGATCCAACAACAGCTCTCCTTGGAAGTCTTAAAAAGGAGTAATATAGATCTTAATTACCATAGATTGCATCCATGGTTTGAAGAACCCTATGCATTTCTTCAGTACCATCCAATTTTAAACTCTTCCTGGGTAACCATTTAGATCATGCCTCAATCAGCTGCAAATAATTTATATAGCCAGAGTTCAACTAGAGTAAATCTAAGTGACTATCTGGTAAATGTAGGAATAAGAATTGAATTGAATTGAATCAGATCGAATCGAATCTGGAAGGGATCTTGGAAGTCTTCTAGTGCTCAAGCAGGAGACCCTATACCATTTCAGACAAGTGGCTGTCCAGTCTCTCCATCCACTCTTCTCCAGTGATGAAGCGTATATAATTTCTGAAGGCAAGTTGTTCCATTACTTATCTTCAAAGTAGCCTTGCAAATGTTTCTCCAACTCTACTTCCCCAGGAAGGACTGAGTCATTTAAAAAACATCACTGGATAGTACCAGCTAGAAAATACTTTTGTTTTATCACAAGACAGAGCTTTGGCTTTGCACATTGAAATCTGGATCTTGCTTCTGTTTTGTCTTAATCAGAATTTTCTTTAATTGCTGATTGTATGTATGTATGCATATGTGTGTGTGTATATGTATGTATGTATGTATGTATGTATGTATGTATGTACCGTCTTTCCCCGAAAATAAGACCCTGTCTTATATTTTTTTGAACCCTGAAATAAGTGCTTGGCCTTATTGCCATGCACTCAAAAGCCTGATTGGGCTTATTATCAAGGGATGTCTTATTTTGGGGAAAACAGGGTATGTATGTATCCATCCAAAATATGTGTGGAATAAGAAATGGGTGTAGTTATCGCAACATAAAAGCTAGATTTTAGATTTCATGCAAGTCATGTATCCCAGAAAAAAAATGGTTTTAAATGAGACTGTTTTAATGGTCATATCCAGGAACTATAAGGTTAGTTTTTATGATTGTTTTATTTGACGTATAGATTAAAATTTAATGAAATTGTTTTGCAGTAATAAAGTTATAATGATTTGATTTCTTGCTCAAAGTTGATAGTTTGATTGTGTAGTATTAAGTTGGCTTCAACTCTGAGTGACAGCATAGACTTTTTCCATGATGATCTGTCCCTAGCCTGATCCTTCAGGTCTTCCAATGATGCATCCATATCCACCACAATTTAGGCTTTCCACCTAGCTGCTGGTCATCCTTTTCTTCTCTTTTCTTCCACCTTTCCTAGCATTAGAACTTTCTCCAGAGAGCTAGAGAGCTATACTTTGTATAGTATGATAATTTTGTTCAGGTGAGACCTGTATGTCTTTAAAACATTTAATTTTATTCTTAGGCAAAAGGTTCCTGGAACACTTTATAAGTAAGATTAGCAGGCTCATCCCTGCCCATAGGCTTATAATCTCTCAAAGTAAGGCATAAAAAGCTAGTGGAAATATGTCAGTTGTTAAAGTTTCACTTCATATCTCAAGTAGTTGAGATGACAATAGATCAGGACATACAGTGGAGTAACAAATAATTATAGTTGAACAGAAACCATGAGCAACCGAATTATGAAAGAGCAGGTGGAAATCCAACTTTTCTGTCCATCACTTCACATGTGGCTTGTTTGTTATCTAATTTTCTTAATATACTTAATGTACAAACACATCTTATACAAAACTTTCATTGCAGGCAGAATTGCGGGCAGCTGTATTTTTAGCACTTGAAGAGCAAGAAAAAGTTGAGGTAAGGCATCAAAGTAATAAATGTTTAAATTAGTTGTAATTATCTCTGTAATTTTCTGTTGTAAGCTGCCCAGAGTCCCTTGGGAGTTGGGCGGCATAGAAATATGATTAATTAAATTAAATTAAATTAAATCTCTCTTTGTTGACACTTTTAAGTAAAGGAACCTTAACTATTTGAGTATGCTTAATTCTAGCTATTTCTGGTCCTCAGGTAATGTGTATGGAGATTCTTAGTCATCCAGGTCATAATTGTCCCAAAGGTGCTTTTTCAAGAGGCAACTGGATGTCCTTGTTTTTCTTTGAAGACATTTCACTTCTTGGATGAGAAGTGAAACGTCTTCAAAGAAAAACAAAGTCCAGTTGCCTCTTGAAAAAGCACCTTTGGCATCCTCAGGTAATATTAGGTGCTAACTCTTAAAGGGAGAGAGAAGACTGTGGGGTTTCTTTTTGTTTGACAATTTGTAACATCTGAAAAAGCTAAATGTTCCAGTTGAACACAGTATGGTTTCCCAAGATGACAGCAGTATCAACCCAGCCTGCATTTGCTGTGGGACCATCATTGCAGAAATAAAACTTGTGCTGATTTTAACCTTAAGGCTGTTCAGGCTGTTACCTTTCTATAGCAACTCCATGCCTGGAACTCCTCTCTCTTCTTTAGCTGGCAATCCCACCATATAAAGGTCATCCTCAACTTGCAACCTTAATGGAGCCAGCCCATTATAGTCGTAAGTTGTGATGGTTGTAAAATGGATCATTACATGATTGACCCGATTTTATGACTTTTTTTCAGCAGTCATCAGCAAATCATCATGGTCATTAAATGAATCCCCAGTCATTAAGTGAATGCCATGATTGTTAAATGAACTAATTGTTCACTGTGGGGCATGTTTGCCAAAAATGACTAAGTAAATGGCAGTTTTTGGCCAAAAAAAAACCCCAAATCACAGTCATGTGGCCAAAAGGACATTGCAAATGCTTGTAAATGTAGGCCAATTGTCGAGGGCCTGAATTGTATTTACATGACCACAGAGGGGAAGCCATAGGAGCATCATAATTAGATTGTAACTACCTTTTGGGGGAGTGATCTGTTGTAAATTTGAATGGTTTCTATATGTATGGTATTGACTGTTATTTATCTAGTCCTGATGGTTGTTGAACACTCAGATCAGCTTGGTATTTCTACTAAACCATTGACTGCTGTTCTCTGATTCTGATGATGGACCAAAAAGATGTTCATTTAAGTTAACAGAAATATCAATACCTGTTATGTGCCTCTTCAGTATAAATCCCATCATTACTTATTTATTAAATTCATATGCTGTTCATCTCATGGTTAAAGCAACTCTTGAGTGCTTTACTGCTTTTATTATATTGCTTTAAAGTACTGATTATTTTGCAGTGTAGGGAAATCTCTTAAACTGTTTTTCTTTTCTTTTTCTTTTTTTTTTGAGCAGAATAAAACTCCTCTGGTAAATGAAAGTTTGAAAAAGTTTTTAAGCACAAAAGATGGTAAGCCTCTTTTCTGTTCATTAAAGTTACAATATGCGTTTCACAAATAATGATCATGTGACAATGAAAGGGAGACTGTAGAGAACAAGGAAACAACCTGGACAAAATATTGCAGCAACCATTTTCTAGGACAAAAGAGCTGAAACATTTTTTTAAGTCTAGAAAAATTAGATAACAATTGAAAAGAGCTCAGGGTCCTCCTCTCTAATTCACTGGAATATGAGAAGAGGAATTCTATTATAGCCAATCGCAGGTAAAGATGTTTTAGCCTTTCTGCAGAATATATTTCTGGTGTGGTCTACATAGTGGAACTGATATGGATTGAACGAATGTTTATGAATGAACTACTCTTGTACTGAGCAATCAGAATTATTTCATTTTTTCTTGTATGAGCTCAAAAAATAAATATAACCTTTTATGGCTCCTTGAAAAAGCTATTATTCACATTCTTTCCACATGGCAAATGAAAATTATATCCATAGGTATTCAGTAGAAACTATGTGGGTCATTGTAATAATGTGTATAATGTTATTACTTGAAGATGTTTTTCATAAACAACTAATAGTTTAAATTTAATGTAATTTAATTTAAACACAAAATGCCAAGATTCGGTATTAAAAATCAGTTTCAAAAAACAAATCTACTGGTAACCTTTATAGGCTTTACCATTGAAAAACAATTTGGGAAGAAAAGAGCTTAATGAAGATATGAAAATCATATATATTCCTGTATGTTTTAAAAATAATAATATTTGTATTTTTTCTATGTTCATATTTATTACATTTAGCACTAAAAATACTCCAGATTCTTCACATGTTGGTCATATAAAGATGTAAAGATTTTAGTAACAAAGTATTATATTGAGATTTCTGGGTAAGAAAGCCTTGGTGGCACAGTGGTTACAGTGCAGTACTGCAGGCTACTTCTGCTGCCTGCCGGCTGCCTGCAATTTTGCAGTTCAAATCCCACCAGGCTCAAGGTTGAGTCAGCCTTCTCTCCTTCTGAGGTGGATAAAATGAGGACCCAGATTGTTGGGGGCAATATGCTGACTCTGTAAACCGCTTAGAGGGCTGTAAAGCACTGTAAAGCGGTATATAAGTCTAAGTGCAACTGCTAAGAAGAGAAGTCCTGCTTCACAACTTAGGCTACAGTCTTTTTCCATTTGCCAAATAATAGCCATTGAATTCAGTTGGAATTGTGATGTCATTCTCTTAAATGCTAAGATACATCAGTTTAAGAATATACAGGCCAATAAGAAAATGTAGCCTTGCAAATTAATTTATTTATTTAGAATATGTATATGTTTCAAACATTGCTTAACTCGAGCAATAAATGACTTTGTGTAGCTTACAAAAATCTCTCACCAAAATAAAAAAGTAAAATGGAACATGAGCTTAAAACAAAACAGTTAACTGGTGATCAGAAACTAAGATTTGTTGTACCCATGAAATGGGAACTCAGCTCATCTTGACCCAGGTGCCAGGGGAAAGAGCCGGGTCTCAATTTCTTTTTTAAAGTCTGCATATAGCAGGAGGTTGTTCCAAAGGCCAAAAGTCATCTCCAAGAAGGAACACCTCCTGGGTCTTACAAGGTAACATTGTTTCAAAAATGGGACCCAAAGCATCATCTCATTGGAAGCATGTAAGATGGACAGAAAATGTTAAGAAAAGGTAGTCGTGCAAATAACCTGGCACTGTGCCATGTAGGGCTTTGTAGGTAATAACTTTGAATTAAATATTTATTACTTAATGCATCTTGGAGATACTTAGATCTAGATCAGACTAGGCACCGTGGTGCCCGAGGGATCCACTATTGGTGCTTATCATATTTTCCATCCTGACTTTTTAAAATAGATTTAATTAAAAATTAATTAGGAAGATGTCATATTATAAAGCAGAGGTGAGGAACGATGGCTTCTTTATGATTTATGGACTTCAACTCCCAGAATGGCTGGCACAGTCATAAAAGGGTCATCGCTCCCCATCCCTGTTATAAAGGATAATTCTAGGCTCTTGCATCTTATGACGTGACACCTCTCCTGCGCGAGCTGCATTGGCTCCCGGTGGTCTTCCAGGTGCGCTTCAAGGTGTTGGTTACCACCTTTAAAGCTCTCCATGGCTTAGGGCCTGGGTACTTACGGAACTGCCTCCTGCCACCGATAGCCTCCCACCGGCCAGTACACTCCCACAGAGAGGGACTCCTCAAGGTGCCGTCGGCCAGGCAATGTTGGCTGGCGATCCCCAGGGGGAAGGCCTTCTCTGTGGCATTACCTGTCCTTTGGAACAACCTGCCCCTGGAGATACGTAGGATCCCAGATCTCCGTGCTTCTCGCTGTGCCCTTAAAACTTTTTTATTTCATCAAGCTGGGCTGGCTTGAATCCCCCCTCGCCTTTAGATATTTTTAATTGATTTTAGTTGGGGTGTTTAAATTTTATATTGGGCCAAAACTTGTTTAATTCTTTTAAAATTAATCTTAAATTTTTCATGTGATGTTTTTATTCTTGGCTGTTCACCGCCCTGAGTCCAGTAGGAGAAGGGCGGTATAAAAATCTAATAAAATAAAATAAAATAAAAATAATATTTATAGGAATGCCTAGAACCCCCACCCCACCCTAGTTTCCATTGGAAGTATATCATGGAATTTAAATGGATAATTGTGAATGTCTATGTCTGTCATGTCAAGTATTTTGCAAATAGGCAAGCATCCCATTTGATGAACATGCCCACATTTGTATTCTCAAAATTCCAATCCACTTCTATTCATACTATAGAGCATTACTGAACTTCGAAATGCTTTTCTTTTATATTAAAAATCCCAAGCACCTTTGGAATGTTAAAATCTTTTGTTTTTTAATCCAAAATGTATTTGTTAGGTTAAATTATGTGTCTTAATGATTAACAATTGTAATTAAAAGACATTTAATATGATTTCTTTAAAAGGCCGATTGGTGGCTAGTCTTGTTGCTGAATTTCTTCAGTTCTTCAATCTTGATTTTACTTTAGCTGTATTTCAACCTGAATCAAGCACAGTAAGCACTTTTAATATTTTTATTTCAACATTATACTCTGATATTGTTCTGGTTTAATGGAACCTGAATTCATTTTTAAACTTAATTAGTATGCTTTGTATTGCTGTTTTGGCATATCCTGAATGGGAATATAGTCATGCTCACTATAGATTATATGTAGGAGAAGTTTAATGTTTCAGTGTCTTATTTATGCTGTGATGATATAATTAAATTACAATTTTTCAAGTTTTTGTTTATTTCACTTAGACCAAGATAGAAGTAAAGAATATTCAGCTTATAACACTGGTTCTCAATGTTTTCTTCACCATGGACCGCCTTTAAATACCTCTTGTGGCCACAGACTCCCAAGATTTAACGCAAGGTTTAAATCGTAACATTTCTCTAAGCTTGACAACGTTGGATAATTCAATGTTGGGTTTAGAAAACATTTTGCATTTTCAGTACCACAAACTTAGTTGCTGTAGAAAGACCAACATCATATTTACTACGGATACCTTTTTGTCATTTGTTTGTTATTTGCTAATATGCATGGCAGAATTTCAGATTTGGGATGGTTTAATATTTGAATAACAACACTGAATGGATCTTGCTTTTATTTTCTGTACGCATTCAAAACTTAGTTTTATACTTCTGAAACAAGGAATTTAAAATAGATTTAGCTTGCAAGCAACTTTATATAGGATAAAAATAGGTTTTATCCCTTGATATTGACCAACCACTTCTATATTTGATGGCTCATCTATGTGAAACATGAAGAACCTCCAGTTCCCCTGAACATTTACATCTTCCCCATTTAAGATTATAGGAAGTTTCTATACCTCTGGGTTAGTTTCCCAATTATTTTCTTCCCTAATTTAATATTAAAATGAATTTAACCTTAATTATGGAAGTCTCCATACATTAAAAGTAAAGCCTTTTATTTATATATGTATTTTACAAATATATATTTAGCCCACTTCTGAATGGTAATAGGTGACATAATGTGTAGTGTAGTATAATGTAAAATACAATACGGTACATTTATTTACTTACTGTATTTGGATGTTATACTACAGTAGCCACAATAAAGTCACAGCGTAAATGAACATTTTTTCCAGTCCAACTATGGTTGGCTATGTTGATATCTCTATATCAGTTCATATAATGAATTTGGTTTGTAGTATCTGGTAGAGAGCTCATTTACTTAGCTTAAAATGTAAGCTGGAGAAGAATTTGGAAGGTGAAAGAGCATAATATCTGTCATATGTCAAGTTCATTTGTATATAAAGCTGTAGAATTAAGTAATTCTACAAGACCAATGAAAAATGGGAAGTTAAAAGAAAAAGAGGACATCTGTGGCACAGATATCTGCATATTGTAAAAAGGAATTTATGACTATGAATTTTGACATGAAAATGTTTTATATTTAGTTTGCTGTAAAAAAAATAGAGAACAAATGAATTACCTTTTGGCTTAGAGTTGCATATATGTGTACATATGTGTGTATCTGTGTTTGTGTTTTTGCAGTCAAATGGACTTGAACCTCGAGAAAGTTTAGCTCAAGACTTGGGTATTTTAGAACCTAAAGCCCCAGTAGATGGGCCCTTGCTACTGGAAGTGGTCAGAAGATGTCAGCAGAAAAAAGGCTTTTCTAACAGTGGAGACGTAAGACTGTTAACATCCTAACCATGTTAATGAATTCTTCATTTTGATGTAGGTACTTTGAAGAGCAAATTACTGTTGAAATAGTGATGTTGATTTAAAGTGTTTTGTAGTGTTTCCTTTGGAGAGAGTATGTCAGTACCGTTTTTGTGTGCATGTCTAAGTCAATCTTGATTCCTAGTGATAAAGCAAACAAGTTCCTTAAGTTTTCTTGGCAACATTTTCAGAAGTGGTTTGCCTTTGCCTTCTTCCTAGGGCTGAGAGAGAATGACTGGCTCCAGATTGCCCATCTGGCAGGACTTGATTTCCTTAGTCCTATTCACACATCTTAACCATTAGACTATACTGGCCTTTATATCTCTACTGCTTAATTATATTCTAATAAAATCATATTTTATATTGACTGATTTTCTACATTTCTATTTAGGTAGCTCCAGTAATACCTGAAAATGTACATTCACCTCCAAAATCATCAGATGAAAGGTCTAGCATACTTTCAGTGCCAAGTAAGGTAAGCTGGAATAGTAAAATAAAGCATATCTTTAAAAGTGATATTTCTAGATTCTAATGCTAGTCTACAAATTCTTTCTAATGGGAAAATATATATTACATAATAGCAATACCATGAGTATATACATATATTAAAGCTAGAAACATGCTTTTATACAAATAATTATGGAACTTTATATATGCACATACAGAGCATTTGTTGGTGGATCCTTCACTGTTTTCATAAAATTACTGACTTATGGTTGTCAAAATTAGAGATGAGAAGGGCTTTGCAAGGCTTTCTAGCTTAGCAAATCTTCGTTTTTAAATTATTTGAACTACCCTACTGCTGAAATCTGTTTTGAGGCCTAATCACTGGCAGCTTATGGAGATTTTCATAGTAATAATTGAAGCTCCGTCTTCTCTTGAATAACCCACCCAGCTTAATCGTAAACTATCCTTGGTGATTCTTCTAAAAAGTTAAAATTATTCTGCCTAAAGCTTTGGGTTCCATACATTTCTTTTAGAGATGAAGTTGAAAAACAGCTTTGCCAGAAATTGCTTAAAGGGTTTGATTTGGAAAATATTTCTAGGTCACCTTGCTATTTTAAAGTAAAACAAACTAATGTAGCAGAAAACATACGAATGGGTTCTTATACAATCAAATATCAGAACTGATGGTAGAAAGCACTTGTTATAGCTTCCTATTAAATCTGAACCAAGCTGGTATGGCTTGTTCAATAAACCATGAATAAAAATACCCTAACTTAGAATTATTTCTGATTCTCAAGTACCATGTTATTGATCTTAGGGAGAATTATTCAGTAATTTTATTGTCTTAACAATCCAAGTTCACTCTACAGGTAGTCCTTGATTTACAATAGTTCATATTGTGATTATTTGGAGTTACGATGGTACTGAAAAAAAGTGACAGATTTTCACACTTAAAACCATTGCAACATCCCCATGCTCACATGATCAAAATGAAGATGCTAGATAACTGACTTATATTTCTCACCTTTTATAACTTCTGACAAGCAAAGTCAGTGCGGAATCCAGATTCACTTAGCAGCCGTGTTATTAATTTAACAAGTGCAGTGATTCATTTAACAACTCTGGCAAGAAAGGTCGTAAAATGGAGCAAAATTCACTTAACAAATGTCTCATTTAGCAACAGAAATTTTGGGCTCAATTGTGGCTTTAAGTCGAAGACTACCTGTATTTCATATTTCTCTCCTATTTAATTTTTATCTTGTTAAACCATTCATGACCTTTTTTAAATTTCCAATGCTCATGTTCAAAAACTGTTTAATTAGACAGATGAAGTTCTTTTTAGGACATAATGTTTTGCATTATACATAGAAACTTAGTGGGGCAGATTTTGATAGTGATGTCAGAGTAAGTAATTAATAATGTTATAAGTTTAGTAGGTTTACTAAAAAACAAGGAGTACAGGATTTTCAAAGGGAAAATATGCCAGTAATGTATAGCATTAAAATAAATATTGAATAAATATTAAATTGGCTATGGATACTTAATTATATGATTAAGAGATAATTAATGTTTCCCTTTAGGAGGGAGTGATGCCCATTAAAAAGCAGTGATATTATTAAACCAAGATAGGGCAAATATGAAGACGGAATTCTTTTGAAGCTTTCTGTTCGTTCCATAGGGATGCATGGAAGAAATTTTTTTCTGGAATGCTTTTTCCACAACTCCTATCAAATTTGGCCTATTTAAAGCTAGATCTTTCTTTTCACAGTTTTTCCCACCAATTTTTTGCCCCATTCTGTTTTATTTTCAGAGACCTATACTGCTAGAGTATGGATACACAGACAAGACAGACAAATTCCAACCTTGTTTATGTAATTTAGTTCCATCATTCTATTGGGTTGGAAAGTTTTTTGTAAATAGCCCTTCTTTTGATCATGAACAGGTTGCTTTCTCAAGTGTACAATTCTAGTTAAAGTGATTAAAAAAGAAATAGTTACAAGCCCAGATATATAGTATTTGGAAGATACTGACTACCGGTATCTGAATCCATTGCAGTCTGCCTTTTAGCCAGGATATTGGATTGAGTTTGTTTTGGTTGCCTTGGTGGAGGATGTATTCCAGAATCTATATGAGGGAAAGTCTGTCTTTTAATTTTCTTCAGTATATTCAGTCCTTGCTTATTAACTGCCTTATTCAGCAACCATCTGAAGTTACAATGGTGCTGAAAAAATAACTTTATGACCAATGCTCACAATTGTGACCCTTGCAGCATCTCATAGAAACATGATCACCATTGTACTCATTGCTTATTGCCCTGGGCTTGACCTGTTGTAAGCAGACACATAATGGGGAATACACTTTGAAAACAATGTGCTGGCAAAAACAAATGAATCTACATTGTATGCCTGCTTCTTTTCCAATAAATGTAAATACAAACATTAATCCCATTCTTGTTCATTGTCGCAGTGTAGAGGACCATTCCAAATGGCAAGGAGTTACAAGGCAAACAAAGGTCAAAGGGTCAGACTGATTAGTCTTGTCAGTTTTTAGCCAGCTATACCAGTGCTGCTAGCACCAAAGGGTGGGAAGTGTGGAAAAGGAAAGCATTGTCTCTATCATGTGATTTCCTACTTAGGTACCACTTCCCTTAATGACCGAATTGCCAGTCGCAATTTCGTTAGCTAAACAAGGACTATATGTATTTGGGGTTTTTGATAGTATTTTCTGAAATTTGAGAATATTATTTTGCGGTGTAGTTTTCTAGGTCAGGCCATATTCATACGGTGGTGGGTGCTGTGAGCCTGCTGTTTTATATATACATTGGCTTTTAGTATCCTACAAGATTTTATCTTGTCCTCATATTGTGTCTGCTCAAATTGCAAAGTGAAATGATCTAGAATAAAAGATCTTGACAACAAGTCATTCTCTATTTATTTTGAAGAAAAAAGGAAAAACACTAATGTCGATTCAAATATAGGTTTAAAAGAATATAGAAAATAGTTTTTTTAAAAAAAGTGTGTGGGTGTGTATGTATATGCACACACACACGCGCGCGCACACACACACACACAAACTAAAATACAGGTGTATAACTAACAGTTTTACTAATGTTTACCATCTGGCTCTAAGGATGTAATCAATATTGTCATGTTCAGGGATGATGTGTATAAGGGAAAACAAGTTCAAACAAAATCTAGACAAGAGATAGACAGTCACAAATTTTACATGTGGGATTGCATTCCTCCTGAAAAGGCAGACCAGGAATATTTCTCAATTTCTAGCTGTTGACAGCTATATAAACTTGGTTATATCAGACTAATTCAATGTGCTGTATGTAAGAGTACCTTGAAGATAGGTCCTAAACCCGTGATGTCCAAAAGCTTCAGTTAGTGCAGTATATGATAGCTGAGTTGCTGACTAGTAGTGCACAATAACAGAAATCATGCTTGTATTGAAGGACCAGGTTTAGTTGCTGTTCAAGCTGTTGATTTTATTCCATGCATAAAAATGGTTTAGGGCAGTGGTGGTGAACCTTTTACTCACTGAGTGCTGAACAGGTACGTGCTTTGCGCATGCTATCTGCACTAATGTGCAGCTCCTCCATGCGCTGAGCATGCAACTGCACCGTCTGTGCATGTGCACAGCTTTTGCGTGCGCCCTCATGCACTGCGCACACAACCACACCATCTGCTCATGTGTGTGGCTTTCGTGTGGCTCCCCCGTGCACTGAGTGTGCAATTGCACCATCTGTGCATGCGCACAGGTTTAGCGCAGCTCCCTGTCTGCTGCACACACAGTTTCATCATCTGCGATGCACATGGTTTTCGCATGCATGGGCATGTACGCCATCTATGCACGCTGTGCGCAAGTACTCGCACGCATTTGCAAACACGCACGCATGCGCAGGAGAGCTCCAAAGACCAGCTGGGTCCCCTGAAATGTGCGCATGAGCACCAGAGGCCCGAACATCAGCTGGGGTGCATGTGCAGCTGCAGCTGAGTTGGGCAACAGCTCGCATGCCCGGAAAGATGGCTCAGCCTGCCACCTCAGGCACGCATGCCATAGATTCGCCATCACGGGTTTAGGGCCTATTTATCTGTGGGACTTAATATGAATCTATAGAGAAACTAAGTTTGACAAGAGAGAACTCCTTGCAGATAACTGAACTTTCATTGTTTGATGGATACACAGAAGCTTTTTCTGCATCTAAAACAGAAAGAATCTTTTCAGTGTAGTTCGCATCTCTACTGAAGAGAGAAAGGTTTTAGCCTGAATATAGTGTTTGGGAATGGAGAACATAGATCCCACTGATTTTAGAATCAATTCCATAGATCAGAATTTGCCACTAATATGTCAAGTATGATTGAGCTGTATACAGGTAGTCCTTGACTTACAACTAGTCACTTATTGAGCGTTTGAAGTTATGATGGACTTGAAAAATGCTATTTACTACCTGTCCTTGAAGTTACAACTGCTGCACCAGCCTATTACCACATATAGTCATATGATTGCATTTTGGGCACTTTTCAACCAGCTGTTATTTATAACCAGTTGCAGCATCCTACAGTCATATGATCACATTTTGCTACATTTTTTAATGTTTTGGACAAAAACATCCATTGAGTAAATTGGATTTGTACTTACTCGATTCACTTAACAACCATGGTAACTTGCTTTATAATCATCATAAAAATAGTCATTAAAGTGAGTTTGGCCATGTGGTGACTCAAGTTACAACTGCAAGAACTGCAACTTACAACTGCAAATTCTGGGCTCAATTGTGATTGTAAGTCAAAAACTATCTGTAATTGCAAATCCAGCAATACTCTGTAGCATGGAATAGCCAAAAAAGAAAAAAAAACCTAATACTCCAGGAGAGCCTGAACATGTATTCCCTTCCCTCCAATTTATATTCCAAGTACTTAAGATAGAGCCAATTTGAGTTTCTTTTTTATATTTTCCTCATTTTCCAGGCTTAACTCATGTTTTTAAGCACTTTTCTGTAATGCGGAAAGGGAAGAGAAATTCCTGGGAGTCGTTTTTTTATTCCTTCAGTCTACATGAAGAACGTATTTTCTGCAAAGAAGCCTTGAGCAATCAGAATCAGTTAAAAATGATAGTATCTGTTTCCATTTTCCAGTCAGCTAGATGTTGCAGAGAAGAAAGCAAGATGGCACTATACGCTATAAAATTGCATCATGAAATTCAGCCGGATTTTTTTTTATCAGCTGCTTGTTTCAGTTTTCAAGAAGGCCTATAAATTTTAATGGGAAATGTTTTAATAATGCAGAAGTCTGTTCCATTGATTGGAGAGTTATATAGCAATACTTGTATTGCCTAGCATGGCTATAATGTTTGATTAGCCTGGATGTTCTGTCTGAATTTTCAACTCAAGTTCTCTACGTTATGTTAATGTTACGGATAATTTCATAAATAGTAATAGAAGCTATATAATCAAAGACATTTAATATACTGCAACATGAAGCAGTATGTTTTTTGTGGCAGAAAAATAAACATATTATCTATTTCAGAGTTGAAACCTTTCTCCTCCTCAAGGCTGCAGTCTATAATAGAGTTGCACATTGAAAATTCTATTCAAAAAGGGGTGCAGTCAGGATAGAAAGTAAAGTCAGATAAAAAAGTGGTGGACCCAGGACAACATTTTAAACAGTTAAAAAAGCCCTAGCAAAACAAAACAAAACGAAAAAATAATCATATACTTAAAACCCTCTTAAACTAGTATTACAGTGTTTTGCCAGAAATGAAATATTATAAATATTATAAAGGTTTGGGATAATAAAAGAGTAGAGATCACAGAGTAACACTTCTACTTTATAGAGAAGATAAATCATCAGTATGTTTTTTAATATTTAATTAAAAGTAAGATCCAATTTGCATAATGAATTTATTTTATTTTATTTTATTAATCAGATTTATATGGCCATCCATCCCATGTAAAGTGAGCAGCATACCATAATGAAATGAAATGTAAAAAGAAATGGAGAATGGTTAGTTATCTTTTAGCAATATTGGATTTAATTTCATATTTGCTTACAGAAGGACATCCTAGATAAGCATGACACTGTCTAATAGAAATACTGAAGTGCTCTGGACAGTAAAATAAATTAGAAATTTGACTAGATAAGAGACTATCACCAGCCCAAGCAGAATGTATGATTCATTCCATATCTAATAAACTGTGCAACTGAAGAAGTCAATTAGTAGTTTTTCCAAGTGAAAGAGAATTGCAAATGGCGGTGTTCATTTACAGTTCATGTGCTATTCCACAAAATCACAACATAATTTTGTTATACTAGTATTTAGTTTTACATGATATACCCCACATACAATTTATTTTCATTTTTATGCCATTATTTTATTCTTATGTTCAGATACCAAGGTATACAGGACATCGTAAACAGAAAAGGTGCTTGAACACAACTGAGCAGGTAAAATGCATGAGCAGAAGAACCTGGCAAGTGCCTCTGTTTCTAATTTGAATAAAAGAGCAGCTTACACTAAAAAAGTAAATGCAACTGGCTCAATTGCATTTTGGTAAACTAATTCCACATATATACAGGTGTAACGTACTTTGAAACACACAGTATTCAAAATTATATGAACATTTAATGAAATTTGTATAATTAAATTAGGTTGATAAATACTTATGAAGTGCCCATTTGTCTGGCTCCCTAATAACTTAATAAGTTAAGTGTTTCTACATGCTGATGCTTTGTGTCATATTTGACAACTGAATCCTTAACCTACACCTATATTTATATAATTTAATTGTTATTGTTCATGGATACTATCAGTTCTTGATTTTTGTAAACTAATTCATGTATGACATTTACTATGAACAAATGCAGAGGAACCTGGAAAAGCTTGAAGTACTTCCCCAATCTTGTTTGCAGGTTGGCCTAGAAATAAGATAGGAAAGCTCCGTGTTGCGGAGGGTCTTGGGTGAAGCAGATTAGGTAGAGAGCCTTTTCAGTCAGGATTCAAAATGGGCTATAGTAGTGGGACAGCATTGGTTGTACTTGTCAGTAACCATTGGAAAGCTTGGGATAGAGGTTGTGTGTCTGTCCTGAGTCTCTTGGCAGCTTCTGATATCACTGACCATGGTAACTTTTTGGACTGGCTCCGCAAATTGGGAGGCACTATTTTGTGGTGGTTCTCCTTTCTCTGTGGCTTGTACTAGTCAGTTGTGGTGTGGGAAGTGATAGGCACCCCTAGGTTACCATGGAGAGCTCAGAGCTCAGGGCTCTGTCCCTTGATGTTTAACATCAAAGCTGCTAGGAAAGATCTTCAGTACACTGATTGTACCCAGTTACACATCTTTAATCCATGCTGGAGAAGTGATGCTGTTCAGTTGCTGGCTCTGTGCCCAGAGGCTGTAAGAGCCTGGATGGGGAAAACTAACTGTGTCTCTAGCAAGATGGATTGACTGTGGGTTTTTGGCTCCCCAGGGTCAGGAGAGTTGCTATCTCTGACTCTGGATGGGATAACACTCACCCAGAAAGATCTGATGTGCAATTTGGGTTGTTTTTCTTCTGCTGTGTTTTTGTAATTGTACTGTATCCTTCTCTGATGTTTCAAAAACTGCTCAAATGCCCAGTTTGCAAAATGTAGCTTGCAGATATTTTTGCAGGTAGTAGCTATCAGGGATTGTGTATCAGGATTGTTTCGTTCTTAGTTCATCACCCTTGGAAAGTAAGGTTAAATATTACTTGATCTTACCAAAACAAAGGTCGAATGTAGTATCAAAACCAGGTTTATCTCTTGAAGGAATTAATCTGTAATACAAAATTTTTCCTACAGTGAGTGGAGTTGGTTAGGCTACTCACCAGGGTGGATAAAAATCAATGATTTTTTTAAAAAAATCAAAAAAATCAGATTTTTTGATTTAAATCGGATTTTTTTGATTTTTATCGAATTTATTTTAATAAAAAACTTTTGGAGTAAAAATCTATCGTAAGATAGTTTTCTATTTAAGATACATAAATAATTTAATTTATTCAGCATGAAATGGAGCTTAGTTATGTAGCATGAGGCTGTATATTCTGCAACACTGGGACTATCGGTGAGTCAACAGTGGGTCAAAGGAGTAGCAGAGATGACAGTTGCTCTTTAAAAATTATGATTTAAATCAAGTTGATTTAAATCAAGCCTTTTTACTAGTGATTTAAATCAACTCGATTTAAATCAAATCCACCCTGCTACTCACTGAAGCTCAGGAAGAGAATGTTAGCAATTAACCTGTTCTAATAATTGCTTCTTCCCAAAAGACATTTAATCAAAAATACTTATAATACCATCTCCTTAAGACTGTAAAACAAAACTTACTTTCTTATTTATCCAATCAATCCCTTGCATTTAATAAGATGTAATAAGCTGGAGAAATGAACACAGATGGTTAACTGAATTTCATGCTGTTCTTGAATGTTAAATGTCTCAGATGTTAAAACTCCATTTTTACTCCCTATTATGATCCTGTAATCCCTTAATTTGGAGTAGAGTCAGGGTGACTGGTTGGAGCTGAAACATCCATCCAACTACCATGTTTCCCTGAAAATACAGTCTACCCCGATAGTATGTCCTAGCTTGATTTTTACATGTGTGCCCAATATAAACCCTACCCCCAAATAAGCCTTAATTAAGACCCTAACCACTCCAGGGTGCACGGGTAAAAATTAAGCTAGGGGGGGATGGGGTGGTGGTAGAACTGCCCTACTACTTATCTTCAGACAGTTGCAGCCAGGTCTTGCACACCCCGACACCTGCCTTGCCGGCCCATTTCTTCTGCAGCCGGCAAGGTTTTCCTGAAGGCCTCTGTAGCCGATAACAGAGCTCCGGATCGATCCAGAGCTCTGTTATCAGCTGCAGAGACCTTCAGGAAAGCCTTGTCGGCCGCAGAAGAAAGGCCTCTAACAGCGAAAAAGAAGCGGGGCGATGCATGCAAGTGAGGTGAGTCAGTGGACGACATCCACCCTGAAAAATAAGACCTGGTGCCTTTTTGGGTGGAAAAAATATATAAGACAGGGTCTTATTTTCAGGGAAACACGTTATGGACCTCAATATTTTCATTGACCATTTTTCACAAAAAGTAAAAGTCCTTGACTTAGGATCATTTGTTTAGTGGCTATTTGAAGTTATACCGCCACTGAAAAAAGTGACTTATAGTTGGTCCTCTCACTTACGACCATTGCAGCTTACCCACAGCCACATATTCAAACTTTGGACACTTGGCAACTGATATAGATTTATGACACTTGCAAAGTTCTGGGGTCACATGATTGCCATTGGTGACCTTCCCAGTTGGCTTCCGACAAGCTGGTAGCCTGATTCACCAAACAACCATGTGATTCACTTAATGACCACGGTGATTCGCTTAACAACCCCAGCAAAAGTCTAAAAATTGGTTATTCATTTAACAACCCCCTTGCCTAGCAATTAAAATTCCAGTTCCAATTGTGGTTAAAAGTCAAGGGCTACCGGTAGTTGAAGAATCTCAGTTATGGTGGATATGCAACATTTAATATGATAGAATATTTTAATAGTAATATTTTTTTCATTTTTATACTCCATTCACATTATATAGAATATTATATTTTAGCATTGAGCTTGCATTTTAGCATTTTAGCATTGAGCTTGCAATTTGGAGGAGAAATCTCTTAGCTTTTTCTATTGTGGTTTTTAATATAATAAAAAAATATATTCTATTTATACCTCTATATGTTGGGGGGGATGATATATTTAGCAGGTATATGATTATGGATTTTATTTTTAACTTATTTATTATTTATTTACATTTTACATATTGTAATCACCTCACACTCACACAAATCTTGGTGGTTAATACCAAGTATTTTCCTCCTTTTTTCTTTGCAGCAAATTTAAGATGCTGCAACATATTTAAGATGCTGAATTTGGTAATTTAACTATGAAGATGTGATAACTTGTAGAAATAATTGAACATGGTGTTTAGCGCTGCTATGCCTGACTATAGTCAAGTAATAATTTTACATCTCTGGTATTCTTGAGCAAAAAATAGGGAATATATTCAAGCAATTTTTTTTCTAATTTCTAATACCCTTTGCAAAGGAAAAGTAAGACCATGGGTATTTTTTTTTTTTTTGAAGTTTAGATCTTTTTAAGGTTATTTATGAAGTAAATATATAGAAACTGGTGCTCGGTGGTTGGTTTTTTGCTTTACCTAGAAATAGTTTTTTTTATTCACCAGTACTGAGACACTCCAATATTCAAAGCAGAATTGTACATTTTACAACATCATGTTTACCATTGAAGTATCATAGTGGGGAAAAAATTAACAAGGGAGTGGGAAAGAATGCTTAATCTCTTCTACTTTTTATTCTGTTATTACTAATTTGGTTTTTTATTTTACATGTCAATTTGTTTAGTATTACAGATTGTTGTTTTTATATCTATTTTGGGAGTATTGCAAATAAAACAAGTAATAGCAATAAACAGAAAACTATTTTTAAGACTCTTAAAAATTGTAAACAATTCAAAGGAAACGGATTATGTGGCATTATTTAAGAGACTGTGTAATTTCTTTAAGGTTATTGAAACCAGTCATAGTGATACAAGCATCTTGTCTGGAGAAGCAAAGAGCAAAGGCAGCATTCACTTCTTACCAAATGAAATAAAAGTAATTTCTGAACCAAACAAAGAAATAGATACCAAAGAAAAAAAATATCTAGCAACAGAAGAGGATGCAGAGGGTGATTCTTTCTTTGATGATCCATTACCAAAACCAGAACAGTCATATAGTTGGTAAGTTAAATATACTGATCTAATGTATTTATTAGAATATTTTTACTTAAAAGATGCTGAATTTACTTTTATAGTAAATAAAGGATAGGCTTTTTAGAAGCTTTTCTTTTCCACAAAACAAATGATGAGTAGTTTTTTCTACTGCCTATTTTGCACTGCAAAATCTTTTCTTAAAATCTCCAACCTATAAGTTATACTGCTAAAACCTTTCTAGTTTGAATAAAGTACTGAACACATTTTTAAAATATATCTTCTATTGGCAGTATCTTCTATTATCTTCTATTTGACTTGGAAATATTTACATTGTATATGGAAATACATTTGATCATCCTGTAATAACCTCTGTACTTGCAAGACATCTTCAGAATATGTTATACAGGTTATCCTTGATTTAGGACGATTTCTTTAGTGACTGTACAAAGTTATGATGGTACTGAAAAAAGCAATTTATGATCAGTCCTTACTATTAAGACTGTCAAAAGGCTGTTAATGAAAACTATTCTTACAAATTCATAGAATTAATCTGTCTATAAACTATGTTCCCTCAGAATTGACTTCTGTGTTAAGAAATTTTTTAACTAAATCCAGAATTCTAGCTTAGTTGTATACAGGTTATATTAGAATGTAATCTCTTTTTTCATAAAACTATTGATGTTGGTGATCAATAATTTTGTAACATAAATGTTTTAAAGAATTTTCTTATAAGTGAAAGCAGCAGAAGTCTGAGATTATGTAAGAAATCAGTACAGAACTTTGCATTCCTCACTTTGTAACAAAAGTCATTATTCATTTTGCTAGTTGTCATATTTTATTAATAAGTGAATGGTAAAGTAGTTGGAAGATGACTGCATTTCCCAACCCTTTTTATTAAAGGAAAAATAATTACAACAAAGCAGCAAATGTTGCATCTCTTTCTGATTCATTACCCATAAAGAGTGGTCTGAATTCTTTGAGTGGAGTACCTCCATTAAAGGAGTCTGAAAGTAAGTATTTACATAGATATCTTGGCTGTACATAAGCACAATGTAATGGGAATTGCCACTCCCACATCCTAAATTTCATGGTTAGCTTGTGTTACATGATCAGACGTCTAATCCATTTGTCATTCCTATTTTATAAGAAAAGTGAGAGAATGGGATACACATGACCTGTGATAGATCTGATAGCTGGCAACAAGACATATTGTTTCACTGCTGAACTGAAGTAGCTTTCCTCCAAAAGCTAGGTTAAGTGTTAAAAATGGGATAGCAAAAATGTACTATTTGTCCTTTAGATGTACCCAAAGATACAAGAGTGGATTTTGAATTACGCGTTAGGATTCCTCCTTCTTTCACATTCCCACTGCATACTCCCCTTCCAAAAGCAGGAATGGATAGTTTGAACTCATTAGTCCTAAGCAAGCAGGTTTGAGGCCTCGTGCCACCAGTCAAAAGAGACATCCCACTGGGTGAAAGTTGATCCAATATAATTTCCTTTCTGTTTCCCTGGTGCTAATTCTACTATTTCCATTCATGTTCTCTCCATTCACATATAAACTCTTTTTCATGTGTCTTTGTACACCTACAATGTCTCTTTTCTAGGCCAGGTTTTTCAGATTGCATTCTGCAGAACCTTAGGGTTCCATGAGAACGTGATGGGATTCTATGAGAAACTTAAGAGGAAAAAAAGTTCACTCAAATGCAGCTCTGTCATTAGCGCTTTAGATTTAACAGGTTCTGCAGCCTGAAATGTTTGAAAAGTCCTCTTGTGGATTCTCCTTTTCAACCACTACAGCTCTCTGCACCCAAGCAGTGCAGGTGATAAAGAGCAAGCAAAGATCACTGTGTCCAATTTGGACAATTCCCATTGTTTTAAAAGATTCACAAACCCCTTCTGGAATGGATTTTTACAAATGGAGAGAAAAGGAAAGTAAAAGAGATTTGTGCACCCATTACTAGTCATAATAGTAATGTATTAACCTAAAATAGGATTTCATATTAATAATGTTTTCAAACTCTTACGTTGATTAACAGGTTTTATGTAAAGTGCAAGCACCATTTTAATCTAATTTTTATTTTACAGATGCAAATTCAGTTTTGAAAGATGTAAAGATGGTGAATTCTAAACTCGGATCACTTGAGCTGGGCAAGTAGCAGAAGCACAGTTAAAATTTGTATATGTAGTTGCAGAATGTTTTTTCCCTTATAGGTAGTCTCGACTTATAACTGTAATGGAGCCTGCTTATTATGGTTGTTAAAGAATTATGTTCATAAAATGGGTCATCATGTGACTGACTTGATTTTATTACCTTTTTTGAGGTGGTTATTAAGCAAATTACCATAGCTGTTAAGTTAATTTGCAATTGTTAAGGGAATGCTGCAGTTGTTAAGCAAACCTATTATTTTTTATGGAGCATTTTTGTCAAAAACCAGAAGTAAATTCAAGTTTTTGGCAAAAATGTCATAAAGTATAGTCATGTGGGATACTGCAAATGGTTGTAAATGCAGGCCAATGCAATCACATGACTGTTGGGGGCAGCCATTGGAACTTTAGAATTGGGTCATAATTACCTTCTGGGAGTCCATTGGAACTTTGAATGGTTGCTAAGCAACTGGTTATAAATCAAGGATTACCTGTAAGTGGCATACATTAAGCATGTGTTATTCTCAACTTTATTTTTTTTCCTCAAAAAATACCTGCTTTTTGTTTTATAATAACATATATCAAAATCTTACATTTACATGCTACCTGACTCAGTGACTATGGGTGGTTTACAATTGTTAAAAACATTTGAAAACAGAACAATACAAACTACATCAGCACAAAAAAAGAACAAAGATGGTAGAAAAAAAATCCTGCAGAGGAGCAAGGAAAAAGTAGAAAGGGGTGTTCCTCACCCAAAGCCTGGGCAAAGAGCCATGTCTTCAGATTGCACCAACTATTGATGTTGATGTCAAATGTACCTATATAGTGAAAGATTCAATTTCAAGTCTTCTAATTCTTCATTTAATTGTTTACAAACAGGAGAGGAAGATGAATATATTGATGATTTCAACAGGTAAGAGGAAAAATATTAAAATTCCTAGGTTATTAATTTTCAGGAAGACAGCTATAAATGCATAGCATCATTCAAGGATTGTTCTATATTGAAGTCACTCCCTAGGCCTAGGAGGACTTTCCCAGATTGTACTCTATAGTAGAGATACTACATTTGCAATTTCACATATTTCTAATTAAGCTTACATTGTTTATATTTTCCTGCGTAGTACTTATCAAAAATGTTATGTGAAACAGAACCTCTTACCTATCTGGTCTTTCTGGCCTGCCCTGATTGAGTACTGCCAAAGGAGAGAGATAACACTTGAGCTAAACTGAATGGGGAAACAGCTAATTAAGAGAAGCAGCTGGAGGAAAAGCTTACCTTTAGAAATCTGAGCTCTTATTTGGCTATGCTATGCACAAGAATACAAAATAGAGACCATCTTTTTCAGGAAAACACAATGCTCACCTAAATCTCTTCATTGTTATAATTGTTTTCTGCAGTAGCACTATTCAATTCACTCTAAAAGGGCTTTGCACTTTAAAAAGTGCTGCTGGAAAATTTGTAGATGCCATATATTTTATACCTAATGTTTTAAACGTTTTGTAAAATTATACGTTTGGCTGATTTTATCGATTCTTTGATATCTGGCAATTCATATGTCATTAACTGCAAAGTCAATTGACATTGCATCTAATTAAATGCTTAGATAAGTTTTTAGGAGCAAACTATTTGTAAATCAATATCTCATTGGATTTGATTCCAAGTTATGAACTTTGTTTAAAGTAGTTTATGTGTCATTTTATATGCACAATATTCTATGTAGGAATAAATCATTTATGATATATTTCATTGCACAAGTACTAAATAATAATTTCAAAAGGAAATCAGGATTTATGTTATTGTGTAATAAATGCTTCTGGCTACTTATATCTCTGGATTGCATATTTTTCTTGTAGAGGTTTCAAAATAAAGAATAGATGGGAGTAAATATTCTCTCCCGCCCCCATGTTTATTGTAATGTTGTAAATCATATATTGTACTGTTTGAAGGCAAATTTCAGTGCAATAATATTTATGTAATATTATTAAATATAAACATTTAATTTACATATTTTAATTTTTTCTTTTGTTAGCACCAGTCATCGGTCAGAGAAAAGTGAAGTCAGTATTGGTGAAGAAATAGATGATATTTCTATGGAATTAGAAGACTTCATTACTAGTGAAAAAGTATGATTTACTTTAATTTAACACTAATTGGGGTTGATGGTACATCTATGTAGTATATAGCAAAATAAACCATTACTGGTAAAGGAATTAATATCTCAAATTGATAGATAGATAGATAGATAGATAGATAGATAGATAGATAGATAGATAGATAGATCCAGAACTGTTCCCAATAAAATACAATTGAGCTGGTTATTAAATATCAGCAGATATCAATATGGGATATGTTTTAAAACAATATTAATAAATGTTGGAGACAATCATGGTAAATAAAAGGGAAGGAAGATGAGATTTTTGTAACTGAGTTGAGAATATTACCCCAAGATAAGTGAACAACTCCCATACCTGTTTGTGCGGGTTCCCAGCTTATACAAAAATATGAAGTAGGAACTGCACAAATACTAATTGTTACAAAAGCATATGGACAGTTTGCTTCTGTGTGGCTTTTCAGATTAGTGTAAGCAGTGCTAAATAATCAGAAACTCAAAAGATTAATATGATGCACAGGTTTAAGATCCTAGCTGATTTTACTTTTTCTTTCAGTCCACAATTTATAAGCAAAAAGCAAATCCTCATTTATGATCTTAAATGTAATAACAGGTGTGAACACCACCATACATTTTTCATCTTTGATTAGTATAACTGTTGGCATGGATGGGAAGGGCTAGAGAAAAAGGGAACACAATGCATGCACTGTTTTTTGCAGTGGTCTATACAATTGGAGCTTTTAATAAAGCTCACAAATAACAAAATGAGTGATGGGGGAAGACTAATGAGGACAATGACCACAAGACTATCATCTGTATACTCTAATATATTGCATGAAAAAGAAAACCTGCTGCTTTAGAAGAGATGGGAAGGTGGGGGGCAAACACAAAATCTACTCCTATTTCTTCCATTGACAAAGTAGGAAAATGCTGTACTGAAAAACTTGGCCACAAGTGATATAATTTCATTATTTAGTTAGTTAAGCCCCAGATTCTAGAATAATATATTTGAAGTGGTTGATGGCCAGATATTCAAGATATGCAGAGTGCAATAAATTTACCTGAAGAATAGCAATAGCACTTAGACCGTTATTTTTCCATAGCACTTTACAGTCCTCTCTATGGTTTACAGAGTCACCGTATTGCCCCCAGCAATCTGGGTCCTCATTTTACTGACCTTGGAAGGCTGAGTCAACCTTGAGCCAGTCAGGATCGAAACCAGCCTGTGGACATAGTTAACTTGCAATACTGCATTCTGACCACTGCGCCACCACTGCTCTTAATAAGCATGAGCATAAGTTTAGTTTATTTCTGGCTGCCAATTCCAAAACAAAGTTAAGGCTAATATGAAACTTTGAATCAAGGTTGGATTATGCCACATTGTGAACCGGAACCTTTCTTCAATAACAGACATATATTTTCCACTGTACGTTTCCTAAAGTCTCTGGTACAGCCTTTTTTAAAGGAAAATAATATAGTTAACAGTTATAACATACATTGGCCTGAATTTTAAGATTAATAACCTCCCTCCCTTTTTTTTTCCTTCCTAGCTTGAAGACCTCACACAAGACTTCACTGTTTCTCAGTTAAGCGTTGAAGCAGATTATCTAGAGGATGTTGCATGAGTAGAAAGCAGAAATCTTAAATGGTGGGACTGTCGACCTTTGTAGACTGTATTTTAAGACAATCAATCTTCTGAAATATCCCCTCACAAATCGTGCCTTTTATTTCAAGAGAAAAAATAAAACAACCCAACAAAGCTGGAGAGGGGAAGATTTTAAGCTCGCAAAGAATGGAGTTTAATACTGCTGACTAGTTCAACTAAGGTAGTAGTTAGGTCCCAGAGAGATGTCTGTTGCAGGCGACAGACACGCCACCATTTGATTTATAAACATTCATAAGGGAAGAAATCCATAAAGCATATGAAGAATGGCAGACATGGTTTGATGTTATGGCAACTATCTAGTTTGTTTTTTTTTTAGCTGAAGAAAGTAAGAAAATTCAGCAAGGTTGCTATTTTGTTGACTCAGTTTTCAGTATAATTTATCTTTTAGCTACTGAAGTTATTTTAGTTGACAGGGCATAATTGACAAGATTCTCAAAATGGCAATAGAATACCTAACTTGAGGTATATTACATGTTAGTTCTGAATTATGAATCCCTCAGGATTTCTAGCAAGTTGACCTTTTTTGCAGCTTTACGTGTTTAGTTCTGTGTGGCCAAGATTGCTAAGTACTTCTGAATATTGCCGCTGAAATATGAGCCTTAACTTTAAACCTATTTTTATATATATTAAAACATTGTTACCATTTCGTTTAATTTAATGAAAATTATAAATGATTATTAGCATGTTTTTTTTCTTTGAAACACAGGTGAATGCAAAATAAAAATATTTCCAAAAAACACTTTAAAGTTCTGTGATAAGAGTCCTTTATTTAAAATAATTTTCTTTCTGATCCTTGTTTTTTAATGGAGGGTATGAACCTTCTTTAGCCTGCTTCTAAGCACCTTAAGTAATAAAAGTAACTTAGGTGGTCTGAACTTCAGTATATCATATGTATGGCTATGCTTATGATTAAATGTACATAGAAATACAGTGTTTACACATAAGCTTTGCACAAGGGTTTTAAGCGATACTCAGCAATATATTATCTGTGATAGTTATATTAATCCTTGACCATTTTCTTGAGCATCTTAGTGCACTTAATAAAAATTGACAACTTTCTTTTGAAGTAAATTGTTTTTTTGAATTAAAATTATCCTAACTACTATCAGTAAATTGAAATTGGTTGTGATTTGCAGTATGTTTTTAAGGTTGCTTTCCACCAATATGATGTTTATTAGGCCATAATACCTGTAATTCATATGAATTATAGCCAAGCAGTTAAGGAAGTTTATTTATTTATTTATTTATTTATTTATTTATTTATTTATTTATTTATTTATTTATTTATTTATTGCGATTTATATGCCGCCTTTCTCCCTAGGGACTCAAGGCGGCTTACAAAATGACAACTTCAATACAAATCACAATACAATACCAAATTAAAATCAGTAACCCAATTAAAAAACGATTTAAAATTATACCAGTGTACCCCCAAATGGATCAGTTTAATTGGTGGAAGAGCCACGTCTTCAGCTCGCGACGGAAGGAAAGAAGGTCGGGGGCTGTCCTGAGCTCAGTGGGCAATCCATTCCAGAGGGCCGGGGCTCCCACAGAAAAAGTTATCAGTAGGAAAGGCTGCTTTAGTTTCAGTCTGGGTTCTACTTGTTGAGTATATTAAATAACAAAATGATTCCTTTCCATACAAGCACTTGTGGTGGAAACGTTGTGAAAATTTAAATTTTGGGCTCCCTGCCCCCCTCCCCACCTTGTTTCTGTAGTATTTTGACTGATAAAGAGTTCTAGAGAAGATAACACTTGAATATACTTTTTTGCCACTTTAGTTGGTGGCTTCAACAATGGATTACTGTAGGTTTTCATGAATTAATACAACTGCAGTTGCTGAAGTCCATGCAACTTGCTAGTTTTGTGTTCGGCTTTGGTGGGGTAGAGTCGAGTGGGATAAAATACTGTTTAACAAGAGTCCCTACTTAGCTTAAAACAAAAAAAAAATGTGTTGAGACTTGCAGACATTGTGTTTTCATTCCATTTTCTCCCTTTTATAGATAGTAATTTCAAAGCTCTATTCCTACCTAGACTACTGTTTATTGTAGTTAGATGGAAAAAATGAAAAGACTGCAAAGCACTCGCAAAAAAATAATCCAGAGTTTTATAGAGTATGCTTTTATTAGGTATTAGGAAAAGATGGATCTACTGAAGTTCAGTATGAAGTCAGAAGTTTCCATTGCATACTGTGGCCAAATTTACTTTTCCTATCAAACCATAAGCTGTGATTATAGTGGCTCAGTTAATACCAAATACTAAGCCAGTGGCATTTGAAAGGCCCTCACCTAGTTCCATAATTACATGTAGTGATGTAATTGCTTCATTGAAAGTTTTTAATTATTTCTGGTATTGCACTATACTTTCCATGTGCTCCAGGCAATGTTGAGAATGAAGCATCAGTGAAGTTGTCCAAGCTTCCTAGGGAGTACTAAAGTTGTACTATATCAATTCACCTGATAAAATGGCCTACTTAGTTCAGTGGGACATATTTTGAGTACTGCACCCAACACAGGATTGCATCTCGAGTATGAGACAATGTGACTTGTAATGCAACTACATATATGTATAAGACTGGTATCAAACTGGCGGCACATGGGCCGGATGCATCACACGCAGGCCATGCCCACCCCAGCTCTGTGAAGGGGAAAAACACTGAAACGTCACAAAATGGCCATGTGACGCTGCAAGTTTCACACCCATGGTATAAGAAGATCTTCATCATTGCTTACTTTTGCGCAAAGCGCACAGGGCAGCAAACTTATTCCAATGAATACTAAACACGGCAGCATCTTTGGCATATTCCCATTTGACATCCATTGTGTATAAGTCAGCTTTTAACATCTGGCCATTTTATGTGGTCTACCCAATTTCCGTTTTCTTTCTGGTGGTGCTCATCATACGGCGTTTTTCAAGAATTGATGTTCTGGCAAGTGAAGAATATAGCCAGCTAGGCGCATTGGATGTTCTGTCCCAATGGCCTGCAACTTCCTAGATCCACTTCACTGCAAAAGTTCCTCATTGGTGATATGGTTGTGCCAAGTGACAGAGTTCTCTAGACAATGTTGATGAAACACATTGAGCTTTTGTGCTATGCATGCTCTTATTGCCCATGTTTCACTGGCATAGATCACAGTTGGTACAACAATTGTCTTGTAAAGCTGTAACTTGGTCATCTTATCTATTGTTGGAACTGACCAAATAGGTTGTAAGAGCTGAAATACTGCTATGAATTTACCAATTCTGTGTTTGACATCTGCATCTATGCTGCCATCTTACGATAACGTTACCGAAATATGAAAACTGTCGGACATGCTCTATCAGCTTTTGGCCAGTTGTGATTAATTTGTTAGGCGAGTGACTTCCAATCAACATGACTTTAGTCTTATCAGCACTAAAACTGTAGTCTTACTTTCCTAGTCTCTGTGTCTTAAGTTGGTAGTCATGTCCTGCAAGAGGTGCTAGTTTCTGAGGACAGCGCAACATCGTCAGCAAAATCAGGTCTGTGAGCCTTCCAGGGAATTCCACCGTTTGACCCATTCATTGCTTTCCACATAACAAAGTCTATGGTGAGAAACAGAAGATAGCATTTTTCAAATAAAGAGTAAATTCCTTATTTCTGTTTCCTTTAAAGTATAAGTTGAATAGTTATTTAAAATACAGCATAAACCTGCAGCTTTATTCAGAAATGTGGTAGGGCTTAAAGGAGCTGTTTTGGAAAATGGCATCTCGTCATATGCTGCGTGACCTATTTCTCAGCTACTGCATTGCCTTAACGAATTGACAAGATGACAAGGATTCTGAAAGGGATAAATTCTGATGACTGATGGGATTTTACAACCGCATAAATTAAATCTGGAGTTACTCTCAGGAACATATAAAAAGGCAATGTGTACCTGAAAGTCCATTCCTCCTGGGGGAAGTAGGAAATCAATCTTCCTGATACAACAATCATTTTCTAACAGCTATTTCTCATTTTAAGAAAAATAATCAACAATTAATAACATGTAGATATTTTTCTATACCAATTATCTCCTTATTCTCATCATAGCAAAAATAAACTTGCTAAAAGCATCCAGTTTTTGGAGCTGGGATAAGCACCAGCTTAGAAAAGACAACGACTACAAATAAGAAACTGAACTGTCTTATGCATAAAAAATGAATGTAAATACCACTGGCTGTTCGTTACACATTGTTGGCTAAGCTTAGGGTGAAATAATTGAATGTTAACATTTTTCTGCTCCAGCAATTTCATTTTGAAGGACAAGATCTTTTTTTTTTTTTCAGATTTTTTGCTAATGTCAACTTTTAATCTTCATGACACCATTTCAACAATTCCAGATTATCTTTTTGCAGGTCTCTCAATCAGCAGGCATTTCTACAAAGATGTCTGCCAATGCTAGAATTGTAAATAAACTGTGATTAATAGTTTATGTACTTGGAGGAAGGTTAAACATACAAGTTATCTACCGTGATTGTTGTATTCTCACTCAATCTCAGATGATTCTCTTATTTAACCAAATAACATTGGGGGGAATGTGGCCTTTTCAGATAAGCAGTGATTATCTGAACTGCTATGTTTACAAGAGAAAGGAGAGTCACAGGTGCTCTTTTTTCTGCTACAACAGCAGCCCAAAAGGGCTCAGGAAACAAGAACCAGCCAAGGCAGTTGCAGGCCCTGTCCTGGTACATGATTTGGCTCACCTCACTTCTGCTATTTTTAGTGGTAACACTAAGCTCAGGGCCCAAGGAATGCACAAATATGAATATAAGGCTTCTTTGAGTTCATAGACATATCCACGTGGTTTTCTTGGTAACAATATAGAAGTGTTTTGGCATTGCCTCCTTTTAAGAGTGTGTCAATTTTGTAATTTGATTTACAGTCATGTGATTTCCTGATGGTTTCCAATCCTGACCCTGCTTTAGTTTTTTAAAATTAGTAAGGTCAGCTAGCCACTGATACCTCTTACAATAAAATGTAATTTTTCTGCTAATGTAATCTATTACATATGATCAAACCTTATATTCCTATAAAGTATGCTGTGCTGACTTTGTGTATGATAACAGATGCCACAAAACTTCATACTTTTCGTTGGAACATGACATCAAGTATCAACCTATAATTCCTTTTTTTAAAAAAAAATATAACTGCATCAAAGCTGAATTTTGCAAAGAACTTAAACCTTTTATATACTAAGTCTATATCTTCATTAGAGTTTCAATTGTATGGATTATAGGTTACTGTAGATGCTTTAACTGTTGCTAAATTATTACTGCATTCTGTAAGCTGATGAGTCTGGGTACCAGTTTAATAATAGCAATAGCATTTTGACTTATATACAGCGCTTTACAGCCCTCTCTAAGCAGTTTAGAGTATCAGCATATTGCCCCAACAATCTGGGTCCTCATTTTACCGACCTCGGAAGGATGGAAGGCTGAGTCAACCTTGAGCCGGTCAGAATCAAACTGCCAAACTGGCAGCCGGCAATCAGCAGAAGTAGCTTGCAATATTGCATTCTAACCACTGCGCCACCACATCAATTCTGCTCCACAAGACCAGACCACTTTCAGGCTCGATAGGGTAGCAGCACCTCCTGGAAAGATGGATTTTATAACCGAGTTCACTCCGAGCTTGCAATTTCGCTCTGGCTCAACATTGAAAGGCAGCTTTCAAAACTGCCCGCTACTTCTCATTCACGGTTGTTTCGCCATTCCGACAGACTTTTACGCCTGAATGCCACCGAGGCCAAGCTAGTGAATATAAGCTATCTCCACAAAATCAGCCTTGTCGGGGAACAGTGGTCGCTTTTCCCAAAGGAGTTTTTCAAGAGGCAACTGGACTTTCTGGTTGTTGTTGTTGTTTTTTGTTTTCTTTGAAGACGTTTCGCTTCTCATCCAAGAAGCTTCTTCGGCTCACTTCTTGGATAAGAAGCGAAAATTCTTCAAAGAAAAGAGGAAAAAAAAAACCCTCAGAAAGTCCAGTTGCCTCTTAAAAAACAATCTCCTTTGGGACAACCATGACATGGATGACTGAGAAGCTCCATATAGACCAGAGGTCTTCAAACTTGGCAGCTTTAAGACTTGCGGACTTCAATTCCCAGAATTCTCCAGCCAGCTATGCTATGCTGGAGCTATGCTATGCTAATGTTATGCTGGCTGAAGAATTCTGGGAGTTCAAGTCCACAAGTCTTAAAGCTGCCAAGTTTGAAGACCTCTGATATAGACGGTGGTCGCTTTTTCGCTTCCATTTCAGCGCTTTGGAACGCCAGTCCTCTTTGAACTCAGAACGAAAACCGGCGCCCTCGGGTCTTCCTCTATTGTGGCCACAAGTCCGGGAGAAGCCCCGCCCCTCCTTTCACAGTTTCCCGCTCTATTCCTGCTGCCTCCGCTATGGAACTGAGGCGCGGCTTAAATTCGACGATCTCCTGCCACCCACCCCTTTTCCCCCACCCCTTTAAGCGAGCGTTCTAACGGAGGGCTCGACGTCATACGTCACAAAGCTTTCGCTTTCCTTTGGAAAACTGGAAGCGTGATCTTTCTCTGAGTCAGCGTCCTTCGCTGTGGGATTTGGAGGCTGGGCTAGGAGAAGGGAGTGTATAAATGTGGGCGGTGGGAGACCGGAGCTTCGCAGAGAAGGCGCTGGAGGGCTGCATCCCATAATAACGGGGCGACCCACCGTTGTCTAGGCTAACTGTTGGGACAAGGAGGGATACGGAATAGCTCAAGAGAAGGAGAATAGCGGTGGCATTATCGTAGGGTATCACGTAAAGGAAGAGGTATTAAGATAGGCACACAATAGGTATATGGGAACAGGAACGGGATGGCCTGAATTGGACTTTGTATTACATACAGACACTGGATTAATTCTGAAGCATATTTATTGAGAAACTCAACTTGAAACTGATTAGCCACGGAGCTTTTGGCATTATTTAAACATGTGTTATTTAAGAAATCCTGTTGCTAACACTTAAGTGCTTTGGAGATTCTCAGCCATCCAGGTCATTGGTTGTCCCAAAGGTGCTTTTTCAAAAGGCAACTGCATTTTGTTTTTTCCTTGAAGATCTTTGGCTTCTCATCCATGGTCAGAACTGAAGAAGCCTCTTGGATGAGATACGAAAAACTAAAGTCCAGTTGCCTTTTGTAAAAGCCCCTTTGGATTGTTAACATTGTTAAAGATTATTGGATAGTCCTATACTTTGGTTAGAAATGGGAAGAAGTTGGTTCAGTTGGTTATTTACATGATACCTTTAAATTGGTAGCATATTCAGAAAACTGAACCAAGATGCTTTTGAGCATCTACAAAATGTGTTCATTAGGTAAATTAAGATCTGCCTTGAAAAGGAGGTTGGACTAGAAGATTTTCAAGGTCCCTTCCAACCCTATTCTATGTTCTAAATCAGAGGATGTGACTGGTTTTATTGTTCGACTGCAGTTGGAATATTCAAAAACACTTGAATGCTAATTTTTGGTGTAATGGTTGTAGGACAATTTGCTTTTTAGTAATAATGATTGCTTGCAGGCTTGTACAGAAACATGCCTGAAATTATGGATATTTTATGTGTGGGTGAGAAATATGGGTAGACAAAAGAGTTTGAACACCTCTTTGGAAAGACTAAGCTGTGCAGGACATGAAACAGTGGACAATATAAGAATCACAATCTGGACAGGCATCCTAGTTTCAAGCTGCTGATACTCTTTGTTTTCCATGAATCACCTGGAAAGGGAGAGAAAAGAAGATAACACATGTTGGGGGTTGTACAAAATTAGACCACAGGTTAAACGTAGTTTATGTTCAGATGGTTGCCCATTTTGGTTTTAAATAAACAATAAATTGCTACAATATTTCTTTTAAAAATACTATGCAAATTTTTGATTAAAAGAGAAGCAAGGTGCCAAGGCAGCAACTCTGCACTTCTTCAAATTAAATGCATTTTTGTGCAACAGCTGTATGATTACAGAATAAAATGTAGCTGTTTTAAGGACTTGCAAACCAATGCTGCATTAGTGCCCCTTTAAACCTTGACATATTCTGATCTAGAGCATTTCTTTTTTTCAGAAGCCTGCACAGCCATACTTTTTCCACTTTAAATGAGCATAAAATTATTACTGCATCTTTCTAAATTATAAGAGAACATGATAATGAATGTGTTTGTGTGGTTTTAATCAAATCTATTCCCTCAATAAATTAATATATCTGCTTTTAAGCAAAAATAATTTTAAGAAAAAGGAGGAACCGATATTTGTGCTAGAATGATTTCATAATCTCTGTATTTTTCCACTTTGAACAGATATTCTATATATAATAAAGTTAAATATTTTTTCTGTAAATAAGCTGAATCAGGTAAGTGCCTTGATATACTAACACAATAACTCTATTTTTTATTGAGTATGTGTATACAAAATATTTAGAAGTATATGTAACATCTTTTAGATAACTTACGAAAAGTTGTAAATAAATAGTCAAATCAGTTTTGCCAGCGGGCAGTGCAGATAGTTTTTCAGGTTATGAAGACAATTGGGACTGGAAATTGCCATTGGTAAGCAATGCAGTGATGCATTTTCATGTGACTGTGCTTTTTAGGGATGGCAGTCCAATTGTCATCATTAAGAAACCATGAGGTGGATCATTAAACACGGACCTTATATGACAGTGACTTTCAACTTCCTGCTCGCTTCCCCATTTACTTTCCTATTGGAAAGTCGGCAGGAAACTTTGGAAATTGCACTCGCACGATAGCAGCTGCTGCAACATTGCAATTGCAAACCAAGTGCCAAGAACCCAGATCTCAATCGTGTAACTGCGGAGACGCTGTGATGGCTGGAACTCTGCAGACCAATCATAAGTGCCTCCTGTTGAGCATTGTCACAAGTTTGAACTGTTGTTGACATGGTCGTAATGCAAGCACCACTTTTATATGCATCCTGCTTTAGTAAGAAAATTCTGATTATTGGACAGGTGTGCTGAATCTTTTCTATTTGAGAGATTAATGATACTTTTTTTTGTCTCTACAATTCTTTATTCCCAGTCATGCCTACCTTAAAAAAATTTCGCGCTATGATCAATAAACGGAGATTAACAAGAACATGTACTTTGGATGAGATCAAGACAGATATCTCTTTTTTACATCCCCCTCCGAATGGGGGTTGGGGCTGGGTTGTAGTCTTAGCTGCTGCTACTCACTGCTTGCTTGTCAGTGGATTTCATAGCGCCTTTGGTGTTTACATGCTGCCCCTTCTTGACACTTTTAAATCAAGTAACTCGCAGATAGGTAGGTCATTGTTACATTAAGATTTCTAGCATAGCTTTGATATATTGTACTGCAGTTTTGTTTACAAATAATACTTTGCTTAACAGTCTGTAAGCAAATGGTTTAAACTATATGTCAATGCTCTTGAAAACCACAAGAATTGGAGTCATTTACATCAGTAAAACCAGGGGTGAAATGCTCCCAGTTCGGACCGGATCGCCCGATCCGGTAGCGATGGCAGCAGGTGGTTCGGAGAACTGGTAGCAAAAATCCCTCCCCCCCATGCCCAGCTGAGCAGCGTGATCATCAGAGGCTGTTTTTTTACTTTTAAAAGCATTTTTTCTACAACCTCTTTGGCCAAAAAAATGCTTTTAAAAGTAAAAAAAAAGCCTCTGATGATCGCGCGGCTCAGCTGGGATCGTCAGAGGCTTTTCAAAGCATTTTTTTGCAACCCCTTCGGCTGAAGAGATTGTAGGGAAAAAAATGCCTTTAAAAGCCTCTGGCGATCCCAGCTGACTTCCCTGATCATCAGAGGCTTTTCAAAGCATTTTTTTCTGCAACTTCTTAAGGTTGTAGAAAAAATGCTTTTAAAAGTTAAAAAAAAAAGGTTGCCCACGCCCACCCAGTCACATTACTCCCCCCCAAGCCATGCCCACAGAACCAGTAGTAACAAATTTTAGATTTCATCCCTGAGTAAAACACAAGTGATTTGATATTACTATTTTTTTTATATGTTTAATTAAATACATTTGTCTTTTTAAGCTTGGATTGGATCTGTCAGCTATGCTTTCATTATGATTTTTGGTCCTGTTTCTGGAAAACTTCTGGTGAAGTATGGAGCTATAAAAGTGGCGATAATTGGAAATCTAGTGACCATAGGTGGTCTAGTGTGGTCATCATATACTCAGAAATTACCAATGCTGTTTTTCACTCATGGAATCATTGTTGGTGTGGGATCAAGTCTGGCTTACACTCCAGGTAACGCTTTACGTTAAAATCACATTTTGTCACACATTTCTTCTGCTTTTGAAAACATATTTTTGCTTTGCTTTGCTTTGCTTTGCTTTGCTTTGCTTTGCTTTGCTTTGCTTTGCTTTGCTTTGCTTTGCTTTGCTTTGCTTTGCTTTGCTTTGCTTTGCTTTGCTTTGCTTTGCTTTGCTTTGCTTTTGTGGCAGAAAAATAATGTCATATAGCACTTTTCATGAAAAAATAATAACTGTGCTATCTTTATTTTGAAAGATGTAACCGTTAACAGTACATATATAGAACAAGGTATCATACATATCTCATCTAGTATCCAGCCTGCCAGTCAGAGCTAATTTGGCTCTTATTCCAAGGAATGCTGAGCAGCCATAATCTAAACTAGGCTTTAGGAAATTCTACTCCTGGGTTATTTTCTATCCAGAATGCTGTTTCCATCATATTGTTAGAGAAGGGTGCAAAATGCCTGAATTTAATTTGATTTTTTAAAAGTCAAAATAAATATAGTAGGTCTGTTAAATCTGATAAGTTTAACATGCCTGTTTTAGTCCTTTTCAGTCCATTGGTATTTGCCTTAAGTTACACTGGGGGTGGATGGGGGTGGGGGCTAATTGAGAAATTCTCTAGACTTCTGGAAAGATTTCTAACTGAATTTGAAAGGCTAGGAAATGGCCCACCAAACCTTGCATACTTACAAAATGTCATCCTGCCCATCACTAGGGGAGTAAATCCCAGTTATTTCATTCATCAGGTTTAAAATTAGTTTGATTTGCAAATGACCTCAGCATACATGCAACTGAGAGCAAGCCTTATTGACTGTAAATAGTAGCATGGTTTTTAATTGGGTCCAATGAAAAGCAATGGCCGTATGTGTAAGTGTAGGAAGTTAGCACCCACCCCTTTCCTAGAAGAATGAAATATTTTGGGACATATTAAAAAGGCAGAATATTATGTTTTCCTGGATGAGAAATGGAGAAGCATGTTTTAAAGACAAAGTAGCTCCCACCTTCCTGCCCCCACACCCTTTGTTAATGGGCCAGAAGCAGAAACTCAATCTTTGTCAATGGACCTCATCTGCAAGACAATGGGACCTATCTAGGTCAGAAACTCACCACATGGTACCTGGGAAGATTACATCAACCAGCAGGGCTAGCTAAGACCCCCACCCCCTGGAAGTCTGACAACCAATCAGGATACTCTTTCTGGGCCCCAGGAAGTTCAAAGCCAGAGAGAGCATAAAACCCGGAGACTCGCTGTATCTGCCCCTTTTCTGTTCAGGAACTCAAGCCATGTGATCCTGTCCACCATTAAACCATCTTTCCAAGCAGTCTCCATGTTTCCAGTGTTTTTTTCCCCACTTGGAGCAGAACCCAGAAGGATATTTCTTCCAACATAAGAAGGGTGGTCTGGATATTTCCCCCAGTTGGACAGAACGCCCCTCCTGTTCAACATTTATGTGAAGCTGCTGGGTGAGATCATCTGTGGTTTTGGGGTGGAGTTCCATCAGTACGCTGATGATACTCAGCTGTACATCTCCACCCCAGACCATTCCAGCGATGCCTTGGAAGTGATGTCCTAGTGCCTAGAGGCCATGCGGGTCTGGATGGGGGGAAACAGGCTTCGACTCAACCCTTCCAAGACCGAGTGGCTGTGGCTGCCGGCGTACTGGTATAGCCAGCTGGTGCCATCGCTGGTTATTGGGGACGAATCATTGGCCCCCACGGAAAGGGCCCGCAACTTGGGCGTCCTCCTGGATGCACGGCTGTCTTTAGAAGAGCATATGACGGCCGTGGCCAGCGGGGCTTTCTATCAGGTTCGCCTGATACGCCAGTTGCGCCCCTTTCTAGATCGGGACTCCCTACGCACGGTCACTCAAGCACTTGTCACTTCTCGTCTGGACTATTGTAACACTCTCTACATGGGGCTCCCCTTGGGGTGCACCCGGAGGCTCCAACTGGTGCGGAATGCGGCCACGCGAGGGATTATGGGAGCGACGGGGCGCTCCCATGTGACTCCTCTCCTGCGCGAGCTGCATTGGCTTCCGGTGGACTTCTGGGTACGCTTCAAGGTGTTGGTGATCACCTTTAAAGCGCTCCATGGCTTAGGGCCGGGGTACTTACGGGACCGCCTTCTGCCACCAATTGCCTCCCACCGGCCAGTTCGCTCCCACAGAGACGGCTTCCTCAGGGTGCCGTCGGCCAGACAATGTTGGCTGGCGACCCCCAGGGAGAGAGCCTTCTCTGTGGTGGCACCTACCCTCTGGAACAATCTACTCCCAGAGATACAAGTGATCCCAGACCTCCGGACTTTTCGTTGGGCCCTTAAAACCTATTTTTTTCAGTTAGCCGGGCTGTCCTGCTTTTATGGTGGGTTTTTAAAATTTGATATTAGTTTTAATTGAAATGTTTTAAATTATGGGCCAAAGTTTATTTAATTATTTTAAATCTATTTTAACTTTTGTGTACAAATGTTTTACTTTGGCTGTTCACCGCCCTGAGTCCGAAAGGAGAAAGGCGGTATAGAAATCTGAAAAATAAATAAATAAATAAATAAATAAATAAATAAATAAATAAATAAATAAATAAGCTTTCTCCTTTCCCAGATATCTTTCTTGTGCTAAATAAAATGGAGTGAGATGTAACTGGACTTCAATATAAAACAACTACTTTAAATTACTATTTTTTTTTTGATAGGCCTGATAATGGTTAGCCTTTACTTTACTACAAAGCGTTCATTTGCCACTGGATTGGTGATGGCTGGAGGGGCTGCAGGAACCTTCGTACAGAATAAACTTCAGTATTATCTAATTCAGAAACTTGGATGGAGAGAGAGTTTGCGTGTGTATAGTGGAATTCTATCCATATGTATTTTTGCTGGATTTGCATACAAGCCTCTTCAAAAACGTATGTAACTGCTTTGGGCATTTTTAATTAAATATTTCCTTTTGTCTGTGGGGGAAGGGAATCCATATTGGGTAAAATGATAATACAAAATAACACAAAGAGTTCTTTTCAGGCTTCTGAATTCCCCTACACAATGACTCAGACAAAACACAACTATGCCTCCCCTCCCCCAATAAATAAGTAACAAAATGGGAATAAAAGGTAATTAAATCCAACATTTAGGACAACTATTGCAACCATGTTTGCAATTTGATCTCAATCTGGGATGGCGGTTATAGACTGAATGCCCCAATGGATAGTGTCATATAGCAAATGGAAATTATGTGAGAGGTACAAGAAATGGTGCATTGCTTAAATTAAAATGTGACCCTACATTATCTCAGCTCCCTTTCCTAGACTGACCCTTTCTCAGTTTATTTAAATTGGGGTAAATCTTTAATAAGATAATATATAACCATTGACTATAGATAGAATTATAGCAATAGCACTTAGACTTAGATACCGCTTCACAGTGCTTTAAAAGCCTCTCTAAGCAGTTGACAGAGTCAGCATATTGCCCCCAACAATCTGGGTCTTCATTTTACTGACTTCGGAAGGATGGATTACAAAAGCATCCTAGGACTGTTTTGAAAAGGTAGCTATATTTAATTTAATTTAATTTCCCTGGTATATCTAGTAATTCAGTTTTTCTGCATCTGGTTGTGGGTGTGATGTAGCAGCCAATAATGTGGAATAGAGCAGAAAATGTATGTCTTTTAAGTCATAAATTCATTGGACATGCGAGTGGATAAGAACTTGACACATCTTACGTGTACAGTAAAAGTAGGTTTCACAATCATGTATTTATTAAATTCAGATTCTGGTCAATGATTGTAGTGACATTTGTCTGACAGGGATTATTTCAGGTTGTTCAGTTGCTAAATCCCGTCTGACCCTTGGTGATCCCATGGACCATCGCACCTCCCTGTCTTTTCCTGTCCTCCACTGTCTCCCAGAGTCTAACCATGCCCACTGCATCAATGACACTCGTCCTCTGCCGTCCCCTTCTCTTTTGCCTTCAGTCTTTCCCAGCATCAGGGTCCTCTCTTCTCATTTGGTGGCCAAAGTATTTGAGGTTCAGCTTCAGTATCTGTTTTTCTAAAGGACAGTCAGGGTTGATTTCCTTTAGGATGAAGCTATTTCAAGAGGCTGAATATAAATGCAAGATCAGACCCATATGGCCTGGCAATAGCTAGAATTTAAGGAAGTCAGCATGTTTGATCCTCTTTTTTGTGTGTTTTTTGTTTCCCAGATCTCAGGTATTCCACTATAGATTTTTTGGTAACTTCTATTCTTCCAAAATTACATTTATCATCCCTCTCATTTATCATTCTGTCTCCAGTCCAATTTGGGTTTTCAGATGATAAGAATTCTGGAAAGGACTAGCTCAGTTATTGTCAATAAAGAGACCTGTCACTTTGACTGTTTGCTTCTTTTATTTAATAAATTTATAGGGCAGCTTTGGGGAACAGAAAAGCTGTCACATATTAATTAGGAAAGACCCTGTCAGTATGCCTTATAATAGAAGACAAATCCATTCTGCTGGGAAATACTGTAGTTTAATTCCTGAAATTCATGTTTCCTGTCCCTTTCATTTCAGTAAAACCTGTTAAGATTTTGGGTAAACACATGCTTGGAAAAAAGACTGTTTTCAGTTTAACACCCCAGAACTTGAGACATAGGACTTCACTAAAGCAATTCAATTCATTTCTTAAATCACCCATGCTGTTTGCTTCCAGGAATACAAATTGCAAATAAAAGCGACTAAGAAGTTGCGTCACGTATCTGCAACAAATTTCCTTAACCTGGGGGAAACTGAGTTAAATTGCAGCTCCCATTATCCAGTCAGCCTTATCAAGTAGACTAGACTTAGAAATCAATGCCACATACTTTAGGTCTAAAATTACTTTTTATTGGAAGAGCTATAGTAAAAAAATTCTTGCAACTCCCAATGTGTTTCATTTTGCCCTCACTTTATCTTTGTGTGAACTAGAGAGGGGTGTGTCTGAGATGATTACTGAAATTAGTTTCTTGGAATGGACTTAAGGCACACTTGTTTGATGGTTGCTTTGGTACTGGCTTTTCCTCATGTTTTTCTAGGCCATTCCCTCATGCCTTTTACCCATTTCCACCCAAAATGCTGGCTGCGTTTTGGAAATTGCAGGCACCAGGTAGAAAAAAAACCTGATGTGATCCCTATTCATGATAAAAGCAATCTTTTTGTGTACAAGGAACTCATTTTCCCTAATGGCTGTACCTGCTCCAGCCGTGTCCAACAAGAAATGTTAGCATAGGTTCTTATGGTATATAAAACCATTCTTTGCAATCATCAAAATAATTGGTTAAACATCACACAAATTTGTCCTGTGCTCATTTGTGATACGTTTTTTATTTATGCGGGTTGCACATAACTGTTGTATGTATTGCTTTCTGTTGAAATTCATCAATATTCTAGGGCATTTGTAAAGAGCAGCAATAATTTCTCTTATTTTTACTTTGTATTTTAAAGACAGAGCTCATCCAAGTGTAGTTGAAAAATTTAAAACATCGCCATTAAGAGGTTTTATAGTTGATTTAGGTTTATGGAAAGATCGTATTTTTGAGGCATGGGTCAGTTCTCTTGGATTAGCAAAATTTGGATTCTACATACCTTTTGTGCATATGGTAAGTTGTCATATATATATATATATATATATTGGCTTTTCTGTTACAGCTTGGAACAAGGATCCCCAACCTATGGGCCATGGCCCACTAGTGGGCCATGAGGGGTTTGCAACCAGGCTGTGGTAATGGCTGGCGAGCGCATGTGTGCACAAGCGCATCTTCACTTGCATGAACACTGGCCCAGCGCATGTGCATGCTCCATTTAAGTGAGTGGAGGGCCCATGTGCACAAATGGCCGCTCGTGTGGAACCATCTCCTCTCCCACCCCACTGGTCTGCAAAGCCGGAAAAGTCTGGCTTAGAATGCTTATTTTTATATAATATGAAAAAACCTGTATATTCTAAATATTTTAAGACATGTGGCTAAACATTCGATCTTTTCCAGTCTTTTAATCCTTAACTCAATTGCGGAGAAGGGTTGCATCAATCTGGGCCACGTTGATTAATTTGTAGTAGCTGTAAGATTGCCCTTTGTACATAATAGGTAAGTGGCCACTGCGAACAAGAGAAAATTTATTTCAGTAGTGTCAGATACACCAACTGCAGTAGTAATAACTTTCAAAACTTGAATAATACTCGGTCAATTACTTTTGAGGAATAATTTTTGAAGAAAACATGGTGTCATCACCTCAGGACCTAAATTTGGATCAAATCAAGTCCCCTCTCAGTTTGATTTTTGGCAATGCATTATGGAGGCACCAATGAAGGTAGAAGAATCAAGAGAGGAGTATGAAATGTTTGAATTGTCAGTCAGTCACATCTATTTTTTTTGCTGACTAGTTGCATAAACCTTTAAACAAGTATCACTGAATTTGCGGCTATACTTAATTACTAAATTAGCTTAATTATGACTAGTGCTCACCAAACAGAGTACTTTTAACCTGACAAGTTAAAAATCACTGTCCCTTTTTTTGCAGATGAAACTTGCAGGTGATTTGGGTATTCCTTTGGAAAAAGCATCCTACATTATGGTAGGACTTGGAGTAAGCAGCATGATTAGTTGTCTTATGTTTGGAAAAATTTGTGATAGTGAAAATATCGACCGACTTTATATTAATCAGGCATCCATATTATCTGTTGGTAAGTTTCACAGTAAGCTTCTGAATGTGTTTTGCCTGAGAAATTATAGTTTTAGACCTAGAAACATCTAGAGCAGTGGTGGCAAACCTTTTACTTACCGAGTGCCGAACAAGAACACGCTTTGCATCCTGCGCACGCTCGCATGCCATCCGCGGTAACGCAGGGCTCCTCCCCACGTGCTACATGCTCAACTGCACCATCTAGCGCACACTGTGTGCACATTCTCACCATATGCGCATGCACACAGTTTTTGCATGTGCAGTGCATGCGCACAAACACTGTGCATGCATGCACAATCTCGCACACATGCACAGGGGAGCTCCGAAGACCAGCTGGTCCCCTGAATTGCACACATGCGTATCAGAGGCCTGAACACTAGCTGGGGCGCGCACGCATACACAATTTCAGGTGAGCTTGGTGACAGCTCACGTGCCTGGAAAAATGGTTCTGTGTGCCACTTCCGGCACGCGTGCCATAGGTTCACCAACACAGGTCTAGAGTATCACTACTTGCAGATATGAGTTATATAAACACAACTGCAAGTTAACACTGTTGCCAAATCTTCTTGAGGCCATTCTTGTCATGGCTTGAATTCCAGTTCCCACAGTCACTGGTGAACATGATGAGTAGGAATTAGGGAAATGGAATTTACACATGAGGTGGGTTCTAGATTGGGAGAACCTAATTCTTATGCTACTCTAGTAGAAGACACTGGGCACTTGGAACCAATGCATAGGTTCCTCAATATGTAGCATGGAAGATAGCGCACTACTACTTTTTTTTTTTTTGGTTTGATTTATATGCCGCCCTTCTCCGGAGGCTCAGGGCGGCTTACAATGCGTTAAGCAATAGCCTTCATACTTTTGTATATTTATACAAAGTCAGCTTATTGCCTCCATAGTCTGGGTCCTCATTTTACCTACCTTAGAAAGGATGGAAGGCTGAGTCAACCTTGAGCCTGGTGAGATTTGAACTTGCAGTAATTGCAGGCAGCTGATGTTAATAACAGTGCTTTAGTCTGCTGCGCCACCAGGGCTCTCTGCACCACTACTGTGCTTGAGAAACAAAATTTTTGGTAAGCAGAACTAAAATATTGGAAATTAGCATGGCAAAGCCTGATGAAGTTGCTCTATCTCAGTTAACATTATAGGGTAAATAAATACATTTTGTTCATATTGAAACCTACATTCTTCATGTTTTATTTTTCAGGTGTGGTCTACTTTATTATTCCTCATTGCACATCTTTTGGCGCTCTTGTAGCCATTTGCTCCCTTTTGGGATTTTTTGATGCAGGAAACTATGTTCTCCTACCTGTCCTTACATTTGATTTGATGGGAGCAGAGAGAATGCCTGTTGCGTGGGGATTTATGATGGCTGTCAACGCAATTAGCTGTTTTGGTCCACCCTTTGCAGGTAAACCAGTTAGTGTGATTCTGCGATTTGTCTGTAAAGAACATTGTTATCCTAGAGCCATGATGGCGAACCTATGGCACGCGTGCCAGAGTAGTGCCCTCTCTGTGGTCACGTAAGCCGTCACCCCAGTCCAGGTCAGCTGGTCTTCGGGTCTCTGCTGCACATGCGCAAGGGATAGGGTGCATGAGGGGAGTGCGTGCTAATATGCAGGGTGTGTGCGGGCAGCCCCGCATGCATGCACAGGGGCATGCACATTGCATTTTGGGGTTTCGCGCTTTGGGCATTCAGTCCAGAAAAGGTTAGCCATCACTGGCCTAAAGAAAACTATATTGCTGATGTGTCCAAGAACTGATTCTTCCCAAGACTTGCCTGATTATTTGCTTATTATATTTGTATGCCTGCAAATCTCACTGCATACAGCAGTGAATTAAAAAGAAAACCCAATATTTAAAAACAGTCATGTTTCAAAACAATAAAATAGCACCCAAGCAGGGGGAATGATATGAGCCACAGTAAGATAATATCACAGGATTTCCCCAGTCCGCTAGGACCCCCAGGTCTGATGGTACAGTCAGATCCTGAGGGACTTGTGGAATATTGAAAGGGATGGACCTAGCCTCACTTCTGGGGGTAGAAGATCTCATAATGGGAGTGCTACACCAAAGACAGCCGGTCTTCTGGGACCCAAGTTTAATTCCCTAATAATTGGGACACGCAGCCTGCTTTCTCTGGCAGATTTGGTAGGACAAGCAGATACAATGAGGAAGAACCAGACCTCTCCTCCTCAACTGCCATCACCTGGAATCAGCCCTGGAGAAAGGAAGTGAACCAGAACAGCACTCTATCACCCACCCCCAATCGAAGTCAATCCAGAAAGACTCCATGGTCAATGGTATCAAAAACTGCAGAGAGGTCAAATAGGGCAAGGATGGATGCATGATCCCCTCTCACGCTTGCCTGGCTTCTTGAGGAGGGGGTGAGGCAAATTGACCATCACTAGAACCTACTCACATGGTCCCCTGAACCAGTTTAATCAGCAACGAGGGACATGGATCTAAAGAACAGGTGGCTGAGCTTACAGCCCCAAAGACCCTGTCTGTCTCCTCTGATCAGACAGGTTCATACCTGTTCAGATAATGGCAATATTCCTTCCTAGGTATTTCCACTGGTCCTGCAACAAGGCCAGTGTCCACTTGAGAATGAATCCGAGCAACTTTGTCTGACAGATGGCTGAGGAAATTCCTCCTCATTGCTCCTGCAAGAGGTTCTCTGAGCCCCTCTTAGCCACTCAGGAGCCTGGGAGGACTCATGCCACCCAGAACAGAGTAGCAGGACAGTTATCTGCAGACACAATAAGAACAGAGAATTAACAATGCTTTGCCACACTTACCATATTTTTCAGAGTATAAGACGCACTGGACTATAAGACGCATCTACCTTTTTTGGTGAGGAAAACAAGAAAAAGAAATCTGCCTCTGCCTCCCAGAAATTTTGCCTCCTTGCAGCAAACAGCAAGCAGCCTTTACTTTACTTTCATTTTCGTTTTCAGCATAGCTTGATTAGCACAAGGGAAAAAAAAACTGCTCGAGCAATTTACCTCCTTGCAGCAAGCAGCAAGAGGCCCACGCAAAACAGCTGAGAGCAAAACAGCTGAGATTCGGGAGGCCAATCCAATCAACCTGTGCTAATTAGGCTGTGCTGAAGCTGAAAGGAGCTGTTTCTTCTTGCTGTTTGCTGCAAGGAGGTAACTGCTGGGAGGCAGAGGCCAAAGGGTGGGGAGTGGGTGGGCGGGGCTACATTCAGTGTATAAGACGCACCTAAATTTTCACCACCTTTTAGGGGGGAAAAAGGTGCATCTTATACTCCAAAAAATACGGTACCACCACTAGGTCTTAATGGCATTTCTAGCCCAGGTTTGAATTCATCCCTCATTGAGTGCCAGCAAAGCTTTAGATGTCTTTTGTCTTGCTTCATCTCTCTCAACCCCTCTATACAGCGCCACGATCCCTGAAAGGGAAGAAGTCACATGGGTACAATCTGATCCTAAGCTTCATATATCCCCTTATTCCAAGTGGCAACCAGAGCTTTGTAGCACAATAGCAGGGACAACTCTCATTCCCTTTGGAACCTATTTGGGCCCATTAGTCACTAGCGACTTTCCTCTTTCTTTTCTACGTATGCCTATATAGGTACTCATTGTTTAATGACCACTCATTTAGCAACCATTTGAACTTATGACAGCACTGAACAAGTGGTAGTTACAACAGGACTTTGTACCTACAACCATTGCAGTGTCCTGCAGTCACGTAATAAGAATTTCTGTTGCTGGTTTCTCACAAAGTCAGTGGGGAAGCCAGCAGGAAGTCAGAAGCTGTGATCATAAGAGGTTCTCGCTTAATGAACTGCACAATTCTCATTTAACATTGGTAACTCGGAATTTGCAAGAACTGTTGCAGCTAAGCGATATGGTCATTTTTTTTTTTTTACATAAAACTACGTTGTTAATGATGGCGTTTTCAATTCCAATTAGCAGTTAAAACAAGGACCAACTGTTTAGCTTTTCGGATCAGGAAGTATGTGCTGTGATTACTTAAATCTTTTTGATACTGGAATGTATAGTATCATTTGAAAGAAAATTCTGTTTTGGGAAAGGAAGCACAAAAGTAAACAACATATTTTTATTTCAGGTGCAATGTATGACATGTATGGCAGTTATACCATTGGCTTTGTAGTAACCGGGGTTTGCAATATTGCAGCAGCTGCCATACTCGCTTTAATACCCTGGTTGCAAAGAGAAGCAGTCCAGTCAACAAAAAACTACATTAATGCTTCTGTATGTGTAATAACCAATACCATAGTGCCTTGGCAATCTCCAAGTCCTTCATTAGGGGTAAGGAGTATTTGATGACATTTATTTTTCTAAACAAGAAAATTTAACCACCTCCTCCTCCTCCTCCTCCTCCTCCTCCTCCTCCTCCTCCTCCTCCTCCTCCTCCTCCTCTAGTATGAATTCTGTACCAGCCTGATCTTTGATAGACATTTTATCACAATGACCCTTTCATGTTATTAGCATTTCTGTTGACAGGTGGTAGAGAAATTAATATAGAATCTTCATCATGGTCTTTGTGATTTGCTCAAACAGGATGTGCCAGCTACGCGAAGAGTCATTTAAACGTCTCAGAGTTTAGAGTTTGGCATGAACCCCTGCCCTTTGTGTGGTTCCAGCTATTTTTAAAAAATTACATCACAAGCAACATGCTTAGCTAATTTCTCCAGAGATTCCCCCCAATTCTGTTATTTTCTTTTTCTTTTTTGTCATTTTATTCATTTTTATTTGTTCCTAGACAAATGCAAAGAATAAGAAGTACAGTTTCATTGCCGTTTGCCTTTAAGATTCTTGAAGACCCTTTTAATAAATGCCAGTAGTAGGGAGTAATCCACCCTGAAATACCTTATGCCCCTTTTGTCTGGGAAAAGGCTACATTACACAGTTTGATAAAAAAATATCAGATGTTCATAAAGAAGGCCTGATATAATTACTCTTCCTGTAAGAAATTCATTGGATACTGTACTAAAAGCTGTTGAACCCATAGCATCTAAATGTCTAGTTGAGGCCTCAGTTCCCATTTGCCTCAAAAACTGTACACTTAATTCTTGTTCAGTGACCACAGTTGGGACCAGATCTCAGTCATTAAGCAAAGTAGTTGCTAAATGAAGAATCATGTGACTGTTACTGCATGTGATTTTACTTCAGCCTTCCTGCTTACAGTATCAGAAGGATACAACTCCGGTTGTATGGTTGGGAAGGTCTCCAAATGGTTGGGAAGGTCTCCAAATTTGATTCATGAGGAAGATGAATAAAAGATTGGATCTTACAGCCCTTTTCCCTCACTCCCTCTGGAATGCTTGCCTTCACGCGGCGATAATTAGCGAGGAGGAAATGAATGTTTATATTTACAATTTTTGGAGAGGAAGTGATTACAAGGGAGTAAGGCTTGAGTTTTGGTTTGGGATCACAGTTCTTACAAGCTGATTGAGGATGTTGGGAATTAAAATCACTCTCTCTATATTTTATAATTGTCCCAAAGCAGAGATTGAAGGCTATGTGGAAGTATGGTTTATAGCCAATGAATCTGAAGATTTAAATTATAGATTTCAAAAGGAATTTGAACAGTGATCATGATAATAGATTATAGACTTTTAAAATCAGATGTACACTGTCTTTATCTCAGATACATAGTGTGAATTTAGATTACAATGAGGAAATGTGTTTGGTGTAAACTTCCTCCTTACCTATTTTCTCCCTTCTACTGATTTTCTATCATCTACTTCAATGTTTATTTATTTACTTAGTGGGAAGAAGAGGTGATTACGCCAGGAGTGAAATGTTCCTGGATTGGACCGGATTGCCCGATCCGGTAGCGATTTTTCCCTGTGGTTCGGCGATTCGGTAGCGATCGCCGCCCAGGTGTCATTACTTCTTGGTTTTAACCAGGAAGTAATGTTTTTTTACCTGCTGTGCATGCGCAGAAGGTTTTGCGGATGCGTAGAAGGTGTGCGTGTGCGCGTGCACTTCCAAACCGGTAAGGAAGGTAAGTAGATTTCACCCCTGGATTACGCCCTGTGTTCAGAGAATGGAAGAATGCTGTTGAACTGCCATCATTAATACTGTCTTTCATAATACATTTATTTGTTTTCTTACAGAGTATTACTTCCTCGTTCACAAAATCTATGGTATCTCCTGAACAAAGTATATCAGGCCATTCAAAAGGATTCAGCATGAAGTCCTTTAAGAGCATACTAAAGTCAGATACAACATCTGGTAAAAATGTGACGTCAGACCGAAGGATTTCTGTGGGTACTGTGGAATATATGAAGGTTTTCCCAGAGCAAGAGGACAATAAAGCTGAGTGGAAGCAAGACTTAACTAAATCAGAATTAGCATCTCTTCATAGTCAAACTTCCATGACCCAGGACCTACACATACCTTGTAGAAAAGAAGATGGAGTCGTCTTGAGTGAGTATGAGGGAGATGAAGAAGAAGCTGAGATTACAACTGGGGTAAGGCCTGCACAAGAACTAACCGTGCCAGAACTATTTATAAGAAGGGAAAGATCAGACTCTAAACAATTGGAGCGTTTTCCTCACAGAAAAGAAGATGGAGTGGCTTTCTTAGATGAGTATGAGGAAGAGGAAGAAGAAGAAGAAGAAGCTGAGATTACAACTGGGGTGAGGCCTGCACAAGAGCTAATTGTGCCAGAACTACTCATGAGAAGGGAAAGATCAGACTCTAAACAATTGGAGCGTTTTCCTCACAGAAAAGAATATGGAGTGGCTTTCTTAGATGAGTATGAGGAAGAGGAAGAAGAAGCTGAGATTGCAACTGGGGTAAGGCCTGCACAAGAGCTAACTGTACCAGAACTATTCATGAGAAGGGAAAGGTCAGACTCTAAACAGTTGGAGCGTTTTCCTCATAGAAAAGAAGATGGAGTGGCTTTCTTAGATGAGTATGAGGAAGAGGAAGAAGAAGCTGAGATTGCAACTGGGGTAAGGCCTGCACAACAGCTAACCATGCCAGAACTATTCATAAGAAGGGAAAGGTCAGATTCTAAACAGTTGGACCGTTTTCCTCACAAAAAAGAAGATGGAGTGGCTTTTTTAGATGACTTTATTAGTGATGAGGAAGAGCATTTGAAATATATGCCTTCTGCCTCTCACAAAAAAGAAGATGGGTCGGTGTTCTTGGAGGATATTGATGACCCTAATGAATATCAAGAGCAGCTTAAGAGCACAACTACATTGAGTCCAATGGAAGATGAAACCAAATCCAAAATGGCATCTGAAGAAAATGAAACTTCTACATCATTGAAAGACTCTGAACACACTTCCTCACAGGAAATGAAATGATGTGATATTTGCTAAAGATGAAGTTAACAATTTACCATCATAAGAGAGGAAACAACAATAATTCATTTGTAGTATTAATGGCATTTGATCTAGCACATCTGTATGACTTAGTAGTAGCAATTTCTTTGTGTTATTCTGTATACTTTTTCATGCGTGTTTACATAGCTTTTACAAATAATTGTTTTTAAAATGATTGTGTTTTTTTCATTATTTTATAACTTAGATGTACAAACAATTTGAAAAGAACTGCATTCCCAGCAGATATTAAAACCATTTGTTTTCTGCTTTTGGAAAATAAACAAGCCTTTAAGTTATTTATGCTTTGTAGCTAAATTGAATTGAGATCACCATGCTATGCAAGATAAAATATCTAGCTCAAACCCTTAATCTTCATTTTCTGCTACTGCATATAAGTGTAAAATTTTGTTCATCATATGGTGCACATATTCAGCTAACTGTTCTTAGTGCTGAGAGATTAGATAATCCAATAGTTTATTGTTTTCATGATCAATATAGGGAAGGAACAATGTAAAGAGACTAAATAGTAATGCATAGCAGGGTACTGTTTAAAATACTGTGTATTTTTCTAATCTGGTCTATAACATTAGATTAACCACCTGAAAATATACATACAGTCAGATTCATGTATATTTTTGACAGTGATAATTTTTTTTTGCATTTGACCTTTGCACGCCACCACGTTGAATTTGAAATGAACCACTCAAGAAGTGAGCAAAGTGAAGACTTTCTGCTTGAATTCAAGGGGTTTGACAAACAGGTGGCATTAACCATTGAGCCATTTTAATACAAGTGTATTCAAAACCTTTGAGAACCAGTTTGATGTGGTGGTTAAGGCATCAGGCTAGAAACTGGGAGAGTGTGAGTTCTAGTCCCACTTTAAGCACATAGCTAGCTGGTTGATCTTGGACTAGTCACTTTCTCTCAGTCCTAGGAAGGAGGCAAGGGAAAACCACTTCTGGAAAACCTTGCTAAGAAAACTACAGGAATTTTAAGGCTATAAGGCAAGCTCTTTAGTTTCAGACATGACTTAAGAGGGGGGAAATCAAAACATTACGTAGTCTAATAACATTTACCAATATTTCCCTTTTACCACTAATAAACTAAATGTCTATTCTGAAATGATCTATTCACTTCAATGTGTGATTTGCAAACTCCATCACTGGAGGTTTTCAAGAAGAGACTGGGCAGCCATTTATCTCGAATGGTACAGGATCTGTTGCCATGGGCATGGGGTTGGACTAGAAGATCTCCAAGGTCCATTCCAATTCTATTCTATTCTTGCTCTCTGTTCTCTCTTCTAATGTTGGATGCTTTCATTCTTGATGAGAATTGGCAAATTTTGGGTAGCTATCGGTAAAAAAGATCTTATCTTTTCCTGGCTCCCATTAACCACAGAGTTGAGAAAGTTCTCAATCTAGTCATTCTTCTTGCAATTAAAGCTGCTATGGCAAGTGACCAAGCTATGGAAAGCTTTAATAGCAACTACTGATTTCATATTTTGATAATCTGAAATACAGTACTTTTCATAAAGGGTTCTTTAAAATGTTTGAGTAAGGTCTTAAAATATTGAGCGCTACGTGTCATAGTTTCTAATGTGAACTAGCCATTTGTTTCCTGTCCATAAAATATGATCACTAACAAGTCTGTCTTAAGAAAAAGTGATTGTAGAAATAAATAAAATACTGCTATTTCTGTCAATATGTGTATACACACACACACACACATACATAAATCTCCTGGAAGGAACTAGAAGAAATATATGGGTTCTGATATTAACTTTATATACAGATAGGATAGGAGAGGATAGGATAGGATAGGATAGGATAGGATAGGATAGGATAGGATAGGATAGGATAGGATAGAATAGAATAGAATAGAATAGAATAGAATAGAATAGAATAGAATAGAATTTTTTATTGGCCAAGTGTGATTGGACACACAAGGAATTTGTCTTGGTGCATACGCTCCTGGAGTACATAAAAGAAAAGATACATTCCTCAAGAATCATAAGGTACAACACTTAATGATAGTCATAGGGTACAAATAGATCAGATTATGTCATACAAATATCTTCACTTTTAAATGCAATTCTAACAAACATTGCTTTGGGATCCTGCTTTGAGGGGCTTTTGGAAATGCAATCTAGAAGTAAAAGTTACTCTGCTAGATTACATGAACAGGTAAAATGGGAATGATGAATATAGAAAAAAAGGCAGTTTGGAAACAATTAAGATACTGACCATCTGCTTGGAAATATGTCAGATTATTTCTAATACGAGCATTAAGTATTTGTCTGTGGTAGAAAAATGAAACTAAAGACCTGAATGGTTTGATGATAATGAATGAAAGAAATACTGAAGGTGTACCAGTTTGATGTAATGGTTAGGGTGCTGGCTAGCAACCAAGAGACTGTGTTCTAGTCCTGCTTTAGGCATGGGTGACTTTGTGCCATCGCTTTCAGAAAAACTGACCTCACACGGTTGTGGTTATAGAGAAAAAGAGGAGGAGGAAGGAGTTTTAGGTATATCCACTGCCTAAATCTTTTATAATAAAGATGGGATACAAATTAATAAATAAAAGCTTTTGAATGTGGGATAGACTATTTTTTAGCAGAGTCAAGAATAGGTATTGGGAGAAGAAATACAGAAGCAAAAAACAAGGTGAAAGCAGAATGACTGCAGAAAGGGAAAGCAAGAATTTTATTGGCAAAAGTATTAAAAAGATAATGTAGGAGATAACAAGGCTGAACCCAAGGGAAGGGACAAACGCATCATCAGTCATGAGTTCCTGTGCACCCACAAGAATCTTAAGTCCAGAATCAACCTTGAATTTCTTTCTATTCTTATCTCCCGTGAATTTCCCTTGGCCCTTTAGTAGCTCAGATTCTTGTAGAGAGCTCAATCTTGCAATAAATCTTTATACTCATTTGAACTGCCTGAATCTCCTGATTTTCCCGTGCTCGACAGATTAGTTCCTAACAAATGCATGGAAAGCTGATGTTTAAAAATGGATGTAGAAGCTGCCTGGAAGATAATAAAAAATGAATGAATTGTGCTAAAAAGTACCACTGAAGTGCTTGAAGTTCTGCTAGTAAGAAGAATGAAGGGCATTTGGTGGAATTATGAAATGGAAGAAGTTGTGGATCAGGGGAAAACAACAAAAGAATATTGCAGACAGAGCAATTTTTGTAACATGCATAGAGAAAGAAAATTAATTGAAAAGAACGTATTAAAAGGAAGCAAGGAACAGTGACAAACGAAGAGAAAAAACAGCAATTTTGATTGAAATAAATTTATTTTGGAAGGGATAAAAAAAGCTAAATGATGAGGCTGCAGCAGAGTAAATGAAATCAATAAAGGATGAAAAGATTGAGGATGAAGCAGAGAAGATGGAACACTGGATTGAGTAGTCAAGGAAACAAATGATATATCATAGAGTACAATTGAAATGAATAATAGTTGAAAAATTTTAAGGCTGCAGATGTAGACAGTGGGAAAATGTTAATTATGGATGTGGTTTGCAACTTTTTAAGAGCATTCATGATGATTGGAAGAATGCTTTTATCCTATTAAATAAAGGATTGGAGAAGTACTGGGAATGGCAATTCTGAAAGGGAATAAGAGGTGACAATTCCATTGGAATGGCAATTCTGAAAGGGAATAAGAGGTGACAATGAGTAACATTGGGAAGAGCACTTAGCTTTATGTTAGGCAGAGATTATACAGATTAATTTTTTGTAATCTTTTACTGGTCGTTGAAAAAATTGATTCATCTTTCTTAATTTAGAAAAAAACATAAATGTTAATGGTTTGAATTATGGATCATTTTTGACAATTATAAACATGAATTGTGGTTTGTGAAATATTGTAAGAGTAAATGATAGAAATAAGGCATGGACAAGAATAAATGGAAGACTATATTATTCCTTGATTTAACATACTGTACTTATGGATATATGCATCAAGAATACTTTTGATAATGTTATAATTGTGGACATCGATGTGCATCTTCTGTGCCCAGATGATGCCAGTTTGTTGCCTGAGAGCTGAAACGATTTGCAGTGAATGTTACAGGGTGGATCTGAATATTAGTGTATCAAAACCAATTAATCAGAATAGAACTGGAAAGGGACCTTAGAGGTCATCTAGTCCAACCCTGGCTCAAGCAGGAGACCTTATACCATTTCAAACAAGTGGCTATCCTGTCTCTTCTTAAAAGCCTCCAGTGATGAAACACCCACAACTTCTGATGGCAAGCTGTTCCACCGGCTAATTGTCCTCACTATTAGGAAGTTTTTCCTTAATTCTAGGTTGTTTTTCTCCTTGTTTAGTTTCCATCCATTGTTTCTTGTCCTGCCCTCTGGTGCTTTGGAAAATAAAGTAACCCCTTCCTCTTTGTGGCAGCCTCTCAAACACTGGAAAATTGCTGTCATGTCCCCTCCCAGTCCTTCTTTTCTCTAGATTAGCCAAATCCAAATCCTGCAAATGTTTTTTTTTTATTTCCAGGGCTTTAATCATCTTAGTTGCTCTTCTTTGCAGTTTTTCCAAAGTCTCAACATCTTTTTAAATTTGTTTTAAATTGATTGGGGTTTTAATCTGTCTGGGCCAAACTATTTAATTCGATTTTATTTCTGCTTTTTAAATTTTGTATGTATGTATTTTATTGTTGGCTGTTCACTGCCCTGAGTCCTTCGGGCGGTATTCAAATCAAATCAAATCAAATCAAATCAAATCAAATCAAATCAAATCAAATCAATCAAATCAAATCAAATCAAATCAGTAAAGTAAAGTAAAGTAAAGTAAAGTAAAGTAAAGTAAAGTAAAGTAAAGCGGTGACCAAGGTAGTTTTAGTTCGCAGGAGACAGTGAAAGAAATGAAGAAATCTCTATAATTCAACTGTCTGTCATCCCTCTCAGTCATCCAGGTCATGGTTGTCCCAAAGGTGCTTTTTCAAGAGGCAATTGGACTTTCTGGTTTTCCTTTGAAGACGTTTCGCTTCAGCACTGAAGAAGCTTCTTGGATGAGAAGCGAAACGTCTTCACAGGAAAGCCAGAAAGTCCAGTTGCCTCTAGAATTCAACAGCCTTTCTCTCTCTATATATAAATCTTTCAACGCAATAGGTCGAAATTCCTCACCAGCGAACAGGTCAGCCTTCCAATTCAAGGGGAAAGCGAGCTGATTCCCCCAGCGTTTCGGCTGAACCCAAAGCCACGTGGGACCAGGATCACGCTAGATCGGTTACAGTTGGCGAGGATCGGGGCTTGAAGGTGTGCCTGTAGCTGATCCGGTAGCCCGCTCTTCCACGCCGCCGTTTCAGCCTTTTCTGTTTACGGTTGCTGTAGCTACAGAAGAGCCTCTCGGCGTCTTAAACTTCCGTCTTTTTAACCATTTCGCTCAAGCTCAGGGTAATTTGCTTCCCTCACTTCCAAATCCTAAAGAAGCCCCGGAGAAGGACGGTCAAAGGTGCGTTGCACGGGTGTGTATGATTATTTGCGAGGTTTTTTTCTTCTTCTCCGCCACATTCCCCTTTTTTTTTTTTTTTAAAAAGAGCTCCTTAATACATCTCCTTTATTACTCTTGAGTGGAACCAAATGAGCGCAGAAGAATTGACTGCGAAAAGGATGAGCGCAGGGGCTGCAAATAAGACGGCCACCTAGCGTTTCGGATAGTTCCTGGTTAATTGGGTGTCTTCGTATTCCAGACGGTCACTCTTGTTCAAACTGAATTCCAAAACAAAACAATTATATTGAGGCTTTCTGGGTTGGCTTTCAGAGACGACCTCCGAAAGTTTGGCTTTTAAATTTTACAAACCACGCGTCTATTTCAGCTGAACTGAATTGAATTGGAGTTTTGAACTCCTTAAATTGCAGTGCACGCTTAGACCAGGATTGCAAATAAAGCTGTCTTTGATTGGCAAACAAGGAAGAACATGTGCGGTAACTGCAATCATTTTTAATCTAGGAACACAGTGCCCTCTAACAGCGTGTAAACCCATAGTTGCCTGCTTTGTACAAATGCATATCTAGATAGCAGCCAGAAAGAACGACCCCGGTGTCTGCATATTTCAGAGGAGTCTTCTATGGCTCAGAGATGCTTATGAATAAAACAGAAGGGAAAAAGTTATTTTAATCCTCATACAAACAGCTTATTTCTTGAAAGAGAAATAAAAATTTCTTAAAAAGAGTCTTGGTGGCGCAGCAGACTAAAGCACTGTTAAGTAGCACCAGCTGCCTGCAATTACTGCAAGTTCAAATCTCACCAGGCTCAAGGTTGACTCAGCCTTCCATCCTTTCGAGGTAGGTAAAATGAGGACCCGGTTTGTGGGGGCAATAAGCTGACTTTGTATAAAAAAGAACACTGCTTGGGGGGGGGCAAAGCCCTACTAAGCAGGTATATACAAAAGTACGAAGGCTATTGCTTAATGCATTGTAAGCCTCCCTGAGTCTCCGGAAAAGGGCAGCATATAAATCGAACCAATAAATAAATAAATAAATAAACAAATAAATAAAAGTAATTACATAACTCCTTTGGGGTGGTTTTCTTTTAGATCAGTTGATTTCATGCTGTCAACGTTTGTCTTTAGTTTTTTTTTATGTGTTATTGATTTGTATCATAATTTCTTCATTTGATTATCGAGAGCCGCTCAGTATTGTTGAGAGCCTGGCAGTTTACAAGATTAATAATGTATTATTATGGCTGGTTGCACAACCAGCTAGATTTTTAGACTGGATTTGGCATTTTTATCCACTTATCAAGTCCTTCCCAAGGACCTGGAATAGGCCCAAGTTGTTGTTTGATGGTGTTAAAGGTATTGTTGTAGGATATAAGCTGTTCCAAAGAAAGCTGCCTTTTGAATTGATGGATAGATGGTGAATTTGTCAATGCCAATGGTATTCAAGTGGTACTCCAATTATTTTGGGATTACACCAAGGGGCCTATTATCATTGGTACTATATTTGCCTTTTTGTTTTAACAACAGTTTTTCTACTTCTTTTTGCAGGTCTTTCTGTTTTATAATTTTCTCCAGTTCTTTCTATTCTATTCTGCTATCCTCAAGTATTGCCTGTATCCCTATCCAGACTTTTTTAATTTTTCTTCTCAAGAATGTATCTTTTCTTTTTATGTACACTGAGAGCATATGCACCAAAGACAAATTCCTTGTGTGTCCAATCACACTTGGCCAATAAAGAATTCTGTTCTGTTCTGTTGTTAAGTCTGGGATGTTATGTGGCAGGTATTTCTCTACTGGGATTCTAGAATCCCTGAACACTTTAAGCTTCTTCATTTTCTATTTGTTTATTTTGTGGCCCTACCAATTCTGGCTTGCAGGTAAAATGTTATTTCTTGCAGATATTCCAATGCACCATTGTTGCCACTTTGTCATGCCTTTCAGTCATTTGATTTTTCTATTCTGACTTACATTAGTTTGAATAAGTTGCTTTGGAGCAGCCAAAATCAAGCCTTCAGTTTTTTTTATTCCAGAAGGTCCTAGAACATATATGTTCTAGAACATATAAGTATGTTTTGTTCCAGCTGTAAAGCCTTTGCCCGATTTTATCTTTATCCATTTTCCCCTTGGTGGTTTGTAGAAATTGGTCATGTAATGCAGTAGTTCGTCACTTTTTCTTCACCAAGGACCCTTTAAATAACTTTTGTGGCCATAGACCATGGTCATGGACCATCAAGAATTAACTCAAGATTTAAAGTGCTAGCCTGCATCAAATATTCACAGACCCTTGTGACATCATGCACCCCCCCACCCAGGGGTCCATGGACCACAGTTTGAGAACCACTGATGAAATATTTTTCCTTGCCAGCATTTTGTTCTTTTTATTTTGATACCCATGTTTTGTTTTCTGCACATTTAATAAGTTATTAGCTTGCGTCAATGCTTTTTCTTGGCTGTCTTTTATGTAATCAGCTAATACATGTCTTTCTTCTTCAACAGTTTGTTTGACATGAAATAAACCTCTGCCTCCATTTCTGCATGGCAAGTATAATCTATCAATATCACTATAGGGGTGTAATGTATAGTGAATAGTCACTAGCTTTCTTGGTTTTGCATCTAAACTGTCTAGTTCAACTTGTGTCCAGTTAATAATTTCAGCAGTGTGCTGTATTTCAAGTATGGCCCAGGTTTTGATGGGTTTCATGGTATTGCCACCATTCGATTTTGATTTTAGCACTTTTCTCACTCTTTGGATGTGTTCTTTATTAATCACATTTTTAACTTGTCCATGCTTGATGTTATCCAACTGGAAAATTGGAAAATGCTACTGAAGGCTTGGCCATTTGGCATTTCAATTTCATTACTGTATGCCTTTTTATAATCAATCCAAACCATATGTAAATCAAGTTTTTGTCTTTTGCAATTCTCCAAAATCATTTTATTCATTAGAAGTTGATATTTTGTATCTCTGCTTTTCCTTTAAGTTCCTTTCTACTAAGAAGGATGTCATTTTCTTCTAAATAATCTTGAATGTTGTCTGCCATTATGCCTGTGAGTAAATTAAGGACTGTATGCAAGCACGTTACAGGTCCATAGATCTCTGCTGTTACCCCTTTTGCTAGATGTTTTTGAATCCCTATGTTTTGCTGGTTATTAACCAGTCACTGATTTTCCTTTATTCATTACTTCATTAAGCTGTTTATCTATAATTGATGTAAACTAATCAGATATTTGAGCCAAAAGTCATGCAACTGATCATTTTTAGGAGATTCCAGTTTTAATCAGTTCCTCTCGGTCTTAAACCATTTCTGCTGTTTTATTAGTTCTTCCATTGGATTTTTTTTATAAATTCATTTTTAAATTCTTTTATCCATCAAACATTTTTATTATAGTTTTTTTCAGTTTCCCATAGATCTTTTCAAATTATGATTGTTTCCTTTTTGTTTAATTTTCCACTTGTTAGAGCCATCTCTGGCTTGATTAAAATAGTTGACTTTTTAACTGTCCAGTAGAGGTAATAAACTTACATATCTGAATTACATGTGTTTCATCTCTTTAGAAAATCTGTTGCCTCTTAGCTGAGGCAGGAAATTGATTCTCATAGGAGCTATAGCAAGGATGATTACACAAATGTACTGCATACCAGAAATATCTATACACATGTGGAATATTTAATCTTTACTGTTGAATTGCTCCTGATATGACTGTTGAATATTTTTCCAGTTCTTATGGAAGAAATAATTTTCTTCATCAGTGCAGTCGACTTTTTCTTGTTAAACTCAAAAGAGACGACTTCAGAATAATCCTCTTGGTCTTGGTGAGATGGGTGGCATAAAAATCTCACGTCTGCTGATTATCTATCCTTAATAAATGTTTTGAGAAATGGGAAAGACAAACCTATAGCTTGGAGAATAAAAAATGTCAATTTCCCTGGATTTCAAAACAGTCACCAGGGAAAGTATTACCTCCTGGAACAAGTGATCAGAAGGAGAGACTATCATCAGGAAATAGCACTAACGGTCTTTTCATTGAGCAGTTTATATTCCTCAATAATTCTGACAATAAATGTATGCTGGGATGAGAAGTTGCTATACCTGAGGATCTTGGTCCTTCTTTCTGGATATCAAGCCTTTCAGAAACTCGATCAGCTGCATTTCTCCTCAGCATTTCATGCCACCAGCTGCAGCTGGACTTCTTCCTGCTGTGAAACTTTGGGAAAATCCAATTCTGCTGCTGCAGTTTCCCTCTTGAGAATTCAAGAAGCCATATCTCTCAAGGAATATAGGTAAGATTCTTCTCTGTCTAAAGTAAGTTACACTTATATTATCACTCAATTACTCAAATAAATTGGGTAAGGTTTAACAGAATATAGACCTAAACGAGAAGGTATTTCTGTATTTTTAATTATGTATTTGCCTTTGGGTTTTGGGACTATGTGTAAACTTACACTTTCTTGAAAATTGTTATTAATTACAGACATTCAAACAAAAATGTTGAATGGGTATGTGTAAAACATTTCTCTGTAGTTTTTTTTTAAAACAAGTATATATTTTCACCAGTGGTGGGTTCCTCCCGGTTCGGTCCAGTTCGGCCAAGCCGGTAGCGGTGATGATATGACGTCACCGAACTGGTTCTCCCCCCTCGCCCTCCCCCCCATGTTATTCTTACCTTTTATTTGGTCCCACCCCCAATCTATTGCTGCCTCCTGAGTCCCAGCTGATGACTAGAGGGAAAAAAACTGTTTAGACTTTTGCCGCGGGGCTTCAGAGGGCCGTCCTACAGCTGATCAGTGTTAAAAGGAAACAAATGAGTTGGGTCGTAAGTGCGAGGACTGGTCGTAAGTGCGAGGACCTTCCAGAAATGACTCTGACCAACTAGCCACGCCCACCTAGTCACATGACCTCCAAGCCACACCCACAAAATAAGCCATGCCCACAAAACCAGTAGTAAAAAACTTTAGAACCCACCCCTGATTTTCACCCCGGAGGAGAAGGGGTGTCAAAAAAGTTAAGCAATGATTTTATGCCCCATCATTGCCCCTGGTTTCTTAGGTTTTCAGGACAGCTGTGGAGGGAAGTCTCAGGGCTCCAGAAAAAAAAAAGCAGATGTTCTAAGGATGTGTGGACAGTTCCTGCTAGAAAATTGCACCCTTGTGAAGCAGCATTTTGATTTTGAATCCAGATGTAGGGGTGGTATTCATTTACTTTCCCTACCGGTTCGCAAATGTGAGCACGCACGGGCATGCGCCCGGTCTCAAAAATGTGCCTAAATAGGATGGCATAGAGCCGGCGCAGGTGGGTGGGCCCACCTGCCATTTCCGCTACCGGTTTGAGCAAACCGGTCTGAATCGGCTGAATACCACCACTGATCAGATGCCCTTTTCCCATGTGCTATTAGTTGAGAACAACAGCAGTCTACTAAAGAGGAGATCTCTGGTCCTGACACTACAATCCTGAAGCCTTCCATTTTCAAAATTTATTTTTACTGCTGTTAAAAAAAACAGAAAAAGAAAAGAGACAAAGCACAAAGATAATTATAATGCAAATGCATACAAAACCTATACATAAAAAGTCCTTCAAAAAGAAAAAAAAATACAACAACAACAAAATAAAGTATACATCATTTTGGCAATTAACAGTTGCAATTCCATATGTGCATTTATATAATGTAAATATTATTCAAGCACAGGCTCCCAAAACTGATAAAGACATGCAGAGTCTTTTGCTTTTTTAGAAGAATGTAAGTGAATCCCCAGAAACAGAATGAGCAGATACAAGGATTGAGGGTATCTGAGAATGTTTCTAACACACTCAGCTACCAGGATGCCTTCTGTGGCTTGTAGCCAAGCTTGATAAAAAGTTGTGAGAAGAAGTTTGAATCTATCTTTTTACCATGGTGGAGTTCACTGAATTGCAAAATATTCAAATGCGAAGAACTTTGTTAGTCAGAATAACAGAGCGGGAAGGGATCTTGGGGGGTCTTCTAATCTAAATCCCTGCAACCAGTTTAACCAGTTTAACAACCGCTGCAATGAATGCGCGTCTTGCACGCACGCCTAACATGTTTGTGCACAACATTCAAAATACAGCAATTTGAAGCTCAGCTGCTTACCTTCTAAGGCAGCCCTGGTAGAACAGCGGAGGCACGGAAATCAGCTGTGACACACAGATCAGCTGATCCATAAAGAAGGAAATATAGGACAGGATAGGGTGGGGGCTGATGAGCAGGGCCATCTGATTGTCAGAACTATTGGTTCACCTGAACCAGTCCAAACTGGCAGCAGCCCACCACTGCCCTATACCATCCCAAACAATGTCAACTAGCTTTGTTATCATACTCTCTCACAGGATACCATTCACTTCCGTAGGATAGGATTTTCACATTAACCAAGCTCCTAACTGATGGCAGTTAAATGATATTATGGCTTAATAAAAAAATAAAAATAAAATAAAAATAAATCATTATTAAAAGTTGTGATTTAATAGCATGTTATTCACCTGACATTGTCTACTAACTATGTATTTTATGTGGCAATTCTTCAAGAAATTAATTCAAGGCCCCACATTTTCAATTCGTTCTCACTGAACAAGGTTATTTGGACTGATCAACTGCTTGCCATCCACCACATACTTGTTTTATTTGTTCTTGCAGTCTCTTCAACCTCCTATATGCCTTCCATCCTTCTTGCTATAATTCTATCCCTTTCAGGAGGTTTCACTGATTTGTTGACTGCTCAACTTCCTTGTTGTGGTCCACTGGCGGCTGCGGAGCTGGCAGCAGAGTCAGGCAGTGAGGATGTTGGGGAGGAACATAGGCCAGTCCTTGATCTGTCCCCGTCCCCACACACACACACACAGCCAGTCGAGGGTTAAGGAAACACTTTGGAACGCACTCAGTTCTTATCTCCGACTTGGCAGCGATAGACACACCGTCTGCCAAGTTACTTTATTTTCACAAACAGACAGATAAGATACGAACGTTCAAGAAAGTCCAAACAGAAATAATATTTCTCCCAGCAGTTCCGGACGAGGCTTTAGTGACTCCAAGGTTTTGCTTTGTTCGTCACAAAAGATCCTTGACCACCACTCTCTATTATATAGTCTCTGGGGTGTGGTCCAGTGACTCAGTTCTAATCCCTAGCACGCCTCCCAAGCTGCTGCAAACGTTTATCACGCCTTCGGAGGCGTGCGTCCAGGAATGATGTGTCATTATCACTTTGACTCGAATCAGCTGTCTCCTCTCCCTCGGCCGGCACTTGAGACAATGCCAGAGGGGAGGGGCCTGGAGAGGGAGGCCTGGCTGACTCCTCTTCCTCATGCTCGGAGCTTTCTTCCTCCGATGGGACAGGCTCAGAGGGCGGGGCCACAACAGTCCTGGAGTCTGGGGAAGGCTCAGATGAGGGCTCTGAATTGGAGGCAGAGAGGGGGCCAGGGCCATCGGGGAGTTATGTGCTGCCTCTGGAGCCTCCAGAGTCAGACATCATCGAGGCAGAGGAACAGGGCCTGTTCCCAGTGCGTGCATGCCAGAGCTGCCAGAAGGCAAGAACAGTTAAGACAAAAGGGATGACTCAGGAGTAGGGCTTGTAGATTATTAGCCCCTCTCATAAAACATAAAGGAGGAGCAAAGACATGTGAACCTTTGCAGGAAGCAACTTTGTTCGTTCTGGTTGATTTAAATTCTGAAGTTCCGTTGTGACTCTGTGCTCCGTGTGGCCTTGCAAAACTAATTGTCAATTAGGTCTTTGGCGGTGTGTCAAGGGAGATAAAGGTGGGTTAGCCTTATCCCGAAGGACTGTGGCAGACTTCTGTCAGACTCTTTACAAACTATTTGTGACTCATTATGGGCTGTGAATGAACATAATTCACAGCCGTTGAAATAAAAAGAGGGTTTTTGGGACTAATCGTGTGTTTTTTACTATCTCGGGAAGCCTAGGTCAGAACACTCCTTTGGAAGAGGAGCAAATTGCAAATATTGCAAATTCAGTGCAATAACTATTCATAAACCAGTTCCTTAATAAAATCTGGCTTATAGAAGTATGACCTATCTATAACAAATGGGGAAAACACATTTTTTCCTTCTCATTAAACTTAAACCTTCATTTCCCAACATGAAATCATCAGCTCATACTCTATTCTTTCAGAGCTATTACAATATAGCCTTCCTTGTTTTCTTAATTTCATAAATATACAATATAAAAGTTTATTTCATTCATCAATTCATGCTTATTACTTCTTATTCCTCTTACGTTCCAAGGTACAGTGTTCCATGTGCCATGATCAGATTCATTGACTTCTGTTGTTTATTATGGCTTTGGTCAATTTGGACATATTTTTAGTAATAAAGATGTACATTAAGTTACAGCCTTAATTGTACCCATATAGGCTGTTCTACTCCCTGCTAACAGTAAGGATATTATCTGTTAGTTTGGTACAATTTGGCCACAATGCCACTTCTACCTCAGTGGTGGGTTTGCTACCGGTTCTGTGGTTGTGGCTTGGTGGGCGTGCCATGGGTTGGTGGGCATGGTTTGGTGGGCGTGGCAGGGGAAGGATACTGTAAAATCGCCATTCCCTCCCCACTTCCGGGGAAGGTTATGCAAAATCCCCATTTCCTCCCAATCGGGAGGCAAAGAATAGATGGGGGCGGGGCCAGTCAGAGGTGGTATTTACCAGTTCTCCGAACTACTCAAAATTTCCGCCAACGGTTCTCCAGAACTGGTCAGAACCTGCTGAAACCCACCTCTGTTCTGCCTCCATTTCTTATCTCTTCTTTGGTACCATGTTGAACAATGATGGCATATTTTGGGTTGTTTCTCATAAAATAAAAAATAAACGCATTCCTTTAATTTAGGTTTAAAGTGATTTCTGAGCTTTTCATTCTAGTTCAGTATTAGGCATAACCAGGCTATTGTGGATTGTTCAACTAACAGGGATAAAAAAATCCTGACATCTTTTTATATGTAAACCAAATCTGCCCATTTCTTGGTGTTGATTCTGGTGTGGGCTCTGTTATTTGAAACATAGGTAAGGAAATTGCCCACATGAGGTAGCCAGTTGAAAGATAACAGTAATAAGGAATTCTTTATGCTGGTGCTATTTGGTCATGTGGGCAATTTTGGGAAAATTGGGGAAATACATCTATGTAGTAAGGGGGTTGAATGACATCCTATCAAGCATCAAGTTGATGTATAGTATATACCTTGAGTAGGGTCTGTATATAGTGCTAAATAAAATCCTAGGATCTGAGCCAATAATGTGGTTAAACCCAGTTTTCCCTATGTATAACTTCTGTAAATTGGAAAGGTCCCAAAAGCATTCAGAATATTACCACAGCTATTTCTGATTATTTTATTTTTAGTGTGAATATTTTATATACACACAGAAACAAACATGGAGTCAATTCCCCAGAGTTATGAGACCAACACAGAAAACACTTCTAGACATACCCTTGAAGAACAGAAAAATGGTCTAATCAAAGGTAAGCACAGGCATATTTTATGTAATGTGTGTTTGTGGGTGTGCTTTTCTTGGGAATTGCTGTTTCTGTTGTTCACTTTTTATAGAGAATCCAATAAGGCTACTTCCAAATTACTTATTTCCAGCATTTTCTGTTCTGTGGTTTCTTTCAACCTGATCTCCAATAACTTTTCCTTTTATTAATAAGAGTTTAAGTCAGGGGTGAAATTCAGCAGGTTCTGACAGGTTCTGGAGAACCGGTAGTGGAAATTTTGAGTAGTTCGGAGAACTGGCAAATACCACCTTTGGCTGGCTCCAGAATGGGGTGGGAATAGAGATTTTGCAATATCCTTCCCCCAGGAGTGGGGAGGGAATGGAGATTTTGCGATATCCTTCCCCTGCCACGCCCACCAAGCCACGCCCACAGAACTGGTAGTAAAAAAAAATGAATTTCATCACTGGTTTAAGTACTACTGCAGCACCCTGCTGGCCAAAATGGGGCATGGGGGGACCCCGCACAGGGCACCCTGTGCCCTTTTTCGGTCTGGACGGCCTCCTGCAGCACTCTGCTGGCCAAAACATGGGCCAGATTTAAATATCCCATGTGCCATTTTGGCTGCTAGAGGCACAGCGGTCTGATCCTTTGCTATTTCCAGGCCAGCCCTGTGAGCCAGATTTAAGCACCCCACAGGCTGGATTTAGCACACGGACCTTGACTTTGATACCCCTGGTCTAAGGCATTTAACTGGAGCAAAGAAAACACAGAATCTATGTGAAACAATTGCCCTTTTGGGCATTCACATGTCAGAGAGGGAGTCTCACTCTGTATCTTTTATGGATGCTAACTTTGTCATTCATCTCTAACTGCTCCAGTGATGGGTTTCAAATTTTTTTACTACGGGTTCGGTGGGCATGGCTTGGTGGGCGTGGCATGGCATGGCATGGCTTGGTGGGCATGGCTTGGAGGGCATGGCAGGGGAAGGATACTGTAAAATCTCCATTCCCTCTCCAATCCAGGGGAAGGTTACTGCAAAATCCCCATTTCCTCCCAATCAGTTGGGACTTGGGAGGCAGAGAATAGATGCGGGCGGGGCCAGTCAGAATTTTTACTACTGGTTCTCTGAACTACTCAAAATTTCCACTACAGGTTCTCCAGAACTGGTCAGAACCTGCTGAAACCCACCTCTGAACTGCTCCCACCAGAATAAGTGCTGACGCTAGAACTTCCTGCTTAATTGAATCTTTGCAATTTTAACTGAAGGAAAGGAACTTGAAATATACAATGTGGAAAATGAATTTTAAAAGTTTTTATTTAGCCTCCCCCCCTTTTAAAGTCATGCAACTTATAATGATTCTCTTTCCATCACCACCTCTTTATAAAAACCAACGTACATCTTGCTCCTTTTGCTTCTTTCTTGAAGAATTTTGGCCTGAATGCTTGCCAAGTATTACAGAAGAAAGGGAAGAACAATCAAGGGAGGAGAACATTCCTTTGTCTCCCTCAGGATTAGGGACAAATATGAAGACTCAAATTGTAGATGACAGGTGAGAGCTTATGCACAAATCTTTTTTTTATCCACAGGTATAAAATGGAGCTATGATTTAAACTGTGTTATGCATGCTCTTGTCAAAGAAAAAGATGAAGGAGTTGTCCTTTAAGAGTTAGAAGGCATTCCTGTTATCTTTATAACTGTTGTAAGTAGAGTTGGCAGAATTGCATCTAAAGCATGCAAATAATGAATTTTATGTTAAAAGTTTTAAAATGTATAACCCCATAAGTTATTCAAGTGCAGACCTAATATGGCACTTTTGCCCTGTTACTGCCTGACAACTGGTTGTATGCGACCCAGAGTCACTTTGGGGAGATGGGTGGCCATATAAAATATACTAAATAAACATATTAATTAACCGGAAGGAACAAAATAAGCTTGTTTTCTGAAACTTTCTATAAAGTATGGGTGTGGAATGTCTTGTCTATAGGCATAATTTTGTCTACTAGGTGAGCTCTTCTCTTCCCTGAGAACTTTTCTGGAGAGGGTCAGGGGAGAAGATGGCTGAGAAGAGCATAACATGCCTGCAGTTAATTGGGAATCAACAAATTGCCCATTCATTTTATTCAAATATGCTTTGTTATTCCTGTCTTAGATCCATCAGACCTGGAGTTGGAAAAAGACAGAAAAACATGGAAAAATCCTTTGAAGATCTGAAAGCAGATTCTTCAAGAATTGAGATACAATACCAGGTACCATGAGCTAAGTGAGAAACAATGCCATGGAGAATTTAATAGGGAAAATGAATCATGTTTTCTTAATTGTTGTAGAAAAATACTGTTTGCTTTACCAAAACATCTTATATCTCGCTGCTGAACAAATAATAATTTTCCTCCTCATTGACCATCTGTACTACTATAAAACATTTTATTTATTTATGTTATTTATATGCCGCCCATCTCACTATCCAAAGTGACCTGCATTTCCTATTATACAAGAGGGATTTAATGGATCCCTCAAATTAAGGTCTTTGGGTGACAAGGAAGGAAGGGGAAATGATCTCTCTATAGAATGTCAAGCATATTCATCAAGACAGGTATAAAAAAGACACAGTGAGCTTTCAGCTGAAAATCACTAGCTATAGGAACAGAGGTAGAATAAATGCAGAATTATTTTGCTGGATATTAAACAACAAACATGGAAATGGATGAAAAGAGTGAAACAAGGAGCTGTTGGCTGAATGAATGGGATTAAAAATAAAAGCACTGAATTCCAGAAGGATTATTTGATAAATATGTATGGGAGTAGCAGTGTTATGAATATACAATGGAAACAAATGCTAGTGTCAAAGAAAAAAGGATGGAAAAAGGAGTAAATGCTCCTAGTAAATGCTGTGAGAATGATGAAAAATTGTGAGATTTTGGATACAGATAGTATAATGTTTAAATATAAATGTGGTTTAATTATGGACTGTGTGAAGTTTATATACAAATATACAGCAGTAAAGGTAATAATGAATCCAAAAAATACAGAGGGATAAGACTAATAAGGATGTCTGGGAAAGGCAAACCTTAAAGGTTTTAAGTAGAGGCAATTAGCAAAATCTGGGAAATGCAGCGAGACTTTATTCCATGTGGGCAATGTGCCAGCCAGATGCTTATTCTTCAGAATGTCACTGAGAAATTTATGAATATGAGAAAAAAAGAGAAGAGTACATAGGCTTGAAGTTGCAGGCAAATGTTAGATTGCAAGAGGCAACAAGAAGTGTGGATCTGAAAATCATCAATATCTAAGATTAAGATTTGACCCTTTGCAGAATGTCTTACTAACGATAGAAAAATCAGTGGGAACATTTTAAGACACATAAATGCTGGTAGCAAGGTGGTACATGGTTTACTGTAAGGAATGATTCCTGAGAGAGCTGTAAATAGTAGCCTAGAAGAGACTGCTTTTGCTCACTTTGGTATACGGAAATGAATATTGAGTATGATATGAGAAATGTTTTATTTTAAATATTTTAAAATCAGGCTGATGTGTTCTAAATCAGAACACATCAGCCTGGTATCTATGAGACCACCTTCTGCTGCCAATAGCCTCCCACCGGCCAGTTTGCTCGCACAGAGAGGGCCTCCTCAGGGTGCCGTCGGCCAGACAATGTCGGCTGGCGACCCCCAGGGGGAGAGCCTTCTCTGTGGCGGCACCTGCCCTCTGGAACAACCTACCCCCAGAGATACGCACAATACCAGACCTCCAGACTTTTCGTCGGGCCCTGAAAACACATCTATTTCATCTAGCCGGGTTGGCTTGACCCCATCCTTACGGTTTTAAATTTATAATTGGTTTTAATTGGGTTATATTAAATTGATGGCCAAAATTATTTAATGTTTTTTAAATTGCTTTTAAATTTTATATGTTGTGCTTTTACCATGGCTGTTCACCGCCCTGAGTCCTGTTGGAGAAGGGCGGTATACAAATTAAATCAATCAATCAATCAATCAATCAATCAATCAGGGGTCTCTAACCTTGGCAACTTTAAGACTTGTAGACTTCAACTCCCAGAATTTGTTAGCCAGCAAAGCTGGCTGATGAATTCTGGGAGTTGAAGTCCACAAGTCTTAAAATTGCCAAGGTTGGAGACCCCTGTTCTAAATGGGTACTTAGCACTAGAAATAGCACTTAGATTTATATACCGCTTCATAGTGCTTTTACAGCCCTCTCTAAGTGGTTTACAGAATCAGCATATTGCCCCCAACAATCTGGGTCCTCATTTTACCGACTTCAGAAAGATAGAAGGCTGAGGCTTGAGCCGGTGAGATTTGAACTGCCGAACTGCAGCTAGCAGTCAGCTGAAGTAGTCTGCAGTGACTGCAGTGACAAGTAGCCTACTTGAGATATATGTAATAAAACAAGGATGAATGGCTGTTAAAACATTATGGATTGAGTACAAGTGCATGATTAGTATGAAAGTAGTATATGCTCAGTTAATTAATATCTTTAATTTCTTTGATTTAATGTTTGTTATGTCTGTTATTCCATTTTCTGTCGTTTGCATTATGCTGGTTACTCAGAAAGAGACTGCATGATGTGTACATGTTTGTCATTTGCTTTCAGAGAAGAAAATAAGAAAGGGAAAAACATTTGGGAATTGAGTAGCAACCTATATCTAGATGTAAAGTTTTGGGTGCAAAATTTAAATAAATAAATGAAAAGGAGATGAGCTGTTTATTCTGGAATCAGATTTTCTCTCTTTAAGAGTGCATGCTTTAATAATGATTAGTACGAGCTAAAACATTGGCTTATCTATCATTACATTATTTATATTTCCATATTACTTGCAGGATTCCAGTGAAGCAAAGATGACGGATCCAAACTCATTTCTGGAATATCCAGAAGGCATTGTGAAGTGTGAAAAAAATAGAGACAGTCTTGCCAGGAGCCCTATCAAACTGCTGGGAAGAATCAGCTTTGATCAGCAGAATCTCTCATCTCCTGATCAGTGGAAAACAGGAAGACAACTGGGAAAATGCTTGCAATTAGAAAGAAAGGTTATGTTCCCGGATGATAAAAGTACAAATTGTTTTATTTCCAATGGTGTTGTAAAATGTCAGCGTGGTAAATATGAACCAAGGTCAGAAAGCAGAAAAGAAAGTAACTCTGATTATGATGCTGAAGAGATGGTAAGTGAAAAAGAATCTGAACTACCGTTTAATTGGTCCAACTGTTCACAGCAGTGGGATGAACAACTAAGTGAAGTTAAGGCACAAGTAGATGAAAAAAACAACTCCTCTTCTTCTTCTGGTTCCAAAGAACATTCTGGTATATTTTTCAGTGGATCCACCATTTCTGAGATTCCAATATGGCTTATGGAAGATTTAGATGGTGATGTATCACAGGTAACAGGAAAGTCAAGGAATTCTTCACTAGATGTTTCTGACTTTCAGAACATAGAATGGAAACAGTCTAATCCAGAGGACCATAGTTCCAAATCCAAGATTATTCAATGTACACAAAGGTTTGGGCAGTGCAAAAATAAATGTAACATTGAAGCAGATGAATGTTCAGATACCAAATTGGGAAGGAACCCTGGGTTTAAGAAAATCAATGATCAAATCATAAATGTTACAATTAAACCAGAGAAAAATCAAGAGACGACACCTGCTAAATCACAAATGAAGCGCCACAACAGTGCAAACACTGGAAAGAGATGGAATGCAAAATCCTCTTCGAGTGATTCATTCTGCAACGATTCGCCTTATCCTCCCTATCTCACAAGGTGTGGGCTCCATAGAGCATCCAGCAGAGGCAAGGATGGGGGACTCTCTGATGCTGATTATGCCACAGATGAGCCCAGTGAAGTTGAGGATTATGTCTTAAAAAGCTGTGGAAAATCATTTCCCAAGAAACTCAATGCTCAGAAACTCATGAGCCAAAAGAACAGCCCACAGACCACAAGCAGCAGCAGCAGTAGCAGTGAATCTAGTCTCAGAGATGGCTGCTTGAAATATGAAAAGCCTTTCTCTTCCCATATGGCATCTCCTTTTCATCCCCAAGAAGCCACAAGAGTTCAACGAGAGCCTGAAATACTGATCAAGAGTATTGCAAGCAATTATGGTGGAGAACTAAATTGGCAGGCTCCTTCTCTGAGAAATGATCTTGTGGCTCACCTCTTCCCTGTTTTCAAGAGCAAAGCAAATCCAGATCATAGGAAAGACACTCAAGGTAATTTGAAAAATATATGCTCTACTAATGCAGTCATCCTATAGGAGGCTGGCTGGGGTATTCTGGGAGCTGAAGTCCGCACAGAACAAAGTTGTTGAAGTTGAGACACACTGCTTTATACCGAGGTTTAATGTTGGTAGAAGGTTTTCTTGAACTAGGCTGCCACCATTCAGGCTGAGCTTTCTAATGTAGCCTCTTCTAATCTGTGAGACTGGGAAATTCTTGGCCTTTTTCTCAACATTTACCTTCAGCTTAGCTTTAGGAAAACTAGGGTTGGGCAGATGAATTTTGAATCTTCTCATCCCAAAGGACAAGAGGGGCAGAGGACAGAACTGAGAAGATCTAAGGTCACTCCCAGATTCACGGTGGGGTAGCTATGCGCCGGTGCATGCGACAAAGGTTTTAATGGAAAATTCCAGTGTTCAATCTCTTTGAATGAAGAGATGAAGCCAAATCTCTTGGTTAAAAAAAAGGAGTTTATTAGGCATAAAAGGAAAAAAAGAAAATTAAATAACAAGGCATGCACAAGCTTTCCAATAAATCAGTACATTAGACCAACTTAACTAGCTACGTATTATCTCCTTGAATAAGAGGTTTCAGCACATGTTCAGAGTTCATTGCAGAAGATAAAGTTGGAGGTCATCTGGACCTTCTGATTGGACGTTACCAGGGAGGTTCCCCTTGCTGTTACCTTTTTCTCATGCATTATTCTTATCTTCTTTATAGAAGGCAGAGCGTAATTAAAAGCTAGACTTTTTGGAGATGCAGCCTGTAACTTTGCCCAGTGAATGCACCAGCTCAGATGAGTCTAGTCTAGTAGCTAAACTGCCTTCCTGATGCTCCTTAAAACAGTGATGAAAATATATTCTGATTTTCATCAAGTGCATAAAAGGGATTATATAAGAGAGGACTTAAAAAAAAATACATAGGAGCTGAATTCCATCTGCTTAGAGCTTCCAGCACAATGCAATTCTAATGTGCTTCATTGTGTCATACCATAGGATAGGGATTTGTTGTGAATGCTTTATAATTGTTAGAGATGAAGTAATTCTTTCTACCTTTTATTCTATTAACCACTGAGGACAAGAGGAGAGATAAAAAAAGAATTCTCTTGGCTCTTTGTCTTGTCTTTGCTTTGTAAGCCTGATAACAGAAGGCTCCCTTTTTTAATTGTTTCCTACAAAAAAATATATATAAAAAAATAAAATTGCTTCCATCCTTCCTTTTCCCCACTCTGTAGTGAGGGGAGGCTCTCAAGAGAGGCAGTCCTTCTGTCTAAGCATATAACCTCCTTAATAATAAAAGGGATTAAATTTTTCAGAGCTTAAGCACTGGATATTTTTGTTGATTTTCACTGAGCTTGGTACTCCTCACCTATACTGTTATGGATACAGATCTATTGAATGAACTGGAGGATTAAGATTAAGTCAACAGGTTCCCTTCAATAATTTTAATAAAGCTGTGATAAGAAGGACCATCAAAATAACATTTAGATTATCATTCCTCTGAAAGTTAATTCAAAATTGGGTGACTTCATTGAACTGCAATTTTGTGGCAGGGTGGGAAATTGAGGGGAAGATAAATTGATTATGCAGATGCAGGTTACATATGATACCAATTACAAGTATCTTACCAATTAACATGTATAATGTTGTAAACATCCACTGCAGTGGTGGGTTGCCCCTGGTTCGCACTGGTTCTATAGAACCGGTAGTAAAACTGGCAGGAGGCTCCGCCCACCGCCCCCGATGTCATCAAAACGCTTCTGTGCATGAGCAGAAGCTTCTGCACATGTGCAGAAGAGTGCGCATGCACGTGAGCGAAGCAAGAACACACTCACAGCCCCGCTGCAAACCGGTAGTAAAGGTAAGTAGAACCCACCCCTGATCCACTGTGTTTGTTGAAAGCTTTTCTGAAATTCCCTGAAAGACTTTGATTATGTGAGTTTGACAATTTCTTGCTTAGTGGTTGTTAAATAATGATGGAATTTGATGAGATTCCATGGCACAGTTCTATGAGTAAGGTGAACACTAGATGGCGGTAAAGAGATACAGAAATCTAGTTGCCACCCCCCTGTCCTCATTTTTTTTGCAGCCTAGTTCTGATACTCTTAATACTGATACAACTTGCCAGTACCACTGAAAGTGCCCAAGCCTGCCAGGGTGACTTGTGTCTGCACGCCACGAATACAACTTCAGTTCTTCTTTCCATCTGAGAGGTTTGTTTTGGAACCCAGAGAGCTTTATTTACACCACTGGTGCCAATTGAAACCATAAATCACATGTGGGCTTAATATGTTATATGTACTGAACCAGAATTTCAAATTTTTTCCCCCCCCCATGTAATATCATTTGGTCATTCTGATCAGTAGTGGGTTTCGGGCAGTGCTGGGAGGCTCCGCCCACCCGCCCGGACATCATCATGGATGCTCTGTGCATGCGCAGAAGGTTCTGCGCATTTGCAGAAGCGCCGCGCGCGACCTCACAATTCCGAACCGGTAGCGAAGGTTAGTGGAACCAGTGGTGGGATTCAGCCAGTTCACATCACTTTGGGAGACCCGGTTGCTAACTTTATGAGCAGTTTGGCAAACTGGTTGTTGGAAAAAATAATTAGGACAGAGAACCGGTTATTAAATTACTTGAATCCCACCACTGAGTGGAACCCACTACTGATTCCGATCCCTTGTTTCTCAACTTCTCAACTTTAACAGGTGTGGGCTTCAACTTCCAGAATTGCCCAGCCAGCATGGGGAATGAAAAGGGTTTCACGATACTTCCATTACCTTACTTGACTATCTTGTTAATACCCAGTAATATAATCAGAAGAATTTCTTTCTAGAACAAGCTCCAAAGAGGCAGATGGCTAAGCCAGAAGAACACAAATGGGAGGATCCTGTCAGCCACAGAGAAACCTCTCTGTTAGCTCAAATGAAAGACGAGCAAGCAAAAGCAATGGATTTTCTCAGGTAAGGAAATTAGGAAGATTTATTTAGGATAGAAGTATAAATCCTTTGTCTTTCTCTCTCTCTCTCTGTCTTTCTATGTATACTTGTATGTATGCATATGCATGTGTATATGTATGCATTCATGCGTGTGTATGTTTGTATATATGTGTGTTTATGTGTATATATATATGTATATATACATATATATATATATATATATATATGTATGTATGTATATGTATGTATATATGTGTGTGTGTGTGTGTGTGTGTGTGTGTGTGTATATATATATGTGATATTTTTGTAATCAGGGTTTTTCCTATGTTGATAAAAGATGTTAATTGGCCATTAACATCTTTTATCAACATAGGAAAAACCCTGATTACAAAAATATCACACATTTATACCTATGAATTAAAAGGAATAAATATATATAGGTCCTCTAGCCAGGTTTTTCCTACGTAACCAAGGTTTTTCTGCAGCCCTAGCTCAGTAGAATCACATCCACTCGATTCTGGGCTTTTTTCTTTTCTGGCAGCCAGCAAGTTCCTGCTGCCAGGTGAGAGAACAGGAACTTGCTGGCGGCCAGAAAAGAAAAAAGCCCAGAATCGAGTGGATGTGATTCTACTGAGCTAGGGCTGCAGAAAAACCTTGGTTACATAGGAAAAACCTGGCTAGAGGAAGTAAGAAAAATATATATATACATATACATATATACATATATACATACACACACACACACACACACACACACACACACGTATTCACACTTTTATATTTATAAATTTATAAAAGAGATTAGACAATCATTTATCTGAAATGGTATAGCATCTTCTGCTTGAGCTATGGAGTTGAACTAGAAGACCTCCAAGATCCCTTCCAACTCGGTTATTCTGTTCCTTGTTCTAGCAAGGAAAAATAAAAAAAAACACATACTGGTAGAAATAATGAAGAATAAGAGAAAAGGTTAAAAAGTGTAAAATGTTCCACATTTGCACTCGGGACTGGAATCTCATCAGACCTATTTCTAACTCTGAAATTAGTATTTGAAATATTTATCTGTTTCCATGTTTGTCGTTAAGCAAATGGATCAGATGGCAAGGGTTGAAAACAGTAGGTGTATGCTGAGAATAATAGAAGAGTTTAATGTGCAATTAAGTATGCGAAATCTGAGTACACGTCCTTATGATTTACTTATCGGAGTAGAGAGAGATAAAGGCAGATATATTTAACATTAAACAAAAATTAGAAGAAATTGCTGGATTGTATTTCTCCTCCTCCTGGATCACAAGAATGCAATTTGAGGCCTAGTGAAATTGTTCTTTAATCATTTCCTGAAAGTCAACTAATCTAGAATGATGGGTTAGAACAGACTGACAACTGCAAATATGGAGTCATTTCAGAATTATTGTTTAGATACCTTTAGGCTGTGAATTGAACATTTACAGTCCACCATTTAGAGACCCAGCTATCCAGCGGGATCTGTAATTCAGAGACAGAAAACATTATTGGTACTTAGACTGTCCCTGATTCTCTTCTTGGTATCTCCAAGAAAAGATCTGAAAGCAGTTGATGAGATCCTTATTTAGATGCCACAAAGCAGGGGTGAAATCCAGCAGGTTCTGACAGGTTCTGGAGAACCGGTAGCGGAAATTTTGAGCAGTTCAGAGAACTAGTAGCGGAAATTTTGAATAGTTGGGAGAACTGGCAAATACCACCTCTGGCTGGCCCCAGAGTGGGGTGGGAATGGAGATTTTATAATATCCTTCCCCTGGAGTGGGGTGGGAATTGAAATTTTGCAGTATCCTTCCCCTAGAGTGGGGTGGGAATGGAGATTTTGCATATCCTTCCCCTGCCACGCTCACCAAGCCACGCCCACCAAACCCACCAAGCCACTCCCACAGAACCGGCAGTAAAAAAAAAAATGGATTTCACCACTGCCACAAAGCCATTTCCAGTGTGCAAAAAAATAACAATAACAGAATTGGAAGGTCATCTAGTCCAACTCCCTGCTCTCACAAGAGACCTATACTATTTCTGATAAATGGCTGACCAGTCTCTTTTTAAAAGCCTTCAATGATGAGGCACACACATCTTCCAAAGACAATTTCTTCCACTGGTTAATTGTTCTCACTGTTAGGAGTTTTCTCCTTAGTTCTAGGTTACTTCTGTCCTTGGTTAGCTTCCATCTATTGTTTCTTGTCCTGCCTACAGGTGCTTTGGTAAATAAGTTGGCCCCCTTTTCCTTGTGGCAACATAGGTGGCGCTGGGTGAACCAAAGATTAGATTTATTAATTTCATAACATGGCTTTTGGGATATGCCAATCCCCAAATTTATCTGGGTTGTTGATCAAGGCCAAATTAAATTTCAAGGCAAGCATGAATGTCCAAATTATTGTTTGTAGCATTGATATGCAGCTTTGCCTCTGATGGAAGAGAATATTTATAGATCAAGGAACTATAAAGTTTGGTTGTTTCATTAGGTAACATTTAGGTAATAAACTAGGTAATATCATCAATGCCCAAAGGGAGTGAGGCTGGTTCTCATTTTATATACTAATGGCTTGCCCTGTCAATGTGGGTGGGAGGAGTGATCTTGGTGTTTCCTTGATTAGGTTGTTGTTTACTGTTAGCTTGTTTGTCTGACTTGGTAGTATCTTGATTGGGGCATGGTTCACTTCTTAATTGTTGGTCTAATGTTAATCTAGTGTTATTCTCTGCTTACTGGGTATTGATTGACAGTGAGGAGGGGTTTGGTTCTTTTTCTTTCCTTTTTGGCTTTTAGTGGTATCTTTTGCAGATGTATTTTGTAAATGATTGTGTGCAGAGGTGGGTTTCAGCAGGTTCTGGCCAGTTCTGGAGAACCGGTAGCGGAAATTTTGAGTGGTTCGAAGAACCGGTAGTAAAAATTCTGACTGGCCCGCCCCCATCTATTCTCTGCCTCCCAAGCCCCAGCTGATTGGGAAGAAATGGGAATTTTGCAGTAACCTTCCCCTGGATTGGGGATGGAATGGAGATTTTACACTATCCTTCCCCTGCCACGCCCACCAAGCCACGCCCACCAAGCCACGCCCACCAAACCATGGCACACCCACCAAGCCACACCCACAGAACCAGTAGTAAAAATTTTTGAAACCCATCACTGATTGTGTGTAGATGTTGTTTACCTATATGTGAATGTTGATGGTCGATTTGTCTGAGCTTTGTCTGTCTTTCTGTGTATTCCTGATTACAATATCAGTGGATGGTGATTAGACATTTAAATGTTCTTCTTGGAACTTTTTTTTTAAAAGTAAAGGGGATCTGATAGATTTCTGGCATTTGCCCTTATATCTTTTTTTTTTTTCATGTGTTTTATTTTACATGGATGATAAAATATTGCTGACCCTGTTTGTTCAAATTCCAGCCATTCACAATTAAATGGAGGGGGGGGGGGAGCCACTGGTGAATGCTTGTCTTCCTGACCATATGATATTCCTATTCTTATAGTTAGAGTGTGTTTTTTTCCCCAGCAGAAGAAAAATCAGCCAGTATGATGCTGTCCAGGCTCAGTCATCACATCTGGACGAATGTAAGAGTCAAGTAACTTTGAAACTTGACAGAGAAAAACCAGAATGTAAGACACCCTTGCCAGCTATTAAAAAAGAGGAAGAGTCTGAACAAATAAGAGTAGGTGGCATCTTTTTGGTTGTAATTATATTGGCACCCTCAGTTCACTTTTTCAAATGAGAATATAGAACAGATAATTGGGGAATGTTCTTGATATGATCGCAGTTTGATTTAAAGGAGAAAAACAAAATGACTTGAGTGGAAAATATGATCCCCAAAGCAAGTGGCTTTGTTTATTTTTTTAAAATAAAACTATTATGCAAAATTTTGGATGCTCTTACTACTAGAAATCACAGATGTGTTTACCTATGTGTGTATGGAGAATGTTTTTAAAGAGACCTTCTCTGCTTCCTATTTTCACTATTCTCCCTAAACCATTTTTTTAAGGTAGCCATTGTTATCTCCAACTAGAATTGAAATGGAATAATCTGTGAATGAAATGTGAACATATGGTTGCATACCTAGCTGCCAATAGGAAAAAAAAACCCTGTTTGTTAAAGAATATCTAAGATCAGATATCTTATTGGACTGGCAGATCATAGAACTGAATGATGATATTACTAAATCAGTTGATCTTGTCTGCTTGGTTTATAGGCCTGTACTGTCTGATAGGAGATATTTACAAATGCCAAAAAATAATGACTGAAACCGCCATCATATCTTCTGAGATTTTGGAAGAAGTTCCTTCCAGATTTCATGAGACTGTTTCTTCCAAAATCTTGTGAATGTCAAGATGTATATCTAAAATCTGTTACAATCTGTTACAATCTGTGTTGCTATGTATGCTCCTTAGAAGTTAGTTGGAATTTCACCAGAATATTGCTTAGTGTTGATTTCTCTGTTGTCTGGCGTTTTATATGTACACATGCAGTGATCAGATGGAGAAGGTAATGAGGAGCAGCCAAGTAACCTTAAAAAAGATCTATTTATCGGAATTTTTCCTCTTGCTGTTCTATGTTTGGTGGTGAAAGATAGCAATCACATTGCATTTTCAAAAGAATTTCCTTGCCAGATCTTGGGGTAAAGTTAATGTTTAATTGATTCCAGCCTTCCATCATTCCATTTAGCATCATCTTTAATATGTGTCCCTGCTGATTAGGTCAGATGATAGAATTTATATTCCAATTCATCTGATAGACAAAAGGTTGGAATTAATTGGCCTTATTGCAATAATTATCACAGGAAGACCTGAAGGACAGGTCGTCATGGAGAAGTTTTACCTTCATGGTTTCCAAGAGTTGACACTGACTTTTGGCACATAATCAATTGCAATAATTACAAATCGACAAACTCTCAAGTTCCCATTTTTCTCTCTTTGTGTTGTTACTCAGCTCTTTTTGCATCATTTGACCTGGTGGATGGGGTGGTGGTTCAATAATATCCTTTAGGTGCCTGCCTAATCTCTCCCAGTTTAACATCTCCCTGGGATGCCCATCCTCCATAATTTCCCATCTGATATGGATAAAGACTAAGCTCTAATGTAAATACTCAGTCTTCTACCAGAAATGGATCAGTCTTTTTTTCTCCTTGAAAACAATATCTGCTTTCTAATAACAGATGTTGAAGAAGCAAATTGCAGGCCTACAGGAGGAGTTCAGGAGAAACAAGATTCACTGGCAAGCTGCCCACAGCAGGCTAAGGAGTCAAGTGGAAGCACTGACCAAACAGAACCTGGATCTCCAGGATGAGCTTGGAATGTCTGAGCATCAGAAGATGGAAACCCAGAGAAAACACGGAGCAGTGGATATTATTAACAGAAGATCAGAAACACCGGTACTATAAGCAAGACTTTTATTTAAGTTTAATGCCTTGGCTTCCTTTCCCATGCTTTCTTCAGAGTAAAGACCTGGGGTCTTGCAAAATATTCCATTGGTAACAGATTATTCTCTAATACAATGCTGTTCAGACCAGCATTCAGAACTCCTCCTAATGAAATCTTGCAATTCATTTAACCAGCATATCAATTCATAGGGAGGTATTAGTGGTATTGGAGCAGGTAACAAGCTGGGATTTATTTTTATTTTTTTTCATTAGTGTGCAAGGACAATAAATCTCCTGGAAGTTGGCCCTTTCTTTTCTCACCAAGGAGTTGACTGCTCTAAGGGTGACCTTCGTTTTGTTTGATTTTTTTTTTCAAATTCAGGTGTACTGAGAATCACTACTGGCTGTATTTCACTCACTTAAACCATTTTTTAAAATTGTTATTGTATCATTTCCTTCCTAGCTTTCTGCTGCTATCTTGAGAGGGACATCCTCGCAAGAGTCTGTAGAAGAGAGACTGTTGCAAGATAAGCACAAGAGTCTCGTTGATGTCCATGTGAGAAGGAAAATATCATTTGATGATTTGGCTCATAATGATAGGAATGCCCAGGTAAGTCATGTAATCATGATGATGGACAAAAAAAGAAAGAAAGAAAGAAAATGCTTTCACCATATAAAGAACAGGCACAATTTGTATAGTACTGTAGCTGCACTATGGAGGCCGGAGCTCAAATTCCCATATGAAATGAAAGGTGATATGGTCCAAGGGTTAATATTCTAAGCTAGATGTAACAAGATCCTAATTTCAATCTGGTTGCTTCTATGACCTCAGTAGGTATCCTTGGGTATATGTTTCCCTCTTAGCTTTGGTCCAACCAACTTTAATATGGCTGGGCTGTAATTCACAACGGCAACTCTGGCTGTAGTTTTGGAAATTGTCAGGATACTTGGATGGCATAAGGTAGAATGTTTACTTCACCAATTATAAAGCTAACAGTGGATGATTAAGGGCACTGAACTCTAAAAACACAATATAAATAGATGGTCATCACTATCATCATGGATTTCTATTACATATCTCATCTGTTCTTTCTTAGTTGCATCTTTTTCTAATAGGGACCACAAAAGGTATTCTTGTAAAAACTTATAATGTCTTTTAGGCAACCAGAAGGCCATTGCTGAGGTCTGAGTCACTGAAAACAGCAAGAGGAGAACAAAGAACAAGGAACCCATCTAAAATGCTGAATAATAGAAGTATAACCCCTACTGGTCAGAGGACACCCTATCGAACACCATTTCAAATTCAGAAAGTAATGTGGATTCCCTGAATGGACCTTTTCTTTTAGTATTTCTATGTAACCCAACTTTGCCAAATCTCTGTGCAATGTGAAACTTTGTAAGTAGGTAGGTAGGTAGGTAGGTAGGAAGGAAGGAAGGAAGGAAGGAAGGAAGGAAGGAAGGAAGGAGGAACCCAGCATAGGAGAGAAATTTAGATAAAGCTTGTGTATTTTTCCTAGGCAAAGTACCAGTTCAGAGTAATACCTTGTGAGTGTAGTACAGCAGTCTAAGGTGCTTGATTATTCATGTCTTAGTAGTTGTATCATCTGTGAACAATCTGTGAACATGTTCCAGATTACCACCTTTTCCATGCAAAAAGCAATTAGAAAACAATCTTGAACTCTTGAACATAGACAGAAAACATCTATAAGCCCATCGCTGCTACTCCAGTTGATCTGTTCAAGAGTTTAAGGAATGTAAATTGAAGGAGTGCTGCACCCTGAATTACCATCAGTAATTCAACAACAAAACAAAGCAAAAAAGAAAGAAAGAAAGAAAGAAAGAAAGAAAGAAAGAAAGAAAGAAAGAGAAGAATTCACTTCTACCTCAGCTGAAGAGGAAATGAAATAAATTTAGTACTTCTCTCCTTTTTTATCTTTATAGTTTCTGTCACATATTTGCTTATTTTCAAAATACTACAGTGAGATGTTTTCTGAATGTTGAAATTCCCTTTCCTTTTGCATTTTGCAACTTGTTGTGGTGATAGCATGCTATAAATGCTTGCAACCAAGCATTTTTCTCAGTATCTGTAACTCTGGTTCTATGTTGTGGTGAGGTCTGGATTACAGGAAATGCATCCTTAGTGATGCCTACAATAAGAAGTTGGTGGTCTTGGTCCAGTCTGGAGTGGGCAGTTTGAGTCCAAGACGAAGGCCATGAGGTGATGGAAGAGTTCTCTGCAAGTGTGAAAACCCGAAGCTCAACAGAGTTTGAGCTCTGAAAAGCAAATGCCAACTTTGTTGTCCTTTCAGCTAAAACCATTCAGGCTTAATGTTCTTGAAGGATGTGTTCCAAAGTAATGTTGTGGTCCACCAGCACCCTGTGGAGCTGGAGTGGAGTTGGACAGTGAGGAGGCTGGGGAGGACCATGGGCCAGTCCTGGAGTCTGGGGAAGGCCCAGACGAGGGGTCTGCGTCAGAGGCAGAGATGAGGCCAGGGCCATCTGGGAGTGATGCGCGGACTCCGGAGCCTCCAGAGTCGGACAGCAGAAAGGCAGAGGAACAGGAGAAGCTGAGAATGAAGTAATTCTCAGAAGTTCTAATAAAATATGTTTGTTTAGGTCTGATTGTGTCTGGTAATAACTACTTCGGCCTAGGTGACAAGTAAGCAATTCTCTGTGCTATTGCCAAATATGATAATTTAGAAGTCCTTAGCTGTATGGGAAGTTCTCTTTTGCACTCGAACACAAGTAGAACACCTCACCGTCTTTAAGATTTTACTGTTCAGACTATTTTGATTAGCAGTCGAATGTACAAAGATTGCTTGTCTGCAGGTGTTGAATGTAATGCCAGAATGCCATGGCCCTGAGCCCTTTCCCCAAGTTTAGGATTCAAGCTTGCCTTTTTTTTTTTGTGATGACCCATATTCTAATTAACTAGCTGTTTTTGACTTTTATTTCAGACATCTTGCGAATAGTGCAGGTAGTTCTCAAGTTGCAACCACTATTGACCCCAGTATTTCTGTTGCTAAGTGAAACAGATGTTAAGTGAATTTTGCTGCATTTTACCACCTTTCTTGCCAAAGTGGTTAAGTGAATCGTTGTGCAGTTGTTAAGTTAGTAATGTGGTTGTCCAGTGAATCTGGCTTCCCCGTTGACTTTGCTTGTCAGAAGATTGCAAAAAGAGATCACATGATCCCAGACACTGCAACTGTCAAAAATATGAATCAGTTGCCAAACATCTGAATTTTGGTTACATGACTAAAGGGATGCTACAACAGTTGTAAGAATGAAAAATGGTCATAAGTCATTTTTTTTAGTGTTGTAACTATGAACAGTCACTAAATGAACTGCTGTATGTTTTACCTATGGATAAAAATTCAAAAGGAGAAGGAAAACTAGGAGGATTATTGTTGGCTGCTTCCGTTCTTTGACTGAGGCACTTCTCTGATAGTTTCATCTCTCCTATTTCCATAGCACTGCTGCATGAGTATTCTCCCTGCTGTCTTCCTCATTGTAGACCACCCTCTCCTTGAGTCAACCAGTGCCCTTCCTCTGGCACAAAAGTGTCCCATCCCAATTTTGGCTCTTCCCTCGCCATATTTTCTGTTAAAAACCTGAGAAAAACATTGGCCTGCCAAGCTGCTGGGCGACAGCACTTAGGGAGGCCAGAGTGAAGATACCATGGTGTCACCATGCCAGGAAGACAGGAAAGGGTAAAACTTCTAAGTAGCAGAAGTAGGTTAAGGCAAGAGTTCTAGCCAATGGATTCACCTGCCTTGAAGATCAAGAGGAAACCTGGTAAAACTGCATTTGTGCCATTTTCTCTAGTACCAAAGCTCTCTATAGAAGCCCCAGGGGCATGGTGCAAGTCTTTGATTGGCACAGAATGTTGTAGAAAGGTATTGGCGAGCCCTGGCCAATACCTTCTGAGGATTTCTTGGTGGACATGGTCTGGATGACAGACGGAACCAAGAGGTATTTAGAATCTGTTTTTTGGGTCCTCAATGGAGAGAGAAATGGCATGAAAGTCTACCTATTTGGAATATATCTTCAGGTTGCCTATAAAATCCCCAATATCTCTATCACTAGAACAGTTTTATCCTATCTGATGACATAGTTGGGAAATAACTTTTAAGAACTGAATATTCTGGCTGGGACTTTGAGAAGATATCATACTGAATAAGGCTTATATAGAGTAATAACTGCTGCTGTTAATTGTGTGTCAGTCTTGATTTCACTGAAAGTGGGCAACTCTTTATACATCTAGACCTCTCAAGTATTGGTGTGTGCACAAATATTTTTATTCATTAAAAAGTTGCCTCTTTGCCGTAGGCCTCACCTCAGTTGACTTCTAACCAGCAACAAAACCATGGAAGAAACACACCCATATCGGAGTCTAACCAGGGCATAGACAAGAATACCGCTTCATTTTTGTATGTAAAAGGTAAAATATGTGTAAAAAGAAGGCATCTAGTAACTGAAGAATGGATTCCTTTTGCTAGCTAACAGCAACAGACTGTATTGATTTAAAAATGGCTTCTGAATGATCTGTGCTTTACTGTGTAAGTCACTAACCATTTTAACCTATTGGTATTTGAATTCCTTTAGGCATATGCTCTTCCACCTCAGGTGCTTCAGAAGATGCAGTGTTTTCAAACAGTCTAAATGCTGACATTTTAAACTCCACACGTATGACTGATGTGGAAATTCAGGTATGTTTTCATACAAATATCAAATATCAAATATTATCTGTAAACACAGATAATGTTTCTATAGTTCTGCTTTAAAATAAAAGCCTCCAAAACCAAGGGAGAAGCTTCTTTTCCTCAAAAGTTAAATTGAGGTGGCTTTCTCATCACCTCAAGTAATGAGAAGAGATATTAATTGCTTAATATTTCTGCAGATGATGGAAGATCTTGGCCATAAAAGGACTCAGAAGGTTAAGGCCTCTAGGCCAAAGAGCGTCCCTGCAAATGGAAGGAAAACACCTGAAGGCAATCTTTCTACATTTGAGAAGACTGAAAGAAAGGTTTGGGCCCCTAAAGATTCATCTCTTATACTTCCTTCTTATGTATGTATTGTCAAATCAGCATCTTTCTTGGGATGATAAGATATATTTGGAATCTTGTGTAATCTCTGATGAATGGCTACTATTGGAGGATTGCCTCTGTTCCGTGGCTGGCATGGTGATTATCACCAGTTTAAGAAGAAAGGATTTCCCACTTGTTATCTTTCTTCGCTATCAGCCATGCTATAAGTATACATTTCCACTTGCTCAACAGGCTTAAGATATTTTGTTCAAAATTGACTTGATCCCTACATTAAACTGCTATTAACTATGATTTTAGTAATTTGATTTCACAATTTGTGAAAGAATTTTGCCTGTCACAATGGTATGAAAGTGGTATCTTAACTATATTTAGTCTTCTCTAAATTGGAGTGAGTAGCAAAATAATCCTAGGATGAACAGATAATTTTTCTTCAAGGTTAATGTTTCTCAAGATGAATTTTATTTTCCCTGCTGTTTTTGTTTTTTTACACTGCCACCATAAATACTAAGATGCTTGTTGTGGAATAACAATTCCATACCCAATGAGTAGAGGAGGCCAGCAGGTACAAAGTTTACTCTGTAATAGTAGGTAAATTAGCCCTGGAAGAGCAGATGGTTACAGTCTCCATAAACATACATGGCGTGATGTGTCCATTTCTTGTTGTTTTTGCCTGAAGTGGATAAACTTTATAGTTTTTGCATACAATCTTTTAAAATGCTGATAAGTACTAATTTATTGCTTTGATTTTCTTCTCTGTTTAGAGCAGTGGTGAAATCCATATATTTTTACTACCAGTTCTGTGGGCATGGCTTAGTGGGCATGGTGTGGCTTGGTGGGCATGGCAGGGGAAGGATACTGCAAAATCCCCATTCCCACCCCACTCCAGGGGAAGGATACTGCAAAATCTCCATTCCCACCTCACTCTGGGGCCAGCCAGAGGTGGTATTTGCCGGTTCTTCGAACTGCTCAAAATTTCTGCTACCGGTTCTCCAGAACCTGTCAGAACCTGCTGGATTTCACCCCTGGTTTAGAGATAATAGATAATTTTCCTTGAAGGCTTTTCTTTTTCTTTTTGTATGTTCAATAAACACCAGGGTAATTCTGCTCTATTTTTGAAATTTTTTTTTTACAAGATTCCTTGAATTAACACGTCTTCTAACATACTTAAATTCCCCCAAATTGCAGAAAAATCTGTGTTGGCCACTAGAAGAAATAGTTTTTCTGTGTTAGTCTTTGCCTATGCTTTATTGCCTTATTCCTCCCCTTTCTTTTAGGGAAATACCTTGTTCTTTGGTTATTGTCTTTGGTAAAATAAGTTATTCTTCCCAAATTCATTCATGTTTAATTGCTGATAGTTTTTTCCCCTCAAAGCCAACATTACTCAGAAGAGCATCATCCTGTACTGAAGACAAGGTTGGTGGAGAAGTGAAAGAAGAAATTAAGTATCTAGATGGAAAGGTAAGATAGTTTAGCTATATATATAATCAACCAATGTTGTACATATCCTACATTAAATAAGAAATATGAACTTTGGAAAGCAGTATCTGCTTGAACACATGGCTCTCTCTCTCTCTCTCTCTCTCTCTCTCTCTCTCACACACACACACACACACACACACACACACACACACAGGAAAACAGGAACACACATCCACACAAAGACACACGCACACAAACCTGCTCAAGACATACTATGTACTGATATCCTAAATCATGGTTAATTGGACATAGACTACAAGGAGACATGTCACCTTTCTTCACTGCTACCATATTTGTGTCTGTTTGATATTAACATCAATTGTTGTTCTGTTTCAACTATGAAACCAAGGGGACTAGTGAAGTTGATTAGTGTCAGGGTAAATCACAGACTGAACTGTGAATTCGGTGTGTATGGTATTCCCAAAGGTGCTTTCAAAAAAGATAACTGGGCATTCTTGATTTTTCTTGACAACATTGCACTCCTCATCCAAGCAGCTTCTTCAGTTCTAATTAACCGGTGGGAGGTGGAAAGGATCAAGATCAAATCAAGAAAGTCCAGTTGCCTTTTTGAAAGCACCTTTGGGACAACCATGACCTGGATGATTGAGAACCGCCATAGATGTGTGTATGGTATATATGTGTGCATGTGTATCATTCATTTTCTGTCTTCATCGTCCCTGTTTCAAATGTCTCCCCTGACTCCGCTCCTATATTGCTTTTTGACTTTTAAGGTGGTTCAAAATTGTCCCAGCCATTTTGAGCTGCAAACAAAGAAAAGCAATGTGTGTACTTGTACATATATAAGGTGGATCAGGGAAGCTGCAGGTAAAGAAAAGATAAGATAAAAGATGTAGGAACTTTGGGTATCATGGTTAGCTTCAGAACAATGCAGGTTCAATTTGCTGGATAAAATGGAACTGCCTTTCATACATATCCTTAATTTGAGGTTGTGCATGCTGGGCAGTTAGTTTCATTTGGTACATGTTTTGAAAAATTTATTTGCTGGAAATGTGTTCCCCATCTGCTCTCCGAGAGGTCTTGCATAATCTCCTAGGTGCTCCTTCTTCCCATACAGCTGGTTTGGGTACGATGGGGGTCACATAATGTGAAAATTAAACTATTACAGGCATATGTCTGTGCCATATGGCAATTCATCAATGTGCAAATTGGAGCACCCCATGCAGGACTGACAGTCTCCAAGGAGATGCTGATTATGTTGACTTGTAGAGAAATTGAATTTATAATGCAATTTGTGCCAGACGTGAATCTCATAAAAACAGCATTTGTGACTGGCAGCAGGATTCTTTCTGTCTTAAAGAAAACTTGAGATTGCTGCTCGTACATTTATTGAAAGATATTGAAATTTAGCTTTGCAGAATGTTGCATGTTACATCTGTCCCAAAAACAGTTGAAGCAAGGAAAGAAATGCAGCTATAACACAGGGCAAGCGTCAAAAAAGCAGCTCAAATACAGTATAACAGGAATAACAGGTCAAATATAGCCCTTTATACAGAGCTTTATAATAAAAGTTACATATAAATAATTATGATTATAGAGCCTAATGGGGTTGCAAATCTATATTGGCTTTATAATAACATATATATAGCCCCTATTATTGAGAAGGAAGGACTCACTGGAGGCTGGGAAAGATTGAGGGCAAAAGAAGAAGGGGATGACAGAGAATGAGGTGGCTGGATGGAGTCACTGAAGCAGTCGCATGAGCTTAAATGGACTCCAGAGGATGGTAGAGGACAGGAAGGCCTGGAGGAACATTCTCCACGGGGTCACGATGGGTTGGACACAACTTCGCAACTAACAACAACAGCCACTATTGAGTTTGTGGGAGTGTAGCCAATGTAGATGCTGAGATATTATTAATATTATCTCTTTTATTCATTAAATATGAAACTCAGTCAACTGATCATTTAAAAATGTATCACAAATACAATTGACTGGTGCTAATGGTTGATACGGGTTGCTGTCAGCATCCTAGGTATCAACCAGGTACCTTCTTAAAATATATGATGTTCCAAGTAGCACAGTTTTTTGCAGTTCCGCTGGTGTTATTTCAGGAAACTGCAATTTCTTGATGTGTTTTGTAAAATTCTTGGACATGGAACCAAGTGCCCCAGTAACAATGGGTATCAATGTTACATGTTTCGATGGCCAGGTCGTGAAAGTTCGTGATTTTTTTCCAGTTATTTTATTTCGACTCTGCTGTCTCCTGGTACAGCGTTGTCAATAAACTGTACGCTTCAGCCCTTGACAACCATGATATCTGGCATGTTGTGTTCCAAATGATGATCCTATTATTATTATTATTATTATTATTATTATTATTATTATTGATTTGTTTAGATATTTTCTATATATATTTACTATATATAGTTGCACATCTTTCAAGAGTGACTCTAGGGAGCACATAGAGTATTAAAACAGATAAGCCCTGCTAACCCTGTAACAACATAATATACATGATAAAGCATCCACAATAATAATCCAAAATAGCAATAACCATTGTCCATTTTCAATCAATAAGGACCAAAGGAAACCACCAACAGAGCAGGTTTAGCCTCATGACTCAAGGGGCTGAGGGAATATCCAGGTCTTTAAGCCCCCTCCCCACCACCCCTTTTCTTGCTTTATAGAAATACTACATACATATTCATAGGGAAATATTCAATGAGTTTGAGTTGAGTATTGCAAGATTTGAGTGAAGATCCTTGAGCAGCTAAGCAACCTAGCTTCCATTCTCACAAGAATCTCTGGAGGTGGGTGGCATATAAATTTAATAAATTATGATGAAAAATACGGTCACTTTCATGAAGATGGATTTCTTTCCCTTTCTTTAATCCTTTTGCAAAGGGAAGATGTATCCATGATAGAAGTACTAGCAACTTTTTCCCACCCAGAAGTGTAATTACAAAACATGTAAAATATGTCTAAAAAGGGTTCCAACATCATTTGATATTTTTTAAAAAGTTGGGGCTAAAAAAAGGTATCCCAGTTTGAGCGGAATTCCAGTTGCTTCCTGCTGCCATATTTTGATTGGTCCAGTGGTAGAATTCATTTTTTTTACTACTGGTTCTGTGGGCATGGCTTGGTGGACATGGTGTGGCTTGGTGGGCATGGCAGGGGAAGGATATTGCAAAATCTCAATTCCCACACCACACTGGGGCCAGCCAGAAGTGGTATTTGCCGGTTCTCCAAACTACTCAAAATTTCTACTACCGGTTCTCCAGAACCTGTCAGAACCTGACATAGCACCCTTGGATTGGTCTCAAATAGTGCATTTTTTTTTTACTTTGAGAATAGATGTAGGTAACACAACATTAAATGGGCCACTACTCCTTCACCTTCCAGGTAGAGGGCTTCTGTTTTACCAGTCACAAGGCCTTGCACAAGAGTTTCATTTTATTGTCCTCCTGGACAATTTTTTTTAATGGAAAGGAAAATGATAGAGGAATGTTGGAAACAAGTGATACAAATAGAGAAGGATACCTTCTTGGCTTTTCTGTAAAATTTGATTGCAGCATAGAAATACTGTAAATGAATGAAAGAGAATTTACATATGAAAGAGAATTTACATACGAAAGAGAATTTACAAATGAATTTATGAACACGTGAATAAAGAGATAAACTTATCCTAGCTTGCTTTTTCCATTGCTCGGGTGGATCTATTTAACAGCCAAATTTGTTTTCAAGAGACCCAGACACTACCTTCTAGTGGAGACATGATCTTTTAAGAGTGATGTTTGTTACATTGTGGCTGTCCATACAAGAAAGGATGCATGTGTATTCTCAAACATCTGGTCTTTGCTTCAAAGGTGAAGCAGCTGTTCACCGATGGACGCAGAATTACTATATACCCCAATGGAACAAAGATGGAAATTAGTACTGATAAAAAGACAGCTACTGTTACTTTTTACAATGGCGATATTAAAAAGATCTTAGCAGATCAGACAGTGGTGAGTATGTTTGTTTCTATTTCTCTGCTTTAAAGCTATAGCTTTAGCAATGGACTGCTGAATTCTGAATGATTAATCTTGAGAAGAAAGGAGGTAAATGTTGTGGCCCGCCAGTGGCCTGTGCAGATTGTGGCTGATTCTGTCTTTGTGTGTGCTGCGTTCTTTGGGGCAGAACAGTAAATAGGAGGCCGTGTCATTTTCTTGCAGCAAAATATGAACACATTTATTTCAGCATATAATTCCATAGTCTGTCCATTTCAATAATGCATAAGGCTAAAACATCTGAAGAACGGTTGCAGGAATTGGGCATGTCTAGTTTAATGAAAAGAAGGACTAGGGGCAGGGGTGAAATCCAGGAGGTTCTGACAGGTTCTGGAGAATCGGTAGCGAAAATTTAGAGCAGTTCGGAGAACCAGTAGCAGAAATTTTGAGTAGTTCGAAGAACCAGCAAATACCACTTCTAGCTGGCCCCAGAGTGAGGTGGGAATGGAGATTTTGCAGTATCCTTCCCTTGGATTGGGGTGGGAATGGAAATTTTGCAATATCCTTCCCCTGCCACACCCACTAAGCCACACCACGCCCACCAAGCCACATCCACAGAATTGGTAGTAAAAAAATTTGGATTTCACCACTGACTGGGGTGACATAATAGCAGTGTTCCAATATCTAAGGGATTGCCACAAAGAAGAGGGAGTCAAACTATTCTCCAAAGTACTTGAAGAGGACAAGAAGCAATAGATTGAAACTAATCAAGAAGAGAACCAACCTAAAACTAAGGAGAAATTTCCTGACAGAACAATTAATCAGTGGAACCACTTGCCTCCAGAAGTTGTGGATGCTCCAACAGTGGAGGTTTTAAAGAAGAGATTGGACAACCATTTGTCTGGAGTGATATGGGGTTTCCTCCTTGAGCAGGGGATTGGACTTGAAGACCACTGAGGTCCCTTCCAACTCTGTTATTCTATTATAACAAGAGTGTTACAAGAGTATTACTTTGTCATGATCATGGGAAGGATCATAAAGAAATTTAACTGAATGAAACCCTTGAATAACCTTGAATAATAGTAAGGGTAGACCAATTTCAGGCTTGCAGAATGAGTTATTTATTTATTTATTTATTTATTTATTTATTTATTTATTTATTTATTTATTTATTTAATATCAAGCTGGAGCTTAGTGCAAGAGTCAAATAATTAAAATTAAGAAATTTCAAAAACCAGTAGCCCATGGATACCGGAATTTCTTTTGATTAGCAGACCTGAATGCAACTCATAGCATTTCCACATTTGCCAATCTATTTGGCATTCTGTAAGTCTTTTTTAAAAAAAATATTAAGTTAGGGCAGGTAGTCCTCATTTCATTACCATAATTGGGACTGGCAATTCCATTCCTAAGCAACACGGTCATTAAGTGAGACATCACATGACTGCGGTGCAATTTTATTGCTGGCTTCTCCACTGTTTCTACTTGTCAGAAGTTGGCTGTGAAATCTGCAAATAGCGATCATATGACTGCGGGACACTACGATGGTCATAAACACCCATTGGTTTCAAAATGCCGGAATCTCGCTCACATGACCATGGGGACCTGCAATGTCATAAGTGTGAGGACCAGTCATAAAGTTACTTTTTCATTAGATTGGTAACTTTGAACAGTTGCTGAACAGGGCAGTCATTAAGCAAGGACTACCTGTATAATGTTTGAGTCAGGGTCACTTTATGAGCACTCTTGTTAAGTCCTTTAAAATAGGAAATCCCTGCTGATTTGTTTTAAACAATCCAGTGATCTGCTGCTAGCATCAACTCAACCTCCGTCCGGGTCCTCTTTGCTGTACAAACCTTCAGTCTTCCCAGAGTGCCTGAAGCAGTGGTAGGTTGCCCCCGGTTAGCACCAGTTCTATAGAACCGGTAGTAAAACCGACGGGAGTCTCCGTCCACTGACCCCGACGTCATCAAAACGCTTCTGCGCATGCGCATGTGAGCAAAGCAAGCGCGTTCACAGCCCCGCTGTGAACCGATAGTAAAGATAAATAGAACCCACCCCTGGCCTGAAGATATATTTAAAAATGGAATTTCAGAATTTCAGACATCAGCCCTACAGGGGTGGATTTCAAAACCCGTCGCTACCGGTGGGCGTGTGGGCGCTCATGCGTGACGCTTCTGCACATGCACAGAAGCATCCGGGCGGATGGGCGGAGTCTCCTGCTGCCGCTGCTACTGGTTCGCCCGATCTGGGGTGAACCGGTAGCCAACCCACCACTGCAGCCCTAGCTGCAGACAGTCTGGAGGGCCTGAGGTTGGGAAAATGTTCTTGAGGGATGTGATTATATACAAAGAAATAATTTTAGCAGCTGCGTTTTGATTAGACTGCTGAGGAATACTGGGGTCAGTTGCCCTATTGATATTGTATGTTATGTTTGCATATGCATACAAAGTACTTGAATTGAAAAACATAGTGGTTCCTTCTCTTCCTTCCCCCCCCACCCCCAAATATACTGATGTATTAATAAAGGAGAATATTTGTAGCACAGGATTGACATGAGAGGTCCTTGGTACTCCCTGAGCTTACTTGTTTTCTTGCAGACATTTCATTACCCAAACTAGGTAACATCATCAATCCTAGCACTGATGATGTTACCTAATTTGGGTAATGAAACCTCTGCAAGAAAACAAACAAGCTCAGGGAGCACCAAGGACCCCTCACACTGATATATTCATGGGCTACTGATTCAGTGCAGTTTCTTTCCATTCCCAATCTTGACATCCCAATGGAAAAAAAATCAGCACCATTGGAAACTAGCCATGCAAGTAATGCAGCTAGCTTTTATGTATTACTTTTGTCACAAAGATATTAAATAGAAGGAAAAGTTTTATTTAAAAGATATCTGGAGGAAGAGATGGTATGCAACCAAGATTTGTTCCCTCTTTTTCAGATTTATTACTATGCAGATGCACAGACAAGCAGGACTATTTATCCAGATGGCTTGGAGGTGCTGCAGTTTCCAAATGATCAGATTGGTATGTGATGTTGGTATATTAAGTTTTAAATTAACTTCTTGAGCAATGTTAGGTGTTAGATAATAGATTACTCTTCTCTATGTGTTGGACTACATCTTACATGATCCTAAACGACTTTGGCCATTGGAACTTTACTTCGACACATCTAGAGTTGATAGAGGTAGCAATATAACTTCAGATTAAAAGTTACATGTTTTTGTACCACTTTCTTTATGAAATGGCCACCAAAATAGACCCTGAAGACTTATGTAGACCATGAAACACACTGGCTTAATAGAGGTAACATATTTTTCATATATTATATAAACTTCCTTATTGTCCTTCAGTAGAGATTTCTGGGGCAGTTCACAGTAGACAGATCTGTCTGGAGCAGGAGATATTTAAAAAGTTTGTATTATCAATCTATAGTGATATGCTAGCTGTATTAGAATCAGCATAATTTTCCGAACGTTTATAACTTATTGTATTTAAACAGAAACATCTAATAGAGATAGATAGATAGATAGATAGATAGATAGATAGATAGATAGATAGATAGATAGATAGATAGATACAGATTTTCTGCAGGTTCCTTTTATAGGAAAGTAAAAAATTATGACATTATGGCAGAAACTGACATTTTTGTGAGATGGCACATTGTTTCTTTTGTATGAAGTGAATAATTATTTATGCACATTGTCACAACTGCAAAGTAGACAGGTCTGTCTGGAGTAAGATTATAGTTTGCATTATCAATCCTTAGTGATATGCTGGCTGTATTAGAATCAGCAGAAATTTCCTCATTGTCTCCAGAAAAAGAAAGCACATTTATCAGTCATTATATTTAAACAGAAACATGTCTAACAAATAGCAAAGTTAGAAAGGACATTGGAGGTCTTCTAGTCCAACTTCCTGCTTAAACAGAAAACCCAGACAAATGGTTGTCCAATCTCTTCTTAAAAACCTCCAACATTGGAGCCCTCATCTAATGTAGTGTGTGTGTGGGTGTGTGGGTGTGTGTACACACTCATTGATTTTCTGCAGGTTATTTTATAGGAAAGTAAAAAAGGCATTATGGCAGACACTGGCATTTCTGTGAGGTGGCAGATTGCTTCTTTTATGTGAAGTAAATTATTTATGCATATTGTCATAATTGCAAAGTAAGATATAATATTGTTCTTGAACTTTTCTTGATTTAATAGAGGGAACTTCTTTTGATATCTGATGTTAATAGTTATGAGAGTTTCTGTGGTAGCTTTACAGTTGGAAGAAACAATTTAAGAAGTGTGATTGTGAAATAATATTAGGTTGTATTTTTTTCCCCAGTGGAGAATTGCGTTTTACATAGTTACATGCATTATGTATAATAGCTTGCTACTATATTCCAACATTGATTTTTTTCCCTACATATTCTACTCTTCTGTTTTCTGTTTGGAAAACAATATATGTAAACTACCTTCCCTTAATTAGGGAGCTGAAGCCTCAGCAGGTTTAGAATTGAAATGGGCCACCATTCCTGCACAGGAAAACTGTTGTAGCCTGCTGTTGTTAGATCACTATATATAATGGCTATCTGTGTATATTTTATTCATAATACATTCATACTGGGAGAATAAGGGCAATTTGGTTTACAAGGAATTTTGAATTATGCCCTTGTTAACAGAAAAATATCATCCTGATGGTACTGAAGAGATCATCTTTCCGAACCAGACAGTGAAACGTCGCTATGGTGGAGGTTTTGAGGAAACCATTTTCCCAGATGGCACAGTGGTTAAAGTAGAAAAGTAAGTAATTACAGAGATATAGACTGGACACAGAAGACAATGGTACTGACTTACCGTAAGTCAACATATCAGTTTCTTTGTCAGGAACTATTAAAAGAGATCAGATCTTCAGTAGCTTTTTCTGCTGCAAGATTTGTGAGTCCTGACTAGACCAAACTATAGATAGTCCTCAACGTATGACTGTAATTGAGCCTTCCCTCAATTGCAGTTGTAAGTTGTGACAGTCAAAAAGCAGGTCACCGCATAACTGGATCCAATTTTATGGCTTTTTTTTATGGTGGTTGAGAAATGAATGTGGACATTGGTAAGCAAATCCACTGTTTGTTATGGGGTATTTTTTGCTGGAAATTGGAAGCAAATGGTACTTTCTGGCAAAAACGTTCTAAATCAGTCATGTGATCACAGGGCTCTGCAAATGGCTTTTTAAATGCAGGCTAGTTGCTGAGTGCCCAAAATGTAGTCACATGATCTCAGGGAGACGATGTCAGAATTTCAAAATGGTGTCGTAAGTAATTTTGGGGAAGGGTTTGATGTAACTTCAAACGGTCATAGAGACCGGTCATAAATTGAGAGTACATGTATAAGCCATTCTTGACTTTAAGGCTAGAACCCATGTTTTGTTTCTATTACACTTTTTCTGAGGAACCCTAGTTAATCTCTGTTAATAAAGTATCCTTGTCTGATAGCCATTTGCTTACTGGCTGCCTTACTAAACTTATAAAAGATACTTATTCCTGGGGTCAGGAATTCCTTGACTTTGGACTGGGCAAGTGCCTTGACTCTTAAGCGCTTTGAAGCCACATTATTTTGAGGATATTAGTTTGAAGACATATTATTTCTTTCTTTACAGAAATGGAGATAAAACCATCCACTTTCGTAATGGGCAAAAGGAGATCCAAACTGCTGGGTCTAAAAGAAGAGAGTACCCTGATGGTACTATAAAGACTGTGTATGCTAATGGCCAGTGGGAAACCAAGAACATTACCAAACAGCTCCAAATGCAGAATGACAAGGAAGCGCTTATTCTAGATGAATGACTCATTCCCCTAAATGGCAGCCTTACAACCCTGCTGTTTGCAAGGGTCCGAAAGCTTCTGCCAGCTTCTGCCAGTTAAAATTCAAAATGTAAGTGATACAAATAGAATACGGATTGCTGCAAATTAACGTAAACAGTGACATAATCAGCATTTTTTTAAAAAAAGAAAACACCTTATAGTGATGTTCAATATGAATTTATTTTTGAAAGATTGGTGGGAAAAAATGGATGCTCCCATCTGCCTGAAGTGGAAAGGAATTCCGGAATCATGGCAAAAGCCTGCAGACTCTTTTAGCTTTTGTTTGAGCTGTGAAGAGTTGTGAGGAAGAATCAAGAATCTCTATACTGTAACTCTAATCATACAAGTAATATAGTATATTCTAAATGAAGCAGCATGGTGCCCTAGAGGTGGAGCTCTTCCCTCACAAGCTGGAGGCTGTGAGTTCGATCCTAGGTAGCGGCAGATATTTCTCTCTTTGGGCACAATGAATCTGCTGTGAACTCTGCAGAGGCATCAGGAAGGGCATCCATCTGTAAACACTCAGCTCCAGTCATTTGCCCCAAGTCCACTCCAATGCAAGGGATTACAGGTTCATTAAAAGAAAAAAAACCCCAGTATATTCTAATTAATCTGTCACAACGACCTCTAGCATGTGAAACACATTGTGGTGATGTCGGAAATATGACACAGATACAATAACGTCATCACACATAGCTGTATCCAGAGGTTTGATGGAAATCCATAAGCTGTAGTGTTTTGGGTGAAGGTGTTGCAAATCTTTTGTCATTTGTTGCACTCCTATGTGGATCATCATAATTTTTATCATGCAAGTTTGAATGCTTGTACTCATCTATAGCCTTTTGTACGTGGCAAAGGAAAATGTTTTTCTTTTTTAATGTAAACTATTTTTTCTAAAATATCACCAGTTTTGAGCTGATCAAGGTTATCTTCCCAAGATCTGAGTTTTGAGATTTCTGTCATTAGCTGAGCCATTATTTGTTAAGCCAGGGTTTGTTGAATTAGTCATAACTGACTGGATTCTCACAACATGCCAAGCCATAAACAGTGATTTACAAATCACAATGAGATCAAGCTAAAATGCATACTATATTGTTGTGTGCAACCAGGCCAGAACATACAACTTTCAGCCAGGGAGGCTGAGGCAATGCCTCTTAAAACTTGTGAAAAGGCAGCAATAAGAATAGATGTTTCTGGAGCTAGAAGGGCTAGTAGTTAGGTGGAAATGACTACACACACACCAATCAAGTAGTTGCTGAATGAAAAGCTGTTTTGTATGCAACAGGAAGTAAAAGTCATCCTTGATTTACTGTTCTGACCTAGGCTTCCTTAGATAGCATACAACACAATCTTAGTCCCGGCAAACCTCTTTTATTCATACGTCTGTGAATTATTGTCATTCCCAGTCCGAAAGGCTTCTCAAACAGTCTTTCAGGGGAGTGTTCACAAACACCCACCTTATCTCCCTTGGAATACTGCCAGAGAACTAATTGCCACACGTAGGGCAAGGCCAAACTTAGCACAGAGTCAAACAGAACTTTCCCAAAGCTTTTACCGACCAGATGAACTAATTGCTTCCTGCAAAAGCTCACATCCCGGTTGCTCCTCTTTTATGTCTTATGGGAGGCCATCATCTCTAAGCCTTACTCCCAAGTTGACCCTGCTTTCTTAATTGTTCCTGTCTTCTGGCAGCTCTGTGCATGCATACACTGGGAACAGGCTCACGCTGTTCTTCTGCCTCACTGATGTCAGACTCCGGAGGCAGCAAAGAACTATCAGATGGCCTTGGCCCCTCTCTCTGCCTCTGACTCAGAGCCCTCATCAGAGCCTTCTCCAGACTCCAGGACTGGTCTATGTTCCTCCCCAATCTCCTCACTGTCCGAATATGCTGCCAGCTCTGCTGGCAGCTGGCGGGACACAAGACTTACCATCATTTGTTTAGTGACCGTTCAAAGATGAATGGCACTAAAAAAAAAAGTGAGTTACAACCCGTCTTTGCACTTATGACTGTCATAGGATTCCCCACAGTTGTGTAATCAAAATTTGGGTTCTTGTAGCATCCCTGGGTCTTTCAATTGCCATTTGCGACCTTCCCAGCCAGCTTCCAATGAGCAAAATCAATGGGGGAAGTTGAACTCACCTAATAATTTCATGATTCACTTAACACTTGCTGGGATTCACTTAATCATGGCAAAAAAAAAAAAAGTATAATCAGGCACAACTGACTTACCAACTGCCTTGCCTAGCAATGGAAATTCTGTCCTGGTGGTGTTATACATCAAGGTCGGTCTATAGTTTTTATCCTCCCCTCTTTCCATAAGGGAGGGGCTGAGCTGGCAGAGTTCTATTCAGGAAATTATGTAGTATACTGGAGCTCCCTAGAAATTTACAAGTAAATAGGATGTCAGCCCTGGAGGCCATCTTTTTCTTGAATTCTTCAGGGCTGCCACATTTAGTGCTGTGGGAAACTGGGAGGGGGGGATTGCATGGAATTGCAGCAGTGGTGGGTTTCAACCGGTGTTACCACTGGTTCGCTTCATGCATGCTTTGCTCGCCCACACGCCAAAATTGCGCTCTGCGCAAGAAAGTATATTAAGGAACAGCTGAGATGCGGCAATCCGCTCTGCAATGCCTTTCAGCTGGGCTAAAACCAACCAAATATAAGGTATGTATAATGCAGGGGCAGGCGGGAGGGCCAAACTAACCGTCAGAGAGTTTGGTGTTTCACTCTCACCTCACCAACTCTGCTACCGGCTTGCACGAACTGGGGAGAACCGGTAGCAACCCACCACTGAGTTGCAGGGATATCTAGTCTAAATAACATTCCTTTCTCAGAGAGTCAAGGGCATTCAGCCTGCACCTGGAGTGGCGTCACTGGGAGGCATCTCCAGTTGGGACGGTGCCTTGATTGGACCATGTGATGGACATGTGGGTGCAGGGGAAGGGACTTGGACTTTCTTTTGGGTGGGGAAAACCTGGAAGCTTTCAGATTTGGGTTTTCCCAGATGTGCCAACATGACATCTCTAATAAAATGGAACTTTGAGGAACTTCTAGCCTCGGAATCTTCTTTCGTTGCGGATGTTACTTGGAACCCTGACATAGGACTCCAATGGAGTTTTAATGTTATAGCTTTCATTTTATACCCAGCTTGCAAGTGCCATATGTGAAAATAAACCCTATGTTACAGAAATGCCAAAATTGCGCCAGTAAAATGAAATCTGGATAAACATTTGCATCCAGATAGGTTTCACTCTTCAGGAGTGCATATCTATAATATTTTTTCAGCTGTGTGAAGAAATTCAGGTACTAAGATGTGTAAATTTCAAGAGCTCTGTGTCCGAGTCTCCCTGTACTCAACTGTCTTTTTATTTGTTTCCCTGGTTTCCCTGGTATACATATTTTTCCCAGTTGGTGATTTTTAGAAGTGTTGGAGTACAATGTGTATTATCTCTGTTTCCATGGCTAAGAATCAGTGGTTTGTAGTCCAAGTCATATAGAGAGTGCTGAGTTTGGTAAGGCTCACCTGGTGTCACATCTTGTGTTTGGATCCTGTGTGGGTCCTTCAATGACAGGATGAATATGTGGATCAGCATATCTATGTTAGACCACAGAAAAGACTTCTGAATTTTTGACATGTTCATGGGAAACAGGCTATTTGACCTTCTATTTTCACTTTTGTAATTTTGATGCTAAACTTGAATGCAAAAAAATATGTTAGTACAACTGATACATTACTTGTTTGTATTGTTTACTGATTCAAATGCCATAATCTGAATAAATTGGTTAATATTTTATCTCTTTTGTTTCCATTATTTGTATAAATATAGTAATATTTTGAAGGAGATCATTGCAAATTTCCCAACATTTGCACTTATATTGAGAAGAGAATTGTTTCAAAGCAGGGGTGAAATCCAGCAGGTTCTGACAGGTTCTGGAGAACCGGTAGCAGAAATTTTGAGTAGTTCGGAAAACCAGTAGCAGAAATTTTGAGTAGTTCAGAGAACTGGCAAATGCCACCTCTGGCTGGCCTCAGAATGGGGTGGGAATGGGGATTTTACAGTATCCTTCGCCACGCCCACCAAACTACGCCCACCAAGCCACACCCACAGAACCGGTAGTAAAAAAATTTGGATTTCACCACTGTTTCAAAGGAAGAAAAAGGGAAGAAAATTTGGAAGTGCATAGGAGAGACTTCCAAAATTTCTCTCCTGCTGGATGTGTTGGATTCTACTGATTTTATTTTCTGAGATAGATAGGCCTTGGTCTGGAACATCTGATGGGCACCACGTTGAGGAAGTCTAGTATAGGAATGACACACATTATATTTTTGTCATCAGCTTTCAAGCTCTTTAATCAAAAAGAATATAGAATTGCTCAAACCATTTGTCTACTCGTTAACTAAAGCTTTATTTAATTTTTGAGGTTCTGGTTGTAATTCTTTACTCATTAATTTATGGATTTCCTGTATTACACTTTTGACATTCATTCCATTCTTCGATGCTTCAAGTGCTGCATCATTGAAAGGAAATATAAGGATAAAATCACCTACACGGGGGAATGGACGTCTGTCTTTATCTGAGAGAAAATAAGGAGGAATAGTTGGCTTGTGGGTGTAGAACTCTAGTGAGTTAAACCAATGTGTGGACTGCACAGACTCACATAGCGAATGACTAGTTCTTAGCATCTGTCTGCTTTTGGATAATGGCGTTTGCGGCATGTGCATCTTTTCACGTAATTGTGAGGTCAACGTTTTACGAGGGGATGCACTAGCTGTTCTGCCATAGGTGGCTGTTCTTTTATTGATCTGCAAACACGATGGAGAAGGGGAAGTTGTTGCTGATTTGATTCCTTTCCCACAAGCCAGGAAATCCAGTGGGACCTCTGACTGGGTTGTCAGCATATATTGCGATCGGCTGAAGCACGAAAGCCTCCGATTGGTCCCTCTGCTTTTTCTTAGAGTATCAGCTTCCTTGTAGTTCAGCAAGTCGACAATGTCATGGAGCAGCTTCCTTTTGACAATGACATCACTGGTACAGTCTAAACGCAGGCCTGGGCTGTGGTTTACTTCTAGAAGCCAGGGTTTCATTTTCTCATCAACCAAAATGTCAAACCCGAAGAGCTCAAAGCAGTTGGAAGTGAATGGTACTGAAGTGGTGATGGCCAGCAAAGTTAGAATGACTATATGGTTGATTCTTTTCCACAGGAGTAGGTCATCAAAATTGCAGCTCCGTAAATAGGCCCGAAATCTGCTAAAAGTCCATTTGCATCCAGAGCCAATGACTTCTTTGTCCTTTCTGTATGATGGTCCAAACTTGTTGATGCTTGAGTTTGTCAAGTGAGCGTAAATGTTGTCAAGGGAACTAAGGTCAAACTTCTCTGTTGCAAACCTCACCAGTCCTTCTTCGTATACATAAATTGTAAGGGGGTAAAAGCTTGTAACGCAAACATAAATACGGAGGTCCCATTTGTATCCAGAAATAAGCAAAGGGTTACTGATATACTTTTGCACAATTACCATGCAGTCATAAACAAAATCCTTAATGTCTTGAAAAATGAGGATGCCTCTCCCGCGAGACCTGTCAACTGGCTTACAGATCCAGTAACTCAGTTTTTTTCCTGGTATTTGCCTCTCCTTGGAATACTCAGTTATAAATTTTATATAGTCATTGGGCATGATGAAAGCCACTGGACTGAACTCATAAAGGGTGGTTCCATAAATTCCCTTCATGCGTTTCAGATGTCTTGCCAAATAATCTTTCCGAGTGATTCTGATGGTTTCTGGATGGTGATTGAGCCTCTGCCATGGTTTGATGTTCTGGTGTTCTGTCATCCGGAAAGGGCAATTCCTCCAGTACAAGTTCCAGTCTTCATTATCTTGCTCATGCTCATCGTATTCAATCCAACCACGTTCCAATAAAATTTCACGAACTAGTGAAGGTACGCTAGCGTGGAGCCGGAATACTAGTGCCTTGGTGGTGCCTCCAGGCTCAACTTGTTTTGCTGTTGTGGAACTCTTACTTTCTAAAAAAAATTAATAGAGGCAAATAGTAGGGCAGAAACAATTCATTCAATTGATGTGAATGATGATATCACAAAAGAAATGCTATTGCTATCTATTGCTAGCTCATATTTTCTAGGCCAGGGGTCTGCCATCTTGGCAACGTTAAGACTTGTGGACTTCAACTCCCAGAATTCCTCAGCTGGCTGAGAGTTAAAAGTCCACAAGTCTTGAAAATTGCCAAGTTTGGAGCCCCTGTTCTAGGCTAAAAAAAAATTAGATGCTCTATAAACTAATCTTGGGACAAGTTCTTTCAATCCAGATAGTATAAAAATAACCTGTATCTTTAACATTAAGTGGGAATATAGGAAACAATTTGACAATCTTCTTTGGGAATAAGGGCTCTGAAACTGGAACAAATTGTGAACAACTTAAGTCTATGTTTTGTTCTTAAACTCTGATTTCCCCCCCCCCAGCCTAATTGGGTTTAATTGGATAATTGAAACATGAGACATATTTATAAACCAGATCACTTGTTCAGATTCCTCTCCTAGCTGTCTGTGCCAAAAGGAAGTCCAAATATCTTACTGTTGTTACAATGTAAGAGCTCTATTAATTGAAATCCAAAGAATACCTTGTCGAAACATTCTAATATATAGTCAGCATTCAATATAGTCAGCCAAATGCCTACAAACAGGATATTTTCTTTTATGTACACTGAAAGCATATGCACCATATTCTATTCTATATGTATTCATTAGGGCCATTCTGTTAATATTCCCCAGAGGCTAGTATTAAGAGGCCCACTACTCCTAGTCCTGTTAAGTATCATATGCCTATCATGACCAGCAACCATGAATAATAATGATAACTTTTTGATTTAAGAATCTGAATCACAAGCTCTACTTGTCTTCATCAAGTTTGTAATTCTGTGCTTCACACTGATATACAGGCAGTCCTCGCTTAATGACCACAATTCGGATTGACAATTCCATTGCTAAGCAACATGATTCTTAAATGAGACACCACATGGCTGCAATTTTGATTGTACTGCCAGCTTTTCCATTGACTCTGTAGGAAGCCAGATCATGAAATCATGAGGACACTGTGGCAGTTGTAAGTGTGAGGTCCTGTGGTAAAGTTACCTTTTCAATATTCTTGCAATTTCAGATAGTTGCTAAACAATTGCTCATTAAGTGAAGACTACTTGTACCTATATTATTCTTCAGAGAACACTTTTCTTAACTAAATACTATTGCTGTATTTCGAATAATGGTTCCTATTGACTAGTTCATTAAAAGCAAACTTTTTTTTTTTTTTGCCATAATTTCCCAGCCTTGTGTTCTATAAATTTATTTGACTCCGTGTCGATAATTCCCAGCCGTACTTAACTGGAATTTGGGATTAGCTACATTGAGAACTAAAGTTTGCCTGGGCATGAATGTTGAACATGTCAATAAGCACACCAATTCCCTTTTGGTAGCAAATGCAAAGCCAAGTGAAAGATAGAAGAAGAAACTCAGAATTTAAATCTCCAGAGAATGTGGCTTCCTCTGTTGACAGAAAGCAACAAGCTGGATAAAGTGGCTTCATCTTGGCTGACATGTCTAATACTTTAGTAGTTTTCTGCTGAGGTCAAGTTGAGAGTCTGCTAGTTATGGAAGCCCAATACAACTGGAAGGGAAGATTACAACAAGATAGGAAGATCTATACATTATATATTGCTATAATCTATCCTTGATTTAAACTGTAATCTGAGTCATAACTGTTACATCCAGTGATATTATCTGAAGTGTGAAGTTTGCTCTAAGTGTACACCTGTATTACACAGTGAAACAATAAATATTCTATTATTAAACTATTCCAGTAGTATTCCTGGTTGTCAGAGCATGTGCATCAGCCTACTGTAGGTTATCCAACAGCAAAACAAACATTTCTACCAGTTTTTACATTTGCTCTTGGAATCCTCATGGTTTAAAGTGCTTCCAACTGATCCTTGCGTATTTACTCAAATCACATGCATGTTCAGCTGAGTTCATATTTGTAAGAATTCCTATGTAAGCCTAGAATTGTAACTTTAGGATAAGGTGTCAGCAGGCTGATTGGCCTCTTTCAGTCATATCTGCCAGAGCTACGTTAGCTCATGATGACTCTGCTCAACTAAAACAAATCCATTTATATGTATAGTATCTAGGCCAGTTTTCCTGTTACTATATAGGTAATCCTTGCTTGATCACCATTCCTTTAGCAACCGTTTGAAGTTACAACAGTGCTGAATTAGGAAACTTATGGCCAGTCCTTGAAGTGGCAACAGCACCACAACCATTACAAAATTTGCAGGGTCCTGCTGTTATACGAACACCATTTGTGACTTTTCACTACTGGCTTCCAACAGCAAAATCAATAGGCAAGACAGCAAGAATTTGCCAATGGCAACTGCATGACATTTTGTCTAACTCAGGGGTGTCAAACTCACATCACGGCGGTGTCAGGTGACATATTAGGACTTTTTCCTCCTTTGCTAAACTGGCCATGGGTGTGGTCAGCATGTGATGCATCCAGCCTGCGGGTTGGGAGTTTGACAGCCCTGGTCTAACCACTCATGAGATTCACCTAACAACCCACAACTGAAGCTGCAGTGACATCACACTTTATGACCATGCTGCTTAACAACAGATTTGCTGATCTCAATTACTGTTGTTAACTGAGGATTACCTGTCCATCTACATTAGATACAAAACAGATGCTCTGTCTATAGCAGGGGTGGGCAACTGTGGCCCTTTTATAACCTGTGGACTTCAACTCCCAGAATTCCTGAGACAGCCAAGCTGTCTCAGGAATTCTGGGAGTTGAAGTCCACAGGTTGTAAAAGGGCCACAGTTGCCCACCCCTGGTCTATAGGCATAACTTATGTGTATTTGTGTCAAATTTGACAGAAATGAAACATTAAAACTAAAGAAATCAAAAATACCTTTCCCTGGGCTTCTTGGTTCAGCAGGATTTTCAGTACTGTAAATATGTAAAAGTAAATGATTATCTGTTAATATCTGATAGTAAAAAAACGTGTAACATATTCAGATCAGCCTAGTAAATGGGAAATGACCTGGTATTTTATGGGGACTGAAAGAGCTTTATATCTAGTAGAGATATCTCTCTATTATATCTCTGTTCTGAAGGTAGCAAACATCAAATCATAAAAAACAAAAACAACTTTATTAACAGCAATAATTAATTGACTGATTATCTGCCATTAAATAGTTTTCAACTCCCAAGGAGTACATGGATAGATTTTCTCCACGAACAACAATAGTACAAAAATCATTATAAAATTAATGAAAGTTCATAAATAACAATTCTAGACAGAGTAGAAATTATTTAGCAATTACTCCACTCTTTGGAATTCACTTAATTCCATTTGAGGTTACTAGATCAACCTGGTATGTTTTCAGTCGCTGCGGAGAAGGTGATTTTTAAAAATCTCACTGTGGCCAGTAAGCAGAGTTTGGCATTCACGTTTCTTACATTTCTGTTCTGGATTTCCCACATCACATTGGTAGTTCTGACAATGTGGTTACAAAGTCCTCTATGCCGATCGGTCATTAATGCTTTCACTTGTATTAAGTCTTGTTTTGCTTTGCCCTTTCCTGATCTTCTCCATCTAAATTTAGATTTGTAAATTCCTTGGAGGGAAAAATACTGTCTTTTACTTAAGTCATGCCATAACCTCTTTTACTGACAGCAGGAGATGAAATGACCATTTCATTACAGGGCTGCTGACTTCTTTTATTGATCCTTATTTCTTCACCCTGTGAAACTTTCACCCTTAAACTCTTTTTCATCTGATAGTTTCTGTAGTGAAATCAATGTCACTGGAGGGAAAAGAAGCAGGTTAAGTTATATTTCTCTGAGGAATTGGAAAGACCCTACCATCACTATCACCAACAAAAATGTAGTTTTCAGAAATAGTTCTACATTTACATACAACCATGAGGATTGGACAGCTTAGTGATAACCAGATCTTTCTTATCCATTTTCTTTCTTTCTTTCTTTCTTTCTTTCTTTCTTTCTTTCTTTCTTTCTTTCTTTCTTTCTTTCTTTCTTTCTTTTTCCTTCCTTCCTCTATCTATCTATCTATCCGTCCATCCGTCCATCTGTCCATCCATCTATATCTATATCTATCTATCTATCTATCTATCTATCTATCTATCTATCTATCTATCATCATTTCTGTTTTCTAAGAAATTATTAGATGGCTAAATATCAGCATTTTAGCTAGGAGACAATTATCTGTAAGAAAACATTGCAAACCATATTTCTTCCGTAGCTGTGCAAATTTTATCTTTTCCATGGCTGGAATCTTCCTTTTCCCAGAGTGTCATCTTGACCATCTCATGCCAATTTGAAGCTTTCTTTCTTCCATTCTAATTGCCCACCTTTTGAGGAAAATCCACCTTTTGAATGTATTGTTTACAAGTTCCCAATCGCCATAGAAACTCATGATGTGGCTCAGGTTGCCCATTCCAACATTCTGTTTCCTTGTTCTTTTGTTCTTCTCAACAGAATATTCAGTGATAGTCCAATATCACTCACTGGATGATTGCCAAATCTCTATTATCTGTTTCTGACATACAGTTGTGTAGAGTGGACAACAAACACTGTATCATATTTGATTCCCACAGAGATTTGAACAAAAGATGAAATCAAAATATCTGTTGCACATTTGTTTTCCTTGTGGTTCTATTTGCATTTAATTAAGCAGCTATACTTAAGAGAGAGCCGTGGTGGAGCAGTGATTAAAATATGGTATTGCATTCTAACTCTGCTCACACTGCCAAGAGTTCGATTCCCTCAATCCTGACCAGCTGAAGGTTGTCTCAGCCTTCCATCCTTCCAAGGTCAGTAAAATGAGGACCCAGATTGTTGGGGACAATATGCTGACTCTGTACACCACTTAGAGAGTGCTGTAAACCATATACCTGTGAAGCGGTATATAAGTCTAAGTGCAATTGCTATATTGTAATGCAGAATCTTTGATGCTGTGGTGTCTACCATTTGAAATAATTGTTTATTAGATGTAAACTTTAAGGTAAGCTGCAGTTTTAATTCCTTTGTTATTGTAGAAAGTCAGCACCCACCCCTCAGAAGAATGAAACATTTTGGGAAATATTAAAAAGGCAGAATATTATATTTCCCTAATGGAGAAACATAGTTGTTGTTTTTTTAGAGGCGGGAAGCAGCTCCAGTCTCCTTGCCCCCAAGCAGAAACTTTTAGAAATGCAGATTTGGTAATCCATTCAAGACAGGATGTTTTGAAACTCCCTGCAGCAAAGTCCGAACAAATGCAGAATGGTAGGATTAGAAGCAGCCCCCTCACTCAAGATCCAAAACAGGACAAAGCCATTAAGCCACAATAGGAATTGCCCAACACTCTTTCAGAACACAAGCCCTTTCATTGTACTATCCCAGAGCAGTCCAAACTTCACCTGGGAGCTCAGATAAACAATAAACCAGAGGCTGACCAGATTAGCTCAGACAAACACCAAGGATTTGCATTTTCTCTTTTGCCTATACAGCCAGCTATAACCCCTACATAACCACTACACGACCCCATAGGAATTTGACAATAGCCAATAGAACACATGTTCTTGCACAGGAACAGGAAGCTCAAGTGTAAAGCCTAAATGTAGGTATAAAAAACCCTCCCTTCAACTCCATTTTGTTAGCTGCACCAGAACCATAAATGGTGGTGGTTCTGTTTATCATTAAACCATCTTTTCATCAGCCTCTATGTTTCCAGTGTCTTTCTTCCAGCTTGGAACTGAACCAGATGTCAGGGTTCCAAGTAACACCCCCAACGAAATAAGATTCTGAGGCTCGAAGTTCCTCAAAGTTCCATTTTATTAGAGATGTCATATTGGCACATCTGGGAAAACCCGAATCTGAAAGCTTCCAAGTTTTTCCACCCATAGAAAAGTCCAAGTCCCTGCCCAGCACCCACATGTCCATTACATGGCCCAATCAATGCACCACCCCAACTGGAGAAGCCTCCCAGGAACACCGCTCCAGGTACAGGGCAACATGTCCTTGACACTCAGAGAGTGGAATGTTGTTATGACTATATATTTCCCCTGCTCCATACAATCCCCCTTCCCAGTTTCCCACAGCACTAAATGTAGCAGGCCTGAAGATCCAATGCAAAGATGGCTTCCAGACCTGATACCAGATGGATATTTCTTCCAACATTATATTTATTTAGCCTTTCGTGCTATAAGTACAGCATAGTTTGTTGTCCAGGAATTCCCTATACATGGATAACTTCATTGCCATAGCTTCTTGATCTTGGACTGGAAGGCTTTCTTGTAAAAGATACCTTCTAGCAGATCTGTCATCTGGCAATCTTTCAAACATAAGCCAGTCCTCTGGGAAGTTGGTAAATCCTCGTGCTCCCAAGCTTGCCTCCAGCAATCTAATTTCCAATTTGGGTTTTGCTTTTTTTGAGGGGGGGGTTTTACCCATTTTATTCCTATTGCTCTCAACTCAGTTTCTCTTCTGGAAGTGAGCTAAGATCTATAGTTCTTTGGGAGTGGAAGGTTCACATACCTTTCTCCTTGGGTGAGTTTGGATGATAGTGCCGGTGCTCTTGGGGCATAGCAATTATCCTCATGGTCTTCAACACAACCCATCTGTCCAGCCTTGACTCAGGGAAAAGGCATCATCTAAATTTGCATCTCTACTTTGGTTGACTTTTTAAAATTCAGATGAAAATTCAGAAGCTATCGAAATAAGCATTAATAGCTGCTTCTTACCTGCATCTTTCATGGAGCAAATAAATCACAAAGTTTCAAACAGTTGCCTAGCAATGTGAAACAGATCTTAGAAACACAAGCAAATATTGCCATCGTCACAAAAACCTTCAGCTACCCCTTTCTTTTCTTTAGCGCATTTACTTCCCTGTCTCAAGCAGGATCAGAGAGATCATAGATGACCAATTACTTTGTCAGCTCTTGTTCTTGCTGGACCCATGCAAAGCTCATCAGTTAAGTTTTCTTAACAAGAGTAGAAACAAGAGCAGAGATATTTGCAGCCATTAAATGCCTAGAAGGATTGCTGCAGAAGTTGATTAAAAAAATGTTATTTTATTCTTTCTTCTCTTTGGTATATTAATAGTAAAAAACCTTTTTGTCTTTTTCAGTTTTAAAAAGAATTCATTGTAATTTGCAATTTCATAATGTTACTGTTTGATTTAGACCATATCATTTGTTATTCCCGATAGATATATTCTGCATTTTTTAAGAGTGACTTTAGGGAATCAAAGATTAAAAAAAGGGGGGGGGGGAAATGCAGAAGTTGCTAAAGCACATCTCCCAGATTAAGTGACATTCGTATAGGCAGTCCTTGATTTACAACAATTCATTTAGTGTCCATTCAAAGTTACAAAGGCAATGAAAAAATGACTCATGGCCATTTTTCACACTTATGACCATTGCAGCATCCCTACATTCATATGAACAAAGTACAGATGCTTGGCAACTGACTCGTATTTATGATGGCTGCAGTGTCCTAGGGTCATGTGATCACCTTTTGCAAACTTCTGAAAAGCAAAGACAATGGGGATTTAACAACCATTTTAATAACTTAATAACTGCAGTTATTCACTTAACAACTGTGGCAAAAAAAAGGTTGTAAAATGGGACAAAACTGACTTAACCACTGTCTCGCATAGCAATGGAAATTTTGGGCTCAGTTGTGTTTGTACATCAAGACCTACCTGTATAAAAGGTTGATTAGCAATGTCTAGCTGCCCAGTCACCAGAAAGAAGGAAAAAAGAATAATAATTAGGAAATCCTACCAACTTCCTAATTATCTTCAAAGGGAGCTCAGATCGTGTCTCTCTGCTGCGCTCCATTTTCCCCTGTTCCACACCTTGAAGGCACTCAATTGGCCAGAGTGGTTCAGCCAATAGAAACTAACTTCAGCAGTTCATTTCTATACTTCCTTTTGCTGGGATCTATGAAATAGTGTAGTTTTTATTTTTATTTTTAATTTTTAAAATAGTGCAAGAGACAAAAAAAGTCACCAGCAGAGAAAAAGAGTAGAGATTATACAATTAAAAAAAGAAAAGAAAGTCTAGGAATATTTTCTTGATTCTGAAAAAAAAACCACTTAAAAAAAAAGGTAAAATGAAAATCAGTGCTATATTTTTCCACTATTTATCTTTGCTCCAGGAATTCAGGTGGCCTACACTGGACTCCATCCTCTGATTTGTTCCCCATTACAACCATCCTATGAAGTAGGTTGGGCTCAGTCTGTACAAGGAAAGTTCATAATACTGCACAGTCTTATCACAAAAGTAGAATCAAAAAAACCCTATGCACGTTGTTATAGCAGTGCCTTGAGCCTTCTCATGGTCATCATTCAGGCCTTGCTCTGTTGTCCAGTAAATATCCTTATGCAAGCTTTGATTTAGAACCTTTTCTACATAGATTTCCTTAATTAGAGATTGGTTGACTGAGCATCTTGCTGTGATGTGATTGGCTCCTCGTTAGCAGTGTGAGGTGTTCTAGAAGACACCTTGGATTCCAGGTATTCAACTGCTCCATATAAGACCATTGCCACAATCAGTAGAGTTACCAGAATATACAGTTTGATGGAGACGCTTAAGAAGGTGCTGTAGCCAAAGGCTATGACAAAGCCCAATGACTCCCACAGGCGGTAATTTGCAAAGGCTGCCTCTTTGTGCTTCTCAAATAAAATTCCATAGAGAGCTATAAAAAATAAATGAGAGAATGATATCAGATAACCGTTACAACATCAGCTCAGATTTATGTCTTTTTAAACAACAGTTGTCACCTATTTCAAACAAAGGTGATTCTGCATTAAAATCTTTTATTATACCTTTCCTTTAGTATCAAGTATTTGCAGGGCACTCTGTTATAGATTGGGATACCTTTTATGGCTGCAGGGAAGCAGTGTCCTGATCACATCAAACCAGGGATGAAATCCAGCAGGTTCTGACAGATTCTGGAGAACCGGTAGCGGAAATTTTGAGTAGTTTGGAGAACCGGCAAATACCACCTATGGCTGGCCCCAGAGTGGGGTGGGAATGGAGATTTTGCAATATCCTTCCCCCCAGGAGTGGGGAGGGAATGGGGATTTTGCAGTGGGGTTGGAATAAAGGTTTTGCAGTATCCTTCCCCTGCCATGCCCACCAAGCCACGCCCACAGAACCGGTAGTAAAAGAATTTGGATTTCACCACTGCATCAAATCCTTTGGCTCACATATCTCTGCTCTGAATGGCAAAACTTCATTGAGGCTTTTCTCTTTTTAGACAGAGAAGTGGGTTTGCCCTCATTTGCTGCTTGAGATATTTTTAGCTTTGCAAATTTAAATGCAGCGCACACATATTCTGAACAAATGTTATCGGGGATGAATGAGACTGAATCCTGCATTTCTTTAGGTGTGCTTTAGGGGGAGCTCTTGATTAGTAGTAGCTCCCAACTCTAAAAGACAGCTTGCTTCGGTTCTGAATGCTGATGAATTTTTGACCATTCTCCTTAAAATGTAATGATCCTTTCGTGAGAGAACTGGGCCAAGGCTCAGCATATAGCTTGGAGTAGTATATAGATAGTTCTTGCTTACTGACCATTCATTCAACAACTGTTTGAAGTGATGACAACGCTGAAAAAAGAGACTTATGACTGGTCCTCAAAGCTGTGGCTGTTACAGCATCCCTATGATCATGTGATTGTGATTTGGGCACTTTGCAATTGGTGTGAATTTAAGATACTCGCAGCGTCCCGTGAACATGTGATTGCCATTTGTGACATTCACAGCTGACTTCAGAAAAAGCAGAGCCAATGAAGACCCAGTTATGTGATGTTGCACTTAATTACCTGCAGTGGTTTGCTTAATGACCACAACTAGAACAGACAGTGTAAGTCATCTCAGTCTACTATTTAACTACCCTGTGAAAGAAAAAAAAAGAACTTCTGAGCATGCAAGGAGAGCATACAGGGTCTTTTATAGAGACTATAGGAACAGACATTAGATTCTTCAGGGGGTATGCCGCTTTTATAACACTAGTGCCCAATGAATAGTACTTAGCATGAACTCATGTAACCATTAGATAATTTAGATCAGTGTTTTGCTTTGCTTTGCTGGCTGAGGAATTCTGGGAGTTGAAGTCTACAGGTCTTAAAGTTGCCAAGGTTGGAGACCCCTGATTTATGTGATGATTTGGAGCAGTGATATATAATTTGCCATTGTCTTCTTCAGAGCTTCACCTTACTTTTACAAAAATTCTGTCCAACCTACAATTCTGGGAATCCCAGGCAATTCCTCTCTAATTATTCATCAGAGTTAATCTTGCTTAGCTTCTGAGATCAGCTAAGGATACTATTTGTCAATGTGAATGATAAAAATAAATCTTCACCCATAACTTTCAAATGGATTGTAAAAAAACAACCAACAGATATAAAATAGGCTGTTATGTTACATTATGATAGTTTAACAATGATCTTTCTTAATTGTCCTGTTCTTTCCATCTCCTTTTGTAGTGTTAGTTTAGTAATTTGAGCTTACCATTTCTCGGAATTGAAAAGGCAAGCAGAAACACACAAAGATCTTTGAATGAAACCTAAACAAGTCTGGTTGCGGGGTGGTACAGAACTTCAAGGTGGCAAACAGTAAAAAAAACACCTCCTTCAAAGGGTCTTACTAAGGTTGACTGATGCCAGGCCGCTCCCTGGCAGTGAAATTCTAGAGGGAGTATGCAGAATATGTTGCCTTCTAAGATAAATGTATTAAGTGTTGCTACGTTTTAACAATCCTCAGGGATCAAATAATTTTATGGGTTTGGAATGAAGTTTACTCTGTTCATTATTTTAAAGGGAACTGGTGTATCCAAAACTCTGACTATCAGGGGTGCTATTCAGCAGGTTCTGACAGGTTCTGGAGAACCGATAGCAGAAATGTTGAGTAGTTCGGAGAACAGCAAATACCACCTCTGGCTGGCCCCAGAGTGGGGTGGGAATGGGGATTTTGCACTATCCTTCCCCTGCCACGCCCACCAAGCCACGCCCACCAAGCCACACCATGCCCACCATGCCACACCCACATAACCGGTAGTAAAACAATTTGAATTCCACCATTGCTGACTATCGAAACTGCAATACAAAATCCTTCAGGTTTTTCCCTTTTCAGAATTTTACAATGTATTTTCTTTCTACTAAAATGGAGAAGGTGTTGGGGGGGGGGGAAGCATGCTTTGTAAAAAGCATTGCATTAAAAGGCACGTATTAAGGAAAAATGCAACTACATATATGTTCAAGAAATTGTATACATTTTTACGGACACAGAAATGTAGGTGGATCTTCCTGCAGTTTTTTAAAAATTCATCAGATTGGCATAGAAATAGAGCGTGATCATTGTGCACAGAAGGACAGGCCTAAATGGCCATCCACAAACAGAACATAGTTCAATCCAACAGTTCATGCTGAGGAAGCCCTTTCCAGCAAGGCTAATACAGTTGCTGATATTATCTCCTTTGCATAAAGCCTACAATCCTATTTCATCTTTCTGCTGGCCTTCTCTCACTATAAATGCTTACCGTTGGTTAGTGTTTGCAAGATAGCATCTGCTACACCCCAGATGGCAGGTATTATAAAAAATAGGGCAAGTTGGTTTGAGTGAGGTTTCCAGAGCAATAGCGCTATTATGCAGCTGAGATAGAGAATGGCACCTGTTGGACGAAGCAAAGATCATGAGAAAACAGTAAAGAACATTCCAATTCACACTTTATGAATTTAAGAACTGCTTGGCTTCGTAGGACCCAATATGCACCTTACCTATAACTTCCTTTCTAGCACCCAGTAAACTCTGGAAGAAAGAAGCAGGATTGGTCCAGACAAGGAAAAAATGAAGGTAGTGTTTCTCAACCTTAGAAATTATATTTTCTATTGCCACAAAGGACAGGACTAAAACCAGTGGGTTAAAATGAAGGAAGGTGGTTTAGATTAGACATTAGGAAGAATCTCGTGATTGTATGAAGTGTTAGGCAGTGGAAAAGGCTGCCACATTATGTGGGAAGTTCTCATTTGCTAAAGGTTTCCCACAGAATGTGGATGATCATCTACTAGATATACTGCAGAGCAGGGGTGTCAAACTCGCGGCCCGCGGGACGGATGTGTCATGTGCTGGCCACACTCCTACCCCTGATTTAGCGAAGGGGGAAAAAAGTTGCAATACGTCACATGACAACAACATCACACCGCGAGTTTGACACCCTTGCTGTAGGGAATCTTGCACTGAGCCAAATGCTGGTCTGCATGACCTCTAAGGTCTCTTCCTCTCTATGGTTCTATGGAACAAGTACTCCATATATCACCTGACCTCTCTCATTCAGGCAGCCTTTTCCCAAGCTGCCACATTAGCCTCTAAAAAGATGCTGCTGCTGTAATATGCCTTTAAAGCAGCAGCCTCCTTTTCCCAAGGCTATTCCAATGGATAGCAAAATAGTCACATTTATGTAAGATCTAAAGCAATTCTTCCAAAACATTTTCAAAGTATGCACAGCCCTAAGACCAATTTTTTTGTAAAAAAAATAATAATTATCTATATGAATACATTATAAAAAGAGTACCAGAATTGATGATATGAGGTCAGGTACTGAAATTAATAAGCTGGATCAAAATTTCATGAAGCCCATAGATCAGGTGATTTCCAGAACACCTTCTCCAAGTTGGAAACCTTCAGCTCCTTTACCTACAGACGGTTTTCTGAGAACTCTTGGAATTATAGTGAATTATAATTCTGGTACCCTTGGAGAATTTTTCAATAAAGTTACTGATTTAGAAAATATATTTATATAACTATTGGGACAGTTGCTTTGTTATCTTGCTAGTGATGGGAAGTTCTCTAGATTGACTATGTCCTTGAGCAATTGCTTAACTTGTATCCAGGGGTGGGCTGCTGGGGGTTCGCAGGGGTTCAGGAGAATCTCTAGCTAAGATTCTTTACAGTTTGGAGAACCCCAAAATCCCACTCCTGGCTGGCCTCGCCCAGCCCGCCCCTCCCAGGAGTCCCCACATGGCCCATTTTGGATGCAGGTAAGTGCAGGGTGTGCGTGGAGGCTTGGGAAGGGCCTACTGGAGGTTTGGGAAGGCTGGAAATGGGCCGTTTCCAGCCTCCAGAGGCCTGCAGAACGGTGGTGGGTTCCTCCCGGTTTGGTCCGGTTCGGCCGAGCCCGTAGCGGTGATGATATGATGTCACCGAACCGGTTCTCCCCCCCCGCCCTCCCACCCCCCCCACATTATTCTTATCTTTTATTTGGTCCCACCCCCAATCTATTGCTGCCTCCTGAGTCCCAGCTGATGACTAGAGGGAAAAAAACTGTTTAAACTCTTGCCGCGGGGCTTCAAAGGGCCGTCCTACAGCTGATCAGTGTTAAAAGCAAACAAATGAGTCGGGTCGTAAGTGCGAGGACTGGTCGTAAGTGCAAGGACCTTCCAGAAATGACTCTGACCAGCTAGCCACGCCCACCTAGTCACATGACCTTCAAGCCACACCCACAAAATAAGCCACACCCACAGAACCGGTAGTAAAAAAATTTAGAACCCACCCCTGCTGCAGAACCTGGGGAGGCCATTTTCGCCCTCGCTCAAAGAAAGCCTCTGTAGCCCGGGGAGGACAAAAATGCCACCCCACCATGATGCAGGAGGCCAACTAGGCCACGCCCACCATGGCCATGCCTACCCAGCAACCAGGCAGAGAACCCCTTGCTAAACTTTTTGAAGCCCACCCCTGCTTGTATTCTATTCCTCAAAGCTCAAGTCAAATCCACTTAGGCCATTACAGTATGCAAGCACCCAGTTAGCTTTTACCTACTCAATGTAAAAAGAAGCTTTCTACCGGTGAACTGGTAAATCTTGCCAAACAGCAGGGAGGCGAGTGAGTTTGTAGCTGAAAAGCAGATCATCACATACCCAACGAAGTTTATCCCAAGCGCACAGGTCACATAGGACTAGAAAGAAAGCGAGAAAGAGAAGTGCCCACAGTTATTTTATTATACAGAGCAGCAGCTTCAATTTTCTTGTTTGCAGTTAAAGGCCTGATGAGTGCTTCAGAGTGTAGGTGTTGAATATTCATGCAACACTTACATGATCAATAAAGCACTATTCTCTGTCTCGCTATAAGCCTCTAAATGCAGAGTGCAGGTGCTGTGCAATATGGGTAGACAACTAGGACTTTGATCAGTTACTGCAGCTGTTCTTAAACACAAAAACAAGTGAAAACTGGACCTGGAGTTGAAAAGACACAACCTACTCATCCTCAAAGTAGTATCCTCCAGGTGTGTTGTAATTGCTTGATACCTATCCCTTTGGTTTCCGCCTGTTCCAGTAATCTAATAGAGGTAACATGTTCAGGGTCTCCTTGATGAAACAAGGTCATCTCGGAGGTTCTGGGAAGTGTACGGCAGGCCTGCCTTACGGAAGAGCCTCCCCCTGGACAGACCCACCCCTTTTGGCCTTCTGGAAGGTTGTAAAGGCTTGGCTTTTCCCCCAGCATTGGAACTGGATACTAATGGAACTCTGGCATTTGTATGTGTAACATGTTGACGATGAGTTTTTTTTAATAGGTGCCTCAACTTGTTTTTTTTTAATTGTTCTATATTATGTTTTAATATTTGTTCAGTACTCAGAATTCCACCGGTGGCCATATAAATGTAATAATAATAATAAAAAACCCACCAGTCATTTCAACACATTGGAATTCTTAGCAAAGATGGAATTCTTTGGACATATTGATGAAGAATTCTGAAAGTTTTAATTCTGATGCAACTGGAATATAAAAACCTGGCTATGCTCCTGAGCTTGGAGCATTACATGCGCCAAGGGTTCTGCCTCCTCGCTATATTGTTAATGGGACAGATGTCTCGTTTTTGTATGTACTCAAACGTTTTAATAGCTTTTATTGTTTTAACATTTTTTATTGTTGTTATTGTTTTTTGATGTTTTTTCAAATTTTAATTGTAATATATGTTTTGAATTGTGAGCTGCTCAGAGTTGTTTGCTGAGATGAGCAGCTATAGAAATCAAAGGAAGGAAGGAAGGAAGGAAGGAAGGAAGGAAGGAAGGAAGGAAGGAATCAGTCTGTCTGTCTGTCTGTCTGTCTCTCTCTCTCTCTATCTCTATCTATCTATCTATCTATCTATCTATCTATCTATCTATTTATCTATCTATCATCTACCTACCTACCTACTCTTTGAGTAAGCTACTTTGATGAAGTGGTTTATAAATTAACAGTTTTTACTGTGTACAGAAACAAAAACTATGCCTAGAAAATAGTTATCCTAGAAGGCCTTGCTACCTATACTTGTGCGTCTTTAATCCCAATATAATTCCCAACTGATTGTATTGTTTCTTTTTAAAATATTTCCAAGAATTAGAGCCAAAGGAAATGTACAGATGACTACATCTGGTGGCACATCATTTAGATGAGTTTTCTAGTCCCTTGAGAGAGTGTCTACACTGGGTACTCTGTGGTGAGATTCTGTGATGAACTTCTGCTCCTTCTGCATTTTTTCACTTAGCACCTGAAATAGATTAGATAAACCTATATTTTATAACCCACCTTATTATAGTCACTAGCCAGGAATCCCTGCTCAAGTCCACTATACATAGTCAACGGTATCAAGAGACACTGGCGTTTATCTTTAAGACGTTGAAATGTTTCCAGAAAAGTGGATCTAAAGGATGACACGGGCTTTTCTTCACTCTCTGCTTGGTTGGTTGAGATTTGATCCAGAAATATAATCACTAGCAACACAGCTAGAATCTCACTAGCTGAGAAAGAAAAGGAAATAGTTGAACAAACAAAATCAACAGAGTACATTGTTGTGTTTGGAAAAATTGGTGTTTAATAATAAAGTCATATTTCTTGGCTTATTAAGTGCTACTAATTTAAATTAGCAATATTAAAAATGTCTTACTTTAACCCAAAGCAAAATACTTTTTGGGCATCCGTTTTGCACAATTCTTTTTGCTCAGCTGTGACGTTTGTGTTATGACAGCAGCAAGGAAAAAAACAACCCCACAATCTGCTGTTGCATACAACATTTGTTACCATTCCAGGTCAAATCAAAGGCTTTACTGAGATTAGCATGAATATAGTATCACACATCTGTCAATATTGCTTCTGCTCCAGATGAGCATATGTTCTGAGCCATTTCCTTGCAATGATAGTATTTTCTGAATTACATGTGAAAGGACATTATACTGAAAGTGGAAATGTTAATTTTTATTATATTATATTGATGGAAGCTGAAGTAAATTCAATCCAATCAAATGGATTGAATATAGAATTGAAATGATCTACAAAATATTCAGAATTTGGTAAGATTTACCGTTTTTCTGTTCATATTTTGAATGGAAAATGTTACCTTCAAAGCATATCATGTCAAAGCATAACTTTTTGATCCCTAATATTTGAAATTTGAAAATATTCGGCTCAGTGATTTGGGGGTGTAGCCTCTCCCTTGACACAGGCTGTGGATCTCACAACATAGGAATAAAAATAGCCAAATCCATGCTGCATTAACTACAGTTGAACTGAATCATATTGAATGCCAACCAAGAAATGGCGTTAACACTTAATAATTATATATTAGTGGTTTTCAAACTGTTTGCTGAGGAACAGAGCTTATCCAGGATTCACCAGGAAGATCAACCATTTTGAATAACCTCCTGGAAATGCACATCAATATTTTAGTTTAGTTGCAATAAACACCCAGGTGAGAAGTTGACTTTGGTTTGTATTATATTCTTTATCAATACCTAATGGAATGTGTGCACAGCTGTCCCTTGTAGTGAGCCACTGAGAAGCAAAGGTGGGAATGTCTCACTGAAATGTTCTCAAATTCCAGATTAACTCTGTGTACCATTTTTGGTTAGCCAATCCTCTTAGACTTGAAAAAAATACAAGAGGACTTCATATTGCAATTAAACTATCATACATTTTCCTATACCCTATGGATATTCTTTTTAAACTTCTGGTTTTCCAGCATTCTTCCAACTTGTTCTAATTACTAACTTAGAACATAAAATAATAGAGTTGGAAGAGACTTCAGAGGTCTTCTAGTCCAACCCCCTGCTCGAGCAGGGAATCCTATACTATTTCAGATAAATGCTTGGACTTGGCCTATAGCTTTTACTTATAGACTTGGTCTATAGCAGGGGTGAAATCCAGCAGGTTCTGACAGTTTCTGGAGAACTGGTAGTGGAAATTTTAAGCAGTTCAGAGAACCGGTAGCGGAAATTTTGAGTAGTTTGGAGAACCAGCAAATACCACCTCTGGCTGGCCCCAGAGTGGGGAGGGAATGGGGATTTTGCAGTATCCTTTCCCTGGAGTACGGAGGGAATGGAGATTTTGCAGTATCCTTCCCGTGCCACGTCCACCAAGCCACACCCACAGAACTGGTAGTAAAATGATTTGGATTTCACCACTGGTCTATAGCTTTTAATTCTGATTCAATTCAGATAGCTTCCTACACACCATGCCTTCGATCCTGAGTGAAGGAGAAATCCAGAAAAGCCTTGTATGCTATGAACACAGACACCACAGAACATGATCCAATACTTTCTGCAATGTTCCTAAGAATATTTCAAGGACAGACAAGAAACAATGGATTTAAATTAAAAGGGAGATGTTTTTGATTGGGTTAGGGAAAAAAAAACCCTTCCTAAAAATAAAAGGTCTTCTTATAAGGGAATGGATGGCTTTGAGAGATGGCGGACTCTCCTTCACTAAAGCATTTAAACAGAAACTAGAGAGCCATCTGATGTCAGGGAGGCTTTAAGAGTAGATTCTTTCTCTGGTCTGGAGTATTCTCTAATATCCTGTTCAAATCTTACATGTAGGGATTCTATATATATGTAAGATGTCACTTTTCTCATTTTAATATTTAATTTTAGTATGTAAAATATATGAATAATTTGTAAATCCTTTTTAAAGCTTAGGGGATCCTATTGTAAACCTCCCAATTTTTCTTATTTGACTTTGGTCAATTAATGATTTTCCATATATTGAAGTTCAGCGCCATTGATCCTCATCGCTGGTCAACCTTGATCTCTATTTGAGGGTTTTCAGAAGAGAATAGATTTATGCTCTATGCCCGTGATGGTGAACCTATGCCACAGGTGGCATGCAGAGCCATACCAGTGGGCACGCGAGCTCAGCTCCGGCGTGCATGTGCACACTGGCCAGCTGATTTTCGGGCCTTCTGGGCCCACCAGAAGTAGGGAAACAGGCTGTTTCCTGCCTCCAGAGGGCCTGGGGATGTATGGGGAAGGCCCATTTTTCTCTCTCCCCAGGCTCCAGAGGCTTTCTAGAAGCCTGGGGAGGGCGAAAATGGCCTTCCCCACACACCTGGAGGCCTTCCAGAGGCCAGAAACGGCCCGTTGGCCAACTTCCTAGAAAGCCTCTGGAGCTTGGGAAGAGCAAAAAATGGGCCTACTGGGCCCACCATGCCATCATGTGCCAAAAGTAGGGGGAGTGCAGGAGGGTGTCACATGCGCATGCATAGGTGGTGGGGCGCATAGAATTATAGGTGTGGGTGGGCACGCCCATGGCCCCCCCACCTCGTTCCCCCCACTTTTGGCACACGATGGCAAAAAGGTTAGCCATCACTGCTCTATGCCATTCTGAACTATCTCACAATTAAGAACTCAACATTTGATATATTAATTTATTCATTTAAATCTTGTCATGATGGAGCTCAAGGCATGAAAAGCAAATTTCTTAGATCAGGGGTGTCAAACTCAAGATCTGCGGGCCAGATTCGGCCCACGGGATACTTAGATCTGGCCTGCAAGGCCGCCCTGGAAACAGCAAAGGATCGGCCCGTGGTACCTTTGCCAGCAAAAATGGGCTCCCGTGCTCCATTTTCGGCTGCGACGGCCTCCTGCAACCCTCTGCCAGCAAAAATGGAACTCTGAGCTATGTTTTCTCTGGGAGAGTATTGCAGGAGGCAATTGCAGCTGAAAATGGAGCTTGGGAGCCTGTTTTTGCCGGCAGAGTGCTTGGGCCACCACAGGCACCCCTGACACGAATGATGTCAAGCTGGCCATGCCCACCCTGGCCACACCCACTCTAGCTCCCCAAGGTCAAACACAACCCTGATGTGGCCCGCAATGAAATCGAGTTGATACCCCTGTCCTAGATAATCTCCCATCAAAGCACTACCTAAACCAAGAACCTAGCTTTAGTAAAGTCCAGCATTATATAACTTTAAAATGTGCTCTAATACATTATACATACAAATTATTCACACTTTCCTTCATCAGATGCCAAAGATGCCTGAGAGAGCTTACCTGTGTAGATTCCCATCAAAGTATAGATCAAAGTATTAGATGGTCCTTTTGACGTCACAGTCCTATTTGTGGTGTTTACCATGCAGCTGCCTATACCACAGCACTCCAGATCTGCTTCTGTGAGATTCGCTAATATTAAAAACATAAAAAGGAAACAGGGATTTATTAATGGTCACCATTAAAAATGAATGGTGTATATGCAAATGAAGGCCAAATATACAATCCACTTGTGATTCTCTGTCATCAGTTTTCAAGCTTTATTTCAAGGAAATTTAAAGTGCCTTGGTGTTCTTATTTCTAATCCAAGCAATATCCGTAGGGTCTATGATATTCTCCGAGTTTTTTCATTCATTCATTCATTCATTCATTCATTCATTCATTCATTCATTCGTTCGTTCGATTTCTATAGCCACCCATCTCAGTCAATGACTCTGGGTGACTTACAATTCAAAAACGTATATTACAATTAAAAATACTAAAAACATTTTAAAACATCCAGATTAAATATATATAGGAGAAAGATATTTGGTCTATTAGTAATATAGCCTGGAAATGGGGCCATTTGCACCCTGAGCACCCCAGGCAGGAGAACATAGCCAGGTTTTCAGGTCCTTATGAAAGGCTAACAGAGTTGGGGGCAGAGGTGGGTTTCAAAATTTTTTACTACCGGTTCTGTGGCCATGGCTTGGTGGGCTTGGTGGGCGTGGCTTGGTGGGCATGGCAGGGGAAGGCTACTGCAAAATCCCCATTTCCTCCCGATCAGCTGGAACTTGGGAGGCAGAGAATAGATGAGGGAGGGGCCAGTCAGAATTTTTACTACCGGTTCTCTGAACTACTCAAAATTTCTGCTACCGGTTCTCCAGAACTGGTCAGAACCTACTGAAACCCACCTCTGCTTGGGGGCCATTCTAATCCTCTGTACACTCTGTTATAAAAAAATAAATTCCTAAGTGGTCTTTCGTGTGCATTCCTGCTGCAAAGTCCTTCTCTCTAAATTACTTTCCGTGGTCCAGAAGTTCAAGCAATTATACCAAGAATTTGCTAATGGGTTAATGCACATGATAAAATAGAACAATTGTTTGTGATTTCCCCCAAACCAATAACTGTGCCTTTGAGATGAATATGACCTTATGAAACATTTCAAGAGTACCACTAACAGTTTCTGATTTGTTCCTAATAGTAATGTTTGGTCAATCAGGGAATTTTATCCATTATGAATACAACTTCGTAAAATTGCTCATTATCAGTGATTTTAATTAGTAACATTCAATCCCAAACAATTTCTTAGAAGAACTGACTACTGTTCTAGTCCATCTAGCCTCTATTATCCTTTCATTAAAGGATTAAATCAAACTTAAAATAAAAACAATTAAAATAGAATATAAATCCATAGGCTGATTCCTTAGTGTAAATGCTAGAAACATTATTCATTAGAGTCACCTTGGTACTTTGTCAGATGATTAGTAAAACGAGTGCAAAATTGCATGGGATTATCTAATATACTACACCAAAATCAAGCAAATTATGTTCCGATTTAGGGCAATATATGAACTATATCTGGAATCAGTTATTTGCAAGCCCAAGAGGCAGAGTAAGAGAACAAAGGTCTGCTGAAATACTGGAGAAGAATTTTAAAAGCCTTAAAATATTTCCTTTCCCATTACATTATTTACAAATAACAGAGGCTTCATGTATCTTCTTTACTTCAGAGGTGGGTTTCAGCAGGCTCTGACCAGTTCTGGAGAACCGGTAGCGAAAATTTTGAGTAATTCGGAGAACCGGTAGTAAAATTTCTGACTGGCCCCACCCCCATCTATTCTCTGCCTCCCAAGTCCCAGTTGATTGGGAGGAAATGGAGATTTTGCAGTATCCTTCCCCTGGAGTGGGGACAGGATGGAGATTTTACAGTATCCTTCCCCTGCCATGCCCACCAAGCCACGTCCACCAAGCCACGTCATGCCCACCAAGCCACAGCCACAGAACCAGTAGTAAAAAAATTTGAAACCCACCACTGGTGGGTTACCTTTAACCCATAATTACCTTTATTAGGAGTCTGGCCAAAGACCAGAGATGCTATTAGATTCCCCCAGACTCCAGAGGATCGGTATATCAAAAAGAAGATTCCAAAATACTGGGTAACTATATGTTTTCCAATTTTGCCCACTTTCTGAGCATATAAATTGCCGGCCACGGTAAGATAAGTGCACTTGGCTGACCAGAGGGGAGCTGCTCCCAGCCCTAAGATCACAGATGTGGGGATGAGTGTGAACCTGCCAAAAACACGTAATTTGGTTACTTTTATGAAACAAAACATAATCCCAAAATACTTATCATTCTACTGAGTTTCAGAGAAATTTATTATTTGTACTCCCTCTGCAAGAACAAAAACAGAATGCAAGGGAGGCAAATCATGATTCATATGTTTTGTCATCTTCACTCTCATGCCAAATCCTTACACAGTTGCATAAGAAGTCATGACACAAGTATAGAATTAAAGCATCACCAACAGAACTTCAAATTGCATCTTTGCAATGTTGGCACCAGAAACTCAAGTGATGTCCACCCACTATTTGCCAAGTATAACAGGATTGTTTCTGGGTAGGGTTTCCACAGTGCATTAATAAAATCAAAACTAGGCCTGTGTAAAGAATTTTACGTGCAATGACGCTGTGAAGCTGCAGCTGTGTAGAATGAAACAATACGGTAAATTTGTTCAGATGGACTCCTTACCATTCCTATTTAAAATTTATTTCCTAAATTTATAAGGTCAGTTTGGTGTATTGATGAAGGCATCAGGCTCAAAACTAGAAGATGATTTGCTTTAGGCACAAATCCAGCTGGGTGACCTTTGCCCAGTCACTTCCTCTTAGCCCTAGAAAAGTAGGCAATGGCAAACCACTTCCCAAAAACTTTGTCAAGAAAACTGCAGGCAGTTGCTAGCAGTCAAAAACTGACTTGAAGGCACACAAACGCACACGTTTGTACGCCCTCCCTCATTTCTGAGAGTTCAAGGCAGTTTACAGAATAGGTCTCTCTTCTTCTTTTTACCCCCATGACAACAGTCCTTTGAAATAGGATGGGCTGAGAGAAAATTGTTAGTTATAATTCTGGAATGTCCACATCAGTGGTGGGATTCAAATTTTTTTTTACTACCAGTTCTGTGGGCGTGGCTTGGTGGGCGTGGCATGGCTTGGTGGGCGTGGCAGGGGAAGGATATTGTAAAATCTCCATTCCCACCCCACTCCAGGGGAAGGATACTGTAAAATCTCTATTCCCTCCCCACTCCAAGGGAAGGTTACTGCAAAATCCCCAATTCCTCCTGATCAGCTGGGACTCGGGAGGCAGAGAATAGATGGGGGCAGGGACAGTCAGAGGTGATATTTACTGGTTCTCCGAACTACTCAAAATTTCCGCTACCGGTTCTCCAGAACTGGTCAGAACCTGCTGAATGCCATCTCTGATCCACATCACATCTACTTGAGATGTTGTGCCTACTAGGGATAGATTAATATGCATATAGTCCTCGACTTACGACCTCAAACTTCCACAAACTGGGATCAGAACTTCCATTGCTAAGCTAAGCAGTTGTTAGTGAGTCATGCCCAATTTTATAAACTCTTTTTTGCTGTGGATATTAAGTGAATCACCATGATCATTAAATGAATTGGGCAGTCATTAAGTGAAATCCATCTTCCCCTGTTGACTGCTTGTTGGAAGCCAGCTGGGAAGGTCATAAATGGGTAATCCTATGGCTCTGGGATGCTGCAGCTATGATCAATACATGTCAGCTGCCAAGCATAGAAATTTTGATCACATGACCATGGGGACATTGTGAAGATTGTATAGTGAATGTAAGACCTGGTTGCAAGTTACTTTTTTCAGCACTGTCATGCCTTTGAACAATCATTAAATGAATGGTTGTAAGTCAAGGACTATCTCAATTTATAAGAACACATAAAATAAGTCCTCATAATGCGAGAATAAATGACTTTTAGAAAGTTTAACGATCAAAGTACAACTTATTTATTGCTGTGTAAAGGTACCATGTTTTTTTATCATGTGATACTCTTGATTCTTTTGTACTCACTAGAGGTTGGTGGAAATTAAAGTACATGGGTTACATAGCATTGCCCAGGCTAAGGCCCTATGGCTATGCTGTCGGGGTGTCTCCTCCCAGACTTCCACTGCTAATCTGGCCAACTTTCTGGATGGAGATTCAAGGAATCTCCAGGATGGTCTATTGCTGGAAGTTTTCAAGACAAGATTGGATAACCATTTTCTTGGGATAATATAAGGGCCCTATGATTCTATGAGACATCATGGGGTTGGAGAGGATACCAGGCTGATCAAATGTTAGCTAAACTTCTCTTTCCCTATCCTTTTCTTTTGAAATGTAATTATAACTCCAGTCGTTAGATGGTGCCTTTACTGGCTTCTGCTTGGTTTCACTTGGCTCAGGCTTTGTTTCCTAAAGGAGATAAGTGTAAGTGGTTGCCTCAGCTACAAAAGCAGTTGCTATACACTCTCCAGCGTATCTGTTTATTTGTTCTGCTCTTTTGTTCATGTTCTAATAGCTCATGAAAAAGGCTGCATGTGAGTGGCTGTTTTGTTTTGATGAGAAATCTTTCACTGACATGTCAGAGGTGGACTGGTTAAAAAAAAAAGACAAAGACAAAAACTAAACCATAAACCAGAGCTCAGCAAAACCATCTTAACCATCTGTAGAATGTTCTAGAGCAGAGGTCTTCAAACTTGGCAGCTTTAAGACTTGTGGACTTCAACTCCCAGAATTCTCCAGTCAGTCCACAAGTCTTAAAGCTGCCAAGTTTGAAGACCTCTGGTCTAGAGCAACAGCTGCAGTTTTACAGATGGAAATTGTGGCATAAATCCTACCCATATGGCTATCTATCAAACCCCAAATTAGTAAGACTATTTGAGATCTGCTTCTCCCAGTGTCTTACTTTAAGTACATCTGAAAATGATCTCAGTGTGGGTGAAGAAATGCTCAAAGCTAAGTGAGGCAGAAGAAACACACCAAAGGTATTCACCACTAATCTGATCTTTTCTTTCTTTTCTCCTGTATCTATATCCAATAAACTTATATCTAATTCACAAGTTTAGTATACATTGACATATATATTTCTAGACATTCATTATCATTTTGATACCATATCAAACTGGTATCATTTCGAGGCCTGACCTCATCTCAAATATTTAAATTTAATATATAAATTTAAATAATAATAATAATAATAATAATAATAATAATAATAATAATAATAATAATAATAATAATAATAAATAGAAGCTCTCTCTTACCTTATCTTCATCTTAGGGAGCCTAAGATCCCAATTTCATTCTTTATAAACTCACATACAAAGTTGGGTTTTGGCTCTGTTCATTTGCAGATCTTGGCATATTATAAAGAACTTAGTTCTCACCTTCAAGTCAATAAAAGTTGCATACCTCTTCTATAGATATTCCTCTGTTCTCTTTCCCAGCTGTTGTCTGCTGATTCCTCAAGTATCAGTAATGTTTTTAGCCTCATTAAAAACATTTACTTGTCCCCTATCAAATCCTAAAGTGACTTTCAGTCTTAAGATTTGTGAAGCCCAAACCATCTAATGAACAATATCCACCTATTTACTATACATTTTTCCATTTAGTTGGATTCAATTAGATCTTTCATGGTGGTAGCCCCCTATAGATCAGTCAGCCAGAAATTACAGTATATCTGTCCCTCCAGATGTGTAGGAACAGAGCAGGCAGGTGGAGGGGCATGGAGTTAAGTATGTCATAAGTTTGGAGTCCTTGCATTCTCAGAAGCATTCCAAGTTCAACCCCTCCTGAATTCTGTTGACCCTTATCTGGTGCCAATTTATTGTTGAACTTTAGTTGACCAAATACTCTATTTTATGCTGCAACCTTACGAATGGTCCTGAATTTTTGTGTCTGACAAAATGCACTGCAAATGTTATAGGAATTAGGAAATACTTATTACCAGCTGGCATAGAAGTTTCCCAAGGAGAATGTAATGTAGCAGCACATAGAACCTACAATGGTCCATTTGCATCCAAATTTCTTAATGATGACGGATGGGAGAAACATGGAGGACAGGATGAGAGTAGCATAGATCACACTCAGGGAGGCAACTCCCAGGCCTTCTTCAGAGTGGAGGCTGCTCTGTACATACAGACAAAATGCAACGGAGGCACATATTTATAGCAAACACAATAATATATGGGGGACAATGATTTAATAGTAAAAGAGGAAGAGACAGTTAAGCCAGAGAAGTTTGGCAATGAAACTATGATATCAAACACATATGACAAATGCATTGCCATTACAAAATGCTGCATGTGCTTACTGTGTCCTGACCTCTGAAGAAATCAGAGCATTTGGGTGATGATATCATCACACACATTTCATCAAGCCTCCCTACCAGTGGTGGGTTGCTACTGGTTCGCCCTGGATAGGGCAAACTGGTAGTGGCAGTGGCAGGAAGCTCCACCCACCCGCCCAGACGCTTCTGCACACATGAGTGAACTGATAGCAAACTAAATTGAAACCCACTACTGCTCCCTACTCCCATGGGTGCCCATAAATTAAGCTCCTCTCTTGGGGCGCTCAGATTCATCAGTCTTTATTGCATAGACCAATGAAAATACTGTGTGCCTCTTGCTTTAGAAAGGAACCAGATTGACCAAGCCATCAATTGCCAATTAAAGACCAATTAAAGGGCTAATGATTATCCAAAGCTACTCCAGCCTGAGAAAGTTAGGTGGTACATTTTGCAGAGGGAACAAACAGTTAAGAGGGTGCATGGCCCACAGCTGCATAACGGACAGAGAAAGTGACTTCGTTGTAGTTTCTTTCAGAGGCTGTAAAGGAGATGGCAGGGGTTTTGTACTTTCAGAATTGCAAGGATTTGAATCTTTGAAAGTAATCTTACACTAAGGAAGTATTAACACATCTGATCGTGTTTCCTGTCTGGTCTACCTGGGATGATTGACAGTCCATCATCATAGTTCATAGTTCATAGTCATGAAAGGACAGCAGGCTATTGGGAATGAATATTGCTGAAAGGAGAGAGATGCTGAGATTTTCTGCTCTCATACAACAACAACAAAAAACATTTTGGCACATCACCAGGATCACTGCCCTTATCTTGAGGCACTTATGATATATTTCCATTTGGGGGTTAAAACTTTCCTCCATTATGCAATCTCACCTCATCTGTTTGAAAACAATGGCATTTTGCCTCTGAAAATCAGATTTTTCCCACAGCAGCATAAAGAACATTAAAATTGCAAAGAATAGTTTTAATAGCAATTTTAAAAAGACATAATAAAATAAACAAAGCATCCACCATAGTGCATTAAATACACCATGCAATATGTATTTAATATAATAGGTGTTATACATCACACATACATGCATGCATGTGTACATATAAATGTACATGATCAGGAAAGAATGAAAGCAGAGAAATGTGAAAAGCAAAAGAGGGAGAGAGAGGGAGTGTACAATTCATTATCTGCAAATACTGGAATGAACAGTGCACAACAGGATCTCATAGATCCAAATAAAGTTCACCTACCTGAAGGTTTTGGAGTCCTCCATAAGCAGTAAAGAGAAATGTGAATCCAAATGAAATCACAAGAATGTTTTTCAGATATGAGTCCATAGCTGAGTCATAGAAGTTCCCAGTGGAGAAACCTGGCTTTCCTTCACCTTTAACATAAAGGAGTCATGTTAGCTACATGAATACCTGCCCATGAACGTTGCCTTCTTCAGCTTTGAAAATGCTACCGGTCTGGTAGCAATGGTAAGAAACGGTACCAGTTAACTTGATTTGAAATATTGATTGGGTTCCACCAAAGGGGTACAACATTTGCATGATGTCTTCCCTTACACCCAATTTTGTAAATCATTTCTAGCCACAAGGCAACTTTTTGAAGCAGATCTCCCTTCCTTGCCCACTCACACTGAAGGAGAAATATATTTTAAGAAACAGGTGGGTGAGATAGAGTTTTAGCTTACCATTCCATTGGAAAGGTCACTTGGAAAGCTGTAGCACTTTTACTATTCTCCAAAATACTGTCCCTCAAACTACTTTCTTCCAGATATGTTGGAGTCCAATTCCCGTCACACCCAGCCAGGATACAGGTAATTGGACTCCAAGATATTAGATATCTCTGTGACACTCATGTGCTGTACGCGCTTAAAAAAGAGAATGTATGTGCAACAAGCCAAATTAAACCGTTCTGCATAGAACGAGAAGCTAAGAGTTCAACAAATGTACTGTAGAGTAGAAATGAAAAAACCAAGGAGCAGAGTACAGATTCAAGGCAGCACCAAGAACACATAAATTTAATAACGAATAAATAAATAAACAAACAATAAAATCATCCCAAACCATAAGAAAAGTCTAGGCAAATATGAAAAACTCAAGACAGAGGTCTTTCTGCCTCCAGGAATAGTTTCTGTTTAGCTGCAAGCTATGATTGAATACAAGAAGATAATTTATAAATCATGGTTTGCAAACAATCGCACATATAATTTCAGTTAGAATCATTTTTATTTTTATTTTTTTGCCTCAGCATGCCTTTCAAAGCCTCAGGTGTCAATGGATCCAGCTAGCTTATTCATTTTCCTTTGCAGGGGCTGACTTTTCCAACTTCTTGTGAGTGAATCTTTCCAAAGGAATGTGCTGCCTCTTTACTGTAAGAATTTGTCAAGGCTGAAAAGTTTTTTTTTAAAAAAAATTGTACCAAGCTCTGAGCTTACCTCAAAGGCCTGTGGTATGTCAGCCTTGACACCCTTTTAGTTTTTTCTGTCAGGGCACCTAAGATTAAACTGACTCCAAAAGAGCCCAGACAGTCTTTGCATTTCTGTCTCAGCTCTTATATTTGCAGGGAATTTCAAGAATGCACCCTTGAATACCTTCCTCACTACAGCAATGCAGGCCTGCCACAATAATTTGCTATAGAATGGACACTTCTAACAAACCAAGGAACACCTTTATGTAGCTTTAAAAAGGAAAGAGCTCCATTTTTCCTTGAAGTTCCTAATGGCCTTCTTTGCATTTCTGTTTAGATAGTCATACAACTTTAACAAGCATAACAGTTCAATATTTGGGGTGTATTATCAGCTACCCTAAAGCATGACTTTCATTCATCTCAAATGCCTTATATGGGAAAGTTCATGAAATTTTTCTTCAATACCATGATCACACTCCTCCACTGCACTCAGCAGACTGTTTAAGTTTGCATAGCATGCTAAACCATCATGGTAGTGGCTGCATTCATCTATACCGAGAAAAAAACTAAACCATCTGCACCATGACTTAATATAATGTATGAACTCAGTCTGATACGTTTGCAGCATTTGCAAAATATTGCATTGTGAATATAAGCATATCATTGATTACTAAGGTTATACAATGTTGAATATATTATTTGCTCAATATTATGTTGTTAACAATGCATTTTAATTGTAGTCTTTAACATTTAGGAGTTTTGTGATAGTTTTTTATCATAAGCTATCCAGAATCAATCAATCTTTTATTGTGATCATAGACCAGAGTTAAAAATTAAAACATTAAAATAAACTAAAACCAGAACAGGATATAATGTTATATTACAACAAATGGTGATATCATCAATAGGCTGCCAAACTCTGTCTGATTTTACAGACAGAATAGCTGAATTTAAGGAAACATTCAAGGAAACTGTATCATACTGCTCTGATAGTAGCAGCTGTACATAAAAGAGACCAGAATTTCCCAGATATTTTACAAAGTAAGGAGTTATAAAATGAGTCCATGAATAGTGAGATCACCCAGAGTCACTTTATGTTGAGATGGGTGGATATATAAATGAGATTACTAAACAAATAAAAAATAATTAAATACAGGTAGTCCTCAACTTACAACCATTCCTTTAATGATCATTTATAGTTACAACAGCACTGAAGAACATGATTTAGGACTGGTTCTCACACCATTGCAGCATCCCCTGTGATCAAATCTGGGTGCTTGGCAACTGGCATGCATTTATGAAGGTTGCACTGTCCAGGGTAATGTGATTGCCATTTGCCATCTTCTCAGCCAGCTTCTGACAAGCAAAGTCAGTGGGAGAAGCCAGTCTTGCTTAACAGCCGAATGCTTCACTTAACAACTGCAGTGATTTGCTGAACAACTGTGGCAAAAAAAGTTCGTAAAAATGAAGCATGACTCATTTAGGAGCTGTTTTGCTTACTAACAGAAATGTTGGGCTCAGTTGTCGCTGTAAGTCAAGGACCACCTGTAAATCAGAGCGTTGTACCAACGCAAAGATTTGTATCTGACTCTAATATCAGGAGGTGAATGATGGCTTCTGAAGGAAAAACCATCTGCTTCTCGCTTTTTCCCCTCTGGAGGGTCTTCACACCACCACACCTGCTCCCTACTTTCCTCCCATCATGCATTTTGTATGAACTGCAGGCTTAGTATCTCAGTTCACATTGAAAAGTATGAACATTTTCTTTTGTGCCTGCACATTCATGCTTCTGCATCACTCCACAGAAAAGGAAACTGAAAGCTCCGTTCAGATGCTATGTTTTTTTTTTCTTTAATATAAAGACACTGAATCATATAAGATGTTGCATTTAGAGTAGAATTCAACCTGGACAGAATCCTTCTGTAAAAAGGCTCTCAGTTCCATCCTTCCAGAGCTGATTTTTTTCTTCACAGAAGGATCATTTCTTGTCCTTTTGACCCCTTGCGACATTTCCCCAAAAGATCTAACTCAGAAGCATTTGGGAGCCATCCAAACCAAGCCCTGCAGGGGGCATTGTTTTTGATCTAAGGCAGAGGCCCATGTGATAAGAAAGGGGATCATTTCCAAGTTTCTCAACCACCCTCGAGAAAAGACTGGCTGCCCAGGACAACTCATGTCCCTGGAGTTTATGTGGAAAAAGGAGAAACTGAAACTGGGATCAAAACCACCTTATTCTTCTCACCTCCAATGTTAAATTTGTTGCTTGGATAGCTAATCTGCTGCAGTCTCTCTCTCTCTCTCTCTCTCTCTCTCTCTCTCTCTCTCTCTCTCTCTCTCTCTCTCTCTCTCTCTCTCTCTCTCTCTCTCCCTCCCTCCCTCCCTCCCTCCCTCTCTCTCTCTCTCTCTCTCTCTCTCTTCCCCCTCTCTCTTCCCTCCCATCCCTCCCTCTCTCCACTTTCAGCCTATCTAACAACTAACTATAAACCAATGTTTAATATGGAACATTTTATCCAGAGCTGGGCCACAATGATTTGTGCCAGCTCTATTTAGATAATTTCATGCCTTGGCAAAGTAAAAGGATATGAGGACTTTTCCACAGAGGAATCGTGTTTCAGACGATTCCAGAGGTCAGAAAGAGATCAAAACATTGACTCATGCAACCCGTCCTTTACATGTCTTATTCACACAACCGTCAGCAGGGCTTGTCACCTGTATGTAGCAGTGGTGGGTTTCAAAAATTTCTACCACCGGTTCTGTGGGTGTGGCTCGGTGAGCATGGCTTGGTGGGCGTGGCAGGGGAAGGATACTGTAAAATCTCCATTCCCACCCCACTCCAGGGAAAGGATACTGTAAAATCTCCATTCCCATTCCTCTCCATTTCACTGCAAAATCCCCATTTCCTCCCTATCAGCTGGGACTTGGGAGGCAGAGAATAGATGGGGGCGGGGCCAGTCAGAATTTTTACTACCCGTTCTCCGAACTACTTAAAATTTCCACTACCGGTTCTCCAGAACTGGTCAGAACCTGCTGAAAGCCACCTCTGATATGTAGCATTTGTACCATGCAAAATGAGAGAACTATGATATCATTCAATAGCCAGTGTCAGATTATGATTTGGGAGACCGACAGCCAATTTTATTTTCCATTTTTGCAGATTCAGTCAGCTTAGTTCTCTGGTTGTCCAACTGAAACTGAAAGTTGCCACCTACCTACCCAGCCATATCTTGATTTATCTGGCCCATGAATAGCTCTTCTGTTCAAAAGAAAGCATCTTTCTCAATCCCTGCTAGATATGATTGATTGAATGTAGGAGACACCTTCCTGGAAAAGCAGGTCTTCCATTACTGTAGTAATCTATGGTATTAATAGATTAATAATTAATTAATAATCTCATTAATCTCCCATTAATAATCTCTCATATGGGTGACTGATAACACCTTTTTTTATACTGTATGTACTTGTGGATAAACTGAGAATTTTAGGTACCAAAATATACCTCCTAAATTGAGTTTGGTTTATCTGCAAATAGGCTTATCCATGAGTATGTATAGTAGATTTTCCCCTCAGCTTTTTAAAAGTACCTGTATATCCTGAATATACTTGTGAATAAGCCCATCCACAGATAAACTGACCTTGAATTTATTTCCAAAATACCATGGGAAATGTGCCACCCGTGGATATGCCAATTGTAAATATATGAAATTTCAAAGGTCAGCTTATTTGTAGGTGGCACATTTTTCATGGTATTTTGGATAAAAAATTGAGAGTCAGCTTATCCGCTGATGGGCTTACATGTGAGTGTATACTGTACAACAATGCAACCAAAAAAACCCTGAATGCTATAATTATTTTCTTTAAATAGTCACAATTATCTTATATCTGCATCAAAAAGTAGTTGAAATTATTGCACTCTTAACATTTTTCTTAATGCTATTAAACTGGTATACATACCACTTTTGTCTACAGTATTTAATGTACATTCTGAACTAATATCTTTCATATTTATCAATTTTTCAAAAGTGTGTTTGAGTAGGTGTCTAACAAATGGACACCCACAAGTTTTGCCAGGGCCCCTGACTTCCAAAATTTTGTTATCTCAGACTCGTTGATAAGACCACCATGATAGCTGTGAAACTGACCAGAAGCAGCCTTAAAATGTCAGCCTATGCAAACAGCTCTGGAGATAAGGCTTAAAAGAAACCTGATCCAGAAAATCAGCTATCTGGTCATGCTCTTATAGTACCCTGAAAAATACTTCCTTGTCATTCGCCAGTTTAGTTTCCTCATCTCCAAAAAAAGACTGTCTCCCCACAGCTTTATTCTTCGGTCTCCAGTGATTCTCCAGTCCTAGCAATCTTCCTGAAGCATTTTAATTTGATGGTACCTAATCAGGTTGAGGGCTAGATTCACTGAAGTACAGATATATCAAATTGTATTAATAGATAGCTAGATAGCTAGATAGGCAGATTGTGTGTTTGTGTTTGTGTGTGTGTGAGAGAGAGAAAGAGAGAGAAGAATATTATGCATATTATTATTTATATCTTTGAACACATATATGTGATCTATTTTCCTCTCTCTTTCTCTTTCTCATTCCTTTTAAATGGAAATATCATTCATAGGGCAATGATATATCACATATCATTGCCCTATGAATGATATTTCCATGTTTACTTCTTGCACAGAATGGTATTCTTCCTGGCCAGATTAAAAAATGTTCAAAAGGTGACATGTTCTGAATGCAGAATAATATACAAATATTGCAAAAGAAATATATTGTGCAGCAAAAACTATATTATTATTAATAATGATAATTTATTAGCCACCAACTTCAATGGACTTCAAAATATTTTGGTAGGGAATGGTGAGGGGAAGTTCTAAGTGCTTCTTGATGAGTTTTTTAAATTTTAATAGCAATAGCTTTAGACTTATATGCCGCTTCACACTGCTTTGCAACTCTCTCTAAGCAGTTTACAGAGTCAGCATATTGCCCCCAATGAACTGGGTCCTCATTTTACCTACCTCAGAAGAATGGAAGGCTGAGTCAGCCTTGATCCTGTCAGGATCGAACTGCTGGCAGTGGGCAGAATTAGCCTCCAATACTGCATTCTAACCACTGGCCCACCATTTTAAAGCTCTCCTGTGGCTTTTAATGGGAGGCTTCCATTCCTAGCTTTTTCTGTCTTGTTTATTTCCAAGGAAATCAATTGAGGATAAAACATTGGAGCAAATGCAAGATTATTTGGATGGCAGTAGTAAATGCCCACAGGCGTTCCTAGAGCTCTGACCAATCACATTAAAGGGAAGTCACTGGAGACATAAGCTGCTAAAACTATTTCTATTGCTGAATCCTCCTGCACTTGCTTCTCAGCGACATTGCACCTAGGCAGTCTTGTCTTCTAACTTATTCAGTCAGGTTACCTTTGAAATCATGTCTCCATCCCACCCACTGCAGGACTGATGGCAATTGTCCAAGAGTGATGTTGGATATCTGAGCTGCTATTTCAAGGCAACCTCTTCTGAGGCTGGTAGTCCTATTTAAGTCTGTCTCCTTATTCTATTTGAACACGTTTCCCAATTGAAACAGAGAACTTTTATTACATGTTAACCTCTCTTGACTGGACACACCGTGCTCACTCTTTCTGAAACACGCCTTTAAGCAAGAATAAAAAGTGTGTTGTAATGCCACCTCCTTCTTTCACCATCCTCATGTCAATTTCTTGGGAAGTGACTGCCCAAATCACCTGGTTCCAGGAAGAAAGAATGCATCACCAAAGTTATTTGCTTCTCCTCCCCAACTGACTCAGCAGATTTGAACGAAAAATGGCCCTGCAAGCCACACTGTGTCAATTACCTCACAAATGACTGTAGAGGTTTTACCACCCCCTCCAATCCAGACATCCTTGCTATGACTTTGTACCAGGGGTGGGTTGTCCCCGGTTTAGACTGGTTCGCAAGAACCGGTAGTAAAAAACCACCGGGAGGCTCCGCCCACTGACCTGGACATCACCTGGAAGTGATCTGAGCATGCGTGCGCACGATGCAAACCGGTATTAAAGGTAAGTAGAACCCACCCCTGCTTTGTACTTATTTTATTGTTGTGAGTCTTACAACTTTGATTTCTTAACCATCATTTAGGGCAGTGGGTCTCAACCTTCCTAATGCCGCGACCCTTTAATACAGTTTCTCATGTTGTGGTGACCCCCAACCATAAAATTATTCCTAAAACCATTGAAAATATGTGTTTTCGGATGGTTTTAGGTGACCCCTGTGAAAGGGTCGTTCGACCCCCAAAGGGGTCCCAACCCACAGGTTGAGAACCACTGATTTAGGGCATGACAATATGTGCAAACAAAGCCACATGGGTAAATGAATGCCACATTCACATGGCATTCCTGAAAACCATATGATTGATTGGGGGCTAGTGTGTTGAGTGAACCCAGCCACAAGGAATATCGAAGATTTATTGTTTCACATACTATAGGGGCTCTTCAATTGCAGCTCATGGGTAAGAAGCCATGATTTGTGCAATGGGTAAGCCTAACCAAGTGATTTGCTCAAGAAGCTAGGATTAAACCAAGCCATGATTTACCACAATGTATGAATACTTTCAGTGAAACAGAAGCCCTCTTCTTGTATACATATTCTTGTATATGTAGAAAAGGACTCTACCCTAGAGTCCTAATTTTGATTCATTTAGCATTTCATTAAAGGGGGGGGGGGGAAGTTTTATCCAATTTTAAGATTTTGCATATTTGCAGAATTTTTCTTCAGTGTTGCTAGCATGAGGTGAGCAGAAACTGAGAGGCCAGGCTGTGCCTAGATAGGAAGGTTAGAAAGGGCAGGGTTCAAGGGCTGTCCTACATAGGAAGAAGGAGAGTACTGATAACTCTCCCCCACCCCCCAGCATCTTTTCTGAAATTGTCACTAGGTTCACAACATAGTTCATTTGCACAAGTTGTTGAGCATAGCATTGCTAAAAGGTTTTGCTGCCTTAAAAAGAGGTATTGTAACTACATTGTCTAGCTTGTCCTAGGTTATAAAGATGTTAATAATAGAAATGGCTTTTCCTAAACAATCCTCCCCCACCCAATTTACTGGGGGGGGGGGAGCAATGTAGAAATTGTACTTTAAAGATGCAGTTAATTATGCCATATCTTAAAATGGCTGCCATTGAGAGCAATTTAAAAAAATGGAACATTTTTCTTAAATAGAATGCATGCAGCCACATTAATGCCTATAAGCATTAAATATAGAAGGGCATTAATGACTCTTTTTTAAAAAACAAAAACAAAAACCCGACAACTTGTGCTGGAGTGTGTGTGGACAAGAAAGAATAGAAATTTAACACAAAGCAGTTCATCTATCAGAGCCCTCTATAAGCAGATGACAAGATAAGCCAACCAGAGGCCTTTGAAATGTAGTAATTAGCAAACAAACTCCAATCTTTTTTAAATGTAGCTCTTTTCATCAGAGATAGTATTCACTTGCAGTAGAGTCTTTAGAGTCATCATGAGCCAAATATATTTTTCAATTCTCTCTATCGCTGAACAGAACTAAGGCAGTCCTCGACATACAACAATTTGTTGAGTGACTACTTGAAGTTACAACATCACTGAAAAAGTGACTTATGAGCAGTTTTCAGACTTAAAGACTATTGCAGTATCTTAACAATAACGTGATCAAAATTCAGGCGCTTGGCAACTGACTTGTATTTATGACAGTTGCACTATCCTGGGATCATGTGATTACCAGTGTAACCTTCCCAGTAGGCTTCCGACAAGCAGAGTCAGTGGGGGAAGCCAGATTCATTTAATGATTGCATGATTCCCTGTAGCAATTTGCTTAACAACTGTGGCAAGAAAAGTCATAGAATGCCTCAAAAGTGCCTTGCTTAGTAACATAATTTTGGGGCTCAATTATGGTTGAAGGTCGAGGACTACCTGTATTAGAACAAGAATCTGTAACCATTTCGTTCTGATGGGAGAGCTGGAAATGATATGGAAACTGGAGAGAACTGGAAACGATATGGAAACTATTGCTGCACCTACCAGCAAAGAGCTCCAGTGATGTCTGACCATTGAGGAGATGGTCATCTATCCTATCCTTTCAACAGATATCCCATGAAATATCTCATATTCAATGTGTTTAACATCTCATTATTAACCTGAAATTGATACAAAGTTATAGGCGGCTCCATAATAAATATAGAAACTGGACAACCAGATCAAAAAGCCCCTAAGAGTCTACCCAAAAAAGATCAAATTACAAAAGAAGAACTCTGGCAAATGAAAAGCAGTGGTCCCATTCTCCCACATTTCTATGGACACCCAGAAATACACAAGTCCAACATACCTCTTTGTCCAATTGTACCATTCTGAGAGACCCTAATTTATAATATAGTCAAAGAACTCACAAAAAGAAGAAGAAGAAGAAGAAGAAGAAGAAGAAGAAGAAGAAGAAGAAGAAGAAGAAGAAGAAGAAGAAGAAGAAGAAGAAGAAGAAGAAGAAGAAGAAGAAGAAGAAGAAGAAGAAGAAGAAGAAGCTTGGACACCTCATAAGGAAAGTAAATATTACATCAACACCCCACCACAGTGATTCCAGAAAATCAAAGCCCTAAAAATAGAGGAAGATGAAATTATACTTTCATTTGATGTCACAGCACCCTTCATGTCTATAGTTTGAGAATTAGCAAAGGAATCCATTGCATCAGTACTACATAACATGCCTGATTTAGACAAATATACTAAAACCGAAATACCCAGGATAATAAACTACATCAGCCTCTGCCTCACATCCAGTTTGATGGACAAATATACCAATAAATCAGAGGCACACCCATGGGAATGCCACCCTCAGGATTCATAGGAGACCTCCTAATGCAGTGTTTAGAAACTATAGTACTCCCACACTCCATGAAACCAAAGATATGGATCTGGTATGTAAGTGACAACTTTTGTCTTAATAAAAAAGGAACAACACAAGACAATCAACAGTATTTTCAAAGGAATAAAGGTAGGAAGAAAACAACAACTACTCTTTTGGATATCCTCATCAGTAGAGGAAACAATGGCAAATAAGAAACCCAAGTCTATTAAAAAAAAAACAACCCATACTAACCAGTGCTCCCTTACCAAAGTAACAATCCACCTCCCACAAAGGGAACTGTGTGGAAAACATTATTCAAACAAGCACAAATGCACTGCAGCAACCTGGGAGTACCAGAAAAAGGGAAACAGATCACTTATACAATATCTTCCAACAAAATAGATACCCATGCAACTTTATCAAAATGTGCCTGACCATTTAACTGATTATACACAACCAACACAAGCAATGAAAAGGATAACACTGCCATAATCCAAAACATCTCAGAAAAAAACCCCAACAGATTATTACAACCACACAGCATCACGTAGCACACAAACCAATTTAAGCCCTCAACACATCTCAACAAAACAACAGACCCAGTAGCCCAAGAAGAAAAAACAGGAGTCATCTGCTGTACAACATACAATTTAAGGACTGTAACAGCCACTAGGTAGGACAAGCAGAAGGCGAGCAGAGCATATCCATGAAAGCCAACCAGAAGACTTGATGAAATAATCTCACTTGATGAAATAATCTTATATCCTCTGCCTTAGTCAACACCCTGATAAACAATGATTAACATCAAACAAACAACTAACCAGAAAATAATACCCTAATAAGGAACCACACAGGAGAAAGCCATACCTTCACTGAAACCGGCAGGCAAGCTACTGTGAATGGCTTTAAAGCATAGAGTTTGTAGTTCCTGGTTCCTGAAGTTTGTGGTTCCTGGTTCCTGCAGCCATTGAATGGAACAAAGAAAGTGTGGTGGATTGCAACATGGATATGTTGGGCTCACAGTACAAGAATGCTACACATGGCAGAAGACAGTCTATTCTGAAACCTGTTTATGCAACCATTGGGTCCATAACTATTACTATATCATACCACAATTGTATAACCTCCTGTTGTTTAGTCCTTTGCAAATTGTTAGAATAAGCATCGCCCATGCCACATTTTGAACAGTAACAACATTGCAGTAATGGGTGGCGCAGAGGGTTAGAATGCAGTATTGCAGACTAATTCTGCCGACTGCCAGCAGTTCAATCCTGATGGGATCAGGTTGACTCAGCCTTCCATCCTTCCGAGGTCAGTAAAATGAGGACCCAGATTGTTGGGGGCAATATGCTGACTCTGTAAACTGCTTAGAGAGGGCTGTAAAGCACTGTGAAGTGGTATCTAAGTCTAAGTACTATTGCCATTTCTAAACACAACTAATCAGAATAATTTCCCCAGATTTTAACATGATTTATGTCTCAGTAATAATTCTTAGAATCTGTTCTACCTATTCACTAAGCCAAGCACCTGTGAGCTTTTGTACAAGTTCAGGCAAAGGACGACCTAGATGTACAGATGAGTTGGTTTTGCTGCTCCCTTATTTTGGAAAACAACTTGACATACTCCTTTTCCAATAAATTTCCATTTTCTTTGTGCAATATATATCATAATACTGTTCCAGTATGATATAGCCAGATTTGAAATATGATCAGTTTAGGTTCATTGTGAAAAATTTCCATGGTAGCAATATATCATATCAGCAATCTAATCAAATAAAGCCTATCTAGTAGCGATCCTGATGTTAGAAATAGAATTCCATCCAGAAATTCTGAAACAATAGTTCATCCGAGCAAAAGTAATGGCTTTAAAGACATGGGATTTAACACTGAGTCTCTGTTGCTTAGATGCAGGGGTGAAATCCAGCAGATTCTGACAGGTTCTGGAGAACCGGTAGGGGAAATTTTGAGCAGTTTGGAGAAGCGGAAAATACCACCTCTGGTTGGCCCCAGAGTGGGGTGGGAATGGAGATTTTGCAGTATCTTTCCCCTGCCATGCCCACCAAGCCACGCCCACCAAGCCACACCCACAGAACTGGTAGTAAAAGAATTTGGATTTCACCACTGCTTAGATCAGTGTTTCTCAACCTTGGAAGCTTGAAGATGGGTGGACTTCAACTCCCAGAATCCCCCAGCCAGCAGCGTTGGCTGGGGGATTCTGGGAGTTGAAGTCCACCTATCTTCAAGCTTCCAAGGTTGAGAAACACTGGCTAGATGGAACAAAAAGAGGAGCCTATCATCATGGCAAAAAAAAAGAGCTGATAAATAGGGCAAGGAGATCACCTGAGATCACCCACAAGTGCTTCAGATAGCTGCTCCTTATTAGATTTCAGACTGGGAGGGATTGGTTTAGAGCTCTGGGAGATATCTGTCAAGAGCTGTCTTGCTCAAACTGTGGTTGGTGCCTTTGAAAGGACATAAGTTCACATATTTTTATCTGTGTGTAAACAGCCAAAGGATTTTGATTTTAAAAATGGACTAAATGTCCAGATAAATTTGAAATAAGAGTTTGGAATTAAATTATGAAGAATTCTTCCTGTGGGAAATGCTTTTGTTTTGAAATGTAAGATAAGATTTTAAAACTAAAGCACTAGAGGGAATTAGAGGGAGACTGTAAAGGTTACAATTCAAGGAGGACACTTAAATGTACAATTACAGAATGAAACAAAATATTTTACTATAGGATATACTGAATGATGGACTGAAAAGTTAATTTTAAGAGTGTCTGTTCTATAGATAGACTGCATCTAAAAGATGCTATGGAAGAGGAGCACGTTCTACTTAACAAGAGTGAGACTGATTTGAAAGTGGATTTCTGTGACATGGAAAAACATTTTACACTGGACCTATTTTAAAAACTGGCCTATGTTTTAATAATTAAAATACAAACAATAAACTGAAAGATTGACTTGGATAGCCTTCCTATATTGGATTCAACAAATGAGTTTTGTTAGAAGTAAAAGTAAGGCATATAAAGCTGTTTTATTTGATCAAGATTAAAAGAGATAGGTTGCTATTTCTGATAACCTCTATAGACTTTTGCTGGTATCAGAACTGAAATGACAATGGTTTATGAGAGAGCTGGGATATAGGAAGAAGAGATCATATTTTGTATTTCAAGAAAAGTTTCTAAAATTGCTTATACTTGTGATGAAGTTAAGAAGCCACTTCTTTACAATATGTCTTTTTTCTTTACTATATTTTTATTTTCTTTCTTTCTTTTCTATTTTTCTTTCTATTCTCCCCCCTTTTCTTTCTTTTTTGCCCTTTTTACTCTTTCTTTTTATTATCCTTTTTTGTAATTTGTATTCATTTTTACTGATGCAATTATAATGATTAATAATTAACTATTTAAAAAAAGGAACTTGTACAAGGCTAGCCACCAGGTGTCATTGAAGCATAAGTTTGCAAAGCAGTGGTCAGTCCAGCCACCCTTCTACTCTTTGGTAGTTAGGACAGTTTTTTAAAAAAAAACAACAAAAAAAAAACAAACAAATTACACGAATGGAGACAAACAAGAGGTCTGCCTTTTCAACAGCACAACAAACTGTGCAGCTGTGTTTTCAGGCTGCTGGCCAAGTGTATGTTCTTTTTGCTGTTTTTTCCTCCAGCTGCTACAAAGGGCTGACCCATGACAAGCCAAAAGGGAATATGTGTATGTGTGTTTGTGGATGGGGATGGGACATCCATACACAGCCAGTTAATAGCACATAAGAATAAAACCACAAAAATGCAAATGCTTGAAAGTGTGATGCAGAAATACCATTGCTTGCCTTGAACTATCACAATCCTGACTCCTCTTGGCTGGTTTCCACTACACTAAAGCTATGCAAGATCTGGCTGCTACGGAGGAGGAGAGGAAGATATTCAGCCCAATCTGCTTCAGAGCTTGGTCAGCTCTTTCATGTGTTTTCTCCAGATACTTCCAGTACCGTGGATACTTTCTGACACTTTTGAAATCTTTGTGTGTGTGAGAGAAGATGTTGTTCTGATTGTCCTATTTCTTTCTTTCCAGCTTCCTGTAGAATAGGATAGGATAGGATAGGATAGGATAGGATAGGATAGGATAGAATAGAATAGAATAGAATAGAATAGAATAGAATAGAATAGAATAGAATAGAATAGAATAGAATTCTTTATTGGCCAAGTGTGATTGGACACACAAGGAATTTGTCTTTGGTGCATATGCTCTCAGTATACATAAGGAGAATAAAATACATTCATCAAGAATAAAAAGATACAACACTTAGTTATAGTCAAGGTTACTAATAAGCTATCAAATCGTACTAGGGAACAAGTAAAAACAATATAATTGAAAGATACAAGCAACATGGTTATAGTAATAAGTGGGAAGAGATAGATACTAGTAAGGAAGAGAAGAATAATAGTAATACAGTCTTAGTAAATTATTTGACAGTGTTGTGGGAATTAGTTGTTAAGCAGAGTGATGGCATTCGGGAAAAGCTGTCATCGTGTCTAGTTTTGGTGTGCAGTGTCCTATAGCATCTTTTTGAGGATAGAAATTGAAACAATTTATGTCCAAGATGTGAGGGGTCTGTAGTTATTTTCACAGCCCTCTTTTTGACTCGTGCAGTGTACAGGTCCTCAATGGAAGGCAGGTAGGTAGCAATTATTTTTTCTGCAGTTCTAATTATCCGTTGAAGTCTGTGTTTGTCTGGTTTGGTTGCAGAGCCAAACCAGACAGTCATGGAGGTGCAGATGACAGACTCAATAATTCCTCTGTAGAATTGAATCAGCAGTTTTTTGGGCAGTTTGAGCTTTCTGACTTTGCGCAGAAAGAACATTCTTTGTTGAGATGATGTTTTTGATGTTAGGTGTCCATGTACTGAACAGGTATAGACTTCAGCTGCTATTTTTCCTCAGCCAAAGGACAGATCTGTAACAGGGATGAACATTGTCTAGAGCATTGTTTCTCAAGCTGTGTGATTTCAACATCTTGCGTGGGAAATTCTGGGAGTTGAAGTCCACACAGTTTAATGTTGCCAAGGTTGGGAAACACTGGTCTAGAATTTGCCTTACAATCCAGCATTCCCCAGTGAAAATGGCCTTGACGTCAGCTCCAGAAGATAAAGGTAGAGGTTAGTTAAAGTGAATTTTGAGCTGAGAAACCAGGGTTGGAATAGATTAAAAAGTTACCTTCTGTTATCTGGGTGTTTTAATGCAAAGATGATTCTGGTTCCCTGAAGCTAAGAATAAGGACATGCAATACATGGTCAGTCACTATATTTACTCGTTCTCCCTCTCTTTATTGATCTTGTTTTGTTACAAGATGGGTAGCAAATAAATTCAGTAAGTAAGTAAGTAAGTAAGTAAGTAAGTAAGTAAGTAAGTACGTACGTACGTAAGTAAGTAAGTAAGTAAGTAAGTAAATAAATAAATAAATAAATAAATAAATAAATAAATAAATAAATGTTAGTTTATAGTTTAGTTGTTCATGGTATGCTAGCATTGCCCTAAAATATTTTGTCTTTCCAAGTTTTATGAACTTTCAGAGGAAGTTAATATAAGATCTGCATGCTTTAAAAAAATACATCAAAGATATATAGCACTATCGCCAGTAGATTGTTTTTTTTTAAGCATATGTAACTATAAACAGCAGATCTGAGTATGGCACCTTCCTAAATCTGAGGGCCAAATGAAAAATGGCACACTGAGTGTCAAGATTTCTTCCATTTAAAAGAGAAAAACCAAACCTTTCTTTTCTTTTCTCCTATTTGCATAATTTGAGTTGAGTAGAGTCTCCCTTGAAGATCCTTCCTATTGCTGACTTCATCTACCCTTCTTTGAATTCATCCAAAATGATGCCAGCATGACATCTGCTGCTCCCATTCCAATTCCTACTTTGCTTCTATTATGCTTCTTCCAAATCACTCCCAAATAATACTGTCTTGCTTACTCATGTCCAATGTGAGATAAGCATAATGAATTGTTCTTTTGTTCTTCCTCACCAACCAGTGGGAAAACTCACCAATCCTGGCACTGGCACAGGCACAGGAATGACTGGCTGTGATTGAAGAATTCTATCCATCATTCAGTTCTGCACTTTGTTTTTTACACTCTTATCTTCATGGGTTGCAAATATGCTTTTTGCTAGAGATTCTTTTCCCATGCAGAATAAATATCAATGTTTTAGGATGAATTTTAACTGAGAAAACCACTTCAAAATTGAAGAGAGAATTTAGAAAATGTTTCTCTTATTCCACAGTCTGAAATGAACCTGGGCTCTCTTGAAGCTGCTATTCATTTTGACAAAATCCTTCTGACCTTGGCTCTTTCTGTCATGTTATCTAAAAAGAGGAATGCTTTAAGGCAGGAACATCTTGGCAGATACAAATGAATTTCCCCCCACTAAGGCTTGAATTCCATAAAACAAATCTTATAACATTAGCCCCTACCTAGAATGGTACCAGATAACCTAACTTCCTTTGCTTTGCAAAATGATAGCAGCCAATAAGTTGTTTGAGCCATCATTAATTGTGGAATTTGTAAGTTGTGAAGGAATATTTATGCTTTAATGAGTGCTACTACTACTACTTCCTATGCTTCTGAATAAAGGCATGATGCTTTTTGCCTCAAAATTATCTTCTCCCATTACAATTTTGGGCCAGTGCATCCAAGAACATGCACTCCAGCTGAGCTAAGAATATAGTCATATTATTAGAAGGGAAGCAGTACTAATGGGAATAGTTCTAGCAGTTTTCTAGAGAAGCGCTAAACCTGTGCCCAAAAAAGCACCAAACCTGTGACTAAAAAATTAAATTGGTTAACAGGCTGAACATTTTGGAGTGTAAGCTGAAGCATGAGAACTCACCAGGAAGTAAAAGCCAAATAACTCTGCAGGGTAGTGCCCAAAGATTGGAAGAGAAGAATACCAATGAGCACATCCTAGCCCCTGACCATGTCATAGTTACCCCATTGCAGATTGTTCCTGTAATAGGTCTGTGTTGGAAAAAGAAGCAATCTTGAAATGTGGAATGGCTAAATGCAATTTTAGGCATTCTCTGAGGTGGGCTAGGGATCAGATAAAGGCGATTTAATGAGGAGATGCCCTCCAAAGATCATAATCATAATCATAAGTTTATTTGTCAAGCATATATAAGATAAGAGGTAAAAGTATAAACATAATTTGAATACATGAAAAGAATAAGTAAAAAGGAATATTAGGACAGGGACGGTAGGCATGCTGGTGCACTTATACACACCCCTTACAGACCTCTTAGGAATGGGGTGAGGTCAACAGTAGACAGTCTAAAGTTAAAGTTTTGGGGGTTTGGGGAAGAAACTACAGAGTCAGGTAGTGCATTCCAGGCATTGACCACTCTGTTACTGAAGTCATATTTTCTGCAATCGAGTTTGGAGTGGTTTACCTTGAGTTTGTATCTATTGTGTGTTTGTGTATTGTTGTGGTTGAAGCTGAAGTAGTCATTGACAGGAAGGACATTGTGGCAGATAATTTTATGTACTATGCTTAGGTTAGGCGTAGTTCTAAATTGTCTAAGCCCAAATTTTTTAGTTCTAAGTTGTCTAAGCCCAAAATTAAGTTTAAAAAAATGGTAGGAAGGCATCTTTGTACAAAAGATTATAAGTTATAAGGATGAGTTCTGTACTACATTCACAAGGAATTGCTACACTGAGATACCTTTAAGCACACTGGATACCAGGTGATTGTCCATCCTCAATCTGTTTAAATTTGTGAATTAACACTGGCTACAGAAAAAGGTTCATACCATCAATGAGTAGCTAACAAAAATTTAAAAGTACAATAGGATACAAGCACGTGTTTTATGGTTGACGGTGATGTCTAAATAAACAAAGGTGTCATATTCAGACCCATTATTATATATGTACATCTATCATAGGCCACACTAAACATGCTCATCGAGGCAAGGAAAAAGAAAGAGCTACAACTACATTTGCTTTATTATTTTTACAGATCACTAGGAATCAGGCTCAGCTCGGTGGCACTTAGTTAACTAACTAACTGACAGACTGATTGACTGATTTTCCTCGAATGTATTGGGAAGCCACATTACATTTGGATAGTTATAATTTCAGCCTTCCGTTTTATTGTGACCCCTGTTCAGAATTAGACAATGACAGTATTATAAATATTCCAGATTAACTGAAGACATTCCATCCATCTAAGAAGTCTATATGTCTGTGTTGCTTGTTAAGGCAGATCTCACACGTAGGCTGTGATAAGAAACTGGAGCCTACACTGGTTTGTTTACACTGAAAGATCTAAAGGTCAGTGACAGACAGCCTTGAATAGAATGTAACTCATTGGATTAAAGTTTTAGTCAGGAAGATAAATTATAGCCAGTCCATAATTCTTTTTTGGCTCATAGTAAATATTAATTGATTAGTATTAATTTGCCTACTGTTGTTTTAATGAAAATTATACACACACACACACACACACACACACACACACACACACACACACACACATATATATATATATATATATATATATATATATATATATATATAATACATAAGATATGGGTGTGGCCTACTGATGACAGCTAACGAGCTAGAAATGGATCTATTTAGGTCTCCCACCTAGCAGTTAAAGCTTGCTAGGTGTTAGAAAAGAAAAAAGCCCAGAACCGAGTAGATGTTATTTGGTTATTCGGGTTTTCTTACGCAGGAGAAAACCCGAATAACCAAAGACCCACATACAAACATCCGCGAAAACCTCCGAAAACATTTATATACATACACACACACACACACACACACACACACACACAAACACACACGTGTGTGTGTGTATGTGTGTGTGTGTGTGTGTGTGTTTTTTTTTCCTCTAGCCAGGTTTTTCCTACGTAACCAAGGTTTTTCTGCAGCCCTAGCTCAGTGGAATCACATCCACTCGATTCTGGGCTTTTTTCTTTCTGGCAGCCAGCAAGTTCTTGCTGCCAGGTGAGAGACTTATATAGATCTATTTCTGGCTTGTTAGCCATCATCAGTAAGCCACACCCACATCTCATGTATCCTCCCTGTAAAGGTACAATATCTATTTTCTTACTTCTTCGTAGGATTTATGTGTGTTTTTCCTCTAGCTAGGTTTTTCCTACGTAACCAAGGTTTTTCTGCAGCCCTAGCTCAGAAAGTGAGCCCTAACTCAGGTGTGGCTTACTGATGAATGCTAACGAGCCAGAAATAGATCTATATAAGTCTCTCACCTGGCAGCAAGAACTTGCTGGCTGCCAAAAATATATTTATTTACTGTGTGCATTTTTAGTAAATAAGTATTTTTATTTTTCACTCTCCTAAAGTCAAATCAATAGGTGATTATACAGACAACTGTGTACAATCTGTGTAAAGTAAATACAACGTAATGTAATAGTACAAGATATGCAAGCATATTTATTTTACCCAGTAAGAACAATACACATGCAAAAAATTGTCCATTTCCAGATATGGGTATAGAGTGAAATTTATGTTGATTTTGTTTGTTTATCAAATTCAGATACCACCAATCTCACTTTCAGAGTGACTCAAGGTAATAACTTGCCAATGTTTTCTTTGATATTGTTTATTTTTATTTTATTTATTTTATTTTGAATTTGTATACCGCCCTTCTCCCTGAGGACTCAGGGCGGTGAACAGCTAAGTAAAAACATCAAGTACAAATATTAAAATACAGTTAAAATATACATATATAAATTGTTGCTGCAGACTTACCATTGTGCCTGATCCTATTCTCTCTGTTCTAGTTGCAATGTGAGGAATGGTGTTTGCAGGCAGTGAAGACTGCTAGAAAGGAAGGAGAGTTGTGGGTTGCACTCAGAGCTACTGGTGGGACACCAGACTAGCACTATCTCCCAGCTCTTGGCCTCCCGGCATGGTGGCTAGTCATAAAAGGACTGGATCAAAAGCCAAATGATAGCAATATAGACAGTTAGGTGCTTATCATCTTTCTAGGCACACAGTTTTTAAAAAACAGATTTTCTGCAGAGGACATGGAGAGGCTTGGCACAAACCCAAGGGGATGAGAATAAGGTCCCCATGCCGACTGGCACAAACATTAACCAATTCATCTCTTGGTCTGGAGGAACAAATTCTGATTGGCTATCACTTCTATGACTGCCCTACAGTCTAATGAACAAGTAAACACATCTATTTCTGTAGCATTCTAATATTCTAAAAGAGTTGGAATTCCCCATTCAAGCTGTATTTTCTTGTCATTGTCAATTAGTTAAATCTTCACTATAGTCATAAACCAACATAAGGCAAATAAAATACAATCAGTAATTTTAAAAGCTGAAAAAGTATATATTCATGTACATACACACATACACATACAAACATCTTTTAAAAACCTATAAAAGGGATTAAAATATTAATTAAATAGAAAAACATAGGTTAGTATATGGCTAACTAATGTATCACAATACAAACATTCTCAAATTAAACATTAATTAAGGCTGATTTGAGGTGGGGTCATCATCTGACAGATTTTAATCTCTGCTGACATTGGCAACATTGTTTGTTATATTGGGATTAGTGTCTTCAAACAACAGTGAAGTATAAAATTGTCCTGTGCACCCTGGGTATTTAGGCAGATGAATAGGCACTGGAGAAGCACATGCACTGTTGTTTCTGTATGCCCAGAATCACTGGAATATTGCCTCTCTGAGTAAGGAATCCTCCTTGCACATGTGAAATCAAAAAAATTTGGCCAGTGGAGAATGCCCTGCACCAGCAAACCTTACAGAAACTCTATGGAGATAAATTAGCCCATCTCTTACTCTCCTCTGTCCATGCTTGTAGGAAAAGAAAAGGCAGAGCCAGGAGGTGGAGTTAAACGTGTCATCAGCTTAGAATTGTTACGTTGCCGCAATGATCTAAGTTCAACTCCTCTTGAATTTCATTTACCTTTATCTGGTGCCAATTTGGTATTGAATTTTGGTTGACTAGAGTTTCGTGTATAGGCTTGAGCAATAAGTCCTTTTTGAATTGCAACTTAATCTTGATCCTTTGTGCCTGACAATATTATCCATATATCTTCTGAATCATCTCCAGGTGATTCCCACTTTTCAGAACTTTCTTTTCCCCTGATGAATATGCCTGGAAAGAAGACTGATCAGTGAATCAACATAAGAGTCCAACATAAGAGTCCATCCCCTCTCTGCTGGAGCTCACGTGTAATTCAGTTTCATGCTTACAAACTTGCTTTTATTTTCCTTTCAGTTGTAGAGGTATGTTCTGCCAATTTATGGAGAGAGCAGGGATCAAAGGTCTTCTGGCTGGGAAAACAGTCAGGAAAATAAGTGGATAGGGAAAGAACAAAGTTATTTTAATCAAAATTTAATGTTGGGTGAAATGAATCAAATATATTTAAGATTACTTTTACGGTTACACTACTTTTACAGAATAATTTTTTCTCTCCACACATGGAAAATGCAGTTCTGTCATCACTTCTGAAAGGGCTCTGGGGAGTGTTTCAGGGGAAAAGCACAGGTTGTCCCTGATTTAATAAATGGATGTAATAATTCTGAAGAAAATAGAGCGCTATTTATAATACTTCAGTTCCAAGCAGACTAAGAAGTTAAATAGAAATGCCTAAACTTCACTGATCAAAAATCAGTTCACTAATAAATCCATCTGATAAATTAATAAGAAAATTAAAGCAAAATATAATTTTCAGCCTCTTTTGTGGTGGCAGCGATGATGATGATGATGATGTTTTATTTCATTTCCCATGTAGTGAACTGATGCAGAAATTCTTCACTTAATTAAACTGGGGAAAAAACACGAATAATATGACTGGGATGTGGCTGAATTAAATCAGACAAATGTTTTCATTACCAAGACTCAGGTGTAAATACTGCAAATATCTAATTTGGTTCTAATTTTCTAGTTAATATGCGATTCTGGGCCACTGTTTAGTTCAAAATAATATCAGAATGAACAGGCATCACTAATTGATTACACACTGAGAGCTAACTAACATCGTTGCAAAGAAAAAAAAATAGGCAGAACAATGGCTCTTTGTTTTTGCAACAAAAATGCTGATCTAATAAATATGAAAAGGAATGTCTGGGACTTCCAGAGAAGTCGGGGGGGGGGGGGGGGAGGAGAAGAGGAAATCTTTGTGGGAAGATTTGGCTTCCCTGAATAGTTGTGGGAGAATCATGAATATAGATGCTCTGCATACAATCACAGCACATACCAGAAAGTTATTTATTGACAATTAGACCTTCATCCACAGACTTCATTTCAAACTAGATTTCATCAGCCAAGACTCCTGAACTCTGCTTCTATCAATATGAATTATTTTTAAAAAACTTTTGCATTTTTCTCACTTGAAACCCTTAAGGAATTCTTATTTTCAAACTATAATAATGGAAATCTGAAAAACTTTATCTCACATGACCTAAGACTAAGATATTAATAGATACTATCAAGAGAAAATGAATACATAAGATGCTTGAAGCTATTGTATGAGAATAAGGGAAAAATATATTTCTCCACCTAAAATAGCACTTTGGCCTATTCTAGAGTTTTTGAAGGGCATATAAGAAAAATGGCCTTTATTTATTTATTTATTTTATTTATACGTATAAACTAAACAGAACAATGAAACGTATAAAACATAAAAACATATAAACATCCATTTCAATACATGTCCAGTTTGTCGCAACTATAATATACATTTCTGTTTGTATTTTGACTCTTCCTTATTTGATCATTCCCTTTTATCTGTCTAATAGTGATCTTTGTTAACCTATGTCTGTTCTTTGTTTCCATCATATTATATTTGGTCATTTTATTTACTTCCTATTGCTTCATCTCTTTCCTATCTTTCAACCAACTATACCACTTTTCCCATACTAAGTAAAAGTCATGTTCTTCCCTATTTTGTAATTCCTTTGTGAGTCTATCTAATTCCGCACATTCCATAATTTTATTGATTACTTTATCTGGTGTTGGTATATCACTACTCTTCCAGTGTTGCACGTATAGTATTCGTGCTGCTGTTTTCATATGTATAATTAAATAGGTTGTTTCTTTTTCATAGTATCCATTCACTATGCCTAATAAGAAGCTTTCTGGTCTTAGTTCTATCTTTTGGTGTGTTATTTCCTCTATTTGTATTTTGATCCTTTGCCAATATTGTTTCGCCATTGGGCAGGTCCACCACATATGGTAATAGGTGCCTTTGTGGCGGTTGCATTTCCAACATGTTGATGGCATGCCAGGGAACATTCTTGCCAATCTGGCTGGTGGCAAGTGCCACCTATAAAACATTTTATAGAGATTTTCTTTATAGGATACAGACATTGTCATTTTATAATTTATTTTCCATAGTTTTTCCCATTTGTCTAATTGAGTACTATAACCGAAATTTTTTGCCCAGGTTATCATATTTTCTTTCAATACCTCTTCTTCTAATTTATATCCTCGTAAGTAATTGTAAATTTTTTTGATCAGTTTGTCCTGTGTCCCTTGCAAAATTTTATCTAATTCTGTTTGACCTTTTTGAAATTCAAATTGAGCCAAATCTTTATTGTATCTTGATTTTATTTGTATATACGGCCACCAGTCAATGTCTGTACCCATCTCTTTTAGTTCTTGCCTCGTTCTTAGTTCTCCCTGATTATTTAACAGATCTTTATAAGTTTTCGTTTTGTTATAGTCCATGGCATTTGGATAGATCTGGGCTTCCATCGTTGACAACCACTCCGGGATTTTGTAATAATGTGCCTTTTTAATACTCTGCCATGTTTGGTATAATGTGTGTCTGATTATATGTCTCTGAAAATATTCATGCCTTTTGTCTGTGCCCTCCCATAAGAAGGCATGCCATCCTCGCTGAAGATCGAATCCTTCCAAATTCAATAGTCTATGGTTTTTGAGTTCCATCCACTCCTTGATCCAAATTAATGCTGATGCTTTGTAATATATTTCCCAATTGGGCAATGCCAATCCTCCTCTCTCTCTTGAGTCCTGTAGGTGTTTTAGTTTAATTCTTGCCTTCTTTCCTTGCCATATGTAGTCTGCAATTAGTTTATTAAAGTCCTTGAAGAAGTTCTTCCCCGGTTTTATTGGAATCACTTGAAACAAGAATAGTATTCGAGGCAACACATTCATTTTAATGTGTCTTTTTAATTTGTGACATGACAGTGACATTTTAAAACAATGACAAGAAAATGATTGTTTTTCTTGAAAAACAATCAAGAAAAATTGAGTCGAAACATGGCAGTCATTCGAGCCATCTTAAAAAATGCAGTTATTTTAAATTTCTCATGTCTTATGGTAAATTTTTCATGATCCCAACGATTGCAATCATGTGATTGTTACCTAAGTTAAGAATGAGAAATCCCTGGATACGGACTCAAGAGTAGCTCAAATATTTCATTCATCCAAATCACAAATTTCTTCTCAAATATTTTAACATCACAGCCCCTGCCTTCGTGCAGACTAATCCTCATCTCCAACCACCAACTAATGACAGAGAATCTTTTGCTCCAGGCTTTATTTATTTCTGCCTTCAAGTCAGTCTCCACACCCCCCCCCCCGTTTATTTATATACACTGCTCAAAAAAATAAAGGGAACACAAGCAGAAGACATCCGAGATCTGAATGAATGAAATAGCCTTATTAAATACTTTGTTCGTTACATACAGTAGTTTTGTGTTCCCTTTATTTTTTTGAGCAGTATATTTTATCTTTACATACAATAAGTGCTTAGTGAACAGCATACTATCTGAGTGGGTTTGCTTACATAGTAATACTTTTTAGAATCCTAATTTCTACCGCTGTTATCCAATCATTGGATAAAACAAGTCCCAAGTTCAAAAATACTCTGTGTCTTCTTTTTCTTTTATCTTCAATGTTAATCTGTCCATTTCTGCACAGTCTAATATTTTTTTAATGATACCTTCTTCTGTAGGTGTTTCCTTCAAGTCAGTCTTGAGTCCTATGACATCCTGCACATGTCTCTACAGTTTGTTTGGCAAGGTTTCAGAAGTGGTTTGTCATTGCCTTCTTTCTAGGGCTGAGAGAAAGTGACTGGCTAAAGATCACCCACCTGGCTTTATGCTTAAGGTGCTTAAAAACTAGAACTCACGATCTCCTAACTTTTAACCTGGTGCCATAACCACTAGACCAAAGTGGCTCTCCTAGGATTTATGCGGAACACAAATTACATCTGGCTCCTTTCTTAGGGACAAATGGCAAAGCAAACTATTGTGAAAGATTATTATTATTATTATTATTATTATTATTATTATTATTATTATTATTATTTATTAGATTTATATTGCCGCTTATTTGCCCATGGCGACTCAAGGTGGCTTACAGAATATAAAAGAACCACATTTAAAAAACAGTAAAACTCATAAAAAATCAAATAAATTAATGTAATAAAATCACCCCTGACCCTCACCTCCCGCCCCAGTGACAGCCAATCACATGAACCATTTAATGGGCTCTATCCCGCTCTGGGTTCCTCAGGCCCGCTGGCAGAATCAGGTCCTCAGCACCTTCCGGAAGAGAATTGGGGTGGGGGCCACTCTAATCTCTGCGATTAACAGTAACAGAGTTGGAAGGGACCTTGAAGGTCATCTAGTCCAACCCCCTACTCATGCAGGAGACCTGTACTAGGGATTTGAACCGCTGACCTTTCTGGGGGAATGATGTTCCAGAGAGAGGGAGCCACCACGGAGAAGGCCTTTCTTCTGGGTCCCACTATGTGAATTTCCCTCGGGGATGGGACCAGCAGCATTCCCTGCCTGCCTGCTCTAATGGGTCGGGTAGATGTGACCGGCAAGAGACCGTCCCTCCGATAATCTATTCCATATTCAGAGAATATGCAAAATATTGGCAAGGTGGCAAGATTCTGGCTTTCCTATTTCCTGCAGTATTTTTATTTTTTAATACCCTCTTGCCACTTATATCTTTTTTTTTCATAGTGCCTTCTGTTACTCCATCAATTGCTTTGATCACTTCCCTCTCTTCTCTATACCCCAGCTCCCCCATTTTCAAAACTGTCTTTGCCGCCAATGGTAAGATGACAGACGGATGCTTTTATTTTCCTTCACAGAACTGATGGGAAATATTTCCACTAAGTAATTGAATACGGTAATCAAATTTACAACCACTCAGGCACCAGTTTGCACAAATTAGGCCTTATTATGCCAGTGCTAATGAGTTTTTTTCCTCCCTCCTTAACATTCTTCAATATGGCATCATCAAAATATTCAGAAATCAAATTATTTCCCCGAAATCAACTTTAGTGCACAAAAGTTATGCCCAGGTGACTTAATTCTCAGCTAGACTAAAGTAGTATTTCACATTCCTGGGAGCAGCTGGATGTTTTAGGGACATTCTTCTGAAGGCCTGGCTTCTTTTAGAAGAAAAAGATTTATTAGTACTTTGGAATTCCCAACCTAGCAAGGTCAGATTAGTGTCTTCTCAACTTTCCGACAGGGTGTGGGTAGGTATCTTTTGATTTAGACAAGTCTTTGATGCATAGGTATCTTTTGACTCATGGTGTCCAGAGTAGACTGGATGCATATTGTAAAAAAAAAAAAGTGTTTTATGTTTTAATTTATTGTTGCTGTTAAACTCTTTGAAAGCTATAGTGGCAGAAAAACAAAATATAATGAAATATAACGAAAGCAAATATACATGTCCCAGGATAATGTTGCAAGCAGTAAGAAGCTACACCCAACCGGGCAGCACATAAATAAGACGCATAGAAGAGCACAAAGCACATGTTCCAGCAGAGAGAAGTTCTCTGAGGATGGGCTCCAGCACGAGTCCGAAAGCTCGGAAGACCAAACCTCTGGTCCCAGTGACTGACCTAGTTTGGATTCTGCAACATTATCCTGCAACGTGTATATTTACTTTCATTTGTTAAGAGGTGTTCTAATTTTGAGGCATCCATTTGAACCAAGAATATGTCTTTAGCTGGGAACCAGCAGTTCTTTACAAATTTATATAAAGCTATTGATGGCAATCAGTTCCTTCCTATCATACCGGTAGCGGAAATTTTGAGCAGTTCGGAGAACCAGTAACGGAAATTTTGAGTAGTTTGGAGAACCGGCAAATACCACCTCTGGCTGGTAAGCTCCCCTTTGGATTCATCTGTCTGTAGATGAGTCCTCAACTCGGAATCAGTTTTGTGATCTGAACATTATCAGAACACATCAATTACACTGTCTTGAAATTAAGAAAATGGATCAGGAAGAAGTCGAACTGCAAAAAGTAAGGATTACCAGAAGCCATGGAAAGGTTTTCTTTTTGCCCTGGGCAAGTGGCTTCTATGAGTTGGAGATGAAAACCTCCAAAATGAGATGCCAAAATGAGTTGTGCCAAATTCAGACTACGGGTAGTAATCTGGCTTGGGAGACCTTGGAGTTATTATCATCAAAGCAGGGCCAAATCAATGCTTTTGGAGACGAATGTTGCTGTACTCATCTTCTGTTCTTATGCATACTACCGGTCGATTTGCACTCTCTTGTAGGCTGTGGCAGTAAGAGTGACATCGTTCTGGAGTGAAGGATGCATGCATATAAATCATCTTATCATCTGAAGAATGTTCTAGAAGAGGTCTTTTCATGATCCTAAAAGCAAAAGGTTACAGAGTTAAATGGTAAGGCTATGCATGCTTAACTAGGCATACAAGGAAAGGAAGGGATGAAAACACACAACGTTGACGGGGACATATTTTTAAAATGCTACAGGTAGAACCCTTCCAGTGAGCATAGTCTTTGTTTGCCCAATCATGCTGCAAAACCAACTACTAGATATTGCCAAACTGACCTAGAACAGAGAGAACCAAACCTCTTTGAAGGAATTCTCACCCTATTTCAGGGTAGAGGCCTGGTCACTGCACAACTGTAAAATTGTTTGTAATAATTATCTACATTTACAACTTTAGATGGATTTGGAAAATTAATTCACCTAGCCCAGTACTGATCAAGGATTTCCTAGATCTTTCCTTCTATCTGATCCATTCATGAAAAACAAAACAAAACAGGAGTGTGGTGGCTCATGAGGTTAGAACACTGGGCTGATGGTCTGCAGCCTCGTGTTCAAGACCCATTGTTGTCATGGGATGGGATGAGTTCCTGTCACATGCTCCAGCTCCCACCAACCCAATGGTTCAAAACCAGGCAAGATCAAATAGATAAATGGGTACCACTTATGGTCAACTTCATCAGGACACAAAAGGAGCTCCCAACAGGGCGGCCCCTGGGCAATGGCAAATCTTTTGACCAAAGTGCTTCCGATGCAGAAATAGTATGAAAAAAAATTGTGATGGAATTCAGGCCCTTCTGTGTGCACTTTACCACAGAGAGATAAACTCTCTGTCTTAGAAAAGGCACAGTAAAACAGACAGTAAGAGAAGAATCCAAAGAATTTGATTTTGGGGTAATTTCAAGGATTCAAAAGAGGGTCTGCTTGGAAGTGTATAAAACTGACCTGGTTGGAAAAATAATTGTTTGCATACCAGAGTAAATATGAATAGTATCCATCATGATGAAGCACAATTTTTGACATATGAAATGAGCTCTTTAAATACGTTAGACGGTGTGCTGATTTAGTTGGGAGGTAGAAGTAAAATAAAATAGAGCATGCAGGCAAAAGTCTCCTGTTCCTGAAGACAGAATGGAGCTAGAAAGACCTTTACTAGCAGGGCTGCCAAATTTTGGCAAGTAGATGATTGTTTCAGGAGGTAAACAGCCATTAGCAAGAGGTCAACTTAAAAAGCTGGACTAAGTTTGGGAAAGGAAGCATCTGGGAACAGATAAAGATATAATGTACAATGAGTACACACTGTTGAATCTCAGAGCCAATTTCCTTTCATTTTTTTCCTCCCTTGAGTAATGTTTATTTGTATAAAAGCAGCAAACACTAAAGCCTTCTGATGATTATTAATCCACACACGTGCTTTGGGTAACCATCTGTTGATAACTTAAGTCATACACTGCTGAAACATTTCAAAATTAAAACAAAGAATGGAGACAAATTAGAGATACTGTTGGTAGGTGGTTTTTCAGAGGCTCTTGATGATTGCCCAAGAAGGAGAATTTTGTGGCAATTAAACTTAATGAAGTGCTAATCTCCTTTTTTGAAAAAAGTTTGGCAAGTCTCTGAAGCCTATCCAGTCAAAACATCTGGAAGCCAAGTGACAATCTGATTATGTCAGTCTTTGTTTTCTAACTAGCTTCCTCTGTTGCCTATAAACAGTCCAGTGCAAACTTTTCAACAAGTTGCATGAAAAGTCATGCATTATTATGTCATCCCTTTCTTCTCTGCTCCCTGAACTTCCTTTCAAAATGAAAATCTATAAAGAAAAGAAATGGTTTCTTCCTGATCTATCTATATTTATTTATTCATATCTAAATTCAACTTGATTTCCTTAAAAATGGAAACAAATTTCCCTGATTTTTCATCTGTACCGTATCGCATCTTTTCTTTTTCTCTTTTTTGAATTTAAATTTTAGAATGGGGAACAGGATTTGCACTCCAGAAGCATGTGGCATTCTTTTTTTTTAATAGTAAAGGTAAAGGTTCCTCTCGCACATATGTGCTAGTCGTTCCTGACTCTATTTCATCTCCATTTCAGCTCATCTCCATTTCAAAGCCGAAGAGACAGCACTGTCCAAAGATGTTTCCATGGTCATGTGGCCGGCATGACTAAATGCCAAAGGTGCACGGAACGCTGTTACCTTCCCACCAAAGGTGGTCCCTATTTTTCTACTTGCATTTTTTACATGCTTTTGAACTGCTAGGTTGGCAGAAGCTGCGACAAGTAACAGGAGCTCACCTGGTTACGCAGCAACTAGGGATTCAAACTGCTGAACTTCCGACCTTTCGATCAACAAATTCAGCTTTTTTTAAATAGATACATTTAAATGGTATATAGCAGTGATGGCTAACCTTTTTGCTGTTGCGTGCCAAAAGTTGGGGGAGCGTGGGGGGTCATGGGTGCGTGTGCCCACATCCATAACATCCCTCCTGCGCATGCACATGTGACCCCCCCATTCCTCCTGTTTTTGGCACGTGATGGCCCGGTGGGCCCGGTAGGCCCGTTTTTCCCCCTCCCCAGGCTCCAGAGTCTTTCTAGGAGTCTGGGGAGGGCAAAAACAGCCTTCCCCATCTCCCCCCACCCCCGGAGGCCTTCCGGAGGCCAGAAACAGCCAGTTTCCCGACTTCTGGTGGGACCAGAAGGCCTGAAAATCAGTTGGCCGGTGCGCACATGCACGCTGGAGCCGAGCTAGGGCAACACTCGCGTGCCCACTAATATGGCTCTGCGTGCCAGCTGTGGCATCCGTGCCATAGGTTCGCCATCACGGGTATATAGGATACATTCTTTGGTGAACATGGACACCACGTTCTTTAATTATATTGCCCTGACTGCACAGCTACTGTGATATAAAATTGAATCTGGTTGCTTGCCTGCAAAATAGCTGAAAAAGTAGTTGTGTAAGGGTCACCAGGCCAAGTTTCCTTTCCCTTTCTTCTTTACTCTTTTATTTTATTCCTTACTTTTGCATCTACTATTATGAAGAGAAAAAAACAGATACAAAGATAAAAGAGCTAATAATAGCACTATTTAATTAAAAACAGCATTCCCTACTCCCCAACAGATCTGGTGCTTTCTTTTCTAAAGCTCAGCACCATACATGCATGCACTCAATTGCAGGAGTACACACACATTGCACACATACAAACACATGGGAGCAAGAGGAAGGGGAGAGGAAGGGAAGGGAAGGGAAGGGGAGAGAGATTCCTTTTAAATCGTTCAGGATAATGGAGAACCGCAATTTACTCCATTTTACAAACGTTTAACTTCTTTTCCTCTTGCACAGATGCATTTTAGATCATTTTCTCCTGATTACTATAATTACCTGCGGCACATGTTAAAACGTGTTCACTATCAGTGCAATAAAACAAAATCCACAGGCAGCTTCTGGTTTTGCCACAGGCTGTTCATGATACAAGACGAACGTTTATATTGTGGCTGGATGGACAGTCTGCCAATGTTCACTGCTCTTTTTCACTTGATTTCTCATTCTGCCACCTTCTATGTCTATTTTGCTTCAGGCTGTCTAGATTCCCTTCCTCTCTCTTGTTAATTGACAGAGCTTTTCAACGAACACCAGAGTCAGCTCTGCAGTTGCAGTGTGGAAGACCTTCATTAGTCCTGGCTGAATTGCCAAGGAAAATGACATGTAGCACTTATGAACAGAGTGGCAGGCATTATATTCAAAGCAGAGTGTCTGCAGATAAAAAGCAAAGATGCTTCTGGGTAGGAAAATATGGAAAATGGGATATACAGTAGCAACTTTAATGGCTTTCTGGAATAGCAAAAGGAACAACACAGTTATCATTTCTTCTTTCCCCAAGCTGAGGATATTATTTACTTTGATCATTAAATATGAGATATGACACAGTTTTTTCCCCTTGTCTATAGACCTCACTCATGGTCATTCTGGGTAGCTTACAGAAGTAAAACCCTTAATGCAAACCCCAATAAACCTATTGTTTACTTATTTCCTTCTTGAGTTTCCACATTTCTAACACAGAATAGCTGGATTTCAATAGGCATCAATTTATGACTGAATTAAAGGAAAACCCAGATTGGTGATCTTAATTTAAGACAGAATTTATCTCCTAATTTGGTGCAGTCATAAATCAGAATAACAGAATAACAGAGTTGGAATATCTTCTAGTCCAATTCCCTGCTTGAGCAGGAGATCTTATACCATTTCACATAAGTGTCTGTTTAGTCTCTTCTTAAAAGGCTCCAGTGATGGAGCATCCACAACTTCTACAGGCAAACGAATCATTATGTGACTGGATGAGATTTTTACATTTTTACCAGGGTGGTTAATTAAATCATGCAGTCATTAAGCAAATCTGGCTTTCCCAATTGACTTTGCTTGTCAGAAGCTGGTTAGGAAGGTCACAAATTATGGTCATGCGACCACAAGAAATCACAACCATCATTAATGTGAGCCAGTTGCCAAGTACCCAGATTGCAATCATGTGGCCTTGGGGGTGGTATAGCGGTCATAACTTTGAGGATGGGTAAGTCAGTTTTTCCGAGGCTCTCATAACCTTGAATCAACAAACAGTTGTAAATTCATTAGAAGAAGAGTGAGAACACATGTGGCTAGAAAAGATCTCAGGAAAACATGTAGATCTTAACCCTGAACTTTTTTTATTAGGAATAGTACCAGAAAAATTTGATAAACAAAGTGTATCTTTAATATTGCATGTATTAACAGCAGCAAGGATTGTATTTGTGCAGCACTGGAAAAAAGGAAGAAATACCAATACATGAAGAGATAATTAAGAAGACTGTGGAGAAATGGACAGACTTACGTTGAAGATTAAACAGAAAGAAGAGACAGAATACTACCAAACATGGAATTTATTTTATCAATGGCTAGAAAAACGGGGTAAAGATTAGGAATATAATTTGTATTGTCAAGCAAACAAAACAACCCAGACGACATAATGTTTATTAAGCACTAATTAAATGTAATAGTAGAAAATTAATAAAACTTTATTTAAAAAAGAGAGAGAGAGAAGGAGAGTGAGAACTTCTCCTTGGTGTTTTATTCTCACCCGGGATCTGTAGGATTAGAATCTAGTAATTCCACTGGGGAGGCAAGATTTAAAAATCACACAGTGTTTTTCACATTTCCCTACTTTACACATGAAGAAGTGAAACCAGAATACAGGTAGTTCTTAATTTACAACCTTTTGTTTAGTGACTTATGACTGTTTTTCACATTTACGACCCTTGCAGCATCCCTATGGTCATGTAATCAAAATTCGGATGCTTGGCAACTGGTTCATATTTATAACTGTTGTAGTGTCCTGAGGTCATGTGATCCCCTTTTTGTGACCTTCTGACAAGCAAAGTCAATGAAGAAACCAGACTTGCTTAACAACCAGGTTACTAACTTAACAACTTCAGTGATTCATTTTTTTTTTTAAATTTGATTTATATGCTGCCCTTCTCCGGAGACTCAGGGCGGCTTACAATGTGCTCAGCAATAGCCTTCATCCTTTTGTATATTTATACAAAGTCAGCTTATTGCCCCCACAACTGGGTCCTCAATTTACCTACCTTAGAAAGGATGGAAGTCTGAGTCAACCTTGAGCCTTGGCGAGATTCGAACCTGCAGTAATTGCAGGCAGCTGGTCTTAATAACCATCTTAATAACAGGGTGCCTTAGACCACTGTACTACCAAGGCTCTTTGTAGTAGACCACTTAAGACCACTTAACCCAGAGGTCTTCAAACTTGGCAGCTTTAAGACTTGTGGACTTCAACTCCCAGAATTCTCCAGCCAGCTATGCTATGCTGGAGCTTCAAACTGCCAAGTTTGAAGACCTCTGACTTGACCATTGTGGCAAGAAAGACCATAAAATTCAACAACAGCCTTGCTTAGCAACAATGGAAAGTTTGGGCTCAGTTGTGGCCGTAGGTTGAGGACTACCTCTAAAATCATTGCTATAAACCATTTCGTAGAAGTCTATAAACCAGTAATTTCTTAAGTAGCTATGATTCATGAAATCCCAATTTCAGTAAAAAAAAGAAAAGAAAAGCAGAAGATAGAAAATAACACTCTAAGCTGTCTTCTCAAAAATCTGCATAAATGTGATATTTAATAAATAGCCATGCTACCTAGGAGGTGATAGGAGATCTGTAATTTATTTGGAAGTCATCAAATTGATAAGATAATAGACAACCATGATCCTGACAGTTAAAAACCTAGTATAATTAGGGGTAATAATAATGGCAATAATAATATTTTAAAAACATGGGGATGAAAATGCCTTATTCACACATTGTGCTAAGCCAGGTGTCAGCAACCCGTGACTCTGGAGCCGCATGTGGCTCTTTCACCCCTCTGCTGCGGCTCCGTCACTCAAAATATGCATCACAACCGCCAATGTGCAACACCCGCCAGCACGCGATTTATTGAGCTTTTCAACCCCCGGAAGGCCAACCATGGATAAATCCAAGAAAAGAAAAGTTTCAGAAGAAAACAGAACGTTTAATTCAACTACATATGCTAGTTTTGTGGCTGCTCAAGAAATAGTCTGGCACGGGAAGGGTTTTTGTGGCTCCCGGTGTTTTCTTTTCTGTGGGAAACGGGTCCAAATGGCTCTTTGAGTGTTTACAGCCCCTGTGCCATGATACAGTTGCTCTGGTTTTTGTGATATATAAATCTAGGCTGTGTAATTTTTAAAGCATAGTTCATGGTCTAATTTTGTACATGAATCAAAACCCTGCAATTTGTTTATCAAATCATAATTAAAATAAACGATAGTGATATGAGAACCCAGCTAATGTCTGACTTCATTCAGACAGGAAATTCAACCGGGAAGCAGGGGGATGACAGGAAGGGCTGTGAAATTGAAATAATGAGTGGGAGGGGCAGGTATGACGGACGCAGGGGGCCATATCAAGTGTCGGGGGTGCGCATACGCTGTTTACGAGCGATTGCGCACTCCGGCCCCCGATGCGTGACTCGTGTCCTGGGTTGTGTAGAGTCTCAGGCCCTGGGTCCGCGGCTGATGTTGTGTAATGCCAGGTCGGTGGTTAATAAAGCCCCCCTCATTTGTGACCTTATTTCGGAGGGGGGTGCGGACCTGGCAGGTATCACGGAGACCTGGTTGGGCCAGGAGGGGGGGGTCCCCCTCGTTGAGATGTGCCCGCCAGGTTTCCGTGCATTTCATCAGCCAAGGGCCCAGGGGAGGGGTGGGGGAGTGGCGGTGATTATTAGGGATAGTCTTTGTCCGAGGGAGACCACTGTTCCTCAGATAGCCGGATGTGAGTCCCTCTGTGTAAAGTGGGGCCGTGGGGTGCAGATGGGCTTGCTGACTACGTACCTGGCTCCCTGCCACGTGGCAGCGACCCTGCCCGAGCTACTCGACGTCATTGCCGGGGTGGCGGTTGATACCCCCAGACTTATTGTCATGGGGGATTTCAACCTTCCATCCGCGGGTGAGGCGTCAGAGGTGGCTCGGGAGTTCATGGCTTCCATGACGGCCATGGACCTGACCCAGTTAGTTCAAGGCCCCACTCACATAGGGGGACACACTCTGGACCTGATTTTTGTCTCTGGTCAGTGGTTGAATGATCTTGGTAGAGGGGACCTAGATATTAAACCCTTGTCATGGACAGATCATTCGCTCCTCCAACTAGACTTTCCTACCGCCGCCCCCCGCCGCAGGGAGACGGAGCCAACTAGATGGTTCCGTCCCAGGCGCCTGATGGAACCCGAAAGGTTCCTGACGGAGCTTGGGCCGTGTCCTGAGACCCTAGCACACGACTCGACTGAAGAGCTGGTGGCCGCCTGGGAAAGGGCGGCCGCTGGAGCTTTGGACCGCGTCGTGCCTTTGCGGCCTCTGACCCGATGCCGATCTCAACTGGCTCCTTGGTTTTCTGAGGAGCTGAGAGAGATGAAGCGTCGGAAAAGACGCCTAGAGAGCATTTGGAGGACTAGCCAATCCGATTCCGACCGGACACAGGTGAGGTCTTATATCAAGACCTACCTAGTGGCGATAAAAGCGGCAAAGTCTAACCACTTTTCCGCTCTTATCGCATCTGCAGAGAACCGCCCAGCCGCCTTGTTCAGGGTGACCCACTCCCTCCTCCGGGGGGGAGTGCGGGAAGATCCCTTGCAGGGTCGTGCTGAGGATTTTGTGCAATTCCTGCACGATAAAGTCGCTCGGATTCGGGATGGCTTGGACTCCGACTGGATGAGTCCACGGGAGGAGACGAGGGCAGGTCTTGAGAATGTTATCTGGGAGGAGTTTGATCCTGTGACTCCCGAGGATGTGGACAGGGTTCTGGGTAAGATTAGTGCCGCCACGTGTTTATTGGACCCGTGTCCCTCCTGGTTGGTGCTGGCCTCCCGGGAGGTTACACGAGGCTGGCTCCAGGGGATTATAAGTGCTTCTCTGAGTGAGGGTGCCTTTCCTGCCGCCTTGAAAGAGGCGGTAGTGAGGCCCCTCCTCAAGAAGCCTTCCCTGGACCCGGCTGAATTAGCCAACTATCGTCCAGTCTCCAACCTTCGTTTTGTGGCGAAGGTTGTTGAGAGCGTGGTGGCACGACAACTTCCCCGGCACCTGGATGAAGCTATCTATCTAGACCCGTACCAGTCGGGCTTCAGGCAGGGGTACAGCACTGAAACGGCATTGGTCGCGTTGGTGGATGATCTCTGGAGGGCTCGGGACAGGGGCTGCTCCTCTGTCCTAGTCCTATTAGACCTCTCGGCGGCTTTTGATACCATCGACCATGGTATCATGCTGCAGCGGTTGAGGGGGTTAGGAATAGGGGGCACCGTTTTGCGGTGGTTCTCCTCCTTCCTCTCCGACCGCTCGCAGTTTGTGTTGGCAGGGGGACAGAGGTCGACCTCGAGGCATCTCGCATGGGGAGTGCCACAAGGGTCGGTCCTCTCGCCTCTCCTGTTCAACATTTATGTGAAGCCGCTGGGTGAGATCATCCGTGGTTTCGGGGTGAAGTGTCATCTGTACGCTGACGATACTCAGCTGTACATCTCCACCCCAGACCACCCCAACGATGCCCTTGATGTGATGTCCCGCTGCCTGGAGGCCGTGCGGGCCTGGATGGGGAGGAACAGGCTCAGACTCAACCCCTCCAAGACCGAGTGGCTGTGGCTTCCGGCGCCCCGATATGGTCAGCAGGTGCCATCGCTGACTATTGGGGGTGAATCTTTGCCCCCCACAGAGAGGGCTCGCAATCTGGGTGTCCTCCTGGATGCACGGCTGTCTTTAGAAGAGCATATGACGGCCGTGGCCAGGGGGGCCTTTTATCAGGTTCGCCTGATTCGCCAGTTGCAGCCCTTTCTGGATCGGGACGCCTTGCGCACGGTCACTCACGCCCTTGTCACCTCCCGGTTGGACTATTGTAATGCTCTCTACATGGGGCTCCCCTTGAAGAGCACTCGGAGGCTCCAACTGGTCCAGAATGCGGCCGCGCGGGTGGTTATGGGTGCAACCCGTTGTGCCCATGTGACACCCCTCCTGCGCGAGCTGCACTGGCTCCCAGTGGTCTTCCGGGTGCGATTCAAGGTGTTGGTTACCACCTTTAAAGCGCTCCGTGGCATAGGACCCGGGTACCTTCGAGACCGACTTCTGCCACCAATAGCCTCCCACCGACCAGTTCGCTCCCACAGAGAGGGTCTCCTCCGGGTGCCATCAGCCAAGTTATGTCGGCTGGCGACACCCAGGGGGAGGGCCTTCTCTGTGGGAGCTCCAGCCCTGTGGAATGAATTGCCCCCCGAAATACGAAAGATTTCCGACCTCCGGGTGTTTCGCTGCGCTCTGAAGACCCTGTTGTTCCGCCAGGCAGGGCTATTAACATAATGTTTTAAATTGGGGTATTTTAAATTTCTGGGATTTTAATTGGAGCCTAATTATTTAATGATTTTAAATTTTAATTGTTGTCGTGTTTTTTGTGTTTTTAAATAGGCTGTACACCGCCCTGAGTCCTTCGGGAGAAGGGCGGTATAGAAATAAAATTATTATTATTATTATTATTATTATTCATTCAGCAGTACCATATTTCATTACCTTTATGTGAATATTAGTCCTGAATTTCTAACTCTATTTTCTCCCCTCAGCCTAAGCTAATTCCAGCTCCAGGCAAGGAATATCTTAATTTGCATAGTTTAGGTAACTGATTTTGGTGACACATTTATAGTATGGTATATAATCTTATACCCGCCATGCCAAGTGGCCCCTAGAGCCCCAAATTATTATTTGATGGAAGGAAAAAAAAAATAGAAATACTGGGAGAGTGAACATACTGTGTTCAATTTGTTTTTTACTGAATCACATTTAGTTTTGTGTTATTCTTGCTAATTTCCTTATCCTCACTTTTTATGCTTGCTAAAATGTAGTTTTGAGCACATCATTCAAAGGCCAAATGCCCAAAGAAAATGTGTCTTATCTACACATTAAATTCTGCAATGTTTTTAGATTGATTTCCCCCTTTAGATTCCTTTAAATACTATATTGGTTTTAATCATGGTAAATAGTTCTGGAGAAAGTTGATATATTAGAAGGGTGCAATATGAATGCCATATAAATTAATATGTACATGTATAATTTGAATGAATTCCTTGATTAATTCTAATAAATGCATATTTTGCTGGTAATAACTTTATCTTATTTGAATTCCACATTCATTGAATGGCTGTGACATTATATATTTTCATGAAAAGAAAGATAGATGAAACAAATATAATAATGCCAGCCATAGGGAGTCAGGGATACCAAATTTACCAGTGAAGAGAGTTTGATTGCATTGCACTGTTTATCACAAAGGTTAATATTCACGAATTTCATTCTGGGCACCCCAATGAAATATCTGCCCTTAAATCTAGTTATAATGTCAAATAAATAAAAATTAAGAAATCTTTTTTTTTTTTAAACTAAGGGTCAAGGGTATCACAGCAGAACGTTTATTTTTAATGTCTGTTTCTGAATCCCTTTCATCTCATTTGAGTGTTATTTATGCCCAATTAGCATACATTAATCAAATGCCTGAACAGGTTTTGCAATAGTATGCTTCAGGTGTAATACCCTGGATTTCCTTTGCTTTCTCATCAGTTTGTATAGTGCTAGAAATAGATTATAATTATCTTGACCTCCTTGACATGCTGCTGCACCAGAAATGTGAAACCAAGAAACGTTCTTTTATAGTGCTTCCTTCTGCAACAAATATTGGAGTAGTCTTCTGTAGTTGCTAGCAAATAAAGAAACAAGCAAAATCATATTCTCTTTCTTTCAGCCTTGATTCTAAGAGGCTGAGATCTTATAGTACTAGAGATGTTACAGGCTTTCATCAGTCGTAGCAAGCACGGCCAATGTTTAACGGTACCTGGGAGCCAGTCACAATCTTGGTTTATAATTTTTTTTTATTTTTTTTTTTTATTTTTTAAGACAGACAAACATTTAGTACATCAATCATCCCTCCCCTGTGACATCTCGAGATGTCTCAGGTTTATCATTTCTTGTGAGGCAAAAAATACACACAAAATTAGCCTTAAAACAGTCACAGATACAAAATATAGCTCTCTACTGAAAGATTATCCTTATGGTAAATTCAAACAATGCCATCTTTAAGGGAGAGAAATAGGTGATCATATTGACTTCAGCTTGCAGAAGATTTAAAGAAACATTTATTCTTGGCATGCTATAACCAAATCATCTTTGCCAGAGTAGACATCAGTTTCTGTGTTCAGGACTACATTCTTCTGGAATATACTATTGTAAATTATGTCCCATTTGTAGGCAGAATCTTCCTTCCTTCCTTCCTTCCTTCCTTCCTTCCTTCCTTCCTTCCTTCCTTCCTTCCTTCCTTCCTTCCTTCCTCCCTCCCTCCCTCCCTCCCTCCCTCCCTCCCTCCCTTCTTCCACGCCTTCCCCTTCTCTTTACTTTCTTTCTTTATAATAGTTTTTGTACTCTTTGTAATTTCTTAATTTCTCCTGACTGCTCTCAGGAAAGGGAAAATTTGCTTTTGCGAGAGGTCTAAAGTGATAATTTACCCTCTTCTACGTTACATGTTGACCTCAGGTTTTTGCTGTCTTTTTAACATCAACTAATAAAGTTGACTTAGATGTTTTCTTGTGGTTCTAAGGAATCAGTTGGAGGATGGCAAGGTGATATTAATCTGGATGTTTCGTAATGGAAGTGGAGTAATGGAAAAGAGTCTGGAGCATTCTGTATTTAAATTTTTAAAAATGGTTTTATTGCATTATAGAGTGAAATATAGAATACAAATAGCCAAGTAATGGAAAAAACTTCCAAAATAAAAAAACCACGTGCACTACAGAATTCACCTAACTTCCTGACCCAAATATATGGTTGAATAACTACTGGACTGTTCTCATCTCCTCAGGAGTGTCTGCAGGGTGTGGCCAAAAAAAATCAAGATGGTGCCTCAATGGCGTGACCAAAGTTCTGCATTACACATCATTAAAAATGATCAGAGCCTTGATTGCAACATCAAGGTTACCATCTTGACTTTTTTTGACTCCAGCCTGCAGATACCCTTGCATCTTCTACAGATCTTCTGATTATGTGCCAATAAAACAATCAGCAACGCACGTCTGATTTTACACATTTAAAAAATGCCAGGAGTTGATATCAGATTGTTAATCAGATGCTATCTGATTAATGCCAGAATAGTTCAGCATGATGTGAAAAGCTTTCTCTCTCATGGATCGGAGCAAGATGAAGGCATCAACATGGAGACATGATAGAAATATAGTGATTGTCCCATGGATAAACATGTGATGTCACTCTCAGTAAAAAACATTTAGGAAATAATGTTGCATATTGGTTCAAAACCATTATTGCTTTACAGAGTTACTAGATCAAGAATATAATTGCCGGAGGAGAAAAAAAAAACATAAGCAACTAACTTAGGCAAAAGACAGACAATTAACATTTCTACTACAATTTTCTATACAGCAACTGTCTGCCTTCTGAATAAGAAGCAAATAATGTAACAAATATGGTTATTAATATTTTATATGTAGTAAAAGGAATGACATTCAGAATATGGTGATTGGCATAAAAATAACGTATTGAAATATTGAATAACTAAATAATGAAAGACTATAATTCAACAAAATGTGTGTACTATTACCAGAACTATATAAGCTTGTCAACTGTAGTAAATATGATGAATATTATTTTATTTGTACTAAAATGTAAGCACTCAGGTACCACACTGTTCACGCATTGATATGTTTGTAAAAAATAAAAAAATAAAATAAAAAACTTGAAAAAAGAAGAAGCAAATTGTTAGAACACTTTACAGATATCTCCTAAATTTAGTAAAATTATTTGATTTGTTCTGACCTTCTTTTAGCAACCAGCATCTAATCCAGGGGTGAAATGTAAAATTTGTTACTACTAGTTTTGTGGGTGTGGCTTGGTGGTGGTGGGGTAATGTGACTGGGTGGGCGTGGCCAACTTTAAAAAAAAAACTTTTCAAAGCATTTTTTCTAATGCTTTGAAAAGCCTCTGCCGATCAGACAACTCAGCTGGGTTCGTCAGAGAGGCTTTTAAAAAAATGCTTTGAAAAGCCTCTGAGGATCCCAGCTGAGCCGCGCGATCATTAGAGGCTTTTTTTTTTTACTTTTAAAAGCATTTTTTCGTCAGAAAAGGTTGTAGAAAAAATGCTTTTAAAAGTAAAAAAAAAAGCTTCTGATGATTGTGCGGCTCAGCTGGACATGGTGGGAGGGGGCAGGGATTTTTGTTACTGGTTCTCTGAACCACCCGCTGCCATCGTTACCGGATTGGGCGATCCGGTCCAAACCGGGAGCATTTCACCCCTGATCTAATCTAATCTCTCATCTTTCGCTTTCAATGTGAAGTGTGAATAAAATTCTTCCTGGCAACCTTAATGGGCTATTGTATAGCAATAAAAGAGGAACATAACCGCTTTCCTTTTTATGCCATTTCTTTGAAGAGGCATAGAAATAGGCAGTTCAAAACAAGCATTTTTATGGATTTTAGATTCCAAGAACCAGAAACAGATTCAGATAGAGGAGCAGATTCCTGATCAATATCTTCCCTCTGTGGTTTTTTTTTTTTTTTACAACTGCAAATGAAAGTAGATTTAAACGTCTATCTATCTGTTTCAATCTGTGCACAAAGCCTCCATAAAAAAAAAAATAGGATGGAGCAAAGCAAATTATGGAGATGGAGACGGGCTTTCTGTATACTCAGAGCACATATCTGAATCTCTCAAATCACTTTTCCAAAGGTATTTCTGATGTGCCGAATTGTGTTTACAAGAAGTCATTTCAATGAATCATTCACAACACGAATAATACAATCTTAACCAGGTAAGGGAAAAGGCTCTGTGTAGCAGCATTTGCTCATTGTGGTTTGTTACAAATTCACAGAATGAGACCTTGACTGATCCAGATGGTATCTCCTCCATTTGCTGTTTGCAAATGCCTGAGGCGGCTTCTCTGAAACCCCCCGGGGAGCAGCAGTGCTTATGTAACTAAATATATTGGAAATGGAATATGTGGGAACTGTATGGTTGGATCTTTTGAAGATAATAAAAAGGGAAGTGAGGTTCTCCTATAAGACTTATTGAGGGGCACTTAAGGGGTGATGTTGGAGGGAAAATTCAGTTCATATTTATGTTGGGACCAGTAACAACACCCTTCTTCTCCTTCTTGTGCCATATCCGTCATTGGACATCGGCGATCATGTTGCCGATCCTATTTTTATCAGAAGCCACACAAAAAAGTGCTGCTGAGTTTTCTCCAAAACAGTCCCTTGGATTTTGAAGCCATGATGTTCTTCTTCTGCATGGATCACATTTGCTTTCAATCTTCCCTTGGAGGATTAAGTGAAGGATGCCATATTTTTCCGGGTATCGCATCACAAACAACACCCTACAAGTTATCAAAATGGGTTAAATTTATCAGCTTATAAATATCCTCTCAAAGACCATAACTTAGCTTCCTGATCTCCTTTCCGATTTCTCTGACACAGAGTGCAGACTTTCATTCATGCTGGGAACCAACTTTATTCTCTTATTCCCTTTATGGCTCCTATTAACAGGGCTCAAAGCTCTCATTCTCCTTGTCTTCAGTCTGCCATGTCTTTTGTTCCATTTGAGCATCACCAGAAGAGAATAGAAAGCAGACAAACGGCATTATCCCCATAATTAGCCATCTCAACAATGTAGCAGCATCACACTTGGCAGTGATGCACTATAACAATTTGCATAAATTAGTTTTCATGTCCCAGGAAAGCCATTTCAATAGCTTCTGAAAGGAAAATAAATGCCGGGGAGGGCCAGGCTAATGGAAACTGGTTATTGTGATCCGACTAAAGGGAAGAATGGAAGCCCTTATTACAATGGCTATCTAAGTGCTGTGTGCTTCATTAGCCAGTCTGTTTTTTGTTCAGCAAGTGTGAGTTTGTTCTTGTGAGATTTGGACAGCTGAACTGGGAAGAATTAAAGTCTTATTCCAAAAGAACTAAAAGAGAACTTTGGGGAGGGGGTGATAGAAGGATTCTGCTTTTATAGTCATTTGCAAATTGCAAAGCAACTTTAAAATGATTTATCAGAAAATGAGCAGACGAATGAGCAGAGAAGATCCAGAGAAGGTGGTGGGCACCATAGGTAAGAGAAGCCCCAATGCTTAAGTAGCCCCCAAGTCTCAGTTTTGACCTCCAATGAATTTTGATAGCAGATCAACTAAAATCAGAGATATCATTTCCTGTAATATGAGTTGACTAGGATACAAAACTGTTGTTTATGATATAAAGCAGACATAACACATTTCAAAAGCAAAGCAAAACAAAATAACTTCTCCATAAGCCCAGAAATATGAAATATTACTCCCACATCAATGTGTGTAATGTAGTCCTATCCACTTTTGCACTATTGCCCTGGCTCTTTGCTACTTCTCCAAAATGGTACCACACTCACTTGAAAGAAACAGTGCTTGAGTTTAAGATGATTATCCTCTGTTACAGAAAAATCAGAAGGAAAAACTCCTCCGCCTCCATTACCACCTTCTTAGCAAATCTAAGATGACAGTCCTTCTCAGAAGCTAAATTATTTGGGAAAAGTAATCTTTGGTGCAGCTACCTGCAGTCCTCAGCTATCAAACGGTTCCTTATCTATTTGCTGTATGATACTTAAGGATGCCTTTATAATATGTCCAGATATTAATGGAGGGAAGAAATTGAATCATAGATTCTCTGTACCCACATATGAAATAAAGTAGAATGATGTGGAGACTTTGATGCTCCCTAAGCTTGGTTCTTTGCTTGCAGATGTTGCGGATGATGACTAGGTAACATTTTCAGTGAGTGTGGGTTTTGCTCTCTGTTTATATATAGTAGCTTGTCCTGTCAGTACTGGTGGGGGTGTGGTTTTCTCTTTTATAATTCCTTGATTAGTTTGTTCCTTATTGCTTGTTTGTCTGGATGGGTAGCTCCCTGATTAGGGTATTGTTTATGGCTTATTTGTCTGGTATTAACCCCTGCTTATATGGATGTTGATTGCTGGCGAAGAGGTGTTCTAGTCTTTATAGTTTCTTTTTTTAGCTTGTTTCTTTTGAACAGCGTGTAAATGCTGTTTATCTCCATGTGTCAGTTGGTGACTGATTTGCCTAAGTGCCAAGCTTCTAGGAATTCCCTAATGCTTTTTGATTTAGCTTGGCCTAGGATGTTCACAGCTTCCCAGTTGAAACTATGGTTAAGTTTGTCCTTGTGTTGTAAAATTAGGGAGTTTTTATTATGTCTTCTGACTGCTAATTGATGTTCATGGATGCCCTCTGTGTCTTCTGCTGTCTGTCCTATATAGTGGCTGTTACAGTCTTTACATTCTATATTGAAAACGAGTCCTGCTTTTTCTTCTTTTGGTTTACCTAACATGTTTTGGAGCACTTTAGTTGGTTCATGTGTTATGATTATGTGTTTGATTATAATAGTATGCTGATAGTTATTGAGATGTTTTTGAAGTATGGCAGTGTTATTCTTTACATAGCATGTTAATTGTGCTTTGGTGCAGGGGTCCCCAATCGCTGGGCTGCAGCTCACTATTGGCCCTTGCCTTGAGCCCTTTGGAGCATGCACACTCACACATCCCCACTTATGCATGCAGCAGACATACATACACACATCCTCACTCGCACAAGCAGCAGACAAGTGCATGTGCACACATCCCCACTTGCGTGCACTTGCCTGCCACTCACAGGGAACTGTTCCCTCTCCACACACACCGGCCAGTCCGCAAAGCCAGAAAAGTTGGGGAACTCTGCTTTAGTGGGTTGAGTGGTCAGGCAGCTTTTAATAAAGTTGCATGGGTATCCAATTTGTTGGAAATTGTTGTATAGGCAGTCTGTTTCCTTTTTTTGGTGGTCTGAGTTGCTGCAGTGTATTTGTACTTGTAGAAAGAAATATCCTTCTGGGTGCAACTCCAAGTGGGGAAAAAGACACTGGAAACATGGAGACTGCTTGGAAAGATGGTTTAATGGTGGACAGGATCACATGGTTTCAGTTCCTGAACAGAAAAGGTGTCGAGATGCTGTGAGTCCCTGGGTTTTTATGCCCTCTCTGGGTTTTGAACTTCCTGGGGCATAGGAATAGTATCCTGATTGGTTGTCAGATTCCCAGAGGGTGGGGGTCTTAGCTAGCCTTGCTGGCTGATGTAATCTTCCTAGGTGCCATGTGGTAAGTTTCTGTTGCTAGATGGGTTCTATTGTGTTAGTTTCTATTGTTAGATGGGTCCTATTGTGTTGCAGATGATGGTCCATTGACAAAGATGGGAGGGAATTGAGTTTCTGCCTCTGGCCCATTGACAAAGGGTGTGGGGGCAGGAAGGTGGGAGCTGCTTTGTCTTTAAAACATGAGTTTCCATTTCTCATCCAGGGAAACATAATATTCTGCCTTTTTAATATTTCCTAAAATATTTCATTCTTCTAGGAAAGGGGTGGGTGCTAACTTCCTACATACTCATCTGAATAAGGCTCTTGTACAGCTCGACTTGAGGAAGGTTGGGTTCTTATTTTAGTAGTGGAGCACTGGTTTAGTGTGCGTGGTTTTTCAATGAACTTGTGTTTCTAATTTGCAGCCATTTCCTCTGCTGATAAGGATATTCAAGGAAGGATAGCGTGTTGTTGTTTTCTTCTTTCCATGTGAATTTTGTTTCTGTGAAGATGTTCATATTTTCATATGTATTCTTTAATTGTTCCTTTATTATTATGACAAAATGTTGTCTATATGCTGGATCATGGGTGTAAAACTCGATGCGACATGTTGCCTTCACGTGACATTTTGTGATGTTTTTCCCAGTTGCACAGCTGGGGTGGGTGTGGCCTGTGTGTGACGCATCTGGCCCGTGGGCCATCAGTGTGTCACTCCTGTGCTGGAGCCTTATTTTTGGTTGTATATGTGAGAAGGCTATAATTTCTAAACAAGAGTGAATTTCACAAAGAACAGCACACAGTTTTCTTTGTCATTTTATGTAGGGAAATGATCAAGTCTGAAATCGTCATTATTATTTTCTTTTTTCTTCCCTCTTTTATCTATTCATTCTCTTTATGGGATGTCAGGATGGAAATTTATGACCCAGTTTGCTGAGCATAACCCAGACAACAAATTCTCAAGTGCTTGGTGCTTTAGATGATATATATGATATAAATAACTTGGCGAATCCTGAAATAATGTTTATTCATAGTATCTCATATTTGATTGAATGCAGACTATCCCTAGGCAAATATGTCCATGATTGCGTTTTAAGAATACACTTTTAAATGTACAATTAGTGTGTATATGAATACTTTACTTATAAGCAAACTGAAACAAGTACAAACTACTGATTTCAGTGTTGAGATGCAAATTCATTTTATGGTTCATTGTTCTATCTTTTTCTTCCTGGCAGGCTTCCATGTCATTAAGATGAAACATAAATCCTCTTACCCTTATAGCTTTGTGACTTCATGAACATTTTGTATTTTTGGCAATTATACCGTGGTGGCGCAGTGGTTAGAATGCAGTACTGCAGGCTACTTCTGTTGACTGCCGGCTCCTGCAATTTGGCAGTTTGATTCTCATGAGGCTCAAGGTTGACTCAGCCTTCCATCCTTCTGAGGTGTGTAAAATGAGGACCCAGATTGTTGGGGGCAATATGCTGACTCAGTAAACCACTTAGAGAGGGCTGTAAAGCATTGTGAAGTGGTATATAAGTCTAAGTGCTATTGCTATAGAAGTGGCTTATCATTGTTTTCTACCAGGATGCTTTTTCAAGTTTCTAGTGGTTTCTCATCCCAGTTTTTTTGTTTGGGTACCATCCATCCATCTCATCTAGAGATGAGTCTGGCCCTGCTAAGCTTTTTCAAGAGTAGTCAAGGTCAGCTAAGTGATGCTGTCTGTTGTGAGTGCTACCTTTAACAGGTATAAAGACAAAGGTTTCACTTTCTCAGTCATGTCGTACTTTAGGGGCAGTGCTCATCTCTGTTTCCTAGCCAAGGTAGCCAGCATTGTCCCAAAATGCTTCTGTGGTTATGTGGCTGTCATAACTATACACCGAGGTGCACAGAATGCTGTTACCTTCCCACCAAAATGGTACACATTTACTTATTTGCCTTTGCATGCTTTCAAACTGCTAGGTTGGCAGGAACTGGAGCAAGAACAGGAGCTCACTCCACCACACGGTGCTGGGTCTCAAACTGTCAACCTTTCGGTCAACAAGCTCAGCCCCTTACCGCTAGGCCATAGTGCCCCTTTAACAGTGGTGGGTTTCAAAAAGTTTTGCTACCGGTTTTGTGGGTGTGGCTTGGCTTGGTGGGTGTGGCTTGGCTTGGTGGGCATGGCAGGGTAAGGATACTGTAAAATCTCCATCCCCTCCCCAATCCAGGGGAAGGTTACTGCAAAATCCCCATTTCCGCCGATTAGCTGGGACTTGGGAGGCAAAAAATAAATGGGGGCGGGGCCAATCATAATTTTTACTACCGGTTGTCCAAACTACTCAAAATTTCCGCTACCGGTTCTCCAGAATAGGTCAGAATCTGCTGAAACCCACCTCTGCCCTTTAACAAGTGTGTGAAACAAGTGTATGAATCAAATTGAATATTCTCCTCTTGTCTAGCATTATGCCTTGAAAAAGAGAATGCAGTTAAATTTCTATTTTACTTTAAAAACCAAGAATTGCGCTTGAAAGGAGAAGGTGAAAATCTCCTTGGAATGGCTGAATTAATGAATCTAGAGTTGCAGATAGGTTTTGCTAAAGAGATGTGAAAATGGCAGTGCAGTGGACCTAAGTTATGTCTCTATGTTATTAAGTTGGAATCTGTAGATGATCTGAATGTGTCCTGCAAGATGGAGATGACATCAAAAAGAAGATTGTGCTCTGTGAAGTAGGAATATAGTTCCTGTCCCCCACTTTGGGTGGCTCTTTGAATATCAGTATTTCTTATCCGTAGTTTCAACTATCTTTAATGTATAATTCCAGAAAACTGGCACACATTGTTTAAAAAGGCGTAAGCCTCACCCAGGATGAGTTATAAATAATTTGCTTTTCCATTAAATTTTGCAGTGCCTGAAAGGAGGGCAGGTAACAAATCAGGTAAGTTTACAAAAAACCCACGCTTAAAAATAACGATGTCTGCTGGTAAAGTGTCCTTGGAAAGATATTTGGCAGGAAACAAAAGAAAAACTAGTTATTCTAAAAAAAAAAAGCTTCATACAGCAGAAAGCTTTTGATTATAGGTTTCTTTCTTCTGTGTAACAAAAATGTACAAAGATTACAGTTTTCATTCTGGGTTATATAAATCAAGGTCAGGGTTTTTTTTCCCATTTTCTAAAATAAACTCTGCTACTGATAGAGAAGGTTGGATAGCTCAGCAAACAGGAAGTTAACTTGTATCAAAATGCAGGCAAGGAACAGAAATTCCTGACCAGTCACAAGTAGTCAGTAATCCCAGACTATCCAGATGATGTTGACAAAAATTTATCTGAGTGTCTGGAGACTATAGATGCCTAGATGAGGAGGAACAAGCAAGATAAAATGACTATGGGTTTTTGGAGTACTTCTAAAGCTGGGGATGTTTCATCTTCAGTCCTCAACGGGGTTACATTTTCCCTTTGGGACTGAGGTGTGATTTGTAGGTCTTCTTGGATTTATAGCTTCTCCTTGGAGAGCAGGTAGTAGCTGTGATTAACTAGGTCTTCATACAAATCTTTCTTGTACTCTTATCTAGACCAGATAAGTCAGACAGTCACTCTTGCTCTGATTATCTTGTATGTCAACTACTACAATGTGCTCTATATGGAGCAACCCTTGAAAATCACTTGGAAGCTGCAGCTGGTCCAAAATGCAGTGGGAGGGACAATTTTGGGCATGCATATATCATTGACTTACAACCACAATTGAGCCCAACATTTCTGTGGCTAAGTGAGATACTTGTTAAGTGAGTTTTGCCCCATTTTATGACCTTTCCTGCCACAGTTGTTAAGTGAATCACTGCAGTTGTTAAGTTAGTAACTCAGTTGTTAAGCGAATCTGGCTTCCCCACTGACTTTGCTTGTCAGAAGACTGCAAAAGGGATCACATAACCCTGGAACACTGTAACTATCATCAATATGAGTCAGTTGCTAAGCATCTGAATTTTGATCACCTGACCATGCGGATGCTACAATAATTGTAAGTGTAAAAAATGGTCACAAGTCACTTTTTTCAGTGCCGTTGTAACTTTGAATGGTCACTAAACACATCGAGGACTACCTATATAACACCTTTGCTCTGTGAGGTGAACTGGTTACCAGTAAGATTCTGGGTGCAATTCAGGATCCTGGTTACCACTTAGAAAGCCCTTCATAACATAGGACTTGATAATCTCAAGGCCAGCTGTGTCTCATAGTTTCTATTTGGTCTGTATTATTGGAATGATAATTGGCATGCTCCGGATCCCTTCCATTATACAATATCACCTGATGGGTTTTAAGAAATATGTCTTCTCTCTTGCAGTGCCCACCTATGGAACATCATCCCCTTGAGTCTATTTCCCACTCTGTCCATGTTTAAAAGAGTCCCCAAAATGTATCTGTTTCCCCAGGTTGGGTTAGAGCAGGAGTCTGCAACCTTAAATACTCAAAGAGCCATTTGGACCCATTTCCCACAGAAAAGAAAACACCGGGAGCCACAAAACCCTTCCCATGCCTGACTATTTCTTGAGCAGCCACAAAACTAGCATATGTAGTTGAATTAAACGTTCTGTTTTCTTCTGAAACTTTTCTTGGATTTATCCATGGTTGGCCTTCCGGGGGTTGAAAAGCTCAATAAATTGCATGCCAGTGGGTGTTGCACATTGGCGGTTATGAGGCATATTTTGAGTGACAGGGAGCCACAGCAGAGGGGTGAAAGAGCCACATGCGGCTCCAGAGCAGCAGGTTGCTGACCCCTGGGTTAGAGTAAGGGGTTGAATTCTATGTATTTTATCATTTTTTTTAAATGGCTGTTTTTTGTTCTGGATGCTTGGAGGTTTTATTTATGTATTATTACTGATTTTATTGTACACTGCCCATAGTGATATAATTGGATAGCCCCATAACTTTAATAAAATAAAGAAATAAGCTATTGATTCAAGCCATTAGTGTTTCCTAATGGCTGAATTATGGAGTGATGCAATTACACATTGATTAAACATGCACAGAACTTCAGGATAGCACATGAATATAAGGGGAAAAAAATCAAATGTGTACATCCATTACAGGTCATGATATAATCTGCCTCCCTATATTTAGACATGCAGGATACATGCATATTAACACATATTTTCAGAAACCAATGGAATCGGTGGAACTTATTTCCTAGAACACATAAGAATTTGCTCTGGGAACAGCTGAATATTTTTAAACAGCTTGAGTAGGAGGTGATGCAAATATGAAGGGAATGGTTTATTAACCTAAATATTCCTGTCGTAAAAGTACCCTGAGGATTAATGTTACAAAGATCAACATGTTCTGGTTATGTAATGTCTAATTTGACCCCTGCTGAATTAAAATGCTTAACCCCGGCTTTCGTTTCATGGCTGACAACCTCTCTAAATATTTTTGCAATTGTTTTAATTAGTTATTGGGAAAGGTGAGAAAATGAAAGCCGAAAGCTCAGCATCTCCAAAGCTGTGTGTGGTGATGCAGCTCATCCCTTTGACCTGGAATAGCTACAAAATGTTATAACAACACTGTCTATAATCTTCGGTTGAAATCCCTTTGAGAGCAGAAATAAAACATCTTCCAATGTATTTGAGAAGCAGCTTGTGACTCACCAACCACCTTACATTCCAGATGCTTATGTAAACCAAGAGATGAATAGTCAGATAGGGGCCCTTTTCCTGTCAGAAAACACTTGATGTTTCTACGTTACCTTGCTACAATGGGTTAGGCGGTTGTAGACTTTGTAGGTCATACAGAATAATGTTCCTATATACAGTAAATGCTGTAACAGCGTGTGTACTTCAAGTAATTGCAGGTTCTATATTAAGCTGCAGTTAACCTTTCTATATTTTAATCTAACACACATTTGGTGTGTTGTACAAAGTGGATTGTTAGACAGAAAAAAAATGAGTTATGCAGGAACATATTCTGTCACACACATAGGCACTGAATGTTGAATTAATGCTCGTTGAGCTGGGCGATAGAATTTTCTTTTCCCAGCTGGGGCAACATTTAACAAGCTAAACCTGTCATACTGTTTCCATTTTTAATATCCCCTGTGATTAAACAAAGGATCCAGAAGATCATGCATATTAAAATACACAAAATGTTAACATTCGAATCAAAGCTAGTTCACGAAAACTCAGTGTATGTCATTAAACATATATCATTGCCTCAGAATTCTGTGAGTTGCGGCTCCCAATAGATTGGTGGGGCATTTGATTGGGAAGCTGAATTAGATAATGATAATAATATGACACTGAAAGTGATAAAAAAGAAATATTCCTCATTTGAGTATCCCCCAAGGCTCTGCAAAAAAAGAGGGTATAATTGTTTTACCAGAAATCTGCCTAGAAAGGATTCTCCTTCTCTCCCTGCTTTAACAAGATGATGAGGAGCAGGGAAGAAAAGATTCAACTTTCCTTGTTGAATCAGGCTGCGCTACCCTGTTTCCCTCAAAATAAGACATCCCCTGATAATAAGCCCAATCAGACTTTTGAGCGCATGGCAATAAGGCCAAGCACCTATTTCAAGGTTCAAAAAAATATAAGACAGGATCTTATTTTTGGGGAAACACGGTAGTAAAAAATCTGTTCTCCTTACTCCTTTCTTTCATCTTCCTTTACAGTACCTTAGACTTCTTGCTTGTCAAAGAAAGAGTTTTGCAGAATTTTCTAACCCCTTAAGAATATTAATCAAGTCTTTAGTTTTCTCCTACCTTGTGCCCTGCAAAAGTTCTAGGGTATAGCATCCAAAATCTCTAGCTACAGCCAATGAAAGAAAACAATAACAAACTCTTCCACCAGCAAGGGAACAGATATTGACATTGGGTCATTAAGATACAGCTGATTAGAGTAAAAGCACTATCTATCTTTAATGCCCCAACACAGGGGTGAATTCCAGCAGGTTCTGACAGGTTCTGGAGAACTGGTAGTAGAAATTTTGAGGAGTTCAGAGAACTGGCAAATACCACCTCTGGCTGGCCCCAGAATGGGGTGGGAATGGAGATTTTACAATATCGTTCCCCCAGGAGTGGAGAGGGAATGGGGATTTTGCAGTATCCTTTCCCTGGAGTGGGGTAGGAATGGAGATTTTGTAGTATCCTTCCCCTGCCACGCCCACCAAGCCACACCATGCCCACCACGCCACACCCACAGAACCAGTAGTAAAAATATTTGGATTTCACCACTGCCCAACAACCTTCTTGGATGAGAAGGAAACATCTTCAAAGAAAAACAAGGAAGTCCAGTTGCCTCTTGAAAAAACACCTTTGGGCCAACCATGACCTGGGAACCTCCATAAACAGACGTGAAAAACTATGTATGTGAAGTCAGTTCAGCAAATACTGTATCTGCTTATATTGTAACTCTGTCTAGGAATTTAACTGAAAAATTAAAGTCCAAAAATGACAAACAAAACCCTAAATGAGCCAATCAAGGCTGCCTGGTTCTTCTTTCTTATCTTCATTTTATTATGTAATCAATAAATATATTAAGAATAATACAATTACACACGAAAGCATAAATGTATCAACACAACCTTAGTATTTATACAGTGAGTCAGCAACTTCTCTTATCTCCCGCTCCCAAAATTCTCACTCTGACTTTGTGGCAATAATGATTTTAGAGCGAAGTTATAAACATCATGTAAAGAAAGTAATTTGTGACTTAATTAGTTAATTACTCAACACAACTAGAAGTTGACATCACAGCTTCTTTCTGTGTTCAGTTCAATGTTATCCTAATGTTTTGAACACTGAGAAATCTGGACTTCCAATGGGATCTACAATCCCATCGTTCAAGTCTCTTATATTTCATAGGCCTAAAATTAACCTAGTAGAATTTACTAACTCAGATGATAAGATACACTGCTATTGCTACTATACCAGGGGTGTCAAACTTAAGGCCTGTGGGGCCAGTAGTGGGATTCAATTTCGGTCGCTACTGGTTCACATGTGGGAGTTCGTGCGTGTGTGCACATGTGATGCTTCTGCGCATGTGCAGAGACATCCGGGCTGTGGGCGGAGCCTCCTGCCGCCACCGCTACCGGTTTGCCCGATCTGGGGCAAACTAGTAGCATCCCACCACTGCTGTGGCCAAATAGAACCTGCAGGCTGCTTAAATCTGGCCCATGGGGCCAGCCTCGAAATATCAAAGGACAGCCCTTTGCCAGCGGTGCCTCTGCCAGCCAAAATGGGCCATGGGGGGAGGGGCGCATGCAGTTCCTGTACAGCCCATTTTTGGCCTCCATGGCCTCTAGCAGCACTCTGCCACCCAAAAATGGGCTGCGCGGAGGCCACGCAGGGCCTCCACAGGGCCTGTTTTTGGCCAATAGAGTGCTTCTGGAGGCCAGGGAGGCCAATAATGGGCCATGCAGGGGCCTCCTAGGGCCTCTGTGTGGCCCCCTTTTGGCTGGCAGAATGCTGCTGGAAGCCAGGGAGGCCAAAAATAGGCTGCGCAGGGGCCTCCCTGGGCCTCTGTGCGACCTGTTTTTGACTGGCTGAGTACTTCTGGAGGCCGGGGAGTACTGTGGAAAGAAAGAAGAGAAGGGAAAAAGCGCATCTTGAACCTGCGTCAAATGCCCACCATGACCATGCCCACCCCGTCCACCCTCTCTTCCACCCACCCCCTGGCCCTCTAAGGTCAAACCAGTGGTGAAATCTAAAATTTGTTACTACCGGTTCTGTGGGCGTGGCTTGGTGGTGGTGGGGTAATGTGACTGGGTGGGTGTGGCCAATTTTTTTTACTTTTAAAACCATTTTTTTACATGTAAAACCATGTAAAAAAATACTTTCAAAAGGCTCTGACGATCCCAGCTGAGTTGCCTGATCGTCAGAGGGTTTTTTAAAAAAACCATCAGAGTTTGGATCGTCAGAGCCATTTAAAAGAAAAAACTTTTTTTCTTTTAAATGGCTCAAGATGTCAGAGCTTGGATGGTCAGAGCCATTTAAAAGAAAAAAAGCCTCTGATGATCGCGCGGCTCAGCTGGGCATGGGGGGCGGGGCAGGGATTTTTGCTATGGTTCTCCGAACTGGCCGCCGCCATCACTACCTACTCGCCGGAGCCAGTCCGAACCAGGAGCATTTCACCCCTGGGTCAAACATAATCCTGATGCGGCCCTCAATCGAGTTTGACACCCGTGTATTATACTATCCTCCTTCTACCTGATCTGCTGAATGCTTCATTCTGAAGGGTACTAATATAAAGATGTCATTTCTGAATTAAAACTCCTGAAGGACATTTAAAAGATGATGAGTTAGCATTAAAACATAAAAGTTTCATACCATATTTGGAATTCGCTCCCCCTTTTTCCTATAACTGTCTTTTCAACAGTACCTCATTTTGAAAACTTTCAGAACCACATTGAGTAATTTTTCTACTTTAAAGGCTTCGAAGAGGAAGGCAGGGTGACCTACATAGTTCTCCATAGTAGAGGTGTGCAAAAAATTGAAAAGAGTATTTGGTTCCCAGCATGAAACCTTATATGAATGATTCTTTTAGAAGGTTCCTTGATGGCTATGTTTTGATTGAGTAGAATTTAAAACAGCTTAAATATCTGCTTATAGGAAATAAAGGGAACTTAAAACAAGCAATTTCTAACAAGGCAAGGAGGGAGTTCCTACCAGTTTGGGGGGAAAATATCCAAACAGTTGATTAAAAAAAATATTTTTGAAACTATTTCAAAAATTCCCACAGGAAATTACTGGGATAAGCAACAGTAATTTTAAAAAATAGCTAGATAGAACCTTTTGTCAGAAGTAGACCAAAGAATTGGAGAGAGAGTTAGCCTGATGATCTGTATGCTCGCCATAACCTTTTGTACTGAGGACTTCTCAGAATAAAGCAGTAGGATCAGAGGTGGGTTTCAGCAGGTTCTGACCAGTTCTGGAGAACCGGTAGCGGAAATTTTGAGTAATTTGGAGAACCGGTAGTAAAAATTCTGACTGGCTCCACCCCCATCTATTCTCTGCCTCCCAAGTCCCAGCTGATCGGGAGGAAATGGAAATTTTGCAGTAACCTTCCCCTGGATTGGGGACGGAATGGAGGTTTTACAGTATCCTTCCCCTGCCATGCCCGCCAAGCCACACCCACCAAGCCATGCCATGCCCACCAAGCTACACCCACAGAACCAGTAATTCCAAATGCATCATACTTTGTACATAGAAAAACATACCTTCTTAAAATAGAAAACTTAAAATGTGTTAAATGAGTCACAACATAAACAGGAGTTACAGGTTGCTGGGAGAAGGAGTGAATGCAAGTTTCCCACACATATCAAAGAATTATATCAGCAGTCATTCACTAGTCAATGTTAGTAGAATTAAACAAACATTTTTCTCCCAACTGGTTCTGCAGCATTAATAAGCAGGTTGAGCAAGTTTCGCCACCTACGGGGACTCCATCTCAAAACTTGCCTGGAACAATCTGCCCTTGGAAGAGTTGCCACAAGTCTACCTTTTCATGGATTTGTGGTGATAGCAGGGGTGGCTCCAAATAATTTCCATATGGAAGCAGTTTTCATGGAGTTCCATGATCTGCAATGGCAGATTCACCTCAGCAGCTGAACTGGCTGTCTGGAAAACATTATGGGCATTAATGTAATTATATGTAGGAGGGCTGCTTGATCTTTACTTAGGAAATAACAGTGCCAGGAATTTACTGGTGACTGGAATTACTGCTGGTGCGATAAAGAACAAAAACGAGGAAATGACAACTAAGGTTGAACTAAACAACCTTGACTTACAACAGTTTGTCTAGTAACCATTCAAAATTACAATGGCATTGAAAAAGTGACCGTTATGACGGTTGCAGTGTCCCAGGATCATGTGATCACTTTTTGTGTCTTTTGACATGCAAAATCAATAGGGAAGCCAGATTTATTTAATAACAGTTAAGTTGTTGTTCTTATCTTAACAACTACAATGGTTCCCTTAACAATGGTGGGGCAAAATTCACTTAGCAATTCGTGTTCTCGCTTAGCAGCAGAAATTTTGGGCTCAATTGTGGTCATAAATCAAGGACTACCTTATATTTTCTGATATTTCCAGTTAAATCTATTTTTGAGTAACAATGCAGGCAGATTTGCTTTTTGTCTGTGAGTTTCTGTTTATGGGATACATGGACCAGAACCTAACCAATGGAACCAGTGCCTATGAGATGAATCCAGGAACTTGGTCCCATCCTAAATCTTGCAAGGCAGGTCTTTTGCAAGGGATAGGATCAATAAATCAAGGCAGGAAAACAGTTTTTGATTCAGAAAAGTCAGCATCCCCGCCCAAAACCTGCTTTCTTGCAACAGCATGTATGGGTGGCAGCAAGAGGAGAAACTGGAATGGCCCGTTTCCTAAACTACAAAACAAAAATGAACGTACATAAAAATTCTCATCAATGTTCTCATCAATGAAGTATGCAATTATAAATTACCACAGTCACCTCTCTGCCAGACCACATACCTCAAGGCATTGGCATGCTTCATACATGATGCTAATCCATAAGGTAGTTTGCTTGGTTTAGCTTAGGGGGTTATAGAATCAGGTTCATCCTTTGTAGCCAAGTGTTTTTACTTTCCCATCTGAACTCTATTCTTTATTAATTGTGCTCTTTGGGCAAAAGAGGATTGATTGGTTGGTTGATTTATTATGTGCCATTAAGTTGTTTTTGACTCCTAGCAATCACACAGATTTTCTCCATGACAATCTATCTCTAACCTGACTTTTCAAGTCTTTGAGTAGTATACTTATCATCATTGTAACTGAGTCCATCCACCTTGCTGCTGGTCATCCTTTTTTCTCTATCCTTCCATTTTTCCCAGCATTATAGCCTTCTCTGGAGAGGTAGGTCTTCACATAACATGTCCAAAGTAAGATAATTTGATTATGGCGATCTTTTTCCCTTAACTGAGAACTCTGGATTGTTGTTGTTGTTGTTTTATGATCCATGAGTTTGTTTTCTTTACTGTTCATGATATTCTCTAACACAGGAGTCAGCAACCCGCGGCTCTGGAGCCGCATGTGGCTCTTTCATCCCTCTGCTGCGGCTCCCTGTCACTCAAAATATGTGTCACAATCGTCAATGTGTGACACCCGCCGGCACGCAATTTATTGATCTTTTCGACTCCGGTAGGCCAATCATGGATAAATCCAAGAAAAGAAAGGTTTCAGAAGGAAACAGAACATTTAATTTAACTACATATGCTAGTTTTGTGGCCACTCAGGAAATAGTCATGCATCGGGAGGGTTTTATGGCTCCCAGTGTTTTCTTTTTTGTGGGAAACGGGTCCAAATGGCTCTTTCAGATTTCAGTAGCAAAATGTAGAAATTATGTGTGGACTTCTGGGAGTCGATGTCCACATACTTTCACAACATGATTTACAGCAACTCTTATCTGTTGGGAGTTTTTTTCTTAGTTCAGCTGTATACAATGCAACAAACAAACAAGAAATCCAATCATGAAATTTGAGGAACCATCAGAGTGGATTAGTTCTATTCTCTGTCAAATATGTCCCAATGGCCTCAGGATCTCACAAGCAATACTCTGCATTTCTTTCGTCACTATGAATCTTTCTTCTCATGGGGGATGTTCATACGATGTGCAAATTCAGTTATGCAAAAAGATGGTATGGTACCATCTTCTCGGGGAACCCTATGTCATGACGTTTCACCTATTCAGCTGCAGACTTGAAACAATTCCAAGCGAGAATCGGGCTATGCTCAAACAGGGATAATTGTGTTAGCAACTTCTGTAAATATTAAAATGCATAACAAAGCTTTCAACAACCAGCAATTAACCCAGTATTGCATTTTCAACCCACAGCTTGAACAGCCAGGCACAAAAACACAATAAACCCAGTCAGCTGCCTCAACATATGTGTGCAGTGAGCTGTGAGATTCTGAAAATCTCAGATACTCCAGCACAAAGGCAGGCAAGTAAGCTCAGCACCTCACTTTGTTTTCTCTAGCCATCTTTTGTGAAGTGGCATGGGTAAAATTCTAATGAGTTTCTACCCTCCTGAAAGGACTTTTATTTTTTTATTTTTTGTGTGAGATACAATTCTGTTTTTATTGTGAAATTATATTACAATAGATCATTCTTTCCAAAATAAGAGCAGCAAGCTTGAAATAGCTCCCTGGAATGCTTACTCATTACAAACACACACAGACACATAAATGTTTTCTTTCTAGTTTCTTCCCATCCACTCCCACACGATGTTAGCTTTAAAAGAAGGCTAGAAATGACTAATATATTGGGATACAGAAGACGCATGTGTCAGTGAAGTACAAGTGTTGTATTATACATTTGTTATCAGTTTTGAGCCTTGTCTTGAATATGTTTGGGAGTAGATCTCTCAATATCTAAAAAAAACCCACCCTAAATTAAGATTCCCAATAAATCTTAAATGAGTTACCTTTTTAAAGAATGCATTGCCGTAGGAAATACAGTAATTTTTTTTTTCAAGCAAATTTAATATATATTAGATACACACATATTCCCACCGTGAAATTTTCCTTTGGGCTAATCGACAAGTAACTCGTCCATCTATTTTAATTCACTGTACATGGGGTTGCCCTTGAAGAGTATCTAGAAGTTTCAGCTGGTATAGAATGCAACAACATGGGCAGTTATGTGTATTCCTTGAACAGTGCATGTTGCACCTCCACTGAGGGAACTGCATAGGATGCCAGTTTGCATCCAGATCCAATCCAATAGAGCCTTGGTAGTACAGTGGTCTAAAGCACCCTGTTATTAAGACCAGCTGTCTGCAATTACTGCAGGTTCGAATCTCACCAGGCTCAAGGTTGACTCAGCCTTCCATCCTTTCTAAGGTAGGTAAATTGAGGACCCAGTTGTGGGGGCAATAAGCTGACTTTGTATAAATATACAAAAGGATGAAGGCTATTGCTTAGCACATTGTAAGCCGCCCTGAGTCTCCGGAGAAGGGCGGCATTATAAATCAAATTAAAAAAAAAATAAAATTCAAGATGGTGGTTTTAATCTTTAAAGCCCATTATGGTATGGGACCAGGCTATCTGAGGGACTGCCTTTCCCCATTTATATTAGATCTTGCAAAGAAGATGTGCTGCGGGTACCATCGGATAGGGATCTACATTTGATAGAACCTTGGGGATGTGCCTCTCTGTTGTGGTGCCTGCCTTATGGAACATCCGTCCCCCCAACATTAGAGTGGCCCCATTGACATTCTAGAAGGCCTCAGGACTGGTTATGTGACCAGTCCTGTTCCCATAGAACCAGACGTTCTAGAAGTTCCATTGTAGTAGGGAACAATTTTTTAAATTCTCTCTCCATTTAAGGTTGTATTTTGGGTTTTTAGGTTATTTATTACTATAGTTTTTATATCTGTATTTGCTGTATTTGCACTTTTTGTTTTATTTATTTATTATTGTATGCTGTTCCCCCAAATTGGCCTTTGGTGAGATGGGTGGCTATATAAATTTGATTAATAAACAAATAAATGATGCTGATTATTCAGTACATGTAACACCTGTACTCTGGGAGCTGTATAGTATTGGCTTCCAGTGTGCTTCTGGGTGCAACAACATGCTGGTTGTTACCTTTAAAGCCTTTCATGGCTTGCGACCAGGTTACTCAAGAGACTATTTCTCCTCAGATGTTTCTAATCATCCAATCCAGTCAGGCAGGATGGCCCTGCTTCAGGTCCTAATAGCCAAGGAATGATGGTTGGTAGGGCCTAAAAGATGAGATTTTTCTGGCCACAATTTTCTCAGTTGCCTCTTCCTCTTGACCCATTCACACATTCTTCCTACTTCACTTTATTTTGTTCATACTGGTCACTTTCTTTTATATTCAGTATTTATAATTTCATCATCGGATCTTCACATTATTATTTTTATTTTAATACACACATTATGCAGCTCCTTCCCACTGAATTTACCTCACGTGTATGTTTCCCAACACACTTTTTAACAACAAACTGTAATTTATCCTTACAACAAGTAATTCATTCCAAAATACTCCATGGGCATTTGCCGTGACTATGATTATTTTGCTAGTTTTGTCTACTGTTCCTTTCTCTTATTGAAAACTTTTTACTATTACGGCACAAGGAATATTTTGACTTGGAAAGTAAATGGTAAGGAACATGAATCCCCTGATTTGGGGAAGCTGATACATATATGCAGGGAAGTAAAGGAGCAAGTTTAATTATAATGGAAGGCTAAAATATATATTACAAATAAGAATTAGTGTCATCTAGGCAGCTACGGTTCTATTTGAAAACATCATCTGTATATAGAGGTGGTCCTCATTTAGTGATATTAAGTGAAGCAGTCACTAAGTGAAAAAAACTGTGCTTATGATCTTACTTCAGTTTTCCTTTATAGACCCACAAAGATCATAAGGCAAAGATTGGTTGTAAAATTACTTTTTCATCACCATCATAACTCCGAACAGTCACTCAACGAGGCAGTTGTTGAATGAAGACTACTTGTAATTAAGCTCCTAGTGAATGGTGAATAATGGTAGAATTGGACATGAGTTTTCATAAGCCATCATTCAATGCTCTGAATAAATGCAATCAATACTCTTCTGAGTGACAATAATAGATGGGTAGGAGTGAGAAGAGAGGGTACAGGAAAAAAGGTAATTGAGTCATTTGAAAATCCAAGAATAAATGAGAATGATGATTATTCAATGACTAGCTGCTCAGAAAAAAACTATTCTGCAAATAAGGTTTAATCAAAAGTCTATTCATATATATACAGATGGCAAAGGAACAACTATAAATCTAAAGGAATGTTTGGTTTCGATGTTTATGATGACAGATTAAGACAATTAAGGATATGAGGCAGGGGTGAAATGCTCCCAGTTCGGACCCGATCACTGGATCCAGTTGCGTTGGCGGCGGGTAGTTCGGAGAATTGGTAGCAAAAATCCCTGTGCACCCCCCCCAAATGCCCAGCTGAGCTGCACGAGCATCAGAGGCTTTTTTTTAACTTTTAAAAGCATTTTTTTCTACAACCTCTTCCGATGAAAAAATGCTTTTAAAAGTAAAAAAAAAAAAAAGCCTCTGATGATCGCGCGGCTCAGCTGGGATCATCAGAGACTATTCAAAGCATTTTTTTCTGCAACCTCTTGGTGGAAGAGGTGGTAAAAAAAATGCTTTGACAAGTCTCTGACGACCCCAGCTGAGTTCCCTGATCGGCAGAGAGGCATTTTTTAAAAAGCCTCTCTGACGATCCCAGCTGAGTTCCTGGTTGGCAGAGAGGCTTTTCAAAGCATTAGAAAAAATGCTTTGAAAAGTAAAAAAAAAAAAAAGTTGGCCACACCCACCCAGTCACATTACCCCCCAAGCCACGCCCATAGAACCGGTAGTAACAGATTTTACATTTCCCCCCTGATATGAGGTGATGAGAAATTCTGAATTGGCAATATCAAAAGTAGATCTTGGGAAAAATTTATTTGAAAAAAAAGGAAAGAAGTGAAAGCAGAATTACTATAGGAAGAAAAAATAATAGTTACACATGAAAAGTATGAGCAGATAAATTGATTTCCCAATAGAATGAATGGAAAGTGAATGTAAGGAAAGAGATTATGGAATCTGCTCTATGGTTAATGCATCAGACTATTAACTGTGAAATGGTGAGTTCTAGTTCCACTTTAATCATAAAGCCAGCTGGGCAACCTTGGGCCAATGAGCCAGCCACTCTTTCTCAGCCTTAGGAAGAAGGTAATGTCAACCCACTTCTGGAAAAAAAAATCTGCTCAGAAAAGAATGAAAAGTATGGGATTATCTTAAATGGAAGCACAAAGAAGGATGCTGCTTGGAATTCTGATCTGAAAGACTGTAGATAAGGAAAAAACTGCACATAAGAGAATCCTGCAAAAATATGGATGAGAGAAAAAGGTTGCATGTGGGTAGAGAGGGAAAAAATAACTGCAAAGAATATAGTCAAACAGAATGAGAAATGGTTAGAATTAAAAGGCAGAAAAAATAGAAATAATTTTAGTAGGAATAAAACATGTTTTTTTTTTTTGAAGCAGATGAAAAGGCCTAAAGAAGAACTGAACTGAAGAAGCTTCATGGATGAGAAGCAAAATGTTTTCAATGAAAAAAAAAACCCAAGAAAATCCAATTGACTTTTGAAAAAAGCACCTTTGGGACAACCACGACCTGGAAGATTGAGAATCTTCATAGACGTCTAAAGAAGAAGCCTTCAGCAAAGTGAAGAGAGTTAAAACTAAAACGGATGAGACGATTTGGACTAAACTAAAATGAGGACATCTGGAAGAAAGGAGTGCTTTAGACATTTGTATTTTTGACCTTCCTTAGAGTGAAGGGCAAAGTTTTTAAAACCATATATTTATAGAAACAACCAACTTCTTTTTTTTCTTCGATTTACAGAGGTGGCTGCTTATTTTAGAGTTGATTCACTCCCACTCCTAGCAATTACAAATATTACAAAGGCATCCAAGTATCAGAGAATACTAAGCTACAATCACATGAAGGTGTTTTGTTTTGTTTTTTTTAAAAAAAAATGCATTCCAACATTCTAAAATTTGCTTCCCTTTGTCCACTAATAAGATGGGTATGAATAAGGTTTCTCTACGGACCAAAGGCCATTGCATCTGGTTTGTTTATTTTTTTAAAAAAACCTCTACACTATTTAGCCTTGTACAATATATTCAAAATGCAATATGTTGTTAAAATAAAGTATGGTTGAAGCATAGTTTCAACTACCAAGTCGTACAAAAGGGATTGTAGCGTGAGCTATCCTTTAACTCAGTCAGGTTTTATTTTACTTTTGCTTTAAATGCCATAACTCCATTGTTCTCAATCCAGTCTCTTCAGGGAGCATCAACTGAGGAATGCTGCCACAGTCTTTTAAAAAAAAATGTTCTATAACTACTGGCCTTGCAGAATAAAATATTTTGTTTTTTAAATACACTGCAGATTTTTGGTAGATGAAATAGACATTTAAAAATCAATAAAGTATTATAAAAAAAATAGACATTTAAACTAGCATAATGTTTAGCTCTCAGATGCAGGAACCTGACAGACACATATGATTACCCCCTCTTTTTGACACCATCTGGGTTCATGTTTCATGTAAAGTTCCAACTCTTTCGAGCTGGAGCCTATTCAATCCTTGCAAGAACATAGAAATCATGGCATTGAAACACATTGATGTAACTATGGAAGACAGGGCAAAATTATTCAATTCTTTTCAGGTGGGATTGTAAGATTGTTTTGCTAAAATGGCTATGTTAATGCATCTCTTTAGTATATTGTTAGGAGCACAGTGGCTCACGTGGTTAGGATGCTGGATTGGAGGTTAACAAGCCTGTGTTTGAGACCTGTGGGCAGGGTGAGCTACTGTCTTTTGCTCTACCTCCTGCTGGGAACATGAAAGGATCCCCAACTGAGCATCCCCCGGGCAACAGTGGTGTCACCTGCTAATCCTATGAATATTGAATTCCTTTCAACATGGAAGTGCCTCGGTGCTTCTGACATGAGTGTGATGCGGTATGTTATTTAACATTAAAAATGAAAAATAAAAAATTCACCCCACTGAAAATGGGCAAGTTTGCCTCCTGATTTCAGCAATAGAAGACAGGTAGGGCTACAAAAAAGCAGCCAAATTGCATATCAGCTAAAGGGCTCTGGGTTGCCTACCCCTGCAATTGATTTTGGCTTAGGGTGTTATATGAATTCAACCATTATGAATTGTAACCTGCGGTTTATGACTTAGCATGCTGTATAAACCAAGCCAATTATGTTTTATTCAGGAAACCATGCTTAAGCCAACCTTGGCTTAATGCCATTGGTGTACCAAGTCAATACGACTTCTCACAAGAGGTCAGCTAGGCAGTAGCAGCAGCCAGCTGCTATTGGCTGATCTCAAAAGGAAGGGTCTGCTTAATTCTTGGACAGGAGACCCCCCTCCCCCCAAGAACTGCTGGTAAATGGGAAGTAAAAAAAGAAATTCTGTTGCCAGAAAAACTACATGGATGCATCCATAAAGTCAGTCAACATTAAATTTGACTGTTACTTTGATAGCCTTGGCTGGCGATTAGCTGTTTCTTTTCTATCTAAGATTCAGTCCCTGAGTGTTTATCTTTGCAGGTAGGGCAGGGTAGGGAAGAGAAGGTAACAAGCACCTGGTTGGGGGGGTGGGTGGGAAGAAAAGCTGCCTTGTTTGGATGGTGTTTGGGAGATAATGGAGGTGTTCTCAGTTCTTAAGAGAGAAAGCAATTCAAATTGACGTGTGACTCCTAAATAGCTTCCAGCTTTTCTGCTGACTCCAAATCTGACTGTCAATTGAAGATTAAATTGGAACCCTTAGCAAATGATCAAAGTGTGGCAGCTTCCTTCTGATGGTATCCCTTTGGCACAGCACGTTCCAGCCACAAATGGGTTTGGAATTCCAGGGTGCAAAACACCACAAGCTGCAGGCAATCTTCATTCAGCCAATCTAATTTCCAGAATTAAGCAGTAAAACTGGGGACCTATAGAAAATGGGCCCTAAATTTCTCTTCCTCTGTTCTCAATCGCGGTCAAAACAAAACCGTCCCTTCTAAATGTTGTGCTGAGAGCTCCCAAGAGAGGAAATATGTAGCTTATTTCTCAGCAGCTTGGAAAAATGCATCATGCTAGCTGCCCCCGCTGGATTCTGATGTTATAAAATCATTCCACGAGGAGCTATTATGGTAAATGGGCAAGAAATCGCATGACGCAAGAGCATGTTTCGAAGTGGCATAGTTTTGCCAGTCAACAGGAATTAATTGCTTCTGGCCTTTAGTAAAGTGCCGCCTCCAAGCTGAGAAACCTGGTGAGGAGGGTTGGGAACAGGACAGAAGCAAAGAACCAGAAACATGAAGTGGGAGAGAGAGAAATTATTTGCCAACAACTCCATTGGCAGAGGAATTCCATTGCTAAAATCACAGAAAAGCAAAAGCAATTTGATCTCATTAAAAAAAAATTAGAAAGTTATTTTGTTGTACAGTGATATCTTTAAACCAGAGTTCCCCAACCTTTCCAGTTTGGCGGCCCAGACTGGGAGGGGGGGGGAAAGATGGGATGGTTTTGTGGAAGGTTTAGTAGCACGCATGCGTGAACACCTGTTGCTCACTGACTGGCACCACAAGTGATGTTTGTAGCGACGCTCACACGAGTGGGGCCACAAACACCTGCACAAGCCTTGGTAGTACAGTGGTCTAAGGCACCCTGTTATTAAGCTGGTTATTAAGACCAGCTGCCTGCAATTACTGCAGGTTCGAATCTCGCCAAGGCTCAAGGTTGACTCAGCCTTCCATCCTTTCTAAGGTAGGTAAATTGAGGACCCAGTTTGTGGGGGCAATAAGCTGACTTTGTATAAATATACAAAAGAATGAAGGCTATTGCTTAGCGCATTGTAAGCCGCCCTGAGTCTCCGGAGAAGGGCGGCATATAAATCAAATAATAAAAAATAAATTAAAAAAAATGGGGCATCCACAGCAACACTTGCACGATTGGGGTTGTGCACTTCTGTATATGCACACACACTGGCCAGCTACTCACGCAGCAAGGTGGCCAATAGGCCGCAGCCCAGTAGTTGGGCACAGCCCACAGGTTGGGGACCCTTGTCTTAGAGATTTGTGTTTTTGTTATTCAGAAATTTTTAAAATTAAACAAGCTTTTTAATATTATTATTATTTATTATATTTCTATACCGCCCTTCTCCTGCGGGACTCAGGGCGGTGCACAGCTGAGATAAAACATAACATATAAAATTTAAAAAACAAGTTAAAAACAATTAAATAATTTCGGCCCAGTGATTAAAATAACCCAATTAAAACCAAATTCAATTAAAACTGAGAGGATGGGATCAAGCTTGAAGGGCAGGTTTTGAAGGGTGTATGGGTGTTTGACAACTGTGCAGGAACTAATAAACAAAGAAACAAAGAAAATAGTTATGTCATTATCCTAACCTAGTGCTATTTCTGGAGATGCAATGCTTAACCTGGGTTATGTGCCTTACTGGTAATTTAACTTTTATTTTGAAATATTTGAAATTAGCCTCACAGATTTTGTTACTTCAAAATGCATGGCTTCTTCCCGTACCCTTAAACACAAACAGCAATAAAAAACTTTTTTTCATAATTTTTCACAAAGTCAGGAAATGCAAATATATATATATATATATATATATATATATATATATATATATATATATATATATATATATGTATGTTTTCTCAGGTTTTCGCGGGTGTTTGTATGTAGGTCTTTGGTTATTCGGGTCTTCTCCCACGTAAAATTGGAAGTGTCTTGGCGACGTTTCGACGAAGTCTCATTCGTCATCTTCAGGCTGGTGTTCTCGGCTTCGTGCTTCCAGGAGCAATTGCTCCTGGAAGCACGAAGCCGAGAACACCAGCCTGAAGATGACGAATGAGACTTCGTCGAAACGTCGCCAAGACACTTCCAATTTTACGTGGGAGAAGACCCGAATAACCAAAGACATATATATATATATATATATATATATATATATATATATATATATATATATATATATATGTGTGTGTGTGTGTGTGTGTGTGTGTGTGTGTGTTTTTCTTCTAGCCAGGTTTTCCCTACGTAGCCAAGGTTTTTTTGTAGCTCCAGCTCAGTAGAATCTCATCTACTTGGTTCTGGGCTTTTTTCTTTTCTAACACCTAGCAAGCTCTCATTGCTAGGTGGGAGACCTAAATAGATCCATTTCTAGCTCGTTAGCTTTCATCAGTAGGCCACACCCATCTCCTCCCTGTGAAGGCATAGTATCAATTTTCTTACTTCTTCGTAGGGTCTATGTGTGTTTTTCTTCTAGCCAGGTTTTCCCTACGTAGCCAAGGTTTTTTTGTAGCTCCAGCTCAGTAGAATCTCATCTACTCGGATATATATATTATATATATTATATATATATATATATAAAAGTAACAAGAAATTAATTAACAAGAAATTACAGGAAACATACATGGTAGTTGATTGTCAGTTTTAGGCATATTGCATAGATATCTTCTTTTCCTCTAGGAGAAAAGGTTAAGTAAACCTCTGCAAAACTTCAGCCCATTGCCAAAAAAAAAAAAAAAAAGAACAATAGAAGATAACACAGCCAACTAGCTGCTTATTTTGCAGAACTCTATGTACTGTACTTGTTCCTCCCTAGGCCTCAGGAGTGTTTTGATTTTGGCAAAGTTTTCCAATGATTTTATGTCTTTATTTTCCCGTTGGTCTACTACAAATAGCCCAGGACAGCAGAAGCTTTCAGTGAAGGCTGGAAAGGCCCAAGCTCTGTGTGTAACTCCCACTTCTTATTGTGCTGCCCTTATTGTGTGTTTTGTGTGTCAGTCAATGCATGGCTAATCCTCAGGTAACTTATTTCATACAGGAGGGCAGTTCTGAGTTAATTTGCTTTATCATGTTCTGATTGGTCTTCCTACAACTCTTATCTTGCTAGTTTTGTTTTGTAACATTTAATACAGTGGTGAAATCCAAATATTTTACTACCAGTTCTGTGGGCGTGGCTTGGTGGGCGTGGTGTGACTTGGTGGGCATGGCTTGGTGGGCGTGGAAGGGGAAGGATACTGCAAAATCTTCATTCCCACCCCACTCTGGGGCCAGCCAGAGATTCTCCGAACTATTCAAAATTTCCGCTACCGGTTCTCCAGAACCTGTCAGAACCTGCTGGATTTCACCCCCAATTTAATATTGCTCAATTCCCGATACCAGCTCTTGGATGTGATGTGTTGTATGCCAATTTCTCCATTCCTTTACCTCCCCAGCTATCAGTGATATAGCTGGTATACCTCTACAGGCACCCCTGCCTAATGATTTCCCTGTTTAACAACTACTGAAGTTACAATGGCCCTGAAAAGGCCAATTTACGACCAGTTATCACACCTTTGCAGTGCGCCCACAGTCATGTGAGATTTGGTCACTTTGCAACCAGCGGACGTACAATGGTTGCAACATCCTACAGTCACATGATCACCACTTGTGTGCTTCACAGCCAGTTTCTGACAACCAAAATCAATAGAGAAGTTGGCAGTAAACTAATTGATAAGACCCAGTCACTTGATGTTTTGCTTAACAAATTTGGATGATCTGCTTAACGACTCTGCAGAAGTGAGGTTGTAAAGTCCATTGAAGTCACCTGATGTCTCACTTAACAACCACATTGCTTAATAACAGAATTGCTGATACCAATTGGGGCTATTAAGGGAATGCTACCTAGAGTACAGAAAAGCCTTTATTTATGGTAGCTAATTGTCCAATCTGTAGCATAAGATGCTCTTTTGACCAACATGATACTGCTTAAGCAATCCTACAGTAGCTGAAAAAAGAGAGCTCTCGTCTTCATCGTCCTAATTTTTTTTTCATAAAAAAATAAAAAGAAAGTTAAACACATCTCAATTAAGCAAATCATTTTGGTGATGATTATCTATGCCAGGAGTCCCTAACTCCTGGCTGTGGCCCACTACTGAGCCATGAACCATTTGGATCTAGCAAACGCATGTGCACGTTTTTCATTTGCACAAGTGGCAGGGGCGCATGCCTGCTGCTTGCACAAATGGAGCTGCACAGACATGTTTGCCCACCAATCACGCAGAACCATTCCCCCCTTGCCCCTCCCCCCTCCCCCACCCCCGGTCTGCAAAGCTGGAAAAGTTGGGGAACTCTGATCTATGCTATGCATTTTGCCAATATCTGGCATAGTTTAATCCAAGGGAGCATCCATGTTTGGTGGTCTGCCTCCTTTTTTTTTTTTTAGTTCTCAGAAATCAAACTTCCAGATATTGATGGTAAAGTGCCAAACATACAGGAAGTCCTCGACTTACAACAGTTCGTTTAGTGACCGTTCGAAGTTTACAATGGCACTGAAAAAAGTGACTTACGACCGTTTTTCACACTTATGACTGTGACAGTATCCCCAGGGTCATGTGATCAAAATTCAGATGCTTGGCAACTTGCTCATATTTATGAAGGTTGCAGGGTCCCGAGGTCGTGTGATCACTTTTTGCAACTTTCTGACAAGCCAAGTCAATGAGGAAGTCAGATTGGTTTAACAACTGTGTTACTAATTTAACAGCTGTAGTGATTCGCTTAACAACTGTGGCAAGAAAAGTTGTAAAATGGAGCAAACCTCACTTAACGAATATCTCACTTAGCAACAGAAATTTTGGACTCAATTGTGTCGAGGACTACCTAAAGATGGATTATAATCAATCACATTAGTCCAGTGTAGATTAGTAGGTGGATGTTTTCATCTTCCCAGTCTAGGATTGAGACCGTATAACTGGGCCTCAGAAGATTTTGGGGCCTAGAATTTCTGGCTTCATGGCTTTGGGTCCAGCATCTTTAATCACTGCACCAAAATGGTTCTTGTATGTCTCTTTTAAGTTTACCACACTGAAACAATACAGTACAAAGCTAATCTTCTGAAAATCCCAACCTTGCTTATTTCGGTAATACCATTACCTCAAAAAAATGATTTGTTCCATCCATAATTTATTTCATCAGCAACATTATTGTCCTGCAAAGGAGTTTTTGCCTTTAGCTTTTCCAATGTGATGCCCTCCCAAAGTGTCAGATTTCAACTGATGGAATTCGGAGTGTTTTAATCCAACAGTTCCAAAAATCCCCAGATTGAGAAAGGCTCACTGGACCAGAAGGGCTGAGTACACAGTATTTATGTGCCCAGCAGTTTAAAAAGAGAAGCAGCTGAAGTCTAGAGATCCATACAATAAGTAAGCTGCTTTGCACTCTTGGAAAAAAAATGAGATTGTTATCATTATGATCTTTATCATAGTTTAATTATATTATTTCTCCTCACAATGTTTCATTTTTTGGTGGATTAAACTGATGAACTCCATCCAGATATTACTTTCTAAATTTCCTCCTTCCTCTTGACATATTCACATTTCTTCTTTGTATTTGTTTTGTGATGGCATCCTCATTTATTTGCTGTATCTCACCAGACCAGGGAAAAAGAAGAGAGAGAGGGAGAGGGAGAGGGAGAGGGAGAGGGAGAGGGAGAGAGAGAGAGAGAGAGAGAGAGAGAGAGAGAGAGAGAGAGAGAGAGAGAGAGAGAGAGATGTGTATCAATCTAAACTTCTTTCATGCTATTTGTGTCAACTGTTATTGTAGGGTACATTGGAAGAAGAAAATACTGTAGTACTGACTTTCTGTGCTTCAATTCCACTTCTACTACCCTGGCAGTAAGCTCTATAAATTTGTAACTGTTTATGTATAAGAAGTGCAAAATTGTGAAGGGTAAGTTATTATAGACATGCTTATGCTTAAGATCTGGATACCTGGATTTTTCTTGTCCCTTCCTTCTCCACTATTTACTTTCCTTACCTTTAAATCTCCACCAGAATAGCAAACTCAAATAAGAAATGTGCCTCTTCTTCCACTTGTCTGTTCTTTAAATCAGCCACTTGGGAAATTGAAAGGATTGCTCCTAAAAGTCACTCACAGCAGTCAAAAGAACCTCAGTCGACAGGGCTTTTAATGGAAGAGAGTGATGGGAATATTCCTAAAGGACTGTTAATGCCTTAACAGCATCCTTTAGAATAGCAATGAAGGTGCTTTGATGACCCTAAGAGATGTGTTAAAAGCAGGATTCCTCAGAGGGATACGCATATACCCACACACACACACATACACACACCCCCACCCACCCACACATACACATGTACCTACCAACAGCTGTTTAAAAATCTTACCCTTTTGGATGCAATCGTAACGTTTTCACACTTTAAACGGCAGTGTATGCCTTTGCAACAAAGTGGAATGACCTGTTCTGATACTTTCATAATGGCCAAATCAGATAGCTTCCATTTATTCTGAGCCACTGATATTTCTGTGTTGGTTATACAGTAAGGTAAAGGTTCCCCTCACACATATGTGCTAGTCGTACCTGACTCTAGGGGACGATGCTCATCTCTTTTTTCAAAGCCAAAGAGCCAGTGCTGTCCGAAGACGTCTCTGTGGTCATGTGGTCAGCATGACTAAATGCCAAAGGCGCATGGAATGCTGTTACCTTCCCACCAAAGGTGGTCCCTATTTTTCTACTTGCATTTTTTTACTTGCTTTCGAACTGCTAGGTTGGCAGAAGCTGGGACAAGTAACGAGAGCTCACTCCATTACGCGGCACTAGGGATTCGAACCGCTGAACTGCCGACCTTTTGATTGACAAGCTAAATGTGACAAACTAGATGTGGTATAACATGTCGTTCATGGTATATCTACATGGTAAATATACATGATAAATTGGCTGAAGAGCTGGTTTGTAAAAATTGGCACAGATATCCTTTCTAAATTTGCTGTGAGACATTCATATACAGTATATATCCGCTAAGGTAGCAATGTTAAAATTCATCATCTACTTGACATTTCTATTTCTTTATTATAGTCTCATGTATCCTTAAGCAGCATTATTCTTCCACTGAAATTCTTGTAATGAGGTCATCTAAAGCAAAACTATGTAAGACAACTTCCCACTATCCTTTTATAGCAAAGTGTAGGCTTTCAGCTGGGAAGGAGGAGTGATTTTTGCATCTTGTATAGATATATAATTTGAAGACATTCAAGGGAAAGAGGTCTGGCAGCTATCAAAGGGAGATTGGCAGGACACATGCGTCTCCCAGCCTACATTTTTTTTCCATGCCTGAGCAAACCATTTTGGTTGAAATTTTTAAATGGAGAATTGCTATAAATGACAAAGTCTGTTATAATTGATTTAAACACTTTAACAAAAGGACTCCACAACAGGATGCTGTGAAAAATAGTCTTATTCTTGGGATATTCCATTCCTTCTTCCCATCATATTTCATGAGCACAGACACTTTTCTCTTGTATGTTGGTATGGCTATTTCTGAAATTTTTACATACTGTAAAGTATGTAAGAAGGGAGCAGGTAACACAATTTCAAAGCACTACACCTGCTTTCACATTTCCCTCCTATCTATAGACATGTTTCCACCATTTATGTATTGTATTTGCAGACCCCACTTTTTTTCTGACGTTTTCGACCCTTCATCAGAGGTGGCATTCAGCCGGTTCGGATCGATTCAGGTGAACTGGTAGTAGCGACCTGAACAGGTAGTAGTGACTTGCGGTGGGCCCGCCCGTCCACCTGGCCCGCCACTAGTCCCAGTGCTATGCTGTCCTGTTTAGCCATGTTTTCAAGCTGTGTGCATGCGTGGAAACTGCATGTGTGAGCAAAGCACATGCGCGTAAGGCCGTGCTCACTCACATTTTCAGTGCTGGGCGAACTGGTAGATAAATTATGTGAATCCCACCCCTGCTCTTCATGTATAGTTTCTTCCTCCCTTCTCATAGCACTTTCTCTCATTCACTTTCTCCAGTTACCCTTTAATCTTCCATTCTGTTCCTCTTCTAGGCTGGAAATTGGTTTTCAGGCAAAGTTTCAGGCAGAGTACTAGTACAAAAGACCCCTATTTTCCCCTTGAATTTCCATCCTAGCAGAGAAAGAAAAACAATAGTGATACAGCATAATATGAAGTTTGGAGGGATTCAACATGTAAAATAATCCGCTCGAGCAGGGTGTTGGATTAGAAGACCTCCAAGGTCCCTTCCAGCCCTATGATTTTAAGTTCATGGGTACCAGCTTGAAAAAGAGGAGTTAACAGGGTATCTCTATTACAAAACAAAAATTCAACCTTTTCTTTTTGATCCTCTAGTGATCAACAACTCATTCACTTTCACAGATTCTGTGATGAGAAACCATAAGCTGATTTTCTATTGAGGTTATATAATTAGTTTGTTTCTGGCCCCAAATACAGTAGATGCTTGTCTCCCTGCAGTGGGATACTATTCATATGCTAAGCTTGTGACCTGCAGAAACCAGGATGGGAAAAAGAACTCAATCAAATGATATTTGAAAATATAATTAAATTCCAAATGGAACATATGTTTTTTCCTAAGAACAATCAGTTATTTGAGAGAGAAGAAAAATTCAGGAGTACTGTATAAAAACAAATGTATCCACATTTTTGTTTTCCAGGTCAGAAATTCAAAATAAAATGAGGCCGACAAACCACAACAGAGATGTTGGGTCAATAGCCTAAAATGGATAATGAATAGATAGATGGAACTCTCTCCTGTGTTGGGCCTGGTTCACTGGGATTGAGTTCCCAGCAAGCAAAAGCCATAAACATTGTAGGAAGAGGAAATAGGTGGAAGAGAAAGGAAAGAGAAAGGAAGAAAAGGCTGCACTGAATAGACCAATTGAGGAAGGAAGTTTCCCACAATCAAAGCTGAAGAAAGCAAGCACAATCAGAAGGAACTTTTCAATGAGTAGGGTCATGTTTGAGAAATATGTATGACAGACACTCATTGGGTACTGAATGATTCAGCTCCAAGGTTGCATTATTGCACTATTTATTTATTGTATTTCTTATGGCTGCCCAACTCCAATAAGACATTGGGTAGTATACATTAAACCCAATACATAGATTAAAAACATTAAAAGCACATAATTGCCTAGATCATAAGAACACTCCCCAACATGCAAAGACTCAACTGAGACTCCATAACCACTCTAATGCCAAGCCTGGGAACAGAGCCAGATCTGAAGAGACTTCTGAAAACCAAGGAGCCATGTGTATCACAGAGGGGGATATTTTTCCAGAGGCAGGAGCTAAGTCAGAAAGATCACGCTTCCTTGATTCTTAAGATGACAGCAATTTTTAATTGATGGGGCCTGGAATGTAGCCATTCTGTCTGAATAATCAGATGGACAAAACTTATTACCGGTAGGTGATGACTTGCATCTTGAATTGAACTCAATAACCAACTGCAATTCATACAGCAGTGATGACACATGGACACAATGAGAAACACCCATTATTGTTTTGGACTGCTACATTTTGAACCACTTGCAGCTTCCAGCTGGTCTTCAAAGACAGTCCCATGCAACGTGTATTGCTGTAGTCCAATCATGTGAGGACTAGGGGATGAATAACTGTCTTGAGGGCCTCCCAGTCAAAGAAAGGGCACAAGTAGGGCACAAGATGGACCTGTACAAGGGCCATCCTAACTATATCACCACCTGCTCTTTGAGCTGTAACCGCCAGTCCAAGAAGACCTGTACATTGTCGACTAGTCTTGAGTGTGGATATGGAATTTAAGACCAAATGTGAAAAAGTCACCTCAAGCAACAATAATCACTTAATTTTTCTCAAAATGGGAACAAAATCTGTTCCTTCCCATTTAGATCCAAACAGCTTCCAGAGCCTGGGTCAGTTCATTGACAACATCATATTCACAGCCCATAACTGGGTATGTATAATTGGGTTTCATACATACATTGATAATACCGAACCCTAAAAATGGTTAAACAGGAGGGATGAGACAGCCAAATCCTGAGGTACCACAGAAGTGAATGGCTGCTGGCACAATCTGTCCCTTCCCTCTCAGATGTCCCTGCCCAATTCAGCATCAAAGGCTGGCTTTTAGCTGAACCATTGCTGAGAAACAAGAGGGATCATGAGATTTGTTCTTTATTAGAAGTGTGTAACTTTTCCAGGCCATGGGCTATGCTTGGCCTTTGAGTGGCATGCCAGGGCTGGACTTGAAAAAAAGTTGGAGCAGGACAAAGGTTGAGTTGTGTAGGTAATATGACTCTTCATCAGGCATGTGCTTAATAATGCTATATTTTTGTCACATGAAAGCTGTCACATGCAACAGCTTGCAAAGATCTGTGGAGACCGCACCAGGGTCCTTACACAAATGACCTAAATTGATGTACATGAAGTAAACAAAATCTAATTTAATGTAAATTTTAAGTGATTGTCCAAATAATACCATTGGTCTTGCCTGCTGTCTTGAGTGCTATCTACGGGTGGGCTTCAAAAATTTTAGCAAGAGGTTCTTTGCCCGGTTGCTGGGTGGGCATGGCCATGGTGGGTGTGGCCTAGTCGGCCTCCTGCACCATGGCCTTGGGCACTGGAGGCTTTCCTCAGACCTCCGGGAGGATGAAAATGGCCTCCCCAGGCTCCAGAGGCCCTCTGGAGGCCCATTTCCGGCCTTCCCGAATGTCTGATAGGCCCGTTTTTTGCCCTCGCTGAGCCTCCATATGCGTCCTGCACTTACCTGCATCCAAAATGGGCTGTGTGGGGATTCCTGGGAGGGGAGGGGAGGGGTGAGTGGGGCCAGCCAGGAGTGGGATTTGGGGGTTCTCTGAACTGCACAGAATCTTAGCTAGAGGTTCTCCCGAACCCCTGCAAACCATCAGCAGCCCACACCAGAAATTATCTATTAAATGTGGGTCCATAGAATCTAGGTGTTGTTATAAAATTTCTGGCATTGAATTTAAACCGATTACTCTGTTTAAAGGCCTCCTAAAGAGTCTCAGGAGCTATGAAAAAGAAGTCTAGAGAGCACAATAGCTTATTTCTTCTATAGACCTAATGGAGATAGTTAATGGAAGGGCTTAAACAGCATGTTTAGAGCCAGTTTGGTCTAGTGGTTAAGGCACCAGCCTAGAAAGCAGGAGGTGAAGAGTTCAAATTCTGCCTTAGCCATGAAAGCCAGATGAATGATTTGGGGGCCAGTTATTCTTTCTCAGCCCAACGCACTTCACCAGGTTGTTGTTGTACGGAAAATAGGAAATTGGGTTTTTACAAATTGGGTTATTTGTAAAAATAATAAAGATGGGATACAAACAAACAAATAAAGAAATAAATGTTGGCAACTGTATGCATTTAATGGAAAGAGACTGGAAGCCCTCTGACCTGATCCTCCATTGCCTTGGAATGAATACAAACACAAAGGCCTTTTTCTTGTGTAATGCCCACATAAGAGATCCTATTTTCCTTAACCTTTCTGTGGATGGCAGGAAAGAATTGGCCTTTAGTGTACAAAAGCCCAGGTGCTACTTGACAGTCCATTTATAGTTTTTGTAAGGTCAGTGTGCCTGTATAGTTCGGACACAGCTGCTATCTTTCCCTTTTCTTTATCCTCGCTTTTATTTTATTTTTTTTTAAAAAAAGCCTTAATCTGCCACTGAAGAGATTTGTAAAGCGGCCCAAAGCCTTAATTGACGCCCAGCAAGATTTGTCCACAGCTGAGTCACTGCTTAAAGAGCTGCCCTTTGTTGTATGACTCTTCCGTTGAACATCCTTTCAGAACTGAGTTAATTTTAGAAAGGTAGCATTTTAACTGCAACATTTAGCAGAAATAATATGTCACGGAACAGTATAAATGAGGTGGAAATAAGTCACAGATGGGATGGAAATATTATCAGAGGGAGGATGGGACGATGAAATTGTATTGCGGTGTTTTTAAATCTCAGCAACTTTAAGTCATGTGGACTTCAACTCCCAGAATTCCCCAGGCAGCATGCTTTATTGCCTGCCTAATATTGAGACCTCGTGGGACGCAGTGGCTCAGTGGCTAAGACGCTGAGCTTGTCGATTGAAAGGTTGGCAGTTCAGCGGTTCAAATCCCTAGTGCCGCATAACGGGGTGAGCTCCTGTTACTTGCTCCAGCTTCTGCCAACCTAACAGTTTGAAAGCACGTAAAAAATGCAAGTAGAAAAATAGGAACCACCTTTGGTGGGAAGGTAACAGCGTTCCGTGTGCCTTTGGCGTTTAGTCATGCTGGCCACATGACCACGGAGACGTCTTCGGACAGCGCTGGCTCTTTGGCTTTGAAACGGGGATAAGCACCGCCCTCTAGAGTGGGAACGACTAGCACATATGTGCGAGGGGAACCTTTACCTTTACCTTTTAATATGAGACCAAAATACAATCCCATCAGAACCAAATGGAGAACAGAGCGGGTCCTTTGCAGACTACTTGCCTAGCTAGATAACTGCTGTGGAACAGGACAGCATGATTTAAGGAATGCAAAATAGGATTATCACCACCAAGGTAATTTCAGAGGCAAGTATCCTAAAACCATAGAAATTGCACTGGGAATTATAGCCTAAAACATCAGATAACAGATTAACAGAGTTGGAAGGGACTTTATAGGTCATCTAGTCCAACCCCCCACTCAATCAGGAGACCCTACACCATTTCTGACAAATGGCAGTCCAATCTTTTCTTGAAAGCCTCCAGTGATGAAGCTCCCACAAGTTCTGAAGGCAAGCTGTTCCATTGGTTGATTGTTCTCACTGTCAGAAAGTTCCTCTCATTTCTAGGTTGAATCTCTCCTTGGTCAGTTTCCATCCATTATTCCTTGTCTGACCTTCAGGTGCTTCGGAAAATAGCTTGACCCCCTCCTCTCTGTGGGAGCCCTCAAATATTGGAACACTGCTAACATGTCTCCCCTGGTCCTTCTCTTCACTAGACTATCCATGCCCAGTTCCTGTAACCATTCCTCATATGTTTTAGTCTCCAGTCCCCTAATCATCCTGGTTGCTCTCCTCTGCACTTTTTTCTAGAGTCTCAACATCTTTTTATAGTGTGGTGACCAAAACTGGATGCAGTAGTCTAGGTGTGGTCTTACTAGGGCTTTATAGAGTGGAATTAGTACCTCACTTGATTAAGATTGCATCCCTCTGTTAATGCAATTTAGGATTGCATTGGCTTTTTTGGCTGCCGCTGCACACTGATAGCTCATATTTAGCTGGTTGTCCACTAAGACTCCAAGATCCCTCTCACAGTCACTTTCTTTCTCAGAAAGAAACCCTTGTATCGCCTTTTGTCTTTCTAAGGTATGAATGAGATCATACAGTGCCCAGAATCACTTTGTTGTGAGATGGAAATCTATAGAAATATGACAAATCAATCCAACATATATGCACTCAGGTATATGGCATTAATACTGTTTGCTTTATTAACATAGAAAAAGAACTGCCTGGTACTATTTTCATAGATAAACCATTTCGTTTATCTCATCAATTCCTGGCACCTGTTCAAAACTGTCTTGGCTCTAGTTCCTTTTTCACCCGCCACAAAGTTTTTGCCTGCCAGTTAGTTTCATGCAGGAGTTGATTACATCTGCTTATTTTGATGGTGTCATGTTTTTTCTTTCCCACCAAATGAATTGGGGTTATTGATCGATGGTTGACAGTTACCTCTGCAAATAAATGTATCCCCACCACAATCACAACAGTGATATTGCATCAGTGGATTATATTTGTGCTGAGTATAACCTTTCCAGACCTAAGATTTTAACATAGTGGCAGAAGAAGAAGAAAAAAGGAACAAGACCCAATACCTTGTTGAGTCTTGAAGTGCAAGTGGGTATGCTGTCAATGTGTTTGGAAGAGGATCGATTTTTCTCTAAGTACTTAAATTCCTAACAGCAGGAAGCCAAGGGTGCAAACTGCACAGGATCCACTTTGTTGTTGTTGTTGTTGTTAGGTGTGAAGTCATGTCCGACCCATTGCGACCCCATGGACAACGTTCCTCCAGGCCTTCCTGTCCCCTACCATCCTCTGGAGTCCATTTAAGCTCACACTGACTGTTTCAGTGACTCCATCCAGCCACCTCATTCTCTGTCATTCCCTTTTTCTTTTGCCCTCAATCTTTCCTAGCATTAGGCTCTTCTCCAGTGAGTCTTTCCTTCTCATTAGGTGGCCAAAGTTTTTGAGTTTCATCTTCAGGATGTGGCCTTCTAAAGAGCAGTCAGGGTTGAACTCCTCTAGGACTGACCAGTTTGATCGCCTTGCAGTCCAAGGGACTCGCAGGAGTCTTCTCCAATACCATAATTCAAAGGCCTCAATTCTTTGGCACTCAGCCTTTCTAATGGTCCAACTTTCACAGCCATACATTGCAACTGGGAAAACCATAGCCTTGACTATACACACTTTTGTTGGCAGGGTGATGTCTCTGCTTTTTTAGTAAGCTATCTAGATTTGCCATAGCTTTCCTCCTCAGGAGCAAATGTCTTTTAATTTCTTGGCTGCAGTCCCCATCTGCGGTGATCTTGGAGCCCAGGAAAATAAAATTTGTCACTACCTCCATTTCTTCTCCATCTATTTGCCAGGACACGAGTCACTAGTTGTCCCTAAAATCTCTTTTTTCTTTATTCATATGCATTTCAGCAAAGATTAAAGGATGTGTGTGCACAACAATAGCCCATGGACAATGTGCAGCTTTTATATATTTTATGTGGGGCCCAAGAAAATTCCTCTGCTCTCAATGCATCCCAGGCAAGCCAAAAGGTTGGACACCCATGGATTAGATTGGAATCAAGCTCCTTGTAGAAGCAGATTGGGGAGATCAAATATGCTGAAATTGTGGTTGATGGTGGTGAATTTGTGGGAATTTCAGAGTACTAGGATGGGAGATAGGTAGATGATGGCATTTTTATATGTGGTGAGGTATAGGAAGGTGAGGATGAAGATATGGTGCTTGTAGTCCTATCACTCTTGTCCTATGAAAGAATTCTTTCATATCACCATCATTGATAGAGAACCCCACAGCCAATCACTTCTTTGTCTCAGGGTATCCAACAGGAGAAAAGGGGGAATTTTGGGAGTTGAAGGCCACATCACTTTAAAGTTGCTTAGGTTGAGAAACACTGCCCTAATCCAAGCAATGTCTCTCTTCCAAATCACTACCTGTTACAGCAGTGCTTCCCAAACTTTTTCCTTCATTCGCCAAAACTGCTGGTCAGAAAGTCTTTATTTAAATATCCCTGTTGTAATTAGATAATGGGTTTGTACATCATTACCCCCCAAAAAACTACCGTATTTTTTGGAGTATAGGGCACACCTTTCCCCCCCTAAAAGGGGGTGAAAATTTAGTGTGTCTTATACACCAAATGTAGCCCCGCCCACCTATTGGCCCCCACCCTTTGGCCTCTGCCTCGCAGCAGTTACCTCCTTGCAAGCAAACAGCAAGAAAAAAAGCTTCTTTCAGCTTCAGCAAAACCTAATTAGGACAAGTTGATAGATCTGCCTCCCGACTCTCAGCTGATTTACTCTCAGCTATTTTGCGCAGGGCTCTGCTGCTTGCTGCAAAGACCTAAATTGCTGGACCAGATTTTTTTTCCGCCTTGTGCTAATCAAGCTATGCTGAAAACGAAACTGAAAGTAAAGCAGGCTGTTTGCTGTTTGCTGCAATGAGGCAAAATTGCTCAGAGGCAGAGGCAGAGGCAGAGGCAGAGGCAGATTTCTTTTTCTTCTTTTCCTCACCCAAAAAGGTAGGTGCGTCTTATAGTCCAGTGCATCTTATACTCCGAAAAATACGGTACTTTCACCCAATTTGGGGTATTTTATCCAGATTCGGAAAGCACTGTGTTACAGAATAAAAAAAATATATATGCTAAGTCTAACACTCTACAAAGAGGGGGAAAATGAATTATGAACAACCCCCTTCCATGTTTTTGAGTGCATTCATTTGTATGCATTTGAAAGTCAATTTGATCAGACAATTTATCTGATTGTCTGCAGAGAAGAAGCTATGCAGGGCATACTTGATTGAAAAAGCATTTAAATCCTTATCCCCAAAGACAGTCCCTATCATCATTTAAAAGACAGTCCCTGCTACATTTAAAAGACTATGTGGTTTGTAAAGATAGAATAATGACATGGGTAGTTAGCAGGGGTGGGTTCTAAATTTTTTTACTACCGGTTCTGTGGGCGTGGCTTATTTTGTGGGTGTGGCTTGGAGGTCATGTGACTAGGTGGGTGTGGATAGCTCGTCAGAGTCATTTCTGGAAGATCCTCGCACTTACGACCAGTCGTCGCACTTACGACCAGTCCTCGCACTTACGACCTGACTCATTTGTTTGCTTTTAACACTGATCAGCTGTAGGACGGCCCTTTGAAGGCCCGCGGCAAGAGTTTAAACAGTTTTTTTCCTTCTAGTCATCAGCTGGGACTCAGGAGGCAGCAATAGATTGGGGGTGGAACCAAATAAAAGGTAAGAATAACGTGGGAGGCCGGGGGGGAGGAGAACCGGTTCAGTGACGTCATATCGTCACTGCTACCGGCTCGGCCGAACCGGACCGAACCGGGAGGAACCCACCACTGGTAGTTAGGGGATCTATCAGGGCTGGAGCTGATTCTGTCATGCTGCAAAATGCTCATGCGGATGCGCCTAAATAATTATTTTCTGACCTGGATTTTAAATACAAACCTTCCTCACTTTTCTCCTAAAAGTACAAAGATAATACATCCTTTATTAAAAAGCAGTGGTTCCCCAACTTCAGGTGCATAGACCCTGACTGGTCTGCGGCCTGTTGGGAACAGTACTGTGCAAACGATGGGCAAATATGTGAAGCTGCATTTGTGCAAGCAGCAGGCATGCGTGCACAAAACCATCCCCTTTCCCCTCCCCCACCACCACTGGTCCGTGAAGCCAGAAAGGTTGGGGACCGGTGTTATAAAGGACAGTCCTGCAGCCCCCTCTTTGAAATGAAGACTCATGCAAATTAAAACAAGCAAAACTATCTTCTGTTTCTACTCAGTTAGCTGTGGTTTGGCACCCAGCCTCTTTCTGAAATTTATATCCAAATTATGGTCAGTAACTGTCACCGTCTAAGCACATGACATTTTCCCGATACGATTGAAATAATTGCCTGTCTTTGAATTTGCAGCTAGCTTCATTTTTTTGCCCTTGAAATGAAAGGGCAACAGGATGTTATAAAACCAACCCCCCCTCCCATTTCTCACCCACCCACCCCCGCTCCCAACCCTGCATATTATTTGTTTTCTTGTTAACATTGTAATGCTTATATTTAGAGCATATTTTGCCAACAGAGCTTAGGACTGCATCACCTGCATACAATAATTATCTGAAAAAAGTCTCTGAAAGAAAGTTTGCAAGGATATCAAAATAACATTTGAAGAATAATGATGGAGGCAGACTATCACTTTACTGTTGTATTGTGTGTGTTAGCATCACATTTCACTCTACTAAGTGTTTTTTTTTAATCAGGGTAACTTGGTCTACCCAATTATGGGACGGAGCATACTGCTTCCGCTTTCACCTTTCAGCCTCAGTCCAGGAGCCTTCACAGGCAGTTGCTTTCGCCACAAACTATTTTTGTGTTAAATTTATGTTTTACCGATAAAGAAATAAAGGGAGACTAGTATAGATCTATTACAAGCTATTGAAATCGGATGGGAGCTAAATAGCTTGAAATAGATCTATACTAGTCCCCCTTTATTTCTTTGTTGGTAAAACATACATTTATTTCACTCTACTGTACCTGAGACGCTCCAAGTGTGTTTGGATGTTCACTTCCAAAATTCCACTCAGAAATTCCAGATATCCCAATATATCTCAGTAACCTGGAAAAGGTCCAGATTGCGGAAAGCATCAGAATTGTCAGGGAAGAGTGTGGATCTCCATGTGGCAAAGCCATGGTAACTTAATAAAAGTTTTTAAAAAAGTTTTCTAATGCTTTGCTAGACAACAAGACCATCAATACCATTCTAAAGCCAGAAGATTTGTCTCAGAGTTCATTTTTAAAAAGCATTGCCCTGTTATGTTGTCAGCCCCATTTCTTTTTAACAAGTGAATTTGTCATTTCTAATCCACTATTGAAAAACACACAAAACTGTACTGGGCATCCCCTTATTTTTATTCTTTCAGTCTTGAAGCATTTGATTTATGATGCTGACAAATATTTATGAATCTCTTATTAAAAAGTCCAGACAGGTAGCACCAACTAGACCTTAGATGACCTTGAAAAAACTGCAAATCTGGTTTGGTCAATACTTAGATTGCTAGAAAATCTCATGGCTCCAGGCTAGATTGGGAAGTTGGGGGAAAAATTCATTTGCTAAGAAAACATAAAACCATGTCCAAATAATTATCAAGAGTCAAGCTTGGTTAGAAGGAGAGTTTATCTTTATCTTTTATTAGTACACATAATACTTTCTCCTTTGTCATAATCTTATAGCACAGGCATTACTACCAAAGGAGGAATATTACCTTTTATCCTTAAGTTTTTCTAATGAAGCAGAATTAATTTGTTTAATGGTGATTTCTAAAAGCCTGTGGAGATTCTTAGTCCTCCAGATCATAGTTGTCCCAAAGACGTTTTTTTCAAGAGGCAAATGGACCGTCTTGTTTTTCTTTGACGACATTTTGCTTTTCATCCAAGAAGCTTCTTCAGCTCTGACTGGATGGTGGGGAATGGAAGGAGTTATATCCCTTGCAGGCAGCTGATCATTTGCATTCTTTTAGAGAGTCATTGAGGCCACTTGGAGGTTTGTCTGTGTCCTCAGGGTCACCTGAGTAATGCAAATGGGCATGGAGCCTTCTTGGAACTGTTGAAAGGACTGGGTTGTGGAGCAGTGCTTTCTGCAGGATGTTTTCTTCCCTCTGTCCCTTCACTGTTTAATACAGGCACAAGCTGCTGGGATGATTCTGTGTTGACTGCATCTCAAACTGAAGCACAAGTGGTTCCTATAGTCTGCAATTGAGATGGAGACAAAACAGACTCATCCCTAACAGCCTGTGCCTGTATTCAACACACAATGTTGAAGGGACACACGGGGCAGAAAACATCATGCAGAAAGCACAGCTCCTCAACACAGTCCTTTCCAACTGTTCCAAGAAGGCTCCACACCCATTTGCACTATTTTTCTAATCTCTCAGTCTAGTTTATAAATCTTAAATCCCCAAGTCACTCCTTATCCAAGTACTAACCAGGGTTGACCGTCTTAGCTTCTAAAATAATGCATAACTCAACTAGGAATTGCTCCCTACTAAAACAAGCATCCATTAAGGATAGGAAGATATTTGGAAGGATTCACAGATCTCTCCTTTAGAATGTACCCAAATAAGTAGATAATAGATAGCTGAATGATTAACCGATTGATAGATCGGTGCTAAATGCTTTTATGAACATTTCAAATCCAGTTCCTCCCCTTGTCAGTCAGCAGGGCTAACAGCAAATAGCACTGAGACCTTAGGGAGGAGGGAGAAGTTGGTAGAAGAACATGTGCAAGGGAGGCAGCCAAGAAAACCACAGAAGAACTGAAGCACATGAAGCACCAGTAGCTTATTTTAGTCTGCCCTCATTTAAGTCACACATTAGATTTCAGATTTGATGTGACATTCTATTTGGTATTCTATCTGAAGAATGTCATGGACATTTGATTTATGTAGCTTGCCTCGTTGCTTTTGTTATTGGAAGCCATCTGCTTGCTTAGCTTTTTCCCTTCCAGCTTTCTACTTGTGGCAGTGTTAAGTCAGGTTTGTGTTGGTAACGACAGCTCATCCCATCAAGCTGTCAAACTTTGCTCCCCAGTTCCTATTCATTTCCACCTAAAAATTGCCTTTTCATCAGTTAGGAAACTCAGAAGAATGGGATACAGTCTCGTTATTATTAGGATAACTCCTTTCTTTCCTTTTCCACCCTCTAAGTGTTCTGGAGTCAGTTCAATACAAAAAGGCAGGGTTTCCTCTCCTGTGCTGGATTGGTGGGGCTCTTGCCAAAAGCAACAGTGAGGTTTTCAGAACCCAACAGGTGTATTGTTTGAACAACAGAGAAGATCTGTGTATTATCCAGTCAGTGCCAGCACATTTGTTCATCTCCAGAAATAAGAGGCTGGGTAAAGGGAGGAATTGCTGAGGAAGAACAAGAGAGGAATGAATAAAGAAGGGATCTTAACTAAAAGGGTGAAAGAGGATTTTTTTTAAAAAAAATATTGGAAATATTCTTATTTAATTTTCTTTGATTCTCAGTTTTTATCCTCGTCACATTTCACCTCTCTCTTTTGCTTTTTAAGGGCAGCAATGCTAAAGAGATTTTTTTTTTTAGCTTTCCGTGGTAAATATGTTCACTCAGGAAATTTCCTCAAATATTCTATGGACCCCATTAAAATCAGTTACGTGATTAAAGGTATGTTCAATAAATAAATATAGAACATTCCTCAAAACAGTCCCACTCAGTTTGAGACAAAATGATGGCTAAAGGGAACATGAAGATTAGGGGGCCCTGCCTTTTATATCCCTCCATTGCTCTAGTGTCATTTGTGGAACACATTTCTGAAGGCCAATGTTCTCTTGGTAATGGAATAGGCCTATGAGCTGACTGACATTCATAGGTTAATGAGGGGGGTCACAAAATCTGCTTTCCGGCTGGCTGATTTTCCTTTGTATTTTTCTCTCATCTCCCTTATCTGTAGCACCTCTACCTTTTATTGAAAGATAAATGAAAGATTAAGTCCATGTGAATCTTCCAGGCAGATACTAAAGCTGTTGGTGCTATTATTGATGCCAGGTGCATCTAGGGCTGCCAAAGGAAGGCACACATGGAAAGACGCACATCTTTATTCTATTTCAGGCTGTGTACCATGTCCGCAGAGATAAATTTTATGGCCCAGGTAATGAGATTTTTATAACATCTGGAACATAGAAATGTCGATTTATACTCTGCCTAATTTTTACAAGTGTATTCAGTGACTGCTAACACCTAACATATGTTCGAGGTATGAATTTAATGTCTTGGGATTTAGATTTAAATCTGCTATAGGTTTAGCCCATGCCTAGGAGACATGAAAAAGGGCCTGGCTTTTTTGAACCAATAATAAATATTTCAAAAAAGAAATTAGGCAGTAATACGAATACCTTTGAGGATAAATTATAAAGGTTTTGGATGGAAAAGTACAGCAGAAATCCACTTCTTCTAAAAGATAGATTGGAAAATAAACAATGTTTTAACAGCATTTGCATGTGCACAAAACATACAGGATGAGCAGCCAGAAAGCAAGTGTTCTAACAGATTGAATTAGCCTTATCATTTAGTACAATTCAATCATTCACAACTCCATAAAAGCTAACCACAAAAATATCTTGACAATGCTACTCATTGCTGTAAGTACTATGGGCAAAAATGGAGGAATAATGTAAAAAAAAATCACCACATGATGGGCTCTTTAAAGAACATCCTTCAGAAGGCATCCTCTCCCCCTTCTCCAATATATCAATAGCTTTTTGGGTGAAGATGCTTTAAGTATATACTGGGTATGAGACACATCCCTATTCTATACCATGCCCAGCAGATGAATCTTTATTAATCCAAAATACATATTTAATAGTACCATTAAAATAATATTGAAAAACCTTGTTTTAGAGTTGTCTAGAGTATTTGAAACAGCCTTTCCCAACTTTTTTTTAATGTAATATATTTCAGTTTTTTCTTTTTAATAAATTTACAGGCATTTCTAAAATTTCTGTTTGTCATTATGGGGTACTGAGTGTAGATTCATGAGGAAAAAAAAATGAATTTCAACAACTGTAGAATCAGGCTGCAGCATAACAAAATTGACAAAAGTGAAGGAGGTCTGAATCACGTGGCAGAAGAAGAAGCATAAAATAATGGGGAATAATCATATGTGACGTCTATGGAGATTCTGAGTCATCCAGCTCATGGCTGTCCCACTGGTGCTTTTTTCAATGTTTTTCCTTGAAGATGTATTGCTTCTCATCCAAGAAGCTTTTTCAGTTCTGACTCCAGAAACGTCTTCAAGGAAAAACAGAGTCCAGTTGCCCTTTGAAAAAAAAAAGCACTTTTTGGGGCAATCATATATGATGAAATTGTGTATTGATTAAGGTGTTGGACTAAGGAGCACCAGTTTCAAATCTAAGGTGCTTTTTCAGGAGGCAACTGGATATATTTGTTTTTTCTTTGAAAACATTTCTCATTTCATCCAAGAAGCTTCTTTAGCTCTGACAGGATAGTGGGGAATGGAAAGATTTATATTCCTTACTATCTTCAAAGGAAAAAACAAGAAAGCCCAATTGCCTCCTGAAAAAGCACCTTTGGGACAACCATGACCTGGATGACTGAGAATCTCTACAGAGTTTCAAATCTACCTTCAGCCCTGAAAACAGGATGAGCATCAGTTAGTCTTTCACAGCTCATCCTACCTTGAAGAATTGTTATTGTATGGATAAAATGAAAGGTATCCCTTATGTAAGCTGCCTTTTGTTCCTGATGAAAGGCTCGATCTAGTTTTAACATATCAACACCACTGCTATCATCCAAATGTGACTCTCGGCCAAGAAATATCACAGGATTAATTACTTCAAGAGGCAATCAGAGAGACTTTTCTTTGATACTAAGAGTTGCCGACTTATTCCAGCAAAGCTCTTGTGCTTTCAGCAACCATGGAAAATAGGAAATTCTACTGATGAAGCTGATGAAGTAAAACTGTTTGGCACTTCTGAATACAGGCAGATGTTTATCTTCTTTCACTGTGAAAATAATCTCAATGCTATCCTTGTAAGCTCTTGCCTCTATGCAGTACTTCAGATGCTATTCTTTCCCATTAATTTACCCTGCTGTGATGTCTAATTCTGCGCTTTTATCCTATATCTTATCTGATATTTTTCACCAAGCCTAACAAACAACACTAGCTGGAGAACACTAGAGATGGTTTCTCTTGCCAAGTTATGCAGTCATTCAAGAGGAGAGCTACTGGAACTATTGCTTGTATCCTAAGAGCAACAATGCCTTCATTTAGGGTGGCATCAATCCCACTTAAAGTGATCGCCACATAAAATAGCTGGCAAAAGGTGACATCTCAATTTATCATCATGTTAGTTGGTACAAGCATGCTGATGCCTTCCCTCCAGACAGAACGCTAATGATAGGATTCTGAATCAGTTTTCGGGCTGATTCTTCTGCTCCTTGTCTAACTGATAGATCAGTCTTTCTCAAACTTGACTAGGTAATTTTTGGAGTTCAAGTCTACACATCTTAAAGTTGCCAAGGTGGAGAAACACTGTGTTAGAAGGAGGCCAAGTTGATTTTTATGTCAGTAGCGAAAGAATCATGGATACTGTTGAATTTCCACATATTTCCAGCATTCCACTCTTTTCTCCATCAGTAACGCCCTCTCGAAAAAAGGGCAGCTGAAGTTTTGAAGACATGTTAAACACGGAAGCAGAATTAAAAGAAAACTCATGAAGGAGATTGAAAAAAGTTGGCACATTCCATGCAGCATATCTACCTGTACCAGTTAATGATGTTCTTTAAGAGTACAATCTGATGTTTTGCTGGTCTATTTAGGGCCTGCCACAAAGCTATTCTAAACCAGCATAAAACTGTCTCTGATTCTTTCCCTTGATCTTCCAGTGAGGTCTATTTTTCATCATCTATATGAAGAATTAAATAAGCACACAAAAGAAAAGCAAACATATCTCCGTCTTCTGTATTGACTGCTTCCATTTCTATCTGCTGGCCAAACAAACATAAAATAAAAACTGTATAACAATCTCATGCGAAGTATATTTCTTCCAAAGGGGAAGAATGTAAAAAGGGGACCTCAATCCTGATTCTACATTTGCACTTGAATGAGGTAGCAGAATCCTGGAAAGATAAAAGAACTGTATTTTTATGTATTTATTATATTTACTTCTAACTAAAAGTAAGACGAGTGGTTGAATCCTTCCTGCTGAATAATCCCAGATAAAGGACAGGGCTCAAACCAGGGGTGGGTTATACTTACCTCCGTTACCGGTTTGCAATGGGAGCGCACATGCGCTTCTGCGCATGCGCAGATCATCCGTGATGACGTCTGGCCGGGTGGGTGGAGCCTCCCACTGCCGTTACTACCAGTTCGCAAGAGCCGGACCGAACTGGGAGCAATCCACCATTCGCTCAAACCTTCTCCTTGACTTGCTGGATTTTTAGCTGCTGAGGTTTTCAGCACTCAAGGTATTATTTCCAACGTGTGGTGATGAGGCATCCTTTTACTTCATTCAGCCATGTGTGTAGGCCGAGGCGTTTCCCTGCAATAAATATGACAGAGGCCAGATGCAGGTTGTAAACAAACAGGTCTTTCACTAAGGCTTTGTGCTTTAGATCAAGCTTAATCTCCAGGTCTTCAGCTTTTTTTTTTTAATTTTATCTTTATGAGTCTGAAGAGATTTATGACAAGAGAGTAACTGAATGGTTAATTTTATTATGCAATGTAATAGAGGTCAAACATAGGGAAAGTGAATTCTGGAATGTTTGCTATGTTTACTTTGTAAGTAAAGCCAAATCCCAGAACAGGGATAGGTTTTGATTAAGCCAGGCTTCGGCTAATCTGTTTTCTTGCTAAATACAGCTTTGACCAAAATGGCTCATTATTGAAGGAGTGTGGGTGGGGGGAGGATAAACCTGAATAGGGTTATTGTTATGTATTTACTCCATACAGCTACCAAAACATTCTGATCCTCTCTTTGGCGCAACAACCGAAAAGACAATCCAATATAGCTGCAGTGGCTTTTACTAAAGAGCAAATAGGCTAACCCTATTACATTGGGCATGGTCTCTCTTTATTGGGCACACTACAGTGTGTAAATACAATTTTCAGTGGAAAACTCTCCCTTTGTCTTATACTGAGGTTTATAAGATATCTAGTCCCCTTGTTTGCTCATGGCAAGACAGTCAGGGCTATAACAATCCTAAGACAGGTTATGTTTAATAAATTCACCAAAGAAAGAAAAATGTTTATATCTAGAGAAGAACTAGACGTAGTACACCACTACATATACCTTAGCCAATGGATCTCAATGGAAGATGATACAATAAAGGAAATTGAATGGCGTGTTAAATGTGGTTGGCAGGCATTCGGCAAGCTGAGTTTAATTTTCAAGAACAACTTCTCCCTTTGCCCAAAGAGAAGTGTTTGATCAGTGTGTGCTACCTTCTCTAACATATACCAATGAAACATGGACACTAACCTCACAATCAATACAAAAGCTACAAATGGCACAAAGAGCCATGGAAAGATACATGCTTGACATTACAAGACAAGATAGAAAGACCTGCACATAGATTAAAGAACAAATGAAAGTATATGATGCCTTCAAGAGAGTAAAAGAATTGAAATGGAAACGGGCTGGCCACATAGCAAGAGGAACTGATGGCAGGCGGACCAAGGCAGTCACAGAATGGATCCCACTTGATAAAAAGCATCCACGAAAGAAACCTAAAACAAGATGGATCAATGACATCAGCAAGTATTGCGGGCCCAATTGGCAAAATAAAGCTCAGGAACTGTATTGGTTGGAAACATGCAGAAGAGGTCTTCATCTTTCAGTGGATTGACAATGGCTAAAATGATGATGATGATGATGATGATGATGAACAACCCTAAAAGATTGCTTTCTGTGTAGAACCAGAGAGAATTTTAACATTGTTAAATATCATCACTATTAACAGAGTTTTTCTAAATCTACACCCCTGTAATTTCAGCACATAAAATCTAACTGTTCACCTTTTTGCCTCCTAATGCAACAGCTCTTTACATAATAGAAAAATGGTGTAATGTGCCCATGAGGGTCTTCTGTTTTTCAGGCAAAATATATCTTTTTCATCATCTCCATCTAGAGTTCACTGAAATTGTACTTCTAAAACGTGGTGGCAAAAAACCCATTAGACACAATTTCCTGTGTACTTCAATAATAAACAAAAATTGGGGGAAGTAGATAAAACAAGAAAGGATTAAAATGCTTGAAAAGAACAAAAGTGATTTTTTTTTGCCAAACCCAATCTTATGAACTGATACAGTTATGAACTGTATGGCATCATTGCATCATGTTCTGCCCTCCATGACATTTGGTCACCTCCAGCTCAATCTGTAAAAACAAATGTCACTTGACAGTAAATGGTTATTTCCTTACATTTAACCAAGCCAGTTGAATCAAATAAGTTTCGCGTAGTGGTTAAGGGAATAGGCTAGAAACTGGTAGATTGTAGATGTAGATTGTAGAAATTGGTAGATGGTAGATTGTGAGTTTTTGCCTGCTTTAGGCACAAATCCAACTGGGTGACCTTGGGCCAGTTACTCTCTCTCAGCTCTAGAAAGGAGACAATGGCAATCCACTTCTGAAAAATCTTGCCAAAAAACCTGCTGGGACTTGCCCACGCACTCTCTGAGAAGTTGACATCATTAAATGGGGAGAAAAACCCCCAAACACACTTTGAATTTACTAACAGCAGACTGAGCCATCCTCTGTGGGTCTCAGGTAAGATCCTCTCTTGTGACTTAGAATATCTTGCAGAGTCATGCAAGATGTCAAGCTTATCTTTATTACTGTTATTTCAGCACAATTTGTTGGATGATTCAAGAAGATGCTGTAACTCATCAGTTGGAATAAAGATTTTGGCATGAACCTAATGCCCTTGAATATTATTGAATGAAATTATGATAAAGGTAAAGGTTTCCTCATCCAGTTGTATCTAACTCTAGGTGGTGCTCATCTCCCTTTCTTAGCCAAGGGAGTCAGCATTGTCCGAAGATGTTTCTGTGGTCATCTGGCCAGCATGACTATATGACGAGGTGCAAGGAACACTGTTACTTTCCAACTGGAGTGGTGCCTTTTTATCTACTTACATTTGCATCCTTTCAAACTGTTAGATTAGTAGAAGCTGGGGCAAGTAATGGGAGCTCATCCTAGTATGTGGTACTCAGGTCTTGAACCTGGGCTCTCAGCTTTCCAGCTGACAAACTCAGCACTTTAACCATTGAGCCATCATATCCCCTTCGAAAGCCAACATTTGACTTTAAATTATTTTTACATGAAAACTCATATTTACAGATTACAGTTGTTAGGACCTCAAAACATTTTTAATACTAGATGGGCTCAGTTCTGGAAGTTTCTTATTTTTCAAATATCTTTTTCAACTTCCTTTTTCATTTAGAATTCCACTCATCAATGCATTGTGATTTTTAATTAATTGTTTCTTTTTTTTTAACTCTAACTTTGTTCCCTGATTGACATTTCCTTTGCAGTTTATTCCATCTTTTTAGTCCCATTTCACACCACTACAGCGAGTGGGAGATTTTAATGCAGTTGTAATATTCCTGTTTCAAAATATTATTTTATCTCCATCATGTATTAAAGAGATAATTGCAGAGAGCAGATTTCCCTTCTTCTAATGTCAATACAATATCGGGTATAAGATAAAATTAATACATGAGGGAGGATCCTTATGCTTGCCTGTTGCATGTAACCATGTTTCATGATATGAGAGAGAACAAAAGAGATTTTCCATGAAAAGCAGAACTTCTGAACCCCAACCCAACCCAACTTTGCAAAAGCAACTCTTGTTGTTGCTGATGCCTCATCTGAAAACAAAGAACCACAGCCATCAAAACCAAGAGAAACAAGAAATTCTGCTGTGCCTGAAACATCCAAGTTGGTCATTTAGTACTACTGTGTTGATGCTGCCCTTCAGGGAATTGGCACATGAGCTAGGACTCTATTAAATTATTATTATATCATGTGAGGTTATATTATATTATGTGAGGGGGGAATTCAAATAAACATTACTGGATATACAAATAGGGGGAGAAAGGCGCCATCATTAAAATTAAGTGCCTACATAAACAAGCACAGGAAATGCTGAGAGTTTAGATGGGGCTTCAGATTAAAAATGACTACGGGTTAAATGGCCCAAGACAGCAGCTTTTAAATGTCAACGTATTTTCGCTCTGTACATTTAAAATATATCAGCATTGACCACAGACATTATGAATCCAGTTCTTGACTAGGGATTTACAGCTTTGTATAACAACTTCCAGTCATCATCGAAGCAATATATAGCCTGTCCTTGTCACTGGTGTTTTGGACAACAATGTTTGCATAACTATAGAATTTTCATTAATGTGGGGGTGAAAGAAAAGAGACAAAGAGGACAATTAACAGCAAGACAGATGGACTAGTTCAGCGTTCCCCAATCTTTCAGGCTTTGCAGACCAGCGGGGGGAGAGGAGATGGTTCCGTGTGAGCAGCCGTTAAGCGGCATGTGAACACATGGTCTATTTGCACAAGTGCCATGCACGTGTGGCCGTGGCGGGTACAAATGGACCATGTATTCACACACTCGCCCACTGCTTGCACAAGTGGGGATGCGCGTGCTTGTGCTCGCCCACCATTTCCGAGGCCCGGTTGCAAACAGCTCACAGGGACCCTCTGGACTAGTGTATGGTGGTGATGGAAGACCTGAAAGGCCAGGGACCTGGACTTGGGGTCCTGGAGAAGATCTAGGACAGGGCTGTCAAATTCCTGGCCTGCAGGCCAGATGCATCATACACTGGCCACGCCGATGCCTGGTTTAGCAAAGGGGGAAAGAGTCACGATACATCACGTGACACTGCCATGATGATGCGAGTTTGACACCCCTGATTTAGGAGGAGAGTCAACATCAACTTGATGGCACATTGATCACTCTAAATGCATCCTTCTTAAAGGATCCAGTTTTTATGAAGCAGATCAAATAAGAATTTGAAGAATGTGACCATGTGCTTCAGAAGATGAAACTTCTTGTATCTTTAATTGTGTCAGATAAGGAATTTTTATTGTAATAGGGGGGAAAAATCTTCGTACTAAAATTCCTCATTTACACTTCTCATTTTATTTATAAAAATGTCATGTCCTGTTTTTCCATTGGTAAATGAAACTACATTTAAAAAAAGGGGGGGGGGGAGTTTAAACAAAACAGAAGTAGTGCCTTAAGCAGCATGTTAAAATGTTAACAACTTACAAACTCAGCCATACCAACCAATCCAAAAGTTCACAATACTATTATTAAAGTTTCAGGAACCCTGAGCTTCTTTGCATCTTGTTCCCCTGGAGGCAGAAAAATGCTCTGAGTACAGCACTTATCTGCCCTGTTTTTGGACAGATTGCCTGATTATAGACTGAAATATGTCCAAATATGGAAATAAAGCAGATAATTTGGTGGAACCTAGATAGCTAGTAAAAAGATTCTGTTTCATCATACTGTTTATTAAGAGTAAAGGAGCACTGATGCATAAGACATCTGAATGTTTTATTTGTTGTACTTGCAAGGGTACTTTTTTTTTAAAAAAAGAGTTGTACTTCTGGAAACTTTTGATGAACACAGGAGATCCACAGGCTGGACAATGTTTGAGGAATTAGGAGCTTTAGTTTCTTGTTCTGACTTCCAGAGGGTTACTGAAGCCATTAATAACATTCCGGTGATTTCACCGGAATGGCTTGAAAATGTCCACCCAGTTTTGGGATGGTGTTGGGTAGTGTTCAGGCATTTATTAGATTTTAAGGATGGGAGGGAAGGCAGGAAGCTTCCAGGAAAGAAAATTCTACCATTCCAACTTTTAAATCAACCAAAGCACTTGTTTTTGGGGTGGGGAGATGACAGTTTGGCACTTTGGAAGATGCTGTAAGATGCAGATGGAGTGGTTTGTCACTTCGAAGCCTCTTGCTCTTATCGTAATCCTTAAATTATTTTTTTTAAGGAAAAGGGGGGAACCCCCCCTCCCTGCACTGCTGAAATAAGGTTGTTTTGGGCCATGAATTTTGGTAACATAACCTTGGGGTGTTGCAAATCTATTGATGGCCCAGCCTGTCTTAATTGTTTCCTGAGTATATGTCATCCTAAGAACAGAAATACCCTTTGATGAAATTTTCAGCTCTCTGTTCAGGGAAACAATATGACTTTGACTTTGATTTTCCTGCACTGCAAAGATAGGAAGTCCAAAAAGAAAACAAAGAATAGATCCTGTTCTTATGAGCACAATGAATAAAGAGATTTCTGTTTCAGATATTGTTGGATTAATGTGGCATTTCACAGAGAATTATTCTTCCTTTCTGATTAAACCAGACAGCAATGCCAGCAAGGGGGTGGGGGGTGGTGGTGCAGAATGAAGAAAGCAATGTTGTGATATCATAGTGTGAGCAATGTTGCTTTGTAGATGTGTTGTGATGACACAGGCACATATGAAAAGGGGGGAAGCACAGATATGAATACTACTGTGAGCCATTGCAGTCTTGGGCTGCTTCAACAGACACATGCTGCTAAGATCAGGGGAAATGAATATTTCATTCTATTCTGCACTTGTCAGACTGCACTTGAAAATGAAGTTTTCTCTCTGGTAATGCTATACTTCTAACTAGGGCATACAAAACCTTTGCCAGACCTATCCTTGAATACTGCTCACCTGCTTGGAACCCACACTGTATTTCGGACATTAATACATTAGAGAGGGTCCAGAGGTATTTTTCAAGAAGAGTACTCAACTCCTCTGCTCGCAATAAAATTCGTTATACCACCAGGCTTGAAATTTTAGGCCTGGATGCCATCTACGTTCCGACCTAAACTTGGTACACAAGATTATCTACCATAACGTCCTACCTGTTAATGACTTCTTTAACTTCAACTGCAATAACACAAGGGCTAGCAATAGATACAAACTAAATGTAATTCACTCTAATCTTGATTGCAGAAAATAAGACTTCAGCAATAGAGTAGTAAATATCTGGAACACTCTGACTGATCCTGTTGTTAGTTTCTCTAGCCCCTATACTTTTTACCTTAGAAGTCCCTAAGGGGGCGTGCATAAGCGCACCAGAGTGCCTACCGTCCCTGTCCTACTGTCCCCATTTATATGTAATCATTTTATGTGTTTATGGCTATGTTTTGGCTATTTATATCCATTTATTTGTGCCATTTTTTTCATGTGTCCTTGTCTATGTCTATACTGATACTTGTTTCCTTGTACTTGTTGACAAACAAACAAACAAACAAATAAATACCATGTCCATTTTTGGTCAACACAACTCAAGAAGAATGCTGAGGAAAAAGTATAGAGAACAGCAACAATGATGGAGAAGATCTTGGAGCTTAAATCCTATGAAGGATGTTTAAAAGAACTGGGTAAGTTTATCGTAAAGAAGAAAATGCTAAGGGAAAATATAATAGCAACCTTCCAATATTTGAAATTATGTCATAGGGAAGAAGATGATAATTTATTCTCCATAGTGTCTGAAAGTAGGACAGGAATCAATGTGTGGAAGCTTTTCAGGGAAATCCAAACTCAAAATAGGAGTGAATTTCCTGACCATGAAAATTATTAGGCAGTGGAACAACTATCTTCTGGAACATGGGTACATCGTCTGTGGAGGTTTCCAAAGAAAAAATTTGGACAGCCATTTCTCTGGGATGGTCTGAGGTTCTTGGCTTGGGCAGGGAGTTGAACTAGAAGACTACCAAGGTCCCTTCCAATGCTATGATTCCTGACAAGACTTGTCACCACATTCAATATCACTAGGAAAATAAATCAGCCATGATAAAGGATGGTGATAGGTGAAACAAAGGCCAACCTATAATGGCAACTTTACTGGTGGAACAATGTGAATAAACTGCAGTGGAACAGTGTACAGGTAGTCCTCAACTTACGATGACAAGTGAGCCCAAAATTTATGTTGAGAAATTTGTTAAGTCTTGCCCCAATTTACAACTTTTCTTGCCATATTTGTTAAGTGACTCACTGCAGTGTTAAATTAGTAACGTAGTTATAAAGTGAATCTGGTTTCCCCATTGAGTTTGTCAGAAGGTTGCAGAAGGTGATCACATGACCCCAGGACACTGCAACAGTCATAAATGTGAATCAGTTGTCAAGCATCCATGTAAATCACACGACAATGGGGATGTTGCAATGGTCATAAGTGTGAAAAATGGCCTTAAGTAACTTTTTTCAGTACCGTTGTAATTTCAAACGGTCACTAAGCAAACTGTTGTAAGTGGAGGATTACCTGTACTCTTAAGCATACTCCTTTTACGAAACTGAAATGGAATATAGGAACATGGCTGCAATGGGGTATAACATAAACTAGAATGTTTGTGGACAAACACTACGTTCTTCTGGATTAACACTGTGCAATAGGATTTAAAATGTCATTATAGCAATAGCACTTAGACTTATATACCACTTCATAATGCTTTTACAGCCTTCTCTAAGCAGTTTACAGAGTCAACATATTGCCCCCAACAATCTCTGTCCTCATTTTACCCACCTCGGAAGGATGGAAGGCTGAGTCAACCTTGAGCCTGATGAGATTTGAACTGCCCATTTGCAGCTAGCAGTCAGCTGAAGTAGCCTACAGTACTACACTCTAACCACTGCGCCACCTTGTCTCATTATGAAATAAGAGAATCCATGGAAACACCAGGAACCCTTTCCACAATCTAAAAGCCTTCACCTGAATAATGATAGAAGATTTGCTGCTTCTATCGACCCTTCGTGTTAAGGGAAATCATTGCTTTCAGTTCAGGTCAACCGCACAGTCTTGCTGACTATTTCAGAGAGCCAAACTTTGCATTTTGAATTAATCATTTAGTGGAGAAGGACATGGACTTTGCCCCCTTGGGTTGCAAGTACCGTTCAGTGAACTCAGAAAGACGTTCATGCCAGCTAACTGCACTTCAAAACAAGGTGGATGCCAGAACATTTTTTCCCTACGATAGAAATATCCTGCCAATCCCCAAGCCCTCTCTCTTACATCCTCTGCCAGGCCCAGCTAGAAGCAGCACTTTTGGATGTATTTGCTGGCGTATGTTGAAATCATGAGGTTGCACTGGCTTGAAGTCAGTTCTACCTTCAAGTGTAAATCTAGTGAGCATTAGTTTTCCAAGATGTTTTAACTTGAATGAATGTGTTTCTAATCACTCTTATCCCAAAGGTGCCTTTTTTTTTCAAGAGGCAACTGTACTTTCTGGTTTTTCTTTGAAGACATTTTGCTTCTCATCCAAGAAGCTTCTTCAGCTCTTCTTCAAAGAAAAACCAGAAAGTACAGTTGCCTATTGAAAGAAAAGGGGGAAAAAAGCACCTTCAGAACAACCAAGACCTGGATGACAGAGAATTTCCATAGACATAATCTATGTGCATTAAAGTGTGATATGCCACCTTTTCTGTTAATGGAATCCTCATAATAATAAAAACTAGTCATCAGATGAAAGTTCCATTAGTGGAGCACTGTAGGGTGCATTTGGCTTCCTGGTAGAGAACCCGGATGAGTTGGATTTTTAGACTGTAATTTTCTCAACCAAATCAGTAATCTCTGCTCCACTGTTGAGCCCCTTTTCACAAATATAAATTCAAACAACAGCCCAGTTGAATCAGATCTTAATGGGTCAACTGAAACACTTCATCAACTTCCTTTGTGGTTGCATCCCTTGTAAAATACCCCCTGCATTTAGTCCTGTTTTATTCTCTCAATGTTCTTTCCAGCTTGGTGGTTTATTAATCTTCAATAAACACATTTTGTGGATTTAAAGTGAGATTGCCTAGACAATTGAAGCAACCACTAAATGGAACAAAGAAAAGATAGCAAAACATATTTAAAGCGTCTCAAAAAAGTTCAGACTTTTTGCATTGAATATATTTCTCTTCTATTCCCATTAAGACATTTAAACATTGTTGAAGCTCTTTGTGGTTTGGCTTCTGCTAGAAGCTTTCCTATCTTGAGTTCTGCTGCCTGATTGAAGTCTCAATCCTACCTCAGTTCCTACCTTTCTTCTGTCCAGTCACCAACTTAGTCAAGTCTTGCTGTAGTCAGATTCTCTAAATGAAAGGTGCCTCCTTCCTCAGTTTTGTTCCAACTGTTCTTTCGGTTACAAACATTGGCCCTCTTCCAAGCAATAACCAACTATCATCAACTGACATCCTTCTATTCAGATTTGTCAGTTTAAAAACTCTCTTTCCTAGCAGTGATAGCTAAATTGGTTTCAACTGTCTTATATCCAATATACATTATTGGTCTACTTGGACACATTATAACCTAACACCAAAATTTTATATAAATTGTAATTTAAATGGATAAATGTGGTGTGGCTTAACAAGGATAACAATTCATAGCAAATATTACATAATAGCATATACATAATGGTATACTGCAGTGATGGCTAACCTTTTTGCCGACGCGTGCAAAAAGCGGGGGAGTGCTGGGTGATCGTGCGCCCGCATGCCCACACCCATAATTCAATGCCTCCCCGCCCTCCGTGCATGCATGCGCTACCCCTCATGCTCCCCCCACTTTTGGCATGTGACGGCAAAAAAGTTACCAGTGGGCCTGGTAGGCCCGTTTTTCACCCTTCCCAGGCTCCAGAGGCTTTCTTGGAGCCTGGGGAGGGTGAAAACGGCCTATCCCTCCCAGAGGCCCTCCAGAGGCCGGAAACAGCCCATTTCCTGACTTCCGGTGGGCCTGGAAGGCCAGAAACAGCCCGTTTGCCGACTTCCGGTGGGCCTGGAAGGCCGGAAATAGCCCATTTCCTGACTTCTGGTGGGCCTGGAAGGCTGGAAACAGCCCGTTTCCCGACTTCCAGTGGGCCTGGAAGGCTGGAAACAGCCCGTTTCCCAACTTCCAGTGGGCCTGGAAGGCTCAAAAATCAGCTGGTCAGCACACGCATGTGTGCTGGAGCTGAGCCAGGGCAATGCTCACGTGCCCACAGATATGGCTCCATATGCCACCTGTGGCACGCGTGCCATAGGTTCACCATCTGTATAGATTTTTTTCTATTTCTGCATCTACATACATGTCATGATTATATTTGTGAACGATGATGGTGGTGGTGGTGATTACGATGGTGATTTTATGTTGGGGATTACTCATACTGATTAGGATGGATATATTAATTCTCTAACTTGATTCACATTCCAATCAAAATTGTACCCGAAAGTACCTGTTTCTTAATAATTGCTCAACACCAAAGGCCAGACAGAACTGTAGCTGTCGAAAATGCCTAAAAGGCAAAGGGCAATCCTTAATGTGTCTGTTTTGATAGATCAGAAAAACCTTAAAGTGCATATTTCGTTTTTCTGGGGTAGTACATGCAGATTAAATCAACCTGCAAATTTCAACCAGCAAAGTCCATAGGGTTGGTTTGATCTTCAATTGGCTTCTCCTCCTCCATCCCAAAACGTCCTTGAAGCTTCTCTAGGAAAAGGAGAGAAGGAGGGGTATTGTCGAATGTAAAGATGAAGTTTCTCAGCGCGGATAATTCGGCATAAAAAAAATCTCAGTAATGCTTTCCAAGAGACCTCTAGATTCTTGAACTCAACATTTTTAAGCTGGTAGACATGACTTCCATGGATTGGAAGTCATGTCTACCAGCTTAAAAATGTTGAGGAGAGGACAGGTAGGCCTGGAGGAACATTGTCCATGGGATCGTGATAGGTTGGACACTACTTCGCAACTAACAAGAACAACAAGAAACCTTATGGGACTGTTACCAAAGTTCTTCTCTCTAGAGATCTACTCAGCCATTGATTTATGTGATTTCAGCCCTCTGTATCCTTCTGCCTTTTAAAAATTTCTGTGGATAGTCACTGTTGGCTCTCTTTTCCTCTGACCTTTCACAGCTGAGTTCTCTTTTCTCTCTGCCTTACTCCAGCTGACCTACAAATTTACTGCCCTTAACAGATCTGTATGCAACCTTTTATAACCCCCATCAGATTACAGGTTACACGCTGACAGATTGATTTTCCATTCACTTCTAACTAAGGCCAGTGGATAGAGAGAGAATGCACTGTTCTGTCTGTGCCTGACCTTTCCTCTTTTGTGATACCACTATCCAATATAAGCGGATTTCTCAGGCTGCAATGAGACAGCTGCAGGAAAGAAATGTTTTATTCGCAACTCTTTCATAGATGTGCTGCTACTTGGAAGGCTGATAGCAATATCTGTGGTGATCCTCGATTGAAAATGTGGCTAACTTCGAATCTCTATCAAGCGACTTTACAGGTAGTCCTCGACTTACGACCATAATTGAGCCCAACATTTCTGTTGTTAAGTGAGATATTAGTTTGGATACGGCCTTTCTTGCCACAGTTCATTGCACAGAATCATTGCAGTTGATAAGTTTATTTATTTATTTATTTATTTATTTATTTATTTATTTATTTAATTTGTATACCGCCCTTCTCCCAGAAGGGACTCAGGGCGGTGAACAGTCAAAATTAACAAACATACAAATACAAAAGTTAAGATAATTAAAAAGAATTAAATCATTAGCTTCCCAATTTAAAACCCCCAAGTCCATAAAATTTAAAATCCCAATTAAGAATCATTTAGTTATATGGTTGTTAAGTGAATCTGGTTTCCCCGTTGACTTTGCTTGCCAGAAGGTCACAAAAGCTGATCACATGACCTCAGGACATTGCAACCATCATAAATATGAACCGGTTGCCAAGTATCTGAATTTTGATCACATGATCATGAAGATGCTGTAAAGGTCATAACCAGGGGTGAAATGCTCCCGGTTCAGATCCAGTAGCGATGGCGGGTGGTGGTTTGGAGAACCAGTAGCAAAAAACTCTGCCCCCCCCCCACCATGCCCAGCTGAGTTGCATGATCATCAGAGGCTTTTTTTTTACTTTTAAAAGCATTTTTTCTACAATCTCTTCCGACGAAAAAATGCTTTTAAAAGTAAAAAAAAAAAAGCCTCTGATGATCGCGCAGCTCAGCTGGGATCGTCAGAGGCTTTTCAAAGCATTCTTTTCTGCAACCTCTTGGCTGAAGAGATGGTAAAAAAAAATGCTTTGAAAAGTCTTTGACGATCCCAGCTGAGTTGCCTGATCGTCAGAGAGGCTTTTCAAAGAATTTTTAAAAAAGCCTCTCTGACGATCCTAGCTGAGTTGCCTGATCGGCAGAGGCTTTTCAAAGCATTAGAAAAAATGCTTTGAAAACTTAAAAAAAAAAAGTTGGCCATGCCCACCCAGTCACATTACCCCCTGCCACCAAGCCACACCCACAGAACCAGTAGTAACAAATGTTACATTTCACCCCTGGTCATAACTGTGAAAAATGGTCATATCTCACATTTTTCAGTGCTGTTGTAAATTTGAACTGTGACTAAACAAACTGTTGTAAGTCGAGGACTACCTGTAGCAGTTGAATGGTACAACGGTACTAAAAAAATAACTTATGACCTTTGTTCACACTTACAACCATTGCAACATCCCTATGGTCACGTGATCCAAATTTGGATGCTTGGCAACCAAATCATATTTATGACAGTTTCAGTGTCTTGGAGTCGTGCAATCACCTTTTACGACCTTCTGACAAGCAAAATCAACGGGGGAGCCAGATTCACTTAACAACCGTGTTGCTTACTTAACAACTGCAGTGATTCGCTTAGCAAATGTGGCAAGAAAGCTCATAAAAGGGGGCAAAATTCACTTAACAAATGTTTCACTCAGCAGCAGAAATGTTGGGCTCAATTGTGGTTGTAAGTCGAGGACTACCTGTATTTTATTAGCAGTTCTTATGCCAGAATTGTCTCATTTCTCTCATGCTAAGGGAATTTAACGAGAAAAGAAATCTCCCAGAATCAGCTTCTGGATTTCCACAGGAAATAACTGATCCTGTTTAAGTGTTAGGCCTGGAAGCATCTTTTTCGTTGGATCTTCAGGCTTGCCACATTGACTACTGTGGGAAACTGGGAGGGGGGATTGTATGGAGCCATGGTGATATATAGTCATAATAACATTCCTTTCTCAGAGAGTCAAGGACATCTTGCCTTGCCCCTGGATGTCTGGAACTGGGAGGCATCTCCAGTTGGGACGGTGCTTGGATTGGACCATGTGACGGACATGTGGGTGTTGGGCAGGGACTTGAACTTTCCTTTGGGTGGGGAAAACCTGGAAGCTCTCAGAATCAGGTTTTCCCAGATGTGCCAATATGACATCTCTAATAAAATGGAACTTTGAGGAACTTCTAGCCTCAGAGCTTTCTTTCGTTGGGGGTGTTATTTGGAGCCCTGACATTAAGCTGACCCTGTCCCTTCTGGAGAAGGAAAGTTTGGAGGGACATGTGCAGGATTGCTCTGAAGAATATTTGAAATACTTGTATTTCAAACTCAATGGAGTTGGACTCTGTCATTTCTTTGGAGTTATCTGAGACAAGATTTTGTCAGATTATCTGGGAAGAGTTCTAGCTGTTTGTCCTGAAAAAAACAGAGTCCTCAGGGCTGGAAGCATGGCGCTCTCTATATTAGATTTGTGTCCCTTACAGCTAAAATGTCCTTCAAGATGACATGTAGTTGGATTCAGATACTGGTGAATGCATTCGTGAGGGAAGGGGTGGTTTTCCCTGCTTTTGAAGAAGTTGTGGTCTGTCCTGTCATCAAAACACTATAGGTAGTCCTTGACTTACAACAGTTCATTTAGTGACTGTTCAAAGTCACAACAGCACTGGAAAAATTGACATATGACCATTTTTCACACTTACGACCATTGCAGCATCTCCATGGCCACGTGATTTCAATTCAGATGCTTGACAACTGGTTCATATTTATGACGGTTGCAGCTTCCTGGGGTCACGTGATCCCCTTTTGCAACCTTCTGAACAGAAAAATCAATGGGGAAGCCAGATTCGCTTAACAACCATGTTAGTAACTTAACCGCTGCCGTGATTCACTTAACAAATGTGACAAGAAATGCGGCAAAACTCATTTAACAAATTTCTCACTAAGCAACATAAATTTTGGGCTCAATTGTGGTCATAAGTTGATGACTACCTGTACTGCAAAAAAGAGTCACAAAATCAGGTCAGTCATGTGGGTGCCACAACCTTAATCCTAACCATTATGACTGATGATGGAAATTCTAGGCTCCATTATGTCATTAGCTAAAAGCTACCTGTATATCTTTTTTGAATAAAAACTCTACAACCCTCAAAAAATTAGCAAAAAAACCCAACAATCTTTCCCTCTCTTTGCTGCTCCTAGTGTAGGACTGTGATGTCCCATTCAGTCCTTAGAGGCAGAAGAAAAGAAGGGAATTTTTGAGGCCTGAAGTGTATTGTCAGAATTTGCAAAGGACACTGTCATACTGTGACAGCACATTACAGAAAAGATTTAACTTCTCTGAAATTTCCTTGCTCTGTCAGTCTTCCATCCCTGCACAAACAAGTAAAACATCAATTGGGTTTTGGATTTTGTCAAAACAATTTCAATTGTCTCTGGTTCATTTGATTTGGACCAGTTCCCTACAAACTGGGTCTCTGCTTTTTTGAAGTGTTCTTCTGTTCCTTGCTGCGTTTCCTCCTTCATTCAGATTGTTTCTCTGATCTGCTCCTGGAATTGATTCTTTTTCCATTCCAGATCTTAATCAAGCCAACAAAGATCAAGCTGTGAATCACTATTGCCTCTCTATGTTATGGTAGCAACAAAAGACCATCGTATTTGGTTTCTACAGGGCAAATCTGCCTTCTAGAACTTTGTACCTTATGGAAAATGCCTCAACTTCCCAGAGTTCATTAATATTTCTGCAAATTGTAGCCCTAATAGAGCTGGAGAGCATCCAACCGGGAAAGTATGAAGTCAGCAACCCCATTGGACTTGGATGTTTGGAAATGTTGACTTCACTGGTACAGTAACACCCATTGTGCCCATGTGAATGACTTTTTGGCCCAAGGCTTAGAGATGCCTCATTTCTCAGGTATTTTATCAAGTTTGTAATTAGTTACATGCATGATACTAGCAATACGGCTTTTATCTGTTTTCTGTTGTTCTAATTACAAACTCCTTTCATTGAGTGTTTGCTGTTTTTAATGTCCATAGTAACTTATCATTTCTCTCTGGAGAAGGTTGGCAATTTTGCAAGCTTGTCACTCTAATTTCTGCACATCCAAGAAGCAAATGGAACTGAGTTCCTTTCTAAAAACTTGTCATTAGGGGCCAAGAAATACTGCATACCTAGGAATTGTGTTAACATGCTTGCAACTCACTTTATGTCCTTTCTGAAGAAAGTTTAGGAGAACTTTCAATCCAGATGTGGTCTGCAGGTCATATGGGGATGTGGTGACGGGGTATACTTGTGCTAAAAAATACAAACAGCCCCCAAATAAATAATTCCTTTAAAGGCAATAGTAACCTTCAAAAGATTTTTTTTCTTCTCCAGCTGTGCTAGATGTTCCTGGGAGTGAAACAAAATAATAATAATAATAATAATTAGAGAATGTAGTGTGGACTTACTAGTGTTAAGTAATTACATTACTTGTATAATAATCAGTAATAACACTAAATTAAAGGGCCCAAATATTTTAGACTGAAATGGACAAATGTGGGCTGCCTATTGCCTTGCAGGTATTGCTGGATTACATCTTCCAACATTTCTCACCGATACTTCGATGAAAGCTAAAGGTGTGGTCATTTGGGTTCAAAAAGGACTTCGAACTGATGTACAACATGTTATTACTGATATAAATGGGCAGTGTTTAATTTTGTGCGCTAAAATTGCAGGGACTGTATTAACAATGATTAATGTTTGTTGATTTAATTTAGATTCTCCTGTTACGTTTTGTAAATCTTTTAGACACTTGAATGAGTGTATTTATGATTAAGTGGTAATAGGAGAAAATGTTAATGAAATATTGGATTCTGACCTTGATGGAAGTACACTGGCACACACACACACACACAAAAAAAACAATCATAGTGTAGGAAATAATGAAGACTTATATGGAAGAACTGAATTTAATAGAATCATGGCACTTGATGTTTTCAACAATAAGAGAATATACGCTTTATTCAAATGTGCACCAATTTTTTTGGCATGATTTTTAAAATATCATCAACTTTATATCACAAAAGTCAAGACATTTATTATTTATCATATCAAAGTAATGCACATTACTTTGAAATGTGCATTTCAGAAACTGGTCAAGGTATCCAGAAATTATTTTAGCTCTTATTTTTAACCTAATTTCTGTATGATGCATAAACAATAATTTATCCCTTATGTATGATTTATATGCTGCTTCTTCAAAAATCCAGACACTTGATGTTTCTAAATTGAGATCAAACTATTGTAAATTCTCTACATGCATTTGTTGTACAAATTCGTTATCATTCAATAAGGAGATACTGGTATGCTAATACTGTAATATCACAACAGACAGAATTCATGCTAACAAGTTTATGGGAGAAAGGTAAAAGATCTGGTAATACTTTGGCTACTCAAAGGAAAAAAAAAGACAGGGCAGTGATACCAATTACTAGAGGTGAGAGATAAAATGTGTAAAATTTTATAGGATATCAATGTCATTTTTTCAAATTAAAGAATGTATTGAATAAAGATATAAAAGCCTTTCAAAATAAAATTAACCTACCACCCTTTGATGATAAAAAACCATTTTTATTTGCTCTACTATCTGAGATAGAGATTACCGGTAAATAAATAATTTTTACAATTGCAAGTGGTAAAACATCAGGGTTGGATAGATTTCCTATAGAGTCATATAAAACATTTATGGCTCTTTGGGTGCCAAAACTTTGCCAATTGTACAATGAGATATTTGTTAGGGATATTGTCAGGGATATAATCAAGTTTATAGTACGGTTATACCAAAAGCAGGTATAGATACATTCAGTGTGCTGAGTATCGTTCTATCTCGTTGATTAATGTTGCTACAAAGATTTTAACAGCAGCTAACAAATTACAAGTGATATCGTTTATTATTCGGAATGATCAAGACGGGTTTATAAAAACTAATCAAGTAGCAGACATTAGGTTAATTGTAGACTTAATAGACTTGAATTAAAAATAAAGACCTATTTGTGATTTTATCATTAGATGCTGAAAAAGCCTTTGACAAAATATATGAACAGTACACATCTGTCATACTAAACAGGTTAGGATTTGCTTTGAAATTCATAAAATGGATTAAGATATAATTCAGTTGAATATATATTGGTTTATTTGCAGATGACATTCTTTTGTTTATTGCTAAACCTCACACTACAATTCAATGTTCAATTACAATGTGCAACAGTACATGGAATTTGACAAGTGGATAATGTAAATGGATTGCCTTCAGAAGTTGCTTCAGAAGCCCCAACACTGGAGGCTTTCAAGAAGAGACTGGACAGCCACATGTCTCTAATGGTGCAGGGCCTCCTGCTCAAGCAGGGGGCTGGACTAGAAGACCTCCAAGGTCCCTTCTAACTCTGTTATTCTATTCTATGATTCTCCATGCCTTTACTACATTGTAGTATTGGGCAGATAAATATATGGCCTCAATGGATTGGAAACTGAGTACAATTGCCACTTATGAGCAGATCACCTATAGATGATCTATATCATTGGAGGCTTTCAACAAAAGACTGGACAACCACTTGTCTGTAATGGTATAGGGTCTCCTGCTTGAGCAGAGGTTGGACTAGAAGATCTCCAAGTTCCCTTCCAACTGTTAGATGTAGACTTTCTATGGATAACTCTAGTGAAATATGGGACTTGTTTATAGAAAATACAGTAAGTTGAAATAGCATAGTAGTGACCACCCCAATGATGCCTTTGAAGTGATGTCCCAGTGTCTGGAGGCCGTGCGGGTCTGGATGGAGAGGAACAGGCTTCGACTCAACCCTTCCAAGACCGAGTGGCTGTGGATGCCGGCATCCCGATATAGCCAGCTGGCGCCATCGCTGGCTGTTGGGGGCGAGTCATTGACCCCCACAGAGGGGGCTCGCAACTTGGGCATCCTCCTGGACACACGGCTGTCTTTAGAAGAGCATATGATGGCCGTGGCCAGGGGGGCTTTTTATCAGGTTCACCTGATACGCCAGTTGCGCCCCTTTCTGAGTCGGGATTCCTTATGCACAGTCACTCATGCTCTCGTCACTTCTTGCCTGGACTATGCTAACGCTCTCTACATGGGGCTCCCCTTGAGGAGCACCCGGAGGCTCCAACTGGTCCAGAATGCGGCCGCGTGGGAGGTGCGACATGGCGCTCCCATATAACACCTCTCCTGCGCGAGCTGCACTGGCTCCCAGTGGTCTTCCGGGTGCGCTTCAAGGTGTTGGTTCTCACCTTTAAAGCGCTCCATGGTTTAGGACCAGGGTATTTACGAGACCGCCTGCTGCTACCGATAACCTCCCACCGGCCAATACGCTCTCACAGAGAGGGCCTCCTCAGGGTGCCGTCGGTCAAGCAATGTCGGCTGGTGGCCCCCAGGGGGAGGGCCTTCTCTGTGGGAGCACCCACCCTCTGGAACGAGCTACCTCCCGGAATACGGCTGATTCCGGATCTCCGCACTTTCCGTAAGGCCCTGAAGACATTTTTATTTCAGCAAGCCGGCCTGGCCTGAATAGGTTTTAGGGGTTTTTAATTGTATTGCTAGGGGTTTTTAATTGGGGCGGCCGTTTAATTTAATTTATTTTTAATTATTTTAACTTTTATATTGCATGTTATTTTAATTCTCGGCTGTTCACCGCCCTGAGTCCCTTCGGGGAGAAGGGCGGGATATAAATTTAATAAATAAAATAAATAAATAAATAAATAAATAAATATACTGTAAGTATTAGAAATAAACACATATGTACTTAAACATTTTCAGAATTATAGCTGTTTACTTTTATAACAATACATTTTTTGCCTTTTTCTGTTCTATTCTTTTAACTTTGACAGTATATATATTTCTATCCTTCTGTTCCTATGTTCCTGATATTTCTGTTCCATTTTAATGATTATTTTAAAAGCAATAAACAAATCTTTCATCATTTCTGACCATCGGCCATGCTAGTTAGAACAATGTGAAAAGCAGTTTCACAGTCTTGAGGAGGATGGTAATGGTTATTTTAGTAGATCCTGGTAATCCAATAGAGACAGTGTTTGGGAAGAGAACGCTGATCTCTCATACACGCTATTGAAATGGCAACCTCTTAATGTGGTTGGAGCAGTGTGCAATTATGGGTCTTGTGTCATGCCTCAAATGTGCACTCAGGAGCATTACTGAAGGACACTGATCCAGATGGACAGCTTTCAAAGGCAAGGATTCTAGTTTTTCCAGGACTGTACACTTTATCATAGTCAACAGAACAGTAAATCCAGACAACTCTGTGGAAAGAAGCCAGAGCTGTATTTTGTGCATCTATTTAGGCATGTCTGCTGTCTATAGCCATCATAATCTTCAGACTCTCTTACACAAAATTGTCAGCAATAATTTTGTTAATCAAGGATCATTTATTCCCATAAAAGACACATCCACTAATGCTAAAAAGCTAAACTGAATGTGTCAGTTTAGCTCCTTAGTACTACATCAAAGTGTTGATGTCACAGAAGTTTCATTAAGGTGGGTGGTCCAGCAACTTGGTAGTCAATTGGAAATACAGAGTTGATGTAAGACTGAGTGGCAGAGTTTATCTCCATAGTAACCATTTAGATCTTCCTGCCTTATAGAAAGCTTGAATACAGCTAGTGAAAACCCCAAATTGGCTTTAAAAAAAAAAACAATTATAAATACCTTTATAAAAATAAGAAATGTATCCCTAAGTTAGCCCTGATATATTAATAGAAATATCTTTGAAAAAGGCATTCCAGAGAGCCTCCATTGAAGAGATTCTATGTCCAGTCATAATTTATGAATCAAGGAAACATTGAATGTTTGCATCTCAGTTTTGTTTGTTCTAAATTTTATGAGGAATGTAAAACCATTAATTTTACAGGCGCCCAATTGTTCTGTCAGGAGAGCAAAACTAGAACTGAGAGAAAACAGCATCAAGAAGATTGAGTTGGAATAGACTTCATGTATTCCGAGCATGAGATCGAGTTCTGCATGCTTCAAAAATTATTCCGAAGAAACATCCAGACTTCAGGTGAGCATTGCTCTTCTCTGCTGTTCTTTAAAGCAGCCCTCTCTTTTTTCAGGGTTCAGCATTAATGTAGGAAAAAAAAATGTGTTACTTGATGGAGCTGATTCAACAAAATTGATGTGGTTCTTTTCAGACTCATGCAGAATCATGAAAAAAAAGAGAGAGAAGCTGCTGTAATGGATAGAAATGTTCTGCTCCCAGGAGTCTCTGGAAGGAGAGAGTTAACCAAAAAAGAAAAAGAAAAAGAAAAAAATCAAGATGTCAACCATAACTGCACGATCAAAGTATGCCTCCGTTTTATGTTGTTGTTGTTAGTTGTGAAGTCGTGTCCGACCCATTGCGGCCCCATGGACAACGTTCCTCCAGGCCTTCCTGTCCTCTACCATCCTCTAGAGTCCATTTAAGATCATGCCTACTGCTTCAGTGACTCCATCCAGCTACCGCATTCTCTGTGGTCCCCTTCTTCTTTTGCCCTCAATCTTTCCCAGCATTAGGCTCTTCTCCAGTGAGTCCTTCCTTCTCATTAGGTGGCCAAAGTATTTGAATTTCATCTTCAGGATCTGGCCTTCTAAAGAGCAGCCAGGGTTGATCTCCTCTAGGACTGACCAGTTTGATCACCTTGCAATCCAAGGGAATCGCAGGAGTCTTCTCCAGCACCATAGTTCAAAGACCTCAATTCTTTGGCGCTCAGCTTTTATTATGGTCCAACTTTCACAGCCATACATTGCAACTGGGAAAACCGTAGCCTTGACTATACGCACTTTCTATACAACCCCATATAAGGGGGATGGGTGCTCATCTGCACTGTTGCAGCTGGCATGTTGAGATTTTTGACCCAAGTAACATGTACATCAGAAGGTTTGAAGCATTTCTTACAAATGATTTTTTAAAAATATGCTGAGTCATAAAGTCAATATACTGATACAGTATAAAATCTGTGTGGATCTTCATGAAAATGGCTTTTTGTGTGGAAGGATTTATCAGTTCATTTCAAGTATGATAAAATATTCCTGGACTGAGCATTAGCTTATGTATGTGCCTTCGGCTGTTGGATAACAAAGGGGAAAGAATAGATTTCACAAATCTGAATTTTGCTCATACAAGTTTTATCATAAAGCCAACTATCAAATATAAATAAACATGTTTTGAATTCCTTAAGTCTAGAAACAAAGACAATATTTTTTTCAGGGAAAAAAGTTCCACATTCATATACCTCATATGCAATAAGTAACAATTATTTGTTTTTGATAAAGATCTGTGGGGGAAAAAACACATGAACATTTAAATTCTAATAAGGATCAACATAAAAGAAAACAACTTGCTACTAGCTAATTACATTTTTATTCCTTTCCAGAAATTGTGCATTTAGCCTTCTTAATGAAAACAATGAGGGGTGTTTGTGATTAGAACTTTATTTTTATTGTGTTTGATGACTGGCTTAGTTAAACGTGCTGCAGTTATTTGTCCTACTTTCCTGAGATGTTTAACCATTTATGCATGGAGAGTTTTGAAGACTCACATTAAAGTAATTTATGTTCTGATACCAAAGAATTTATGTTCAGAGGGTGTTTGCAAGGCATAAATAGAATAGAAAATCCACCAGGTGTGTCTCCAAGGCTGAATAACATTGTACTTTATCCCTTCCTCCTTGACTGCTCTGTGTTTGCAATTTTTGTCAGTCATGCCAACTTAATCCTAGATATCTTATAAACATTTATTAACACTCTGCAATTTTTTGTAGCTTCCTTTATTATAAACACTTAGAAAAATTTACAAATTCTCTCACAAGTAGAACTCAGGACTTAAATAATGACTTGAGAGAAAAAGAATACATCCTAAGCATAATTCATAACCCAGTAACAACTTTCTAGTTGGTAGGAAGCTCTAAGAAAAAAAAGACAAAGAGTAAATTGAAGAAAATTGGACAACTATTAAATATAATAAAAGAAAAACCAGTGATCAACCAGCTGTAAAATTGACAATGAAGATATTGAAGTGATGGTTATGTCTTGCCTTTTAGAATTGATTATCAACAGCAAAGGAACCAGGGTTGAGAAATATGTTGCAGATTGGCGGGCAGGTAGCCATGAAGGCCTTGGAAAAGATATTCCAATGCCATACATATCTGTACCAATGACACAATGATTTTCACTGCGACAGTCAATGGAAGAAAAAGTTGGACTTGAAGAAGCAGAATAGAAAGAATCATGACACTTTTGAACTTTAATATTGGATAAGATTATTGGGAATACTATCGATAATGAAAAAAACTAAATAAATTGATCATAGAACAAATCAGTCCAAAATAGATTCTCACAATGCACAACTGACCAAGTTCAAATTGTTATAGTTTGGACACATAATGCATAGACCCAACTTCTTTGAGAAATCCATGATGGTGACAAAAGTTGAAAGGAAAAAGAAGAGGATAGTCAGCAACAAGGTGGATGAGCTGAATTAAGTGATAATAGATGCCCCAGAAAAGCCAAGATGTGGCTAGATCTTGCTGGGAAGGATTTATTTATATGGTTGTTAAGAAAACCAGTGAGGTGCTAAAATAGAAGCAGAGAGAAGCCAAATATTGTCCTTTCTCAGTCATGGAAGTCAATCTATGTCAACCAATTTCAAACAAGCCTAGTTGACATTGGGCCAATCATTGTTTTTCACCCATAGATTAGACTCTTTAAAAAAATCTACTAACCTATGGTGGATCACTATGGTAAATAATTGTTCATAACTCTCAGTGGAGAGACCTTCATTTTATTCATTTTGCAGTGGTTATTGATAGTAGTGACAGTATTGCAGCCACTACTACTACTACTACTACTACTACTACTACTACTACTACTAATAATAATAATAATAATAATAATAATACATATAAGCATCACAATTCTGTAATGCTTCTTTCTCTGAAGGCAATGTTCTACCTTTAGCAGGAAGCACAATTTTCTACTGAGTAGAAAAATAATTTTCTGGCTGAATCTCCCTAGGGTGGTGAGAGAAAAATCCCGCAAGTTATAAAGAAGGAAAGGAAGGTCATAAACTCAATTGAATGTTAAGAATCTGACAAGTGTAGGAAAGCAGAACATAAGCTTAACAAAATCTAAACCCACCCTCTTTTCCTGCTTAGTTTGGATAGATTGAAAATAAATAGTGTCTCATCTCATGTTTTATTCTTTAATAAGGGGGTTTAACATTCAGTGAAACTTTATCCACAAAGCAAAACAATGTAAGAAAAGTGGCTTTTTAGAAATCTTCATTCTCTCAGGCTGCCTGATACTTCAAAAATTCAACAAGACGCAGAAGGAGAGGAAAGATCAATCAGGATAGAGCTGGAAGGGAGACCCTATACAATTTCAATCTTTTCTTAAACACCTCCAATGGTGAAGCCCCTACAACTTCTGAAGGCAAGCTATTGTAATGCAACTGAAAAAAACCATCATCCCAAGAATAAACAATTAATTAATGGGAGTTTTGCTGCAACTTTTCCCTTTCTGGTATGATTTTGGAATATCAATAAGGGCCTTCTTGGTCATCATAATCCTTAATACAACTGGATAGTGTGAGACTGGGAATAGTTGGGGTGTTGTGAAGTCTGGGATTTGAGGGAGAGTACCAAGGGGAGATACCTGGAGCAAATCATTATGCTTGTGTTACATAATAATTAGCAATAGCATTCACAAGAGTAGTAATATTTTTTATCCTGTGCAAAATTGAATTAACAAAAAAATGCAGCTTTAATAAAAAGTAGCAATGTGTAGAATAGTATTCTCCATGCAAAATGCTTTCATCAAACAACGATCATTTACCTATAGTAATATAGAACAGGGACATAGGAAGTTATGTTATACTGAGCTGGATATTTATCCATATACCACAGTACTGTCAATACTGATGGAAACCATCTCCCTGGGATTTCAGTCAGCCCTTTTCCAAAATTTCCAATGTCCAAAATTAGATATCAAAGCATGAACCCTTCAGGCATTATGGCCAAAAGGGAAGGAACCATCTTCGTGTTATACTTAATCCATTCAGACTTGTCTCTGGAACAGGGATAGGTAATTTCCATCTGACTGCTCTTTAGTATGACTCCTTATAAGTCAGTAACAGTAACAGAGTTGGAAGGGACCTTGGAGGTCATCTAGTCCAAACCCCTGCTCACGCGGGAGACCTATACTAGGGATTCGAACCGCCAAAGTGCTGACCTTTCTGATCGACAAGCTCAATGTCTTAGCCACTGAGCCACTTAGTTGAATCCATCCCTTGTAATCCTTTAATCCTTAATTACTTAATTATTTAATTAATTAATCTTGAAATCCTTGCACCCACATTAACATATAATTAATATCTGATTGTTCTTAAATCTGGATTTAAATACATATTTGCATACACACACATTCACATTTTCTCCAGAAATAGACATTTCAGAGATTGCCATTCAGCAAATTCTGTTGAAGTCAATAAAATCTTCTCCCAAGTCAAAAAGTGAAGTCCTGGGAATCCAGTCTCTGGAGAAGAAGGAAATGATGGTTCTCTGTTACTCAAGCACAGAAGAATACATGGGAATCCTGAAACTAGTGCAAAGGTCATTTAAATGAAGAAAGATACTTACATTTTTAATTTTCTCATTTCTCATTTCTATCATATTCCTTCATAATTATAATCTAAAAACTGCATCAGATGTAACATAATATTTTAGAAAATTATTTCCTTATTAATACCTTTCATTTGGTGCCATAATTTGATTTAGTGGGACACACACACACACATATACAGGGACATCAGTTCTGAATACATCCTTAATAATTTCTAGTGCAAATAAGCTTATTAGCCTTAATGGTTAATGTATGTAAAACCAGAGGGAATATATTACAATCTGAGTCTCCAGCTGTTGGACACAACTCTAGCACCTTAGCCATTGTCAACATACTTGAACGGTAGAATTTGAAATCCAATCATATTTCATTCCATTACTTGTTATCATTCCCAAAGACTTCTTCTGATACTCCAAAGTCTGCCCTATAAGTATGTAGATCAGCTGTCCACAAAATAGTGCCCTCCAAGGTTAAGAATGTAGGACTAGCAGTAGAACGCATCTGGAAACTACCAGACTGTGAAAAACCCATTGTTGCTCATCTTTCCAATGAGCTGAAGAGTCATAAAAAGAGAGTCTGCCATGCGTCCTTTTCTTATTGTTTACCTACTGGGGAAACTCACCCTGTGTGGGTTTGTGTGTGTAATCTTTCTATCTACAATCTTCCATTGTTCTGTCTTTTAGCAATCTGTCATTTGCAACACAATCTTTTTCATCCTATAGAAGTTCACCACTGAGTGTTTATTAGCTGTCTGTGTTGATATAAAACTCATTTCTTTTTCTCTTTATAATGTCTGCCGTGCATTATGTAGGCAAAGTGTTCATGAATTAACAGGGACAAAACCTTATTTAAACAGAGTACAAGGGCTTTTGATGTTGCTCTAGAAACATAATGCAGTGTGTAATTAAACCAAATGTTTACCAATGGTATTCAAGGAAGGTATTAGCAAGTTAGTTCTGGAATTCTGACTTCACATTTGCATATCTCCATTCTTTACCCTGTACATTATGGTTATAGGCAATTTTAATATCTTTGCCATGGAATACAAATCGTACTGCACTATTTGTTATTACATCCCATGAATGATTTTATGATTGTCTTGACAGTCTCTATTTTAGATGAGAAACTATCAGAAACTCTAGATATTATTGATAAAGAATTCATTTAGTCCAAATCTTAATATTTATTACAGAATTCCAAAGTGAAACTTTTGCTATTCTAGCAAAAAACGTATTTATTCCTCCCTTCTTCCCAAAGGAACCCAGGTGCATAAAAGAAATCCATTATAAAACAGTATGCAGTATACCAATTATCAACGGGGAAAAAATAATAGAAGCAAAATAAGTGTTGCAATCAGCTGCATAATAAGTAAAACTCTGCAACAAAGCAAAAGCTGTTACTCTATATTGTGCAAAAAAATCTGTAGCATTTCATAAAAAGTGTTTTCTTTCAGTTTGATAGAAGGGTTTGTTTTCATTTTTTTCAAAATTAGGCAAAGCATACTTGTATTTATTTAATTAGGTGGTGCCCATATGTAAAAATTTGTATTTCCTGTACAATTATCTCTCCAATCTGCAGCCCTTCTGGCTTTTAGGGGTATCTGCAGAAGAAGAGGTCAAAAAAATCAAAATGGCAGATAATACTTCACAACTTAAGCCCCAATCTTTTTTTTTTTCTCATGTGAACCTTTTAGAGATCTTTTAGAGATCCTCAGGCATGCAGGCAAAGATTATGCGGCCTTTCAAAAGGCTTTAGCCGAATACCTCAGAGAGATTTTAACAGACATGTATTAAGAGCAGACGCTGCCTTGTGGATTGGTAATGGGTTAAAAAGAAGAATGCAAAGAAATTAGAAAGAAGATAACATCACTGCTGAAGACTTTTATTTGTAGAATTATTCCACAGACATAGCAGGGGACCAGAATCTAACTTCTTTTGGAGTTGGAGGTAAGCTGGCCAATTTTATGGAAAACATGGAATTATCTAGGCAAGTTAAAAAAAGAAAAAAGGGCAATGAAAATTCCCGGTAGGAGAAATAGATATTAAATAGATATTAAAATTGTACATGCAGTCAAGGTTTTTGGACAAAAATCATTCCTATCTTGTAAACTAATTTCTGGTTGTGGGGATAAACCAGGAGTAGGTGGCAGCAATTCCAAATAAGAACCTAGCTAGACAATTAATTTTAACACTATCAGAATACTTTGGTATTTCTTTCCTTTAGCTACACAAGAGAAAAGAGTATGAACATTTTTGGAAAACTATTGCAGAATTCTTCCAGTAGTAGAAATATACCAATTATTTTATCATGATGTCCTCAGGATGAGTAAAGAAATGGTCCTGCCTATTTCTACTTAAAGTAGTGAAGTTATCAAGAAATGTCTCCTTCTTCCTATGGCTAGAATCTTTTTTTTGTTGTTGTTGCAAAAATTCATTAAAAATTAAACATTAAATGAATATATAATTGCATGCACATTCTTGTAATCCTGCTTAGGGTTTAGGAGCTGAGCCAACGTGCAGTATGCTGAAGTTCGCTGGCCTGTCATTTCAGTTGAGGAAACTGAAGTTGATGGCTTGTGTTTCAGGTTAAAGGATTTGCTGTGAACAACAGTTCTTAGCCCAAGGGCTCAGTTATGTGTTAATATGGAGCGTGCAGCTGTTTTGGCTGTCCCTTACCCCAGAGCAAGTACTGTAGCCAGGTTTGGGAAGGCTTCAACATCAAGACTGTCAAGTAGCAGAGAGATCTAAAACTTCTCTTTATCCACATCTGCTTGCCAATTTCTTTATAAGTGAATCTGTATAGAATAACAATTCTATTGCAAATGATTCCTTTCATAGTTGCAGAACACCGGAATATTGATATTATGATAAAAGAAGTCAGCAAGAGATGTTGAGTGCTAAGATTATTTTAAAATTCTAGATTTTCAGTTCAAAAACACATTTTAAAAGGATTCATAGGATTATAGAGTTATGACCAGATATCTGGAGCATGGATGCCAATGGATCTCCGATGACAAGAATCCTGGAATCCACCCAACTTTGCTCCTCCTCTTTTAGGGCAAGCGAGAATCCTTAGAGAGTTGAAGACTTTTTCATTTCTGGATCCATAAGCTTGCAACCTATAATTTATTTTTATAATTTTTATTTTTATGCTCTCTACATGGGGCTCCCCTTGGGGTGCACCCGGAGGCTGCAGTTGGTCCAGAACACGGCCGCGCGGGGGATTGTGGGAGCGATGGGCGCTCACATATAACACCTCTCCTGCGCGAGCTGCACTGGCTTCCTGTGGTCTTCCGGGTGCGCTTCAAGGTGTTGGTGACCACCTTTAAAGTGCTCCATGGCTTAGAGCCGGGGTATTTGCGAGACCGCCTTCTGCCGCCGATAGCCTCCCACCGACCAGTTCGCTCACACAGAGAGGGCCTTCTCAGGGTGCTGTCGGCCAGGCAGTGCCAGCTGGCGACCCCCAGGGGGAGAGCCTTCTCTGTGGCAGCACCTGCCCTCTGGAATGACCTGACCCCTGAGATACGCACGATATCAAACCTCCGGACGGGCCCTGAACACACACTTGTTCCATCTAGCTGGGCTGGCTTGATCCCATCCTCTCAGTTTTTTAATCAAAATTTGGTTTTAATTGGGTTGTTTTAAATTCGGGCCAAAATTATTTAATTGTTTTTTAAAATGTTTTTAAATTTTATATGCAATGTTTTATCTTGGCTGTACACCGCCCTGAGTCCCGCAGGAGAAGGGCGGTATAGAAATATAATAAAATAAATAAATAAATAAATAAATAAATAAATAAATAAATAAATAAATAAATAAATACAAAGTTAAAAGTGCTCTTTTAAATTATTTTCTCCAAGCTCCCTTCCCCTTAATTCTTTTTTGTAAACATAATGCTTAATCAGTTACTATACTAACTACAGGTAGTCCTTGACTTACAATGGTTCATTTAGTAACTGTTTGAATTTACAACGGCTCTGAAAAAAGTGACTATGACTGTTTTTCACACTCATGACTGTTGTAGCATCCCTGTTAAGGAATTCGCAGAGTAACCCTTGAGTAGCAAGGGTGTGCACATGAAAGCGATTGAGAGTAGAAACAAATAAGCACAGTCAACACAGAGATATACTGAATTGTGTTTACTTTTAGAAAATAGTAAGGCACAGTCCAATAAACAGTCCAGGTCATACACATATAAAGCAGGAGATAGCAAAATGACAGTCCAGGGATAATCCAATAACAAAGTCTTCTTACCAGTCGTCATTCACAATAAAAGTTCTTCTGGATTTGCAAACAGTAGCATACAGAGATATCAGAGAGCAAGAACAGCAAAGAGAAAACAAACCATGTTTCTAGCTCCCACTTAAGGAGATTGGCTACAGAGCTAACCAAACAGGACACAGTATGATGCAATACAGCAGTCTTAAAGCTATATTGATGGTTTATATATTGCCAACCCAACAAGGTAGGTAATACTCAATTCCTAACAATCCCCATGGTCACGTGATCAAAATTCAGACACTTGGCAACTGGCATGTATTTATGACAGTTCTAGTGTCCCAGGATCATACGATCACCATTAATAACTTCCCAACTGGCTTCCAACAGGCAAAGTCAATGAGGGAAGCCAGATTCGCTTAACAACCTCATGATTCATTTAACTGTTGCAGTGATTTGCTTGACAATTGTGGCAAAAGAGGTCAAAAAGGGCTGTAAAGCTCATTTAACAACTGTCTTGCTTAGCAGTGGACTCTGTTGTGATCGTAAGTCAAGGACCACCTATATGCTCTTTTATCCCACAATTACTTTATACGAGATTCTTGGTGAAAGATATCTTTACTGAAACATTCCTGGCTTTATGATGTTGGATGTTTTCAAAGACCTGACCAAAATTGGTGGAGGCCAACCTTCCCTTTACACACAAACCTCACCATTTGAAATGAATTAAACATTACAGCAGCTTGATATGGTGAAACCAGGAAGCATCCTGAATACAATTAGAATGCTTTTTTTGTATTTCTGAATAACGATTCTTCAAAAGCATTCATCTCGCAACAAGACTGCAAAGGACAGGAAAGTAACAGGCAATCCTTGGCAGTAATTCATTGGACCTGCGTCTTGAACGGTACAAAAACTGAATAAAGGCCTTTGAAATATTGCTTTGGTGTGTTTCTTTATTGATTGGGATGGCATCCTACCTAACTGAGCCATCAGCTTGGGATCAGTTGAGATGGTCTGCACTATTCTCAAACAGAGGAACAAAAGTAAAATCTTCTGATGTCAACAAATAGGAAATGGTCTTTTGAAAAGCCAATAGATTGGGGGAGATCCAGGGGGGGAAAAGAGTTTTATTTTCTTAGAGCTCTTGGGCTTATTACCTAAGGAAAAAAGAATGTGTCCCTCCCCACCCCCTTTATGAAAAAACCCCTTAATAGTGTAAATGAAAGTGACTGTATTCAGACTGCATCCTGGCTAAAAATGAGTCATGCAACAATTATTCACTAGTGATGCATACGCCCAAACCAAATACTTCAAATTAAAAAAAAAAAACTGGGTGGGTATCCAGATGCTCTCAGAAAAGGAAGTCAATGTGTTCAGCTGGAGTGAGCGAGGTATTGCCTCACCATATGTCTGTTTCGTATGTTGGTTTAGGAAGAGAACAAATGCAGATGGTTTCGATAGCTATTGAAGAGTTGGTGAGCGAAAAGATCCTGATACTTATTAATTCCCCTCCAGAACAATTCATACAATGAGAATGATTTGCAAAGAATCAAAGAAACTGAGCAGATGATCTAATCAGTGGTGGGTGTCAACATTTTTTACTACCGGTTCTGTGGGTGTGACTTGGTGGGCGTGGCATTGCTTGGTGGGCGTGGCTTGGTGGGTGTGGCAGGGGAAGGATACTGTAAAATCACCATTTCCACCCCACTCTAGGGGGAAGGATACTGTAAAATCTCCATTCCCTCCCCAATCCAGGGGAAGGTTACTGCAAAATCTCCATTTCCTCTCTATCAGCTGAAACTTGGGAGGCAGATAATAGATGGGGGTGGAGCTAGTCAGAATTTTTACTACAGGTTCTCCAAACTACTCAAAATTTCCGCTACCGGTTCTCCAGAACTGGTCAGAACCTACTGAAACCCACCTCTGGATCTAATGTATTTGTTGATTGCGTTTTCATCTTACTCCTCCTCCAAGAAAGCAGCATTTTACTCTAAGAAATATGCATATCCACAGTGGAAACAGCTGCTTCCAACCGAAAACAAAAACTTCTTCCTTGGTCTGGGAAATTTAGCTTTATGGGAGAGTAACTCTAGGGATGGCTACTGTAGTAGCTAAAATGGACGGTCAATTTACCCCATTGCCACAGCTACTGTTTATGTTATGCTGCCAGTGTTGTGAACTGAGTGATTACATTGAAGCAGCCAGGGGTGGAATAAAGCAACAGGCTCCTCCTACCAGCCAACACATGCTCATTGGCAAATCTCAACTAAACGTCTGCTCATATAGCATTAGTACTTAGCACTAGCACTAGCACTAGCACTTAAAGACTTATATTCTGCTTCATAGTGCTTTATAGCCTTCTGTAAGCGGTTTACAGAGTCAGCATTGGATGAAATCCAGCAGGTTCTGACAGGTTCTGGAGAACTGGTAGCGGAAATTTTGAATAGTTCAGAGAACCGGCAAATACCACCTCTGCTGGCCTCAGAGTGGGATGGGAATGGAGATTTTGCAATATCCTTCTCCCAGGAGTGGAGTGGGAATGGAGATTTTAACAAAGCTAGTCTCTCCCAGAAATGCTGGAAATTGCAGTTTAATAGCATTCAGAGGTCTGCGGGTTCTTGGAGACCAGTTGTGTCCCTTCCTTATCCAGGAGTTTATTTATCTGTGCAGCAGAGAAATACCTTGTCTGTGTATAGTAATCATCATCATCATCATCATCATCATCATCATCATCATCATCATCGAAAGACTATCCTGTTTTCCCCAAAATAAGGCATCCCCTGATAATAAGCCCAATCGGGCTTTTGAGCACATGGCAATAAGGCCAAGCACTTATTTCAGAGTTCAAAAAAATATAAGACAGGGTCTTATTTTGGGGGAAACACAGTAAATAGGTAGACCAAAATATCAAATATCAAAGCCTAAACATCTGGTTGACTGTGCATCAACTATAATAATTTTTTTGGATTCAGTTGTGACTTCAATTCAAGAGTTTTCCAGGAAAACAGAAGAAACCCAGTGAGAGTAAGACAGACAGGCACCCAATCAGATCAGCCTTCTTCAAAGTGAGCTATCGGCCTATTTTTGTTCTGTGATAGCTGGAAATAGCCATCTGCTATGCTGTAATGAATAGAATCTCAAAGGCCTTATCTTGTTGACAGAACTAAGAGCTCTGTAGTCCAAAGATGGCAAACAGATGCAAGAGGGGTATTCTCATCATAAAAGACAGCAAATGGAACTGAAATTCCTAGGCTGTGACCACCCACACTGAACACAATGGTCCAAAGGAAAATGAGGCAAATAGCCAATTGGTAGGCATGGAATATTTGGAAGAAAAGGCTCTTTGGGCTCGAGATGTTTAGGGCTTTTAAATTATGCACAGTAATGGTTTTACATTTGTCCAAGCTGAATGGAAAATGGAGGACAGAAGGAAAGAAAGAAAAGAGGTATTATAACAATATATTCCTAAACATCAGGGGTGAAATCCAGCAGGTTCTGACAGGTTCTGGAGAACTGGTAGCAGAAATTTTGAGCAGTTCGGAGAAGCGGCAAATACCACCTCTGGCTGGCCCCAGAGTGGGGTGGGAATGGAGATTTTGCAGTATCCTTCCCTTGGAGTGGAGTGGGAGTGGGGATTTTGCAGTATCTTTCCCCTGGAGTGGGGTGGGAATGGAGATTTTGTAGTATCCTTCCCCTACCACGCCCACCAAGCCATGCCCTGCCCACCAAGCCAAGCCAAATCCACCAAGCCACACCCACAGAGCCGATAGTAAAAATTGGATTTCACCATTGCTAAACATAAGTTAATTTCTCTGTCTGATCTATTTTTCATCTTTTATATGTTGGAAATGATCACGGAGTAGGAGAAAATAAGCTGTGAAATTAGAAGCATGTGCTGGCTGCTTGAGAAGGAGTTAATGTATCTCCCAAGCTAGTCTTTGCAAATGAAGTCAATTCTTTGGAGCAACCCAATGCAGTAAAGAGAGACTGAAAATGATCTCCATAAAGTCATAGACTAGTTTGGCAGATACAAGATCAGCCTTACCAAGAGCTTTGGACTACTGTCTCAGAAACTTGTAATTAAGGTGACAAAGATCATAGAGGAAAGTGACAGGAAAACACCCAGAAGAGGGGAAATTGATGAAAATGGAAACCCACTGCTGTCACCTCCATCAAGAATTGCCAGTTGAGTTTTCCAATGTGAACTCCAGGTATCATCAGCAAGAAGTCTGACAGTGTAATCAGAGTTAAGTGATAATCAAAATGGAAACGTTTGCTGCTCTATTCTCTAAAACTCAGCAGCACCATTTATTTGTGATGCCTTAGCAGCAGAATTATATTGAGCCAAACGATGCTGAGAGATATGCTTGCATTCATACATTTATTTATTTTCTTATTTATTATACTTCTAGTACAACTATATTTCCCAAGGATTCCTGTCAGTGCAGTTAAAATCAGAACACACAACAATTCAGCAAATCAACCTCATAAATCAACCAATAAAATCAAATACTGACAATGAAATTAAAACTATAATAGGAATCCAATGACCAAATATCAATTTCCAAAATGTTCTTCTGAAAAATTATGTTTTGAAGCCTTCCTGCAAAGACATCATCCAGATCTCCAGTGGGAGGCTGTTTCAATGGGTGACATTAGAGAAAACCATATGGACCTGGATATTACTAGAATTTAAGTATAGGGCTTCCAAAAATCCAGCCATTCAGCATGGGAGTGAAGTTACTCAACCGAAAATTGCAACTGGCAGCACATTGAAGGCCCTGGGAGAGCCCACCTGTTGTCTGTAATGTCTTTCATCTTGTATTTTTCTGCCCCTTGCCCCATCATTTTACCACTGTCTTTCATATCACAATAGGATTTGCCAATGATAACCTGATCGTCAAACTTTAACCAAATGGTATGCTTTCTGATAATTTAGTACATTGCTTGAATCCAGCCAGTGTGATTTGTACATTATGGTTTATGGGTCAGTGGTGGGTTCCTCCCGGTTCCGCCCGGTTCTGCCAAGCCGGTAGCGGTGATGATATGATGTCACCAAATTGGTTCTGCCCTCCCGCTCCCCACCGCCCCCCCCGCTCCCCCATGTTATTCTTACCTTTTATTTGGCCCCACCCCCAATCTATTGCTGCCTCCTGAGTCCCAGCTGATTGGCTAGAAGAAAAAAAACTGTTTAAACTCTTGTCGCGGGGCTTCAAAGGGCCGCCCTACAGCTGATCAGTGTTAAAAGGCAGTGTGGTGGTAGACCGGTGCCTCCAAAAACAAATGGGTAGACCAGTGCCTCCAAAAACAAATGAGTAGACCGGTACAGCTCTGCAAGCAGTTAAAAGCCTGGTAGACCAGTACCTCTGCTAAATCGTAAAGAATTGTCACATGACCATCAAGCCATGCCCACAAAATAAGCTACGCCCACAGAACCGGTAGTAAAAAAATTTAGAACCCACCCCTGTTATGGGTGTATACTGTAAAACCATGGTGGCTTATTCAGTAAACTATAGTTGTGGAAACTATGAGTTAACATGCTGTTAGAGAAAAGCCAGCACATGGAATCAGGAAGAAGCAGGGAAAGTGAAAGAAGAAACAGGTGAGACCAGAAGCACGTAGCCCATACCTTGAATCCATTTGCTTCTAATCATACTACCATTTTATAGTCTTCATGAACATCTTCTGGCCTGATACGCCAGTTGCGTCCCTTTCTGGATCGGGACTCCCTATGCACGGTCACTCAAGCACTCGTCACCTCTTGTCTGGACTATTGTAACGCTCTCTACATGGGGCTCCCCTTGGGGTACACCCGGAGGCTCCAACTGGTGCAGAATGCGGCCACGCGGGGGATTATGGGAGCGATGGGGTGCTCCCATGTGACTCCTCTCCTGTGCGAGCTGCATTGGCTTCCGGTGGACTTCCGGGTGCGCTTCAAGGTGTTGGTGATCACCTTTAAAGCGCTCCATGGCTTAGGGCCGGGGTACTTACGGGACCGCCTTCTGCCACCAATAGCCTCCCACCGGCCAGTTTGCTCCCACAGAGAGGGCCTCCTCAGGGTGCCATCGGCCAGACAATGCCGGCTGGCAACCCCCAGGAGGAGACCCTTCTCTGTGGTGGCACCTACCCTTTGGAACAATCTACCCCCAGAGATACGAGTGATCTCCGACCTCCGGACTTTTCGTCGGGCCCTAAAAACTTACTTTTTTCAGTTAGCTGGTCTGTCTTGATTTTATGGTTGGTTTTAAAATTTGATACGGATTTTAAATTGATAAGTTTTAAATTACAGGCCGAATCTATTTAATTATTTTAATTCTATTTTTAACTGTAACTTTATGTATAAATGTTTTTATTTTGGCTGTTCACCGCCCTGAGTCCGAAAGGAGAAGGGTGGTATAGAAGTTTGAATAATAAATAAATAAATAATAAATAAATGGTTGCTTTTGACATTAATTGGTTATAGAATGCTCTGCTCCTTAAAAGTATTACTGGAATCACTGCAATCAGGCTATGATTGGCAAGAGGTGAGGTTGTGGTGTTCAATGCAGCTGTTTTGTCACTGTTGGCTTCAATTGCACCATTAGGTTGATAACAGTATTATTTATTCCTAGTCGATTTAATATTTAGGGCTGAATTATTCGATGGATTGTTTTTAGAATTCAGCAGTAGCTATTATAAAGAGCTCCCAAGGCAGACTTTGCATTGTATAATGTTTTACATCTTCAATTTTAACTGTACAATTACCATAGCTTTGCAGCATATCTACAGTATTACATTATAAATCAGGCTGCAATACTTATCTGCTACAGTTTTTAAAATCATGATTCAGATGGCATGCCCATTTATGTATGCAAATCTGTTTCTCTGCTGGAGAATTTTAAATTCGTGTTGCAAACCTGCTATTTAATCACTGCACGTTTTTATAGTTTTGTAGAACAGCAATCAAAATGAAATCACTTCACAAATAAGAATATGATAGGTTCTCGGAATATTGTGCGAAATACTAGAAGAAATGCAAAACAACATGGAGAGAGCATAATTTAAGCAAGAAACTATACAAATGGAAGTGCTATAACTGTGATAGCAGTAGAACTATTGATGACAACCAACAATATTGAGATTAGGAGAAGAGAAGGAAGACTGGTTACTGCTGAGAAATTATGAGGACCTGAACATTTTTCTCAGATAGCATAATGATGTTTTAATATTGAAATCACTCTTCCCTCTTTTGATTGCTGGTGTGGAATGTATCTAACTGAAAGAGAAAGGAGCCTGGATAGCTCAGCAGACTAATGCATTGTAATTTAACTCCAGCTGTCTGCAATTACTGTAAGTTCGAATCTCACTAGGCTCAAGACTCAGCCTTCCATCCTTTCTAAGGTAGGTAAATTGAGGACCCAGCTTGTGGGGGCAATAAGCTGACTTTGTAAAAATATACAAAAGTATGAAGGCTATTGCTTAACATATTGTAAGCCGCCCTCAGTCTCCAGAGAAGGGCGGCATATAAATCAAATTAAAAAAAAAGTCTAACAAAAGAAGCTACTAGAACTTTTACAATCCACAAAGGGGAAAGTGTCCGTTTGGCTAATATTCAAATATCACACAGATGAAGAGAGGAAAAGTCTTGTGGGATAAACTAAGAACCAAAAAAATTCTCCTGAACATAGGAATAGTAAAATACAGGGAAGAGGCAACTAGAGAAAGGAGCAGCAGGGACTTGGAGAACTGTATGAAAGGACTTAGGGGAAAAAAGGGACAGAAACATGAGATACAAAGGAACTAATGAAATATTGGCCTTTAGGGTAGGGAATCATAAAATATTTAAGGCCACTTGCAAATGGTAGCAAAGCAGCTGAAAGAAGGAGAAGCTGTTATGGGACAGCATGTTGAAAACCAAGGATCTCATTGCACATACCCCACCACCACCAAATACTACACTTGTTGAATGCACCCAGAAAATTAGGGAAAGCAGATGAAACAAGATGAGGATTGTAGATGAGAGGACCAATAATCCTGATAGAGCTACTGAAGTTTGCAAGATATTTCTGAACAAGGTTTTATTGTGCTGCCTCATTTATAGAATGTTAGAGACCATGTTTTCTTCCTTAGGTGACCTTTGTCTTTTCCCACCATTGATTTCTTTCATCCTTGTTATTGTTGTTGGTCTTACAAAGAAAAGTTTGTTAAGAAGGGAAGGGAATTATAGCTTTATAATTGCCTCTTGATAGAGCCAGCCACCTGGAAGCTCCTTACTATCTCTGGTATTACAGAGATAATGGCAACTGATGATAAAGAGCAAAGGAGTCTCAACATGTGCGAGGGATGCCTGATAGGAGTTAAATATCACACTTAAGGCTAAACAGTCAACTCCTTAGCTGTTTGAATGTACATACGAGCAGCCAGAAATTGTATAAATTAAGTCAATGAGAAGCTTTTGATGATTTGCATTATCAAGGTGAAAGGCTGAATTCTTCTTCCCTACTGCTAAAATTGCTAGATTTGCTCCTTGGATGCTTACATGTTTGGGAGTTTAGTATTTCATGCATATGGCAAATCAAATGCAAAAACAATGGATTTCAGTAGGCTGAACCCTAATTTACTGTTGCTGCCAAAGTAACTGCTGTTCATTACTGACTCCCACTCCGGCTGGAACAGGCCACTTGAATATCACATATATACTGCATTTATAATGCCACATTAAACTCTGAAGAAGGTCATCTTCATTTACAGAAGCTTTTGACAAAGTGGCTGATCACTGGAGATGCAGCTGTTGCTGGATGCTAAATAGATGTGCATTATGTGCTTTATTACAGCAGGCTCTCCCAGCTGCCAATCAATTCTTCTTTTGGCAATCATCCAGATTAAAACACTTGGCAATTAACACTTTGCCAATGCTATCTCACGTTTAATAAGGACCCCTCTGCCATCGTTGGCAACATGGGGGAGTCAACTGCTTTGCATAAAAAATAATCTTCACTATGGATTGAGAAGTTTTATATTCAACATGCTGAGCCCCCACATCTTAATCAAGCTGTGTAAGTAGGATAATCTGGCCCCAAATAAATCCCATGTGCTGCAGAAATGGTTACATGACATCTATAATGTTGTGTGTCCTAACCATTTAATAGAACGGAATGGAACGGAACGGAACGGAACGGAACGGAACGGAACAGAACAGAACAGAACAGAACAGAACAGAACATTTATTGGCCAAGTGTGATTGGACACACAAGGAATTTGTCTTGGTGCATATGCTCTCAATGTACATAAAAGAAAAGATAGCATTTTAGTATTATTGAATTATAGCAGCTCCCTTCTGTACCTCTACTGGATTTCAATTCTAGAATGCCCAGCTAGCATGGAAATCATGTGGTTGCAAGTCTACATCTTAGCATATGGGGAGACTGACATGTTGGGGGATACTGAAGGAAAGTGTTACAAAGGCCCGAAATTTTTTTAAAAAATAATCTTTATTTACATTTTTCATTAAAAAAAGAAAACAACACACCATATAAATAACATACAGAACAACACAACAAATAACAAGCATACCTATAAGTAGTACCTTAATAACCTAGTATTCGGTACAGTATATCTATATTATATTCTGGGGGAGACAGAACAACTTGTATACATTTATAGATCAATTAGGTCTATCCAACCTCACTTTACTTGTATAGTATAAGTTTCTCAATAAATACAATTCCTCATCTATTTTGGGTTATAATTTTCTCTTCTCTAGCCAAATATATAATTTTTCCTAGGATAAACATGTTTGTGTTTGGTCTCTATCTTTTAGTTTTTTAGTCAATTTATCTGCTTCCACACATTCTAAAATCTTCTTTATAATTGCCTCCTCTGATGGGATATTTTTGTTTTTCCAAAATTGAGCATACGTCAATCTCGCCACTGTGATAATGTGTAATGCAAGGTACCATGGGTCTTTTTTAATATTTTCCGGTTTGGAGCTGAGCAGGCATGTCTCTGGTCGCCATTCAGTCTTTTGATTTAAAATCTCATTAAGCCATTTTTTTATTTTTCCCCAGAATTTTACTGCTTTCGGGCACATTCACCACTGATGGTAGTAGGTGCCACGCTCAAACCCACACTTCCAGCATTCAGCAGACTGTCCAGTGAACATTTTAGCTAGTCTATTGGGGGGGAGATGCCACCTATATATCATCTTGTAGATGTTTTCTTTGTATGCCATCAAAACTACTAATTTTATGTTCCCCCACCAGATCTCTTGCCATTTTTCTAAATGAATTGAATAACCAAAATTTTTCCCCCAAGCAATCATTGTATCTTTAATTATCTCGTCACCTATCTCTAATCTCATCAACAATTTATAGGTTTTCGAAATCATGCCTTTTTCTTGGCCCATCAGGATTTTGTCTAATTCTTGTAAGTCAACATTTATACCTTTCCTATCTCTGTCTTTTTTATATTTAGATTGAATCTGTAGATAGGTCCACCAATCCACTTGTAGTCCTTGGGAGTTCAATTCTTCTTTAGATTTTAATTTTCCTTGTACGTTCAGCAAATCCTTATATATTAATTTTTTTGCAGGGTTATAAAGTTTAGGGTATGTCAATGCTTCTAAAGGTGATATCCAGCACGATGTTTTAATATAATATTTTTTGCTAACCTTTTCCCAATTTTGAGTTAAAATATTTCTTACGTAATGTCAGCCCGAATTTAACTATGATCTTAGTGCAATTAAAGGTAGAAGTTTGACAAGGCGGAAATGTCTACAGAATTAATGACTCGTTTATTATTGAAAACTCAACTCCGAAAATCACTTTAAAAAAAAAAAAAGGTGGGTTGCATTTCAAGGAAACCAAAACAAGTGTACTGTTTATTGTCTTCTTGCGGCATCCAGTTGTTGGAATTGGCAAGTGTAATGAGCTTGTTGGGATTCATTTGAGGCCTTGCTCGGGTTTTAGTAAACAAACTTCTAGGATCACACTTTCTTGGTTCTGCTCTGACTTTCCTGTATTTGAAAAGAATTACGATTGTTAAAAACTATAATGCAGAGCTGAGAAAGATAGCAGATTTATGCATTCAGGCAGAGAGGGGGTGCTGTAGGTCCCTTCTGTCATGTGTTGTCACCTTGAGGGACCTAGAAAACATATCTTTTCTATTGCAGCACCCAACTTCTAGATCACCATTTTCCTTCCCCCCAGAAATATGGATGGTGCCATCTTTCCTGGGATCCCAACAAGCCTTTAAAATCTGGCTTTATGCCCAGTCCTGGGGTTAATGTATTGGAAGGGCTGCCATGCTTGGGATTAATGTTGTTTTTAGTCCAGGCTATCTGTTTAATGTTATGTTTTTAATTGTTTTAATTATTAATTTTATTTTGTAAAATGTCCAGAATCCACCAGGGTGGGTGGCTATATTAAATCTAAGTAATAATAGTTGTAATAATTCTAAAGAGCTGATGTAAGCTCCTGTACAAGCTGAATCCAACTATCTGATAAATGGGAAGTTTGGGAGAAATGCCAATAAGGCTATCCTACTCCACAGATGAGGAAAGTGTAAGTAAGCCAGATACACGGAGAGCTATTATCTGAATCAGATTGACCACAAGAAGTCTTTTTATACCTAGCTTTTTGCTCTTCTTTTTCCAGCTAGTCTGTCTTACTAAAAATTAAAATGTTACAAGTAAATGCCTAACTGTGTATACACCATTGCATAGACTGACCCACTGATCCCTCCTCCCTCACTTAGCCCTTCCCATAACCCCTCCTTACCTTGACTCCACCTCCTCCATATATAAGGCTGTGCGCAGAAGTCCAGGACCAGTTCCAAATGAGTACCTGAATAGAAAGAAATGGAGTAAATAAATACATTGAACTCAAAGCCTATCGTGTCTGTGATTATTGGGCAAGATCCTTGGAAAACTTACTTATCAAAATGGCAGCAGAGGACGGTTATGCCCAATAAACAGAACCAAAATCGGAAATGGAAGGAAGGATGAACACAAGGTCCACCACCAGGCTGATGGCAGAGCTGGGGGAACCTGAAGGTGCCACCGCCAGAATCCCAACTGCCTTGGAGATGGAGGAACTGGACCAGACAAACAGAAGCGTGAGGCCAAAAGAAAGTGCAGCCAGGCACGCCAGAGACAGATCACCCGAGAGAGATGAACTAAAGGACATCATACAGAAAATGATAGAAGCCTCCATAAGCAAGGATGAACTCATCGCGAAGCTCCGGGACCTTCTAGATGACCAGGGAGCAGCGATGAGCCCCCAGGAGCAAGACCACGAGGCTGCCAGACCGGTAAGACAGAGATACCCCCTGGCAGAGGCCCCAGAGCCAAACGGGCGGCCATCATGGGATGGCCACCGACCAATAGGGAGCCAGGATTCAAATCCAATGGCGGGAAATGAAAGAAACCCCAGAACAAATGGGGGAACAGCCAAAGGCACCCCAGAAGGGACACACCAAGGCATCTGGAGCTCACCTCCCGAGCTTGAAGCCAGAAAGACACCCGAGGCCCCAGCAGCCGTGATAGGCCCTGCACGCAACCCCTCCACGCCAGCCATGCACCCCAGAGACACCACCGCGAACCGAGGGGGCTACGGGGGGGCCATCGATGATAGCACACACACCCAGATACTCCACACGATGACCAACCCCCACGAAGACAACCGCAGGGCACCAACTATGCTTGAATCATACAGATGGCAGGACTCGAACCCAGCACCCGCAGCACCAAGCATAAGAGGCCCGAGGGGAAGAGGCCACACCTGCTACTCAACCCCCATGCGGCCTCCGCCCGGCCTACTCACGTGCCCAGGGACCAGCAATCAAGGATTGGGACCCACCGCAGCCGCCACGCCTCAGAACCCCAGAAGTCCTCGACTTACGACCGCCTCGCCTCCTCGCCTCTCTCCAGCCCCCTGCATAGATCCGGACGCCCAGCGATGGATGCCTGCCTCCAGAGATGAAGCCGGACACACCAGGAGTGAGATGGGACCCCCAACTGGAGGCCTAGGCCGAGGCCTAAGAGCAGCAACAGCCAGCTACTCCCCCATCGGCTACAGTAGCGAAATGGGCCTCGCACGTGCTCAGTCGGCTCCAGCAAGAAGAGAAGGAGGGAACATAAATCCAAGTCTGTACAGAGCTGCAAACTGCATACCCAAGCCATATTGTGAGTTCCCTCACCTGAGACACCATGGGCAGCAACAGACTGTGAGTAATTCATCACACAACTCAGGGAATTTACCAGCTAACTTTCCCACTCTTAAATTAGATGGATCGAACCTCATGCAGTGGAATCACCAACTCCAGGTTTTATTTTTAAAAGAGGATCTATTGTTTTTAGTTGATGACCCCCCCACAAAACCTTGGACTTTAGAAACAGATTGCTTGCATCACAGGGCTTACTATTTAATTATAGCAAGTATCCCACCAGGTGTATACCCCAGCCTAAGCCATTATCTGACTGTGTCTGAGATACAGCAGAGAATATTTAATCTGTTCTATAGTAAAAGCGCTGCCACCACAGCAAGGATATCCAGGGAATTCCACTCTGCCAGGCATAAAGCAGGGACTCCCATGGGTGAACATATACTGAATGCCACAAGGACTGAACTGATACAAAGGGGGGAGGATATATCCGAAGAGAGCATGAAGAGCATAGTCATCAACTCCTGGACTCCAGCTGGGACAATTTTATAATGCAGCTGGATAGCATAGGCTTAGGCCACCTCACACTCGAGTCACTGACAAATAGGATAATAGCAGAAGATAGCTTAAGGAGGGACCGCTCCATCAGCCGCAGGGACAGCAGGCCAACTAAGAAAGTTGAGTTCCAAACTAGGAACCTAGACTACCCAGAATGCTTCACTTGTGGCTCAAAGAATCACTACAAACGGGATTGCCCAAGAAACTCAAGGGGAAGGGACCACACCTACCAAAGGGAAAGGGAAGGCAGGAAGCCGGGGCTCCCCGATAGATCCCCATCAGACAACAGATACAGGCGCAGAGACTCCCCCGACCCAAGGAACAGAAGGGGAAGTAGGGACAGCTCTAGGGAGAGCCGACCAGGGTCCATGTATGGGATCGGGGAGAACACACACACACACTCACAAACCAGAGAAGGAGAAACATTGACTCGGGAGCCACCAACCACACAACTCATGACATAAAGATACTGACTTCATTCACAAAGGAAAACTACCACATTAAGGTGGCCAATCAAAACAAGGTCCTAGTGACAGGGAGAGGAAACACGTTCATAAGCGGAATAGGCAAAGTAGAGAGGGTATTACTCATACCCGAAATACCCCACAACATTTTAGCACCGCTTAAACTGAGCAAGGACATGGGCATAGAGACCACCTTCAAAGAGGGAGAAGCCTACCTGACCAGAGACAGGGAAAGCATCGGCAAAATAGTCATTAATGGAGGGCTAACATACCTCCACCCTAAAAAGAATAACCAGACCCAAGTTATCGCCCAACTAGAAAACACTGAGAATAAAGTCAACACACATGTTGAGGCAAAGAGGGGCAGGGAAGACGACCCCACCGAAGGCAACACGACACACAGAGGGAAATTGCTAATAGGCAAACCCATTCACGATGACTGCGCCCATTTGCTACACAGAAAATTGGGCCATGCCAGCTTCCCAGTCATCCAAAAAATGACAGAATGTACCAGTGATTTGAAAATAAAAAACTGCAAAAACTACTTAGAGTGTTCTATATGTAAATCATCTAAGTTAAAAACCAAACCCAGACCTAGAAAAGCCACCCGTACTACCAATTCTATCTTCCACCTGGTACATATGGACATTGTGGGCCCCATGAAGCCCTCTATAAAATACAAAAGGAGATATTTTCTGACAATAGTAGATGACTACAGCCGCTATGGCTTTGTGTATACCATTAATCATAAAGACGAGGTATTCCAAAAATTTAAAGAGTTTTATAAGAGAGTGGAAACGCAACACAACACAAAGATAAGGCAAATAATGACAGATAGGGGGTCTGAGTTCTTATCGAGGGAATTCTCGAACTGGTCAAAGATGCACAGGATAATACACTACAAGACTTCTCCCTTTTCCGTGTTCCAAAATGGAGTCGTAGAGAAGAGGAATGGAGTCCTACAAACAATGATGAGATGCGCCCTAGAGGATGCGGGGTTAGGACAGCCATTCTGGGCGGAAGCTATCAACTACTCAAATTATACGCTGAACAGACTCTGGTCTAGCGTAATAGGGAAAACACCTTATGAGGTGATGTACGACCGAAAACCAAAGATTGCGCACCTGCACATATTTGGAGTCACGGCAGATGTGCACATCCCCAGGCAACTGAGGCGAAAAGGAGACAAGGTCTCCAGGAGATTAAGGTTCATGGGGTATGAACCAGGCACAAAAGGCTATAGATTCATTGACAGGGACAACAGGTTCATCGTATCCAGAACAGCAGTGTTCCACGAGAACGCCAACTGGTCTAAGATACACTTCAACGAGACACTCATCAGACAGGAAGACACAAACGAATCAAGGGACGAAAGCAAACCCATCACATTAGAAGCAAATACACAAGACAGACAAAGACCAAGACACCATGAGGTAGCCACCAAGGGGTGGAAGGAAGACCACCCCATCATCAAGGTAGACACGGTCACAGAGAAGGAGGCCAAATACATGCACGACACCGACACAAGACCCATGAGACCTATCAGACCCAACAGAAACAAAATGCCCAAGAGGTTTAAAGATTATGTCATGTCCATTCACCCAAATAGAACAACACCCAACTCATACGAAGAAATCATTAGTCTGCCGCAGGTAGAGAGAGATAAGTGGGAGCAAGCTATGGAAAGGGAGATGGCTAGCCTGTGCGAACTGAACGTGTACACCCCCTCTAAGGTCCCAGCCGATAAGACACTCATAGGCACGAAGTGGGTTTTCAAAATCAAGGAACTCGAAGACAACAAGGCCCTCTACAAGGCTAGACTCGTAGCTCAGGGGTTCGCCCAAAGGTATCCAGACAACTACACGGATACCTACTCACCCACAGTTAGGGCAGAAAGTGTCAAAAGCGTCCTAGTAGTTGCATCTATCTTAGGCCTAGAAGTCTACCAATTTGACGTTCAAACCGCATACCTCCATGCGAAGTTAGACAAAGAAATATATGTCAGGGCACCCCCAGGGAAAGGCGCGAAAGAGGGAGTCACTTGGCTACTAAACAAAAGTTTGTACGGTTTAAGACAGTCCGGGAAAAGATGGTATGAATGCCTAGCCAAAACACTCAGGGACATGGGTTTTACTGCCACATTAGCAGACCTCTGCCTCTTCGCCAAGAGGGAGGGCACATCGATCGAATACGCACTCGTTTACGTAGACGACATCCTGTACATGGGGCAGCACAAGCAAAATTGTGATAAATTCGCCAGAGAACTGGGGAAACAATTCACACTCAAGACCCTAGGGAAAGTCAATAAGTATCTAGGAGTACAAATCGAGAAAACAGAGAACGGGTTCAAGTTTTCTCAAAAGGAGAAAATATTAGAACTTGTACATAGATGCAACATGAGGGACGCTAAGCCATGCGAAACCCCCATGCAAACAGACTTCTTGAAACATATGCACGAAGAGGGGGAGTCATTTAAGGACAACAACTTGTATAGATCTGTCATTGGATCCCTCCTGTATATTGCCAATTGGACAAGGCCCGATATCAGCTTAGCTGTTAATTTATTATCCAGACATGTCAGTGAACCCAAGGTATACCACTGGGAAGGGGTGAAGCGAGTAATCAGGTACCTGAAACATAGCATAGACGCGTACCTATGCCTGGAACCATCCAAATCCAAAAAACCGGCGCTGACCTGCTATGCGGACGCTGACTGGGCAGGTGATACCAAGAGCAGGAAAAGCACATCAGGTTACGTGTTCCTCATCAATAACTGCCCGGTACACTGGTATACTGGCAAACAGAACCTGGTTGCCACATCCACGGCAGAAGCAGAGTACATCTGCCTATCAAAGGCAGCTAACAATTTAGTGTGGTTCGATGACCTGCTCTCTGAAATATGGACCGAACCGGCTTATCCTATAACTATCCACGAGGACAATAAAGCAGCCATAGACATCTCCAACGCAGAAGCAGTGGGTCAGAGGTCCAGACATATCAACATCAAGCATAAGCATGTCAGGCAGTTATCAAATGTAGGTTTTATTAGGGCCGTACATTGTGAAACCTCTGAGCAAGTCGCGGACATTCTAACGAAACCATTACCAAACAAGCAACACACATATCTCACATCAAAACTAGGGGTGACCATGCCGGGTACAGAATCAACCCCGAATGTTAGGCATTTAGAGGGGGATTTGTTACAAGTAAATGCCTAACTGTGTATACACCATTGCATAGACTGACCCACTGATCCCTCCTCCCTCACTTAGCCCTTCCCATAACCCCTCCTTACCTTGACTCCACCTCCTCCATATATAAGGCTGTGCGCAGAAGTCCAGGACCAGTTCCAAATGAGTACCTGAATAGAAAGAAATGGAGTAAATAAATACATTGAACTCAAAGCCTATCGTGTCTGTGATTATTGGGCAAGATCCTTGGAAAACTTACTTATCATAAAATTTAACTTTTTGTCAGAAGAATGTATCAAGGGAGAAAAACAATCTCTAAGGATTGATGGCAAGGTGAGGTGAGACTGGCAGAGAAGCCTGCAAGAGCCAGCAACCCAAGCGCCACTAGTTAGGTGGTGTAAAGCTAGCTCACACACCCCGCTGAGCACCAGGTATAGTGCCAAACAGAATGAACTAACAATCTAGGACCGTGATGGTGAACCTATGGCACGTGTGCCACCTGTGGCACGCTTAGGCCTCTCTGCCGGCACGTGAGCCCTCGCCCCAGCTGAGCTCTGCGCAGATTTTCGGATCTCTGCAGTGCTGTTGTTTAATCAAAACGCAGCTAAAACACTATACAAGCCATTGAGAATATAACTATATACATCCAACAGGAATAGGAAGTGCCTCACAGGAGCAGATAGATGTAAATCATAGAGAGGCAGGAAATGCATCACTGAACAATGGAGATGAATGCTAGAGAGGAATAAAGCTGCGTACAAGGCAAACATAACACCTGTAACACCATAGGCATGCAGGGTGGGGTGGGGGATAAGCGCGGGGTGGGTGTGGCACACATCCTCTCCCCCTCCCCTGTGCCCCATTTTTGGTCCCAGGAGGCTTCAGGGAGGCCTGGTAGGCCCAAAATGGGCCGCAGGGGTGTCATGCACACATGCGCGGGGGGTGGGAGGAGCGTGCGCAGGAGGGTGGCACGTGCATGCTCTGGGAGGATGTCATGCGTGCATTGTATTATGGGTGTGGGCACGCGTGTGCACGCTGTCGTGCTTTCGGCACTCAAGGAGAAAAGGGTTAGCCATCACTGATCTAGGCTGTCAGGACTGCATTGTGTCCAGCATTTAAAGATTTCCCTGACTTTGTATGCCATATGCAAAATCAATCAATCAATCTCTAAGGAAGTACCAAAAACAGAGATAAATTTCCAAGCTATAGTACTTTTTTTTCCAAATTTCAAATAATAGCCTGGACTTTTCAGGGGTTTTAAAAGAGAACAAATTATTATATAATATGTAGGAAGCGGTTACATTTCCCTATCCTTGACGTCTATTCAAATATTGCCTAAATGCCTCTCCCTCGAATACTCGGTGAACATATTTCCTCATCTTTGCAAAAAGCACTGCTTTCTTTGGCAGTTGGTTTCATCATATGGTCACTGGAATTATGCCCTTTCTTTGGTTCTTTTCAGCAGAACAGCAAAGCAGTATACAATATTTTCAAGCAACTTGCTCCAATATGTGTGTTGGGGTTTTTTTAATCATATATTTCTATGCAACTTTTGCTTTTATGTGTACTGACAGTTATTACCTTAGTTTTCATCTCATTTCCCATTTTTAGTAATATATTAGAATAACAGTTGCTCTTCTTTCTCCAGTTTAATAGAGGAAAAAGGCGAGGCCCACCAGGTAAGTCAACCTAATGCAAGATGACAAGATGAGCAAGGAGGAAAAAAGTTGATTTCATTGTCTTGAGGGGGGAGTTATTCATATTGTACCTATCCTTTGCATCAGTGGAAACAAAACAGAATCCCATTCCAAAGTTATATTATTTATAATATATATAATATATAGATCAATTCAGCATGATTATTCTCAAAATAATCATTGCTAGAGATCTTCAAGAGTTTGATAATAATAATAATAATAATAATAATAATAATAATAATAATAATAATAATAATAATAATAATAATAATAATTTTATTTCTATACCGCCCTTCTCCCGAAGGACTCAGGGCGGTGTACAGCCTATTTAAAAACACAAAAAACACGACAACAATTAAAATTTAAAATCATTAAATAATTAGGCTCCAATTAAAATCCCAGAAATTTAAAATACCCCAATTTAAAACATTATGTTAATAGCCCTGCCTGGCGGAACAACAGGGTCTTCAGAGTGCAGCGAAACACCCGGAGGTCGGAAATCTTTCGTATTTCGGGGGGCAATTCATTCCACAGGGCTGGAGCTCCCACAGAGAAGGCCCTCCCCCTGGGTGTCGCCAGCCGACATAACTTGGCTGATGATCCATTATCCTCTGCAGATTTTTTTTTTTTTTTTTTTTGCAAGTGGTTAGTTACAACTCTACTTGGTTGCTACCTGAAGAAGTAATGCAAATAGAAAACTGGAAGCATTTTCTTGTTCTATGTCTCAAAATGTAGGCAGGAAATAAGCTCTTATTTGACCCTAACCATGGGCACAATAAATTTAATTTTATATATACTCCGACAACCACTCTAGCATGCAAGCCCAGTCGTACAATCTAGAAGATGTTATGATGTGATCAACAGGTCTTTGCATCTCACCATCTGCAATGTTAACTATGTCAACCAGAAAATTTCCCTGAGTACCAGAAGTCTCTTGAATTCCATATCAAGATGGATTTTGTTAAGTTGGTCATTCTTTTGGAACAGAGAAATCTTTGCCCTTTTTCACTTCATCAGGAAAAGTTCTTACTATGACAAAAGAAATAAAGAGAGCTGTCACTCATCCAGTATAAATACTATGGTTAGACTATATCCCACAGAATATGGCAGGCTATTTAAATATTGAGACAATTCTAAGATTGTCTCAACGAAAGCCAATTTTGTCTAATGGTTAAGGCACCAGGCTAAGAAAGTGGGAGATGCTGAGTTCAAGTCTCGCCTTAGCCATGAAAGCCATCTGGGTGACTTTGGGCCAGTCTCTCACTCTCAGCCTAACATACCTCACAGGGTTGCTGTTGTGAGGCAAACAGGAGGAGGAGGAAGGTATGTTGGATAGGTTCCCTGCCTTGAATTATTTGTAAGATAAATAAAAGCAGGATATAAATAAATACAATAAAATTGTCAACATGGCAATTGATAAACCATGTAGGACCTTCCATGGCATCCCTATTTATTAGATACAGATAAATGCTAATTTTTGCGTTGAGTTGATGCCTAGAAGAAAGACTACAGATTGGGTTCAAAGAAGCTGCCAGGCATTGTATAGGTATCCCTACAATTGAACTATTTTTACAGTTTCATATGCCTGTGTATGTACACATACACGCACATAAGTGGTCTGTTGTTATTTAAGGAGGAACAAAAGCTTTGAAGGATTTGCAGTTCCTTCATGAGTATTTATCATGCATCAACACGATGCAACAGGCCTACATCAAGTTCCACTATAACTGCTAAGCAGCAAAATAAAGGCAGCAGTTGTAACTCTGAGATATTGGGAAGTGAATAATGGACAGGAACTGTTTTCCGAAGGTTGATTTTTTCCAGAGCAGAATGAGCTGTTGAGACACAGTTCTTGCACAGAGCTGTTACCATGATCTAATTATTCCATGTGAAGTGTGTGACATCTGCTGATATACAGAGCATTAAAGTAACTTACCTACTCAGTCAACCAAACAATCCAGGGTTCATGAAGACAGCAATACTTACTCATCTCCAGGCAACTCTAAATCTAAGAAGGAAGGGTTGATTTAAGTGCAAACTATTTGCTTCAACATTTTCAGATGTTGGTTTGTACCTTGATTCCCCGATTAATTTCTCTGAATTATACCATTTGGCTTTGATTTATCTTTTTTCATGCACAGAACTTTTACAGCTTGATTCACAAGATAATGCTTCATTGACCACGTGTAGACACTCTTTTTAAAGACACTTAAACCAGTGGTGGGTTTCAAAATTTTTTACTACCGGTTCTGTGGGCATGGCTTGGTAGGCGTGGCATGGCTTGGTGGGCGTGGCGGGGAAGGATACTGTAAAATCTCCATTCCCACCCCACTCCAGGGGAAGGATACTGTAAAATCTCTATTCCCTCCCCATTCTAGGGGAAGATTACTGCAAAATCCCCATTTCCTCCTGATCAGCTGGGACTCGGGAGGCAGAGAATAGATGGGGGCAGGGCCAGTCAGAGGTGGTATTTACTGGTTCTCAGAAATTTCCACTACCAGTTCTCCAGAACTGGTCAGAACCTGCTGAAACCCACCTCTGCACTTAAACATGGAACTTTAGCTTGTTAAGCCTAATAGATGTTGCTCCATTCAAAGCAACATCTCTCTTTATATTTATTCAGAAAAAAATTGCCATAGATTTTGATGTCAGAAGTCCACAACTGAACATGCCCAGATATGGTGAGGATAAAAAGGGAGACCAAGATGTGAGCTCCACCAATTTATCATTCTCTACCATCATAATTTCAATTGTTTATGCAATTCTTTCTTTCTGCTATGTGGCATCAGGACAGGAAACATATCATTGCCCTCATCTAGGTCTTGCTTACATATCTTGGATATACAGACTTGGAAAATTTGTTCTTTAACTAAGATGAGGTGGTCAACAGTATTAAATATCTGGGGGGTGCAGATAACTAACAATCTAAACTGGTCTCTCCACACGTCATCCTTAGTGAAACATGCAAATCAGCTTCTGCATTTCCTGCGTCGGATGAGGAAAACACATCTTTCTCCTTCTGTTCTGGCCACTTTTTACAGAGGCACAATTGAGAGCATTTTAACAAACTGCACCACTTTTTGGTTTGGTGGCTGCAGTGCCTCAGATAGAAAGTCCATACAGAGAGTGGTAAGGATAGCCGAGAAGATTATAGGAAGCTCGCTATTCAGGGTACTGCTTATAAGCGCTATGTGCTTATAGCTCAAAGCATTGTTAGAGACCCCACACACACACCTCTCATGGTCTGTTTCTGTTTCTGTTGCTGGGAGGAGGTTTACAAGTACCAGATTCTGTAACAGCTTTGTTCTCTATGCCGTCCATCTGGTAAACTCACAAGATTTGTTTTTCTCACCATGTACATATATATCCAAACTGTGTTGTTTCTCTGTCTCATATAATATATGTGGGTATATGCATAATTTTTATTTATTTATTTATTTATTTTGACATGTTTATGTAGTGTAGTGACCCTTTGAGAGTTTTGTGTAACAAAATTTCACTTTAATGTATGCCAATTAGTGTACATTCAAAGTGACAATAAAGTTATTCTAAGTCTAAGTCTATGACAATAAAAGAAAAGTGCCAATAACCCAGGCATTTTGATGAGAGAACTGATTTAAATTACAGGGACACCACCATTATGGGAATTGGACATGAGATGCAGGTATTTACCTTCTGCCTTGTCTTCCTTGTAGCTGTGGTGATGGCATTTTCTACGCCCTTGTTTTCTTTACTCTTAAGGTGTGTACAGAATGTTACCCCAAAATGGTTGTACTCATCCAATTCTAGCCTTTCCCAATATTTGCCCTCCAGGTTTGTTGAACTTATAACTATTGTGATTGCTAACTGACAATATCTTGTGAAGGCAAGTGCCACATGCTATAATATCAACAATCAAATTACTTGGCAATTCAAATCATCTCCTTGATAACTATAAGTAATTCCATTTTGATGGACGGGTCAGTAAGTAGTATTCATTACAAGAATGATAAATTTCTACCCTATCAAATGTTTATGGTTGGCTGACTTATTCCTCCCTAAATTTCATGTTCAGTTTCTTTTTTAAAGTCAGATGAGTATAATGATGCTCAGCTGATTTAAAAAAATCAATAATGATTGGTATCTTATGATTATATTATGTTGTTGCTTGTTGTTTGTATGTTCACTTAAATTCTATGCATTGGAGACAAATTCCTTGTGTGTCCAATTACACTTGGCCAATAAAGAATATTGTGTCATGTCGTGTCGTGTCGTGTCGTGTCGTGTCGTGTCGTGTCATGTCATGTCGTGTCATGTCGTATTGTATTGTATTTATTGTATCATATTGATGCATTAGAGGACAATATAAAATAAGCCTTTCAGCAAGTCAACATGTCTCTTTATCATGCTTACAGAAGTATGATATCCAATATCAGAATAATAAACCTTTTTTTAAAATTGAAGATTCTCTAAGAGGTGTTTAATTAGACTGATTAAGTGATACCAAAAGAAGAAAAGAACAGGAAGGCTCAGAGGGTTGTTTTCCTGCAAAGGATAAGACATTGCATCTGTGAATTACCGTTTGCCCATTCTGCTAATGTTCCATTTGTCCCAGCATCTTTCAGCTTAAATTACTACACTTGAGGTCAGCTCAGCAAAAATTGCAAATAAGTTTTGACAGCAAATGTTGCCAAAGGGATAAAATAGCATGCACTGGAAGGCCATGATGAGAGGAAATATTTTATTTTTGAAGAGAGGAATTGCAGCACTGAAATGTCATTCCAGATTTAGGTATAGAAGAAAAATGGACATGTGCATTTATGTGTACATATATGTAAACCAATGAACTGAATATGGAGTTTTAAGAATCAACCCAGTACCACCAGATGGCATGGTCTACCACTAGCTGAACCCCTCTTCTGTCCTTTCAATATAAGCAATTGTGAATTTATTATTGCACAATATTATTTCCCTTTCCTGCACCCTAAAAAGAGGCAAGTCATCTCTTTTGGGAGGGAATCTTGATGGGGTACAACCCATCTGGAGCAATAAGTCCATGACCTGGGAGTTCTCATGAATTTGAGGCTTCTGCTAGAGCAGCTTGTGCAGACTGTGGCCAGAAAAACTTTTCTCTAGCTCCAGCTGGTATGTGAGATATGGAACGAGATGGTTTGACATCTCATACCCTCAATATCTCTCAAATAGATTGCTGCATTCATACTGAATGCACTTGTTAATTTGCTTCTGGTTGTACTTTTCTGAATACAATTCGAAATGATAATGATGAAACACTTTATCATTTGGATCCTTGTTATCTATGGAACTATCTGCTCCAGGTTTGCCTATACTGTGCAGTCAATTCATGAAAGTGTCCTGCCATCAGGAGTAGACAATTTCAATCAATCGTCAATCCTATAGTAAAACTTACTCCATGGTTAGACTGGTTCTTTATCAACTTTCTGGAAAATAGATAATATAATAGTCTTCTGGTGATCTTTTGAAGTATAAATAGTAGCTCTGGGATCTGCTAAGCATTTGATCATTTATGTTATAAATGTTAAATTTTATGTTTGATTTTTGTGTTTGTATTTTTCTTCCTCCTATTTGATGTGGGCCACTAGAGACTAATGGTATGAAAAGAGTGGCATCTAAGGCCTTTGAGAATATCTCTATCTTTAGTCTTTTTGTTCTTATTATTCCTTCATTGCAATCATCTGCAAACGTTTCCTTTGTTCTAAACTCATAATGACACAATCAATGGGCACAACTCAGTTACCACATCCAATGTGAATTATACTTCATAAGGTGATATCATCTCCTTGGTCAAATTATTTTTTGTTAGATAACATAAATACCTAGCAGATGACATGAACACTTAGAGTCAAGAATAAACCCTATAAGGGATAATTGCCTGGCACAAGGAAACTAATATATACTTTTTCAGCATTTCATTAAATGAATTAGAAGATCAAAATTAAACATTCTGTAGCCTGAAAAGCTTGGAACCAAATGTGCTCTGCTCATGCAGTTTAATCAAAGTTTAGCTATATTTGGGACTCTTGAGGCATAAGAGACCAAGCTATTAATGTTACTTCCTCATGATTGGTAAACCCCTTGAGTGCAGAGAATCATTGACATTAATACTATTTTCCCTTGAAATCTATTCCTGCATTTAGAAAGCTAACCCATCAGTGAGTCTTAACAGAACCACCTTTGTTTTCCTACCTCTAGTTTCCCATATAAAAGAAAGTTAAATGAAGGAATATTGAAGAAATATTCTTTAAAGGAGAATTTCCTAAAATCTAAAGTGGTAAGGATTTCCACCTCAAGGAAGATATTGAACATACAGTATTTGTTGCTAAAAAATTATTGCTCAATAGAGCATTGCTCTATCTACATGAACAGTAAAAAATGTACCAAGTGTTCCTCGTCAAATATTTTTTTAAAATTCTCACAAAAATATAAGAATACCACAGTCCAGAAAGTAGCCCTGTGTTGGCCCATGGGGTAGGGAAAACAAATGCAAATTTCATTGTTGAGTAACCGTAAAAGAATGTGCAAATTTCCAAGAATTCCATTTTGCTTCATCAAGTAAAATGAATTTAAAAGACAAGGGATTCTGAAGAAGTGAAAAGTCAGATAATGTTAGGGTAATTCCACAACATCAACATCTTTACTGATTATCTCAGACTTTAAACCACCATAGGAATGTTCTATCGGAACAGAACCTGAAATACTAGGTAGATCCATAGATATCGTACCAGCATTTGAATGAACTGAGGTAAACAGTTTTACTCCTTCCTTCCTTCCTTCCTTCCTTCCTTCCTTCCTTCCTTCCTTCCTTCCTTCCTTCCTTCCTTTCCTTCCTCCCTCCCTCCCTCCCTCCCTCCCCTCTCTCTGCGCCCAGAAAGGGACAAGGGGAGGGGGATATGGTGGCTGTAGTTTTCTCACACAGGGGTGGAGAATGGAGTGGGGGAAGGACCATCCTGTTGAAAGTGAAGTGCTCACAGGCTGCGGGGCCAGCTGCCATGGAGGCGACAGAGGTCCTGCTGGTACCACACTCATCTACAACTTCATGGCAACCACCCAGGCTGGAACAGGTTCAGCCTTAGATCTGGCCTGTGGGGCTGCCCTGGACAGGACAGTCCCTGCTTGCTCATTGCCTCGTGGGCTGGGGTGGGCTGAGGTGGCGGAGGCCAGCTCCTCACTGTCTTCAGGGTGGCCCCCCGGGTCAGATCTAACTACACCACAGTTTGGATCTGGCCGGCAGGCCTTGTGTTTGACATGTCTGCTTTAGAAAATTGAGTGATTCTATGTATCAGCGTCATTTTAGCCATTGTCTATCCACTGCAGGATGAAGGCCGCTTCCGCATGTTTTCAACCAATATGGTTCTAAGCTTTCTTTTGCCAATTGGGCCCACAATATTTGCTGATGTCATCAATCCATCTTGTTTTAGGTCTCTTTCGTGGATGCTTTTTATCAAGTGGGATCCATTCTATGACTGCTTTGGTGCATTTGCCATCATTTCTTCTTGCTATGTGAACAGCCTGTTTCCATTGTAAGTCTTTTACTCTCTTGATAATATTGTATACTTTCATTTGTTCTCTAATCCATGTGCAAGTCTTTTTATTTTGCATGTATATATGTATATGTGTATTCTGAGACTTATCCAGTTTTGGAACACAATATTTTATCCAAAATACAGTTCCTATATTCGTTTCAAGCAATCACTAAGAACTATTGTAGCTGTAAACTGACAGAGCAAATATTAGGTTAATTGGTCTGATTCTCTGCCAAGTCTAATCTGCCTACAGCCTACCAAGGGAGAAACCAGTGCAATGGAATGTACAAGAATGAAACTCTTGGCAAGTCACAGAAATCAATGTTTGTACTTGTATCAATCATATTAATAATGGTTCATATTGGTCAACAAGAGTTCCAGCTCAAAATAAAAAGGCAGCTATGTTTGCAGCAAAAAAGCAAGTAACCAACTGGATTTATTATGGATCTTGTGGATAATTTCAATTAGTCCAAGTGCATTTCCATTTGTATAATAAGCAGTACCTACTAGATCAAAAATGGACAGCATATGTTTAACATTGCTAGAAGGCAACTGAAATGAGCTGGAGTGATTTTTAGTTTTGATTTATTTTGGGATTGACAGTGTTCCTTTTGGATAGGATAAATGAGTCTGATCCACTTCATAAAAAAAGATCACTCATCCAGAGGAATGCTTATTGAAGGGTAAAAAGTGCTGTTAGCTCAGAATTAGCAGGTGTCTGAGCCAAAACTAGAAATAACTTCAGTGATCTGGGTTACTGATTATTGCTTTTTATCTTGGATGACTAACTGAAAAGTTATTGATCCAAAAACTCTCTGTGGCACTTTCTCCTAAGAAAATTCTCTCAGCCTTTATTAAATGTGTTGCTTCAGACCTGGCAGAACAGCACTAGGATTTGAAATCCTTGATCAGATCAATTTTTTTAAAAATGATAATATTGGAGTAGGACATACGTTTTAGAATTTTTTCCCCTTTTCTTTTAAACAAAAAGATGTTTGGAATATCTGAAAGTTTGATTTTATTTAAATGCTGGTTTAAAATAGAAGGAGCTAAGGCTTGGATTTATTCTCACCGCATCTCCTCAGGTATCTTTCTGATATCAAGAAGTGCCAGTTTAGTCTTATATTTTCAAAAGGAAAGTTTGATTACATCTGCTTTGCTGTTTGAAGCATTGTGGCACTCCAGCTTTAATGTGGCATGGGTATTAGTGAACTAACTCTCCATCCCCAACTCTTTTCTCTAAAATACCAGAAAGCAGCAAGAGAGTGATTCAGAACAGAATAGAAAATATCATTGGGGGTACATGCTAATTTCATGTTCATATATTCTTGAAGCAACTACCTTCCTTGTGTTAACTGTCCCCCTACCATTAAGAAATATATGAAAGTTTCTATTGCACACTGTATTGTTAAGTTTGGCAAGATTGTCAAATAACCTGAAAACTGATATGATCTTAGTAGTAATGCACCCAGAGTCGTTTTGTTATGAAATGGGTGGCAAATTAAATAAATAAATCCTTCCAGTTTCCTTGTAAATTAGGTTAATAGAATTCTTCTGTTACAGATGTGGTGTTGAAATTAAGAGGCTTGACCCAGGTACTCAGGAACTTCAGGATGGAAACAAAATATTGTGCTGCAGACTTAACTCACAAATTACTATCTGATACTTTCCTTTGGAATATTTCCAAGTGAGACTAAAATGCTCCTTTTTCTAATTACTTTCCAATATAGGGAATCTCTAAAAACTGAAGTTATAGTTCATATGCATGCATGTGCAAGTACCTTTACTCTGACATATATTCCACAGAGCACTGTGAACTCCCACACACATATGGACAAAATCTGGATAATTAAGCATTGCAAACTCTTTTCATGGGCACACTGCTTGGATGTGAAACACCTGAATTTCAGTGAGATGTGGCAGCAGTGGTTGACACTTTTCACATTTATCATGTTGTTAGTAAGAAGTATGCGTGAAAAACATCTTGTGGTTAAGATCACAATGTTGTGCTTAAGTTATTGAACTAGGATTATGGAGACACCGGTTCAAGTCTGTCCCTAATGTAAATCCATTGGGTAAATTTGAGCCATTGTCATCCCTGCTACTTCATAGGGATACTGCTACAGGGTTGTAGTAAGGAAGATTCTCATGCAAGCTACCTTGAGATCATGGAGGAAAACCAGGTTAGACATTAAATACTTTTTATTTAATCAAGTATTAGTGAGAGAGTGACTGGCCCAAAGTCTCCCAGTTAATCAGCCATGGTTTTCCTTTCCTTTCCTTTCCTTTCCTTTCCTTTCCTTTCCTTTCCTTTCCTTTCCTCTCCTCTCCTCTCCTTTCCTCTCCTCTCCTCTCCTCTCCTCTCCTCTCCTCTCCTCTCCTCTCCTCTCCTCTCCGCTATTCCCCTCCTCCCTCCCACTTTCCCTTTCCCTATAAGCATATGAAATTATATAATAATTGTCCATACTTTGAAGGGGGAGATTTCCCTTTTCTATAATAAATAAATAAGTCCTAGACATGAGGGCAAAGGGGAGATCCAGATCCAGATTTTATACCATAACCACTAAACCACAGTGGCTCCTAAGTTACCAGGCAGGCATAATCGCTTGTATTTCACAGTCCCCTGAGTGAAACAGTTCCCAGATAAAGATTTAAGACCCTTATAACAGCCCTGTTATACTTAGACATGATCCATTGCAACAGTCAGCAGCCACTGCAATGCATCACCAAGCAGTGCAGCAGATTAATGGATCGCTGTACAAAAGACTGCAGCCACACCATACATCGTGGCAGGGAAGCCTTGTCGTAAGCCCATGAATTAACAGTCCCTTAACCAGACATTTCTAGCTGTTACATGCCAAGTCAGGAATATCCAGATGGATGAAAGGCGATTCGGTGAATGGATCTATTGATTGTGTCAATATGTAGTTATAAGGAGCAATGCTTTCACTGAGCCAGATGCAGATTTGGTTGCCAAGACAGGAAATAAGATGAAAAGGAGACTGTTGCATAGTTATGTCGACAGGGCGCTGCACTGATTAGGACTGAGTGTGATGTGCAGAGTCGTTCACACTCCATCTCTTTCTTCATCTGTGCATCAGTGATTGGTGACTTGCATAAGTGAATAGCTTCATTCCAACCCCAGAGGAAAAAATGTTCAGCACCGCAGTTGATAACACACAGTGCTTTTCAACTGAGTCAGGGCACACCTTCAGCTGTGACTCAGAAAGCACTCGGTAATCAAATGACATAGAAACATATCAACTCTACATCCAAGAGCTTGAGAGGTTTGGAAACCCGCAAACCGCTTGTTTTCTTCAGGGGAAAATATTTTTTTGTCAGTTTGCTTTCTCTTTCCACGTAGGCAGTGCAGTTAATCTCAAAAGGCAGGGAGTTTTGTCAAAGAGCATTTGGTCGGAGATCAAATAGTATTTTTTCAAAGGAAAAAAAAAACGGGCAAAGGAATGCATGAAATTAAAGAGTTCCATGATAATGAAGTTGGTATTTACGAAACATTAAAAAAAAAAAAAAACCTGGGCTCCTTGTTATTATCTGAGATGTTTAATCTTTGCTTCCCAGGACAAAAGTACTGCATTTGTCACTGGTTGGCCTACTAAACCCAAATAACAGTGACGTAGTTACGCATCCCTATTAATTGAGCTTGCTAGCCATCGTAATTGGTTGGTGGTGTTTTAAAATCACATTAATCATCAGGTTGGCAGGGAGCATTTCTCCCCCTCCTCGGAGGAATGCAGCCTCCTGTTACAAATCTTATGTCACTGGTATCACTGATTTCAAAAGTGGGTGTTTTCTTTGAGGTACAAGGTATTTAATAATGCTCCAACCCTGACTGAAACCAAGGCACACCCTTCCACAGGCTGTATCAGACTTTAATTAAATTTTACTCAACCGTAGCTCAGTAATATTGGATGACTTTCTGATTAACTCTTCAGAGAGTTATACTGGGACAGGAAAGGAAAATTCTATAATGTGTGTTTCCAGGGAGGTTTCTGCCAGACCGACCATTGGTCATTGATAAAATCCCCTTGCATGCTTTACTATATCTATGTTGACCACTTTGTGTCTTTGTTTTTTTTTTTTTAAGAAAAGTACCTGCAACTTGTGTTCAGTCCCATCCAACTGAGCAAATGTTTTGGTGGAATTGTTTTTAATTTTTAAAGGTGAAGTTTTAAGAGCAGGAATTCTCATCTGCTCATTTCTGGAGAGATAATCAAGAAGGAAAACCCTATATTAATTTTCATGGAACTAAGCACCTCAGTTCCTCTGGATTTTTAAGTAAACAAGCTATTGAGCATGCCAAAGGGATTATGATGTGGTTTATTCATAAACCAAATAGTCTGATCAGTACATCAGGCAAGACTGGAATTTGTTTAGTCTCCACCTTGTATGGTTTCAAGCTATTTGCTCCAAATTTTCTTTTTTGTAACTCATCAAATTGGCTTTAATTGAATAGGAAAAATAATTATCTTCAAACAAAATATGATTTCCATTTTTTCCCTTTGGGATTTTCCACAAAATGCGGCCCATTTGGGCTCTTCTAAAATTGTGAAAAAAAGAAAATACATGTAGTCCTTGACTTACAACAATTTGTTTAGTGACTATTCAAAGTTACAATGGCACTGTAAAAATGATTTATGACCATTTTTCATGCTTACAACCATTGCAGCATCTCCTAGTTTTGTGATCAAAATTTGGATACTTGACAACTAACTCATATTTATGACAGTTGCGGTGTCCCAGGGTCATGTGGTCACCTTTTGTGACCTTCTAACAAGCAAAGTTTGTTAGAAGCCAGATCCACTTAACAACCATGTTACTAAATTAACAACTGCAGTGATTCACTTAACAACTGTGGCCCAAAAGGTCATAAAATGGGGCAAAATCACTTAACAAATGTCTCACTTAATAACAGAAATTTTGGGCTCAATTGTGGTTGTAAGTTGAAGACTACCTGTATATGCTTTCTCTCCAGTTTCTCTACTCCATTAATAATTTTATACAATCCTCATCTTGTCCAGCTATACCCATTAAACAAGATTGGTGAGTGCATATAAAGAAATGGAAATCATGGCTCGTACATCTTATCAAAGGTAATAGTTCTGAGATGTACCCATGAGACATATGAAATGAAACATAATTAAGGAACAGATCAAAAATGTACTGTTAAATGTGAACCATTAATTGCTGTCATATGACAGGGAAATATCACTCACAAGGTTGTGATTTTCTTTTCTTGATAGACAGTGATATTGATTCATGAAAATTAGGCCACAGGCAGTTTTCAGACAAAATGGTTCAAGAAGAGCTCACTGTAATATCATTACAGAAAAGGCATTAAGAGTTGTCAATCTTATTTTACAAAGTTTTCTCTCTGGTAATGCTATACTTTGAACTAGGGCAGGGGTGGGCAACTGTGGCCCTTTTACAACCTGTGGACTTCAACTCCCAGAATTCCTGAGACAGCCAAGCTGGCTATCATCCCTGAACTAGGGGATACAAAACTTTTGCCAGACCTATACTTGAATACTGCTCAACTGCCTGGAACCCTCACTGTATTTCAGACATCAATACATTAGAGAAGGTCCAGAGATATTTTACTAGAAGAGTACTCAAATCCTCTGCTCGAAATAAAATTCCCTATACCACCAGGCTTGAAATTTTAGGCCTCGATAGCCTCAAACTACGCCGTCTACATTCCGACCTAAGCTTAGTTCATAAGATTATGTACCAAAATGTCCTACCTGTAAATGAATATTTTAATTTAGGGGTGGGTTCTAAATTATTTTACTACCGGTTCTATGGATGTGACTTATTTTCTGGGGGTAATGTGACTGGGTGGGCGTGGCCAACTTTTTTTTTCTTTTTACTTTTAAAAGCATTTTTTCTACAACCTTAAGAGGTTGCAGAAAAAAATGCTTTTAAAAGCCTCTGACGATCAGGCAACTCAGTTGGGATCGCCAGAGGCTTTTAAAGACATTTTTTTTTCTACAACCTCTTCGGCTGAAGAGATTGCAGAAAAAAATGCTTTTAAAAGCCTTTGACGATTCCAGCTGAGCCACACGATCATCAGAGGCTTTTTTTTTTTTACTTTTAAAAGCATTTTTTTTGCCCAAGAAGTTGTAGAAAAAATGCTTTTAAAAGTTAAAAAAAAAAGCCTCTGATGAGGTGGGCGGGATAAGTGAGCGGCGATCGGGCCGGGGACCAGTTCGGGGGCGTGGCCAGCCAATGTTATTACTGGTTCTCCGAACTACTACAAATTTTTACTACCGGTTCTTGTGAACTGGTGCGAACCGAGAGTAACCCACCACTGCTTTAATTTCAACCACAATAACACAAGGGCTATCAATAGATTCAAACTCAATGTAATTCATTCTAATTGTCAGGTTTCGTTGCTATCTTAAATAAACTTCATTTTCAAATGCAAAGTCTCTAATGAATCTTTTTTCTTTATTTAAGAATAGAGAACGACATTCCTGAACTCTGTTGCAGCCAAGATTGGCACCTCCTTCCACACCCCTCCCTTTCTGTTCTTCAACCCCAATGTCTCATTGGCCACTATGCAGATCCATCTCTTCGTCCCATGCACTTTCTCTTCACAAGAATTCCCCCCTCCCTCTGTTGCCCAGGTAACGCTATCTGCTGAAGAGCCAGGAACTAGGTGAAAGTTCATCCCAGCATTAAGCAAGTCTTCCTGTGTCTTTTATGTCAGCGCTGAAAGAGATCACAATTTGGAACGCTGACATCAATCTTGATTGTAGGAAATATGACTTCTGCAATAGAGTAGTAAATGTCTTGAACACTCTACCTGATCCTGTTGTTAGTCTCTCTAATCCCCATACCCTTTACATTAAAACTGTCTACCATGGACCTTTCATGTTTTTAAAGAGGTCCCTAAGGGGGCGTGCATAAGTGCACCAGCATGCTTACTGTCCCTGTCCTACTGTTCCCATTTATCATTTTATGTACTCATTTTATGTACTCATTTTATGTACATTTTATGTGTTATGTTTTTGCTTATTTGTTTCCTTTTATTTGTGCCAAAAAAATTTCATGTGTCCATGTCTATGTCTCTACTGTTACTTGTTTCCTTGTACTTGTTGACAAATAAATAAAATAAATAAATAAATAAATAAGATGGGGAGGAGACCGTCCATCTATTGCCTGAAAACCTTCTCCAATCATAATATCTTTGGTCTGGGCTATCAAGTCAATGAGCCTCCTTCATTCTCAAATTCTCCCCAATCAAAGAGAGCTTTGCTTTTTTGAAGTTAGTGCTTCATCGCTTGACATCTGATTCTGACACAGCAGTGGGAAACTGCAGCTATTAACTGATGATGAAACAGCAAAACTTCTCAGCAGAGGACAGAATGTGTTGGGTCAGCAGATTCTGCCAAGAGACTCAACCAGAAAAACCAGCTGCCACTACTTGAGATGGTAGAGTACTTACCTGTTCTCTGATTTAAGTATCTCAGATGAATATGTAGTTGGGAGTCTGTGTTTGAATCTGAGCTTCAATCTTTTTCCTCATCAGCCACAATACAGGTAGTCCTCGACTTACCACAGTTCATTTAGTGACCATTCAAAGTTGCAACAGCATTGAAAAAAGTAACTTGTGACCATTTTTCACATTTATGACTGTTGCAGTATCCCCATACTCACATGATCAAAATTCAGATGTTTGGCAACTGACTCGTATTTATGACGGTTGCAGTGCCCTGGAGTCATGTGATCACTTTTTTTGACCTTCTGATGAGCAAAGTCAATGGGGAAACCAGATTCACTTAATAACTGTGTTACTAACTTTACAACTGCAGTGATTCACTTAACAACTCTGGCACAAAAAGTCATAAAATAGGGCAAAATCCACATAAAAATGTTTCACTTATCAACAAAAATTTGGGGCTCAATTGTGGTCATAAATCAAGGACTACCTGTACAGTAAAAGATCGATCTTTGAGCTATTTCATATTGTCTTTCTTCACTAATTATTTACAATATCTTTGGAACCCCAGTTTTATCCTGTTCCCAAGAAACCAGCCTATGTGCTTATCTCCAAGTTCAAGCCATGATGCTGTTTATCTCGATACATGACATCAAGCAGACAGCAAAAGAGTCAGAGCCAAGCATTCTTGTGCCATTGTGTTCAATTCTTTCTACTATCATGCCAAGGTCTAGGTGTAGCTAAGGATTACGAAGAATGAAAGGATATGAGAAAGAGGAATGCCTATTGAAAAACAGGAGGGTGGAGCAAGCTTTGAAAATGCGTAATAACTTTTCAGTGGGAACTCCCCTTTGACAATAAAATTAAGAAGTGGGTCATCATACAGGAAAAGGGAGCAGTATAAAAGCAACACTTAGTTTTACTACCTCAATTAATTCAAAAGACCCATAATAAACCCCATAGAAATTGAGTATTTTCTCCCAGTGTAATATTAACCATCATCTAGCCAATTCTGAAATATTAGAAAGCCTTATCTTCTTGTTGGTAGTTTGGCACAGCAATATTTGAATGTCTTGGATAGAAAACAATTTGCTATTAGGGAAATTCACATTAACTATTCGATGATTGAGGATTAGGATACTCCCAACTTTTTTTGGGAAAACAGTTGAACAAAAGAGGGCAAACCGGAGGCAGCCAGAAAGTTGAAATGCATGACCACACTCCTTTGAGAGCATTTGTTAACGGGTCTGTTTGAAAATTCTTTTTTAAAATATGTGGTTTCTTCATCTCAGGCTACTGAAACATCATAGAAAAAGATGTGAGAGTTAGCAAGATCAAGTCTTGTTTAAAATTCCACGGGGGAAAAAACTAACTCTATAGACATAATATACTTGATTTCCTATTCAAAACCTAAATATTGTTCATAATTATTTAAACTGAGACTTTAAATCAGGAAAAGGAAGCATCTCACAACATGTAACTTCCACAAGGAGAACTGATTTAATGTCATATCAAATAATAAAATAATACTTCAGAGAATCTCAAAAATATAAACTTTTATTACCACATAAACTTTTTGTAGATAGCCAGTTTGGTATAATGGCTAAAAGCTCTGGGCTAGAAACTGTTCTGGTCTTGCCTTAGGCACAAAGCAAACTGAGTGACTTTGTCAATTTGACAGAATAATAAAGTTGGAAGGAACATTGGAGATCTTCTAGTCCAATCCCCTGCTCAAGCAGGAGATCCTATACCATTCTGGACAAATGGCAGTCCATTGTCTTCTTAAAAACTTCCAGTGATGGAGCACCCACAACTTCTGAAAGCAAGCCATTCCACTGATTAGTTGTTAGTAGCAACTAACCAGTGCCCGCATTTCCCTTAAAAGGTAGCTAAAAGCCAGAGACCAGTGGTAAGGTTTAGAGAAGATTATCCTCCAATGGGAAAATGGGCTGAAACCAAATAGCTGCCATTGATGCTCCAGACTTTTCAACTGACAACTAGCCTCGGTATGATTGCTCTTGCATTGTAACTGGATCATGATGTCTACAATTACATAAATCAGACGTTGGGGTAGGATAGCTAAATCTGGACTGCAAAATCTGAGTGGCCCTGAGATAGCAAGAAAGAGGTGGCTGATTTGTTTTCTGTCTTCCTCCCATGCTACTAGCATGGTCAACTGATATTTTGTTACCTGCACAACATTTTTGGGCTCATGTGTGGGCAGGGTTTATCTTGCTGAACTTCCTGTCAGCTATCTGTGATTTATCTTGTTGACGCAACCAATTCAGAGGAAGAAGGAGAACTTGTTACTGTAGCAATTTGGAGCACCTCCAAATAATATTCATACAGAATACAAAAGATAGAAGTGACCTCAAGCAAATATGTCCCTAAACTGGAAATCAGATAATCTGATTACAACACCTTTTAGGGTGTTGTAAAATCTTTTCATAGAAGATTATCTTATTCCATGGATCTAAGAAACATTATAACAGAAGAGTCTGCTATGGGTTATGGCAAAGCCAAAATGGCAGAATGCACATGCCCATCACAAACACACACACACACACACACACACACACACACACACAAACTAAATAAACTCCACTGAAACTAAATAAACTCCACTAATAAACTCCACTAAATAAACTCCACTAATAAACTAAATAGACTTATTTTCAATGGGTTTCAACAGATTCTTCAAAGGAACTTAACATTTTTATTTATTTAAAAAAAATATTGGCCACCCATCTTACCTTAAGATAACTCTGGGAGGCTTACAGACATAAAAACATATATCTAAAATTAAAAAAATTGAATAAATTAAAACCAAAGATTAAAGTCAAGGACGTGGGGAGAACAGGAGCAGAATGGGGGGACATGGGGTCTGTTGTTACTTGATCAACTACCTCCACTTTGCTGTTCTCCCATTGGGGCCCCAGCCAACTGGCAAAGTTAAGTCTTTAGGCCTTACAAAAGGATGGGATGGGAGGGTTGGGGCCAACCTTACTTCAGGGAAGCAAGATATTCCAGAGGGCAGGAGAAACAGCAGAGAAAGCCCTCCTCCTGGACCTGCAAGACAGAATAATCTGGTTGACGGGACCTGCAGCATGCCTCCTCTGCCGGTGGGACCGGCCAATCCCAGTGGATGTAATAATTGTTATTAAAATCCATCCTTCCCTTATATAGTCTGCTATATGGTGCATTGCTTATGTATGATGCCCAAAGCTATTTCACCTCCTTAGATATCTGAGAATTCTTATTGTTTTTAATACAGTGAAAAGAAGAAATTTATCTCCCTACATTGGAGTTGATCATGACAGTTTTATAATCTGATCCATGATCAATGTTACAAAATCAGCTAGTTTTATATATGGTGAGGATAACTTACATTTTATTTTATTAGATTTTGTTTCTTTCTAGTCTTTCTTTCCCAAAATAAATAACTTTATAATGATAAAAATAAGTAACACATCTTGTCAGATCAATCTCTATATACAATAAACAGCGAGAAGCATAATGTAATATATGGCTTACTGAGACAATTCATTTTAAGAAACAAAGAATAAAATAGATCAGGGGGAAATGCTTTATTTTTAAACCACATCAGGTTATAATTAATTTAAATATGTGTTGCCATTCTCTTCCAGGTTTGTCTACCATCAGTTTAAGGAATAAATCACACATTATAATCTGGATCCAAAAAAGTGACAGCAGAAGAGTGATTCCCCTTCACTCTATCCAAAGCCTCTCCTCACAGGGTGAGTGAATAGCATGAACATCTGGGATGTTAGGAATCGCTTAACCAAGTGGGAAAATAATTCCTTTGATTAGAGTGTTCACTCATGAAATGGATCTCGTTCCAATGTTAAACTAGCTTCTTGAACCATAGATATCACATCCTACAATATTCAAGGAGACTGGAGGGATATTTATAAAAGACTGGAGACTCTTTATGGATAAAGAGAAAATGGAGAAAATGGATAAAAATGATTTGTGATTTTTGGATTTATTGATCAAAACGTTTTGTTTATGGGAAGAAGGGAACCATAATGTGTAATTTGGGAGGGCAGAAATGGTAATTACTGTGCTTGTACTTGCTACAAAGAAGATTTTCAATGTAGAGAAAAGCAGAGTCCTACATTTAGGTAAGAAAAACCAAAAAGGACACATATAAACTGGGAGAAACCAGGGTTAATAGCAGTGACTGTGAGAGGGATCTTGGAGTCTTAGTGGACAATCAGCTAAATATAAGCCAGCAGTGGGCAGCGGCAGCTAAAAAGGCCAATGCAATCCTAAATTGCATTAACAGAGGGACACAATCAAGATCAAGTGAGGTACTAATACCACTCTATAAAGCCCTAGTAAGACCACACCTAGAGTACTGCATCCAGTTTTGGTCACCACACTATAAAAAAGATGTTGAGACTCTAGAAAAAGTGCAGAGGAGAGCAACCAGGATGATTAGGGGACTGGAAGCTAAAACATACGAAGAACGGTTGCAGGAACTGGGCATGGCTAGTCTAGTGAAGAGAAGGACCAGGGGAGACATGATAGTAGTCTTTCAATACTTGAGGGGCTGCCACAGAGAGGAGGGGGCAAGCTGTTTTTCAAAGCACCTGAAGGCCGGACAAGGAATAATGGATGGAAACTGACCAAGGAGAGATTCAACCTAGAGACTTTCTGACAGTGAGAACAATCAACTGATGGAACAGCTTGCCTTTGGAAGTTGTGGGAGCTTCATCACTTGAGACTTTCAAGAAAAGATTGGACTGCCATTTGTCAGAGATGGTGAAGGGTCTCCTGCTTGAGCGGGGGGTTGGACTGGATGACCTGTAAGGTCCCTTCCAACTCTTAATCTGTTAAAGAATCTGTTAAAGATTGGAAGTCTCTTCTTTAGATATCTTTCTTTGTCTTCTTCTTTGTTTCTTTTTTGTTCTTTCATATTTCTTTTTTCTCTTTTCCCTTTTATGTTTCTATAGTTTCTAAATCCTAAGAAGAAAAGACTGAAGAACATCTGGAAAGAGAACAAAGAAAGCTATTTTCCATCAAGCTTCTGCTTCGGATGCATTCCTAGATTTGAACCTGGATTTTTTGATGTGTATAGGACTTTGCACTTAATATATACACATGAAATAGGTCTTCCAATAGGAATCAGTACATGAAGCACAAATACATGGAGTGAAGACTTTCAGGATTTCTAGGGCTCATGATCAAAAGGACTCTTTCCTACAGAAGCTCAAAAGGATTCATGCATTCATAAAGCCAGTGGACTTCATTAAATGTTCAGTGTAAAGAGGAAAAAAATAAGTGGCTTTCAACTCACATGCTGAATTTACCAGTAATTTTAACATCTGAAAAACATACTTAGTAAAGAATAAGACCTACAGAACATATTTAACCTTACTTTTGAAAAGGCAATCAAAACAACACTGAGAGAGGATAAGTTGGCTACTAGCACTGATGACACATGAAGGGACTTACAAAAACTCAAAGATGCAGTCGTCATAAAATTATGCCCATCAGAATACAAAGAATCGGAAGCGGGTGAACAATTGAACAATAACAAATACAAATAAAATTATGCTGCATATGAATAAGACAAACATATATTTTGGAAACATATTTATCATCATATGTTTACCTCATCTTTTATATTATCATATCATCATATAATCAGCATTAATTGCAGTTCTAGCCAAGTACACATTCGGTGGCAGATTTGGACTTGCTGACACATGCCGTGTACTGACTGCTTATTACCCATTTCACCTTCCTACATCCCCTTTAGAACAAGTTGTGTTTCTCAATGTTAGCAATTTGAAGATGTGTGGACTTCAACTCCCAGAATTCCCCAACCAGTATGGCTGGCTGGGGAATTTCATCTACAAACTGCCAAAGTTGAAAAAAAAACATTGCTTTAGAGCAGGGGTGTCAAACTCACGTCATCATGGCGCCATCACGTGATGTATCAGGACTTCCCCCCTTCGTTAAAAGGGGGGTGGGGGTGGCCAGTGCATGACGCATCCGGCCCTCGGGCCAGGAGTTTGACAGCCCTGCCTTAGAGTGACTACAGTAGAGTCACCAACTGTTCGTACTGCAACCTATTTTCAGCAGCGTATTTATGTAGGAAAATGAAGTAAGGAGTGTGTTTTGGCAATAATGCTAAACCTGTATTTTTTAAAGACATAACTCTCAACATGACAAGTTAAATCAGTCTCATTCCTGGAGGAATAGCAATGAATCACAGCAGAATGTTATTTTCAGGTGTACCGAACACTTTCTGTTAAGTCTTCTCTCAGCATATGCAGCTCACATAAAGGGACAAATACTGTATTCAAAAGAGCAGTACAATGACACCTTGAGACCCACTTCTGATGCCATGCAGCTTTTCTCAGCTTAACAGTCCTTATTTTCTAATCGCAACATCTGAGACAGGAAAACTTTAGTATGTAAACTGAGTTGCAAGCTGCTTCTAAGTACATGCTCAGCCCAAGAATTCTAACAAGATCCTAACTTAAAATATCTCTCATAAAAACACTCACCCCTGATTTTTCTCATGATTTTTTCTCCTAAGCAATCTGATTTAAAGAAAATATGCTTTTCATTTTTTGCTGTTATACACTTGGTGGACAGAAACTTTTATATATACATTATCTAGAGATCTATCATGTGCTTGCCCTTAAAGGATGTTTAACTGTGTTAATTGCTTTGGACATTCAATTGCATGACAAAATAGTTACTTCCCTGGACCAAAGAGATTTTGATATAACTAATGCTGAAGGCTCAGCTTGGCTTCATGGATATATTTCAGTCTTCATCAAGTGGAAAAGACCAAGTCCACACATGAAAATTCAATTAAGCTGATTTATTGCTAAAAGCCTATCACAGAAATCTTCTTAACTAATGGCCTGCACCTGGTGAGAGTTAGATAAGAAGTAACGGGTACTCAAAGGGAGGGGGGTGTCTTAGTTCACTTGTGGCTATGTAGGGATTCTAGGCTGATTTCACTTTTCACTCCACCCCCAGGTTCTGCCGTTCCTTCTCCTACAGTCTCACATGAATCCCAGTTCACAGGAAGATGCTACTGATCCTCATGTTGGACTAGTCTTTAATTGAGTAACTCAAAAAATGTTGTGCAAAATTGACTTGTCTGATTGCAACAAAACCAACTTCTCTTACTAGGGAAAAGACAATACCTCTACCAGGGCCAACTGATATGGATTGCTAATATAACCAACACTGAAGGATGGTTTGTACTACTAATTTCATACTCAAAATATAAATCATTCCCAAAGCTAAGATTTTTTTTTTTAAGTGGAAGTGAGATTCGTGTGGAGCCTGGAACCTGTAACTCTGACCATATTCACTTTGGGGTAATCTCCATCCAATTTCATAGAACTACCCTTCTGAGTAAATATAATTTATACTGAATTGCAAGTATTACATTCTGCTTTATCTGAAGATGCAATTGACTCTCCTCCCACTGAGATGGGCAATGTTGCATCACTGCTAAATTATCTCTCTGGAGTATTATGCTTTCAACGGATTCCATATTAAGATGTAAATAAATGCACATAAATTACATATTTTAGTCTGCAAATCCCCTCCCATCTCACTTCCTGAGAACCTGAAATCTAGCCACAGATGACATGTGCTGAACACAAAGAAAACACACATGTCTAACTTTACAGCAGTTTCGTAACAAGAGTGTTATAATTATGGGAGGCAATCATTTCTTTTTTAAAAAATTAGTAGCACAAATCCATATCAAACTCAGTGACCAACATAGTGCTTTCTTCTGTGAGAAGGGATCAGAGCTCTTGGCTCACTACCAATCTCTGCAATTATTATCACCCTAGTAGGTCTTAACACCAAGCTTGATTGAACAAAGTACTCATGCTTCAGTGAGCTTATTTAGAACATCAGCACAGGAACTAACAGCAGGTTCCACAAGCAACAACTGACAGGCTAATGATGAGCATCTTCTCTCTTTTAGGGTCACAACATTTCTTTGTCAGAGAATCCTCTGGTGGGGAGATTCAGGGCTCTGAGTGAATCCTCTCTTTTCCTGCTCATGCAGAAGAAAAACTAAAGCAGAGAATGCAAGATGGGTGGGAACCAACATGGTTAATTACAAGAGCTTCCCCCTATATAGGGCTGTTAAGGACACTGAGATTTCATCTTGGGGGACATCTGGCAATCCTTTGCTGTACCTGCCCAGGAATAACTTAATGCATTGTAAGAGTTAAGCAACTCATGACTTATTTATTTCCTACGGCTGTAATTCATCCTTTCCCAAAATTGCTCAAAGCCAGATTCTATCTCAAAACAAATCTTAAATCTCTAATTTGTGTGTTTTACTCAGGGGTACCTTTACCAATGTTGTGTCTAGTGTGAAGAATGGAACAATTTCTTTTCAATCCAGTACTAACAATATGATTTGTGGCTTTGCAAACAGAAATTTCAGTAATCATAGTGCATATCCTTTGGTGTTAACATAAGAAAATTCTTGTGAGAAAAACCAACAGCTGAAATAGTCCAATATCAGTTTCTGAGAAACTTCTCAGGAACTTGCTATATCTGTATGTCTCTCTCTCTCTGCCTCTTTCATCTCTCTCTCTGTCTCTATTTCTATCACTCTGTCTCCAGACTCCAGATTTGAGCAACTTATTTTTGCTCTTCTGTTCCTTGCCATATTTTGGTAGATGTTCCATAAATTCCTATATCTTTCAAACATGGTAATGATGTACAGGATTTCAGTAGATTCCTTCTATCTTTGTTTGATCTTATTTGGACCCGTTCCACTGACATCCTTTTGTATATAATTTCAAGATTGGAAACCTTTTGTGAATCAGAATATCTTGTTAAAACTGTTGTATTTACAGATATCTTCTTCTCTGCTTGGCAATTTCCACTCTTGCTCTGACCTCCAGTTTAATTTATTCTGTTTCTTGATTTTGGTAGTCTGTTTTTCCATTCATCCTTAACAACCTATTTGATTTAATTCCAGAATTGTTGCTTCTCTATCAACCACCCTCCCTGAAAATAGTGAGTAAAATTGTATTGGGGAAACTGGTTTGCTTTATTCTATTTTAGTGTGACTTGAAACTTGCACATAAGCTATTCATGTGTTGTCCACAGTTGGCTCCTGGATGTGTCTTTGCTGTTATAATTTAGTTCTTCCCTCTCTTTGTACCAATAATTTTATTTCTGGGGGCTCTATGTCATGATCTCTATGTATATAGACATCATTTTGGTTGTTTGAAGCAAAGAAAAAGACCACTGGTTGGCAGAAATGGATAACTTGTTCTCCTACTTCATTTCTATTTTTTAGGACACAATCCAGCTATCTTTTCTTCCATGCTATTTATAAGGTTGGCATTCCAGACTCAATTATATACAGCATATTTTGCTTCCATATTCTGTCAATTTCAAACTGAACTCGACTATAAAACCCACCAGCCTCCTTTTCTTGTACATCAGTGGTTGCAGCATACATTTTGATAACCATTATATTAAAACATTGCCTGCAAAGCCTAATCAATATTATTGGGTAATTGACTACACTGAACTCAAGCACAGTCTCTGTTGTATCTTTTCTGACTGCGACTCTTCCTTCTTTGTTTTTTTATGTCCTGAGTAACAAACAATATATCTTCTGACTGGCAGTGTTCAGTTCCAGTCCATTTCAATTTGCTGACCCCTAAGGTGTGAATGTCATTTAATCTTTCCTCATGAGAAAACATGAGTTTTCTTGTGTTCTTACAACATTCCAATTCCCACTGTAATTCTGTCTTGGATTTTCTTTTCTTGAATGGTAACATTAACAACAATGTCATAAACCCCTTTAGTACTCTGAAAGACCCTCAACTGTCCCTCAGAAGCATGTTGAGTGCCATGTGATCTGATATGCTGGGAACCGCCCATCATCTAGCACTTTATCATCCATCATTTAATGTTCTCTATCCATGTGGTTTTCCTGGAAAAATACTCTTCTCCCACATAGCATGAAATGGTGTCTTTGTCATTGTCCCTAAAGTGATATTCTACCTCTAGCATCTTCCTACACTGCTGTTATTCAGTATTGGTGTCCGATTACTTGGGTTGATCAACCTAGAAGCTGTTCCTACCCCAGATGACCCTGTTGGGAGTATATACTGTTAGCATAAACTTCAGTGTTTTTTTAACTTATCTCTCTTAAAAACATCACTGCTTTCATCATGATAAGTCAGCATGTCAGGAATTGTGGCAGATGCAACAGGGGAACACCACTAGTATCCAAGTAGTAATATTGGCGCCTTGCTTATGCAGTTTAACAAGAGGTTTGATGTGATGTATGTAAGTACTAAGTAATATGGCCTTTCATACTTTAGAGCTGATTCCTTTATTTATTCTTTTGCCATGTATTATAAATATAATTATTGGTTCCAAATTGGGGTGGGGGTGCATACCCATCCATGTTAATAGAGAGTTCACAATAGCTCAGGAGAGTTTATTTACACAGAATGTATACCTAGATTATAGTTTTGATTTACAGTTTTGGTTTTTGCATTTGGTTGATTGGCACAAAAATGACTTTATAGTTGCTTTGAGTATTACTATTCAGTTCCCTGCTACTATTAAAAACATAGCACAAAATGACAAATCCTGTTTATTGCATAACAAAGGCCGCATTGGCTATCTGGTTTCCTGGATTGTAGGTATTGCTTGACAAGAACTACCTATCCGACATAATAAAAAATTGGTACTTGCAGCATTTTAATATTACCCTAGCCTGTCTCCTATTTATATAGAAGAATACAAAGGATTGGCTCAAAATAGCAGGAAGCCAACAAGGAAGTTGAAAACCTGAAAACATCAACAGATGGGAATGAGATCATAGTTTCTAGGAAGACTGAACTGACCTTTATTTTTTAAAAATGTTCTGAAAGCACCATTTAAAATATTCCGAGTTGCGGGGAAGCTAAATAATGCAATAAAATAAAATAATGTTGTCCACACTTGATCTATTTGCAAGAGATTCTACTTTTAATTCCCTGACTGTAAACATCCCTCTAAATTGAGCAGAGGATGGATTTGAGGATGGATTTTAAAAGTTCTCTGCAGACATTTAATCAGCTCTTTGCCAAGCAACTGAGTGTCCTTTTCCTAGAATCTCCCTGGGTGGCTAGGAAGGTGGAGGATGAAAGAGAAGAATGTGGAAAAAAAGGAGAGAAAGGGAAAGAGGGAGGCCAAGCCAACCTTGCCATTGTAAGCTCCGTCGTATCCATTGCTATTATGAAGCTACTGGTAGACATTTCCAGAGAAAGATGATGTATGACCAGGGGGTGGGCTTCAAAAATTTTAGCAAGGGGTTCTTTGCCTGATTTCTGGGTGGGCATGGCCATGGTGGGCATGGCCTAGTTGGCCTCCTGCACCATGGTGGGGGGGGGGGGGCGTTTTGCCCTCCCCACCAGGGCTCCAGAGGTTTTCCTCAAGCCTCTGGGACGGCAAAAATGGCCTCCCCAGGCTCCGAAGGCCCTCTAGATTCCAGCCTTCCGGAACTTCCAGTAGGCCTGTTTTTCACCCTCCACGAGTGCCCTGCGCTTACCTGCATCCAAAACGGGCTGCATGGGGATTCCTGGGAGGGGAGGGGAGGGGTGTGCAGGGCCAGCCAGGAGTAGGATTTGGGGGTTCTCCGAACTGCACAGAATCTTAGCTAGAGGTTCTCCTGAACCCCCAGCAGCCCACCCCTGTCTATGACAGAGAAAAGTTTTCAGACAGCTCTAAAATGGTTATTTGTAAAATGGGGCAAATTTTGCCATTTGCAATTTGAGTAGCACAAATGTTTCAGAAATAGGGTTTAGTTATTAATCCAGAGTGTCTGAATGTTTCAGAAAACAACAGCAACCTTGGAATCATCACCGTCCCAGATATTATTCTTTTCTAACATCTGAAAAATGTAATGAAGCTGGACCATCTAGCTTAAGCAGAAGAGCTATACTGAATATAGTCCCTCCTAGAGTCCAGATTATAAAATCAGTAAAAATGACTTGAAGACGCTGGGGTAATATAAAAGAGCAAAAATGAAATACAACAATCCTTTTTCTTAAGTAGATTTGCACAACATTCTACATTTGACTAGAATTCCCAAAACTAGAATTCATTTTCTAGAGGTACTTTTTACATGAAAAATGAAAATTCTAAATGTTTCTGGCCTGAAGAACAGCTGGGCCTTGACTGATTAATGAAGGGAAGTATCCAACCAATTTAGCCCATAGAGAGGAGAAAGCCCAAAATGTATGACTGGGCTTTGCAATAAAGGAAGGAAGGAAAGATCTTTGAGCAGCTATGGAAATTCTTCAGAAGGTCTGCTTAATTCTGCAAATAGATGCATGCACTGAGATTTCTAGAATCTGCTAATGTTGGACTTCACATTTTGTATGGGTTCTTTTCCATAAATTTCAACATGATTTGGGGCATTAACTTCAACCCACCACCAATGGAAGTATCCAGCTAAGCCAGAGGTAGGTTTCAGCAGGTTGTGACCAGTTCTGGAGAACCGGTAGCGGAAATTTTGAGTAGTTTGGAGAACTGGTAAATACCACCTCTGACTGGCTCCGCCCCATCTATTCTCTGCCTCCCGAGTCCCAGTTGATTGGGAGGAAATGGGGATTTTGCAGTAACCTTCCCCTGGAGTGGTGAGGGAATGGAGATTTTTCAGTATCCTGCCCCTGCCACACCCACCAAGCCATGCCACGCCCACCAAGCCACACCCACAGAACTGGTAGTAAAAAAATTTGAAATTCACCACTGAGCTAAGCCCTGGTATAATATCAAACTACAAACATTGCAGTGCATTAATTCCTTGTAAAATGCATTAATTCCTTCTCAAGGCATAGTATTCTGTTCAGTGACTGAAAAAAATAATGTTTCACAGATGACTAATATGTTGTGGTTCATGAAATAGCATAACAAGGAAAATTGTAGGGATATCAGTACATATGGGAGAACCAGCTACAAAGATATCTGAATAGCAAACATAGTACACCTTGAAACAGTCAAAATAAGACAGTGTTGAGTACATGAATATCCATCCATTAACATTCAACAGAAGTCAGCTAGAAGCCATAAGAATACATTTATTGTCCTAAATGACATTTTTACATATATTGAAAATAGGATAGGTAAAGGTTCCCCTTGCACATATGTGCTAGTTGTTCCCAGCTCTAGGAGGTGGTGCTCATCTCCAGTGGTGGGATTCAGCCAGTTTGCACCACTTCGGGAGAACCAGTTGTTAACTTTCTGAGCAGTTTGGCAAACTGGTTGTTGGAAGAAATCATTAGGGCAGAGAACCGGTTGTTAAATTACTTGAATCCCACCACTGCTTATCTCCGTTTCAAAGCTGAAGAGCCAGCGCTGTCCGAAGACGTCTCCATGGTCATGTGGCCAGCATGACTAAATACCAAAGGCGCACGGAATACAGTTACCTTCCCACCACAGGTGGTCCCTATTTTTCTACTTGCATTTTTTAGGTGCTTTTGAACTGCTAGGTTGGCAGAAGCTGGGACAAGCGGCAGAAGCTCACCCCGTTATGTGGCACTAGAGATTCGAACTGCTGACCTTTCAATTAACAAGCTCAGCGTCTTAGCCACTGAGCCACCATGAAACTAGGATAATTTCACTGAAAACATCCAGGTCCCAAATTCTTATAATTCTTCCTAATGATTCAAAAGATTGGAAATAATAAGCAGCAAATAATAATCCAATTGTTAATATCGGTAGCCCTTGAATTACAACTGTTTAGTGACCATTCAAAATTACAACAGCACTGAAAAAAGTGACTTATGAGCAATTTTCAAACTTATGAGTATTGCAGCATCCCCATGGTCATGTGATCAAAATTTGGATGCTTGGCAACTGGTTCATATTTACAATAGTTGCAATGTCCCTGGGTCATGTGATCATCTTTTGTGACCTTCTGACAAACAAACTCAAAGGGGAAGCCAGATTCATTTAACAACCTTTCTACTAACTTAACAACTGCAGTGATCCACTTAACAACTGTGGCAAGAGAGGTCATAAAATGGAGCAAAACTCACTTAACAACTGTCTCGCTTAATAACAGAAATGTTGGGCTCACTCGTGGTCATAAGTCAAGAACCACCTGAATATCATTTTCCATGAGGCTCACAGTCCTAAAGTATTATTAGAAATATTTCCCAGTATTATTTGGGCAAGGAATTCAATTAAAGAAAAACTCTCCAAAGTAAATTTCAGTTAAAATTCAGACACCTTTCCCAATGTTTGTAACAATATATGCATACACATACAGAAGATTGAAAACCACGTAGATACCTGTAATAGATTATTCATATGAAAATTAAAACTAAAATTATGTCAAACTGTTCTCTCCCCCCCTCCCTTAACTATTGGAAAGAAGAGCAAATAATTAGTATAGACTTTGGTCCCCAGTTAATGCAGTAATCGGGAACAGAATACTGAAGCTTTATTGATTTCCGAAATAATGTAAGACTAAAAACAACCAATAACCCACAGATAACTTTCCTGTGGATAAAAAAAGAAGAAGGGTGGAATAGCTTTTAACAAAAATATTTGGGAGTGTTGTGGTTCGTAACATGCCTCAAGGTATTGGCATAAGGGGAACTATGCACTGAACAAATACAGTATGAATTCCAAATATTAAGAGTCCTTTTGTTTACATAATAACTGCTAAAATATCCTTAGAAAGTTATCAAGAAATTCCAGAAAAACACCTGTACTGGCATTGTACTGAAATGCTTCAATCAGTCTTCAGTAGCTTGAAAAGAGTCAGACAAGAACAAGGGTTAGCAATGAGACATGTATTAGTACAAAAGTTTCCACAACCCTGCTAGGTAAAGTAATGAAAATGTTGTGAAGTCCCTAAATCTGCAGAAAATCTCAGGGAGAAAACCAAAGATTTCAGACAAGCAAGTGAAATTAAGGCATTTTTATATGAAAAGATCTGATTGCTAAATCTTGAAAGACTATTTCTCTCGGTGTTTGTGTATTACACACACACACACACACACACATAACCAGCGGTGGGCTCCTGGGGGTTCGGCAGCTTTCGGGCCATCCTCTAGCCAAGGATCGCCGGGGTTCAGTGAGCTCCCAAATGCCACCCCTGGCTGGCCATGCTCTCCCCACCCCACCTCTCCCACCCCGTCCCACCCCTCCCAGGAGTCTCCACGCAACCTGTTCATCATTCCAGGTAAGTGCAGGGGCTGTGTGGAGGGTCTAGGAGGGCAAAAAATGGGCCTCCCAGAAGTCCCAGAAGTCCAGAAACAGGCCTGTTTCCGGCCTCCGGAGGGCCTCCGGAGCCCGGAGGCTCAAGGAAAACTTCCAGAGCCTGGGGAGAGCGAAAACACCCCCCCTGTTGCGGTGCAGGCAGCCAATTAGGCCACACCCACCATGGCCACGTCCATCCAGCAATGGGGCGGTGAACCCGTTGCTAAAGGATCTGAAGCCCACCCCTGCACCCCTGCACACACATACACAAATATTGTTCTTACGGCTCAAGTCTGAAAAGGTTGCTGACCTCTGAACTAGAATAAGAATATGCATATGAAATATACATTTCTGCTTGCTAGGGTACTTCTCAATCTGCCAAGCACAGGTGTTATACACAATTTTTTTCTTCTTTAGAAATGGTTAAAAAAAAATCAGGGCAGTCAGTTCTAGAGCTTGATATTGCTTGTTAGATTTCTTTATTAGCATCGAAATAGAATTTGGATGCTACCCCTTTTTCTGCCTTTTGGAAGCCTGAAACCCCCATGCATTGACCAGTAACAATGCCTGGATTTGCTGCCATTATCCTGAGATAGGTCTTCTATTGTGTCACTGAGAGATGTGCCTGTGCATTGTGAGATAGTTAGCTTACCATCATGAGTCACAGCCTGTTGTCAAAATACTATTCACATTCTGCAGGCAGTTCCTGAATTCTGATTAGTAGCTCTGTATACAGAGAGATATAAAAAGAAAACAGGTTCAACTTGATTTTTGTACAACTCTCACTTCTCTAAAACACAATTTGATATTTCCCCCCAGGAACAGAATGTGCATTTGAATAAATGGATTGGTAGTACAGGATCTTTTCCCATAGCTATTTAGTTAGTTTCACACCTTGAAAGAATTTTGATTGCAGATTCATTTTCATGTTACAGCATGTATCCCTAATATATCTCCACACTCCCTAATCTATCAGACTTTGGTATATGTGGATCACTATTGAATGTGCTTAAAACAGCAGCCATGGAAGTAATTTGAATGTTTTCTGCTTTATGGACATAAGATATACAGCAAATTGAAGCATGGAGATCTTGGTGCTCTCTGAATTTGGTTGCTTGCTTGCAGACTTTTTTTTTACCCAACTAGGTAACATCTATAGTGTTGCTGAATTCAATGTTTCATCAAATTACAACTGAGGTCAGTAGCACACTACTATCCCATCTATCCCTCAGTCCCTCAAAAGGATCTTGAAGACGGTCATAGACCGTCTTCAAACTGCACCCACAAAAGTACTCAGAATAAGGAACAATGATCACTGCATCTCCCAAACTACAGGACTTCACAAAAATACCCTACGCCTATTCCATTTAAAAGACAAAATAAACTCCTTTCCTTTCCTCGTGTTTTTCTTTCATGTTGTGTTCATTTGTCTGGTTCAGTGGTGGGTTGCCCCCGGTTTGCACCGGTTCTACAGAACCAGTAGTAAAACTGGCAGGAGACTCTGCCCACCGACCCCGATGTCATCAAAACGCTTCTGCGCATGCGCAGAAGAGCGCACGTGCAGCCCCGCTACAAATCAGTAATAAAAGTAAGTAGAACCCACTCCTGGTTTGGTTATATGCAAAAGGTCCTCCTACTCATTCCTGTGGAGGGAACCTGAAAAGCCACTGAGTCCTTGAAAAAAATCTGAAGTCCAGAATCTGGGAGGCAAAATGGAGACATGGTCCATCCAGTACTTCCACAAAGCAGCATTAAAGAAAAAATTGGGACTGTGTTTACAACAGTTTTAAAGACCGTTGCAGTTGGCTCAGAAATAAATTCATTCAGCTCTTAAGCAGAATCAAAGATGTGTGTTAGAAACAACAACAACTGTGTGTTCTGCCTGGTGCAGTGTCTTTATGTGTACTGCAGTGCCATTACAGAAATATTTGGCTTATTCCAAAATATTCTCAGCATACAGATTTCCCCATGAAGATAAATAACCATTTTCACTCAAGATGGAGCACCTGCGTACACATTCATACTTTTCTTTTAAGTTTATAATTCTTTGCTCATTACCAACACCTGCTTCGAGCAAGAAACACAAATTTTGCTCCTGGACATCACTGGTTGGACAACTTTAGAATCTAATTATGGATGCCATTAAGCATTTATGTTGTATCCCTGAACATAAGGTGAGACTAGAATTAAAGACCTGGCCATAAAGCCGGTTGAACAATCCAAGCACCATCCTAATATCTTTCTTTGATTTACTGTACCATATGCATAATTCTCTATGGAAAGAATTGAGAAGACAAACGTTAAACATGTTTCTATGTACTTTTTTAAAGAATGGAACATTCATAATTGGCAAATGGTACTTCTATTCCATTTACAATGTACACTGCTCAAAAAAATAAAGGGAACATAAGCAGAAGACATCTGAGATCTGAATGAATGAAATAGCCTTATTAAATACTTTGTTTTGTGTTCCCTTTAGTTGTTTGAGCAGTGTATAAACTATATGTAAAGAACAAAGTATTTAATAAGGCTATTTCATTCATTCAGATCTCGGATGTTTTCTGCTTGTGTTCCCTTTATTTTTTTGAGCAGTATATTTTCCAGTAATTTCTAGTGAATCATTTTCTAGTAAATGGCTAAGCCAGACATGTAAACAGACCTCATCTATGCAAAAACTGCATGTTTGGATTGATTGTAATATTAATCAACTTGAACCTATTTTCATTAAGTGCCATTCATAATCAGGAAAGCAAAGCTATCATAGCAGCTGTCTTTGGTGAAAACATTATCAGCTCCATTTATTTGTGAAAAGCTTTGCTAGGGAAGTTTTATAATAAGTAAATGAAAGTTGCTCAGAGCTATTGACACTTTTTGATTTCTTCTGCTCATTTTTAAAAATCATGACTTAGAATTATTTTCATCTAGAGTTTTACACGCAGTGCAAACTTCTTTCATAATTTTCAGGCCACATGTGTGACTCTCTCTGACATTGCTGAAATGAAAGAGTTCTCATTTCAGAAAACTGTTTGGAAAATACCGATCCTGAGAATTGTTATTTAAACTCTTCTCTATTCTGGAGGAAAACTTTTTGAAAATGACACTACATTATTATTGTCATCCTCCCTAAAAAAGTGTCTTAGGCCATGGTCTCCTCAAGTGAAAAAAACTCATCAAGTTACTTGAAAAAACACGTCAAGTTACTTGAAAAAACTCATCAAGTTACTTGGACACTAGGAGGCAGAAGCATTAGGTATGCTTACCATCTTGAGTTATGTATATATATAAAATGATAGGATAAAATAATAATAAATAATCAGTTGAGCACCATCAGCATTGAAAAAAAATCGTCATCAGTCAATTGAAAAAGGTAGCTTTACTTGGAATAGTTTTCAACCTGTGATGATACATTTAACATCATGAAACAACAACAAAAAGAGCCTTGGTGGCGCAGCGGACTAAACTGCTGTTAAAGTAGCACTTAGCTGCCAGCTGCCTGCAATTACTGCAAGTTCAATTCTCACCAGGCTCAGCCTTCCATCCTTCCGAGGTAGGTAAAATGAGGACCCGGTTAGTGGGGGCAATAAGCTGACTTTGTATAAAATAGAACACCGCTTGGGGGGGGGGCAAAAAGCCCTACTAAGCAGGTATATACAAAAGTATGAAGACTATTGCTTAATGCATTGTAAGCTGCCCTGAGCCTCTGGAGAAGGGCGGCATGTAAATCGAACTAATAAATAAATAAATAAATGAACAAGAACCATGGTGGCCCAGTGGTTAGAATGCAGTATTTCAGGCTAACTGAGCTCACTGTCAGGCATTTGATCCTAATCAGCTCAGTAAACTCAGGATCCAGATTGTTGGGGGCAATATGCTGAATCTGTAAATTGTAAAGCACTATGAAACAATATATAAGTCCAAGTGCTATTGCTATTGCTATCTTCCTATCCTTGAGAAGGATTCAATAGGTGGACAAAAATTCCAAATCCAGTCTAAATATCTGGCTCTGTGAATGTCAAATCCAGTCTGAACATCTGGCTGACTGTGCGATGAACTACTAATAATTGTTATTAGAAAGACAAAAAAAAATGTCTGGATTGTAGACATTGCAATATCTAGAGACAGCAGAATAGGTTATCTATTTCTGTTATAGGAGTGCTCAATACTGTCCTTATGAGGAGAAAGAAGCATGATATATCCTATTTCTAAGATGTCTGACTCTGACATCAAACTAAGGAATTATGAAATTTAAGAAAACAAAATTTCCAAGGATTCATAATATTACAGAAACTGCTAAATGTTCAATGTTCAGAATAGTAGAGGAAAAAAAGAACAGATGTTTAGAAAAGCTAAATGACATGAACACCCTCCCACCCGCCAAATACATCTGGACCTTTTGGATTGCTTGTAAAGTTTGGAAACAATCATCGTTGTTTTTTGATTTTATTTTTTATTTTTTTAATTAGATTTATATGCCGCCCTTCTCTGGAGACTCAGGGCGGCTTACAATGCAATAGCCTTCATACTTTTGTATATTTTATACAAAGTCAGCTTATTGCCCCCACAACTGGGTCCTCGATTTACCTACCTTAGAAAGGATGGAAGGCTGAGTCAACCTTGAGCCTGGGGAGATTCGAACATGCAATAATTGCAGACAGCTGAATGTTAATAACAGGATTTTAGTCTGTTGAGCTATCCAGGCTCCTTCTGATTAACAAAACTACAAGTAAAAATAACCAACTTCAAGATTTCAGACATTTATGTGCATTTGTAACCGCTATATTATTCCTTGAATGTGTTTCTGTGCTTCTTCATACATTTACAGTATTTATCTTCATTAACATTTTTTATTTTATCTTTTTCTGAAATTATTGGCATATGAGCTATAATCAATATTTTTAAATATATAATAGCATATTCACAATGAATTAGACTTACTTATTAAAAACCAGCTATGACTCAAATTCAGTAGCTATTGCTCATATTGTCTCATAAGCACTTATGGAAGAATAGTTGGGAAAGAACCACTATACTAATTTATGTATTAGAATTAAATTCAATTACCTTCCATTCAGAGACTAATTTTTTAGAAGCCATGGAAAGGACATGACATACTACAGCTGCATGTTCATTATGGAGTTGTTTTTCTTTTAGAAAGACACTACAGAGAAAAATACTTGGCAATCAGGAAATTTTGCAAACTAGTGAACATGAAATGCTAATGTTCAATAAATTAAAAATAAAGAACTAAGTCACAATCACGACATGGAGCATGTAAACTCCACTGTTTAAAAAGAATAAATAAATCACAAAGTATCCAACAATGCCTTGAATTGTGCTCATTTGGTCTTATATCTCATACTGGGGTTGTCCTCTAAAATTTTACATCATAATTTGCCACTGGTTTCTTTTTCTGCTGAAACACTAACATTGCTTCTAATCTCAGCTGTATTTGAGTAAAATTGTAAATATGTCTGAAAATTATTGCCACCATTTCTTGGAGCTAATCGTCTTCATTCCAACATGGTTAAACTTAATGAAATGTATTTATTGCACTGAGTTTAAACATACCTATTTTTTAAAGTATAGCCAGGATGGGTAATCTGTGGCCACAAAGCTACATGTATTTCTTGAACCCCATTTTTTTGGCCGTTGAAATATTCACTGATGGTATGGTTTTCTGCCATTTTAAGGTGGGAATTTATTAAAATAGTAATGTAGGTCTTAATATAAACATAACACAAGAAGAGAGGGAGGGAGAAGAAGGGGAAGGATCCCCAAAGCCTTGAACATCCCCTCCCCTCTCCTCCCAATGTAGATATGGTTCTAACCATTCAGTTTCCCATGAAACTGTTAATAGCAATAGCAATAGCATTTAGATTATATATTGCTTCACAGTGCTTTACAGCCCTCTCCAAGCAGTTTACAGAGCCAGCATATTTCCCCCAACAATCTGGGTCCTCATTTTGCCCACCTTGGAAGGATGGAAGGCTGAGTCAACCTTGAGCCTGATGAGATTTGATCTGCCCAATTGCAGGCAGCCGGCAGTCAGCAGAAGTAGCCTGCAGTACTGCACTCTAACCACTGTGCCACTGTGGCTCCTGTTAAGTACAAGTCTTGCCTATAATAAACCATATCGAGATTCGAGCCTTAGTGTTTAAAGAGGAATATACTTATGCAAGCACAAATATTGCTGCTAGATGCCTTTATTCAGTGAGTAACACATGCTTCCCACAGGGTTCTAGAATCCTAAAAGACCAAGGAGAGAGTAGGCTAGAGTAGAGACTGAGTTCTAGTCCTACCTTAGGCATGAAAGCTGACTGGATGATCCTGGGGCAATAACTCTCTTTCAGCCCATCTCACTTCACAGGTTTCTTGTTGTAAGGAAAACAGGAAAAGTTAGCCATCACTGATAGATCTCAAATCACTGAGGTCATTTTATAGTACTATATTTTAACACTGTAATACAGTAGTGAGAATTCAAGATACTTTCCTAAAAAATGTTCTTCTGTCATACAGGTAGTCCTCAACTTACGACCTCAGTGAAGCCCTAAATTTCCATTGTTAGGCAAGATAGTTGTAAAGTAAGTTGTGCCCCCATTTTGCAACCTTTTGCCACAGTTGTTAAGCAAATCACGGTGGTTGTTAAGTGAATCATGTGGTCGTTAAGTGAATCTGGCTTCCCCCATTGACTTTGCTTGTCAGAAGCCAAATGGGAAGGTTACAATTGGTGATCACATGACCCCGGGATACTGCAACCGTCATAAATAAAGACCAGTTGTAGTGCCAGAATTTTCATCACACAACCATGGGGGTGCTACAATGGTGGCAAGTGTGAAAAGGGACATAAATCACTTTTTTCAGAGCTATTATAACTTTGAACGGTCACTAAGCAAATTGTTGGTAATTACAGATTACCTGTAATTACCTGGGATTAACTAAAAGGGACAGTTTTCAGTTTCAGTTTCTAAAATGTAGCTTTACGATGATTGGAATAATGTTCTAGATGCGTGATGGCGAACCTATGGCACGTGTGCCACAGGTGGCACGCAGAGCCATATCTATGGGCACACAAGCCGTAGCCCTAGCTCAGCTCCAGCACGCATGCATGCACCAGCCAGCTGATTTTCGGCTGGCGCCACCCATGCCGCCCCTCCCCTCCCAGGAGTCTCCACACGGCCCGTTTTGGATGCCAGGTAAGTATAGGGCTCGTGCAGAGGCTCTGGGAGGGTGTTTCTGGCCTCTGGGAGGGGGGAAGGCCGTTTTCGCCCTCCCCAGGCTCCAAGAAAGCTTCTGGAGCCTGGGGAGGGTGAAAAATGGGCCTACCGGTAACCTTTTTGCTGTCGCATGCCAAAAGAGGGGGGAGTGCGGGTGTATGTGTCACATGCGCAATTGGGGGGGCGTGGCATGGGGGGCATTGAATTATGGGTGTGGGCATGTGCATGCGTGACCCTTCCATGCTCCCCTGCTTTTGGCACGTAACTGCAAAAAGGTTAGCCATCACTGTTCTAGATTATCTAGAAAGCATTCATCCAAATGAATACCATTGACTACATAACATTGACTAAAATTCCTCCTATATCTACACTTCTCTTTCAGATACAAATTTTGGGACAGGAGGTTCCATTTCCAGAAATCTAATTGTTGCTGGATTCTCATGTTTGAATTTAGTTCAGGTATTCTTTCTGTTACTTAAGGGATCCATGAATAAATGGCAGTAAATGTTCTGGATGAAATACACCTTGCAAATTATGCTTAAAGTGCTGTCATGCTGACAGCTATGCTATTGTTGAAAGTTTCCGGGATTTGCAACAGAAACAAACTGTGGTGTAAGCAGGAGTCACTGCATTCCAATCCCTTACTATGAAGAGTCATATCACATGAAAAATACACAGTGGTGGAAATCAGTGTTGTAGCTCTCAGATAGCCAAAGCTGTATATTGGCTGGTACACATGCAACTCATATAGAAGAGAAAAGAACAGTAGTACGTCTTAGAGCAGAGGTGTCCAACCTTGGCAACTTTTAAAGCCTGTAGATTTCAACTCCCAGAATTCAGTTCAATTAAATTAAATTCAACTCCCAGCTTGGCTGGCTGGGGAATTCTGGGAGCTGAAGTCCACAAGTCTTAAAGTTGCCATGGTTGGACACTCCTATCTTAGAGGTTTAGCAGACAGAGAACAGGATCTGGACTGTAAAATCTCTTGATTCCTTCCAACCAGAGGTGGATTTCAGTAGGTTCTGACCAGTTCTGGAGAACCAGTAGTGGAAATGTTGGGTAGTTCAGAGAACTGGTAGTAAAAATTCTGACTGGCCCCACCCCCAAGTCTCTACCTCCCAAGTCCCAGCTGATCAGGAGGAAATGGGGATTTTAGAGTAACCTTCCCCTGGAGTGGGAAGGGAATGGAGATTTTACAGCAACCTTCCCCTGGAGTGGGGAGAGAAAGGATCTTTCCCGTGCCACGCCCACCAAGCCACACCCACCAAACCATGTCATGCCCACCAAGCCACACCCACAGAACCTGTAGTAAAAAATTTTGAAACCCACCACTGCTTCCAACGCAGGAATATCTTTTCCAATATTACAAGGTCAACAGTCTTGACAGCACATTTTTTTTAAAAAAAAGTAGATGTGAATTTGCAAGGCTCAGAAAAATCAGACAGGGGGTTCACAATGATGCACCTATGTGACAATTTGCAGGGAAAATTATTATTTTTTTCACTCTGAAGTCTATTGTTTTGACAGAAAGGGAGACTGTCACGGAGGTGTCTAAGTCATGTTATTTTAGAGAAATGTTGTTTTGGCAGCTTGATGACCAGGACATTGAAAACAAACACCTTTTATTTGAATTTACTGTACATCCTTCCTAGAGATGAACATATTCAGGAATCAGGCTTACCATAAAGAGCTAAGAACTTGTTAATGTTTGTCAGATGGAGGGTGTAATTCCCACTATATATTTAAAATACAATAAAATCCTGAATAAACTTTCATATAAAGAAACAAAAATATATTTCCTCTAGATAATGATCATCCAATATATCACGTATCATTCTTCAGCTGCTTCCTTGAATAAGTAATGAGTTCTCAACTCTTGATGACTTTTTGCCGTAAAGATAAGTTGAGTCTATTTCTCATTTGTCCTTTGGGAAAAAAGACAGTCTTTGTTACAGTGGTGGACGATTTGTTCAAAGGAATGGGGAAGCTGAATGCAACCTGTTACATTGCCAAGCCCTGGGTGAGTTTTATTTCACTTTCTTGCATGCCCTCCTCCTCGCGCAGAAATGCATGTCATCGGCATCCTAAAATATGCATAAGCAAAGTCCCCAACTTCCTTCCTCCCCATGGGAGTCTGCAGGGTGATGCAAATGGGGGCAAATGACAATACATGCCTGATGATGTAATCACACAAATACTGCAATGCATGAATTTTCATCAGATGTTCTGATGCAAGTATGTCATTGCAGAATTTGCGTGATGGATATCAAAGCAGACATGCCATCATTTGGCACCATCGTGGTTATGGATGTTGCTGTTTCTGCCCTCATTTACTTGTCATGTGGATTTCCTTGTCCCTCCCTAATTCCTCTCTATTAAGTGGCATAAAGACAACAGGAAATATTCCTGACTTACCCATGGGAAATTCCAAATATAATAAATCACAAAAAACAGTGGGGCATGTTGCAGGTGTCATAAAAGAATGCTCACGGGTGCAAGTTATATTCCTGTTCTAGATGGTCCAATGGAGACCTCAGGATAAATTTGGATCTTACTAAGTCCATTATAAATTGACCCAGTGACCTAGGCAAATCATTAGTTACTCTTACACATACCTTAGAAACAAAATCTGTTCCCAGTATGAATCAGAGCACAGCCCTGCATCCAATCCAGACTTTAGAAGGTACTAACATATACTACACTTTCAAAACTATTTTCTCAAGAACACACTTCAAGTACATGTCTTTTTTTTTAAAGTATACACTCCAAACCTATAAATTATAAAGTATTCCCTTGTTCCCCCCCCAAAAAAAAGCCTCAGTCTCATTTAGACAATGAGTTTACCAATGATTCATTGACTTGTTTCAAATAACTATTGTGAGGATAAATAAGATAAGGGGACACGGTCACTGTACTCTGAACTTTAAGGACAAAATGCTTTTTCAACACACACACACAAACACAAACAAACACAGTCATTGAACTCTAAACTTGATTTCATAAGCAGGGCCAAACAATAAAACGAGCCTGCATCTAAGGAACACTGCCTTTCTACTTTGAAAGCTTCCCTTTTCTTTGGCACAGGAAATCACAGGAGCTGCTTATAAGCACGGCTTGAAAAGTTTCATAGGTGTGTCCACTTCTCCCTATATATGGCCTGATCTATTTTACATGAGTTACACAGGACAAGATTTTTAACCTCATTGATGCTCATTTCTCTATGTTTGGGGGCTAGGTGTGGCTGTAAGCTTTTGTAATTTTCTGCCCCCAGGAGATTGCCAAATATTTTGAACTGGCTTCTAATAGTTTCTCTGGGCTGCTTCAGATAAGAGGGAACATTTCACACAGCAAGTGATCCATCTGAACCAGGGAAGCCATGTCATCCTTCTCTCTGCTTGTGTTTCCCTGTATAACTTTTGTATGGCTTAGCAGGAAACATTAAAAACAACATAGCAATCTCCAGATGACCTCTTGAAAGTACAGAGAAAACCAGGCAGAGTTTCTCGGTCAAAAGCAGACCTTTGGATAGGAAATTCCAGGATTTGCATTCTTAGGAGATCTGAAGGGTACCAGGTACCAGTAGGTCATCTAGTCCAACCCCCCACCCAAGCAGGAGACCTACACTGTTTCTGACAGATGGCAGTCCAGCCTCTTCTTGAAAGCCTCCAGTGATGAAGCTCCCACAAGTTCCGAAGGCAAGCTGTTCCATTGGTTGATTGTTCTCACTGTCAGAAAATTCCTCCTTATTTCTAGGTTGAAACTCTCCTTGATCAGTTTGCACCCATTATTCCTTGTCTGGCCTTCAGGTGCTTTGGAAAACAGGTTAACCCTTTTCTCTCTTTGACAGCCCTTCAAATATTAGAACACTGCTATCATGTCAACCCTGGTCTTTCTCTTCACTAGACTAGCCATGCCGAGTACTTGCAACTGTTCATCCTATGTTTTAGCCTCCAGTCCCCTAATCATCTTGGTTGCTTTTCCCTGCACTTTTTCTAGAGTCTCAACATCTTTTTTTATAGTGTGGTGACCAAAACTGGATGCAGTATTCTATGCATGGTCTTACTAAATTTTTTTAGAGGTTGAAGAAGGCAACCTTGGAAATACAGATCCTCAGCGATTACATAAATTCTAAGGTTTTTTTTATTTCCCCCTCAGGAACTCATGTGGCATACATTCATGTGATAGTTCCTTCCTCACACTTTCTTCATAACATCTCTGTGAAGTAGGTTAGACTGGGAAAGATTGGCTTAAACTCACACACAACTGAGGGTCAGTTTGAACCTAGATCTCCCCAGCTTTATCCAATATTATACCTTAGTCATTACACTCTGCTGCTGTCTGAACAGAATTCAGCACATGCCAGCTTTCCCACAGCAACACACTGCATTTTACTTCATAGACATTGATATAAATAAATAAATAAATAAATAAATAAATAAATAAATAAATAAATAAATAAACAAACAGAATATTTGTTCAGTTGAACTTCACACAGAGCTCTTCAAGTGACAGACCTTTGGACTTAGTCAAGAGAGAAAGATGATAAAAAGCCCTTGATGAAAATGTTACACTTGGCTTTTCTGTAATGTATCCTTCACAGTCATGGAGTCTGAAAGCTCTAGCCCTACTGAGATAAAAACGAGACGCTTACAGACTAAAAAACAGCCAGGCTTGCTTGCTGCTTAACACAGTTCTGACAAAAGAAGAAAAATAAGAAGCAAATAATTTGATATAAATTGACTTGGCAGTGGAGTTTATGCTGGATGCAGACATTTTTCTTACGTTTATAATTTTTTCGTATTTTTCTCCTGTTTGCTTTGACAGTCATTTTGTTGGTGCATTTAAGAAATAAGTTTCTGTGTGGAAATTAATGCTGCCATTTTCTTTTCCAGGACTTATGCTTGGCTGTTGCAGATAATGCAGGGCTGACAGAATGAATTCTCATTAAAGGCGGTTGTTCATCCCTGCTTTTTCCTAATGACCAACAGGCTTAACTGATGTTGAATGCTTTTATGATCTCCACAAACATTATCCTGAGACATCCACGTAAATAAAAGGGTGATATTTAGCCAACGGCACACCTTCTCATTCAAGAATAATTAGAAATCATTTCAAGATTTGAAAGAGATGCTGAGCTAGCTTCTCAACTTTTTATGTTTGGTGCAAGATGCTATGTATTACTAGATTATTACATGATGAGAAAGCTTGATAAAAGAATAATGAGCTGCTCCATCTCCACCCAAACAAGGATGCCAAACATTTTTTTCTTCTTGCTCTGGTCTGTTCAACCAATTTTATTATTACTTGCTACTGTTTATTTCAGTGGGTTAAGAAAGGAACCTGTTTGCAGATTGTTTTTTAAAGACATGAACTGAGTACAAATGTAGAATTAATAACAATTGAACTAGAGGAGCGTTTGATATTTTCTATGATAAAGAGTATCAGGTCTCTAGCTCTGTATATTGCATAAGATGGGTGAGCAGCATGTGGAATTAGAATTATACTGCAATTCCCAGCAGACCTAAGCAACCTCGTCAATGGTGGTTGACAGGATGCAGTCCACCAACATATTTCTTGCCCATTTCTGCATATATAATAGTGGTGATTAATGCTAATGTTTGCATATCACTCTTCATTCTAAGATGGCCCAGAAGGAACTCATTAAAATAAATGAAACCATTTAGCAAAACTAAAATGCATTAATTAACATGGAAACTAATTTGAAGTTTGATCATATGAAAATTGTTGCTGGGTGAATGCATAGATAAACAAACCTATGTTAATTTTTTTGTCTGAAATTAGCTAATATGCTTATATTTATATACACTGCTCAAAAAAAATAAAGGGAACACAAGCAGAAGACATCCGAGATCTGAATGAATGAAATAGCCTTATTAAATACTTTGTTCATTACATACAGTAGTTTTGTGTTCCCTTTAGGTGTTTGAGCAGTGTATAAACTACTGTATGTAAAGAACGGAGTATTTAATAAGGCTATTTCATTCATTCAGATCTCGGATGTCTTCTGCTTGTGTTCCCTTTATTTTTTTGAGCAGTATATATAAAAGCGAAAACCACTCATGCATTAATCATGAAATCTCCACAACTGTAAAGCCTACAAACTTGAAATTTGCCACGTATGTTCCTCTTGGCTTCTAGGTGCTCACTAAGAAAGGATTTTTTGAAATGACCATCAGAGCATTAGTATTTTCTATATTATTATAACATGCTCTGATGCTAATTAGTTGGACATTCTACTCCCCCTTCCAACTTGAAAATAACTCTGGAGAGAATGGGATAGCATAGGACAAGCTTCTGTGGGGCAAGCCTCATGGAGAGAAGGGGCTAGAAAGTCTGAGGGAAAGAAGGGGATAGGATAGGGGAGGATTCAAGCTGTAAGTGTCGATTTATCAAGCCCGATCACATAGTTTCATAGTGAAGCACGGGGATCCAGCTAGTGTGTATATAAGGGGTAGTCTATCCTTGCCTAAAAGTTAATTCCATAATTGAGGTACCACATTCAATGGCACTTGTTTTAATCAACCATCCGTCATAAACATTATTGGATTCTTAGTGTAACCCAGGCAGAGGGCATCTATAGCTTTCCAAATAGTGTTCCTGACTCCCATTATTCCTCATCTTTGGCTGGGTGGCTGTGGCTTCTGGAAGTAGAAGCTCAGACTTGGCTAGAGGACAATGGGTTTTCCATTCCCAAAGTAACCAAGATCTCGGAAACAGTGGAATGAGAGGAAACCACAACTGCTTTAAGACCTGATTAGCTCAATTGGATTTAAATAACACTAAGAATTTGCTGGCCTGAATCCTAAATATATGCAAATACAAATATTAGTTTTATGCTTATACAACCTGCAATTTTCTTCGCAAGTTTCTGTTTACATAATGGCTGAGCAAAACATTAACTTTTTGTAATACAAGGGCATGGTGGATCAATGTAGAATCAGCTGGGGTTTTTTTCCCCTTTGTCCTAACAGGTAGAGAATGTAAACTGAGATATACATAGCACCCAATACAGCCTGATAGTAGCACTACCCAAACACTAAAGCAGTGATTCTCAACCTTGACAACTTTAAGATGAGTGGACTTCAACTCCCACAATTCCCCAATCCACACATCTTAAAGTTGCAAGGTTAAGAAATCTGCTTTAAAGTCTATAAAATCTGCTTTCAACTCTGGCTTGTTAAAGAATCTACAAGAATTTTATTACACTTTACTGTATTTGCTGTAATGAACCCAAGTCAATATAGATTAATGATATATGTGGGATGTAAAATCAGGAATTTAAGGGCGTATATGAGAATAGTTTTGATTTCATAAACTACCACATAATGTACTTGTTTTTAAAATGTAGGTGTAATAGGTGTAGGTACAGTAGTTACAGCCTGAAAATCTGGGCCACAATATCATAGGTACTGGGAGGTAAGTGAGAGGAATATTTTATTCAGAGTAGCTCCATATGGACATGTAGCAACCTCAGCAAGCATTAGAACATCACTATTGCTCTGTGTAGCACCTGGCACATGCATGCATAACAGAGGTGGGTTGCAGCAGGTTCTGACCAGTTCTGGAGAACTGGTAGCAGAAATTTTGAGTAGTTCGGAGAACTGGTAGTAAACATTCTGACTGGCCCCGCCCCCATCTATTCTCTGCCTCCCACGTCCCAGTTGATCGGGAGGAAATGGGAATTTTACATTATCCTTCCCCTGCCACGCCCACCAAGCCACACCCACAGAACCGGTAGTAAAAATGTTTGAAACCTATCACTGATGCATAACCAATATAATAACCAACTGGATCAGAGGGGGCGTGATTTCATGTGCTGCCTGCATCCTGCAGATGAGGCTTTGCTTGTTTGCATGGCCAAGTTTCTGGCATGCTGCGGCCAGATGCTGTTCCATGGATCAGGGGGTGGGGACCCCTGTATTAAGCTTTAGCTTTCCAATAAGGATACATTAGTATTGAAGGATACAATGCTGCCCTTTATACTTTAGGAATTTGCTGCAGCAAACGTTAGTGGGATGGTTTCATAGGTATACTTCCCACAGATATATTCTGTATGCAATTGGTATCAGATGAATATGGAAGAGCAGGGTGTGTTTCCATTTGAAAGGAGCATAGCAACAGCTGATCAAATAAGAAAAAAAAAAGCAAATCTGTTTGATTCTATGAATTCTGATGAATGCTTCAAGTTGTGGTATTTCTCATCTACGGCAAAATGGAACTTTTACACGTAGCTGAGAGATTCTTTCCTGGGCTATGAATTTCTCAAATAAACTTGATGAAATAATTTTTCGGTAATTCCAGAACTCATTGCTGAAGAGAAAGATTGTGCTTATGTTTAATGATGCTCAATAAAACGAAAGCAACAATTAAGAATAACAGAGAAGGCTTTCTTCCAGAAACAATAAATACGATGTAGATAAACAGTAGACTTTAAAATCAGTGTTTGCACTGGGATGGTTTAAAAGCAGAAGAGAGGTGGCAAGACTAAGGATTACATTTGGGAGTATTTCATGAATACCTTATCTCTTGTCCGTCAGTGATAAGCAAATAGTTTCATACCATTCCTGTCACATCATTACAGCCGAGAAAATAGAAACAATGAGATGACAAGTTGATTTGCAAGTTAAACCTTTTGCTGTTCTAAAGCGAATGTGCTTCTGGGTTAATTATAGGAAACTGATAAACTTGATCTCGTCCTCTGTGCCAAGATGTTGCAACATTTTTATGAATAAAGCTAATTTGGCCCAAGTGAGCTGGGTGCAGAAATAAAAACCAGATACCAATATCAGGAGGTTAATTTGCTTTCGGGAAGATAGGTGGGGGTGGGGGGAAGGGTTGCCTGTGAGTCAGCCTTGGCTCCTGGTAATTGTTTGGACAGGTTCCTGCAGTTTTCTTGGCAAGATTTTCAGAAGTGGTTTGCCACTGCCTCCTTCCTAGCACTGAGATAGTTTCAGACCCAAGGTCATCCCGATGGCTTCATGCCTAAAATGGGAATAGCATTCAGGTTTCCTGTTTTCCAGCCTGGTGCCTTAACCACTTCACCAAACAGGAGGTTATATATCAATGTAATCTCTCAAGAGAAATCAGATTGTCAGATTAGATGGCGCAAAGAACAGGAGTTTTCACAGCAATACAGTAATCCCTCTTCTATGGAATCCCTGCTCAATGGCTGTTCAATTCACCCCTTCATTTAAAATGGCTTTAAAGATCTTTTTGTTTGTTTGTTTGTTTGTTTTCAAGAAGCTTATATCTGATAAGGTTTTATTGGAAGTATTGCTGGAAAATAATTTCAGTCCTAGAATCACATCTGGAAATATGTATATTTTAAACTCTATAGGTTTTAAAGTGTCATTATCACTGTATTCCAGAAACATTTTAATTTTTAAAAAAGGCATTTAAAGCCCCATAAGGCAATTTTACACTAAATGAAGATGTTTTATCTTTAAAGCTGCAGAAGCAGCCAATACAAAAACCAATGTAATATTGCCCAAAGAGGGCCATTTTTTAATGGCATCACGTTATTAGAATGAACTTGGAAAAATAGATCATAATCTGAAAAAGTAATCAAGTGGTACCAAGAAAAATGCAATTTGGAAAATGTTTGATTCTGTACTAACAGTTTTATATAGGAAAGTTCCCTTTAGATTAAGGGAAGAGGGGGCTGTTTAGATCATAATGTATGTTACTGAACTATATTCTGAAACTATGTTGTGGTTTTAGTGACTGTATTTACGTGACACTTTACAACAACCTGGTTCAAAGTAGAAATAATCTCATATTTATTCATTTCAGACTGTGAATGTAAGGACAATTTGGGAGAAATATTTACTGAAATCAGGTTGCTTCTCAGTTTGTTTGCTTAAGACATTTTTCTTTATGAGGACTGTGCCTGTGTAAGAGTGTGGATTTATACACCTATATATACACAGAACCCATAATTTTGTTGCCTTATTGTCAGGAGTGGCCACACAGGTTAAACAGCTTCTTTTTAACCAATATAGAATCCTACAAAACTTGTTTAAGCAGAAAAGATTAAATATATAGACATCAAGGGAAGATCTCTCCTTCAGTCACATATTTTGAAGAAATTGTAGTGATAAAGAATCTAATCTCTCGGTCATGTGGAAAAATTTCATCAATGAGTATTTAAAAAAATACTCCTTTCTTATATTTTAATAAGGTGGCTATTTATGAATATTAATAACACTCAAAATTCTTGAGTCTATGTTTATTAATTGAAAACAAAATACGTACCAAAATAGAATCAAAGCTAATATTAATGCATTTTAGTTCATCCCTGGGAAAATGAAAATTAAAAAGCTGATATTGACAATATTATCACCTGAGACCACTATACTCAGCAAATTCTAATTTTCAAAACTGTTTGCAAAATTGTATTGATGTTTCATGAGTAAACGAAAGAGTTGCATCTCCTGGGTTTGCTCCTTCTCTCTTTTCAGCACATTACCTATATTATAGTAGAGTCAAGGCAGGATCAGCAACTGGAACAACAGATGTCATCTTTTATTTATTTTATTATTTGTTAAATTTATTTGCCACCTATCTCGCCATGGGTCTACTCTAGGTGGCTTAACAATAAGAAAAATGAAAGGAGTGTAAATAGGAGTAAAATAATAGAACAATAATATGAACAATGACGAAGGAACACAACGAGAATAATACATCAATAGGATAACTGAAAAGGTGGGTGAATGAAGAACAGAAAGCGAAATGTGGGGGAGGGGGAAGCAGAGTGTGCAATTCAGGCTGGAATTGTTTTCTACAACTGAGGAGGCAATAGTGGTAAAAGGAACAAAAGTGGAACTTATCAAATGGAAAAGTAATACATGGTATCTGGATTGTTATGAGACAAAATAAAGTAGTGCATGAAGCCAAAAAACAAAACAAAACACCAAGCTGAGGACATATGAGGATAGTTATGGCCTCAACACAAGGGAGAAGAAGACACCACTAAATACTGCACAACATAATACAGTATATCCATGTCCAAAATTCACATAATAAATAGCTCTCACCCTCAGTGAAACAATTATAAGAAATATCAGAGCAGCACTTGTGTTCTTCTGTCAGAACAAAAACAAGAGGTCTTCTGGTACCTTAGAGCAGTAGTTCCCAACCTTTTGGGTACCAGGACCGGTTCCATGGAGGGCGGTTTTCCCGTAGACTCTGTGTGTGTGTGTGTGTGTGTGCACGCTGCCTGGATTTGATGTGTGCATGGATGGACCTTCGCTTCATTTTCCAGATGCAGACAGAGTACAAACCTGAGCTTATAAGGATTCTAATATTTTCCAATGTTTCATATTTGTTATATTAATCTATTTTCCATTCAACATATAGCAGTATTGTTAGAAAAATAGTACAGTGATATTTTGTCATACAAGTATACCAATTAACATTTCTTAAAAAGTTCTTTAGCCTACCACTGTCAGAACGGGACAATTCGCCACAGCCAATATGCTATGGCCAACTCACCATGGGACAATTCGCCATGGACAATTCGCCCTGGGAAAACTTATCGCAGGCCAATTCAACAATTTTATTACATTATTTTTAAAAAAATTAAAAATTATTTTAATTTTTGTCGTTCACATTTCATTTTGTTCCCTCCTTTTGCATCCTTTCTTCAATGATTCTATTTCACCATTTCTTCATATTAAGTAACTTTTGTCCCTCAGCAATTTGTCGCGTAGCAAGTTGGCCATGGTGAATTGTCCCTGTGGCGAGTTGGCCATGGCAAGTTGGCTGTGGTGAATTGGCTGTGACTTGTTTGACTTGTTATGAGAAATTATGTTTGGAACAGTTTTTTATCATATAGAGGTAGTCCTTGACGTAGGTCACAATTGAGCTCAGAATTATGGTCATAAATCTTGCCAGTCATTAAGTGGCTCATTACGTGACTGCAGTCAGTTTTGCAACCTTTTTTGCAATGGTTGTTAAGCAAATGCCATGGTGGGTAAGCGAATACTACAGATGTTAAACAAACTCATTGTACACAATGGGCATTTTTTGTCGGAAACTGGGAGTAAAAACATAGTAAATCACAGTCATGAAACTGGCAAACAGCCATAAATGTGGGAGAGTTACCAAGCTCTCAAAATGCTATCACATGACTGGGGGAGGGGGGCAGCCATCGGAACTTTAAAACCAGATTGTAAGTAGTTCTGGGGAGCTACATTGTAACTCAAGTTCTGCCTGTTTTGATGTAAAAGCATCATGCATTACACAGAGGGGGGGAAAAGAGCTTACTCTCAATAACATTAAGTTGTATTTCTCATGCAAATCACAAATGAGCAAAGTTTCTAAATGACTCGATTAAATATAAAAATTATTTCATGAACACTGCTGGAAGTGTGTAATCTTTTGCAGGGGTGGGGTAGATGGTAGAGTTAAAGAGGAAAGGAGTTAATAAATAAATAATTTGTCTGGAGCCAAACAAAATGGAGAAGGTAGGCAAGGTTTTAGTAAAGGCCTCTCCTGCATAGCTTTTACATAAGTGACACAATGCCATTTTGGATTCATAGAAGGTCATAATAAACTCTCTCCACAAATTACACCACCATTTTAAGAATGAAACGTTTAAACCATTCCTTTGACTTGTGTCTACACTAATAACAGAGTTTTACATTTGGTACTTTCTGAAGAGTGCATATAATCAAAACAATAGGCAGGTTTTCACTGGATGTATAAACAGCTGCTTAGAGCAAAACCTTGAGTATTACAGAAAGCCTGCAAGATAATGATTGGTTATGTAAACCCAGCTAGACCATGCAAATCAGGCAATGGAAAGCTAAGAGAGAGCACAGCCTACTTATCATGTCCTGTCACCATCACTTGCCCATCTAAAGTCTATTTAAGTGTACTACCTTTCCTTCCAAACTTCAGGTTTTGTTTCATTCATCTGTTCTAAGTAATACTAATGCCAATGTTTTAATCAGCATATACAGTAGGTACATGATAATGGGGGCATTGATAAACGGTGGAAAAATACTGAAAGAAATGGAGTAGGAAATGAACAGGGCTCTTAAGAATTCAGCAGTGAGAAAAATATAATTTTTCAAACAAATTTATCCATGAACCGAAATACATCCCCAAAGAATCCAAGAAAGCTTTTTGCTTTCACTCAGTGCCTCAGATTGAAAAGTATCAAGGAAGTTGTTAAGCAATTCACAGGCCACAATAGTCTATCTAATGTATTATAGGTTAATGCAAGGTTAATTACAAGATGCATCCATTATAGCAATCATGAACACTTCGGTCAAATATCAACTTGGATGAAGAGGTGGGGGAGACACAACTAACTCAAATATGCCCTTTCTTTAGTCTATGATAAAATAGGTGTATTAACATTTTAAGATGTCACCATAGCCTATATGATTCCAATGATCTGATCTGATCATGGAAAGAAAACGTAATTATAGCTTATGGTAATAATTAATACAGTTTTCTATATTTATATTTTAGATGTATAAGGCCATCCAGCTCAACAATATTGCTGGGCAACAAACAAAAACAAATACATAAAAGAAATATCAAGGGAAAGAAACATATACACTACTCAAAATGGGCCTTATACTTCATTTCCTAATCTATCTCAGAGCTTGGGGGTGGGGGGAGGGAAATAAAGGATTGTTTAAAGCAGCAAACCCCAACCTTGCAGCTTGGCAGTTCAGTTGGGGGGTGAGGGGAAGAGGGGAACCAGGCTGCACGAGCCGGCACACGTGCACAAGTTGCAGGACAGCGCACACACGGATGCAGCTCGACTTGTGCAAGGGAGAGGGCCCCCCTGGTTTAAAGTTTGCAGTGTTAGGGCTATTCAGACCTCAAGGGGTGATATTTGTATTAATTTTAATTCCTATTTTTTTCTAACAGCTGTTTAACTTATTAATTTTTATAATATTTATAGCCAGCCCCAGTAATAACGGACTATAGGTAAGCCCTAATGAAGTAAAACAAAACCATTCAAAACAAACATAAATCATAGAAATCAGTAGTAAAACTTGGTACATCAAAAACATTGATCATGTGACTTAAGTGCCAAACTACTGCTTGAACTGTGTTGCTTTAGCTTATTTTTAAAGCATTTGTAGAGGAGGGTGCATTCATATCATCAAAATGTTCTCAAATATTTGTACATTAACACTCTTTAACACTTCCAACCTTGAATTTTGGAAAACTGCTCCTACCCCCAAGACTGACTTGGATAGTGTTTCTTACCTTTTGCTGGGACTTTTGTGCTTTATCTTTGGCTTGGCTTTCAACAAAGATAAGGGTGTAGTTGCATACAACTAAATTACAGCTTAACAAATGACCCTCTGGCCTAATAGGCATGTTGTGTGAACTCATAAAAATTGGCTCATTCAGTGAATCTTGAGTAAGCATGTTGTACAAGCAAAGCTTATATCTCTACAAGCTACTGGCTGCTCCAGAAACAGGACAGTGTTAACTGAACTTGGGGCAGGTCCCCAAAAGGCTTCCTAATGTCTTCCTAGCATTACCTAGCATGAAGTTATCATGGACAGCACAGAAAGTCCTTGTTTAATGACTGTCTTGTTTAACAACCATTTGCTATTATGACGGTGATGGAAAAAATGACTTTGTGGCCAATCCTCACCTTTATAACCTTTACAGGTCTGTGACATAAGGTCATAACACACAGTAGCAGTTTCAATTAGTGACAGTTTCACTTAGTGACCAACTTGCTGATCTCAATTGCATTAAACAAAGACTACTTGTACACAAAATTATGCTAATTTTGCTTATCTTCATTACTGGTCACTGTTACATCAATCAAATGATTTCCTTTTTAAGATTTTACCCTATAATACCAGTTTAAATATAAAATGCATTATTTTCCGTATATGCTGGGAATTTCTGATCTGTCACAATATTTGGAGACATGGAAGACATGGACTTTGGAGACATGAAGACATGGACTACCATGGTTTATGGTTTCACCTTTGCATGTTAATAGAGCCAATGGCAGTGAGCAAAAATAGAAAAATGTTTTCGGTTCCTGTGGTTGTAGTTTATTTTCAGAGGGAATATTTAACTTTCCCCACAAATACTACAATTGACCTGCAGGTTGGAATAGAACATTTGGCATCCTGTTTAATACATATAAATCATACACATGCATCTGTCCACATTGAAAACACCCATTCCTTCTAATAAACTTAGTGGAGGACAAGATATTGGCAAGTTCACCAGCCATTTATCAGAAAGCACACAGACACACAAAAAATGTCTGGGGTCTATAGCACACTATAAACTAACCATATTGGCTCTGTTTGCACAATAAAAGTTATATCTGTATGACACATTAAATCTATTATTTCCTTAACCTAACCTGATTTATTCATTCCCATTTTTTCTGCATTTGTATGACACATTGAACTTTGCAGAGTCCTCGACTTGCGACCAGAATTGAGCCCAAAATTTCTGTTGCTAAGTGAAATATTCGTTAAGTGAGTTTTACGACGTTTCTTGCCACAGTTAAGTGAATCACTGCAGTTGATAAAGTTATTAACCTGGTTATTAAGTGAACGTGGCTTCCCCATTGACTTTGCTTCTCAGAAGGTCGCAAAAGGGAATGACGTGATCCTGGTACACGGCAAAGGGCTATATCTCCTTGAGCGGACAGGGGATGTTGGGGAAAAAAAGTTGGTACCTCTGCATGGAGTTGGCCTTGAAGACAATTCAGAAAAGTGGGGCTCACGTTACATCACTGCATTGACTTTCAGTTTCTTTCCAGATATGATTCAAGGTTCTAGTTAATCATTTTTAAAGCTTGAATGGCACAGGGCAAATTATTTGTAGGACTGCCTCTCCCTGGGGGTATCTGCCTGTTCCACTAGGTCAGATAGGATAGGTCCTCTCCAGGTTCTTCCTCTTAAAAACTACCATTTAGTGAGAACTAGGCACCACAGCTTCTCAGTAATGCTCTCTGCACTTCCCCAAGATCTAGCAGGCCCCTACCTTCCTAGCTTTCTGAAAATTCTTGATGATCTGGCTTTTCCCACAAGTTTTGGGTAGTGTGAGACTAAAGCCAAGTAAAGTTATTGAGAGATACATGGGGATGTGTTGCGCTTGGGAGATTGCATTGGAAGATTCTATGTTGATTTTTCTTTTCTTTTTTCCTGTTTTATTATGAGCTGCTCATGATTATGTTGCATATGATGACCAGAGTTATAAATCTTAGGAAGGAAGGAAGGATATTGCTTTTGGGCCATGTAAATTACCATGTGGGATGAAATAATATCTTATTTTTGTTAAGACAGACTTGCGATTACCAGGTCATTTATTTTAGAAGACTGCTGTTATCTCATCTTCCAAAATTACCACACCCTTTAATAACAATACATATTTCAAGCAAGTGTAGGCTTTCTTTAGCCAGAGAAAGGAACCCTGGGAATCTTTTCCTCCAAGAATGAAAAGATGCATTATGACTCTGTCCCCAGATATTTGTAAAGAGCACAAACAAATATATTTGATCAAATATTTTAATACATCCCTATACTGGGTTGTTAACAGTGAGAAGGCGATTTTATGACGTACAAAATTATGCTTCTAAGTGGGTGTTAGGAAAAAAATCCACAATTTGGTATCCCCTCTAGTTGTTGCATTAGAATTCCCATAATCTCCAATAAATCACTAGTTATTCCAAGTGGATAAATGCTATATCTGTTCATTAGTCCATTACAGGGTGAGTCACTAGCTTTAGGCAGCTAAAGCAGCAATGTGTTAGTAATTTTATGGAATATTTATGATCTTGAGATAAAATGAAAAAGACTGATATAATCTGAAGAAAGACCAGAGAATGTTTACTGTTGAGTAAGGAGAGATAGCTGTGGGATTTGTCTGCTTCAATTTTCAAATTTATTTATTTATTTTTATTTTATCGTATTTATATGCTGCCCTTCTCCCATAGGACTCGGGGCGGCTCACAAGATAAAACAACACAATAAAATGTTATTAAAATAATCCAATTTAAAATCCCCAAGTAATTAAAACTCCCGGCAGATCAGGGAATTTGCTGAAAAAGCCATATCTTCAGGTCGCCGTGGAAAGTGCGGAGGTCAGGGGCCATCCGGAGCCCAGTGGCTAACTCAGTGGGTACCCAGTGGGTAACTCAAAAGATAAAATAATTTATCTTTTGCTGTTTATACCTTGACTGTTTAGTTTTCTTTAAATGAGAGACTAAATGATTTTTAATTTCTTTTTCTTGATTGTGGTGCCAAAAAATATTTGCCCCCACGTATATATCAGATATATATACTAATCATTCCTGACTCCAAGGGGCGGTGCTCATCTCAGTTTCAAAGCCGAAGACCCAGTGCTGTCCGAAGACGTCTCCGTGGTCATGTGGCCGGCATGACTAAACACCAAAGGGGCACGGAACACTGTTACCTTCCCACCAAAGGTGGTCCCTATTTTTCTATTTGTATTTTTTACATGCTTTTGAACTGCTAGGTTGGCACAAGCTGGGACAAGTAATGGGAGCTCACCGTTATGGCAGCACTAGGGATTAGAACCGCTGACCTTTTGATCAACAAGCTCAGTATCTTAGCCACTGCGCCACCACATCACTACCATATATCACATAGGAATGGGCTTTTAGACAATCAGTTTGGAATCTGTAGGAATAGTGCTTACACATTTGTGAGGGTGGCTTTTTTTTTTTAGTTAATACTCAATCTGCTATTCATGGCTTCATTTTAGAGTTTACTGATTTATCTGGTATGTATTAGTCATAGTGTGCAATTTGAAAAGCATGAAAATATATATTTAACTTCTCACCACAAAGTTGTTTAGAGCAATGATATTAATGCTACAGCTTGAATACAATGAAGTTGTTATTTTGCTCAATAGATGTGAGTTTGGTTGCAAGTTTGATGGCGTTGATTCACAAACTCTAGAATCATTTTGCAAATGAGCATATAGATTTTCCTTTTTTAAAAATAAGGGAAATTAGTAAAATCTTGTGCCTACTCAGAAGTAAATCTCACTGTTTTCAATTATATTTACTTTACAACAAGTAAGCATAAACTTTTGGTAATTATGTAGGAACAGTTCAAATAAATAATTTAATTGTATTCAATTATTCTGCCCCAATAACATTTCTGAATCAACATAATCAAAATTTGGAGTCCTACTTAAATAAAATAAATATGCTTAAATTCCTTTCTTTTGCATGATTTATTTGCTTTCTGTTCACCCTACTAATGCCTAATTTTTGAACCTGGATTAGTTGCTCAGCTTCCTTTACAAAGGTTCTTAAGTTTATACATACTGTAGCTTGTTCACATATTTAAACAGGCATGCAAATATTTAAACCAGCATTCTATGATTTCCATTGGCTCAAAGATTAGGCGAGGCTTTGTGTAGTGCACTAAGTGCTGCACTCTGATCATAGGGAAAAATCAAGGCTTTAAAAAAAAAAAGGTTTTAGCACTTGGGATTGGGTAGAAGTTAATATGTACTGTCAGCAGCTACTAGGCATGAGGAGGATGAACACTACATGCCTGTAACTCTTTACAGCAGCTGCCTTATGTTCCAGAAAGACATGGCTGCTATAAAGAGCTGAAGACAGGTTTATGTAATCTGATGAGCTCTGAAGCACTTTCAAAACATTGAATCCAAAATGTTAACCATCCTAAATTTTATAAAGTAAAAACTTATTTTTTTTAAAGACTATATAAAATTAAATTCTACTGCTGGGCTAGGCTTACTTTGTAATACAGAAGTAATCTCCCAAAGCAATGCCAATCATTCAGGGACTCCCCCAGAGATCTATTTTGTCTCATATGATAGGAAAAGGTAAAGATGAAGAGAGGGGAAATTGTATTGCCAAATATGGGTAAGAAAATGTGCTAGGAACAACGACTATATATCAGAAAAAGCTCAGAATCTGGTAAAAAAGGAGAATTTGAGGGTAAAATTTTTATTTTTTGAAAGAAAAGAGGGTTCAGTAAAGTCAACAATATCAACAAATTGATATCCTATCACTATCCATGATATACTATGTGAAAGAACCACAGACCTAAGTACACTGGCACTAAGCAAATGAATTAACAATTTGTAAGCTATTTTAGCCATACTGCTAAATTTATTCCAGAAAAACCAGTTCCACAAGTAGCATAGTTGTTTCTGTTCTTTTCTGTTTTGTTTTGCAAATGTAGATTTAGAATATAGTATTAAAGGCCTATAATTCAGTGACCCAGACACCTAAATTTTGATGTCAGCTAAAATTCTACATATCAGCGTTCCTTATCTGCAACATTTAGTCTGATTGCACAATGCTGGATAATTATCAGACTAAATAGCAAATATTTGTGATGAACAATGTAAATCCTAGGTAAGCTGAATTTACATTAAAAATTATTTTGAGAATACCTACGACTGAGAAAAAATTTGCATCATGACATAAATGGCACAGAAAACGTTACTGAGTACTAGTTTTTTAAAATCTACTTTTTGGATCAGTTAGTGTGTCCAGAGTAGGTCATTTTACCCACTATCAATCCATCACATTTTTCTCAACAAGGAGAAAATGGCACTTATTTCCTTTTTAAAAAATAATACATATTGTGTTCTACAAATCCAATACCTCTGGCTAAAGATAATAGTATTTTAAATATTATTCTACCTGGCCTATGCAAAATAGTTTATTAAAAACACACTGTAATAATTGAATAAATAAATACACATGTAAATAATAACAATGACAGCTCCTTGACTTTTATTTTTTTGGTTTTAATAATTTCAGATACAACTATTATTTGAATTGAACTTTCAAAGTTCTAATAACTTTGAAGACAGTTATTAATGCCTTTTCTGAGTTTTTATTGCAGAAACAAACAATTGTTCAAAGAAAATTCAACCATTTCTGTAAGGTAGAGGGTTTTTCCCCTGTAATTCTATCTAATAGAATCCTCCATATCATATACCATTTTGTTCCAAAAAGCTGTTTACCTTCCCCTCCCCCGCAACCACTGCCCACCAAAAAACCTAAAGGAAATGGGGGTTTTAAGGGGTTGTGATTGGTCAAAATTGAGATACTCTTAATTTGCAAAAATACTTTCTTTCAGATAAAACCATCAATTGATACACCTTAGAGCAGAGCTGTTAAAACTCGTGCCCCGCGGGCTGGATGCGTCACACGCTGGCCACGCCCAATTTAGCAAAGGGGGAAAAAGCCACAATATGTCATGTAACGCTGCCATGAGGTCACAAGTTTGACACCCCTGGCTTAGAGCTTTTCAGTATGTTGGAGCATATTCATTTTAACAATAAATGTTATTATTTCATTATTTTGGGAGGAGGCAATCTAGATATATTTTATGAAATTCTACCTTTGTTGTAGAAACCTTTCCTCAACCATGAAACGTGTGCATGAAACAAATACAGGTGTTTTTAAGATAGCATAGTTGTTAAATTGTTATCAACGGCCAAAATTACTATGGAGTCTATTAGATACTGCTAATGTCTATCAATATAATTTCCCATTATCATTCAATTCCTGTCAATGTATAAGCAGATGACTAGGGTTAAAAGATAAAGCATAACTATGCTCTTCCTTTGACAATGTCCTATTATTTGAACATTCATTTTAAGAAAAATAAGAGAGACAAGATGATAAACATCTCACAGTTTCTAAGAGTGACTTATTTGCAGAACTGTTACTAAAGGTTTAAAATATAATTAGAATACCTTCATTGGTAAAGGATTTCTGACTAATCTCATCCCAAATCAAATACAATTTTAACTACTTAGTAGTATTCAGCAAACGTTTAATTTTCCTGTACAACAATTAAAAAGAGGAAATTAATTAGATTACAGGGAACTCTTACGGGATTTGAGTAAATCAATGTAGACTTTTGACTTTCAAGCAATAGTGAATAGTTGCTTTCAAGCAATAAGGATCTTTTCTCTGCTGCATTTAAAATGGAAAGGTCTTGTTTTTTTCTCATTGTTCTGATCTTCATCATCAGCAAAGTTGTCATTTCTAGGCTTAGATTTTCCTTATTTTCCAAGGACCTGAGGGAAAATATAGTCATAACAAGGGTAAAGATAAGGTGCACACCACTAGCATTTAACTGGAACTGGTAGCTTATGCTGATAACAACGTATGTATCTAGCTATTATATGAATGTGATGCACTTGAGCTCTTTCATTCTGGCTGGTTATGTGAAAATACATGGTAAATACCTTGTTGTGGCCTCTTCAAAGGCACATGACTGTATGCCAAGTTCTTAAGCATAGGCCTCAGGCAAAACTCTCCCCTGCCCTGACTCATGTGGAGGGCTGCAGTGGAACCAATTTATTCAGCTTTGAGTCAAAGGGAGTTTGATATACCTGACATATGATTAAAAATACAGTGAAAACACTTAAACGTATCAAGCAACCGTGCAGTCAAAACAATACTGAATATTAACTGTTTTGATATCTCTACAATAAAATCCCAACATTTTCAAATATATTTGGATGAGAAAGAAGGCAGAAGATTAATTGGTGATATATCTTTGCCACCGTTATTATTTTAACCATTTAGTTGGGTCTGACTCTTAGCGATGTTACAGGCAAGTGCTCTCCATGCTACCCTGTCAAGCACAGCTTCTTTCAATTGTTTGATGTTCATCTTTGTATGTGCCACTACTTTGCCCAATTAAAAAAAAAATCTACCTAGTTTTACACTCCAGTATAGGAGGGAATCTATGAAAAGTCTTTTTAAAACGATGACCTAGCATTTATTTTATGGGAAAGAAATTGGTTGCTATCAGAAGCACAAGCTTAACAGAAGACAAAAGGACAATTATCAAGAAATTGGAAATAAATCCTGTGCATCCATAAATGAATTCTTTGCAATTTATTATGTAAAAAGCTCTCAGGATAATGCTTTCCAAAATCAATGCATTACAGGTCTCCACATCCCGGAACACATACTGTATTTTTCAGACTATAAGACGCTCCAGACTATAAGACACACCTAGCTTTTGGGGAGGAAAACAAGAAAAAAAAATCTGCCTCTGTCTCTGCCTCCCAGCAATTTGCCTCCTTGCATCAAACAGCAAACAGACTGGTCAGCTTCAGCACAGCCTGATTTAGCATGAGCAGCTGATTGGCGGTTGGATCTGCCTCCCGGAATACTGCCTACCAGCTGTTCCAGGCTGTGGGGATTGTCACCCTCCATAGCTGCTATTGCCACCATCACCTATCACCGCTTCCACATGGCTCCCATTTTCGGCCTCCTCGCGCCTCATTTTCAGTCTCTGTGCGCCCTGTTTTCAGGCCATTCCAGGTGGTGGGGATTGCCTATACCCGCTGCCTGGAACGGGCCAAAAATGGGGCATGCAGAGGCTGAAAATGGGATGCATGGAGGCTGAAAACAGGACGTGCAGAGGCTGAAAACAGGATGCACGGAGGCTGAAAATGGAGGCTGCGATGGTCAGCAAAGGGGGGTGGCGATCCCCGCAGCGTGGAACAGCTGTTAGGCAGTATTCAGGGAGTATTCAGGGAGGCCGATCCAACCGCCAATCAGCTGCTCATGCTAAATCAGGCTGTGCTGAAGCTGACCAGGCCTCCCATTACTGGGAGGCAGGGACCGAAGGGTGGGGGCCGGCGGGGCTCCGGCAACATTAGCTCTATAAGACGCACAGACATTTTCACCTACTTTTGGAGGGGGAAATGCATCTTATACACTGAAAAATACAGTAATTTTAAAGTTGATAATTGCAACATAAAATTTATATGATAAAATATAGAACATATATATTTCTCCAAGTCACAATAACATGGAACTAAATTCATTATTAATTGATGAACAATTGGTGCACAGATGGGACTCTTTGGAAACTCAAGCATTCCTGGAATTTGGCCAGTTTTTTTGCTTAGAGAAATCCATTCTTAACTTTTCTATATTTGTATAACCATTTTATTAATTTGATAACAATCAAGTAATCAAATTAATGAGTTGGCATTTGTTTAACCTGACTTTATATCAACAGACTTTAATTACTCAGTACTTAAAGATATAGACCCAGAACAATGATAGAAGTGACTGGAACTCAGAATTCCAAGTCATACGTCTAAGAAAGGATCATAGTTAACTTAAACATACCACTGATTACTTTGTTAAGCAATTTAATCATTTGGACTTTCAATCTGCCCTCTAACAAATGTAAATAATTAAATTGGGTACAAATGACTATAGGTTTTTCTACTCTCTCATTTACTGTTGAAGGTGATGACTCATTCTACAAACATGCCCAGAGGAAGGGCATGTATATCATCTTGCTTACATACATGCTCATTCATTAGGTAGCTAATGGCTAAGCATGTATGAAACTTCAAAAAAGTCAGTCCCTCAGCTGCTTTTTTTATTATATTGCTTGTGCATCTGTGAGCATTAACACTTTATTCAGTTTTTTTGGGGGGGCCAAGGCACCTGCTGCCTATCCATTTCCCACAGTAAGACTAAAATAAGCTTTCTGAAGTTAATCAATACGAAGTACCAAATCAGTTTATTCTATATATATTAGGAAATCTGGAGTATTTTCCACTTTGTAGACCAGTCTTATTTACTTATATGTTAAATTGGTAATGAGGACCCAGATTGTTGGGGATAATATGCTGATACTGTAAACCGCTTAGAGAGGGCTGTAAAGCACTGTGAAGCGGTATATAAAACTAAGTCCTATGGCTATTTTACAGAAGTAGGAGCTACACTTTATAATCATCGCATTCCAAAATTGCATATTTTTTCATGAAGGATTTCCTGTATTTTTTTTCTGAAATTCTTTCTGTTTTAGGAAGAAAGCAGGCTTGATCAAGAGAAAAAGTAACATCAAATGACCGCCAGAACTTCCCCGGCCTATCTTGGGTTCAATGAAATTATTAAATCCTGGGACATTAAAAGCACGCATTCAGCAACAGACCTCACTAAATTCAACCGGATTAACCGGACAGGTGTAGTGAGGATCGTCGCCAAGAAATTTCATTCCACGGTCTATTCCAAACCAGACTTTTCTTGTGGAAAAATAATGGAAATGGATATGCCCAACAACTCTGAATAAGGTTCCAGCACAATTAAAGAGACTACTTTAAACTCAAGTCCAGCACGGTCCGGTTCTCCACATTGTGCCTGTTTTATTCTCCAGCGACTCACGGCAGGTTGTTTGCAAGCAGCCTTTCCGGGTCTTTATAGAACCTGAGCGACTGAAAACAAAAACAAACCCGAACGTTCACTCCCAAGCGCTTTTTATCCGCAACCTCGTCCTCCATGCAGACCCAGCCCCTTTTCAGTCGCCACCCTTTCATTGTTCCTCGCAGCCTTGCCCGGCTACCGAGCGACTCTCCCTTGTCCACGCGGATTTCAAACTCAACGCCCTCGAGTGCTAATTCCTCCTCTTACATAGAGACACACGCGCACGCACACACACACACAAACCCAGACGCTGAGGGAGGGAGGGAGGTGGGAGCGATAGGCGTTCAGCTGCTTTCCCAGCGCGCCCTCGCCCGCTCTTGACCTGACATCGGCGCGCGGATGCTTTCCTGGAGGTGCGCGCGCAAAGGACCGGGGGGGGGGAGGGGAGGAGGTGAGAGGCGTTTGTGACGCGCTCGTGATAGAACGGCGGAGCGGCCGCGCGCACGAAACGGTGTCTGTGAGCTTCTCTCTCGCTCTCTCTCTCTGTGAGAAAAGGCGGGGAGGAAGGAAAGGAGACAGCCGGGGCGGGGAGTGAGGCGGCGGCGTTGTTCCGTGAGGCAAAGGAGAGACGCTGCCGAACAGGAAGCGCTGCCACCGAAACCTCAAGATCCTCTCGGGGTGCCCTGCGCTTTTGAAGCGAAGGGGGCAAAGTCTGGGCTTTCGTTGAAGGAGGAGGATTTGCTCGGCGAGGGGCGGCACCAAAAGGACTGGTTGCCCTGCTTGCCTTTCCTTCACCCACACCGCTTTTTTTTTTTTTTTGGTGGGGAGAAAAAAAAAATAAAAAAACAACCCACCCCCAACATATTCACCGGGAACTCCGTTGCCGGGCCGTCACGGGCCCTCCCGTTCGTGTCGGTGGCTGCGAGAAACCCGGAGGACGGCCGAGAAGGATGTCGGGCGGCGGCGGTGGTGGTGGTGGTGGCGGTGTTGGTGTCGGAGGAGGTAGCCGCGAGGAGGAACGGCGCAAGCTGGCCGATATCATCAACCACTGGAACGCGAACCGGCTGGACCTGTTTGAGATCAGTCCCCCCACTGAGGTGAGAGAGGGAGACGGAGAAATACGAGAAAGGTTGTTTTTCCTGACGGCCTCCCCCTCCCCCCCCCGGTCTTTTCCGCCTCAGGAGGTGGAGAGGTAAACGGCTGTTGTTGCTGGCCGCTTCCCCCGCCTCCCCCGCCTCCCCCACCTCAACATGCCCCAACTCTCTCTCTCTCTCTCTTCCCCCCCCTCCCCATCTTCCCGTCCTGCGGACGCCTCCATCCTCGCCGAGGGGAAACTCCGCCCCTTCCCGAGGTGAGAGACCCGGCGGCTTCCCGGGAAAGAGGTCCCCTTTCCTTCGCGTACATTGTGCCGGCGCGTTGGGGTGCAGGAGGGACTGGGGGGTGGGGGAGGATCTGGATTTTTGCTAACGTTCCCCCCCCACCTTTTTTTTTTTTGATTAGAAAGTGACCGGCCTCTATGAGGGCCTCGGTCGTTCTCGGCAGGGAATAATCTACTTGTACCTGACCCCACGTCTCTTAATGCTTGCAAAATTGCCAGCCGTCGTCATTTCCACCCGGCGGGGAAAGGATTTCGGGTTGTAAAGAGAAGGACAGCGTGCCCTGGCTTTACCGCTTCCCCCAAGGACCCCGTGGTCGTGATTATCCAGGCACACCCACCCCCGATTCCCCAGGGTTTTGGTGTTTTTTTTTTTCCTTCCTTCGCTTTGCCGTTCCTGTTACAGGCCTTGTCCAGCCACTGCAATCCCCGGATCAACCTTGTGTTTCCTTTCAGTGATTCCCCAACTAGCACTTCCTGACTCCCTTCCCCCTGCACTTTTTCCAATACAGGTAGTGCTCAACTTATACGATCACAATTGAGCCCAAAATTTCTGTTGCTAAGTGAGACATTTGTTAAGTGACTTTTGCCCCATTTTATGACTTTTTCTTGGCCACAGTTGTTAAGTGAATCACTGCAGTTGTTAAGTTAGTAACATGGTTGTTAAGTGAATCTGGCTTCCCCATTGATTTTGCTCATCAGAAGGTCGCAAAAGGAGCTCACATAGCCCCAGGATGCTGCAATCATCATAAATATGAGTCAGTTGCCAAATGTCTGAATTTTAATCATGTGACCAAGGGGTTGCTGCAATGGTTGTAAGTGTGAAAAAACGACCACATAAGTTACTTTTTTCAGTGCCATTGTAACTTTGAAATGTCACTAAACATACTGTTGTAATTTGAGGACTATTACCTGGCTGAGTCCCAATAAACACCCTTTCTAAGTAATGTGTTCTAATTTCCATAGAAGCATGATTTAAGAAAGTGCACATAACAGGGCTCTTATTCCTTTTTAGAAATCTCAGGTTAGGATCAATAGAAAATATATCAGGATCTTTTAGACACTTAAAAACAGTTTCATGCAGTACATTTGTTTTGTAGTACATAATTTTGACAACCAATTTATTTCTATACTGATTATTTGTGTGTAGAGATAAACACTGAAAACATTTAATGTGTTTTATCACATTATCACATCAAAACATTTAATATATATAGACTAATTTGTTTAAATATACTGTCTTTTTAAAGTTAATTTTAAGAGGTTCTTTCAAAATATTGAAAAAAATGTTTTATTGGAAAGCTCAGTGGATAAATTTTTATTAAATCTCTGTTTAAATAGAAAAAAATTAAAAATAATTTTAAAGCCACACCTAATTGCTGGTGCTGTTATATTTTTAACTAGTTGTAAGTGTGTACAAGTCTGATATGAAAGATGATGTAGTCAAGAATTTTGAAAGATGTTTTTCCTTGGGCAAAACAGGACTATGATGCCTGCTTATTGAGTAGAGATTTGTCACATGCCTGTTCCCAAGATAACAAATGAAATTTGCATTTGACTGTGGTTGGTCTTCAGTTGTTAATGGAAGCCTTCTGATAATATAGAATACGTTAGATTTATTTTTTTAATAAATAGGTCAGCTTCAAAAAAGCAAATGTTCTTGTGTATACATCTGTTTAGTTAGTATTTAAATTATGTTTATCTCTCCAAAGATTTTTAAGTAAGCATATAGACATCTGAATCTGGTTGTTTTGGAGGAAAACACTTCTTAGTTTATTTTAAATACAAATCGGTTATGTGTGCATTGTTTATTTTTTCCTCACTATATGATAGGTTAGAGCTTTCAGTTTACAAACAGAAAACTGTGTTTTAGATTAGCAGTTCAAATTTTATTGTGATAATGCCTGCTCAAAATGTATTTTTCAAGTTAACAAATTTGGCACAGGTACATAAATTGTAATTCTCTGAGGAAATACCACAAGTAAGGGTGCAGTCTTTGGAGAACTTAAGTTCTTATTAAAAGTAACATTTAATGATGCACTTCAGTAAACAAAATAATTATTTAGGTTTCTTGGTTGCCTTTTCCCCTGAAACTCCAATAGTTGTGCAATTTGATTTTGTTTTGCTTTTCTAGAGCACAACAATGTTTTTAATTCTTCTGTATAGTCACCTTGTACATTTGTATTGCCAAATGCTTACCTAATGCAGCGGATATGTTAGATTAATATGTGTGATTACATCTGTACACTGGCCACCATTCTTTTGATTGTAGTGGTCTTCGCATGCTTGTATTTTTAAAAGAATACACTTAGCAACATATAATCATTTCAACATTTTATCTAATGGAATTTCTTTAAACTTAAGCCATACTGAACTTGCTTTCTTTAACATGAAAGTAGAGAAACACCTGTATTGTCATGGTAACCAAGTTATTTCCTGTTCTCTGTCTTGCACAGACTTCATGACTTCATTTTTGTTTGTACCTCATTTAATTCATGTATGCATAAATTATGTTCCTGGACCATAATTTTTATTTATTTATTATAAGTGCATGTAAGCAATATGCACTTATTGACAATATTATCTTGAACAATACACACACATACACACATGTAATTGATAACAATAGTAACAGTTAACAAAATAAAAGAAGCAACACCCATATATCCCAAGTACTGTACATATTAGTAATTTTTCTGAATATTAACAGCAAGAATGGGATCTTATTTTTGAGGTAACTACAGGTAGTTCTTGACTTACAACTACAATTAAGCCAAAATTTCTCTTACTAACTGAGACAGTTGTTAAGTGAATTTTACCCTATTTTGTGACTTTTCTTGCCGCAGTTGTTAACGGAATCACTTCAGTTAAGTTTGTAACACAGTTGTTAAATGAATCTGGCTCCCCCATTGACTTTGCTTGTCAGGACGTCGCAAAATGTGATCACCTGACCCAGGACGCTGCAACTGTCATAAATATGAACCAGTTGCCAAGCATCTGAATTTTGATCACCTGACCATTAGGGTGCTGTAACAGTTGTAAGTGTGAAAAACGGGCATGTCACTTTTTTATTGCTATTGATATTTTGAATGGTCACTAAATGAATGGTTGTAATTCAAAGACAACCTATAGTCCCATAGGAGAGAAGCCCTAGCAAAGAATATATGCTTCTGAATTCCTTGCAATATGCCACACCTAATGAGGACTCTAAAAGCACAGGCTCTCTATGGCATAACTTGCCTTTACCTAATCTTTCTCCTCCCCCAGCAGTTCTGTCCTATCTATTACAATTCACTTGATCTTCATCCTCCAGCATTTTTATTTATTACAGACAGTGAATGTATGTTGTGAAAAGCATAGTACAGTGTAGGCAATGTGTAGCATTCTGAATGTTGCTGAACTACAACTTTATTTTTCAACAGCATTTTATTTATACTTGTTGGATTGGTCACGATTGTAGGTCAACAATATGTGGGATGCTATTGACTGTTACCTACTCCCAGTGTTGTACTATTAGTGACATAGCACAGTGCTACTTTCAAAAGGGCTTCACAATTAAATATAGTACTGAATGATGCTGAATTACTTATTTTACAAAAATCAAAAGTCAAGCTTTTATATTTCACATAGAGATTTTCAAGTATTCCAAATTTTGTTCTTTGTATAGAGGTTTTACTTGGTGATTCTTATTATGTTCTAGAAAGGATAATTATATATTAAACTTATAGAAGTTAAAAATAAAAACTTTTACAAAGTATTTCTTAGGATGTTCATTGATAAATTGAATTAATTTATGTTTTTACAGGAAAGATAACTAACTCAGAACAAAAAAAGGCTAATGTTTTTTTTAAAACAAGGGAGAGGAAAGTATAACTTCCTAGATATTATTGAAGTACAATTTTTATCTCATGTTAGACATGCTGGATAAGGGTAATAGAGTTGAATAATATTTGGATGGCCTTATATTTTCCACTCCTGAAACAACTTACTGTATTTTTTGGACTATAAGACGCACCTAGATTTAGAGGAAGAAAACAAGAAGAAGTTTCTGGCCTCTGCGCATCCCGTTTTTGCCTCCCTGGCCCCCAGAATCACTTTGCAGGCCAAAAACAGGCCCATTTTTGGCCTCCCAAACCCTCTGTGCATCCTGTTTTCACCAAAAATGTGCCCATTTTTGGCCTGCAGAGTGCTTCTGGGGGCTAGGGAGGGCGAAAACACGACGCATGGAGGGTTGGGGAGCCCAAAAACAGGCTTGTTTTTGGCAAAATTGGGCCCATTTCTTGGCAAAAATGGGCCATGCGGAGCACTACAGAATGCTTCTGGGGGCTGGGGAGGGCGAAAATATGATGTGCGGACGGTTCTGGAGCCCAAAAATGGCTGTATTCGGTCTATAAAATGTACCGAAATTTTCACCCACTTTTAGGGGGGACCGGAAGTGCATCTTATACTCTGAAAAATACGGGGTGTGTGTGTGTGTGTGTGTGTGTGTGTATATATATATATATATATATATATATATATATATATATATATATATATATAAAAGAACTAATCTCAATATTCTTAAGAATTGACATACCTATCTGAAAAAGAAAAATGCAATAGGCAGAAATCTTAACAAACATACTCCATTGTTTCCTGCACTTTTTAAAATGTTTTACTTTAGATTTTCATCCTCTAGCTTTATGTTTTTATAAGTTGGATGGCAGGTAGCATTCAGTATGGACTACTACTCTTGCTGTTTAGGAAGTTCAAACAATAGATTTATCATACTTTCTTTTTCAGATTATTTTACAGGCACAAGATAACAGCAAAGCAGAACTCTATATTTAATGTTTATTCTTACTGGTACTACTGGTCAGGGCCCATATCAAATATTGTACCCAGTATTCTAGTTGGAACAGTTTTAGAGAAGATGGTTAAAAGAGTGAAGACCAAAAACTGAGAAGAAAGGCAATGAACATAATATTTTAGTCTTAAGAAAACTTGCAGAAAACTAAATAATATTGCACTTTTAAAGAAGTTTTTTATATAGAAGAATACTATCATTCATCTATTATCCACAATATTTATTGCTTAAGTTACAAGAAAGGTGGAGAGTAAAAGATCCATTTAATGTTAGGAAAAAAGCTTACGGAGAAAAAAAAACACAGTGTTTTTGCCAGATTTGGGCTCCATTCTTCCAGCGCATGGAAAGATTACTTTTCCCTGTATGGAGTGGAGAAGAAATTCCTTGGCATGCTGGGAGAATGGAACTCTAATCCATTGTCCCCCTCCACTTGCATCCTTCCCTGTCAGCTTTCCCATTGACTTTCTGGGGAAACTGGCACAGAAGATGGCGATCACATGATTACAGGGCACTAGGCAGCCCATTATAAATGCAGACAGGTTGCTAAATGCTGGAAATGTGGCCATATGACGGGGGTGGTGGTGGTGGTGAAGGAGAATCTGCACAATGTTTTATGATGCCCAGAAGTGCTTTATGGGCTGTAAAGGACCCATTCCGAGGCAGTCATGACTATGAATTGTGAAAAGACAGGTCATAAGTTGAAGGCTTTCCCAATATTTTCATTTTTATAAATATGGGGTTTTTTATTTGCTGACATATAATGATTATCATTACATTTGTATGTGCCTTCTCATTCCTTCCATTGTAAATGTCTTTTTAAACAAAATTTTAACCAAAAGAAAAAGACACAATTAAATATTTAACTTTTTTGTACTTCATGCCATAATAATAACTCTTAGCATAAATTTGCCATATGTTCTTCAGTAAATGATGTTCTTCAGTAAAAATCTGAGTCTCAAACGACTAGAAGCCTAATGATACTCCATTTTAGTATATTTTTAACTGTGCTTTTCTTGTGTTGCATATATGAGGCTCTAGTTCCACTGACATATCAGTACCCCTCTCCCTAGCTAATTGTTGATATTTGAAAGAAAGTGTGACTTGGGCAGCAAGCATGTTTTGATCTGTGAATGTCGAGAGGCTGCAGAGAATCATATGGTAGACCTTTGCTATCTACTCTTTGATAATTATTGTTCTAAATAGACATGTAGACTATGCTAGCAGAAGGAGTTGGAATTGCTCATCTTCCCTCATGTAGAGCTGTAGCTAATTTGGGATATTTTTATGCCATCAGCAGAATTTCATACATACTTCATTTTCAGTCATATTTATTTACCGGTATTATTTATTTGTTTTTTTGTTTGTTTGTATCCTGCCTTTTAAAATTATTTTTACAAATAACTCGGCGAACATATCCAGCATCCTCCTCCTCCTATTTTCTCCACAACAAGCTGGTTTTCATGACTAAGGTGGGACTTGAACTCATAGTCTCCCGTTTTCTAGCCTAGTGCCTTAACCATTAGACCAAAACTGACTAACCCAAGGTCATCCAGTCTTCACTTCCCCAAACAGCCTAAGGGTAGGAGATCAAAATAGAACACAGTTCTCTTTCAGAAAGTTTTCAGCAAGAGAGGGCTTGCTGTCTAACTGCAACCCTGTTAAACAGGTTAGCCAGTCAAATTAAGCAGCATTTCAGCATTAGATAACCCTCATAGCTGACTAACATTTTCTATGATTTAGGTAATCAAGGACAGAAATTCCATATCCATTTATATACTGCATTCTAACCACTGCGTGGTGGCACAGTGGTTAAGAATGCAGTATTGCAGGCAAATGCCCATTGCTAGGAGTTCGATCCTGACAGGCTCAAGGTTGACTCATCCTTCCATCCTTCCAAGGTCAGTAAAATGAGGGCCCAGATTTTTGGGGACAATATGCTGATGTTGTAAATCGCTCAGAGCATGCTGTAAAGGAGGTATATAAGTCTTAAGCGCTAATGCTATTGCTAAGTAGTATTACTACTGTAACAGACACTCAGCAGTAGCACAAGAGATGTGTTGGCAGTTAGATACATATTGGAAAACAATAATATTCAACATTTATATATTTCAATTCAAAAAGGCTACCACATCATTCATTTTGCTTATTCATCTAATATATATAGTCAATTTCCTTATGCAATTAACTAATATTTGTCTTTTTGTAAATTGCAATTTCAACTAAAACTTGACATGGCAAAGAATATTACTGTGTTCAATTAAATAAAATTTCAAAATAATATTTCAGAAGGCCTGTCAATATATTTACCATCTTCAGATTTCCCTTGTTTTATTCTTTTTGCAAACTCCCATAAATATCCCAATGAGTTTTCTTGGCAAATGATTTGGACACAGTTCAAAGTTTTCACACTGAAAGCTCAGAACAAAAAAATGCCACATATCTGTTCTTTCTGCTCTCCCCCAGCTATTTTACATATCACTTCTATCAATCAACTCTTGTATATAATGTGTCATAAACTACCAATTAAACCTTTAGACTATCAGTCTGCATCAGTCCACAGTTACATTTCAAATATATTCTTTTACATAAATTGCAAGTAATATCAGTAAGAAAGTGGCAGCGTCAGAAGTGCACCTACAATTATTACAAATGCTGTCAACATTGATTGACAATGTATTAATACAAGAGAATTTACAACTTATTCCTGTATATATTAAGACCTGCAGTTTTTTTAATTAATCATAGAATTTTAAATAGTAGAAACAATTATCAAAAAGTTATGAGACAGTGAATATATTGGTCTGTTGAGAGTCTTTAAGGAATATTTATCCCTACAACTATGTGCATCAGTCTACAGCCCTCCTGTTCTTAATGAGGAAACATATCTCAATCCTAAAACAACGTCAACCAAATACATTTCTCACCAAAAGCTTCACTTGGATATAGTTTGAATTTGCCAGGAGACAAGGAAGAAACAGTTTAAAATACAAAGAGCTTCACTAAATAACAGTGGAGGTAAGAAACACAATTATAGTTCCTCCTCTTTTCAGTCAATTATGTTGCCTGGTACTTTTTCTCATGGTCAGTTTTGTTGTTGCCTGATGAAAACTGAAAAGGATGTTGGCTTTCTATCCAACTCACAATGGCAGGCTGAAAGTATTTTTTCCACTAGAACTATTCATGATATGAATGATAAATAATTTTTCAAAATATAGTCTAATATAAACATGAGTTCTGAACTTTGGATACTTTACCATTAATCCGTACTATATTATAAAACAAAAAATATTGCCAAAATATAGCAATTGCAATAGCATTTAGACTTATATACCACTTCACATTTCTTTACAGCCCTCTCTAAGCCGTGTACAGAGTCAGTATATTCCTCCCAACGATCTGGGTCCTCATTTTACCGACCTTGGAAGGATGGAAGGCTGAGTCAACCTTGAGCCTTGAGAGATTTGAAATGCCAAATTGCAGGCAGCCTGCAGTCAGCAAAAGTAGCCTGTAGTACTGCATTCTAACCAGTGTGCCACCGTGGCTCTCATATACAGTGTATTATGGAAAAATATTTCAGCAGTGGATAGAATTAGAGGTCAAAATGTATAGGGATCACGTGAGATTGGATGGGATTTATACAGGTATGCAAAATTTAAAAAATACTCTCCATTGCCCTCAGACTCAGAATGTCTCATCACCATAGATAATATGCTACTGTGTATTCTGAAGCTTTATCTATTGAATATGTCAGTAAACATTACTTGTATCATAACAAATAATTACTGTATCTGAACTTGAGATAGTTACTCAAGTGATAAGTAATTGTGAAGTTAGATCTACAAAAAGGAATCACAGTTAGTTGTACAACTGGAATTTTGAGGATATCTTGTCAATATTCTCACAAAATGTCTATTATTTGACGGACATGTAGGCCTTTTGTGGTGGACAAGATGCTCACAATTTTGATTTAGTTTTCCTTACCTAAGAGATGAGCTATGAGGAGAAGAGGGATTATGTTTTATTTAGAGATAGTGATAAACTATTAAAATTGTTTTTACCTGCTGGGATAAAGAGAGAAGTTACTTTGTTTTCTCCCCCCCTCCCTTTTTTTCTTTCTTTTCCTCTTTCACCTCCCACCTCCCCTTTTATATTTTTTATTTGCATTTTTTGTAGTTTGAATTGATTTATATTATTTACATAAATTATTCTTAATAAAATTATTTGGAAAAAAGGCTTCATAGAAAATCTTTGGAATAAATTCATTTTTATTCGACAGCAAAGGGTTTTTTTTTCTGTTATAAATGTCCTTTCAAATTGTTCTTCAGGATTGCCATTTCATTTGTAGTTTTTCAGTGTGCAATAAGAATTATACAGCTATTATTACCTAGAGTCATGGATAAAATAATCCTTTAACAAATAATCTCTTCTAATATTTCTGCATCTGATTTGCTTCTATCAATGGAATTGATAAGTAGTGTAATGGATTTTATACATTGTATTGAAATGAAACCAGTGGAAAATTGTGCGATCAACTTCTCCAATTTTAATCATAACATTTATATCCTGATCTTTCTTTTTGGAAAAAAAACTTACATTGGGATTACATCCATTTAAAACCCCAATTTTCACTTAATTACAATAAGGGTTAAAATTTCTAAAGATATAAACATCTTGACATTATGTGATCTGGAACACCAGTATTAAATTAAAATGGTGTCAGATGTAACTCTTACCTGGTCATGTGTACCAAGAATGGCCTCCCTCATGTCACCATACAGAAATTTGGTGGGGGGTACATGAAAAATAGGGCAGTAGGGTCCTAAACAGGACCTTAGCATTATAGATTTCCTACATCTATAAATACCAGCAGATTATGACCCTGAACTATTATATCAAAGGTACATTCCCTCCATACTTGTGTAGAGCTTCAAATTTTAAGGCAAAAGGTGTATTATCAGTTCTTTAGGCCAAGTGAGATTTTTCCCAGGATTATACTGCACCTTCTGGCTTTGGAAAAAGATGCATCTGATATTTAAGGAACTAAATATGAGGTGTGCTCCATGAGTTTCAGAGGCCTTTCTCCTCTTTGAATGCAAAACACTGTACAGCCTTCCTTCCCTAATTACTTTCCTAATTATTGAATGAAAGACTCAGCCATTCACAGGGCCTCTAATTTACTGGGTTTCAGTTTAGTTATTGTTCTTCATTTAGCTCACCTTCATTTCTTTAGGCTGATCCTGATGACTTAGATGATACAGAGAAATTACCAAAAAGAGATGCTTCATTAATACATTGTGTATATTTATTTATTGTATATATATATATATATAAACACTCTCTTTCCTGTAATATTTAACTAGGTAAAACAGTGCAACTTGGTCAAAACCCTTTGAACCAAGGGATCTCAAATGGTCTAACCTACAGAATGTATCCAAAATCTGGGACACATGACTCTAGCTGGAATTGAAATTTGCAAATTTTATAAAAAAAATTTATGACAAAAAATTATCATAAAACAATTTGCGACATAATACAAAATGTCTTAAAACATTTCCTGTGTTGATGTTTGTTACATAGTTCAATATGAGATATTTTCAAGGCAAATACTTCTGAATAGGATTTTCTACTGTAAATTAATACATTAGAAACTCTGTCATTGTTGAAGGTAGCAAGGAATCTGGTAAATATCTCTTGAAAGTGTGACCCAAGGGTCATTGGTTGTCTAGTTGAAATTAAAGCTAAGTGCATAAACAATTGATCTTTTCCTTTGAAAATAAGTAGGACTTTAAGCTATAATCCTATTTACCACAGGGGCAGATATAAGTAACCCCTTCATTTTAGTACTGCTGACAGGTTACATAAATCTTATTTGGAATCAGTTGCCCTTTGCCAAGGACTCTCCATATGCCTAACTTACAAATGGTTCTGAAGAACAATAGAGTATTTAAGGGAGCATAAATATGCAAGCATATATTAATATTGATCTATTCAAGATTAGGGTTGCCATTAAATATTTTCTATTTACTGCAGAGAGGTGGGTCCCTCTATTAATATGATGCTATACTGGATAATCTAGATCAGTGATGGTGAACCTTTTCAGCACCGAGTGCTCAAGCTGGAACGTGCATATGCGCACATGCACTGGAGCGCCAGAAGCCCAAAGACCACTTGGTCTTTGGGTTTTCGGTGCACACACACGCGCACTGGCCAGCTGGTCTTTGCACCAGAAACCCGAAAACCATGTGCACTGGAAGTACATGCCAGAGGTTCGCCATCACAGATCTAGATTCTAGAATGATTAAAGACATTACAGAAGTATGTGATTATCTGTTAAAAATGAATGCTTTAAATTAAGAGGCTGGGAATATTTTAGTATTTAAACGCAGGCTGCACCTAATATTTGTTTGAGGAGGGTTGTGATTAAAATTAGTGGAAAAGCATCATATATGTGGGCAACAGCATAATTTTCTATTTAGAAGGGGGCTCTTTGGGAATAATGGTTTTGTTAAACTCCTTTAAGTTTCATTTAACATTTTCATGTGTTCCCAACTTCAAAATCATGAGGAAATGTAGCATTGTGTTTTCCCCCATTGTGCTCGTAGAAAAATGTAAACGGATGAATAAGATATAGATTGTGTATTCCTATATTAAATATTTGATCCCAAACTATTTTGGATGCAGAGGATCTAATCTTAAATCGTTTTTAAAAAATACTTGCAGATTATTGTAAATGTATTTTAAAAAATTATAATATGAAAGAAATTTGTTCAGTGAAGAATATGTGCATTAACTTCTCTTTCAGTGTATCTGCTAGAATCACCGGAGAAGTGACTTTGCAGAATTAAAACAGCTTTTTTTTTTAAAGCAGGAAAGTCATTTCCATATTTATACTATAAAATTACAGTTTTAGTAAACTGTAACTGTTATTGGAATAAATATACCAAACTTGAAATTTTATGATTTAGCAAAACAAAATAATAGGGAAAACTTTGTATTTCTCTAAAATGGTAGTTCATATAATAGTTTTACTGATGCCACTGATAAGAATGACATGGAATTATTAACATAGTTAACTTCATATTGTCTTTGAATTTGTTTTTTTAGTTTGTAATATCTGAAAATCTAGTTTTACTTTTGCTGCATTTTAGTGTTTTTATTCTTCATGGAGTTTTGAGTGCTAAGGAATTTATGCTAAGTACATTCACTCAGATACTAATCCTAGCTAAACAAAACAAGCTCTCTCTCCTCCATCCCCATAATTACCTGTGAATTAGGGAAGGGGGGTTGTCTTATATTGGCTGAGGAGATACTGCTATTAAAAACACATACGGTAACAAAAGGAAGTGAAAATGGCTGCAGACCATTGAAAATTAACTGTCAGTTGAGGGGAGTTGATAGCTTGTGGATTTTAAACATCTCCTAATAACTAAATAGAACTTCTGTCACTTTTTCTTTTATTGTTTCCCCTTTCTTTTCCCTTCCCAGTATAGCTAACCCATCCATTTGCTTCATCTCTTTCAGTTTTTTGCTGCTTCTGCTAGAAAAGAAATAGGAAATATGTGTATCTGTGTACTTGATATATCTTTGGAGTGATTTTTGATAAACAGTTGCATACATAAAGTACATAGTGGCTATATTTGGGGGAGGAGGGTTGAGTAGAAATCTTGCTTGATTTGGGAGCAGGCTGGAGTGGGCAATTCTGGGTGAGCAAGGTGAGAGAATGCAAATTGAATGTGCTTAGTAATAGAATATTGAGAATGAGTTGGCATGAGCAGTTAATGGTTTTTTTTAAAACATATACTTGCTGTCTAGTCATTCTTTAGATATTAATTCAAGAATCTCTACTATTGAATCTAAATATTTGAGGGGTACCCATTTGTATCTTTGAAAGTTGTTGCTTTCTTTTCAGCAAGAAGTTTGGGCTGTCATTACTGAGGAGGGTTTTTTTCCCCCTTTTTGGGCACATGCTCTTTAATATATTGGATTGTACTTGACAACAGGTCCATTTTACTTCTGAGCAAATTATTAACCCCAAACATTAGGATAAGAAAGTACCAATGTAATCTACCTTCACGAGCATCTCAATTCGATAGTGCTCCTGGAAAGTATCAAATTGCTTCTGCATTTTTTCTAAGTTCTCTGTTTCCAGGCTACAGCAGTGTTGCTTGTTGATGGCTTGTTTGGATTAACCAGTAACCTTTCCGCTTTTTGTCAATCTAATTGTTATACTGTTTTTATTATAAAAGGACTGCTAACATTTCTGCTTTTTCCATGTAGAACTTCTTCAAAGCTCTAGTAACATTTCATTTGTGAAGAAAATGTTTTAAAACTTCTATTTGTTGTTGCATTGTTTAGTAAGGCTATTCATAATGTTCCTAAAAGTATTGAATGTAATGCAATTGCAGTTTATCTTACATTTGCTGAAGCATTTGTTGCTGTAGTTAATACTTGTCAAATTTAGCATCTGCTGGGAGAATAGAGAATGGAATTATTTATGTGCACATCAAATTGCAGTCAATAGATGTATTATTTTACATTGTTAGCCTAAATATTGCATGTAGTTTGTGTGTGGAAATGATCTCCTAGACCAGGGGTCAGCAACCTACGGTTTCGGAGCCACATGCGGCTCTTTGGGTCCTCTGATGTTGCTCCCTGTCAGGTGATCCCACCATTGGCTGGCCTCGCCCTCCCCTCCCAGTCACTCCTCACCTGGTCTGAGAAGGTAAGGGTGATGGTGGGGGATGGAGAAGTGGCCAGGACAGAGGCAGAGAGATACGGGGGGGGGGGGGGGAGAGGGAAGGAAGGGAGAGAGAGATATGTCAAAAGGATGGTGTGATTCCCGGTGTTTTTTAACAACTGGTTCTCTGCCCTAATGACCGGCTGGGTAGGCATGGCTAGGGGGTGGTGATCATATGACTGGTGGAAGTGAGTGACATTGAGTTGGCCATGCCCACCCAGGTTTTGTGGCTCCCGGTGTTTTCTTTTCTGTGGGAAACGGGTCCAAATGGCTCTTTGAGTATTTCAGACCCCTGTCTATTTGTAGACCACTGTCCTAGGCACAGTCTGTCAAAGTAGTAATTTTTGCTAGTATTATATAATTTATACATCCATTGGTTCTTCAAATATCTAAAGATACTTTCCATGAAAAACACTGAAATTTAAAACATGATAGTCTCTAAGAAGTTTTAGTTTATTCTCTCTGCCTGTTATACTGATCTACCCCATTTCATGTGGAAGTTTTCCAATTTAATATTCTTGTACATATAGTACAAGTAGAATATTCCCTATATTAATATATTTTTTCTACTTAGTGTAATGCAGTTAAACAATCACATGTAAGCTTATTTTAATCAAAATGAATCAAATTGACTCTGTTTATTTCATTGCAGGATCTGGAATTCCATGGAGTTATGAGGTTTTATTTTCAAGACAAAGCAGCTGGAAATTTTGCAACAAAGTGTATCCGTGTGTCTAGCACTGCCACAACTCAGGATGTGATAGAAACACTTGCAGAAAAATTCCGGCCAGATATGCGAATGTTATCATCCCCAAAATATTCACTTTATGAGGTGCACGTCAGTGGAGGTTAGTGTATTCTATTTGGGCTCTTAAAAAAGAAATAATAGAAGGAGTGAAAAAAATAAGCTTTGTAAAGTTCCTTGTTTCACTCAATTTCAGCAGTTAACATTTGAGAAAAAGAAATTGCTAGCTGGCAGTGACATATTAAAACTTAAGAATGTCAAAATACGTTAGCAGTAAAAATGTGTACAATCAGAACATTCCAATACCTTAATAAGTTTGTGGGCTAAAAAAAAAATCAGCATTGATTTTTGATCAAATTGATGTAAATCTTACATTAAGTTTTGAAGGATTGGAAGCTTGTTCAGAGTTGGGTCACTTTAGGAAATATGCCTGGAATATTGGGATTTTGGCTATGAACACCTTTTTTTTCTAAAGGAGCCATTGCAGTTCATGAGTGTACAGTAATAGCGTAATGATCATCTGAATGATTATGCTGTAATAGTCATGTATAGAGAGTCAGTTTAGTATAATAGCTAAGGTACTAGCCTAGAAACCAGGAGTCTGAACTTTAGGCTTCGTTTACATTTGAAAGCCTGCTAGATGACTTTGGGCCAGCCCCTCACTCTTAACCTCACGGCATAGCTTTGCTGTTGTGGGAAAAATAAGAGGAAGAAATAGTATACAAGTTTGCCTCCTTGAATTATATATAAAAAGCTGGGATGATATTTAAATATTATCACCATCTGAAGTCATTTATGCTAAAGAAACAGTTCTTGAAAATGGCCTGGAATTTTCAGCTGGCACAGAGTATGACAACCTTCCTCCTAACGGGAATAAAAAGGCTCATGTGCAGTAAGTTTTCTTACAGCCTCAATTTATTTTGAGAAACCATTCAGGATACAAATATTTTTATAAAACATTCTAATCCAAGATTTAGAGTTAGAGATAATGCTCTAGAATGAGGTGTTTTATTTTATACCGTTTGAAATGGAGCCTTCTTAAAGGCACTTTTCCTCAGGTAGGTGAAATTTGATTATAAAAAAATAAAAGTGGACTTTCAGATTGCTTTCTTAATCATTCTAGGAAGATTATAACTGAAAGAAATGATTGGTGATAGAATTTTGTTATTATTTTGGATTCTCAATGACAATCTTTAGGTTTCAAAAAGATAAAAAATATTGGTATGACTTATTAGAATTCATGAACTAAAAACAATGTTTAATCCTCATTGTTTTACCACTTTATTGTGGAAAAAATAATCTTTGATACTATCTACATTGGGGATTTTTTTTTTTTTAAAAAAATGGTATTTTTATTCCTCTGAGATCAAGAATATTGGTGCAGTTTAATTAGCTTAAATAAAAGATAACTTGAGATAACTGTATAGTTCTTGTGATATATCTAATTTAGTTTCATTATCTAATTTTGAGAGGACAATGATTAAATGAATGCTTCCAAGATTCCAGAAACAGTACATTGCAATTTATGGCCACCAGTTAAAGCTGGTTGTAGAGAGTTGCATGATATTATAGACTTTTATATAAGGTTTCATTTTTTCTTTAGTTTCAAAAAGAAAGAGCAAGAATTCAGTTAAGAAAAGAAATTATTTTCTATGCATTTGGTGAGAAAGATGTTTTGGCAAAAGAATATATACAAATTTCTCCAGCGCGCTGCTTGGAGAATCCAAATTATGGGTAGTTCCTCAGTTTGATTGCTTGACTGGGTGAATGTTTCTTTAAGAAACGTCCTTGGCCACTCCTCCCCTGCTTGGCTAAGCCCCAGTTCATTCACTCAGTCAAGCAAGAGACTGGGTTTTTCCTTGGCTCTAGCAATTAGCTGAAGAACTTCCTATTATTTGGATTTTCCAATTATTCTTCTTGATTCTGAGCGGTGTGGATTCACTGACTGTCATCTGCTGTTTATCGGACTGTCTGGTCTCTGTATTGCGGCGGAGGGTGAGTTAGACCTGGGTCTCCTTCCAGGGGGGCTCCCCTCCGTTTGCTAAACCTGCCTTATTCCTCGGAGCACTACCATCCAGGCAACTCCGAATGATTTAAAATCGCCGCCGGCGCTGCGTTGGGATCCGGATTGCCGGAATTCCCATCTCCGCCTTCCACACCGCTCCAACTATAAAGTGGTGGCAGGGGGTCCCTACATCGCTTCTGAAAACCCCTACAGCATTGCTTCGCCCTTTTCTGTCAAATTAACGGGCTGGGAGGCTAGTACAGGCGATCCTACTCCTCGCCTTCGGTTACTGTCATCTGCCTCAAGTTAACGGCGCTCGGCGGCTAATCCGAGCCGCACGCCTTTTTGCCTTGATTGACAGCTTCCCTCAGCAATTATTTCAACGGCGCTCGGCGGCTGCATTCGGGCCGCGCGCCATTTTGAATTGCCTGCTGCTTCCCGCCATTAAGCGGTCCGGAGACCTCGGCTTCAGGGACGATCCTGTCAGCCCTTCTCTAATTTAATTAGCCTTATCTTCAATGGCTGTTGCTGTTTAGGCGGCTAATTCAAAATGCACGCCATTTGCAGTTGAGGTGCTGCCCGTTCCTCATCTAGGCAACGTTTCTGCATGAACTGAAGCAGCCCTTTTTCTGCTCTAGTGCGAAGCGGCATTGGGTGTTTTGACACCTCCTTGGCCAATCGCATTACTGATTCCTTTTGCCTTTCCTCCATACTACTTGGCTGTCTCCTGTTGTTGTTCCTGTTCATAAAAAAAAAAAAAAAAAAAAAGAAGACAATTTCAAATTAGTTCATTTAATCAAATTCATCAAGTTTAATTCATCAATTTAATTCATCAACTTGATTAATCAACTTTAATTTTCACTCAACTTACCTGGCTGCATCCTCGCTATGGCTGACTCTGACATTTCATCAGAAATAGATCAGGCCTACAGCCCACCTGAGGCCAGAAAGAGGTCAAAAGCTCCGGCCAAAACTACCAAGCATCGTGATGTCAGGGCTAGATCCACCAGTCCCCGCTCTGCCACCCGTTCTTCTGCAGCTGACAAAGCAGAGGAACGCAAACGTAAGGCCTTTGAAAAACAATACCTTCTCGCCCAGCAAAGGGCCCGGTCTACTCATAGACAGATGTCTCCTGACAGGCCTGCCCCATTGACTCAGGATCATCCTCTGGTTGTACAAGGGGCTTCTGATGTCCAACATCTTAGAGAAGCTGCCTTTCCTTCCGTGGTTCCAGGTCCAGGTACTCAAGTCAACAAGCCTCCTGGCCGGTCTGCACCTGAGGCTACATATACACCTACGGCTGCTGGCCTTCGCCCTTTGGAACCTCTTCAGCCTGTTCTGTCTCATGACATCCAGGACCTCGTATCTCAAACCATGTCTCGTATCCTGGCTTCGGCTCCTATCCAGGGGTCTCAAGCTCCTGCCTTTGCTGCCCATACCGGGGATCCAATATATGGTGACCTTCGTCGTTCCCACTTCCACTGTCCTGAATCCCTTCTGACCGAGGATTCTCCATGGGAGGATGAGGAACTTGAAGAGGGGGAGTTGTCTGATGACGAGGACCTGCAACCGGAAAAGCCTTCCTTCACAGGACTTTTCTGCCCCTCCATGTTTAAGTCCTTGCTCCACAAGGCTAAGGTTACCACCAACATGGGAGTATCATCTTCCCAGACGTCTCAACAGTCTGACCAAAATCCTCATGGTGATCTCTTCCAATTGCAAAAACCGGATGAGGATTTCATACCATGTCCGGAATTATTCTTGGATGTGGTCCAAAGATCATGGTCCCAACCAGCTTACATTTCTGCTCCTACTGGACTTGACAAGCGGTTGTACTGCTCTGATCCCACCTTGCAAAATCTAATTCAATTGCCGTCTGTGGATACACCTGTGGCCCAGTTGATGTCTTCGTGTGTGATCTCCAATGATGTTCTGGATGGTCTCAAGGCTGAGGATAGGAAAACTGAGCTTTCTCTCCGTAAAACGCATCAAGCGGCTGCCTCGGCCATCAGGTCAGCAACTTCAACTTCATTTTTTGCTCACGCGTCCATTATATGGTTGCGCCAATTACAGGAACGGCTACCGCCAGACGACAGCAGACTCCACCACGATATTAATAAAATCGTGGCCGCTACCGAGTACTGTGCAGACACATCTTTGAATGCAGCTAAGTTCTCTTCACGAGCCCTTGTCTCCAATGTCACTTCTTGGGGCCTCCTTTGGCTCCGCCACTGGAGGGCTGACCTCAAGTCAAAGTGGAAGCTGGCATCTGCTCCATACAAGGGTTCCCTTCTCTTTGGAGAGGCCTTAGACCCCATACTTGTGGAGGATAAGGATAAACGTAAAATTATGCCATCCTCTCATAGGCGTCATGACAGGAGATTTGCTCCTTATTCCCACAGGCAGCCCTTTCGGACTGACTCCGGGCCCAGTGGGTCCTATTTTCCCAGACAATATTCTCATGGAGGAGATCAAGCATCTGACCAGCCTACCTACCGCGATAGGGGCAGAGGTCAAACCAATACCAGACGCCAGTATCGTGGGGCTTCCAACCGTCCCTTCAGACGAGGCAAGTGACTATACCACAGACCTTCCCATTGGAGGTCGTCTTCTTCACTTCTTACCCCAATGGGTTTCTTCTACAACAGATGCTTGGGTTCTTCAGACTGTGAGGTTCGGCCTCACCTTGGACTTCCTCTCCAGCCCTCCGAGCCGCTTCCTTCGGTGCCCTCTTCCGAGCAATCCGGAGAAGAGGGCATTAATGGATGCAGAGATACAACATCTGCTAGACATCTGCGCTATCGAACCAGTGCCGATAGAGCAACGGGGATCCGGGTTCTACTCGCGCCTTTTTCTCGTTCCCAAGTCCTCCGGGGACTGGAGAGGGATTTTAGACCTGAAAGCATTGAACAAGTTCGTCAGATACCACCATTTCAAAATGCAGTCGCTCAAATCGATCCTGCAAGGCATCCGATGGGGCGACTTTATGACATCCATCGATCTCAAGGAGGCTTACCTGCATGTCCCGATCCGTCCTTCCCATTGACGGTTTCTTCAATTTGCCTATGCCAACAGGCACTTCCAGTATCGGGCCATGCCGTTTGGCCTCTCGTCCGCCCCTCGGACCTTCACAAAGCTGCTGGCGACCTTGGCGGCATCTCTGCGACAGGTTCCCATCCGACTCATGTGCTATCTAGACGACATCATCATCCTATCAGCCTCTCGCCATTAGGCTGTCGTCGATCTGAGAGCTGTTTCTCGTGTTCTACAGCAGCACGGGTTCTCCCTGAACCTCATCAAAAGTCAGCTCTCGCCTACCACTCGCATCCTCCATCTAGGTGCTCTCATAGACTCTGTCAGTTGTCGGGTGTTCCTATTCCCCGACAGGATTCTCAGCATTCGATCATTGGTGACCAAGGTTCTTTCTCTCAGATCCGTTCCTCTGATCACCTTGTCCCAACTACTCGGCAAACTAATTTCGTGCATCTCGATTGTCCCGTGGGCTCGTCTTCACAGTCGTCCTCTGCAATGGTTCCTCCTGCCCTATCAGAGGTCCCGCTGGGCGTGCTCGAACATCACCGTCGTCCTGCCAACTACGGTACGGTTATCTCTCAAATGGTGGACTTCTCAGTCCATAGGGAAGGGCTCCTTCTTTCTGGAACCCAGTCGGCTGCTCCTGACGACGGACGCGAGTCAGTTTGGCTGGAGCGCCCATCAGCAGTCATCGGTTGCTCAGGGCCGCTGGTCCAGTCGGGACTTACGGCACGACATCAATTGGCTGGAACTACGAGCAGTCCATCTCGCTCTCTGTCACTTCAGAACATCTGTGAAAGGGCGTCATGTTCTAGTCCTAACGGACAATACATCAATGAAAGCCCACATCAACAGAGAAGGGGGCACTCGCTCCAGACATCTGATGGAGGAGGTGACGAGAATGCTCCTTTGGGCGGAGAGGACCGTTCTCTCCCTAACAGCCGAACACATATCCGGAGTCGAAAACGTCACGGCAGATTGGCTCAGCTGGACTCAAATAGATCAGGCGGAGTGGCGCCTAGATCCGGCCTTGTTCAGAGATCTATCGAACCAATTCGGCCTTCCAACAGTCGACCTGTTTGCGACACACCTGAACGCCCACCTTCCCCGGTTCTTCTCCCGGTTCCCCTGCCCCGGAGCAGAAGGTTGCGATGCACTCCGCAGCAAGTGGCCTCTCGGCCTGCTCTACGCCTTTCCCACTCTGCCTCTCATTCCTCGTGTAATTCGCAAGCTGTTGGAGGAGAAGGCGGATCTCATCCTAGTCGCCCACAATTGGCCTCGTCGCTCCTGGTACGCAGACCTCCAGAGCCTCTCGGTGGACCGTCCTTGGCACATTCCCAACGACCGGATATCTCTCAGCCAGGGGGTCATACTGCACCCAGACCCTCAGTGGTTGCAGTTGACCGTCTGGCATTTGAGAGGATCCATCTGATGAAGGACAATATCCCGGCTTGCGTGATCCACACTATGCAGTCGGCCAGGCGCGCATCAACAAATCGTATTTACGACGCCACATGGCGTGCCTTTTGCGCCTGGTGTGCCAAGTCTCATCAGGACCCTACCACAGCATCTCCTTCTGATGTCCTTGTATTCCTACAAGCGGGTTTGGATCGGGGCTTGCCCCTAATACCCTGAGGCGTCAGGTGGCGGCTCTCAGCACGGTTCTGTCTCCTGTGGACGATCGACCCTTAACTCAGAATCCTTGTATACGGACATTCTTACGGGGGGCATCAAATCTCCGTCCTCCTACTATCCATCGGTACCCAACTTGGGACTTGCCATTGATTCTATCGGCCCTCATGTCACCACCCTTTGAGCCTCTGGCTTCTATTTCCCTTCGATTTCTGACTCTGAAGGTTGCCTTCTTAGTGGCGATCACTTCAGCGAGACGAGTTTCTGAGCTGGCGGCGCTGTCGGTACGACCTGACCTTTGTGTTTTCCATCCCAACAAGGTGGTGCTTCGTACAGATCCTTCTTTCCTACCCAAGGTAAACTCGCCATACCACCGTGCCCAAGAGTTGATTCTACCTGACTTTTGTCCATCTCCTAGCCATCATCTTGAACAACAATGGCATACCTTGGACGTGAAGAGAGCCCTCCGTCGGTACATAAAAAGGACTGCTTCCTTCCGTAAATCCGAAGCCTTGTTCCTGTCCTTCAATCCACCTTGGGCATGAAAGTTTCACCATCCACGATTGGTCGTTGGATCAAGGCCTGCATCGTCACAGCGTACCGCTCCAGGAGGGCTCCTCTGCCAGGAAGGATCCTCCCTCACTCTACCCGTAGTGCTGCCACCTCAGCGGCTTGGGCTACTCAGGCATCCATCCTTGACATTTGTAGGGCCGCAACTTGGACTACCTTGACACCTTTTGTTAGGCATTACAAAATTGACTCCTTTGCTTCGGCTGAAGCTTCATTTGGTCGTCGAGTGCTACAGTCTGTCCTGGATGTTCCGTCCCGGGATGAAGCAGCCTCCCACCCTATTTCTGACTAGCTTGAGTATATCCCATAATTTGGATTCTCCAAGCAGCGCGCTGGAGAACGAACGTTGTCTTACCTGAACGTTCCTTCTCTGCGCGCTGATGGAGGATCCAACCCATCCCTTCGGTTGCTGATAGCCAGGACTGCTCTACCTTTGTGTCTATGATTGTTTGTTTCGTAACAGCACCGTCTTCTGTTGACCTCGCGAATGAACTGGAGCTTAGCCAAGCAGGGGAGGAGTGGCCAAGGACGTTTCTTAAAGAAACATTCACCCAGTCAAGCAATCAAACTGAGGAACTACCCATAATTTGGATTCTCCATCAGCGCGCAGAGAAGGAACGTTCAGGTAAGACAACGTTCGATTTATGAAGTGGCCCTACCCCATATGTCCCCAGTTGTGAGATCCTGCTTATTAAGTTGGCCTCTAGGAATCAGTTGGGACTGTTGCTATTGTATCAAACTCTGCTTCTTAGCAACCTCCTTACCTGAGCTGCTTGTCTCCATTTCTGGATTGACAAATTTATGGTTTTGCAGGATTTTAATATGCCTTCCCCGGAATTGATTCTGAATTTTTTTTGAGAGAGAGATGGGTTGTTTCTTTATCTCATAAAGAGACTGTGGTTTGCCCCTCCTTAAGAAGCATTTGCTGGAACCTACTTTATTGGATAATTTTCATCCAATATGTCACTCCCTTGTTTGGGAAGGTGGTAGAGAAGCTTTTCATACAACAGCTTCAGAAGGCCTTGGAGGAAATAGATTATCTGGACCATTTTAATTAGGATTCAGACTCAGGTATGGGATGAAAACAGCATTGGTTGCCCTTTTGGATGAACTTTGGTGTGAATGGGCTGAGGGTAGTGCATCCATCTTTGCGCAATTTGACCTCTCAGCTTTCAATACCATCAATCATGGTAGTCTTCTTGATTGGCTCAGAGGATTAAGAGTGGGCAGCATGGTGTTATGCTGCTTTGCCTCCATCCTTCAGGGCCAATTTCAGTTGGTGTTGATAGTGGAGGACAAGTCTTGCTCTCGGCCCCTACTATGTGAGGTGCCATAGGGTTTGGTTTTTTTCTCCTCTCCTTTATAACATCTACATGAGGCTGCAGGGTGAGCTCATCTGCCACCATGGGATGAGGTATCATCAGTATGCTGTGGATATCCAGTTATATATTTTCACCCTGGGGGTTTAAGCAATGCTATAAATCATCCTTGTGCCTAGAGGCTTTGTTTGAGTCTAGATGGGGAACAAGAGACTTCAGCTCAACTCTGGCAAGACCAAATGGCTTTGGTTTGTGGCTCTAGGATTTTGCCATCTGTGCTGCTGAATAGGATTTCAGTATGCAGTGACATCCAGTGTGCACCCTGAGAGCTCCTCCTAAATGCATGACTCCTCCTCAAGGAGTAGGTGGCAGTTGTGAGTAGGAAGCTTTTTGCACAGCTTTGTCTTGTGTGCTAGTTGTGTCTGTTCCTGGATTGACCCATTTACATTCACACATGCCCTGGTCACCTCCAGATTGGACTACTGCTCTACATGGTGCTGCTCTTGAAGAGTATCTGGAAGTTTCAGCTGGTACAGAATGTGGGCAGTTATGTGTACTCCTAGAGCAGTGCATGTTATACCACTACTTCATGAGCTTCCCTGCTTGCCCTGGGGTCTAATTCAACATGCTGGTTTTAACTTTTAAAAGCCGATATGACATGGGTCAGGTTATTTGAGGGACTGTCTTCTCCAATTATATCAGCTTACCCCACTAGATCTGGCATATAGGCATGTTGTGGGTACCAACAACTAGGCCCTTCATTTGGTGAGTCCCAGGAGACATGCCTTCTCTATCATGGCATCCACCTTATGGAACATTTACCTCCCCCAAAATTAGATTAGCTCAATCCCTTTTGATATTCCAAAAAGCTCTGAAGTCTTGACTATGTTGTTGGACCTGGGACTCCCAGGCAACCAAAGACTTGTTCAGATGACTCCATTGTTGAGATGACCATTTTTATCCTCCCGTCTCTTGTGGTTTGTATCTTTCACTTCTATTACATGTATTATTAAGGGTGTTTATATTGTGTATTTTTTTTTTTATTTTATTTTTTTATCTGATTGTTGTTTGCCGCCCAGAGTCACCTCCAGTGGGATGGGCAGCTATAAAAGTTTAATTAATATTTAAATAAGTGTAATGACTTAATTCCTATAAGTATATGGACTGTCTTATCCACACCTGTAATAGGCACCCCTTTTGACTTATAGATAGAAATGGAAGAGCAATGGCTCCCTGCTCTGGGTCCACTTTTCTGTATAGGAGAGAAAAATCTGGTTCCTTAGAGAGGGAACAATTGCCTCTTTGCTTAATTAAAGGGACTCTGAGAATTTTTTAAAAAAGTACCTTTATTCAGTATGTGTGTGATAAAATAAAACTGGTGGATCTTATGTAATACTTCGCTGATAAATAGATGAAATGCTAAAGCTCAATGCTACTACATTCTTATATAAATACTCAGTTTCTCAATTTGTGAGCAGTAAGAAATAAAACATTAAAATAGAACAATCATCTTTCTGGTAAACACAAAGGAAAGGCATATTTAAGCATAAGAATAGTATGTAGGCATCAATATTATTATACGAAAACAGAAAGTTTTCACAGACTTTTCAGAAAGATGCATTAACATTTGGTACTGAAAGTAGTTAACCTTAAACCAGACTCTATGTGTTTTTTTTAAAAAATGTCTTTCTCTCCCCACTTTTCTTCAGGTGTAACAACATGCAGATCATAAATACATTTATAGCATGCAGACTGTAATTTCTAAAATGTTTAGCTCATGATGCTTTTCTCTTTCAGAATATTTACATTTATTTTACATAAAATATCTTTTTAACAGATTAATGGGGATATTCAATATTCCCAGTTGTATCCAATATATATATATATACTCAAAGTAACTCAACTGAAACAAATTACATTTTGTAATTGAAGCAGCATGATGTCACTTCAAAAAAGCAAATTGAGTACTGTGCCACATTTGATGCTGAACTTAAACACCAAGGCCATCAATATAGTCAACATTTGGAGGGAAGGCAAGGATGTTGTGTTTTGATTTTTTTTTCTGGACATCTCAGTGAAATTGATTATGGGCTCCAGCGGAGATGATATTTCTCTGGTTTAAAAAATTAGCATTTTAACCAATTCAGTCTTCAAATTTTTCATTTAGACATGTTTTCCTTATTCTTTCCACATCTTTTTGCTTTATTTCACATTTATTCATTCATTTTAAAACCTGTTTTATTGCTATTGTTTTCATTTCTCCTTCCTAATGTTAGAACTACATGTCAAGAAATTTATGAAGATAAAAGATAAAAGAAGATAAAAAGAAGATAAAAATACATGTATAAGAATTATAGCAGGCACTTTACTTTCTTCGTTATATTGTGAAGACTGATCAGCTAATTCATAAGTAAAAAAGCATTATGAGAAACTTAGGTTTGATAATTCTGAAGCTATGCTGAGTGCAACTAATAGGACAGTCTGGGGAATCCTCTCAAAAAGCAGTTCCAGTGTGTATAAACTTTTTCCATTTTACTTGTTTTAGTCAGCACAGAAACTCAGAGGCTACACCTATAATTAGGAATGCAGGTGTTACTTTTCCATGTCATCAAATAATGCAGAGAATATAACTAGTTTTCAAAACAAGTTAATATGTCAAAGATTCAAATATCTAATGATGGACTAAATGTAATATTAAGTGAGCAGATGTGCATGTATGTACATATGGGAATTTTCTCTTGCTGTTCTGCTGCATGCTCTCTGGTAGATTAACATTTGGGGGAACAGGCCACATCTTCTGCTAGACTTTTTAAAAAGTCCAGAAGTTAGTAGCCTCATCTCCAACAGTTGGAAGACAGATATTGTAAAACGTATTTCTTCTGTAATAAAACAGCCAAATTGCATTCCTGTTATCATGTTGCTTTTCCTTATTATAGAGATGTTCTTGCTGCAATAGAAGGTTTGTTCTTGATACAGGGAAGCTTTTCATTAATTTTAGTGATTTTCATAGTTTTCTTACTACTATTTGATCTCCATACATATTTTTTGTAGCATAATAAAATGACACAAGACAATTCCAAAGGATTTTTTAAATATAATCTATAAAATAAGTTTCTAATTTAATCCCTTATTGACATAAATTTGGCAGTGTTTCTGAAGTAAAATATGGTATTTTTATAGAGGCAAAAAACAAGTTTCACTATTTTTTGTTTCTTGGTTTAATAGAAAAAGTTCAGGTTGGTGTGCACCCAGGTAACAATAACCAAGAAGAAATACTTGTTTTATTGGTCTATAATTTAGCTGAGTGATCTTTATATTCTTTAAAGAGATTACAGTGACTTTTAGTGAACTGCTACCCTGTATTTGACACTGGTTGACTAATTTTGTGTCATTGGGTCATTGTCAACATTTACTGACCATATAGATTTTCTCCATGATAGAAACCTGTTCCTAACCTGATCTATAGTACCCATTGCTACTGTACCTGAGTCTATCCACCTTGTTCCTTCCCAGCATTAGAGCCTTTGGTAGAGAGCTATGACTTTGCATAGTGTCCAAAGTAAGATAATTTGGGTCTGGTCATTTGTACTTTAAGTAAAAACTCTGGATTGAATAGTTTGAAGAACCATTTGTTCATTTCCTTAGTCATTCATGATATTTTCAGGAATCTTCTCCAATACTGATGTTATTGATGTTATTCATTTGGTTGTCTTATACTTGATTTTAGTCCATTTTTTTGGCAAAACTGTTGTGAAATACAGTCACATGCTCATGGGATGCTGCAAATGTCTATAAATATGGCTATGTTGCCAAGCATTCATAATTCAGTCATGTGACCATTGGAAAGGGCAACTGTTAGAACATTGGATTCAGACAGTAAGTCCCCTTTTTTAAGTCAGTCATAACTTTGAACAGTCACCAAATCATTTCTGTTTGTTTTCTTTTGAATTTAACTGATCATAGACCAAATATTGACTGAATTGATTAATTGATTACTTAGTAGTAAGTTGAATACCTGTAGTGTCATAAGCATAACACAGGTTTTTGATGTTTTTTCCTCCAAATTTAAAAAATGATAAAACACTTAACTTCTTCCAATCAAGCTTTCTTTAATATATCTATTCATTATATGGGTTGAATAAATAAGAGGAGGGTATAAGCCTTGTTTCCCTACTTTGCTATCCATAATCTGTCCATACTGTAGCTTCCTGATTCGTATATATATGTTTCTCATGAGGACAATGAGATATTCTGTGATCTCTGACAGTATTAAATACTAATAATGAAGCTGTTTATTTAATTCATGGTTGGTTTAGGAACATGTCTTTTGAATATTAATCAATAGATGTTTTATTGCAGTAGTTACTTGAATAATAATTGGTTTAATTGAAGTTTACATAGTTGTATCAGCTACGTTTAGAGCAAGCATCGTTTATATCCCATTAGCTTTTTAGAAACTTCAAATAACTTGTATTTATTCTTAATTTTAAATTTTAATTTTAAATCTTGTCCTTATTAAATCTGATCTGTTCATAATTATATATTATTTGGTTGATTATTTTTAATAGATGAATGACTAAAAACAAAATGATCCCCTTGACAGTATTACGGTAACTTATGTTGTCAAAGAGGGAGATTTTTCTTAAGGTTATGGTGAAAAAAAGGCTAGTAAGTTAAAAAGGAGTGTTTGCCCATCCTCCCATTTACTGAAGAAACTTTAAATTGTATATGTACATGCTGATATATTTAAACATTTGGACAACTACAGTTTACTTTTGAAGCCCATGGGCAGACTTTATATGTTCAAAGCAACATTTTTAAAAATAAGATACTTTTTATTTTGTACTAAGAGTACACTCCAGGAATTGTCATCCAAAACTTGTGCTGCCTGGAAATTTTTGAAATTGTAGTCCTAACATACCTGATAAGTGTCAGGTGAGAGAAATGGTTCAAATTTCAATTACTGGCAGTTTATTCATTTTGATAAACTGATACACTTGATAGTCTTCCGTTATGGTACAAGAGCAGTCTATTAACTAAATCTGTTTGCTGTTGTCATTTCTTGGCTGCTATGTTAATTGTCAACATTCTGCAGTGTTTGATCTTGTCTTTTTTCTCTTATTTTGAAGAAGAAAGAAGATTGGATATAGATGAGAAGCCTCTAGTTGTACAATTAAATTGGAACAAAGATGATCGTGAAGGAAGATTTGTCCTTAAGAATGAAAATGATGCACTTCCTCCAAAGGTAAAAAGAAGCAATGTTCTGTATATGTGTATAGATTTGAACTGTATATCTGAGTTTTCTATGTTAATAAAAGTAAACTGTTTATCTGAGTTTTCTGTGTTTATAAAAATTGTCTTCGTATTGTAGATTTTTTTTTTGTTCATCTCCATTTATAGTCAATGAATGTGCCTTTACAGGTAGTCTTATGCATGTTGGCACAGTTGTGTTAGGCAGAATGTGTGATTTCCATTCCATTTAGTTTATATTAGCTTAACTTCTCAAATTAGGCAGTTAATGCTGATTCAAATACTGGTTTTAACCAGTAGTATTTTTTTTTAAAGGGGATGCGGTGGCTTAATGGCTAAGATGCTGAGATTGTCGATCGAAAGGTTGGCAGTTCAGCAGTTCGAATCCCTAATACCGCATAACGGGGTGAGCTCCCATTACTTGTCCCAGCTTTTGCCAACCTAGCAGTTCGAAAGCATGTAAAAAATGCAAGTAGAAAAATAGAGACCACTTTTGGTAGGAAGATAACAGCATTCCATGCGCCTTTGGCGTTTAGTCATGCCGGTCAAATGACCACGGAGATATCTTCGGACAGCGCTGGCTCTTCGGCTTTGAAACGGAGATGAACACCGCCTCCTAGAGTTGGGAACGACTAGCACATATGTGTGAGGGGAACCTTTACCTTTACTTTTTAATTTTTTTTGGGAATAGAAATGTTAAATAGTTCTATAGTTATGTGAAAGATGGTCAGTGATTACAAATCTTATGTGTATGTGTGTGACAAAATAGTAAATGTTCATGTGAAAGTCCAATTCATTTGTTTAAAAATCAACATTCTTAGAATGCTGTTTTCAGTGCTTCATTATATTTCAGCTCAAAAAAGGAATTTTATGACCAGTGGTAATGCTTAACACTCAGTTAAGGAAATTTTTTTCATTGCTGCAAGTTGCTAACCATTCAAGGTTGACCCTAATAGGAAGCCACATTTATAAATGCTAAAACTGTTTTTATTATAAGGCTACAGTAACGTCTTGAAAGCATGGATATGCTTCTTTGATCCCTTCCCTTTATCTTCATGAGAACTATAGAGGCCTGTCTGAGGTGCTTTCCTAGTTTACATTTTTCCCCGGATTTAGAGTTCTTTTATCTGATATTGTAGTTGTGTTTCTTCCTTCTATTCCTCAAGCTTATATCTTCTCTCCCATTACATAAGTAGAAGATTCATGTATATTACTTTGTATTATTTCCAATAAGAAATAAATTATAACCCAAAAGAGCTAATGGATTTATATAATAAAAAGTAAAAGTTAAAATCAGTTTTAATACATTATAAACCAAATGAATTTATTTATTAGTAAACTTTTAAATTTTGAAGTATGTTTGGCTAGATTATGATTATCATGGAGTAATTACCTCTATTATGATATGTCTTATTTTTATATAACTAACTAGTCTAATTACCAATTTGACACATTCAGATTACTATGGGAACAGTTATTTTTCTGATTTTTAAATATGGGAAACTACATTTTTAATGATCAGTAAGATGACTAATTCCTATATTCTGCTAATTAGGTTGATAAACAATATATTTCTAAATTATATCTTATGAATTTATATTTTATAATAAAATTCAAGAAAAAAAATCCAGTTTTTTTCACTATAGGTATTAGCTAGTTAAAAATTTACATGTCCTGAAAAAACTTCTTTGGCTATAACATACTCAATTTGGATCTGTGAATGTTGATCAAAGTCATCAACATTTGCAAGTAATACTGAACTATGTTTTATTAATAGACTGGCAAATCAAAATAAACTGAACCAAAATAAAGGTAGTCCTCGACTTACAACAGTTGTTTAGTGACCGTTCAAAGTGAAAACCGCACTGAAAAAAGTGCACACTTATGTCCATTGCAGCATCCCCAAGGTCAGTGAACAAAATTCAGATGCTTGGTAACTGGGGTCATGTGACCTTCTGACCAGCAAAGTCAATGGGGGAGCTAGATTCACTTAACAACTGTGTTACTAACTTAACAACTACAGTGATTCACTTAAGAACTCTGGCAAGAAAGTTCATAAAATGGGGGGAAATTACTGAACAAATGTCTTGCTTAGCAACAGAAATTTTGGGCTCAATTGTGGTTGTAAGTTGAGGACTTCCTTTATTAGGCTTATGTACACTCTTTGAGGGGCACAATGGCTCAGTGGTTAAAGATGCTGAGTTTGTTAGCTGGAAAACTGACAACCAGGTTTGAGACCTGAGCATGACAGGATGAGCTCTCATTCTTGCCCCAACTCCTGCCCACCTAACATTTTGAAAGCATGCAAATGCAAGTAGATAAATAGGTGCCACTTTGGTGGGAAGGTAACGGCATTCTGTGTTCCTCGGGCTGGCTCCCTTGACTAAAAAATAGATAAGCATTGTCCCCTAGAGTTGGACATGACAAGACAGGGGAAACCTTTACCTTATACTCCTTTGGTAATTTAATTTGTACAGAAACTCCACTCAGATCAAGAATTCTGGTTTGAAATCAATTCTAGGTCAAGAATAATGAAATTGGTTTGTTAAAATAATCAGAACTTCTTCTAAATGAGAATCCTTGATTGGAAGATGACACTGAAGCTGAATTCTGTCAAAGTAAAAATAGTCACTCTCTAGACAGTGTAAAAGTTGTCATTTTGAAGTCACGTGGAACTGTATCCACATAGGAATAAACTTTGGTTCAACATTGTAAATGAATTGTAACCATTCTGTATTAATCATCTTGGTCAAATGTTGAGATAATTTTGCTGATTCTTTGCCAAATGCATAAATTACAATTATTCTCACCATTGATATTTACAATTGAATGATGTTGCTTTGGAAAATAATATAAATGAATCAAATTACTAATAAAATTGACATGTTTCAGAAGGCTCAGAGCAATGGCCCTGAAAAACAAGAAAAAGAAGGAGTGATCCAAAACTTCAAGCGGACCCTATCAAAGAAAGAAAAAAAAGAAAAAAAGAGGCGAGAAAAAGAAGCACAGCAACAAGCTTTAGACAATCATGGGCCATTTCATGGAGATGATATGTGAGTCTCAAATCATAAAATTACAGGAATTATTAAAATATGTTTTTTAAAATTTACTGATTGATTCTTACCACATAATTTATTGATAAAAAGTTTTTTATGTGCAGAACAGCACTTCCACTCTTAAATACACTTGCCAAGCATCCGAAGTTTGATCACATGATCATGGGGATGCTGCTACAGTTGTAAATGTGAAGAACAGTCATGTCACTTTTTTCAGTGCTTTTGTAACTTCAAATGGTCACTAAACAAATGATTGTAAATTGAGGACTACCCATACTTTTGATTCTTTTAATATGTAACCAGAAATTAAGAATTATGAGTGCCTTTTTTGTAGTAAGTTTCCACATGTGTACTCTTAACGTGCAAAGAAAACCATGCATGTTTGCTCATCCCTCAATATTCTTGGAAATATTTTAAGCAGAGTTTGGGGGTGGGGGATGGAAAGCAAGCAGGTTTCCTCTTATTTCTTAGTGACCCATTTTGCTAGGATCCAAGAACTATTTGTCACCAAAAAATTATAATGTTGTAGAAACTGGTTGATGAGATGATAAGCTGGTTTGGGGTGCAGATAACTGGTTTTGTCCATTAATGACTACAATAAATCACTGCTTATCTGGCCAGTGGATAAAGTACCTTTAAGTAACAGGTACATACACAGCCCTTGGACTGTTGTGTTCACATTAATGTTTATATTAGTGTGAATATTATATACATACAATATCACATACATACACACACATACACACATACACACACACACACACACACACAAAAAAAAAAACCACACACACACACTTCAGTATAGAAAGTGTATGTTTAATATTACTTTTTTAAAGGAAAAGTAATATGTACTTGCATATTTTGAATAATTCTTGAAATTTATTTTGGCAGTGAAAACTCTCGTCTTGCAGCAGAAGTCTACAAAGATATGCCTGAGACCAGTTTCACTCGAACAATATCCAACCCAGAAGTGGTAATGAAACGGCGGAGACAACAGAAGCTAGAAAAAAGAATGCAAGAATTTCGGAGTTCTGATGGCAGGCCAGATTCAGGTGGAAGTTTAGATTGAAACCAAGGAATTTATTTGATGTTTGAAGGTTGGATGTCTAGCAAGAGTGTACAAAACTAGACATTTTCCTTGGCAAGTTAAGCTTTCTTCAATCAGAGAACAGTGTGCAATAAAAAGCTATTTTTTGAAAATACTAAGGTTGCCCTTGGAAAATTAGAGGTTTATAATTATTTTGTTATAATTATTAATGAAAGCATGGTGTTTTGCAGAAATAGTCATTGTATTTTGAGAAAGATCTTTCATTTTGAAATTATTATTGGGAATTCTGTGAAATTTATGAAACAAATCAAATTGTATATTGGTACATATAACTTGAATTAATAATTTATTTTTAGGTGGAACATTAAGAATTTATGCAGATAGTTTGAAACCAAATATACCATACAAGACAATCCTACTGTCTACTACAGATACTGCAGATTTTGCGGTTATTGAGGCCCTGGAGAAGTACAGCCTAGAAAAGGAAAATCCCAAGGATTATTGTATTGCTCGTGTGAGTAAATTAATGAAATAAAATAGTGTCAAACTAATTAACTTTCTCTGAACATTTGCAGTCTTTTAATGCTATCTCATTTGAATTTTATATCTGCTATTTTACATTATTACTGACAAGAGAACATTTTATTTCTTAGCCAATACATAGTATTAACACAGTAAATGTTTTGTCTCTCTGATTTGATTTGGCTATTAGTAGTCAAGTAGTAATTTAAAATAAGAATTATTCTGGACTGGTTAAATTAGATAAATGATTTGTTTTTCCTTGCTTTACTTTCTCTATGACTCCCAGAGCAACTTTAATAAAGCAATATAATGGAATAAACATATAAAAATAAATAAACTATTTTCAAGATAATTCTTTTAAAATAATCTTTAAAGTTTTTGCAGGATCCTTTTTCAATTTGTGTTATGGAGGAGGTAGCTCTGTAGACATTAAGGAGTTGTACAAACACATTTATACTTAAAAAAGTAATTCCTTTGCTTTCTCCATCTTTGTGCCTCTTTCACCCTCTCACAATATTATATCTTTCTCAGATGATCCCAAATCTATGAATTTTGCTTTAAACATGAGATATATAGGTAGGACCTTACTATTTTGTTTTACTTTGTAAAAAATGCATAGTGTCCTGACCTGGGATTATTAGAAAGAACTAATTCTCAACTGTCTACTGATTGGAGAGACAAAGCTAAAAGAACCAAAGAGACAGTGTTCATACTTCAGCCATATCGTATCTGTTCTCCTTTTTCTACTTTGTAATACTGAAACTTGGAAGTTAGAGTTATGCTTAAAATGTTGTCCTTGAGTAGCAAATTAAACCGAAGTATAAGGGTGTAGATTGAAGCATGATATTATTACAAATAATATGGAAATTTTCTGTGTTACCTGCCTTTTCTTTAGGTCATGCTTCCTCCTGGTGCCCAACATTCTGATGATAGCGGTGCTAAAGAATCTATCCTTGATGATGACGAGTGTCCACTTCAAATATTCAGGGAATGGCCAAGTGATAAAGGTAACTTTAGTTTTTTAAAGTATGTAAGGTAACTTAGTGACTATTTTGACACAGTACCATTAGTAAATTGTAAACAAATAGAAAGGGTCTGAGATTTGTGCCCAGACTTTTGAATAAATAACAAAAGACTTTCTTGAAGCACCTGAATCTGAATTGAGATATTGTAAGTTTCTCAGTGACTGAACAGTCAAACGGTCCAAAGTGTTTGTATGGCTTAAAAAAGAGAAGGACTGTATAGTGAAGTTTGTGTAGGCCCATTATGTAGCACTAAATAAAAATTGGTAGTAGATCTGAATGGAATTGGATTTTGTAATGAAGCTGCATGTGATAGAGAATTTTAATTTTGTAACTTTGTAATGAGACAATATGTCTGCCATTGGCCATTTAGTGTAATTAATTTATATTCTATTTTTTTTAGGTCACATTCAAATGATCTGTTTGTGATTCTGTATTTTAGGAATATTAGTCTTTCAGTTAAAAAGACGGCCACCTGATTATATCCCAAAGAAGCTGAAGAAGCAAGTTGATATAAAACTATTAAAAGGAAAGGAAAGAATTGATAGGTCTGGTTATGGCTCTTCTCTTCCACCTGAGAAACTACCTTACCTGGTTGAACTAAGTCCAGGTAAGAATTACGTTATTAAAATGTTATTTGTGTTTGGAGTGATTGACTTTCAGAATTATTCTTGACAATTTCTGAGAGTTCCAGTCTGGGGTGTATGTATGTGATTTGCACACCTTTATAGAAAAGAAGAGAGATAGAGGATATTATTTGTGTTTTTCTGGGTTAGCCAGAGAAAGCTATTGGAGTTTTTTTGCATAATGTTAAATATTTTAGATGAACTATATCTACACAGAATCAGAATAAGAATTGTTATAATCTTTGTGTTTCTGAAGTATAGCAATAGTAAAATAATTTCCTTAAAGTCTAGTGGCCAGACCACTGTTCTTTCTGGAGGGCATCCCACGATCCAGTGTGCCCATGCCTTGCTGGGAAGCATCTTTAGTGCCTATAAAATGAGCTTGTGGGCCAAAAATGATTTGGAGGACAGAAGTCATGACGCGTAGAGCTATATGCATGCATTTATTTTACAGTTTTATGCTCTAGCTGTCTAGCCAATATTTTGTGCCTAATCTAAATACTGGGATACCTTCAAAGATTATCATAAGAAGAAAAATAGCTATTTCTAAGATACTATAAGTGGTTGTACAAGAATTCATATAGTGGGAATAAGTAGTGAAATATGTACAGTGAGTTACAAAACTTTCTCTTTTGTAAAAGTAACCAGTTTCATACCCTTCCCCCCATGGACCATTTCACATGGACCATTGTAGAATAGAACATTGCTTTCAGATGCAGTCAACCACCTTTATATTTTAAGGTGCTACTTGAAATATTAAATTATTTCCTTTATAACATTAGATCCACATGTCACTTCTATAGTTCTAAATTCCTGCTTTTATAGTGTGTTAATTGATAATCGATCGTACTCACTTATTTGTGCATGATCACTGATAACAACATAACTTGTAATTAAAGTGGAGCAAGTACAGTATCTTGATTTATTGAAATACTTGGTTTCTTGAAAGATGATTCTGAGGAACAATTCTTCTTTGAGTGTCCATCAGGCATATTTGACATGGTTACAGCAGAAATGTGGCAGAACTTATTAAAAAAGGGATTAATTTAAGGAGATAAGGGCAGGGGACTGAACAGGGAAAGTACATACAGTAAGAGATTCTATATGAATGATGTGGTCTTTGGAACCCTAAATTTTAATAACAAAAGTACAGAATGATTCTTTTATAAAGCATTAAATATATAATGGTGCATAGTTTTAAAGATTATTGATGCTATAGTAAAAGTATTTAGACTTATATACCACTTCACAGTGCTTTACAGCCCTTTCTAAGCGGTTTACAGAGTCAGCATATTGTCCCCAACAATCTCCTTTTACCCATCTTGGAAGGATGGAAGGCTAAATCAACCTTGAGTCTGGTGAGATTCGACCTGCCAAATTCAGGCAGCTGGCAGTCAGCAGAAGTAGCCTGCAGTACTGCATTCAGGGGTCGCCAACCCCTGGTCTACAGACTGGTGTCAGTCCATAGCCTATTGGGAACCAGGCTGCACAAGCAGCGGGCAATGGCATGAAGCTTCATTTGCACATGCATGGGAGCTACTGTAGGTTGCGTGTGCAAAATCATCCCCTCCCCCAGCTGCCGCAAAACTATCCCCTCCCCCAGCTGCCGCTGGAGCAAGAAAGATTGGGGATCGCTGTGCTATAGCACGTAGGACTGATCAGTATTACTTAAAAAACTTTGTGACATCATGAATGGTAATGGACTTGGATGTTTTTCATCAGTAAACTCACCTTGGGCTAGCAACAAATTTACCAGTCACAAATTGTCAGCCTACATCAAGAGACTTTTATCACTGGGTGACATTTGAAATGCTCAGCATGTTATAGGGCTCCCGCTAAACAGCTGGCAGTGATGACTATGGTCAGTTATAAACTACCCTTTTACCAGAAGACAATGTGATGATGCTACTCCTGATCACTACTATTACTTTTCAATCATGCTCTCCAGTTTTACCTTCTTTTTTTCTCTCTCCTAGCTTATTGTACTTCCAAAGAATTTGGGTGTATATTAGATGAAAAACTTCATTTGAAATAAAGATTTTTCATGAGACTTTAGCATTTTATTTCTGCAGTATCCTGCTTTTTAAATTAAAATAATATAACAAAATCAAATAAAATATACTGTGTCTGTGTGTGTCAAGTAAAGTGTCTACAGTACCTAGGGAGAAGGCTGACCCATACTGTATTTTTCATCATTTTATCTGAATAAAATCATCAGTTTTGGGAGACTAATGAGACCAAAAATGTATGTAAGTGAAGGAAAACCTATTGAAGGTAAAAAGCATTGCACAATATTAACATGTATCCAGGTTTCCTGAAATGTTGAAAAGTTCAAGAGTAAAGGAAGCTGGATTCTTTTCCTATCCATTTTTATATACATAGAGATGCATATGCATATATTAACATATGCATGTATTATATACACAGTATGATGTATATCTTCATCCAACTTTTCTTGACCTCCACATTTTAGTAAGAGTGTATTGATACCAGGATTTTAATGATATCCTTTTCCTACAATATGCTTAAAATCTACTTCATGTATTAAATGTACTGTATAGCAGGGGTTCCCAACCCCAAGTCTGTGTACTGGCAGCAGTCTGAGGTATTCCAGAAACCGGGCTGCGCAAACAAGCAAAGCCCCATCCGTGGGATGCGGGCAGCACTTGAAACCACACCCCATCTGGTCCATGGAAAAACCTCTCTTCATAGAACCAGTCCCTGGTGCCCAAAAGGTTGTGGGCCGCTGCTGTATAGTATCTTCTTTGCTTAAGGAAGTGACTTTTTAATGTTTCTGATTAGGAAATGTAGACAAATGGCAAAAAGAAAACTAAATATTTGAATTTTTAGGTTTGCTTGATGTTTTCCTTAAAACTGCAGTTAACTGAACATGTACTGTAACTGCTAAGTTGCTGAGACCACATAATTGGAACTTTGTTTTTTCCAGAACTGAGTTTACAACTGCATTGGTTTCTGGTCTGTTCCAAAATACTATCTAAACTTTATCTGTCCCTTTAAGTCCCTATATATCTTGGGGACCAAATACTTGCAATGTTCTTGCAATATGAAATTGAGAGTGACAAAGGGATGTACTGTTTTGATGATGCCATCCTGCAAGTTAGAATATTTTCCTCACATTTAGTTGTTTTATATTCATTAAGATTTGTTCTAATCACTGGATGAAGGTTTTAACTTTCCTTTAGCCCTATTTTTATTTTTGCTTTGGTATTTTATCATTTATCACTGTCACTGTTTTCCTATTTTATTACTATTATGTTTGTAAATTCTGATTTTTTTTAATTTGAAAGAGAAAGAAAAATAGTTTTTAGTCTTTTAGTAGGAGCAATTATGTATTTAATTTGATAGCTTTCATTATGGATTGAATTATACTATAGATTAAAAATATTTAGTTAGTAAACTTTCTTTTACATAGATTATGTTGTGTGACTAAATAAATAGTAGTTTTTAATAGAAATTTGGTCAAACAGTATACTAGTTCTAAGATTTTTTGCATGGAAAAATATAGTGTTAGATACCAGTTCTAATTCTTCTGCAATTTTGCTGTCCTTTAAGAGTTATATAGGGCATAATGTATTGATTATTGATTGACAATTTATGTAGGTTACCATATTTTTCAGATTATAAAACGCACTGGACTATAAGATGCACCTAAATTTACAGAAGGAAAACAAGAAGAAAATAGTTTTTGGCATCTGCATGTTGGATATTCGCCCTCCCAGGCCCCCAGAAGCATTCTGCAGTGCTCCGTATGGCCCATTTTTGCCAAAAACTGGTCTGTTTTCATCAAAAGTGCACCCGTTTTTGGGAAAAAACGGGCTGTGTGGAGCACTGCAGAGTGCTTCTGGGGGCCGGGGAGGGTGAAAACGCGATGCATGGAGGGTTCAGGAGGCCAAAAACGCCCGTATATATATCTATAAGACGCAGCTAAATTTTCACCCACTTTTTTTGGGGGGGAAAGGTGTGTCTTATGCTCTGAAAATTACGGTAATTTATTGAAAAGGAATTTTATCCAAGCAGATTTATCTTTTTATAGAAAAGGTTATATTAAAAATATCAATTTGTTTAAAAATTTGTCTAATTCATTTTAAATGGTTCATTGCCAGATCATCCAGATGTTGGATTTGGCATTTTTATTCTATCGAGCATTATTGATTTTATTTATTATTTTAATAGAATTATTAATAGAATTAATTAATAAAGCTATAATTTTATTAACTTGATCTTAGTTTGAGTTTTCCCTCAATAATTGAGGGCTAGGGAATTGAGGACATCATGTAAGCAAAGCTACTTTTAAATTTTCAATATTTGTAATGCATGGAATTATTGGTGAACTTGAATAAAGGAAATGGGATATGACTTTTATGTTGCAATTAGTATGCTAGCTGTAAATTGGTATGTTCTATGCCCTATTTATTTATTGCATTTATACATTGCCTTTCTCCTGGCAGTTTAAAGTATGATAGATGCAGATATTTCCTCATTTCATTCTCATAGAAATAAATGATTTAGGCTGTGATGAGAAATTGACTAGGCCAAAATCGCTCAGTGAGTTCCTTGGTAATATCTTTGTCAGTATACTAGTGAAAGCAAAATAAATATATACTTCTGTCAAGTATGATAGGACATGTGCAGGTTTTCTCTGCATAAGACATACTTTTCAATATAATATACATCATATACACACTGAGCCGAGGTGGCACAGTGGTTAGAGTGCAGAACTGCAGCTACTTCAGCTGACTGCTAGTTCAGCAGATCAGCGGATCAAATCTCACGGGCTCAAGGTTGACTCAGCCTTCCATCCTTCCGAGGTGGGTAAAATGAGGACCCAGATTGTTGGGGGCAATATGCTATTTAGTATACTGTCTTTGGTGTAAGCCGCCCAGAGTCCTTGGAGAGTGGGAGGCATAGAAATATGAATAATAATAATAATAATAATAATAATAATAATAATAATAATAATAATAATAATAATATATGACAACATTCTGATATTTTGTTATATCTATATCTGGAAAAAATAAATCTGGTGAATATATAGTTACAGGACTCTGTGTTTAAATGTATATTATATTATCGTGGTTTAGTTGTAAAAAAAATAAATGAAAGACAGAACAGTGAGTATAATAAAACAACTCTAACATAAATTATTTTCTTGTCTGCATACAATCAATTTATGACCTTTTTTACTTCATTCGGTGATTTTTCTGTGCTTTCTTCTAGCAGCTTGTTGCCAACTACTTAATCATATTAATCTATCCACAACACCAATGTCTATATATTCTGTGCAGTTTTTAAAGTTGAAAGTATTAAACGCACTGCATCCTTTTAAATTGAGTAAGTGTTGGTGGCCTACGGTTTCACTCTTTCCTATCTTTTCTTTTCGCTGCCCTCCTCCGCATGTTCTGCATGGTATCTCTCCTGCTGATGCTGCCTTCACCTGGGTCCTGTGCATGTGTTTCTAATCCCAGGGAGAAGGAATCACTTTGCCTACTACAACTATCCCAATTATGAAGGTAATTCTATAATTTAATACTGCTGTTTCTCACTAATCACTAAAATTTTGTTCACAAAAAAAAAGCTCTGTCCATTTTGATAACAAATCTTTCGTTTTCCTTCTTTTATTGATAAATAATAAAATAAAATTGTTCTCTTTCTCATACAGACCCAAACATGGTCAGGAAATATGACTTTTGAAAGATTATGGTTTTCCTACTTGTCATTGATAATTTCAATGTATTGGGGACTTGGGTTATTAACTTTTTTTAAAAAAACAATAAATAGGGTGTCCACAATCAGTCTTTTGTATCATAAATTTCACCAATAATGAATTCCTTACAAATATAGGAAAAAAGCACACATTTTTGGGAGAAGGTTTCTGTTTATGTATATATGTCTTTGTGTATGTGTGTACATGCACACACACACACACACACACATGCACATATATACACACTTCCCCACACATACCTCTTTTTTCTTATATGTTTTTATTACTATAACTAAAATAAAATTAAGAGCTGATTGGGTCTGAAGCAGGAACTGCTACTACGGGAGCAGACTTTATCTGCGCTCAAGCCAAAAAAATATGTCTAAGTAATGAGAGCTGACTAGTGCAAAACAGATTTTTTATTTTTGGTTCCTAATCCCAAACTGTAAGTCTGTTTTCAGACTTGTAACAAACTCTGCTGAGCTGTTCAGTTTTATATGTGTATAACATGCATTCCAAGAATGGAACATTCCAGAGAACAACTGAAGAATAGCAGTTTCCCGGAAGTTAGATTACCATAGCCTGGAGGGAAACTGGAATGTTTTTGTGTTTCCTAGGCTTGCACTCTGTTTCATTTGCATTAGCATTCTTAACAGGATTTGGCTGATTTGCCTTCCTAGTTTTCCCTTTCTCCCCTATGGCTCTTTGCTGATTTATAGAGGCAGTTTGCATCCCAGGTAATCTTTGTCTGCATACTATCCTGACATACAATGCCCTTACTATACTATGGATCTAATTGTCTTGTCAATCTGCTTGTTTACTTGGAGCTCATAATGATATTTAGTACTACCGTAGGATTTAGTCTTTGACAGCATAACATTGATGAGAAAACCAGTCAGAACAATACTAAGTTTGGCTGCTTTGTGATTATATTCCAGCTTCTGGGAGAATTTGCTGTCATGATGATTAACTGAGAAGGACCAGTTTATATTGGATCTACAAAAGATAGATTGGCTTTATCATTGGCCAGTATTAATCAAAAGTATTTAGTTCTGGCCCAATATCCTGAATCCATATATTATTCATTTCTACTATAATTATGGCTTTATTTTGAGTCAAGGATCAACAGCCTCATCTGAAACCACTGATGGAACAAAAATTCAAAAACTTTAGAATGCTATAGCCATAAAAGATAACGTGAGTGAGAAAAAAGTGAATTTTATTTATGGTTTTTATGCTAGGGCTACAACATGGGTGTCAAATTCGCCACGTCACATTGGCTGTCACGTGATGTATCACAATGTTTTTTCCCTTCACGGAGCTGGAGTGGGTGTGGCCTGTGCATGACTCATCCGGACCATGGACTGCCAGTTTGACACTCCTGGGCTACAAGATGGGGTTGTAGTTCAGGCTGACTCTTATCTATTCCCTAATTTGCAAAAAAGCTAGACTGGTAGTATAATTTGTCTTGATTGTATAGGAACAATGTTGCCTGTAATCATTTGTCTGCTTTTTTTAAAATGAATAATTCCAAAATAAACCAACTTATTCATCGTATACGGAAAATCTAAATATTTTCTTGTTTTGTTAAGTGTTTTGAATCATTTTGACTACATCTAGAATGATTAAATGTTTCAAACTTGTCTTTATGGTGATAGTGCAGGTAAACTAATCAGTCAATTTAAGATTCATTTAAAAAAATCAAAGTTATTCTTGAAGGTCTCAGTGAGGAAAAACATTAATAAAAGAGCACCCTGGGGAGTTACTGCTTATTCATAAAGGTACAGAAGTGATAGTCTGTGAAACCAGAATTTAGGTGGCTTAGTATATTTAGGAAGGTTGAAGATAATGGCTGTGGAAAGAGTGGAAACTCTTCTGGTGCTACTGGAACTGTTGGCAACTTTTAAGAACGTTGACCACAATAGTAGTGGAACCTGGAGTAATCAGTGCTGCCAAAAGGACTGGCGAAGAACAGCCTTGCAAAAAGCAGGATCCCAGAGATGTCAAAATCAGTCTAGCAGCTGGAGAAGATATGAAGTGGCTGTACCCATTTAGCAGCAGCAGCTGTGATACTGCTGATCAGCTGTTGAACAGTTACATTTGCTTATTTGGAAGTACTGCCAATCAGCTGCTTGGTGCTAAGCTGCAAAATGGTGGAAGAGTGGTGCCGAGTGCTTATGCAGCAGTGCCTAGTGGCATGAATGATACCTACTGTTACATGCTTGGTGGTGCTGGTGGTGGCAACCTGGAAAACCTGTAGCAGGATCAGATTGATGGCCAATTGGGTGCTACCTGAGTCCTTCAGCTTCTTTTGAATCTGTCACTTGGACAGTGATTATACCATCTTCCTCATGTTTCTGTTCTAACTGCTAGAGGTACCTCTTTTACATTGTTTGCATCTGTGGCATCAGAGGAAGCTGGGACTGAGAGCTGGGATTTATAATCTGAGAACGTCTATTTTCTCTGTAGATGTGAAGCGTGGGAGGGGGCAACAATAGTTTTGTCCTGTTACTCTAGTATGTAATTGATATTGAGAGGCTTTTAGTACCATCAATCAAGATATTGTTCAGGACTGGCTCAGAAAGTTGGAAGTGGGAACACAGTGGTGTAGTGATTTGCTTCCTTCTCCCAGGAGAGGTCCAGCTGTGGCCCATGCCCTGCTCACTTTTAATAGCTATATGTGGCCTCTGGGTGAACTCATGTATCAACTTGGGTTAGATATCATCAGTACGTTGATATTACACAGTTCATTTCAGCCTCTGGTTTTCCAAATGATCCCATCTAGATTCCATTTGTAGATGTGAGGGTATCGGGTGAGAGTAATATAAGTCTCAGTTTTCTATTAAGTGACTACAAGTTACAAGTTTTGAAGCCTCTTGAAGACTTTGTTTTTGGTTCTGAGGTCCCACTGCCTCAGATAGTAAAAGACTATAAAATAGTTGTTTGCTGTTTAGGGTTCCTCTTAGATTCATGACTTCTCTTTCAAGGTCAAGTGGCCATCATGGCTCAGGCTTTTGTAGGACTGTATGCATAAATTATGCCCATTCCTAGTTCAAGAACCCATACTTAGTCATCCATGCTTTGGTCAATTCCCATATGGATTATTGCAATTTACTGTACGTGGGACTGACTTTGAAAACTATTTGGAAGCCACAGCAGGGGGCCAAATCCTTTGTTTGCCACTGTAACTGGCAAACAACTTGTTCTGACTGCATTGGTTGTCAGTGGGTTTCTGAGAGCAATTCAAGGTGCTAGTTACCACCTTTAAAGCCTTCAGTGCATTTGGGCCTAGTTATTTGTGGTCTTGCTTATCTCTAATTCTCACTACCCAGAAAGATCAATTCAATTAATATACTGTAGGACCCATTGCTTATGGGACCCAGAAACATGCCTTCTTTTGTTACCATGCCTGCCCTTTGAAACAATATTCTCTCTGGGATTCGGATGGTCTCAATCTTGCTGGCTTTTCCAAAGACTCTTTTTTTCTCCCAGGCAGGTCTTGTGAGTTCATTTGGAGAGATTATTTTTGATTGTTTAAAACAATGTGTTTTTATTATATTGTATTATCCTTTATTTTTGCAGCTTTTTTTTGCAAGTTTTCTTTTTTAATGGCATACACAGCGTTGTATTGCATGTTGAGTAGATGTCTGTATAAAAAAATATTGTCAGTAAATTAAGCTATTTTTTTTTCTTAATTTCAGTTTCTGTCTACCGGAAGACCTTTGCTCTTATTAGTATTAAAGTTAAAGGCCTGCCTTTTTGTATCATGTTCTCTTTTTTCCATCAGCACTCAGAGGAGAGACTGGCTTAATAAAGCAGCCATCTGATTTGTTGAGTAGCAGAATTCTTCCAACTCTAATGCTACTTTAGAGAAGGAACAAATACAGGGTCATTTTGAATTGCCATCTTAGCTTTGCTAAGACATTTGTCTTTATTTCTGTTTAACTCTACAACAAACAATTTAGAAAGGACCAGTGTGACAAGCAAGAATGGATCCCCTACTCCATTGACAATGGGGATTGCTTTCAGCTATTGGAGATTATTGGAAAAGACAGTAGAAAGTAATGATAGACATATGATCATGGGGAGTGAATGGAGGGTCTAAAAATAAGGGATAAGTCTTGCTCCTAATTCCACCATCTGTCTCCCTTCCTATAGAATTAAAAATAACTCCTACAGATTGGTGTGGAAAGATACAGATCTTTCTTGTTGTTTCAAATTTTCACTTTGATGGTTCTGCTTGGGGGAATGAATCAGCGGGTAGCTTATTTATAGCTCAGCCTGGCCCTTGCTGTTGCCACAGATAGTTGGGGTAGGTTGCGGCAATTTTGAATTTGATAGCAACTCCCAAATCTAATTTTTCAGAACTATCCTCCTAAAAACATTTAGGATTCTGCAGGACTGGAAGTTGATTAAGCAATTTAGCAAGACTCAGCATCTTCTAAGATTCTCTCCTACTGTTCTCATTGTAGGGAAAAAGTTCAACAAATTAGTTAAAGTAGCAGATAAGTATATCTGTAGGTTTTGCATAATGCTCTTGTAGGGCTATATATGCAATATATTCAATAATTATTTAGTTACAAACAATGTTCAGAGAAAGTAAATGAAAGCTTCAGTTTTATGACCACAGACAGTTTCACAACACATTGTGCAATAATGTTTTTTCTTCATAAATTATTTGGGTATCTCAGAGTAGAGATACTGTTAATTCTTAATGGCTCTTAAGGAGACAATTGAACCAAATAAAACAATGCTTAGCATTTCTCTTGTACTTGGAGCATTTCACAAGGATCCATTTGCACGTCAGCATTATTCCATATGTAGTCAGAGGAAACCTGGAGGCTAAAAGAAATATAGAATGCTTATCTAAACTCCCCATTTCGGTTTATTCTAGAAATGGGATTTCAAATAAAGATTTAAAAAGTTATTAAACTTCCATCTCTTGGGTAACGTGCTATAAACTCATGCTATCTTAAGGTCAATATTAAAAAGGCAAGCTGTAGGAATTGAGTAACATTATCTGGAAGGATATTCAGCATAGTTTTGGGGTCTAGTACAGTATTCTGGAGTTCCTTTCCTGAATCAATGAATGTCATACATTCTAATTATTTAGCTAATCTTCAGTATAAATTACTGCTTGGGAGATAACTTATATTACCTGTAACCGTTTAAAAACAAATTTTAATAACAGTTCTGTCTCTGCTGTATGTCTGTCATCCATCCATCCATTAGTTAGTTTACTTTATTGTCATTGCACATGGTACAACGAAATTAAATGCCGTCTTCAGTGTATATTATAACTATAAAAATAAAAACACAGACATACATCCTTTACATTCTATATAATTGAAATTGAAAACCCGATATTGCACTATACCGTAGAATTCAATATGGTTATTGCCCTGGGATAGAAGCTGTTTTTCAGCCTATTTGTCCTTGTTTTTATTATCCTGCCAGATGGTAATAGTTCAAAAAAAGGGTGCCCAGGATGAGATGGATCTTTAAGAATGTTTTGAACTTTCTTAAGGCAGCGGGAGCTATAAAACTCTTCCAAAGAGAAGAGAGAGCAACCAATGATCCTCTGGGCAATGACGTTGACCCTCTGGAGTGCTGTCCTATCTGCCACTGTGCAGTTGGCAAACCATACACAGATGCAGTAAGTTAAAATACTCTCTATGGTGCAGCAGTAGAAGGCCACCAGCAGTTTTTCATTCGGTTGTTGTTTCCTGAGAAATCTCAGGTAGTATAATCTCTGCTGGGCCCTTTTGACCAGTGCTGCAATGTGAGAGCCCCAGGTCAGATCCTCTTTTATGATAACACCCAGAAACCTAAAACTGGACTCTGTCTCCATTGATAAGCAAGGGCTGGATGTCTGATCTATTCCTTCTATAGTCCACTATAAGCTCCTTGGTCTTATTTGTGTTAAGGACCAAGTTATTTCTCCATACCACGAAAGCAACCTTTCCACCTCATCTCGATAGGCAGACTCATCCCGCCCCCCCCCCCCCGGAGATCAGTCCCACCACTGTTGTATCATCTGCAAGTTTAGTAATAGTATTACTAGCGTGAGTTGAAATGCAGTCATCCATCCATTATATTGGTTTTAGATTTTTCTTGACATTAAATATATTCCCATGGCCCAATTTAACTGTATTTGTTACGTTAGCAATTATCAGAAACATAAAACATATAAACCTCCCCCTCCATCCCTGTACTTGCACTTTCCCTGGTCTTTCCAGTGTTCTGGATTACTACTTTGATTTGTTGTTAGATTGAGATAACATTGAATAGAAACATTGTTACATTGAATAGAAATTACAACATTGTGGAGTATGTATTATAGTATTGGTTTCAAAACATTATTTCATCAAAATTATTGACATGGATATTGCCATACCTATGCACTGCAAATGTTCAAATAAAAATGATTTGTGAAATACAATAATTGAGTATCCAGAATAAATATTTGGCAGATATTTTGCGTATTTGGGATCACATGCCAAAATCACATAATGCTTCTGATATTTTAGGATAATTATATTTTGTAACTATGTATAGTCAATCAAATGGTAGACTTTATTAATATAAGGCATTGTTACATATTTCAGGATACATAGATGTAACCAGTTCTCATCTTATAAGTGATAATTTGAGAATTCATATGTGATATTGTTACATTAAAATGTTTAAAAACTAAAAACTTATTTTTTAAAAATTAGAAACCAGGGGTCTGTCAGTTCTAGTCCCACCTTAGACATGAAAACTGACTGGGTGACCTTGAGCCACTCACTCTCTCTTAGCCCAACAATAGTGAGGTAGCAGTGTTGTTATTGTGGGGAAAATCGGAAGAAGGAACATTATGTATATTCACTGCCTTGAGTCTAAAAAATATTAAAGCTGAGATAAAACTCTAATAAATAGGCTGAAAGCTGCACAGCTTGTTCTCCCACATTTGGGGAAAAAGATTTCTTATATAATTTAAGAAGTATTCTATTTAATCTTTTAATAATACATAAAATGAAAATATGTAGAATAGAAAGAATTCATACATTGTGCTGGTCATTAAGTAGATCACCATGTGACTGCACCTGATTTTACAACCTTTTTTGAGGCAATTGTTAAGCGAATCCCTGGGCATTTTTTGCCTGAAACCAGAAGTAGTAACAAATGTTATAAATCCAGCAACAAATGTAATAAATTGTTATAAATTGTGTGGGGCATTGCAAATGATTATAATTGCTGAGTGCCCAAAATGCAATCATGTGATTCAGCGGAGGGAGGAGGGAGGGCATCAGAACTTTGAAGCTGGGTCATAAGCAGTCCTGGAAGAGTCTACGATAACAGTCACTAAGCTACGGGTCATTAAGTCAATGTACATGATTAGGTCTTAAAAAATCAGTGTCTCTTGCTTAGTTTCATTATAAAATTATCTATTGCTACAGATGGTTCTGACTCCAGAGATAAACCAAAGCTCTACCGTTTGCAACTAAGTGTGACAGAAGTTGGTACAGAAAAATTTGATGACAACTCCATTCAGGTGAGTTCAATAATTTGTCCCAATTACTTGGGACAAATAATTCCATAAGAGTTGTTTTCAAGTTTCAGAGTATTAAAGAATTATGTTTGTAAGCCTCATTTAGCGTATTTGATCAAAAATGTAATTGGTTGCAAAATACAGTTGGGAGGCTAAAATATCTTTGTGACATGTGTAATGTAAAATTTCCAAATGAGGCAGGGTATACAATTAAACTCTTCTGTAACATTGCAATGCACAAAGGCCTATTGGAATATTTGAAGAAGATGTAATATTTTAAGTGATGCTGGAGAAAGTCAATAACATGCTAAATTCTTAAATTAATAACACAAACTTCAGCAGTATTTTAAAATGGTTCTCTGAAGCCATTGTCAAATCCTTATCATAGCCATACACTCTACTGATTTGAGTATATGGTTTTAATCAAAGTAGGTATCTGAAGAAAAGTCCAATTTTAATAGTTATAAACAACTGTATATTCAGTAGGTCGGAAAAGAGAAGACAATCTTCAAAGGTAATACAGGTGTGTGTTCTGTCATTTTGAAATGAGCCATAAGGATCTTGGCTTTATGTTTTAACTTTCCTTGTATGAAAAGTTTTGATCACTCTCTGGTTCAAGGTTGATAAAATGAGGACCCAGATAGTTAGGAGCAATATGCTGACTCTGTAAACTGCTTAGAGAAGGCTGGAAAGCACTGTGAAGCAGTATATAAGTCTAAGTGCTATTGCTATTTGTAAAAAGCCCACCAAATAATGGTCTGCAAAAAATGTGGATTTGCAAATTAGCATTTATGTCTCTTGATCCATATTCTTGGTATTATGATCTGATGGCACTTGTGATATATTTTAAATTGTATTCAGAAGTATTGGATTCCTAATGTGGCAAATGAATATTGAAAGGATAAAGGTCCTCACAAACATAAAACACTGTCTTGTATTAGTTAATCATGGCTTAGATTAAATTTGAATAAATGCAAATTATAATTTTGTTTGTTTCATCAATGATTTCTAAAATACTTTTGTATCATTTTGTTCTATGTTCATAGATTTTGTCAGTTGTAGTTTCTGTCTTCATTAAAACATTTTACTATAATTACTTCTGAAAATAATTCACAACCACAGAAATAATAAAGGACACATTTAGGCAGGAATTATTGAGAGAGAAAATTTCGGTTCAACACATCTTAGTATAAATAAATAAAAGCATAAAATTGGTTGGAAACATACTATGGAACAGATCTCATTTCAACTTTGCAATCACTTCTTAGTAACAAATGTTCTCAGGTTGCTTCAACAAGATAAAACATAGTAAAAATAAATAATTATTTGATTTTTTAAAAAATGAATTTTACTGCTACATTTTAGTAGTTAAAAGGTGCAAATTGTGGTATATTAAAAAAGGCTACATATTAATAAAATGTAACTCTACAATAAGAGCATTATTATTGGAAAGGAATTGATCACTAATTAATTAATTATTGATCCTATTATAGTCTAACAACTCTGTTCTGCTTACATAATATTTGATTGATGATTGGTTATGTGCTATCAGTTTGCAACAATTTGTAGTTTAATAAGAGAAAATGGATATCTCTTTGAGTTATATAGATGATTGCATATTATATTTATTTTTAAATCCTGATTTTTTTTGCTTTTGCTTTGATTATTTGTATCTTCAGTTATTTGGTCCAGGAATTCAGTCACATCACTGTGACCTTACTAACATGGATGGAGTTGTTACAGTGACTCCCAGAAGCATTGATGCTGAAACTTACGTAGAAGGTCAACGGATCTCTGAGACCACTATGCTGCAAAGTGGTATGAAAGTTCAGTTTGGGACCTCTCATGTATTTAAATTTGTGGACCCCATTCAAGATCATATTCCTAAAGGACGTCTAGATGCAGGTCACATGGTCAAAAATTCACGTCTCAAATCTGGGTAAATCCACAGTTTTTAAGAAGTAATCCCAAATTCAGAAAATTATTTAAGATGGTGAAGGTGTATCAATGTTTTATGTAATGTGCCAACTAATAATGATGTTAATCTGCTCACCAGTAATTGTTCTCCATTGTATGAACTCTTCTGCAATTCACACATCTTCATAATTAGAATAAATGTTAGGATTTTAATAATACTGTACATTAGCAGAAATCAATTTATACATTTATATTTTACCCTTCTTATGGACTATTTCAGCAACTAATGACAACTAAAAAAAAATATAAGGTGATGCTATTAAAAGTTACAAAGAAAAGTTATAGAAGAGGGCAACTGTACTAATTAAAACGGAATTTATTTTGATACTGAAACTAATACCATCATAAAGAGGGTCTTAAGTAACTGATGGCAAAAGGTCATCTGAGTGGTAGGAAGTCACCTACTTTCCAAAGGTTGGGAGTTGTACAATATAAGTGTACTCCCTAAAAGGCTATTTTCATCAACATAAGACCAGACCTACCCTATTTATCATCTTTTGAGACTGATTGGCACTTTGCCTATGTCTGGTATTTCTGAAGTTCATCCTTGTCTAAGAAGGATACTTTTTTGCTGTAAAGTTCAGTCATTCAATTAGAACTGTACTCCTCCTGTTTAGATTCCATTTTAGATCATATTCTAGGATAGCAAAAGCTGTTTCAATCCTGTACCTGGACCTAAAATCTACTGGGTTTGCTAATTTATTTTTAGAAGAAATACTAATATAAACAAAAAGTATCAGTACCCTATAATATGATGAAATAAGCAAATATACATACATTTAATGTATTTAAATATATTAACTGGAATTATTGCAGGATCTTTTTACATTATAAAAATATGCAGTATTAAAATATAATTGATATGAATGGAAGAAAAGAATCTATTGACAATTGCTAATTAAGTATTTTAGATCTTTAAAAATAGCATCATAGTATTTCTGTCTTGAAATCAATAAATAATAATTGTTAGCAATCAAACTGGAAGTATGATTATTAGTTTTTATTCAATCCAATTGAAAAAATCAGAAATAAATTCAGAGGTAAAATATTTCATGGTATTTTACATTATCTAAAATCAGATTTCAGAATTAGAGATGCCACGATACTCTAGTTAAAACATTTTGTACAGCATTTCTGCACTGTATCCAAGGTTGACAGAATAACTGATAAATAAAATGTTCAGGCTTGGAAAAAATAAAAGGTTGCCTACATAGGAAGGACTTAACACATTTAATTTTGAATCAGATTGAGCATGTAGAAGTTCACACTTCAAATGTGAATCTGTTGTTTTGAGCTAGGGTCAGCTCTGTTTGATCCAAAGATACTTTCAAAATACCCAGGACATTTCACAAACTTGAAATGTGAAATTACATGCTCAAATAAGTTTAAACCGAAATGTGCACACCTCTTCTTAACACTTTCAGATACTTTATACTTTTATGTAATCAAATACACAGTGAATTTGCTAACAATAATTACTGAGCAATTATGTAAGAATTGTTTTTATTATATATGCTTATATTTACTGAATGTTCCTAATCATCTAGTTCTTGAATGTATATTGCCTTCTCAGAGGTGTACAAGAAACAACTTTTGATTTGGAAGGAGACATCCAAAGTGTAACAGGATTATCTACAAGCAAGGTAATAGATTATTAGTCTGAATAGCATGACTACTATAAGATTTAACAGTTGGTACCTTAAATATATTTAAGAACACAGGAACATCTCAGTATATCCATTCAGTTTTCTGTTTAGTGCTTTGAATGATTTGATTATTTTTAAAGTTCAGGCAGTCCTTTTCACATTGATTTATCAAATAACATTTTCATGGAATTTATGCAAAATATTGGGAGGAGATTTGTAGCAGTTGTACTGTTGGAATGCCATATAGGAATAGACAGGGCACCTTCAGAGGAAGCATTTGCTTATTTGGTTTTAGAAAGACAGTGATAGGTTTTCAGAAAGCATGTTCATTATTACTAAATTTAATAAGATAAATCTTTAAGAAACTTGTGAAGATTTACACATTTTATATGAAAGTAAATTTAAACTAAAACAACTTTTGGATATGTGTTGTATGAAGCAGAGCATCAATAGATTGGACTGTGACAGAATGTCAACTTCTAGCACAGCTGAACGAAGCATGGTCAAACCAATGATCAGAATAGAACAGCAAGATTATCACAAGCAGGATGGCAGGTACCAAAAATACTTCTTTAAATTTTGTGAGTAAAATTTACAGAACATTATTTTTAAATTAAAAAAAAACACACAATAGGCAGGTTTGAGAAGGAACTTGTATGTATTTTTATGGAGAAAACTAATACTTTGAAAGGTCTTTCCAAATAATAGGTTATATCTGTTATTAAGATACTAGTGGTTTTTTATTTTTATTTTACAGCCATTTCAAACCGTAGTGTGCTACAGGTTCTGTAGAGTACTTTTTTTTTTTTTACTTGTTACAATTTGTTCATACTTATCTAACATCCTGCCTATGGAGTTTCTTTCTGGACAGTTCCTAACTCTTCTTGCATTTGAGGCCATATGGTGAAAAGGGAGCAAACAGCTTGTGTTCAGTTCTTAGTACTGGAACCATTGTCTTGGGGTGGTCAAGGTTTTACTTCTTTGGATCACAACTAATTTGAAATCCCAAAGTGCTTTTCAAAAGGCAACTGGACTTTTCTTGTTTATTTCCTTGAAAATGTTTTACTTCTCATCAAAGAAGCTTCTTCAGTTACTAGGGCTTTCCGAACTGAAGCTTCTTGGATGAGAAATGAAATGTTTTCAGGGGGGAAAACAAGAAAGTCCAGTTGTCTTTTGAAAAAGCATCTTTGACACAACTATGACGTAGATGATTGATCATCTCCATAAACAACTAATTTGAAACATTCCAGGTATGTTTGTTTTGCCACATGCTTGAAGCAACCTTTTTAGGGGTTGGGGGGCAACCTCCTTTTAAACCATACTAAATCTAGTATTATGTGAGAAATTAATTAAAGCTGGCAAACAATATTCAGCATTTAATATTTCTGTAAGTACTGTATTCACCTGCAGATTGTATTTCTGAAATCAGTCAAAGCAATAAATTTAAAAATAGACATCATAATCATATAATACCAGTATTTACTACTTTCAATGGCTCATAACATATTACTCAGCCAAATTAAAAGTGCTGACTTAATCTCCAAACCTTCATATTTTGAGATTCTTTCTCTTGTTTTCTATCCATACTACCTGAACCTTTACTTCTGGGTACTGCGGCATACTGAAATCTATCAGATGACTACTCTTGAATGAACTATCTGATCAACAACTCTCCTTTATGTAACACTTTTATAATATAGTTTATAAATTAACCTCTCGTTCACTTTTGTTTTCCCTGGTTATAAATTTAAGTAACATGATCTAATTACAGTAGATGACTAACTGTCTTGAACAATACATTGTGTGCTGCAAATGCATTAATAATGCAGACCTTCAATTCAAGTAGGCTTGCTGTCTTTTCAGCAAATGTAACCTCAGTGAATCTAATAGTAAGAGCAAGAAAGTAACAAGATATATTTCCCGCTCGCCAGTATTTTTGTATTTCATATCTATACAAAAAATGTATACAACCATAAAACAAAAACCTTTGGAAAAATCTTTATCTCTTGAAAATGAAATTAATTTGTTCTCTTTGAACTGGATTTCTGAAGATCTGCTTTCTGCCTCTAGACTTCAGGATGGTCCAGAATTGATACTACCTGCAAGTGTTGAATTCAGAGAAAACTGTAAGTATGTATTTTTGTTTAAAAAAATAAGAGTAACAACAACTTTTATTACAAAATATTTTATTTTGATAATATTGAAAATAGAAATTGACTGTCTGCAGTAATGATATAAAAATAATAAATGTTTAAATTCATGCCTGTAAGCAAATTTCTGATTCCATATGATGTGAGATATAAAAACCAGTTTAAAAGTACTAGTTTTGTCCTGAGTTTTGTCAGAGCCCCCAGTTATTCGGATCTGCTTTAGTTAACAAGAATGAACTTTCTAATTTAAGATAGGTCTACTGTGTTAAATATTTTAGAAAGCTGCAGCCCAAGAAAGATTAAATGGATTAATCTTCAGCCATTTTGCCAATGTTGCTAGTAGTGATCATGGGCATCAAATACTTGAGGCAAAATGCATGATTTTGACTATTTCATTAAGACAAGAATAACTCCAAATCCATGTATAAAATTAATCAGATATGTTACTAAATTACTTGCCATGTTTTAGGTTAATGGTGAGAAAATTAATTTAAATTATTGGCATAGACAGATAATAAAAAATAATTATAAATAATAATTATAAATAATAATAAATCTGATACAGATTTATTAAACTCCTTTTTGCATTTTGCTTTACTTGCCTGTTTACTATTTAATTTTCAGTAATTTAATCTTGTAAAAATATTTTGGTTTTAATATTTGAATCATGAAAGTGATCCCAATAATTTAATTTGGGTTTTTTCCTGAAGTGGTGACTTACTATTGCTTCTTAGATTTTTCAATTAAAAATCTAAGCTTTTTTCCCTTTTTTGTTTTTGTTCTTCAGCTGAAGATGCTTTTTTGTCTGCCATCATCAATTACACCAATAGCTCAACAGTTCATTTTAAGCTATCGCCTACTTATGTTCTGTATATGACATGTCGGTATGTATTATCAAGCCAGTACAGACCTGACATCAGTCCCGCTGAACGAACTCACAAAGTCATTGCAATAGTCAACAAGATGGTGAAAATGATGGAAGGAGTTATACAAGTGAGTTTCAGTCTAAGAACCTACTAAATTTTTTACATCCACAAAAAAGACTGCTTTTGCAGGATTGTTTTTACCAAGTTGCATTTATATTAGAGATCATAAGCACAGTTTGTTTTGGATATCATAATTCCATTTGTAATTGTGTATGAAATAACTCTTGTGACCAAACTGCAGTCAGACATTTGTAATGAACCTACAAAAATATTGAAAATGTTTTTAAAAACAGTGATACTTCTTGATATGGAATGGTGAACAAGAGGTACAAATGATCTGTTATAGTGTTAATATTCATATGTTTTATTGGTAGATATCTAAAATCCATTTCAAATTATCTTAAAATTTTGTTTGAATTATCAGTATCGGTTCAGTTTTATGGAATATGATGTTAGTCATATTACAATCCTATCATATGTTGTATTCTGTCTTTTTAATGGAAGTTGCTGTGAATAAAACTCTGTTCGCAGATGTTTCTGCTGATAGCTGTGGGTGGGTAATTCCCCCAAAATGTGGGGTGGGGGGGTCATTCCTCTAGAAAAACTGCGTAGAAAGTTGGTGAGAAGATGAAAAGATGTGGGTGGCAGTGGTGGGGATGAGGTGAATTGTGAACTGTGTCCTTTTCTTCAGCAAGATTTCAGTCATGGGAAGATTATTTCTGTTTATGGAGTGAACACTCTGGATCCAAATTATTATTCATCTATGCAGGGACAATATATTATTATTGATAATAATTATAATTAAATATGGCAAGCTTTTAAATATAAAGTGGTGCTTTATATAAAGTGAGCATCACTCAATTTTTTATATTCTGTGTCCAAATAAATTCCATTTATATGAACAACATATTCCTAGTTATGCAGCCAATTTATTAAGAGTTTCAATTTTCATTTTCTTTTAAATTGTCCTGTTTCTGTCTTCACATGTCTCCTGTTACTTTAATGATGCTGTAGATTTGAAGTATGATTCTGCAAGGACTAATGTGCAAAAACTGTTTAATAGAAGCCAGTAGAACACTTCTCACAGCAGGCTGCCATCTTATTTAGCAGGCATAGCTGCACTGCCTCATACTCTTTGAGGCAGGCATTGTGTGTATGTGTATGACTTTGAGTCAGTCTTTGACTTCTTGTGATTGTCTGAACTAGTTCCTGCTGGTCTTTTATGCATAGTTTTAAAACATAGGTAACATTATTTTTGCATAATAGTGACTTATAATTATTGTTTCAATAATTTTATTAAGAATGGTATTATATATATAAAACTAATACAAGAAACTAATATAAAAAGTAAGAAAAAGAAACTCCCTCGTTTATCCCCAGTAAGTATATTCAAATTAATAACCTATCATTATTTTATGACATACAACCAAGTACATTTCTATTTTCTCCTGAAAAATTTAGATTGCATGAATACCACAGGAAAACAAGTTTGTTAGCTCAGGGGCTATAGCACTAAAGACCTTTTATTTTAAAAAAAACCTATAGTGGTCAAAAATGAAAAAAAAAATGAATATCACAAATATTCTATTAAACAAAATTATATTAAACAAAAGAGCTTTTCTGTGAAGCAGAACCACTTGTAAAAGAAAACTACAAATGGGGCCTGTTCAGTTTGGTCACTTAATTGGCAGCATTTTTCATTAACCAAAAGACTAATATTTTATTTTATGATTGGCTTGGTATGTAATTTTGTTTTTTAAAAATATATCTACAATGATGGATTATGGGGGACCCATTCTAATATGAGTACAACAATCCTTTAAAATCCTATTAAATAAATCCTGCCCATTCCTCTCATTTGTTGCTGAGCAAAAATATTGTTCCTTTTTTGCTTTCCATTCTCTTCTCTTTCCTTGCCTGATTGAGACTTCTTTTGCCTAGGAGGGAAATGTTGTTTGTTGTCTTAAGTTCTTACCCAGCAGACACTATTGTAGGGTGGATCAACCTGTCCCATCTTAGCCACCTCTTTCCCTTTCTTGCACAATTTTAGTTTCATTCTCCCCCCCTCACCCCCCAGTGATTTGTATTGCTTGATAGGAGATTCTTTCATAAAATAACAATGTACAGTGGGGCAAAAAAGTATTTAGTCAGCCACCAATTGTGCAAATTCTCCCACTTAAAAAGATGAGAGAGGCCTGTAATTGTCATCATAGGTAGACCTCAACTATGAGAGACAAAATGAGAAAACAAATCCAGACAATCACATTGTCTGATTTGGAAAGAATTTATTTGCAAATTATGGTGGAAAATAAGTATTTGGTCAATATCAAAAGTTCATCTCAATACTTTGTTATATTTCCTTTGTTGGCAATGACAGAGGTCAAACGTTTTCTGTAAGTCTTCACAAGGTTGGCACACACTGTTGCTGGTATGTTGGCCCATTCCTCCATGCAGATCTCCTCTAAAGCAGTGATGTTTTGAGGCTGTCGCTGGGCAACACGGATTTCAACTCCCTCCAAAGGTTTTCTACGGGGTTGAGATCTGGAAACTGGCTAGGCCACTCCAGGACCTTGAAATGCTTCTTACGAAGCCACTCCTACGAAGCCACTCCTTTGTTGCCCGGGCGGTGTGTTTGGGATCCAGAGCTGTGGAGTCGGGAGATAAATGTTCCGACTCCGACTCCGACTCCTCAGTTTTTTGTACTTCCGACTCCGACTCCGACTCCCCGACTCCGACTCCTCTGTATTAATATGCGAATGTATTTTATACATTCCTTGAAGGAAAGAAAGGCAACATACATGTCATTACCACAGGACTACTGGCTGGGAAGCCAACAGTCTACTGTATTGAACAGTTTAAGCAAAAGACAAACACAATGAAAACAACAAAGTTTTATTAATTTTTTTTTATTAATTTAATTAATCAAGTTGCTGGATAGTAGCAGCAGGCATAAACATCAGGAACAGGAACTTTACCAGTTCAAAAATACAAACCACATTATTTGGTTGTTTTAGAACAAAAACAAAGCTTATCTATATGAACCAAAAACAAAATCTGTAAAACCTAGAAATGGTTTATATTAATCTTGAAATGTAGTTATAGGCTTAGTAAATGCAAATCAATTCAATGTAGAGTTCTAAGGAAGAGAATTGCCTCTGCCAGATCCTCTTTCATAGAGGCTCTTAAGTCAGACTTTATTATTTTTAGGGCTGAAAATAATCTTTCGACACTGACTTGGGTGGGTGGCATTGCAGTAACTATTCTGGCCACATCACTAACGATCTCTGGATAAACAAGGATGGCTTCTTCAACAGTAAGTTTTGATGAGCGATCATACTTTTCAACTTCTTTTAGTGCTTTATAAAACTCCTGTTGGAATTTTTTTATTTGGACATTTACTGGTTCTGTAACGCTTATGCGACGTCGCTTTCCTTTAGCAACTTCCATTTTGTCTAAGAAGGAATCAAAGTCTAATTCTTCGTTTGAAGAAGATGATTCTGAGTTACCACTATTGCTTAAAAGAACTCCATCCTCCTGTGGAGGTATTTCAGGTCGTAATCCCTTCATGCGAACTGCTACATCATAGAGGGCCTTTTTCCCAGTAGCAATCTGTTTACTGTTCAATAAAAGTCGGCTCATTGGGTCGACATAAATAGCCGCTAACAAGATTTCATTTTCCAGCAAAAGACTCTCTCTTTTCATCATTGAAGATGCAATGCCCTCAGCTATTAACCCTCCATTTTTGTTCAGGCGATATAACAGGCTCTTCCATTCCAAGAGGAATTTACCCGGGGTTAGATCATCACATTGCAACCTCTTGGTGACAGTGAAGGGGTGAGAAAGAAGGTTCTCCAGCTCTTTTGTTTGTGTCCACTGGCTTGCAGTTAATGCAAGATTTTCATTGTCCATTTCTTCTATGAAGTCTTTAAGTTCAAGCAAACACTTCACCATTAAATAAGTGCTTCCCCAGCGAGTTGTTTGATCCAAAATGGCTCCTTTTCCTGCACGTCTTTTCAAAATTGCATCTGTTTTTGGGGCCCTGGCTGCAACAGTTACTTGCCGTAATTTGCCAATTAATGTAGCTGCATGGCGATCTTTTAATCCATCTCTTATGGCAAGTTGCAGTGTATGAACAGCACATCGCATATGATGAATAGTAGCAAGCTTCAATGCTTCTTCAACAAAGTTGTCTAAAAAAATGTCAGCATTCTCTTCAGTTTCTAAACTTTCTCTAATACTTGCAGAGCTGTCTTCCTCTAAGTCTAATATCTGTTTGATACCTTCTTCATCTGCCTTCATCTTCTCAATTGTGCTCAACATGTTAGAAGCGTTATCTGTCACAACACATAAAATCTGTTCCTTTTTAATTTCAAAATCTTCTAGAACACCCTCCACTAACTTCTGAAGGTAATCACTGGTGTGATGTGCCTGAGTGTCCTTTACTCCGAGGGTCCGTGTTATTGTTTTGTTATTTTCATCCACAAATCTAACATTAATAGCGAAATAATTGACTCTGTGACATGTGCATGCATCCATTTTAAGGAAGACAAAACGTCCTTTCATAACTTTCTGTAGTTCTTCCTTTTTACATTTGGCCTCCTCAATTATAAGTTTCCTTATACTTTCTCTTTCCAGAGAAACACCAAGTTTTTTTGCCATTTCTCCATTTAGGCCTAAAAAGGCTGTCTGTGAAAAGAAGGATAGTGGTACACTATTCTTTACTACCATTTCAATAATGTGGTGTTTGAATTTTTCTGGTGTCATCCTTATGGTAACTTTGTCAGATATAAAGAATTTTCTTATTTGTGATTGTTCTCCAGTAGATTTCTGAACGTTTTTTGTCACAGAAGTAGATGCAATGTTTTCATTGCTATCTTTCTCATTCACGGCTTCTAACACTTTGGGATGAAAACGCTGTAAGTGTCTTTTCAAATTTGATGCTCTTGTAGGTGCATTTTTATCAGGCCCACTGAAACTGCTAATTTTTGCATCACATTGTTTTTCACCATCATCATCTTTTCTAATACATTGGCACACGTAATGTTTTCCATCACTTGATAATGCAAAGTGCTCATAAACAGTAGACTTTGTTGTGTTTGTTGTTAGCAGTCTTTTTGCCATTGTTTAGGATGCCTCTTTCCCTAAAATATAAAATATGTTATACTAACTGGCATATAATTAGATTTTTAATATCAACATACACAGTCTTGTAAGTTGTACGTACATGGCTTTATACAAACAAATAAGCTATATATCCCAGCACTAAACCTAGACATGATTTGTCCTATACAATATAAACACTTACAGTTGAATCCAAGAAGCTGTTCCACCAAGTTCTTCTAAGCCAGTGGTTCTCAACCTTCCTAATGCCGCGACCCTTTAATACAGTTCCTCATGTTGTGGTGACCCCCAACCAGGGGTGGGTTCTAAATTTTTTTACTACCGGTTCTGTGGGCGTGGCTTATTTTGTGGGCATGGCTTGGAGGTTATGTGACTGGGTGGGTGTGGCTAGCTGGTCATGTGACCGGGTGGCCATGGCTATGTGTATAGAGGGCTGAAAAAAGTCATTTCTGACAGGTCCTCGCACTTTTGACTGGTCCTCACACTTATGACCATCCTCACATTTATGCCCGTGCAGCATTTTTAACAACCATGTCACTCATTTCACAACTGCTTCTCTTCACCATGGTGACAAGATAGGGCAAAAACGTAAAATGTGAGGACAGTCGTAAGTTCGAGGACTGGTCAAAAGGGAGAGGACCAGTCAGAAATAACTTTTTCAGCCCTCTGAGTAGTCCATATACATAAAAGGATACAGCAATAGAGAGGGATGAAGGAAGGGAAGGGAAATTAGAGTAGGAGTGAGGGTAAGAGAGGGAGGAAGAGAGGAGGAGAAGGAGAAAGGAAGAGGAAGTAGGGAGGAGAAGAAGAGGGTGAGGAAGAGAAAGTAAGAAGGAAAGAAAAGAGAGAGGTGGTAGGTTTGAGGAGAAAGATTGCTGTACAATAAAAAAGATGAAAGGGAAGAAAGCCAACCCCAAACAAATATAAAGATATTAAGATAAAGAATGAATTGTTAAACTTTAAAGAATAAAAGAGAACAAATATGAATAAATAACAATAATTAGAAACACACATACAAACATACAATGTATTTTCTTTGAACAGAGTATTTGGCCGGTTCATAAATTTAAACAGTGTTTAGTCATGTTTAAAGTTTAAGCTAACAATCAGAGTTACAAGTTTTTATAGCCTTAGCTGAATGACAGCAGTTTTTCCAATGGTTTACAGCTTCAGTCTTGAACTATTGACCCTCCATTCCCTTCACTTATGCAAGTGTCTCTAGTCCTGCAAAAAACATATTTACTTAATCCCTTATCAGTGAGAGGCTAGGTTACCCATGGGCGCTGCGTTCCCTGTAACAGCAGAACACAACACTATGGAAAGTATAAGTATTGCCACTCCTAATTGTGCGTTGCGTGCCTTATAGTGAAGCACATGAAAAGCATGCTTCTTCACGGTCACTTAACGTGTTCATTTTGCGGTTACGTGAGGCACTGCATGCATTGGTCTTTATTCTTACAGTAGAGAAGTCATTAATTATAACTTTTTGTGAATTGGGACATTTAAACTTGCTTTTTTTAAAATTCCAATCTAAATTTAGTAGGAGTCGGAGTCGGAGTCGGTGCATTGTTTGCCGACTCCGACTCCGACTCCAGGTACCCAAAATTTCCTCCGACTCCGACTCCTCGACTCCGACTCCGACTCCGACTCCACAGCACTGTTGGGATCATTGTCATGCTGAAAGACCCAGCCACGTTTCATCTTCAATGCCCTTGCTGATGGAAGGAGATTTGCACTCAAAATCTCACGATACATGACCCCATTCATTCTTTCCTGTACACGGATCAGTCGTCCTGGTCCCTTTGCAGAGAAACAGCCCCAAAGCATGATGTTGCCACCCCCATGCTTCACAGTAGGTATGGTGTTCTTTGGATGCAACTCAGCATTCTCTCTCCTCCAAACACGACGAGTTGTGTTTCTACCAAACAGTTCTACTTTGGTTTCATCTGACCATATGACATTCTCCCAATCCTCTTCTGGATCATCCAAATGCTCTCTAGCAAACTTCAGATGGGCCCGGACATGTACTGGCTTAAGCAGGGGGACATGTCTGGCACTGCAGGACCTGAGTCCCTGGCGGCGTAGTGTGTTACTGATGGTAGCCTTTATTACGTTGGTCCCAGCTCTCTGCAGGTCATTCACTAGATCCCCCTGTGTGGTTCTGGGATTTTTGCTCACCGTTCTTGTGATCATTTTGACCCCACGGGGTGAGATCTTGCGTGGAGCCCCAGATCGAGGGAGATTATCAGTGGTCTTGTATGTCTTCCATTTTCTAATTATTGCTCCCACAGTTGATTTCTTCACACCAAGCTGCTTGCCTGTTGCAGATTCAGTCTTCCCAGCCTGGTGCAGGTCTACAATTTTGTTTCTGGTGTCCTTCGACAGCTCTTTGGTCTTCACCATAGTGGAGTTTGGAGTGTGACTGAGGTTGTGGACAGGTGTCTTTTATACTGATAACAAGTTCAAACAGGTGCCATTAATACAGGTAATGAGTGGAGGACAGAGGAACCTCTTAAAGAAGAAGTTACAGGTCTGTGAGAGCCAGAAATCTTGCTTGTTTGTAGGTGACCAAATACTTATTTTCCACCATAATTTGCAAATAAATTCTTTCCAAATCAGACAATGTGATTGTCTGGATTTGTTTTCTCATTTTGTCTCTCATAGTTGAGGTCTACCTATGATGACAATTACAGGCCTCTCTCATCTTTTTAAAGGGAGAACTTGCACAATTGGTGGCTGACTAAATACTTTTTTGCCCCACTGTATGTGTAGCCTTGGCTGACCAGAGCCCACTTGGCTAGGAAGCCTGTCAACTGAGGCCAAGGTGAGCTGCTAAGCCATTGCCCCTCCTCTTCCTGCAGCACTTCCCATGGCTTACCCTGAATATTTAAGTCTCTGATCTTGCTGTGAAGCATTGTTTCAGTGGTTTGGAAGCAATATTTGGAGGCATAGCAAATGACTTTCAGTGAGAAAAAATAAGTGAAACGATAAACAAATAATACAAGAGTGACTTAGGAACTCCTGGATTCAAAGGCTAGAGAAACAAAAAGTATAAAGTTTTGAACAAATGCATTATTTTGTTTTGCAGAGGTTTTCTTTTCTTTTCTCTAACAATACTGTTACTAACTGTTTTGGCTAGCATGGTGAAGAATTGCCAAGATAGAAGACTTTACTGGCTTCCATGGACAGATTTAGACATTATTCCATGCAGGATTGTACCATTGGTATTAATGCATATATATAGATTGGCTGGAGGAAAAACTTGGACTTCCTCTAAAAAGTTTTGTGTGTGTGTGTATATATATATATCTTTTAATTTCTCAGTTATATCATGTTCCCCCAGTGAAATGTTTTAATGTGACTGAGCATAAGTCTTGTGCTTTCATATTTTAGTGTTTCATTTCTAAAATTGTCATGATTGTTCACAAGTTTCTTTCTTCTGTTTGATTTCCTTCGTTTTTCTCCAGGAGGTAGACCAGGTTGATCAGGTAGGATATATTGCTGGGAACTGATCCTAGCTATGTTGGCTTAGCTCAGTTTCTCATGCTGCTTCCATGTAAAATACAATATTTCTACAGCTGGATTGAACATAACACTCATTCAGCAACTGGAACATGCAGTACTAAAATCCTTTTTTGACTGCGCAGCCTATCAGCATTTCATAATTTCTGCTTAACGCACTTCAGTACAGAGATGTAATGACAAAAGTTCTTTTCCTTCCTTTTTTGTTTATTTTGTCTGTGGTTCTGTTCTTTGGATCTCATCTGAGGTTGCCTGGCCTAGCATTTGTGGTCGGGAAAGGGTGAGATAGATCAGTACTTGATACTGCTTGGTGTCAAAGCCAGTGACTAGGCAGTATCTGGGTGACAGTGTGTATTAATGAATGTGTGCTCACACACATACAGATTACCAGATAATGCATACATCTAAGCTTTCAACATTTCATGACAACATGCTAAATCCATTTCATTAACAGCATTTGGAAAATTTAATATTTTATCATTCAACTTGCAATTTAAAGCAGTTGTAACAGGCACTATATATTATTTGCAGTTTCATATAAATTCTTTGCAAGTATCTGGTAACTGAGATATGTTTGGTTATTAGTTGGTACTGGTCTATCTAACAGAGCCTTTGACAGAATGAAAGCTGAAATACAGAATGAATTTATGTTGATGTTTACAGCCCTTTTTCAATATTTGCAGAAACAGAAGAATATTGCTGGGGCACTTGCTTTTTGGATGGCAAATGCATCTGAGTTGCTAAATTTTATTAAGCAGGATCGAGACTTAAGTCGAATCACATTAGATGCACAAGATGTTTTGGCACACCTAGTTCAGATGGCATTTAAGTAAGGAAAACTAATTTATGCTTGGGGATCCATTTTTATTTTTCTTAATGAGCAGTTGTTTATTCTGATTGAATTCTAAATCTGTTTGGAAACAAAGTAATGTGTGTTTCTAAAAGTGTAAATGTTCTGATATGTATTCTTTCTATTTTTTAAAGTATTGTTATAGATATGGCATAATTACTATATTTATTCTGAAAAACTATAAATTGTTCTATGGTTATAAAAGAAACATTCAGTTTGGAACCCTAAGGAATGTTCAGGAATATTGGATTAGCATTGTATTTCAAAATTAAGGTAGCTCCCCCCCAAGACAACCTGAAATTTAAGATACCTTCCCATCCCCCCAAAAGAAAAATCAGAAAAAATGTTAAATATATGAAATTCCTATACACTGTCCACCTTTCCTAACTTGTTAAATAGGAAAATCAATCAGTGATTCCCCCCACAAAAATAGTAGTGCCATAAAATAATTAATTTGAGATACTGGTTAAATTTTTATAAGCTTATGATGGCCAAATTTTAATATGTTAATTCAATTTTAGTGCCAGAATATTTCTATTTCTTGGAAATAATATAGCAGATATTTCACAACTTGTGTGTGTGTAGGCTTCACATACACATTCAATATAGGTGCATGTATATGTAGGTTACTAGTATACTTGTTTGAAAATAAATACCATGGAACAGTGATGGCTAAGCTTTTTGCCGTCACGTGCCAAAAGCAAGAGCGTGTGTGTATGTGTGTCACATGCATACGTGCCCACACCCATGATTCAATGCCCCATGCTATGCCCCCCGCGCATGCACACATGCTCCCTGCACATGTACGCACAAGCCTCCCGTGCCCCGTTTTTGGCCTAGCAGGCCTACCTGAAGCCTCCGGAGGCCGGAAATGACCCATTTCCAGACTTCCGGTAGGTCCATTTTTTGCCCTCCCCAGGCTCCAGAGGCTTTCCTAGAGCCTGGGGAGGGCGAAAACAGCCTCTCCACACACACCCCCCGAGGCCCTCCAGAAGCCGAAAACACACTCCCAGAGCCTCCCTACAAGCCCTGTACTTACCTGGCATCCAAAAATGGCTGCGTGGAGACTCCTGGGAGGGGTGGCATGGGAGGGGTCAGCCAAAAATCAGCGTGCTGGCACATGCATGCATGCTGGAGCTGAGCTAGGGCAACGGCTCTCATGCCCGTAAATATGGCTCTGCGTGCCACCTGTGGTACGCATTCCATAGGTTCGCCATCACGGCCATAGAACAATAGGACTTATTTTTGAGTTGGTACCTATAGGGAACATCTGGGAGATCTAGATTTTCTGTGTTTTTAATGAAATTATTTTTCATAGCACTACAAGCTTGAACTTATTTGCCTACTATTCACCAGTTTCACACCATTTATTTGTTCAGGTACTTGGTCCACTGTCTTCAGTCAGAGCTTAATAACTACATGCCTGCATTCCTTGATGATCCAGAAGAGAATAATCCTCAAAGACCTAAAATAGGTTAGAATATGTTATGTTATATTAATTATAATGTATGTTATCTTAACAAGACTGTGATAGCATAATGAGCATATGTTAGGAAACCCTGCTGAGTATATTCATGCGCAGTAAGAAATATTTTATTTACCTATAAATAAAGACATCTATTTATTTAGGGAACTTGGTCACCTACTGAAAACCAGGTCATCCATTACATTATTGTTTGTGTGATATTAGAATGTATTTGTTAATGTAAGTACATACATTTACCTGTGGAGGTGTAAATGAATATTATAATTATGCTCTAATAGGGTCTTATAGTAAAGTCATATGTAACTTCATTGTGGACAAATGATACTTTATATAAACCTCAATGGTTTATATTATTTTACTAAAACTGTAATAGTGGAATACTAAAATACTATTGAGTAAGATTTAGATGGTAGCATTACTAAAAAAAATAGTAAAGTTTAAAAGAAGCTCAGTTAAAGTTCGACAGGATGGAATGCCCAAGAGTACAGTTTTGGAATACCCAACAATAAAACTATATTGGGAAGCAATAACTATAAATCACCAGTGAATTCCTTAATTATCTTGTTTGTGGTTTAAATAGGGAAACATGTGGCCTTTAATTTATTATCGATTGTAGTTGCAAATAAGAAAAAGACTGCTGTTCCCCTGTTTACATACTGTTTATGTTACAACTAAGGTAACAGAATTGGTGGCTTGCCAATAATACAATAGTAATAAGCAACCGCTTGTTTTTGTTTCTGAGAGAGAGAGGCAGGGAAAGCAGTAAAGGATTAAAATAATAAAAACTTATTTTTATCCATATCAATATATTTGTATTAATTATATATTGCATAATATATATTAATATTAAAAGTTTATAATATAATGTGATATATTGTAAAGTAATGTAAGGTGTTCAGTGTTATCTTTTTGTAATAAAGAGTTCCATTTAGACATTAGCTTTTGATATTAACATAGATGCATAGTTCCATTTTGAATTTATTGCCGAGTAAAATGTCATGTACAACTTTTTCCTTGTAGATGATGTCTTGCATACATTAACTGGAGCCATGTCCCTGTTGCGACGATGTAGAGTGAATGCAGCACTGACAATACAGCTCTTCTCTCAGCTATTTCATTTTATCAACATGTGGCTTTTTAACAGATTGGTTACTGATCCAGATTCAGGACTGTGTTCACATTATTGGGGAGCTATTATTCGTCAACAGTTGGGTCATATAGAAGCCTGGGCAGAAAAACAGGGTTTGGAGCTGGCTGCTGATTGTCATCTCAGTCGGATAGTACAAGTAGGTATTTGAGTATATTAGAAAAAAATAAATTCGCAGTCTTTTGAGACACATAGATCGAGTTGTATAAGACAGTAAATTTAATAACAGCTTTAGGAAATTAGGAAATTCCCATATTATTCAATTCTGCTATATTATTGACCCAGTTTCTGTACCATAATCTGTGGTGAAAATTCTTAATTGGATGGGAATGCTTAAGCACTATTTAATTGTGGATCTAATTCTTATGAGTAGATTTCAGAATGTGCTATTTAATGTTCAGTCTATATAGTATATGGGATTCTATAGTATTTAGTTTGTGCCTGAGGCTTGCCTTTGTATATTCAGAACTGTGTTTAAGTATGGCTGGTGTTTCTGTGCAGTTTTAAAGGGCTGCTCTGAAAAGTTGATAAATCTAGTAAATTTCATAATGTTACTAATTTTAGGTTCTTCTAGACTAGACAGTTTTAGGCCTTGGATTGTACTTCATACTCTGTTTTATACTATATTTCCATTTTATTGTGCAAAAGCTATGCTGATTCTAAATTGGTGTATGCCTTTGGTAATAGGTTGGATAAGTCTACATAGCATACTTTGTGACAACATATTATTTAGTACTATTTCAAATTATTTTGTAATATTTTATAATATTTAATATTATGTTGTATAAGGATTCATGCCTTGGGGAGGGGGTTGGACTAGAAAACCTCTAAGGTCCCTTCCAGCCCTGTGGTTTATGATTCTATTTTACTACAGAGTTCTGTGTTTTGTATGCAAACAGCATGAAGCGATTTCTGACAAAGGCCCTTCTTTCTTTCTGCAACTGTCACTTTTAAGTTATGGATGGAAATTTCTGGGGGCATTGTTTTTCTTCTTTTTCCTCCCAAGTGGGGCTTTCTTGATATTTTTCTGTTAACTGCAGAAATTTGCATCAGAGCTAGAATTTTTGAACAGCATAACCAAATCCTTCTGGCTTCTTGATACATGCACAGTACGCAGATAAAATAGTTTCCTTGCTTGTATTTTAGTGTCACAGGATGGCAGGTATCTGATACCTTACTGACACAGATGTAGGAGCCATTATAACCTAGGCAGGGTTATAATTAACCCTGCCTAGGCAAAATTTTCTGTATTTCTTGACAGTCAGAACTCAAAGAAAGACACATTCTTGGTCGTTGCTAAAGTGAATGTTTTGATGCTCTCTTCATATTTCTTTGAAGAATGCGGGAACTTTTGATAAAGGAAAATAAAGAGATCTTGCTATTTAGCAAAGGGGCCTGGATAGCTCTGCAGACTAAGCACTGTAATTTAATACCAGCTGTCTGCAATTAAAGTAAGTTCAAATCTCGCCAGGCTCAAGGTTGACTCAGCCTTCCATCCTTTCTAAGGTAGGTAAATTGAGGACCCAGTTTGTGGGGGCAATAAGCTGACTTTGTATAAAATATACAAAAGTATGAAGGCTATTGCTTAACGCACTGTAAGCCGCCCTGAGTCTCCGGAGAAGGGCGGCATATAAATCAAATTAAAAAAAAGGGGGGAAATCATGCAGCACCATTTTCAATGTAAATGCATGTGAATACAATATTAGTGCAGAGTCACTTTGAAGACCTTTTCCTGTTGAGTTCGTCTTCTGGCAACCAGAAAGGCATATGGTAATCTCAAGTTCTATTTATTGTTCCATATATCTTTAATAAATGATAAGATGAGATGCTGTACAGCCAAGTGCCAGCCTCAAACATACTTACTTTTTAAAATGTCTCTTGACCTCTCGTGGCCCTCATAAATGATGAGATCTGTCACTTTTGGGTGTTTTATTTTATTGACTATTTATTTAAATAGTCATTTGATGTATATGTTGTTTATTACAATCATATTTACATTCATATTTTGTGAACCACTTTCATTAACAAGCCTTTGGATGAAAAGAGATTTTTTTAAAATCATAAATGTGAACTCTGTGCAAAGTTGGAGTTACTTGTTTTATAAGAATTTCCTTGAAACAGTTTTCAGTATAAATTTGCCTGGAAACTTTCCATAGAAATGTGGTGATACACTATTTTAATTTAGCTTGGAATGAATATATACTGTACATCTTGTAGTTCATTCCTAAACAAACCCAAATGGTGGGGAACAAACAAAACTCCGGCATGTTTCGTGATTAGGCTTGTAATGTGTAATGTTAAACCAATCCATGACAAGACAAAATCAAGCTATATTTTAAGTTTATCCAGTGATTATGGTATGCTGACTGATTGAAGAAAAAAAAATGAGACAAAGCATAATCCAAAATGAAAATTGCACTGTTTCAATATTTTCCTGATGAACTTAAGTAGTACTAAATCAGAATCATTTATCTATGTTGTAGTGTTCACTGCTACCATATAATATCAAAGTGGATCTACTTATAATTATCTTTTTTTTTCAGGCAACTACATTACTTACTATGGATAAGTATTCTCCTGAAGACATTCCTAATATTAATAGTACCTGTTTTAAACTCAATTCTTTACAACTACATGCATTGCTACAAAACTATCACTGTGCCCCAGATGAGCCATTTATCCCACCAGTAAGTTAATTTTATTTTTAAATTTGGGGTAGGTGAGTGATTGAAGGGCATTCAATATAAGTTTATGTAATACAGTAGAAATTATATGGCAGTGAATGAAAACATTTTTACTTAAGGAAGCTAATAATAATGTTGAAAACATAATTTTTAATTAGTGGGGTTTTTTTATTCTGTGCATGGTACTTTTTTTTTACAAAGAATATATAGGTAGGTCTCACTGCAGTTGGGGTTGGCAATTCTATCACTAAGTGGTGCGGATGTTAAATGAAATGTCATGAGATGTTACTGACTTAAGACATCAATGCCACCTGCTGTCAGTAAGCCAATCACCATGGGTCATTAAGTGCACTGTCATCTGATCACAAGTTGTGACTTCCTGCCGGCTTCCCCACTGACTTTGCTTGTTGGGAGCCAGCTGTGAAGGTCACAAATGATAATCGTGTGATTGAAGGATGCTGCAAACATTGTAAATGTGGATTGCTTGCCAATTGTCCAAATAGTAATTGTGACCTCAGGGATGCTGCAGTGGCCACAACATTAAGGGAAAGTCATAAGTCTACCTTTTTACTGTCGTCGTAGCTTTGAACAGGCACTGAACAGGTGGTCAGTAAGTGAAGCCTACCCGTAAAATAAATCTAAATGCTTGTCTCTGAATTATGTATTCACCATGGTACATTTTAAAAGGTCAGAAACCTTTTAAATGTGTACAAAATTAAGAGCTATTTGGGCAGATGTTCCAGAGCAACTGTTACATCCAACCTGAATGTATATTCTGTGCTAAGTAAAGACGTCTCCATAGTCATGTTATTTATTATTCTAGTTCTGCTAGCTTTTGTTGATTAGATGGCTACTCAGAAGATATTATGGTTCTCAGATTTGGGATTTTATCTCCTATGTAATGATCCAATGCATATTTTTGGCTTGTATTTCCTGACACTGATAACCTCACTTAACTACCATTTGTTCAGTTGTTGTTTGAAGTTGCAATGGCATCGAACAAATTGAGAGTTATGAACAGTCCTCAAAGTTAAAGCCATTGCCACGCCCCTGTGGTCACAGGATTACTGTCAGGAGATGCGTGGGGTCCTCACCAGACAACAGTGCAGTTCTGGTGTAACAACTGCAGCCAGGACTACTGGAGTTGCCATCACTAAATTATACAGTCACCTGATATTTTGCCTAACAACTGCTTCAATAACAATGAAAATTCTGATCCCAAGGGTCATTAAGCAAAGGCTATCTGTATTTAGCTTATCCGTTTCCTTGAACAATCACTAGAACAGTGATTATAGTCTAAATGTTTTCTTCCTGATATTTAATATTCCTGAAATATATCTTACCAAATAAATTCTTCTTAACCGAACAATGAATATCTGCATTGGTCCCTGAATCAATTAATAACATGACTAACTCCAGGCAGCAAAAAATGTAGAATTCCCTTGCCTTGATTTCCATGTATAATGCTGCATATTTTTCCTCTTTCCACCAGGAGTTAATAGAAAATGTGGTAGCTGTTGCAGAAAATACTGCTGATGAACTAGCTCGTAGTGATGGTAGAGAAGTACAGTTAGAAGAGGACCCTGATCTTCAGCTTCCTTTTCTTCTCCCAGAAGATGGTTACTCATGTGATGTTGTCCGAAACATTCCAAATGGATTACAGGAATTTTTAGATCCACTCTGCCAAAGAGGTTAGCTTTTTTAAAAGTTTGCATTTATGTAGAAATTACATGTCAGCCCTCCCAGGTAAACCAGACAGGAAACATGACTAAATGAGAGCTAAATCTACTTTATTTAAAGGCTACACTAACAGAACCTTGCATGTCTGAAGGAACAAACTTTCCACCATCACTTTTAACAGTCTAGTCAATTATGGCAGGCTCTTCCTAAGTTTCTTTCCCTGACCATTAAGCAATTGCAGACTCTTGTCTGAATGTTTCCTAGGCAGCATCTCTTTATCTCGTCCCCATCAGTCATCCACACATTCCATTACCCAATCTGTTTTAGTGCAACAATAGTTTTATGTCATTTTGAGGCCCATCTTTATATAGTTTTAGTTTTTTGTCCTAGTTAATGGCCACAATAAAGTAATTTATTTATACTTTTAGTTTGTTTTGTCCAATATTCTTATTACTCTGTTGTACACCACCCAGAATCTATGGTTTGGTGTAGTTTATAATAACTGCAATTAAATAAATGTATTTACCAAATTGATGCCCAATATATTTTTTTTAGTAATGAATCCTTTATGGAGTAAGTTTTTGGAGGTCTCTCTGGTGTTCTAATTAATTTATTCGAGCATAAAGAAAGTCTTGTTATCCATTAACATTTTCATTTAGCTTTTTGCAGGTTAACACCTCATCCACGCTCACCAGGAACTTGGACAATATATTTTGAAGGTGCAGATTATGAGAGCCATCTGTTACAAGACAATGCAGATTTGGCAAGTATTCATATTACAGGAAAGACAACAGAAATAGATACATTAAACTATGCAATGAAATATGAGATTTGTACTAATTTGAAAATATTTAAGAATTAGAATGTAGGATTCCCCAACTTTTTCTTACAGTGGAAAAAAAAAGCATTCCCTTAACAAGTCATTGTTGCTTTTTTGTTACCCTTTAATATTAGAATAATTAAGATAGCAGGATAACGTCAATGTTTTTTTAAAAAATCAAAAGTATTTCTCAGGAAGCGCTCTAGCTGGTTCTCAATATTTTCTCTTTATTTTGTTTCATCAGGCTCAGCCACTGAGGAAGGAACCTGAAATAATTACTGTAACACTAAAGAAACAAAACGGGATGGGACTAAGCATAGTTGCTGCTAAGGTACAAAATGATTTATTGATATGAAACTTGTTATTTGAAGTGATAACAATAGATCGTTTGTCACTTAATATGAATAAATATTGGAAGCAGTCACTGAGTTACAGGAAGTTTAAAAAACTTGTTTGATTAGGGTTATTTGTTTTTAAAGTTTTCACTAATGCTGGTATAGCAACTATTTCATTTTTTGGGCAGCTGCTCTTTCACTACACATGAGAGACACGAGGGTGTCTCTTCTTTATCTTAATAAGGAGGCTAGCTGGTATGGGAGCAGGTGGTGATGTGTCCATGATATTTCTTGCTTTTTAAAGATAAAAGGCAATGCAATCTCACTAGACTTTTCTGTTAGACGTAACTGAAATCTGATAGTATGAGAGAAACAGGGCATTTCCCATATGGAAAAATAAGTGCCATTTATTGTATGGCATATTTTTTTTCCACATGAGAATAGCCTTTCTTAATCCTGAGATACTTGCAGACCAGCTTGTTCTTTACCACACCGAGGACTAAAGGTAGAATCCCAAAAGCTGAAAATCAGTTAAAGATGCAAAATGGCTGTTCGGGTGAATGGGCACATACTTGGGCTTCCCAAGATTCCATGTGTCTAAGCTCAACACAACAGGATTGTTTGGATACTTGGTTAAGATCAACACTTTTTTCTCACAAACAAATATCTGTTTTGTCTTTCTTCTTTCCACTGCCCCTAGCTTTTGAATTAGAGACAGTTTTTGTTGATGTCGCAGCTGGTCAATTTAGCTAAAACATGAATGGATGATTATAGATTAGAAACCCCCCCCCAAAAAATAAAATAAAATAAAATAAAATAAAATCAGGAAGAATACAACAAACTAATTACATATTGTTGTCAAGAAAACCACATGAATGTGTTCGTGAAATCAGGTTGTATTCAATTTACTAGAGGCTTTATTTTTAATGTATCTCATTGGCTATACATCTATATTGTCCAAGCAAGAAAGGCTTGCTTGTTGATTTTCAAGTTTGTAGCAACCTGAGTGTAATCTAAAGTAAATTCTTGATTCAACAGTTTTCACCCAGCAGATGGTGCACTGCTCCAGTATTGAAAAATACTAAATGCATGTAACTAAAAATAAAGCACCCCCCCAATGCAATGTGCTGTTTGAAACTTCATTTTTTTAGATTAGTCTGTAAATGTATTTTTATTTATGGGACCATATCCTAAGTTTTATGTATACAATGTTTAGCTCCCAGAGAAAAGATGGGATATAAATCTAATAAGGAATGAAATAAATAGCAAATGAACAAATGAAATTTCCTGTTATTGATTTTTAAGGAAGAGTTCACATGGATGTTGGTCTGATATTTATTTCTCTTAAACAGTATGTAAATAATTTCTAAATGTTATTCTGGCAGTGATATTGTTCCACTGAAGTGAATTTGCTGTTTTTTGTCTCAAAAACTATTGATTCACTGAACATTTTGCATTAAGATGCAAACAGAACACTTTGTTAGGTTATCTCTGACTTCTAGGAATGTTTGGTTTTGAAGAGTTCCTAGCGTAATTTATTAACAAGTGAACAATTTCACTAGCCTTTTTGAAGCAAAAGAAAAATTAGCTTGTAGAATGAGACAATGGAACAGTTTATAAGTTTAATATATTATTCTGTTCTAGGCTTCCTAAAATTTCTATTAATCTGAGCACATTGATTAATGTCTGTTTATTTATCAAGAAGCAGGTTTTGGGAAAGAATCAACAGGGAGCCAGGACTGTTTTTCTCTTGTAGCCAAAATTCCTCTAATAGTGAATTAAAACTTAAAGTAACATTAATAGACGAGAAGTACATTTTTCTTGTATAATTTTAATAGGATTAATGTGTAATCATCTTAAGTATTTTAAATGCTTCTTAAATGTTCTGTAATAAAGAGTTGATAAATATCAAGTCTTTCTGCTAAAGAGATGGTACTTTTAGGTGCTATTATCTAAAATTAAAGAAGAAAATTGCAAAGGGATGTCATTGGTCTTAATATATGCATTTTAGCAATTGAGGAATATCTGGCAATTTGAAGTTGTTGACTTTATGCCTTGTCATCGACTAACCAAATGCAAATTGTTGGCTGCTCTTTAAAACAAATGTCTGAACTAACCAAATTTTTAATCATTTCAATCACTACATCACTTTCATGTTTGGAATAGTGAGATCCACTGACTTCACTGCTAAAGAAGACTATACTTCTAATTCATAATATTCCTGAAATAACTACAATACCCAATCACCTTTTAGTTAATAGGGGATTAACTGAAGCTGTCATTAACAGTGAATGACAAAGATGTGGTATTGGATCAAATGTCTAAAAGGCCAGCTATGTTTCTGTTAGTATATTGTTTACAACATTGGCATTCTATATGAGCATAGCTATTCTGAGCTGAAGGACAATAGTTATAATTCCAGTCTGTTCTGAGTGATTTCCTACTGCTGCTGTGATGATTCCAGCGGCAAACTAGTTGCTGACACTTAGGTGGTTGCTTACCCATAATAGTACCAAGAAGCACACTTTGGGTGGCAGAAATTGGCTTATTGGGGTTCAGGGATAATAATGCTCTGAGAGTGAGGGCAAAATTTAGTAGTATTATGTCTAAAATATGTTTTGATGTTAAATGCTGCTTAGCTTCCAACCACACTATGGTTACATTTTATGAAATCCAGATGAGTTGGAAGCAGTGTGTGCAGGCAGTTTACTTTAGAAATATATCACTTGGAGGAGGAGGGAGGGAGGGGAGGAGCTAGCACTTGATTTCTTCAAATCTGAGAGCCAGCACTTTACTTCCTGTTTAATTTGGATTTTCTATATCTTGTACAATAGAGTGATTGATTTTTTTCTAGGCAGTATCTTTTTAATAAACTTTTAAATGAAAATCAGAGTAGCAAAGCTGTGTGTGAGTTGGACTATTATATCGATCGTAGCTAGTGTTGATAGATGTTATGCAGCATCAGTTCCTGGCCAAATTATCCTGCTGGGTGTTTTGGAAAATCTAGCAGACTGAAAGTTGTGGTTAAAGTCTAAGAAACAAGTGAGGAGTTATATTTACTGGAGTTACAATGTGGTTTTCAGTCGTTGGAAGAACAGAATCCTTGGTAAGTCTCTACAGGGAATGTTTCCCTATAAACTTATAGTTTTAATATTCTTCCTAATCTTCCATTTAATCCAAAATTGTTTGGCAAATGAATTTGGAGCACTGCTTTTATAACATTACTATCTATTTGAAGCCATGGCATTAAAAAAGCAAATGAATAGTACATAATTAACGGACTTTGCAAATGTTCCCATTTCATAAATTTTCATCTAAGTAAAATAAATGTTGGCATCATTTGATTTTGATGTTAGAAAGCAAAGGTATTTTAAAATGTCTTAACAGGTTACTTAACACATTGACAATAACCAATTTTATCTGATCACATTTGCTATTCTTTGTTTTCAGTTGCTTTTACAAAGAAAGAGTAAAGAAAAAATAAAAAAAATCAGTTTAAAATGATTGAAATTGTAAAGAAAAGCAGGGAGAAAATTCAATGGGAAACTTGAAAATTATTTTATATTAAATAATCTTTAAAAAGCCAAACAAAAAGGCTTAACCTTATCTATGCTGTGTGTGTGTGTGTGTGTGTGTGTGTGTGTGTGTGTGTGTGTGTGTGTGTGTAAATGTCTATCTGTCTCCATGTGTATTTTTATGTATGGAACACTATAACTAGGAAATAGCATAATGTTAGACATGCTTATTTGTAGGCATGTGTATGTATACCCACAATAATTGTGTTTAATATTCACAGCTGAAGCCCTATTTTTATTCCAATTCATAAAAAAGTTACAATTGCACTTGACTTCTAAACCTTCCCTCTTTTTAAAGTGCTTGGTCACATTTGATTTTTTTAAATCCTGAGATTTGTTTTACTTTTCCTTTCAACTTGTCTTACTCAAAATTTTCAGTTGTTAATATATTCTGTTTAGTAGCCTCTCTCAAATAATATATAGAAGCTGGAAATACAGTATCTAATCACTTGTTTTTTTTTATCTCAGAGATAAGTGACCATTGTACACACACTTGGGGAAAGCAGATAAATTCATTAGATAGAAATAAGGCTTTCCTCAAAATTTGTAACACAGCCACTCACCAGAGGGAGGAGGCAGGCCATTTTCACTGGAATTGCTTCCTCTGCACTCCCTTGCATCATCTAAAAACTACTACTACGTACAGAATATTAGGAAGAAATAGGAAATTAATAAAATGACATCTAATAAAAGAATCTTTACCATTTATAAGGAGCTATTATGAATCTTTATATTTTATTATGTTTTGGGATACATCAGGACTTTATAAAACTAGTGGAGTTATAACTTTTTCTAGTTTAGTTCTGGAGGGAGTAATTTTTAAAAACCCTTTGAACTGATTTCTTTGTTGTCCGATTGCTGAGTGTTCATGAAAATATTTTTTTTTCATTGCAATATTAAAACATTCCTCTGGCTATTAGCCTACAAGTAGAAATTTCTACTTATGAGTATTAACCTTGTTCTTCTCTGACCACTCCACTGCAACTGAGTTAAACAAAGTTTACCCTGCAATATTTCCAGTGAAAGGGATAAGGCTGTTACATGCTAAGCTTGTGCAATATTATACTTTGGATTTGAGGACAAAAATCATTTTGTAGCATGCAGAGGTGCTCATATACTTGCCTTATCAGCAACTCTTTAAAGTACTGTGAGCTTTACTAGGATTGTTGTGATGCACCACACTTCAAATACAAAATGCTATCTATTTCTAATAAAGTACTGCAGAGATATTCTTCACTGATCTTCAAAGAATGCTTCAGGGAACTCTTTTCCCCTTATATGCTTATTAAATACAGAGTTTTGTGTAATTCTGTAGAATCATTATTATACTTACCTGAAATGTCAAAATGTTTAAGGAAAGTAAAATCACATTCCTATTGAACATTATTTTAAATGAAATGTGAATCTACAAATCATGATGGGAGTTGATATATTCCCGTGGTAACAGCTATTAGGAAATGTTTAATGAATAGATTAATCTAGTGGCTGTGAGTAATTTCTCTTTGAAAATGGTCAACCCATTATCAAAGTTAGTTCAGGTGATTTACCTGCTCCCTTTCTTCTCCAACATTGCATATGTGTCTTTCCCCAAGCTATATACTCAGTGGAAAAAGACAATCATCACAGACAACATATACAATTTTTAGACTAAATGCATTCAAAAATTTTTAGTTAGGAACATTGTTGGAAACATGTACATAGGTTGTCAAAAAGTTCCTTAGACTGTCCAGGAAGTAAGTGTTTGCATTGGCCTCTACTGGAGCAAGGAGCAACTCTATTGCAAATGCTACTGCTTGCACCCCAGCTTCTGTAAAGGAAATTTCTCATACTTGATGTCTGTAACCAAAAGAATAAAAAATACAGTACAGTTAGATGCCAAAGGTCTGAATTAAGAGCAGGTAGTCCTGTTGGCTACATGATCATGGAAATGTCTTGGACAACATTGGCTCCCTCAGCTAAGAAATGGAGATGAACACTGCTTCCTAGAGTTGGACATGACTGGACAGGGGAAACCTTTACCTTTTCTTTTAGGAATAATTTAACTCCAACTTTATAGACTGACTTCCAGATATGCAATTTCTTCCATTCCAGTCTGAGATACAAAAACAACAATAGTGGCTATCCTTGTTAGAATTCTTAAAAGTCTTTAAAATGCTTTATAAGTATGGTAGTTGAGATGGCTTTATTACTGACACTGAGGTGATGCATAAGATGATGGTAAATTCCATAGAAGTATGTAAAATATTGCTGGAAGGAAAATAACTCTCCAGAGGTTGCTAGCTTTAATTCCCACCATCACTCATTGTTAAGCAATGCTACTTATTTTGCTTTGTTGCTAAAAATGTGTTGTCTTCTGTAGTGTGTTATAGTAAATGCATTATATTCTATAATACATTTGTAGTTAAATATATTTCCTAAGGTTGCTACAACTCTTTAAAAACTTATATTGTGATCTATTGTATGGATATTTGTAAATAAGAGAATCTAAATCAGTTAGACCACTCTCCTATAGAATGTCCTTATGATTTAGCTTTTTTTTTAAAAAAAAAATTGTTTTATATCTTTTTAGGGTGCTGGTCAAGATAAACTTGGCATCTATGTCAAATCTGTGGTAAAAGGTGGCGCTGCAGATGTGGTTAGTATTATTTGTAATTATTGTAAAAAATTGTTTATTTGGTGTTTTAATTTCAAATATTTCTAAACAGCATGAAATCTGTTTTCATGTCATATGAAATAATGTAACTCTTACTTTGTCAAATATGTAACCAGGATGGTCGATTGGCTGCAGGGGATCAGTTGCTTAGTGTGGATGGGCGCAGTTTGGTTGGACTTTCTCAAGAAAGGTATATCATGCTCTCTGGAAATTGTAAACATAGCAGATATTTGTACATTATGTAAGACAGGTGTGACTTGTTTGTTTTCTGTATTTTTTCTTCTTACCTATTTTATGTTTCTCCATCATAGCTCAATATAACGGCTGAAATGCATCATTTTCACCCAGAACATTTTTAGTATAGATCTATATGGTGGGGCCTAGGACAACTTGCCACAGCCATTTTGTTGTGCCCATCTTGCTGCGGCCAACTCACCATGGGCCAACTCGCCACAGCTAACTCCATGTGGGATAACTCAATGCATAAATGTTATCCACCACTGTTTCTTTGACATATTTCCATGAAGTAATGTCAAAGAAACAGTGGAGGGATAACATTTATGGTATCGAGTTATCTCATGTGGAATTGCCTGCAGCAAGTTATTCTGCGGCGACTTGGCCGCAGCGAGTTGGCTACAGTGAGATGGCTATGAAGTGGCTGCAGTGAATTGTCCCATTCCATATATGGTGGTCCTTAAAAGTTTGTTAACCCTTTTGATTTTTCAAATTATACTTCTTCATTTATTTATTATGGAAAATGGTCCAAAGCTACATATTTGCATCTGACAGAAGTATTTGGGCAGCAACTTACTGTTTCCAGTGTCTTTTAATCACCTTAACCACTGCATTAAGATTCCAATAGAATTTGCTGGTACCTTTGAAAATTTATATTCCATCAATGATGGCAAGCCATCCCTGTCCAGAGGTAGCAAAGCAGGCTTAAACTGCTTTGATACTGCCACTACGTTTTACACATGGAGTAAAAATTCTTACGCTGGAATACAGTGTTTATCTTTCGCCAAACATAATGCTTTTTATTTAAGCCAAAAAGTTCTGTTTTGGTCTCATTCATCCATAGAACATACTTCCAATAGCTTGTCGTGTCTTTCACAAACTGTAGGTAAGTAGCAGTGTTCTTTTTTGAGAATAGTGACACCCTTGCAACACTGCCATTCACACTATTGTTCTTCAGTGACTCATAGGACTTGAGTGGGAATACAAAGTCATAGGTCATATTTATGAAGAAATAATTAAACAGCAAAAGGGTTCACAAAGTTTTAAGCACCATTGTAGCTTGCAGTATTTCTGGAAGTTGTAAAATGTGTGAAGCCATAACTACTCTCATATCTGTCCATCTGTTGAGTAAGAGATAATATAATTGCATAATATACTTGAGCATTGTATTGCAGATTGTAGTATCACTATTAGAATTTTAAGGAGAATTAAACAACTTGTGACTTACTGGATCATTGTTTCATTTCCTTACCTGACAAAGAGTACAGAATGACCACATGTGGGCAAAAACACAGAGAATGGGATCAACTTCTGACTTCCTGTCAACTTCCCCATTGATATTCCTTGTGGGAAGCTGGCAATGAGCATCAGAAATTTCCTTTCCCTTCCCTTCCCTTCCCTTCCCTTCCCTTCCCTTCCCTTCCCTTCCCTTCCCTTCCCTTCCCTTCCCTTCCCTTCCCTTATGAAGCAGCATTTAGCACAATTTAAGGTTCCAAACAGATACAAACATTTTAGTAGTATATAAATAAGTTCTTTTTGCTGGGTTGTGAAAAAGATATGGCATAATCCACTTGTTTTACTATAATATTCCTTACAGAACCCAAAGGGCCTCACTAGAACTCAAACGTTGTGCCAAAAAATCAGTTCTTGTTTCTAATATGCAAGTATTATTGTTTATATATGAGTCTTAGGCACATAATTATGGGAAATAAAAAAATAACATTTGATTTCAGGTGGTTTGTACCCAAATCAAATATTAGAATATTTTATTTAGATATGGAATGGAACAGGGCTTTTCTGTTTCAATTGTACACCAAACTGCAGTTGTTTCAGGCAGAATTTTTGGGGCTGAAGGGAAAAGAACAGAAAAATGTCAAAGGCATCAGTAACTATAGTTGAAGGCAGACAGGAAAGAGAGGGAGACAGGAAAGAGGGAAGATCAAGAGATGCACAGGATAGTGAAATATTCTAAGCAACAGAAGTGAGAGAGAGTATGCTTTGTACTTACTTGCTAAAATTATTCCAGGGTCCTTGGAAGTTTTACTTTGGCCAAAACCCAAAGCGAGAAGAACATTCTGATTCCCCCCCCCCCCGCTAAACTTAAACAGATAGAAATTATTTGCTAAAATGACAAAATTATTTGCTAGGATTTGATGTGTTTCTTTTCTATTTTGTAAATGGTTCTATTGGATTCCCATAAATAGTTTATTTATATTCACTGTGTACATTTTTCTACTGACTAAATGCTTTGAATTTGCTCTATAATAGTTTCTTACTACTGGTTCTTGCAAACTCACCATTATATTTCCAAATCGTACTCAGAGCCGCAGAACTGATGACAAGAACAGGAACAGTAGTCACACTAGAAGTGGCAAAACAAGGAGCAATTTACCATGGTTTAGCAACACTGTTAAATCAACCATCTCCAATGATGCAAAGAGGTAAACAACTAAAATACATTTGTCCACATATAAAATCTACATTAAAAATTAGTATAAAAATAAGGCATATTCAAGTACCTAATATGTGATCTGATATGCTAATTGCTCTCTCCTTCAAGAGGGCTAAATGTAAAGACCCAGTTAAGTTCTGCTCTAAGCAACATGGAATTGGCTTGCCACCCCCTTTTTCTAAGATGTTTTTTCAACATTCCAGATTAGCGTACTACTGTAGAATTTTCCAGTGGTCTCCATTTGGTACAAACAAGTTTTAAAATCCTGGAAAGCTTTTTCAGGATTAACCTGCTACTACCTGCTTTTGAACATCCATGGCAGGACTTGCAAGTATTACTTTGCAAGCGTCTTATTGTTTACTTTTAAAATCTTACTGAATTCAATGGGATGCTTAGTCTTAATTCAATGGGATGTTTAGCATTTCACATAGGATTGCCCTCTTAACTGAGTGGGATTTATATCCTTAGAATAATATTAACACTCCTTTCTCAATTTGTTGTTTTTAAAGGGGAATTATAATTATTTGATGAAAAAGTAGAGATTTGTGTTGTAAAGCAATTTGAATGTTAAGAGGTTTTATATAAAGATGTCTGTTTTTTCTAATGATATTATTTGGCATATGTAAAATTAGTCTGAAGACAAATCTGTGTAATCTGCTACTGTTGGTGAGTTTTAGCTGTTCTTAGCAATGATGTTTTCCAACTATAGAACATGTTTATAATTTTAGTAGAGAAACTAGGAATATAACCTGGAGCATTATGAAGGTAATATAGACTGGAGAAAGTCAAGAGCATTCCATTTGAGTTCTATAGGACCAGGAAATGCAAGCAAATTTGCAGCTAATTTTTCTTTTGTCTGCCTGACTCTACTTACATGAATTTTGCTTTTTGAAACTGCACATATGAAGAAGGTTAAAGGAGAATTTAAAAATGGGGTCTCTTAGCTTCATTGCAGACCAGAAGAATAATTCTCTCTCTCTCTCTCTCTCTCTTTTTTTTTTCTCTCTCTCTCTCACACACACATTCATTGTTCAGTTTCAGATCGTCGTGGCTCAGGTAAACCCCGACCAAAGAGTGAAGGTTTTGAGCTATATAACAATTCTGCTCAGAATGGATCACCTGAAAGCCCTCAGCTGCCTTGGACAGAATATAATGAACCAAAGAAATTACCAGGGGATGATAGACTGCTGAAGAATCGAGCTGATCACCGATCTAGTCCCAATGTGGCAAGTAAGCAAGCACCAGCTTACAACTGTTTCTGTGAATTAACACTTGAAATAAGTCTAAACATTGGAATTTATATAACTAATTATCATATAAATTAAATTAGTAAAAATGAAATTTATTTTCTTATTAATTATTTAAATAATTGTATTAATTATTTAAATTATTTAAATAATCTGTATGGCTGCATCACTCAAACACTGACCCTGGATAGTACATTGGTATTCCCAGTATGCTAGACTCGGGAACAAATTTAGATGAATAATTACATTCATACCCCCACCACCCCCACCCACACACAGGAACTCAAAGCCCAAGGAAAAAATTCCAAATTTTACTACCCTTCTGAAGACTGACAGGGTGAGAGCCAGCCACATCTTATGTTCCAAAGGGTTGGCACCACAATGGAAAACATCGCTGAAGAAGAGCTAATAAGTCCTGTGGGCCTTGTTTGAATGTTGATTTTGCATTTGTTAATGCTTAAATCTCCTTGCTCTCAATAGATCAGCCTCCAAGTCCTGGGACAAAAAAGGCTTATACTGGAGGAACTACAAATAAGATAACTTCAGTGTCTACCGGAAATCTTTGCACAGAGGTTAGAAATAGTGAAAAAAACTTTACCTGTGAATATTTATAAAAATGCTTGATATTATTTTTGACATCTATAAATGATCTTTTCATATTTACACAGGAACAGGTACTACCAGCTAGACCTGAAGCATATCCAATTCCAACACAAACTTATACCAGAGAGTATTTCACATTCCCAGCCTCCAGGTCTCAGGATCGAATGGGTCCCGTTCAGAATCAATGGGCAAGTTATGAAGAAAAGCCCCAAATTCCCGCTGAAAGTAATCACTATATCAATAATGCAAATCAGGTTAGAAATAATTTGCTTCATCATATTAGTAGTTTGGTGATTGTAGATAGAATAAGAATTATGATAACTAGGACAGGTCTAGCATTAAGTTGTTGTATATTTTATTATATTTTACTATCCCTAAAATATAGTATTTGGCCAGCTTCTAGACTAGAATCCTGCACTCACTTATATTGTGTTTTAAATCTGTGTTTGAAAAGCTGTCAATTTATATTTGGAGTTGATGGTTGAAATGCAGAAATCTTGATACTTTTTTAAAAAAAAAATCACATTTAGAGCTTTTGAGAAAAAACTGCTGTATAGGAAGAGTATATTAATTTTTACAAAGTATAGAATATCTGGTTTATATTTGTTTTCTTTTACTAATGTACCAAGACATTACTAATCTGTCAATGAATTTTAATGTGTGCATTGTATTCAGTGCTTTTGGGCTAATAGAGCATAAGAAATGCATTCATTGAAAACAAAGCATTTTTAGGTCATAATTAAGGTCTTTGAAAGAGAAGTACAGAAATGTTGCTTTTGTTCATAGCTGCCAGCTCTTCTATCTGGTCTGTTTTGTATTTAAAATAAATTATAGAAGTACACAGCAAAGTTTGTGAAGCTTATAAACAGATTAGAAGTTTTCAGGTATGTGGTATATTATTATTACATTTCTATACAGCAGTTTTATTTTGTATTTAATACTGCAGAAACTTCGCAATTAGCAGCACAGTATCTTTTGACATTGGAACACTTAATAAGGAATTAATCATTTAAATAATTTTCAGCATTGCAGAAGGTAAAAAAAACGAATAGGAGATTAACAATAAGGCGGGATGAACAAATAGTTCTTTTTGCAATATTGGTATGTGTTCTATGTGTGTATGTAATTTTAATAAAAGTTGTCAAAGTAGTGGGAGGAATGACTGGTTAGTTATTCATGTAAACTCTTAGACCTAAATATTTCTGGGAGCACAAGCTGTAAAAGTGATAATAGTTTCGCATTATTCTGAGGAAAAGTATACAGCATGGATTCTGCTGATGTTGAACATATGCCAAGAGAGTTTCAAAATCTTGTCTCAGGCTGTTTTACAGTTTATTTAACTTGATTGGGAAAAAAAAGCTGAATGTAGGGCTTCAAACTTGTAATGTATTACCACTTGTTAAAATGCTGATTTTAAGAACAAGTGAGTAAGCATTTCATAATCATTGTTCAAAGATAATAAGCTGCCATTTAGTTCTTGCTTAATGGCCTATTAATATGTGGAAACTAATGTTATATTCTTTATTTTTTTTTAAGCGTGTAACACGTTCTCAAGAGGAATTACGGGATGATAACATTTATCAGGCAGAAAGGAATCAATTAGAAGTTGCCATGCAAAAAGATATGGAATATATTGATAGAAAATCAGATAGCGATCCATGGATGAATTCTTCTGTGGACTCTAGCACATCAAGCCAGGAGCATCTAAACAGTTCCTCTAAATGTATGCCCTCTGGATCTTCTTTAACCAAAAGTGGACCTGGCCGCTGGAAAACACCTATAATTACTCAACCAATGTTGCTGGCAGTTTCTCAGTCCACAAGGACAGACCTACCTCCCCCTCCCCCTCCCCCACCAATGCATTATGCAGCTGACTTTGACGGACTGCAAATGGATTTACCTCTCCCACCACCACCTCCACTTGCAAATCAGTTGGGGTCACAGTCATCTCAGGTTGCTGCTGCTGCAGAACGCAAAAAGAGAGAAGAACATCAGAGATGGTATGAAAAGGAAAAAGCACGCTTGGAGGAAGAACGAGATAGAAAACGTCGAGAGCAGGAAAGAAAACTGGGGCAAATGCGTGCTCAGCCACTAATGCCAGCTCAGTCATTGCTTCCCCCTCTTCAGCAGGTGAAACCAGAGAAGCCTTCAACACTTCAGAGGTCTCATGAGACAGTCATTAGAGAATTGCAGCCCCAACAACAACCCCGAACCATTGAACGAAGAGATCTCCAATATATCACCATAAGTAAAGAAGAGCTGTCCTCTAGTGATAGTCTGTCCCCTGATCCCTGGAAAAGAGATGCTAAAGAGAAGCTGGAGAAGCAGCAGCAGATGCATATTGTGGATATGCTAAGCAAAGAGATTCAAGAACTTCAAAATAAGCCAGATCGAACAGGTGAAGAAAATGACCGCCTGCGCAAGCTCATGCTGGAGTGGCAGTTCCAGAAACGACTTCAAGAGTCAAAGCAAAAAGATGAGGATGAAGATGAGGAAGAAGATGATGACATTGATACTATGCTGATTATGCAACGACTAGAAGCTGAGAGAAGAGTGAGGGTAAAATGAGAGAATCCATTTAAAAATGCATTTCATGGGCTAAAATTCCTGCATATTGCTAGCAGAAATATAAATTAGTTATCACTATAGGATAAAGGAGGACTGGACTCTCATAATGTCCCTGTCTTTCATTGCATATAATGAAGTTGACTACTCTGATTTGTCAAATAAGTGGTGTTGTAAGCTATTACCTAGAAATTGCTAGGGGGAGGTAACCTTCTTTCGAGTTCCCTTTTTTCAAAAACAAAATCCCTATTCTTATTTTTTTATAATTTTAATTTCTATGATACATATGTAATATTCCAGAACATTAGTGTAGTTTTTTAATCTTTGACCACTAAAAGCTGTTTTATCTGTTAGTCCATAGCATAACAGGATTTGGAATGTTCATTCCAAGAGTAATGTCTTTATCAGGAAAAATAGCTCTTTAGTAAATTTGCTTATAAGAATACAGCTTCAAAAACAATTCCATACTTTTTTTAAAAAAAATGTAGAATCTGTATTAAGGACTATATAAATAACATTGATAAATGATCAAATTATAACAGCAGCTTGATTTCAGCAACTTGGGTGTTATTTTTTTACAGCAATTGCTTTCTACGCTATGCTTCTTTTCCTGTTTTTAAAAGCTTTACTTTCCATTGCTGCTTTTAACGCATTTTCTTGCTAAATGCATAGCTTTGTTTTTTGTTTTGTTTTTCTTTTCTTTTCTATACTGAAAATTAGGTAGATAAAATGAATGTAACAACTATCCATGAAATTGTTGCTAGTTCTAATGTTGGCATTCAGCTTTTTAATCTAACTTTTTAATCTTTTTAATCTATGGATAAAAATCTACATACTATATAATTTTAAAGCATTTCATCTTCATTATTGAGCAGCTTGACATTACTATTATCAAATTTGCACCATATACTTTGTTAAACTCTTTTTCTAAATAGTTGCAAAATATATCTTGTATTTGTTTTGCAGAGTTCTAGAACTCCTATTAGATCTGCTCCTTATTAATGGTAAATTTAAAATAATATAACCAGTTGGCCATTTTCCCACAATACTCTGTGCTCTTGATATCATGTAAATCTTTAAGCACAAATAGATGAATTAACAGAGTGTACAGAAAATATTTTTTTTACAAATCTCCTTTTCTGATTTATATTGAGAGATTTGCTAACATAATATTAGACTGTCACACTGACTTTTATTTTTATTCAGCTGTAGTAACAAATCAAAGAAAATGATTTTGGCATAGTGCAATCTAAATTTATCCTTATTTTCACTGTGCATCTTTCTTTTTCCTTCTCTTATTACCTGCAGCAGACTGCTTTGCCAGCAATCTCTGTTCTAGATTTGGTATGTTCTTATTTCTTTCTCTTCGATGCCTTTCCTTAATACTTTTTTTTCTTTTTCTTTTTAATTAATGCTAATCCAATGTGCATTGGATATTTGTTTATCTTTAGAGTGCTTCAGGGCAAGGACTAATACATTAAATTAGTGGTAAGCAAGAGACACTTACCTAATGCTTGAGGAATGCTCCTAATTTTTTTCTCCTACTTTTCTTTTAAAGTTGTATTGTGTTTGCATATTTTACTTGTGAACTACACAGTTAAATGAACCATATATTAACAATTTAACATATATCAGTAGTTTGAAAACATTTTGTACAGGTGAGTTTCCATTATTCATTTCCCCATGCAAAATCTTCCCTAAATCATATATTTTAATGTATTTTAGCATTCCAATAGATTATTTGTCTTCTTATTCAAGCTTTTGATAATTTGGCATTTACAGTTAGTTTTAATGATTTGGTTTTTGGAATAGAACTCTAGGGTTAAACCTTTGAACTTAAATGATTTAAAATATTTTTACAAAAAATTATTTCACACTCATTGCTGTTACCTTATTGATGGAAGACTAGTATTTTATGTTACACTAAAAGTATCAAAATATATAAGAATAGTTTTATAATAATTTCATGATATGTTTTAGCTATTTTATTAACTATGAAATCAAAGTAAGATGTATTGTACTGATCAGTTTTATTAACCTATTATTATGACAAAGGTGTTAAAGGAATCAGATCTAAGTAAATAGTGCAATATTCAATTTCCCTTTCTTAAAACTAATCATTTTGTGTATTAAACTGCAAATCATAGATATTACAATTCAACAACGTAAAGAGTTTTCGGTATCTAATTCATACTTGCTGAACTCAATATATTTAAAAGTGCAGTTGGTTCATGACACGAGAAACCTATCAAATGCAATTATAATTAAAGATTTTACCTCCTTCCCTTTCATAAAAAATACTAATTTTGATTCCCCTCCCCCCCTTTAAAATAACACCACTTGGTGCAATGCTTGGAATTACAGTATAATTTTAGCTATTTTAAAAAGTGTGGGACAGAGTCCAGTAGTTCTCCTTTATTCTTTTGTAACACTTCTTCTCACAGGTGTTTAAAGGAGATGATAGTCATTCGTTGAGGAACACTTTTCTGAAACTGTTTAAGATGTTTGATAATTTAAGATTATGTGAACTAGCCAGAGATCCTTATTTAATGTGATTAAATATTTGCACTTTGAAGCATGGATTTTCATTACTTTTCCTATTTTACAGAGATTCCAAATGATCCTTTGCAGTAAAAAACATTACTATATGAAAAAAAGAAATCATAGGCAGCTTAAGTAGCTGATATGTTGGGTTTACTGTCAAGATCAGAGGAATGTTATCTAATGGGAAAAGAATAGAAGCTTATCATTGACCATAGTTTGTGCATCTTCCCAGAAGAACCATGGTAAAATAGAGTTTGAACTATAAAAACAGTGTCTAGAACAGAAATGCCTACAAAATCTATAGCATGGGTGTCCAACTTTTTAGCTTGCCTGGGCTGCATTGAAAGAAGAGGAACTGTCTTAACTGCATATAAAATATACAATGTAGTTAATGTATATAAATCACATAAGGTTAAAATTTACAATCTTGTGGGGCCACATTACTAGCTGTTCAGGTTCGCATGCAGTCCATGGGCCACAGGTTGGACGCTCCTGAGGAATAGCATTTCTTCAGGGTAAATACATTTCCTTTTTGAATTTCCTTTATAAGTTTTTTTTTCCCAAAATGCAAAAAAAAAAAAAAAATTCCCAAGAGAAAATAATTATTAATTAGCTTAAAAAAAGGTTCTTTTGAATAGTAATGGATATTTTTCTTCATGGAATATTATTTCTGTCTTCGAAAGGATCTGAGGTAAAACACAAGATAAATCTTCATTAGTTACAGGATGAGGAGCGCAGACGGCAGCAGCAATTGGAGGAAATGCGCAAACGGGAAGCAGAAGATAGGGCCAGGCAAGAAGAAGAGCGTCGTCGCCAAGAGGAGGAGCGGACAAAGCGAGAGGCTGAGCAAAAGGTTTCATTCAGTCTTCTATAACTTTGTATATTTCACTTAAATTGGTTTGACCTGCTGGTATTATTAAGTCTTCAGCAAAGCTAGGGATAGAATCATCTGCAGCGGGTTTTGTGGCTCTTAATATGTACTGTATTGAATTCTGTACACTACTTAAAATATAAAGCCAAGCTGACTCTGTTTGTAGATATGCAATTTAAGGAAAAGAAAAATATATTTCATTATTCTTCAAGAGTCTTTGAGAAGCAGGCAATATATAAACTACTGTATTTTTCGGAGTATAAGATGCACCTTTCCGCCCCCCCCCCCAAAAGGGGCTGAAAATTTGGGTGCGTCTTATACTCCAAATGTAGCTTTTTCGAAGCTTTTTTTCAGCCCTAACGTGTTAACAAGGCACTAGCCAGCAATCTTCCTAGCTTTGCCTGCTCCCTCGACTCTCCGCTGTGTGAGTGAAGCGAGCTCCATGCTTTGCTCCAACTCTCAGCTGTTCTTCTTTTTCAGCCCTAACTAGGCGCTAGCCGAGTAAAGCGATCGCCCCCACCCCCACCCCTGCTTTGCCTGCTTTTCTCATTGCTGCTGCTTCTCAGCTGTGACTTAGAAGCTGTTTTTTATCCCCAAGCAGGGGATAAAAACCCAGCAAACTAATGTGCTGAAGCTGACCAGACTAAGGACGCTAGCCAGATGAATACCTGGTAGGCAGAGGGGTTTTTTTCCTATTTTCCTCCCCAAAAACTAAACTGGGTCTTATACTCCGGTGCATCTTATACTCCGAAAAATACGGTAGTAAATGAAATCCAAATAAAATGCAAGATATATGAAGCTGGGAGAGTACAAGAACAATGTAAAGATCTCGGATATTAAACATAACAAAAGAAATTCAAAATGAAATCCTCTCCAGTAAGTAAGTCTAAAGGGATAAAATTATTTTTAAAGCAATAAGAATAAAGTTATAAGTTTTGAAATCCTATTTTAAAAAAGGTAGAAAGAAAATGTCAGATTTAGTACTATGAAGAATTTAATTCAGAAGAAACCATATCTAATTAAACAATGGCACTAAGTGGGTTTAAATAAGTGGGATTCATTAAACAGAGGGGAATGGATAGACGGTGGTCTGATCATGAGATGTTTTGGTTGTCAGGAAAAATTTTAAACATGAAGGAATCCCAAGAAAAATATTAGCATATAATATTAATTGTAGTTCATCTTCCTACCACCATTATTAATTTTCCATGTCCCTCCCACTTCAAAAATATATGATATTGTGTGATACCATTCTAATGATTGAAATCTTATCCATTTGTTCCAAATGATAAATATTTGAAAAAAATTGAAAGCTTAATATTAATGAATGAAACTATGGTTAGGCAACATACTGAACTTCACTATCCTTCAGACTCCCTACCAGTATTCTTTTAAATTAAAGAAAAGTAAGGAAGTGACATTGTTTGAAAATAAAAAATGGAATTGCTTGTGTTTTGTATGGAAGTAGACTACTGGCTACCAAGAAAGGCAAAGGTAAGCAGGGCTGGGAAATGTTTTTTTTTCCTCTTAGAGGTAATGATGGAGAACAACTTCTTCATTCTGGTAAATGGACATCCTATGTCTAGTCATGGGCACCGTAGCTTCAGTTTTTTCAGGGTGGTCGCTATCTTAAATGTCCTTTATGGCTTAAAAATATGCCTAGCCCTCTTAAGGAAAAAAAAATTGGATATAAGTCAAGCCATGGTTTAGGAACCAGTCTATAGGAGCGCTTCTTCAGTGGTGTCTGTCTTTGTACATAAACTCCTATATCCCTTTTAAGGAAAGCAAAACAACAACAATAACAACAAAAAGACTATCATTATCTCTGCTCTGCATGTTTGGTAAAGTTACATGTAAAACTGACCTAAGCCTCACTCCTCCATGCAACCCTTCTGTATTGTATTTATAATGCCAAGCAGGGAGATGGGTGTACATTATTTTTTTTTTAATTTGATTTATATGCCGCCCTTCTCCGGAGACTCAGGGTGGCTTACAATGCGCTAAGCAATAGCCTTCATTCTTTTGTATATTTATACAAAGTCAGCTTATTGCCCCCACAAACTGGGTTCTCAATTTACCCACCTTAGAAAGTATGGAAGGCTGAGTCAACTTGAGCCTTGGCGAGATTCGAACCTGCAGTAATTGCAGGCATCTGGTCTTAATAACCAGCTTAATAACAGGGTGCCTTAGACCACTGTACTACCAAGGCTCTTACATGAATTACATTCATGTAATTTCAGACATTAAACTGTAATTGAGAGTTTAATGCATCCTGGCACTCAGTACAAGAAGGTTTATGACGTTGTTGGTATTGAATATCCCTTGTTTTAATGGAAGCATACAGGTGGTCTTCGATTTACAACAGTTCATTTAGTGACTGTTCAAAGTTACAATGGCAGTGAAAAAAGTAACTTATGACCATTTTTCAGTTACAACCTTTGCAGCATCCCCATGATCACATGATCAAAATTTAAATGCTTGGCAACCGATTCATATTTATGACCGTCCCAAGGTCATATGATCACTTTTTGTGATCTGACAAGCAAAGTCAATGGGAAGCCAGATCCACTTAACAACCAAGTTACAAACTTATGAACAGAGGCAAGAAAAGTCATAAAATGGGGCAAATCTCACTTAACAAATGTCTCACTTAACAACAGAAATTTTGGGCTCAATTGTCGTTTGGGCTCAAGGACTACCTGTATTTCATTTGCAAAGTAGAATTTCACATTTCGTTTTTTTCTATTCACTTTCTTTTTTCTTGATATTACTTGAAACTTCAATAATTTATTGCAAGTTTACTTTTTTCAGTGTAAATATATACCTTATCACTGAACAGAATCCAAAGATGATTCTGTGGTTTCTTTGATGCTCTTTCAACCCTGAACCCTCAATTCAACCTGAGCCAGAAATATTCTCTTCTAAAGATGGCTCTGCTGACATCAAAACCAGGAAGGGTTCTGCTTGATTTCTTCCATTCTGTCCCACTCCTGCTCTCAAAGTCTACTTCATAGGTTCTCCTGCCTCTCAAGAGGCAACTGGAGAGAGTGGATTCCACCCAAAGTTCAGAAGTATTTATTTATTTATTTATTTATTTATTTATTTATTTATTTATTTATTTATTATTATTTATTTATTAGGCTTATATGCCGCCCTATCTCCAACGGACTCAGGGCGGCTCACAACAATAAAACCACAATCCATAATGCAAGTTAAAATGCCTAATTAAATCAGATACAATTAAAAACCTGTAAAAAACCCCATCAGTCCAGGCCGGGGGACTCGAATAGCCAAGTTTTTAATTTGCGGCAAAAGGTGCAAAGATCAGGGGCCAGCCGAAGCCCCAGTTGATTCTAGAGGGTGGGCGCGCCCACAGAGAAGGCTCTACCCCTGGGGGCCGCCAGCCGACATTGTCTCGCCGACAGCACCCTGAGCAGGCCCTCTCTATGGGCGCGAACCGGGCAATGGTATGTTGTTGCTGGCAAACCAATTGGTAAACCAATGTTTTAGAGCAGGAAGTGTGACTTTCTTCCTTGATAAATGAAAAAGTTACCCAAATATTTTCCATTTCTGCGTTTGGTATTTGACATTTGCTAACATCCTTTTATTCCCTTTGGCTCAACAGAGGCGACAGGAAGAAGAATATTATAATCGCTTGGAAGCAGAGAGGCGCCGCCAGCATGATGAAGCAGAACGGCGATTGCTGGAGCCTGATGAGCCTGGTCTGTACAGACCTCCGCTTCCACGGGAATATGAATTTCCCTCCCCACCCCTTTCATCTAATGCTCCTCCTCCCCCACCTCAACGAAACACTTCTTACCTCAAAACTCAGGTCCTCTCTCCTGACACGATTTATACTGCCAAGTTTGTTGCATACAATGATGAGGAGGAGGAGGACTCCTGTCTAGCAACAGGTCAGGATAAGTACACCAGTACAAGAAAATCTTGCGGTGACCTTCCTCCTGTCCCCCCTAAGCCACAGCAGCCCTCCCGCCAACCACGCCCAGTCTCAGATGGCCTCTGTCTGTCCAACTCATGCCAGCCCTCCGCTGTCAATGCCAACAGTACTGCTAACAAAATGAGCCAACCCCCTCCCCCACCACACAAGCCAAGTTTCATCAATCCCAGCAACACAAAAGGTAGACGGAATATTTTAATTTACAATCTCTCTGAAAACTCTCTACAAATTTCCCACTAAAGTACTCTTCTGAACAAAATCACTCTCATGATTCCTTCTTACTTGATCACAATCTTGGGCGTGGTGATCCAACTCTCAATCGGATTTGTTGCTATAAATTTTATTTTAAACCTGTGGTCTTTCCATTTCTTTATCAAATTCTAAAATTCTTACTTTCATATACTGAAAGCAAATGATTCTCAAAATTCCACTAAAAGTACTGTTGGGTTTGGCTTTTGATCTACACCTCTTTCATTCACTGTTTATTACTATTATTCATTGGTCCATGGTGCTTTCACATTTCTGAGGTACATGTTTTTCGCGATAAGGATATTTATTCACTGTGGGAAGCAGTGGGCTTTCTGCTTATTACTTGCCATGTAAATAGTGTGCAAAAGGCTTTGAAAGTATATAAACCAACAATTACATTTGAAGTGAAATGCTACCTGAGTGTATATTTTAGAAAAAGCAAACAAAGCAGATGGATATACTTTTTTATGAGGTTTCTACTACACATTGCTCAATACTGAAGTAACTTTCTCTTCATTATTCATGTTGTTTTGCTTTATCCTATTTACATTCCTCACTTTCTTCTTTCCCCTTCATTATAAAATATGTAACTGAATAATATTGGCCACAAGTAGTTCCACTAGAACTCCAATGTCAAAGCCTTAGGTTGTAGCTGGTTTATGCATTGACAAGATACAAGTAAAAAGTCATATTTTTGGAAGAAGGTGGAGCATTAGTGAGTTTTGGGAAGCTTGCAAACTATTTTGCAGCTGCTTGTTTTGTTTTGTAACTTAAGCAAAAAAAAGTTTAGTTTGACCCAGATTGTTGGGGGCAATATGCTGATTCTAAATTGCTTAGAGAGGGCTGTAAAGCACTATGAAGCAGTATATAAGTCTAAGTGCTATTGCTAGTAATAATCAAAAATTCTCAAAATGGATCCCAGCTGGTAGTTTGATCCCAGCTTAAAGGAAGTTCCACAAATAGCTGTAGGATTTCCCTGTTTGATCAGTACCTTCTAAAGATAGTCAAGGAATCTATAAGAGACTATTGCTCTTTCTATAGTAAAACAAAGCAGTGAATAATGCTGCTATTATTATAGTTAAGGTGAGAAACTTCAGAATTAACATTCACTTCCTAAATATAATGCTTCCCCAGGCAGTCACAAGAGACTTCTGCCAATAGATAAATTTTGCTTATTTCATATTTTGGAAATGCTATATAATAAATATCTTTATAAAACAGTGTAATACGATATCACTGTTAAATAAACCCATAGCTGAATGACTGCACCCAGAAGTGCTTATTAGTTGCTCCACTTCAACTTGGAAGTATTTGAATGGCAGACTCCGTCCTGGGCCCCATTATGATCAACACTTTCAATAGTGACTTGGATGAGGATGCTGAAGGGACTCTTAAGAAAATTTGATGGTGACACAAATAGATGAGAAGCATCTAATACTTTAGATATAGGTGGGAAAAGTTTTAAAAAGGGTCTAGAAAGATTGAGCATTTTCCTGAAATGAGTAGATGAAATTTAACAGAAATTTCAAAATTCCTATTTTGCTAGGAAAAAATGCAAGGCATATTTGTACAAGCTGTCAGTTAGTGGAACCGGCTGTTACATGAAGACCTTCACCAGAGGTCTTCAACTAGAAAGTAAATGGTTATCTGTCACATCTTGCACTGGGCAGAGGGTTGTACTAGATTATCCCCAAAGTCCCTTCCAACTATGATTCTGTGCTTCTGTACCTAATAATTCTTATTAAAATATATAAACAAGCTAAGGGTTGTTACTCAAAAATGCCATATAATTTGATGTTCATCTGACCTCCATATATGGTCTATAACATCCCATTATAACTATTTTAATATTTTTAAGTTTATAAACAGGTCACATATCCCATTTGAACCTTCAGTCTTTTGTGAAGGATGTCTGCCTAAAGTATTAAAGTAAAAAGCTCTTTGCACATAATGCAAAATCACTACGCAGCTTCTCTCTTCATCTCATTAACACTCATATTGCTGTCCTTAAACGAATGTATGGCAAACTCTGCTTCTGCAAAAGTAAACTTTCCCAGCTCCTTCCATTAGATTGTTGGGATTACTTTAGAAGACTGGCACTCCTCAATCTGGGAATAAAATGTGAGCAACTATAACTAATACTAATGTGGATAAGCTTCTATGTTTAGATTAACTTTTCAACATAAAAAAGATAAGTTTAAAATTGGACATGAAGCAAAATTAATTTCTAACCAACATATTATTAATATTCTGAGTAGATTCCTAGTGATTCCCTAGAAGTTTACCTCACTAAATTCAGTTTCACACTTAATTCACTAAATTCATAATCTCACTAAATTCTGTGGAGATTTCTTAGAAGTACCCATGCATTAAGTTTTCTTTAACTAACTGTTGGGCACCAGTCTGATATTAAATACAGCTTTATACTGCTGAAATCTGTAAAATATTTAAATTGAATAACTGAATAAAGACTACTAATGGAAGGAGTATATATATCTGCTTTTGTGAACAAGGCTTACAAGAAAAACACATGCAGTATTTAAAAACTAAAAATACTACTTGAAAACTCAAATGTTTTGTGGCCAGAAGAGATGGTTCTACTTAACCAGTACCAATAGCAGAAGTGAGAATCTATGAAATGTGGGGGATGAGTTGATATTTCAAATGCAAATGATGTGTTTAATCTTGTGGCCTTTGGGGAAGATTCATCGGTAGTGTAAAGAGTTTGCTGTTTTTGCTGTTGTGTTTGTTTACATGAGAGCGAAGTATAAAGGTGCAGTGCTGCAAAATGTATACAAAATAGACATTTTAAAAATAGCATTTCTAAATAGGCATTATAGAGTTACAGATTCATTGTGGACTCTGCAGTTAAAAGAATATATTGGAAAGTTGTATAAAACTATATTCTCAAATTCTGCACATTCTTAATCTCTTATAAATCTATTCTTTGCGAAATATAAAGGCAAAAGTTCCTGATGTTACTGGATATGTTTTCATCTAGTCTTATAAACAGGAAGCTAATGCTTATTTTGCAATTATTCATGCAAACTGCTTAAATTTCATTTAAATCACTGGAATATTTGCAATCTGTATATGCAAGATTTGGCAAGCTTGGATATTTGTTTCATATATATTTGATTTCATTTATATTGTCCATGATGAAAAGTTGTCATTTGATAGAAATATTTGCCATTATATTCAGTTTTAAATATTTTTTCCCCTTTCTTATAAGGGAGCTGGTAGTGTTAGGAGACTAGACCTGAAAGTATAGAGTCAGATCCATTTAAAGCACTGCACCTTTTGAGAGAGAAAAAATAGTTATTGTTATTTTATTTTCTTTTTACAAAGGCTCAAACTACACTGGATCTACTGGAGCACTTGCAGGTTCACAGGAATCTTATTCAGACTCAAGAGAGAAGAAATTGAAAAGGTAAAATGGAAATAAGTTTGCTTTTAAATACTGCTTTATTGATATGTGATATACTTCTGGTTGATATTTAGGTAATTAAAGGTTTTTAAAGATCTAAAATATTTTTAAACATAGCAATGCATCCATATTTAGAAAAGTTTGAAATATTTTATAGTAATGATAGCCCTCGTAAGTGTCAGTATGGTGTACTGAGTAAAGTGTTAGATTGGGACAACAACTTTTAATTCATCTTTAACTTTAGGCTTCTGTCTAGCCTAAATCATAAAAGAGAAGTGGTGAGAGGAAAAATAGGTGTTGTACTGTGCTTGCATGTAAATGCACACCAAACAAGAAGCTAAATGTTATATTAAAGCCAGTATATGTAATCTTGACATGTAGTTTATATGTAGAAATCCAGAAGCAGGCATTGGAGTCATCTTGAATGTGAACCCACCCTATATAAAATATTTTAGATTTCCTAATAGCTACACTAACGTTTCATTGGCATGTTAAACTAAGGTTTAACAAATGCTCTAATAGTATGAACTATTTAATGATGAAAAATGGCTATTTAATTATATGTCCATTTTTAATATTTTTTTAATAATTAATTATCTGATTTTAAATAAAAGGGTGTGAATGTTGTAGACCAAGGCTAATTAGAAAAACAGAACAGCTGCACTTAAAATATAACGTATTTTTATAACATTGAATATTTTTTATATTTCCTGCAGTCAAGATACAGATATACCTGGTGCACCAGAGAACTTGACTTTCCGGGAGCGACAAAGACTCTTTTCCCAGGGTCAAGATGTGTCTAACAAAGTAAAGGCATCTAGGAAATTAACCGAATTGGAAAATGAGTTAAATACAAAGTAGGATAACTGTCACCTTATCAAATAACCAGAAAATCTCTATGGAACTAGAATTGGGCAGTTCAAGGAGGAGGAGAATCTCATACCAAATGAGATATTTTTTTCCGTCTGGAGTATTTCTTTCTAAACTATATGTTGCAATAGCAAGAAAATCAATTATTTGCCAAGTGCTTGTGGTTTATACAATTGAGGCACTGTAAAATATATTTTAATTAAATAAATCAAGTGTCATGTCCTTTTCCACATCATTGTCCTTTAGCTGCTTTTGGAACTGTCTGGAATTGTTGCTTCCTAGTCTTTTACAAAACATGTAAACATCTGTTAAGCAGAAAGAGTGGCTGTAGCTTGAACTGCCTAACTACCACTGCTTGTTGCACTGTAGGTTTGATACAAGTGTAAGTTAATATAAACTTTTAAGAGATCTTGGGAGCTAGTCTTTCAGAATAGTAGCGTAATAGTGAACACTAGTATTAGGAGTCCTAATAAGGATTTCTATAGATAAACTCCTGCTATGAACACACTTGATTAGAAGTAAAAGGGCTCCATTATCATGTCCATACTAAGCCACATAGATTATTCTATGTACATCTAGAATTTGGACATTAAATACTTGACTTGTTTTGATGGCAGTCCAGCAATGTAACAAGATATGCATCCTATTTTTCCCACTGTCTTATCTCTTCTTACACTGAAGTATTAATCACTTCTAAAACTTGAGTTTTGAAACATTGATAAGAATTTAAAAAATAAGTAATATTGGACACTGGGTATGGTGGTGTGTGCGTGTGTGCGTATGTATTGTTTTAAAGCTATTCTGAAATTTCACACTTTAGCAATATGGAATAAACTTCAAGTGGTAGCTCCATTGTAGCCAAGATAAAACCAAAGTTAAATATTCACAAATGGACTAAAGACGTCAATTATCAGTAGCAGGCAATTAAACACTACATACAGGGGAAATGTGATTACTTGTGGCTGCAAAAGGAAAGAAAAATTGCCTTTCAGTAAGAATTTCCTTTGAGGGAACCTGGCAATATTCTGATGGCATGTCATCAGACATTCGTATAGAAAAGTGCTGGTCAAGGTACCTCTAGTTAGCTATTGTTCTTTTTCTTTATATTGTAGAATTGTAGATGATGTTGGCAGTTCAAGCTATTTTACACACTATGTTGCAGGATTATTTAATTTTTAAATGGTTGAAATCTGTTTCACCCGCTGATCTTTCAGCTATATGTATAGCTGATGTTAAGAATAAAGACCTCATCTTAGTTTTTTTTCGCATTGTGTGATGCTTAAAACAATATATTGTGATTCTAAACAAATTTTCTATTTGATAAAGTCCTTAATTGGGTTTTAGATGATTTTTCTGTATAATATGTTCTCTTATAAATATATATTTAGGGAATTATGCACACTTCCAAATGCAGAGGGTAGACTTTACTGCCTTAGAAATCACTTTTAATAAGAGTTGTATGATAAAAAAATAAATGCAAGTTAATGATAAAATTGGAGTGTAAATATTTTTTTTACATAGTTCAGGTTTCTTATTTGAAAGTGTTCTTTTAATGTTCACCTGTTAAATATGAAGTAGGAGATTAAATTGGTTGAAAGTGTTAATGAAGGATTGCATGCTTGTTATGTCTGTTATTCAGGGAAAAAAGGAGGTGTCCCCCAATTTATCTTGAGAACACTAGATACTCTGTGGCTGGAATACTGTTGCTGCTAGAATTTAAGGAAAGAAATATTACTTACTGTGGAGTGGATTTGAACACTATTGGGCAGGGGCAGGCAACTATGGCAACTTTATGACCTGGGGATTTCAACTCTCAGAATTCCTGAGCCAGGAATTCTGGGAGTTGAAGTCCACGGGTAGTAAAGTTGCCATAGTTGTCCATACCTGCTTATTGGGCATTCAAGCCATGTGAATATGAATAAAAATGCTTTTCGTATCTATTGGTGCATTATGGAGAAAACAACATAAGAACTGCTGTGGTTTCCCATTTCTACTGTATTTCACTTGCAACCTATTTTTAATAAACTTTGTATTGTATTTAACTTTGCACTGTATAATGTCTGATCAGGAGTATTTGTTCATATTATTCAGACATATTTTCTGTTGCAATATTAACAATTACTAGGAATTATAATCTGGGAGAATTAAACCCCAGTGTTTAATTCAAGCTATTGATTATTCTATGGATAATTTAAATTACAATCTATTTTTGTAGCTAAGGATTTTATGAAATATTTGATTTCCAATGCACAGTCTTTATTAGAACTTCAGAGTTTCCTTTTGTACATGTTATTCCATCTAGACGCAAAATATGGCCAAGTATAAAAAAAGTAAATCACAATAAAGCCTTATTACTTAAATTACAACTAACAATTAATTTAAACACCTGTAAGACAATCCAAAGTACATAGTACAAAGTATTCTATATAATGTATTGAACTTGGAATAACTAATAATGTTTCAGTAGTTCAAATATAGCTGTTTCATAATATTTAATAGCTACTGGAAATAAATTAAAATTAAAAACCAAAAAACCAATACTTACATTTAACAAACAGCAATATAACGTATGACTGCATATTTTAAACCATGCTTAATTTCTGGGAAGGTGGAAAAAAGCTTCTTTACTTCCCAGAATGTGTGCCTGAATGCTTCTGCAGGATAGCTCTCCTTACAGTAATTAATATCTGATGCATAAGTTACTACTCTTATCAAATTGAATTTTATAAGCTCTGGCACTGATGCACAGTGCATTTCTTCAGCATAGGAAAATAGTCTACATATCTGCTCCTGCTTCTTAAATGGGATTTTCAGTTTTCATGCTTCTGACTGTAATCATTTATGGTAAGACAGAAAATTAAGATAAAATTATGCTTTAAAAAAACAATTGGAAACAGAAAAGAAATGGAGTTGTGTTTCTAATATACTTTATTTAGTACACTTAATTTAATGCAAGTAATGAATATCAACTTTTCTTAATTTTTCAAATTAGTAAACCCTATTGTAGATACAGTACATACCTTCCTACATATTGTAAAATGTTCATAATTTTATGCCTATTTTAAAAAGTTCAGAACTTTGTCTATTCTGTTTCTAGCTTCAAATTTAATGTTTGTTTTAGAGTTATATTTCTGATAGTGATTACTACTTGCTTCTTTACCACAACCAATATTTTATATACACAATACAAAGCTGCACTCCTTTCTAACGTTACAAACAGCAAATGCCAAATAATGTCTTCTCATTAAATTTCCCAACTAGATGAATTTTGTGGTGTATATATGCATGTTTGGCCAATCTATGTTCACAGTCATGGAAAAAAATCAGCTTGTACTGTATGTAACCTTAAATGCTTGACCTTTTAGTGATTTGCTTATAGGAAACAACAAATCACATATTTTTATTGCTATAAAGTCCTTTGTGATATTACAGAAATTATGCAGCGGAATTTCTCAAGTCAGCCCTCAGAAGGTGATCGGGTTTTTTGTAACAAAACACTTGAAATAATCAGCTTCTTCAGGCATGTGAAAATCTTTTTAAGAGCAGCTCTGGTCCTCAAAAAAATTGCCAAGTAATGTTTATGTACCAAAGCAGAAAATTATTAAATATATAGAACTACAGTGGATGTGGATGTGCGTATGAGTAACTGTATGCATGGCATATAGTGGCATACATACAACTGTATTTAATGGCTATTTCCCACTTGCTGTAGAAAATTGTGGAATTTAACAGCATTTATACACATAAATTCATGTCCAAGGACAGTTATTCAAATCTAACCAAATGTCTCGTCAAGAGCCTGTCACCATTATTGGGAGTCCTATCTTAATAAGTTTGCAGCATGAACAGTGCATTTGATCTCTTCAGTGACAACAGCAAATCCATGAGCTATAGCCCTAACCATTATGCCCTTAAGTATACAGAGGGAGACCCTGTGTTATTTAGGAATTTCCAATCTTTTTCAGCTAGTGAGTATACTTAGAATTTTACGAGGGTTTAGGGATATTGGGAAATTTAGAGGAGCACATATAAATTATCACTTCTATAGAGATAATTTCAATGAGTTAGCATCTCTTATTAAAAACTTCAATACTATTAAGAATGCATTCTTGCCTTGTACCATATGGTAGAGTTTGACAAAGTACCTACTTATGCTGCAAATAAGAAATACAGTAGTGGCTGTTGAATGTGTTCATTGTATTGCAAGAGGGGATAACCACCACTGTGGATATGTGTATCAGTTTCTTGTGCACCTACCTCAATCTTGTGGCTTCCAGAATCCTGTGAGTGACCACTATGAAAATTTGGGGGAAATGCCAAGATGGAGAAATGAGATGGCTCCAATCAAGACCTATTGCGTATTTAGAAATAGACTTTAAAACTGCATTTCACTTCCTACTCGCTTATAATTTTGCTCTGTTATGCCAGCTTGAAGGGGAGGTTAAGCTCAAAACCAAGCATTTTTTACCTTATTCTTCAGAGCCCTAGTGCTGGAGAAATGGATGGGCAAAGTTGATTCTTAGATTAAAAATAATTGTTTTCCTGCGGAGGGGGGGGGGTAGATTTCTTCCAGGAGAGTAGCTGGTCCATCGAATAAAAACAAGCGCTGCTGCCTGCTGCAGATAACAATGAGCGTGGGAATGCTGGTTTTTGTTTTTGTTTTTCCTTTTAGTATTACCAAGCTCTGCTTGCAACATCAGGGAGACTCCTCTGTTTCCGATAGCCGGAGAAACGAAGGAAAAAAGGCCAGGAAATATTGGGTTACATCAGACCTGATTGTTTCGTGTCTCTGACCTGTTTTCTCACAGTATTCGGCAACTTCCCCGTTAAGCACGGGGGAAAACAAGCCTCATATGGAAAATGTTCCTTATCTACTTGAAAGCGAATACTGCATCGTCTAGGCCAGGCCATTTGGAGGGTGCCCCACCGATTGTTCTTAGCAGAAAGCCTCCCAATCGTCAGCGCTCCCAAAAAGGCACGCGCGGGGCTTTGCAAAGCGATCGCTTTCGAAGTTCCGCGTGTGCCGGCGCGCTCCTCTGCCTAAAGCCCTGCGAGTAGCTATAGCAACCCCCGAGAAGCTTAGTCCTGGCTTGTGATTGGATGGTTCAAACGGCTTTTCTTGAAAGTGGAAGAAAGGACGGGGAAGTGCTCCCTCGGCTTTGACTATCTGAGATGGTCCGGCTCCAAACGAGGAAGCCCGGCAGCGCCGTTAGCTCCAGTTTTGTGTCGGAGCAACAAATTCGGCAGCTGGAACGGAAGTTGCGAGTGAGTGTTGAGATGGTGTAAATGGGTATCACCATGCAGCAAATCTACCCATCTAGGTAGTTGGTAACAATCTACACCAACGAGATAGTAACATCATTCATCCATCCATCAATGGTTAGCTACCAAAACGAATCCTCTACCTTGAGAGGAGGAAGTGTGATGTAAGGTGTCTTTAGATATTTGGGATCAGGAGTTAAAGTTAGAAAAACTGTGATCTTCTGATGATCTCATCTCAGATTCCAGATTCCCTCCACTGGTATCCTTCAGTTGCATTACTTTACACTGAATTATTAACATTTCTTCACACAATACTTCTTTTTATTTTTTTATAGGTTTTTTTAATTAAATAATGATTTAGTATTTATTAACTACCTGTTTTTAGCTTTGTTGCACACTGCCCAAAGTCATCCATCATAAGATGGCAGTTATATAAATTTGATAAATAAATAAACCCTTATCATTCAGAGCCAACAATGTGCAAATATTAATGGGGACTGTAGATCCAAAACATCTAAAAGGCATTGAATTCAAAAATGGATGGTGGATGATGTTACCAGTCTACTGGAGTGGCAAACACCAGACTTCCACTTGAGAACTTCAGATTCACAAACTCTGATATGCCTAAAACAAATGGGACTCAAAAGGCAGGTGGGTGGGACAAGTCATTTGAAATTTTAAATAAGTATTTCAGAGATCCAGTGGGAGATGAGCACAATAACAGAATACATGTAAACATATCGCTATTCCTAGAAAACCCAGGCTTTAAGGTTTCTATCATAATGGGACCCGGGTTCTTTGATGGAGTGATTGGTGGGATTTAAGATATGAAAGGCTGATTGATACAATCACTGAAGAAGGATTATAATAAACTACTTTGGCTTGTTGCCTCACTCATTGCACTTGTTTAAGTTCAGGCCCCTCTGAACTGTGTTTTGTCAGACAAAAGAAGAAAGAATAATTGTGCTGGAAACAGAAAATGCCCTTCTGCACCTCAAGCTTGCAAAGGTAACAACATTTTCATTCCTTCAACCTAATTATTTTGTACATATTTTTTTCCTAGATTTTCCAATTTAAACCCTGAGCTGAAGTCCAAAACAGCCTGTCCGTTTTTTAGTTTCTTTTCTTCATTCAGAGTGGCTATAGTTACCGAAAAGATTTTTTTAAAAAAAATACAAAATCCCTGATTTTGGTTATGGACCTACCTGAAAACTATCAAAACTGATTGTGGTTTGTGTTGTGATCTAACAGGTGGTACCTTGGTCAGCAAAGCACTGAATAAAGAAAGATTAACATCCATTTTGTGAATGTTAGTTTGAACATACATCTTTATCTGTGCAGGTGATTACTGCAAGTTTCAGTAATCCTCTGAAAATGCAGTTAAGCATAAGCAGATTTGGAAAACATTTGTCAACCTTCCCTCCCTGACTGAAGCACTAATAATTGTATTTAATGACTGATCCAGTTCTTGGTTTTAAAAAACCAGCCAGAATAGGTATGGATGTGGATAAAAATAAACTACCGTAAATAAACAAGACCAAAGAGTCTTCCTAATATTTAAAGTTTTTTTTTTCATGCATGATTACTAGTTAATTTACCCCAATATTCACTGTCTGATTTGAAAATTCTCAAATCCAGATTATTGATACCATTCGGGTTGTTTTTCATGCTAGACAACCACTTCATTATTCTCATTAATTAAATATTTATATCTAATAAAATTGGGGAAAGTTTGGCCACGAGAAAACAGAAATTTAGTTCAGTGCTACTGAAGTTGAGCCAGATATTATTCTGAATTAGACCAAGGGTCCCATCTGATTCATCATCCTTTTTCCAATGAAATCCACCAGGATTTAATTCTCCTCTGTTATTTGTTTGAAAACCTGTTCAAAATTCTATTGCCTCTGTGACTGGTATACATGCAATGTGCATATGATCTGGCAGAGATCTTATAGGACAGTGATGGCAAACCTTTTAGGCAGAGAGTGCTCAAACTGTGTGCGCCAGACCAACAGAAACCTGACCACCAGCTGGCCAGCACGCATGCGCGCCTCGGAAACCTGACAACCAGCTGGCCAGTGTGTGCGCGTTGGAAACCCGACAACCAGCTGGCTGAGCTGGGACAATGACGCACATGTCCACAGAGAGGGCTCTGTGTGCCACCTCTGGCACATGTGCCATAGGTTCACCATCACGGTTATAGGACAATGGATCACTGGAATAACTTATCATTACTTTATTTATTTGATTTCTATAGCTGTCCATCTCAGCCAAGTGCCTCTAGAAACGAAGTGTGTTTGTGAATGCTGATAATATAGCAAACTTATTCATGGCTGATCTGCTCCAAAGTGATTAAAAGTGAAGTTGTCTGGCTCAATTTCCAGCTGTCCTTGGTTAGCTAATTCTGTAGATCACGGGTGTCAAATTAGCCGCGTCAGGTTGCCCTCATGTGAAGCTTCGCAATGTTTTTTTCCCTTTGCGGCGCGCACGGGTGTGGCTTGCTTGTGAGGCATCTGGCCCACGGGCTGCCAGTTTGGCACCCCTGCTGTAGATTATAGCAGAGCAGAAAGAGAGGTTGCTTACATCTGTAACTGGAGCTGTAGAGTCTTGTGAATAAAAAGATTTTATTTTATCATTCTGGCAAAAAGCCATTCATTGAGTAAGGATTTTCTTCTTCCTTTTCTTTAAAAAGAGATTTAAGCTATAGTCTTCTCACTTACTCACTTCTCATTTCCAAGAGCGTTGCCAGCTCTTATTGCAATGAATTGCCCTCAATTTCATTCTATTGAAGTTCTGGAATGTGGTTGTTACTCAGGGCTGATAGGTTAGGCAAAAAAGGGCAGAAAACACTTAATCTTTGTTTGCATCCACAGATCACATCAAAAGAATTATGTCACGAAAGTCAGCAAAAAATCACTGTGGTTTATAGTAGTAATATATGATTCCACCTTCTCACTTACTGAGTTCTAACTTAGTGAGTTCCACTGTTTTCTCTACAGGCTTAGGATTCTGTTTTAAAAATCCTTCACTTCTTTCTTTGTCATAGGTTTGCTGAACTCAGCTTTGTGTAATGGATGCAGGCTCAGTTACAGGACAAGAGGATCAGGCTGGGTAGCGGGACTCTCCAATTTTCATGCATAATTGCTATCAATAAAGAATTGGCTTGAAATGAGGTGTTTATATAGCATTCTTTACCCAACCTGCATTTTTCTTTTTAACTATGACCTTAAGGTTTAAGAGTCAATTGTTTTTTGTCTTCTGTGTAAACCTTAATGGGTTAATGGGCCCAATCGAGTGTGTTTGTACATTCCAGGACAATGATGTTATAGCGAAAAATACCCATACAAGGATGCGAATGAATTGCAAATGAAATGTTCTGGATTGGAAAGAAAGAATGACAAGCCATTGGTTACTCCAATTTAATTGGTTCCATTCATGGTTACTTCTTGGCTCTACCTAGGCTGTTTCCTGTTCTTTTGCTCCACTTACTATTGATCACCAGAGTTAGAAGAGACCTTGGAGATCTAGTCCTCTGGGGGTTGTGAATTCTGGGAGTTGAAGTCCACAAATCTTAAAATTGCCAAGATCGAACACCTCTGCTATAGAGGCATAGAAGACATTGTGGATTCTAGAGAAAATGCTTTAAGTCTTCAATCAAGCTCAGAATGATACAAATACACTGTTAGAAAGCTTAACAATTAATTTTATAGTGATGATGATTATTACTGCTTTTTATACTGCTGGATTTTTGGAAATTTGTAATTCTGAAACTACTTGTCTTCAGAGTAACAGGTGCTTATTTTTCTTGAAAGCAGAATCAAGGAATAATTGGGAACAGCTCAGCAGAACATAATTTTGCTTATTATAATAATACGAAGAAATTTCATGGAACTGCAAAATCCATTGCAAAACAGCTTCACAGAGCCATACAGGTAAAGAGGTTTATTACAAGTAGAAAGGTTCAGCATGTTTCAAATTGTCAGCCATTTGAGATAGTCTGAACAAGAACTCAAAACCATGACTACTAACATTACCACCTTTATTGTAGTGTTACAATAATAGATTCTTGCATGTCAGAGAGCATGGAATCTCCCCATCTTGCCTTTACTTTCTAACAAACTAAAAAAAGGTCCCTTCTTTCCCTGTCCTCATTCCTTCTACAGACTGAGATCTCTCTTATCTGACCAGTGCACTGGCTGCGCCTCTTTTCTTCCTCTCAAGGGTATTCCTACAGACCTTTACATAAACTGTGTACATATACTGTATTTTTTGGAGTGTAAAACACATTTTCCCCCCATAAAAGAGGGTGAAAATTTGGGTGCATCTTATACACTGAATGTAGCCCTCCACTGCCCCCCTCGCCCAGAAAACGGGGCGTGTGGAGGCAGCAATAAACTATGGCAATCCCTGCAGCCTGAAACAGCTGATCTTCGGGAGGATGATCCAACTGACAATCAGCTGCTTGTGCTAATCAGGCTGTGCTGAAACGGAAATGGGTTGTTTGCTGTTTGCTGCAAGGAGGCAAATTGCTGGGAGGCAGAGGCAGATTTTTTTTTCTTGTGCTAATCAGGTTGTGCTCAAAGTGAAACTGAAACAGGCTGTTTGCTGTTTGCTGCAAGGAGGCAAATTGCTGGGAGGCAGAGGCAGATTTTTTTTTTCTTGTTTCAAAAAGATAGGCGCATCTTATAGTCCGGAGCGTCTTGTACACCAAAAAATATGGTATGTAAGAGCCATGGTGGCACAGTGGTTAAAATGAGGTACTGCAGGCTACTTCTGCTGACTGCCAGCTGCCTGCAGTTTGGCAGTTTGATTCTCACCAGCTCATGATTGATTCAGCCTTCCATCCTTCTGAAGTTGATAAAAATGAGGACCCAGATTGTTGGGGACAATATACTGACTCTGTAAACCCCTTAGAGAGGGCTGTAAAGCACTGTGAAGCAGTATATAAGTCTAAGTGTTATTGCTATTGCTAAGGGGGAAAAGAAAAAAAAAACCAGATCCATAAATAGACCTTTCTATGACCTAACATAACACTAGCTCTTTATGTTTGTGATCTAGAGACTAAAACAAGACATGCAGAATCTCCGTTTGTCTGCCCTTCAATTTTCAAGGGAGATCCACCATCAGGGTGAGAGCTTTCTCCATCAGGTTCTGCTCACTGCCCAAAAGCTACAATTACAGAAGGAGACTATGGAAAGTAAGAGACAAAGTTGATCAAGCAGACATTTAAAGGGCTCAGCCACTGACCGGTTACAACAAGCTTTGTAAACTGTTGGCTGGGAATTATGGAAGCTGTTGTTTCAACCAATGTGGAAGGCATTTGGTTTGGGAGGGTGGTACCATAGAAGCTCTATTGATGCTAGGACCTTATCTAATGCAGAATTTGTAGAGCAGATACTCAGTTCTCGTCAGAATAGCAAAGAAAAATGAGTAGCAGATAGTTTCCCTTTTATTTGGGGTTTCTCCTGGGGTGCTTTATCAATGATAAATCTGTAGGGCTAGTGCAAAAATAAATGATGGGGGAAAGAAGTTCCACAGAGCACAAGGATGGCAGTGGAAGATTCTACAATTTGACCTGCCTTGCAAGAACATTAATGTTGCGACCTCAGATAAGGATCCATTTTACCTACCATTCTATTCCCATCAATAGGAACTAGTGGTTCTGGGAGTTCATGAACAAAGTCCAACATACATGGTAATAGATGTGATTGGGGTGAAATACTCCCGGTTGGGACCGGATCACCCGATCCGGTAGCGATGGTGGTGTGTGGTTCAGAGAACCGGTAGCAGAAATCCCTGCCTCCCCCATGCTCAGCTGAGCCGCGCGATCATCAGAAGCTTTTTTTTTTTTACTTTTAAAAGCATTTTTTCTACAAATGCAAAAAACAAAAAAAAAGCTTTTAAAAGAAAACAAAAGCCTCTGACGATCAGGCAACTTAGCTGGGATCGTCAGAGGCTTTTAAAAGCATTTTTTTTCTGCAACCTCTTTGGCCGAAAAGGTTGTAGAAAAAATGCTGTTAAAAGTTAAAAAAAAAAAAAAAGTTGGCCGCACCCACCCAGTCACATTACCCCCCACAAAGCCACGCCCACAGAATTGGTAGTAACAAATTTTACATTTCCCCACTGGATGTGATGTGGTTGTTCCATTTAAACGTACTCTGTTATGAATCCCCATTAGAGCTTAGCATTATAGTCCTCCCCAAATCACTAGGGCTTGCTCAAGAAATCCTCATTAAAAATTGTAATTTAGTGTTGTGTATAAACTCAGCCAGAGGTGTGCAACCAAGTCTTTTACATGCTTTATGAAATATGTATTGTTTGTCTTTGTTTATTGCTTGTAGAACTTTGCACGTAATCATTTAAGCCCCACTTCTCTATTTCACCAAGGAAGGCATGTAATAGTTGATTGAACATTTGTGAAAACTTCTTTCCAGCATTTCAGATTAAAACACTGGCACTTGAACAATCCTTGCATGAGATTAATGAGAGATATATGAAAGAAAAACGAAGAAGAAAAGTATTGCATAACAGCCTACTTGTAAGTATCTTGGTAATTAAGTTAACAATGTCTGAACAGACCTGCATAATTATATTGGAATTCGCTTTTACTTTATTAAAAATTACTTCCCATTGCCCATTAATCTTCATAAGCATCTGGAGCAGAAGGAAGCAAATTATCTACCTTCCAAGGCAGATTTTCCCTCTTTTGTACTTGTGTTGTGACATTGCACGCAAGGGTGTAAAAGGACCGAGTTTGCACTGTGACATCACAATGAACGTTTTGCCATTGTTGTGAACTCCTGGCTTGAATCTTAGAAAGCAATCATTGTCATTTTTTCCCCCAACAAATTACAGTGAAGCAAACTACAGGGAGTCCTCGTTCATTTATTGACTGTTCGAAGTTACCACAGCACTGGAAAAAAAGAAAGACTTATAACAGTTTTTCACACTTGCGACCGTTGCAGCATCCCCATGGTCACGTGATGAAAATTCAGACACTTGTCAAATGACTCGTGTTTATGATGGTTGCGGTGTCCTGGAGTCACGTGTTCCCCTTTTGTGACCTCCTGACAAGCAAAGTCAATGGGGAAGCCAGATTCATTTAACAACCGTATTACTAACTTAACAACTGCAGTGATTCACTTAACAACTCTGGCAAGAAAAGTCGTAAAGTGGGGCAAAACTCACTTAACAAATATTTCACTTAGCAACAGAAATTTTGGGCTCAGTTGTGGTCGTAAATTGAGGACTGGCTACCTGTATTATCTATACAATCTGCAAACTAACTAACTCTGCATCTTAGGACAGCCTATAAATGAGTTGGTGCCATCCAGGGTTGGCTTTCACAATATATTTGTTTATTTAAATAATCAAAAGGCTTGTTGTTGTTGTTGTTGTTGTTGTCGTTGTCGTTGTCGTTGTCGTTGTTAGTTGAGAAGTCGTGTCTGACCCATCGCGACCCCATGGACAAGGTTTCTCCAGGCCTTCCTGTCCTCTACCATCCTCTGGAATCCATTTAAGCTCACGCCGACTGCTTCAGTGACTCCATCCAGCCACCTTGTTCTCTGTCGTCCCCTTCTTCTTTTGCCCTCAATCTTTCCCAGGATTAGGCTCTTCCCCAGTGAATCCTTCCTTCTCATTAAGTGGCCAAAGTATTTGAGTTTCATCTTCAGGATCTGGCCTTCTAAAGAGCAGTCAGGGTTGATCTCCTCTAGGACTGACTTGTTTATTTGCCTTGCAGCCAAGGGACTCGCAGGAGTCTTCTCCAGCACCATAGTTCAAAGGCCTCAATTCTTTGGTGCTCAGCCTTCCTTATGGTCCAACTTTCACAGCCATACATTGCAAATGGGAAAATCATAGCCCTGACTATACGCACTTTTATTGGCAGGGTGATGTCTCTGCTTTTTAGTATGCTGTCTAGATTTTCCATAGCTTTCCTCCCCAGGAGTAAATCCAAGGCTAGGATTTGATTAAAACAAAAAACAAAATTGATATTCCCAAGATAGTACATTTTGTGGTATGTACACATTTCTCCACTTGTATAAAAGCACTTGTGAACCTCGTACAGTTGTGTTTGAATTGGAGGCATATTTTGCTCTCTGCAAACCATAATCTGTAAAAGCTGCTAACTTTATAATGACATAATTTAACTGGAAAATAGTTTCTTCTGCTCCAGAATTGCAGTTCTCTTCTTATCTGTTTGTAGTAACAGACTGGATTGAGGATCCTTAACAATAAGCAGCCTGCTCTTCTACTCACATTCCTGGGGTTTACTGCCAAAATAAATGTGATTAGTGTCAGATCACGAGATGATCTTATATATTCTGTCATTTTAGACATCATCTATGCAGCAATGTGTTTCTGGAAGATATGTGGGATTTGCATGCTATCAATCAATCAATAATAATAGTAATAATCAGGTTTCTGTGTTGTAACCTTAGGAGTTAAGAGGCAACATCAGAGTGCATTGCAGAATCCGTCCATTCTTATCATTTGATGCAGCTCCTGAAGAATCAGCCATGGAAGACAGGTAATTAAAATAAATTAGTCAGTGTGAAAAAGATAGCTTTCCTGGCAAGGAAATTTAAAGGTCTTTATCCTTCATTGAAACTTTTATTCAGATAGACACTAATACTATAAAGCTACAATTTGAGATTTACCTTCAAGCATTTAAAATCTTCCACAATAAACCAGGTAGACTATGAATCTAAGCAACCAAAGCAGATACAGTACACAAGCATGAAAATATTATTTCGTTTCCAAGGTTTTGCATCCTGTGGAAGATTTTTTAATCTACAGTTAAGGATCAAGTCTCTTTTCAGCTAAAATGAATTCTTGATGATTGTATGAACATGTCACCTTTCAAGGTGGAGCATACCTGCCTTTGGACATCTAGTTTTACAGAGGGCTAGCCATAAATTTCTTGTGTCCTTTTAATAAGCTTTTCAGGGTTCCCTTCATGAATTCTTTCTTGCCTGTTTACCTGCAAATACACAGATAGGCAGTAAGTTGAGTGCAAACAGAGAAGGAGGGGAGATCAGCCAAACTCGTGATCTGTCTGCCTCTCCAGTAGAAATATATGATCCTCTATCATTTTGATATTCCTCTGTTTTATTTTATATTGCATAATAGTCTGGATGTTGCAGGCTACTTTATGTTCCCGGATTTTGGCCATAATAAAGAATTCATTCATTTCTATATGAATATCTATCGCTGTGAAGTTTTCTTGGCAACAACCCTGAAATACTTTGCCTCTGCCTTTCCCCAGGATGCTTGTCAACTTCCCAGTCTAGCCTATAGCCCTGAGATTTCCTGGGAATTTCCCTTCCAAGTATTTCCCAGGGCTGATCGACTTACTTTTTTGGGGTGAGCCAGGGATGTCTAGCTTCTCCTAGCTGCTGCATTTTCTTTCTTTCTTTCTTTCTTTCTTTCTTTCTTTCTTTCTTTCTTTCTTTCTTTCTTTCTTTCTTTCTTTCTTTCTTTCTTTTGTTCATCACATGTATCTTCTCTTATTTCCTCTGTTTTTACTCAGTTGTCCTGTTTTGGTTTTAATTCTGTCCGCATTCAACAGCTGAAGGTGGAAGTAGTGGGCCTGACAAAAGTGGTTACTGCCTCCCACTCATTCTCCCACTCATTCTCATTAAGAGCCATGGTGGTGCAGGGGTTAGAATGCAGTACTGCAGGACACTTCTGCTGCCTGCCGGCTGCCTGCAATTTGGCAGATCTAATCTCCCCAGGCTCAAAGTTGACTCAGCCTTCCATCCTTCCGAGGTGAGTAAAATGAGGACCCAGATTGTTGGGGGCAATAAGCTGACTCTGTAAACCGCTTAGAGAGGGCTGTAAAGCACTGTAAAGCGGTATATAAGTCTAAGTGCTATTGCTGGAGAATTAGCTGATCCTTGGCTTTGACATTATGCTTATTAGATTTAGAGCAGGGGTGTCAAACTTGATTTCATTCGAGTTGTGTTTGACCTTGGGGGCCTTGGCTAGGCATGGCCAGGGTGGGCATGGCCAGCTCAATGTCACTCATGTTGGGAGCGCCAGTGGTGGCCCAAGCGTTCTGCCAGAAAAAACGGGCTCCCAAGCTCCATTTTCATCTGCGACGGCCTCTTGCAACCCTCTGCCAGCAAAAATGGGTCACAGCGGCCCTCTCGAGCTCCATTTTTGCTGGCAGAGGCACCGCAGGCAGGTCCTTCACTGTTTCCAGGGTGGCCCTGCAGGCCAGATCTAAGCACCCCACAGCCAGATCCAGCCCCTGGGCCTTGAGTTTGACACCCCTGATTGAGAGTATAGGTAGTCCTTGATTTTCAACCACAACTGGGACCAGAACTTACATTGCCAAGTAATGCAGTCATTAAGTGAATTGTGCCCAATTTTACTTCCCTTTTTGCTGCAATCATTAAGTGACTCAACAAATTGTTAAGCAAGTCATGTATTTGTTAAGCAAATCCAGTATCCCCCCATCGATTTGCTTATAGAGAACTCCCTGGGAAGCTTTCATGGTGATGTGACCATGGCATGTTGCAAATGGTGTAAAGATGAGCCAGTTGCCAAAGTGCCTAAAATGCAATAATGTAACTGTGGGTAGGTGTGCAGCTGTCATAACTTCAAAAAATCCTCATAAGAAGATCTGAGGAGATCTGCCGTAACTTAGAACTATCATTAAATGACCGGCTGTAAATCAAAGACTACCTGTACATAGGTTGGACCTCCCCATTTTTAAGTTTTAAATAGTAGGAAGAAAATGGCTGTTGATCATGATCATGGGGAGAGAATTTTTTTTAAAAAACCTTTTTTCTCCCTGCCCCAAATCTAATTCACAACTCTTCTGAAGTAGCTATTAAATTCTTCTAACAAGCTGCCTGTTAAATTAGGATAATTTCATTTGTTATTTTGATTTCATTTTAAAAGATGTGTGTCTTTATCTACAGGAAGAATTTAAATACCACCTTATTTTTCTCTGATAGGAGTATGGCCAATCAGTGAGGCACAATGTTCGAAATTGCAGGGGGTGTTAAAGAAGCTCTTGTGTAAGAAGGAAGATGGGCATGGAGCAATCTGAGAATTTCTACATCTGAGAAGTATGCTCTGTTAGAGCTCAAATTCATTTTTGGAATTTGCTTAGCCTAGTGATTGACCCAACCCTGCTTCCATCCTTCCTTCCAATTCTTCACATACCTTTTATTGTCAAGCAGAAGAAATAGCGGCTTAGAATATTTGACAAAAAAAGGTAATTCATTCAAGCTAGGTCAATGTAGGAGTGGCAAGGAGAAGCAAAGGATGGATATGTCCTGTAGTATAGATCAGGGGTCCCCAATCTGTGGGCCACAGCCCATTAGTGGGCCATAAGGAATTTGAAACTGGGCTGCAGAAATGGTCAGTGAGTGTGCAAGCTCATCCTCACTTGTACAAGCAGTGAGCAAGTGCATGCGCATGTTTCACTTAAGTGAGCGGCATATTGCTTGTGCAAATAGAGCTGTGTGCATGCACGCATGCTTGCCAGCCGTTCGCATTGAACCATCCCCTCTTCCCCCGCCCCACCGGTCCGCAAAGCTGGAAACACCAGCATAGATGTTGTGAAACATGACTTCCTTGTGGCACTCCTGTAATTTGGTCTTCATCTTCACTATTTTCAATGTTAGTTTTCTAATTTAAAAATGAATACATTTTCTTTTAAAAGGCAGAGAAGCGTTTCAGAAAATGTGATCTGTGCAACAGATGATGTGAGTATTTTCTTACATTCTCAATCCTCCATAGCTAAGCAAAAAAAAAAAAAAATGCTTAAAGCTCAGATGTCATACTTGGGCCACTAGATAACTTCTCTGAATCCTATCACTAACAGATAATCTCATGATCAAGACATCTCTTTAGCCTTCCCATGAAATAATTCCCCTTTGCTTCTCTGATGCTGTGCCATGGCAAATGTATTATCACAAAAATGAAACATGGCTGCTTACCAAGCCTTGCTTTCAAGAGCATCAAAGCAACCTGGTTTAAATCCCAGAGGCATGAAATCCCAGATGGGAGCTGAACTGCAAATCCATATGGTATTCCAATGTTAATTAATCCTGTTACCAAGAAATAACATTTGAAAGGCTCGATGTGGTATGCTAAGAGGGCAATTTTAATTTTGGTTTTACTGTTTGGGAGCTTTCAGGCAGATGCTCTAGTTTACCTGTTTCATGTAGAGCATAGCCAGCTTTTCCTTTGTCTGAGAGTATTGAAAAGGATGCAGGAAGATGCCCTTTATAAATAGAAGATTTATGCACATCTATTGAGACTGGCCATTAGTGCAGTGATTGCAATTCTCATGGAATTACTTTAGCCTCGTAAATTGATTCTTCTTCTTCTTCTTTTTAAGAGGACATTCTGGGGACTGAACCAGGAACCTTCTGTAAACAAAGCATGCAGTCTGATAGTCATTAACTTCTCCCATGTGTATTCTCAAACATATCCAGTGGAACCATCTTGGGATGTGTTTGGCCCTATTTGTTTTGGCTTACTAGACCAAAAAACTAAAAGGGAAGAATAACTGGCTCGTGTTCACCTCTCTGTCTAATTCTACAAAAGAGGAATTTGCACATCTTTCCCTCAAAAGATGTGATACAGGTACATTCAGAAACAGTCTGTACATGTTGTCGGAAGGGGGGAAAAGGTACAACTCGCTGATGCTTTCCCTCAAATCCCTTGACATATTTATTTTAAATGTTTAGAATATGATAACACTACCTTTCATTTTTAAAAAAAGTCTCTAAAAACATGCATCCTTTGAAATAACCCAAAGTACAGAAATACGATTCAGAAACACAAGCCAGTTATTCTATTGCAGCCTTTAAAGTGATTTGTTCCACTTACCGTTTCTTAGAAATGGTCAGAGTGTTTTTGGAAGATGGTACATAATCCATCTATCCACATTATGTGGATATATGGACAATTTTAGGTCCTATAGTGAACTACGGATTTCCCCAGTAGCATGCAAATATCAAGTTCTCATGTTGGTTAATAAGACTTGCAACAACATTTTGTCCTGTATTCTTTCCTTGTACTGTCCAGTCAAGACCATTAGCATGTGCATTATTATTTCTCCTTCTCCTCCTCCTCCTCCTTCTTCTTTTTCTCCTCCTCCTCCTTTTCCTTCTCCTTCTTCTCCTCCCCCCCCCAGTTGTTTCTCTCTTCTCTATTTCTAATTGAATTCCATTCAGAATTCAGAGCATGCTCTGCCCTCCATAGGCTCAGAAGATCAGTTGCTAACTCAAGTTTGTTACTGTTAATAAGATTTTTTTTTTTTAACAATTCTGCACCCTTGAGGTTCCTTTAATGGAATATTATTTTATTATTGGTTACCCAAATGTGGCTCTAAGCTTATTCTCATCTGCTACCTGATTTGGCCCAAGATTAGACAAAAATTGTCTGTGGGCCTTTCTCTCTATTTTGACATTCTGCATGAATAGAAAATTTTGTGATTTGGTCTTGGTCGCTCATAGAACTCAGCTCCTAAATGCATTTAGATCAATGTGGTCTGGCCAACTTTTCTTTAAAATCGTGAGTTTCTCCAAGAAGGGTCAGAAACTATTAGCAATGCCAAACCAAATCTGGTATTTTGATATTGTTTTATGTCTGAATTAGCAGAGTATAAATCATTTGACTCTTGATTGGGGTGGGGGAAAAAAAGCACTAATCCCAAAAAGCATTGGGGGGGTTTCATCTTCAAAAAAACCCCAAGTGCTTCCACAAAACTCTCCTTCTGCCAACTGATATTGCCTCTGCTCAAATATCACAAAACTATACAGTTTCAATGGGGATTAATTTGTTGTTGAAAACAGGCAGGGTTTATCTCAACAGTAAATTGGCCAGCTCTTCTGCTTCAGTCGCTCCAAAATTGCAAGCAGAGACTGATTTGAAAGAATACAGTTGGCCAAAATTACTTTGAATCTGGGGAGGCCCAAAGATTTTTGAAAGTCTGTGGTAAATGAAATTAAAAGTCATTTCCACTTTGTTTATTTGCTAGAAGACCAAGTGATTTCCTCTCTTCTAGGGTCTTGTGTATTTTGGCTTGATAACCAAGACTTCGGTTCCAGAGGTTTAAAATATGGTTTAGGTTTTTATTGAAAAGTAAAGCACAGGGCTTCACTGGAGCTCATTCATCCTTGTAAAGCCTTAGAAATCTTATTTTCCTATGGATGATTTTTGGCTACTGCGCTCAAAAGGAATGAGAGAGTGCTATTGCTGTGACAATGTCTTACCTTACTAATTCAAAATGAAATATTGATTTAATCAATTTAAAAGAGCAGAGGCTTGGCTTGGCTTGGCTTTCAATTCCTTTCTCTTGTTTTCGTTTGCTTTGCAATGCGGCTTCCTGCTTTGTTAGCAAGAGCTAAAATAAGTAATTTAATCAACAGTCTTGTCCAGGTTTGAAAGCATGTAGTGTTACCGTCTAATTCACTGTAACAGAACTTGAGCCCAGTTCAAAGAGGCACTGTTGGCAATATACCTGCTTGACCAGAATATGGAACTATAATGGGTGTGCTTTCTGATGATAGAGTACAGGCAGTCCTCAGTTTATGACCACAACTGAGCCCAAAGGTTCTGTTGCTAAGCAAGACAGTTAAGTGAGATATGATCAATTTCACAACTTTTTGCCACAGTTGTTAAGCAAATAATATATAAAGTTTATTGTTATTGTACGTATATACACAGTATACCCATACAACAAAATTCACATAACACCCAGAGACCAAGCCCAACACACATGACAATCCCCAGACACCCCCCCACCCACCAAAATTCCCCACCCCTAAACCACCCAAATATCCACACAACAGATCAAGTAATGCTGTCCAACAGCTCACTGATCGTGGCCCTTTAGTTCATTGTTCAGTGCAATTATAGCTCTGGGATTAAAAACTTTCCAGAAGACGAATATTGCAGTTATTAAGTGAATCTGACTTCCTCCGTTGACTTTTTTTGTCAACGGAGCCAGCTGGGATGTTTACAAATGGTGATCACATGACCCTAGGACAGTGCAACTGTTACAAAGAGCTGTGGTGGCACGGTGGTTAGAGTGCAGTATTGCAGGCTAATTCTGCCAACTGTCAGCAGTTCAATCCTCACTAGCTCAAGGTTAACTCAGCCTTCCATCCTTCTCAGGTTGGTAAAATGAGGGCCCAGATTGTTGGCAGCAATATGCTGACTCTGTAAACCAGACCTATCAATCTGGTGGGCTGCAGGCCGGATGCGTCATGCGCAGGCCACGTCCACCCCTGCTCCACAAAGGCAAAAAAGTCACAATTCAACACAATACGTGATGCGATCGAGTTTGACACCCGTGCTGTAAACCACTTAGAGAGCGCTGTAAAGCAGTGTGAAGCAGTATATAAGTCTAAGTGCTAGTGCTATTGTTATAAATATATACCAGTTGCCAGGCATTCAAATTTTGATAATGTGGCCATGGGGAGGCTTCAATGCTCATAAGTGTGAAAAACGGTCATAAGTCACTTTATTTTATAGTCCCGTAAGTTGAATAGGCACTAAATGAATGATGGTAAGCCAAGGACTACCTTTATCATGCTCCTTCCTCTGGAATATCATTTTGTCCTCACTCCCAGGTCTCTTTGGTCCTGATCTTGCTGTACATTCAGGAAAGTGTTAAAAAATGACTTTTTGAGCAGCCCCTGTAGCAAGACAATTTGGTGGCTGACATTTTAATTTTCTGCTGTTGCTGTATTTGGTTCTTTAGTTTTTGTTTTGATGAAGTTTTTCATCCATTGTGTACCACTTTGAGTCATTTTTCAATGTGGCTGTATAAATTGACTCTGTAAATCCCTCTGTGTGCAGTGAGGTTTAGTTCACGGTAAGTATGTTTACTATTGAAACCTTGCAGCAAAGAAATTGATGCCTGCTCTTTGGATCAGTGTTTCTTAAAGGATAATCCTGAAACCCCCAGGGCTTCCCCAAGACCATCTCAGGAATCCCTAAAATCAAAATTATTTGCCAGCCTGTATTGAAAAATAATACAATGTTAAAATCCCGTCAAACAATTGTTAGCAAACAGTAGGAAATGTGTCAATTTTAATTTTTAATACAGTAAATATCAATCAATGCAACCCATAGGGTAAAGGTAAAGGTTCCCCTTGCACATATGTGCTAGTCGTTCCTGACTCTAGGGGGTAGTGCTCATCTCCATTTCAAAGCTGAAGAGCCAGTGCTGTCCGAAGACGTCTCCATGGTCATGTGGCCGGCATGACTAAACGCCAAAGGCGCACGGAACGCTGTTACCTTCCCACCAAAGGTCATCCCTATTTTTTCTACTTGCATTTTTACATGCTTTCGAACTGCTAGGTTGGCAGAAGCTGGGACAAGTAACGGGAGCTGACCCCGTACGCAGCACTAGGGATTTGAACCGCTGAACTGGCGACCTTTCAATCAACAAGCTCAGTGTCTTAGGCACTGAGCCACCGCGTCCCTAATGCAACCCATACAATGCAATAAAAGCTGTTCGGGGGTCCTCAAAAAATGAGAAGGGGTCCTGAGAGAAAAGAACAAGGGGTCCTTGGAGGAAAAAAATTTTAAGAAAATTAGATGGATGGAATCCAAGTATTTTTTTTTTCTATACAGTAGAGCTTCTATCCACTTCATGACCCACATCAAATATTTTCTAAATGTCTTCTACAGAGTTTGAGAAAAATGTTTTGAAGCAGATATATATATATATATATATATATATATATATATATATATATATATATATATATATCACACAACCCTCCTGTCTTTTTGCAAGGTCTTAAAAGATGTAGTTCTGTCACTGGGTTTGGGATTCATATGGGTGGTAGAGCCCATACAGTGGCTCTGTTAATTGCTGTTGATGGATTTTGTAACCTCAGCTGCTGATTCTAGAATCAGTATGATTTTTTAAAATATTGTTTTCTTGTTTTTGCATACATTATACTTGTAAAGTATACTTGTATACTCTGCCCAGAGTCATGAAATTGAGATAGGTGGTCATATGAGTTGTATTAATAATACAGTAATATTTTCATTATTTATGCCTTGCCCTTCAAAACCCAAATCTTTTCCATCCTCTGGTTTGGTTCATTCACAAATCTGGCAATGTTTTTTCAGGTTGTTTCCTGTTTATTAATATCTATCTATCTATCTATCTATCTATCTATCTATCGATCGATCGATCTATCTATCTATCTATCTATCTATCTATCTATCTATCGATCTATCTATATATATATTTAATGTTGAAAAAGCCTTCAACATGATAGTTTTGGAGACCTAACCAAATGCACTTCTCTGCTGTGGTCTCCCTCAAAAATGAGAGACTTCCCTGGTCTCCAAGAGCTGAAAGCAGAATAAAGAGGCAGGCTGGAGGAGGTAGCATGAAGTTTATCTTCCCAGGCCTGAGTCATAGCCTTCCATGGAGTATAGATACACCATATGGTCTTCCCTCTAACTTAAATGTGTAATTGTGGTAGAAATACAAAGAAGGATGAAGGTCAACCTCACACAACTGTGTGTGGCAGTTCAATCTGCCGCAACCAGTACCCACTTCCTCATCTCCCCCTGCTGCGACCCCTACCAATCCCTACCATTTCAGAGACAGGAAATGGCAATGTGGCTTCCACCATTTGGAAGTTCTTAAAATTCTGACTTTGTGGCAAATCTTTAAACATACTCCCCCCCACCTCCCATTTAGATCTTAATGATACACATTCTAATTGTTTCCACCCTTCCTTTCTTTTTGGCTAGGAAACCATCTTAGTGAAGTGCAGCCGTCCTGGTCATGCTTTGATAAACAAGACATACCAGTTTGAAAGGTGGGTGGTCTCAAGAGCAATTTTGGTGTGTACTGTTTCTTTTAAAGAAAATAGGATTTGCAGTGAGAACTGATAATAGTTTGTTAGTATCCCAAGATTCCTTTGGAGACTTTCCCTTTAATCATCCAGGCTTATAATTTGGAACAAATAAGAATTCCAAGCTCCCTCTAAAGGGAAAAAGCAGATGGCTTTATTCCCATTTCTTTGAATATCTATAGAATATCAGATTAGGTTTTTTTTTAAAATACATAATTGTGTTACCTCTAAATTAAGCCTCTGATCAAGTGACATCCCCCTTCACAAACAATCTGCAGCAGGTGAACTGCTCCTCTACACCGGGGTGTCAAATCCACGGCGTCATGGCAGTGTCATGTGACGTATCAGGTGTTGTGACCTAGGCTTCCTGAGTCATTAAAACACACAAGTAGTCCCAAAAACCTCTTTTATTGCAACATTCACAGTTGAGTCCCAATTAGTTGCAAAAAGTCCTTTGGGAGAAGTCCTTCGGGATAATCACCAACCTTTATCTCCCTTGACATGCTGCCAAAGACCTTCTTGGCAAAGCCACATGGATTCCAGAATCAGAGATGCCGACTGGGAACAGAATTAACAACATTGCTTTCCTGCAAAGTGCCCACGTGCCTTTGCTCCTCTTTTAAGCCTTATTGGAGAGACCAATCATCTCCAGGCCTTACTCCCGAGTCGTCCCTTTGGTTTTAACTGTTTGTGCCTTCTGGCAGTTTAGCGCATGCATGCACTAGGAACAGGCTCCTCCTGTTCATCTGCCTCTCTGCTATCTGACTCTGGAGGCTCCAGTGTCCGTGCATCATTCCCAGATGGCCCTGGCCCCATCTCTGCCTCCGATGCAGAGCCCTCGTCCAGGCCTTCCCCAGACTCCAGGACTGGCCCATGTTCCTCCCCAGCCTCCTCACTGTCTGACTCCGCTGCCAGCTCTGCAGGCTGCTGGCGGACCACAACATCAGGACTTTTTTTCCCCCTTCGCTAAACCGGGCAGGGGCAGAGCCAGCATGTGACGCATCCAGCCCGTGGGCCGTGAGTTTGACAACCCTGCTCTACACAGTACAGTGATAAGTCCGCATGATAAATGTTACAACAAATACAATTATATAGAGAATAGTATTCACATGAACAGATTCCTAGAGCCACACAGAAAGCAAAAAGATACAGTTAGTCTTCTACTTACAACAGTTCATTTAGTGACCGTTCAAGTTATAATGGCACTGAAAATATTGACTTGCATCCATTTTTCACACTTATGACCACTGCAGTAGCATCCTACGGTTACATGATCAAAATTCAGATACTTGGCAACTAACTCATATTTATGACAGTTGCAGTATCCTGGGGTCATGCGATCACCGTTTGCAACCTTCTGACAAGCAAAGTCAGTGGGGAAGCCAGATTCACTTAACAATCTAATTACTACCTTATCAACTGCAGTGATTCACTTAACAACTGTGGCAAGAAAGGTCATTAAATGGGGTAAAACTCACCTAACAGATGTCTCATTTAACAACAGTAATTTTGGACTCAATTAGGGTTGTAAGTTGAGGAGTATCTGTATTACATTTGAAAAAAAAAGTAATTGAGAAAAAAATTAAAAAGGACTTAACTCTTATTCGGTGTGTGTGTGACTGTCAATATACTATGCAAACCTTGGAGTAATAGAAATTGTTTTCCTTGTCCTAAAAGAACAGGTTTGCAATCTGAGTAAAGCTCATTGATCCAATAATTTCTATAGAGGTTAAAATGACCTTCTTGCTCAAAACATTTTAGCAGCTTCAGCTGATATACCACCTTTAGGCTTATTTGATGGAGAAAGCTTGGTTAGACTTATCTAGCTCTGGTAACTATCCTTACAATGTATGTGATGCTAGAATTGCCATAAAATCATGCCAATAGTTCTAATTATTGGACTGGGGGCTTTGATTATATTATCCCCACTGTCCATCGCATTGGCTTCTTATATGTGTCCTTGGGCCCTGTCAAAAATACTTGTTTTAATTCGTGATTCTCTATGGTGCTCAGTGCCAAGTTACTCAACAGACCATCTCTGTATCTATTTTTAACCTCTTTATGGGCATGATCACAGTGTTCCCACCTAAGGCCATACTTATCTCTTCAGTTACATATCTACATACTGTTAATATTCTCTTTTTCTTCCCTCTCTCTCTATTTTTACAATTAGAGCTAACTTGACATTTTGTATTCATTATTAATTTTTCATTTTTATGCTTTGATCCTTTTTAGTCTTGAAGGAAATCTGCATGGAACTCAAAGGCTCCAGTTTCTTCCTTTTCTTTTGGCATTTCTATGAACATAAAACATAGACTGTGTCTCTAGAAATAGGCTGTAGTTGTCAAGGGCCTACGGCCTTGGCTCTCCTCAGAACATTTTAAATGACTACCATCTGATTTTTGGAATATAATTGTGGCTCTACTGTTCTTCTATTTTAATTTCCTGATGTCTAACATGGGCGTGATTCTTCCTTACTCAGGGGCTTCTGAGGAAAATTGGCATTGTTAAACTAACATAAAGATTGCATTGAGTAATTTTATTCTTGTTCTTATTCCTTACTCACTGTGATCATTGGTTGAACGAACCTTGTTTTATTTTTCTCAGGGTGTATAGCACATCTGATTCACAAGTGACAGTATTTGCAGATATTTCTCCTTTGCTAACCTCTTTGCTGGATGGGTAAGTAAAACTGAAAGCAAAAAAAACAGTTCAGAACTATTTCAAGGAAAGAAAGACATGATAATATGTCTGCCACAGAAGTACCCTAACCCTAACAACCCTAACCCATATTTTTGATTAAAGGTTGTATTCTACTCCGAGTACCTCGTAAATAAGTACAGAAAAAAATTACTGGTCCAAATAGAACAACTAGACATATGCTAATTGAATATGTAAGGACTTTTCTTACATCTCACAAGTACTGCCCTGAGATCACAGAAGCTCCTATGCTATAACCTGCCCCTTTTTCTAATTCTGATGCCTTTTTATATAAATAGCCATATTTTTCATTTTCCTTTTTCTCTGCACTACATCCTGTTTTACTTATTGATTCATCATAACATTCTTGAGAGTTATATTACTCTAAGGGTAAATCTGGTTGGAAAGCCAGAGTAACATGTTAGAGAATTTACTGCTCCACTAGAGCATGAATTAATGTGCTTTATAACTATGAAACCCTTACCGGTAGGTATCTGACTTCATTATAAAGCCTATCCATCTGGGATACTATTTGGGGAATGTTGGGTTCCTGAAAATACTGCCTCTGTGCTGCCTGAACTTGCAGGGCAACTCCATGGTATTAAAGCAAGAATGTACCTTCAGATTTGAGTTTAAAAACAAATTGCTAAGCCAGGCATCATAGTCAGATTTAAGTGCATGCTCTGTGCTACACAGTGTAGCAGGAAACAGGATCCTTGTGAATGAATCATCATGCTGGCATTAGTATGGTTCTTTCTTATTAAGTCAGTAAAATACTGTTCTCAGTGATACTCTAAAGCAGCGACTGGAGCCTTTTTTTAGGAGAGGGAGGGGGGGTTATGGAGCCTCAATTCCATTTTATCAAAACTGTCCACTGTAAGACATAAATGATGTGACCATTGTCACCAAAGTGAACAGGGCTTAGACTTTTAGGCTTTGGAGGAAGAAATTAATGGATGGAAAGAATGTGTTCATTGTGCTCCTTATTTTAGTGTACACACCCAAAATCGTTTGTTGACAATTGTAAGTATTTGCGGTCAGCTTGCCAATGGAACCCACTCAGTCTCTTGCCTCTGTTCCAGCTGTTGGATCCAGGACATAAGCTCCAAGGAAGAAATGGGAAAACATTATATCCTAAAAACAGTGATCTGTTTTTGATTCTGCCCTTCTATCTTTTCTACTCTATAGCATTCCTTGTGTCCTGCTAGGAAGGAAGAAACTTCTTTCCTCATTCATAGAAATTTTCAACTGGGGATTGGTAAAAGAGACAGGCAGGTGGGGTGTTTTTCAATTGATAATTCCAGTACTACCGTGTTTCCCCGAAAATAAGACCCTGTCTTATACTTTTTTGAACCCCAAAATAAGTGCTTGGCCTTATTTTCAGGGAGGTCTTATTATTTTGGGGTGCGTGGAGCAAGACGGGGCTCCTCTTGCTGTCTTACCTGATTTCCAGCTCTGTCTCCCTAACCCTAACCAGAGGAAATGGCAGGGACCGGCTGTGCATGGGGTTAAATATTTTCGGAGAGGGCTTATTTTCAGAGGAGGGTTAATTTTAGGGGTGGGCATTTCTTATTTTCAGGGAAACACGGTAGAATAAGGGTCCTATTCTGAGCAAAATAGTAAGCTTCCTTCCAAGGTTTAGTTTTGACCACTTAAAGTTTGTCTTTAAGAATCACTTCTCTCTCTACTTTTCAGGTTCAATGTGTGTATTATGGCTTATGGCCAGACTGGCAGTGGGAAAACATACACAATGTTGGGCCCACAGGTTGAAAACAGTTTCCGTTTCTCAGTGGAAGATGAGACAGAATTAGGAATCATTCCTAGAGCCAGCAAAGAAGTGTTCAGGTATTGACTATATTGAACGTTTGTGGCTAGGCATGTATGTATTTCAGTTTTTCTTTCAGAAAAAATTATCTGCTTATTACCATAAGAGTCTCAAAATTGCAGTTCCAATCAGGGAGACAAGAAGCGCAGGGAGGGGGACGACCCCCAACAATGCATTCTTTAAAAAGCTTAATAAAATCCATGTCTCAAAAGGGTACTGTAATAGATTTTTTTACAATCGGTCTAAGAGTGGAAATTTTCCAGAGTTGTTTGGCGGATTGTTACAGAACATAAAGGCCTTTATGAGGAAGTTGCTGTGATGTAATCATCAGCCCGATTAATACATTTACTGTACTGGACCTTATTTTTTCCTCAATCAATCGTGAAAAGAGCAAATCATCTGAGTGGAACTTGAATAGTTCCTGTGGCATATAATTTCAATAATTGTGAACCCCCATTCAGAAAATACGAAAGTAGGCATTTAACACTTATCAGTACACTTAGTTAAAATGAATCAGCTGACAGCAAATGGTTGCAGTTTCAGTACAGAATTATTTACACTTTTCATTCATAGTGTTTCTGTACAAGTCTGTCTCTGTTGCAATGATTGATGCCTTTTCTTCATTATTCTTTGTGATTTTCAATCAGGGCTTTGTAAATTTACTGTACAAATAGGCTTCCTCTTTTTACAATTATCAGATTGTTCTTTGAAATTTGAGGGTAGTCTTTTAATAAAGGATAATGGCAGATGTGCACAAGCAGCTGGGTGCCCCTTCCACTTCTGAATCAGGCACTGTATGTTCTACAAAATACCCTTGAGCATTTGAATTATTGAGAGATCAAATGAAAACTGCTATCTGTCAAGGAAACTAGTGAACTTGTATACATATAGGCTGAAAATATGAAGAATTGGATGTAGAAATATGTCAGTGGAAGAAACTTTGCTGGCTATGTTTACTGCAAGTTGTCCTATTGAAGACAGAGCAATCAATAATTTAAATATCAGTCTTGAAACAGTGCAGTTCTTTATGCAAAGCTGTTGCAGCATATGATTTGAGAGTTTGTACATAAACTCTGAGATCTTATATGCCAGAGGTTGAATATAATGCCTTGAACAGTGGTGGGATTCAAGTAATTTAACAACTGGTTCTCTGCCCTAATAATTTCTTCCAAAAACTAGTTCACCAAACTGCTCAGAAAGTTAACAACCGGTTCTCCCGAAGTGGTGCGGACTGGCTGAATCCCACCACTGGCCTTGAATTGCTAGATATATGCTGTTACATTTCAATTCTATTTTCATACAAAGAGATCTTCTACTACTCCTGGGAAAAAAAATTGACTTGATCAGGCAGCCTTCTAGTCAAGGAAGAGCTTGTTTTGATTCAGCCTGATATATACTGTACATGAAATGATACTTGTACACTAGACTTTGAATTACAGTATTTTTTGGACTATAAGACACACTTCCCCCCCCCAAAAAAAAGTCGGTGGAAATGTCTGTGCATCTTATAGACCGAATATGGGCCTGTTTTTGGCCTCCCAAACCCTCCATGCATCCCATTTTTGCCCTCCCTGACCCCCAGAAGCACTCTGCAGGCCAAAAACTGCGGCGTGTTTTTGGCGAAAACGGGACACACTGAAGGTTCTGGAGGCCAAAAATGGGCCTCTTTTTAGCCAGTAAAGTGCTTCTGGGGGCCAGGGAAAGTGAAAACAGGACGCATGGAGGCCAAAAACTATTTTTTTCCCCTTGTTTTCCTCCTTTAAATCTAGGTGCATCTTATAATCCGGTGCATCTTTATAGATACCATAAAAAAATATGTTATCACTTAATCTTCTTGGGTCAAAAATAGAATATCTATGTAAAATACCTATAAAATGCCTCTATCTATAGTACCCTGCGACCTTCCAACAACTTAATATAGAAGATTGGTAATGTATTTGTTAATAAATACATTAATAATTATTATTGCAAGTTATTTTTGCAATATTTCGTTAATGTAACCTTACAATAAAATAAAATTCGTTTATCTAGTCATATCTCCAGTCTACCTGGGAGGGCTAATATATGCAATAATAATAGTGCAATAATATCAATATTGGAGATCTGAAGGACAGACCTCCCACTCCCACTTTTAAGTGCTTGATCCATTAGGGTCTTTCTTAAATTTCTATCTCTGACTGCTAAGCCACTGGGGTCTCCTATCTATCTTATCTGAATGTTTCCTTAGGTAGCATCTCTTCCCCTCCTTCCCCAAGATCATCCACACACATTCCATTAAAACCACGGAGCGCTACAGCATATTACAGAATAAGCAGTGAATAAATAGTTTGAATCACATTTTATAAAAGCTCAGGTATCTCAGAAAAGCAACAAATATAAAAGATTATGGACTTTTAATATCCATTCAAGCCGAAATAATCTGCTGGATCAGTAACATATCTTATTTAGGTTTTTGTTTTTTTAATTTCATTCTTTTAAGTCCTTTTTCTTCTTTCAGGCTTCTTTCAGAAAAGTCAGCAGGAAGCCATTGGGTTGAGGTTTCTGTTGTAGAAGTGTATAATAATGAAATTTTTGATCTTCTGGCCAAAGACAACTCTGGAAGGCTGAATGGTATCAAAAGGGGTATAATGACAAATAAAGAAGGAAAGAATGATATTCCACTTCTTACCAATGAGTGAGTACTTCAGGGAGTGTCTTTGAGTAACAACTTGTTGTGCAACATGTGTCATTGGGCATTGTCAAAAAATGTGAGCTTAACATCTATCATAGTGTCTTCCATATCTGTTGTAGCTTACTAGCATTGTAACAGTGTGTTATTTTTTTAACCTCTTGATTGCATGGAAACATTTATTCTATTTCCTCTCTGAAAGTTATGTAATTTAAGAATATCCAAATGGGGAAGGATTATAGGGGCACATGCAAATCCTGCTCCAATATTTCTATGTGTACAGATCCTCCTACATTTAGCACAAAGATACAAAAAGGAGTAATAAATAAATATGACCCATGTGTTTCGAAATCTTTATAGCATTCAAGAGCCAGTTTTCCAACCTTAGGGCTCTTGCAAGAACCATGGTGGCACAGTGGTTAGCATGTAGTACTGCAGGCTACTTCTGCTGACTGCCGACTGCCAGCAGTTCGGCAGTTCGATTATCACTGGCTCAAGGTTGACTCAGCCATCCATCCCTCCGAGGTCGGTAAAATGAGGACCCAGTTTGTTGGGGGCAATAGGCTGACTCTGTAAACTGCTTAGAGAGGGCTGGAAAGCACTGTGAAGCAGTATATAAGTCTAAGTGCTATTGCTATCTGATTAGGGCCCATTATTGAGATACATTTGACTACAAGATTAAAAGCAGTAGAATACTATAGTGTGAAATAATAAAGTGCAAAATAGTAGTCAGAAAAAATTGCTGGCTGAGAGAACTTTTCTGTTCTCAAAATGGTTGCTTCAGCTTCACTAAATCCCAATTTAGTAGAAAGCAAATTGGTGAAATTGCTATCTGTTATCTTTTCTTTTTCCCCAAGATATTCATAATCAATCTCAGTTTACCTTTGGCTTTTCTTCTGGGCAAGTGGGCACAGTTTCAAACAAAGGTCTGAGTCTCATCACACCTAGTCCAAAGCTTAACCACAATGTATGTAAAGCTGCCAGGCAGCTGGCCCATGCAGTTATTATGGAAACTCTCTACTTAACTTTGCACATGTTGTAGGCAAATACCTATATGGATTTTAAATTATCTCTTTCTCCATCTAAAGTTTTTCAAGCTATGTGCCTTGAACATTGTACAATTTTGCTTATACAGGTTTTATGACAGTCACTTATCCCAAAGGTGCTTTCTCAAGAGGCAATGGGACTTTCTGCTTTTTCTTTGAAGATGTTTCGCTTCTCATCCAAGAAGCTTCTTCAGCTGAAGAAGCTTCTTGGACAAGAAGCAAAACATCTTCAAAGGAAAACCAGAAAGTCCAGTTGCCTCTTGAAAAAGCACCTTTGGGACAACTATGACCTGGATGACTGAGAATCTACATAGACTGATCACCTAGCAACTGTTTGAAGTTATGACGGGTTCTCCCACCCCAAAATACTTATGACCAGTTTCAAACTTCCAACATTGGGGGGAGGGGGGGAATAGTCATGTGATCACATTTTGAGCGCTCAGCAACCGACCCAATTTTACAGTACAGGAGAACTACAGATGATTTTAAGAAGAATTTTGCTGTTTCTTGTGTTAAATTCCAAAGTAAACTCTGTTTCTGACCTCAGTGGAATTGAGATTTTTCACTGCTCCTTCAGCTTGCAAAGTTGCGTTGCACAGTGCAAGCATTTTGTGTACTGTTTGGCAGAGGAAGGGAGAGAGGGAAATGGAACTCAGACACAACAGTCCTTTTATTTCCTTTATAAACTATAATATACTGCACCCACAAAGGAGATAATTTAAGGCAGTATTTTTGTCTGTGGGTTTTACTAACATAAGCAAACCACTGGAGCTTTGTTTATGTGTTTCTCTGTCATTGCCAAAAAAGCCTTGATTTAAAAATATGCTAAACACACTGGGGGTAGGGGAGTCTGAGCAGACATAATTCTCTCCATCTGGTTTTATAATCTGTGTACCGTGATCACAGAACAGAAAAAAAAAACCCTGTTGTTTTTTTTCACAATCATGGTTGGAACATTTCCTTAAGGCTGATATTTTAGGGGCAGTAAATTTTCTTTTTATATTTAATGGCTAGTGGGAGGGGAGCTGGGTTCTATGTCATTAAAAACATTTTAAACAAATTTTAAATAATAAGTGCATGATTAATTTGAAAGGGGAATAATATTTTGAGACTTCAAAGGTTTTTTTTTTTAAATCAACATCTGAGCTCTTAAATTTTAGTAAGAATTAAATAAAACAAGATAACTGTTGGAATTTGGTCATCTTCTAAAGTAAGCTTTAAAAAGTGCAGCTTCCCTTTGTTCACATTACTGCCAGTTTGGGCCCATTTCTTCAGTTTTACGGGAATGGATGGGAAGGGCTTAAAAGAACAAAGCGAGTACCATCAACCAGCGTTTCTCAACCTCAGCAAGTTTAAGATGTGTTTAATTGAACTCCCAGAATTTCTCCACCATTGCAAAGGACTAGGCATAATGTTCCATCTCTTAAAATCCTCCACTATCTTTACCCCAACTTTGGTGAGCAAAAGATGCAGTTTTGGAAAGTGGCCATCAATACATCAGGCCCAATGTAAACATCAAGTTGTTAAAGGTTCTGATTTCTGCTTCTAAACCAGGGGTCCCCAAACTTTGAGCTGCGTGCACACACACATCCCCCACTTGCACTAGCGTCACTATGAGTGTTGCGCGGGTGCTCGTGCAGCTGTTTGCATCACATGCGCGTGCCCCTATCCGCACAAGCATATATGCATAAAGTCACTTGTCCCTCCCTCCCACCTCTGGGCTACCAACCCAGAATGGTTGGGGAGCTCTGTTCTAAACAATTTCATTATTCTATCTTGGTTGTTTAGAGTTGTTTAGAGCCATGGTGGCATAGTGGTTAGAATGAAGCATTGCAGGCTAATTCTGCTGACTGCCAACTGCCAGCAGTTCAGCAGTTCGATTCTCACCAGCTCAAGGTTGACTCAGCCTTCCATCCTTCTGAGGTGGGTAAAATGAGGACCTAGATTGTTGGGGGCAATAAGCTGACTCTGTAAACCACTTAGGAGGGCTGTAAAGCACTATGAAGCAATATATAAGTCTAAGTGCTATTTCTAGTGCTACTCAAAGTGAATGTCTGTTTTGTTTGGTGGTTTGCAGTGACTAACTCCTGTTGCACAATGAATTAATTAAAAGTGTGAGGAGAATCTGCAGAGCTAAATAGGCTCCTTCCTTTTGCGTAACTGTGTCAACTGACAAACCCTGACAAACTGTAGGAAAGATGATAAAAGGAATGGACCACAGAGATATTGAATTAAAGCAGTCCCTTGCATTACTCATCCTCCTCAACAATACAGCTGGCCTCTGGCCTGGCCCAGGAAACTGATGGCTAGTATTTAAAAGCCCAGGATAATTTATAATTTGTGTTAGTGCTCCGAAGTTCAAATGGAAGAGAATTGGTTGCAAAAGCTAGAATTTGTGTCATGTGATATCAAACCGACAAGAGAAAGAGATCTCCCCACCCGCCATTGTTCCAACTTGTAGCAGGTTTTTTTTTTAAAGTATAACTGTGGGGAAAATCCATTAAAAAAAATATAGGGTTTTTTTTCAAAACATTTTTTCCAGCTGAAACACATATGGTATGTGTTAAATTCCACACACTTAAGGGAAAAAAATGTACCAATAAATGCACAAATTTATACAGAAAAATTTAACTGTGAAAACTAATATAAAAAAAAAAAAGTAAAACATTCATGGTTCTTGACTGCCGTGACTCTCTGGAGTCTAAAATATGCTATTGGGAGATTGAATAATATTTCATCTGTAATGAATTTGTGTAGATAAAGCATGGAAACCCCTCAGTGCTCTCCGCCAAGTATCATCCAAAGCAGTAAAAAATAACTGTTAATTTTGCTTCACTGAGTTAGTCAAGAGAGCAAAATTGGGTTGTTTTCTCCTCAGAAGAGATGTTTACAGGCAGTATGTTTGCCTTCACTTCAGCCACCATGTCAGTAGCATTTTGATCTGCACAAGATGCAATGATACTATCCATGACAAATAATCTTCCAGCCTCTATTTGGTTATGGGGAAGGAAGAATCCTGACTTTCTGAAACAGTCTTTCCGCTGTTAAACATCTATTCCATTCTGCTAAGAAGCATGTTTTCATGTTTAGCCAAAATCTGCTTCCTTTGCAAATTCCACCCAGTAGTCCTACTTTAATTTTGGGATAAGTTCCAAAAGATATGTCTACTATTTGTGATCTGTAACAAAAAACAGAGAGCAGTTAATACATAGGAATGGAGAAGAGAAACAGGAACCTCAGTGGTCGTGCATGCTGAAGAGATGATTCCTAACCAAATCTCCTCAGTTTGAAATGGTTTCTGACATGGGCAGCATAGAGAAGCATCTATGAATAAATTGATAGTTGCTTTAAAAAACACAGTTACAATTAAGCAATCTATTCACTGTACTAATAATTTCTGTGAACATTGGCTTATGTCGTCCTCTAATAATCACTGAATTTTCTTGCAATTTTACTCTGTTTTGATTTTAAAAATGTTAGACATTGGCAGGAATTTGTTTTCTTTTCTTTGTGCTAAATAATAGCGAATAAGATTCCATTTTCCCCAATCCATGATCTAGAACATGGGTGTCAAACTCGAGGCCTGGGGGTCAGATCAGGCCCATGGGGTGCTTAGATCTGGCCCGCGGGGATGACCTGGAAACAGCGAAGTACCGGCCTGTGATGCCTCTGCCAGTGAAAATGGAGCTCGGGAAGGCCGCTTCATTTTCGCTGGCAGAGGGTTGCAGGAGACCATCACAGCCGAAAACGGAGCTCAGGAGCCCATTTTCACAGAGAGTGCTCTTGGGCCCCCACAGGTGCCCCCGACATGAGTGATGTTATGCTGGCCATGCCACCCTGGCCATGCTCTCCTATCCCGCCCCCCAAGGTCAAACATAACTCTGATGCGGTCCTCAATGAAATTGAGTTTGAAACTCGTGATCTAGAATCAAATCTGAGGAGGATGCTTTAGACCAGTTTGGACTATGATAGGTTCTTTCCTCAACAATTGGCTAACCCTGGGTCAAGCTGAATTTTGTCTTCATAACCCTTATTTTATATTTTGAAAAATACATTGATTTCTCCAAGACTGCAGTATTCTAATTTTGTTAAGTAATCTGAAACTGAAAGGACTGCTGAAGCTTTTCTGCAACACTGATTCAAGTAATAGTAAATGGCTTGTTAGACAACAGTGTAATATAAACAACAATGTTGTTGTTTTTTTAATTTGATTTATATGCCGCCCTTCTCCGGAGACTCAGGGCGGCTTACAATGCGTTAAGCAATAGCCTTCGTACTTTTGTATATTTATACAAAGTCAGCTTATTGCCCCCACAAACTGGGTCCTCAATTTACCTACCTTAGAAAGGATGGAAGGCTGAGTCAACCTTGAGCCTGGTGAGATTCGAACTTACAGTGATTGCAGACAGCTGGTGTTAATCACAATGCTTTTTTAGTCTGCTGAGCCACCAGGCCCATAAATAATGTATTCATTGTGAATACATTATTCTATATGCAAGCACTATCATTTTGCCATTCCCACTGAGTATTTGGCAGTGAAATAACTCTAGATGCTCTGAATTTTATAAAAATATTGTTTTATATATATATATATATACATATATTTTCTAAGACCTGTTGAAGATGTTGTGGAATTCTTGGAGCTTGTTAACCAGGGTCTACAGCTGAGGGCCAAACACTCAACCCTTGTACATACCGATTCATCTCGTTCACACCTTGTGATAACTTTGACAATAACCATCAAGGCTGCCTCAGAGGATGATTTTGGTAAGAAGCTTGTGTATGGTATACTTCTAATACTGTATATATATAAAAAATAGAACCATAATAAGATTTCATGTGTTCATGTGATTTCATGAAGTCCTTGCTCATTAACAGTAAGTGGGATTGGAAACTCTCAAAAGTGCTTTTTCAAGACGCAACTGGACTTTCTGGTTTTTATTTGAAGACATTTAGCTTCTCATCCAATAAGCATCTTCAGCTCTGAAGAAACACCTTTGGGACAATCATGGCTTGCATGACTGAGAATCTCCATTGACAATTGGAAACTCTGTTGCTAAGTGGCACAGTTGTTAAGTGTGATGTCATGTGACTACACCACTTAGTGACAGCAGTTCCAGAAATCTCGGTTGCTGTCATTAAGCAAAGACTATGCAGATTGTTAAGGGAGGGTATCATGTGATTACGACTTTAATTTTCCTGCTGGCTTTCCCCATTTGACTCAGGCAAATTGCAATCACAGTTTGGGACTGTGGGACTTTGAGATGTAATTGCAAACCAGTCACCAAGTGCCTGAATTGTAATCATGTGACTGTGGGGTCTTTGCAACAGTTGCAACTATGAGTGACTGGTCGGCCCCTTTTCTGCATTTTGCGTTGTGACATCTCTGCAAAGGGGGAGGACCTTGCCCTAGGATGGCATGATGCTGCTAAAAGCATTTGATTTTGTAGATACCTCTGAGATTTCCTAAACACTGAAACAGTATGTGTGTGTGTGTGTGGGGGGGGAATATATAATTCCTAAGGAGTACTTTCCATACCCCAACAACAATGCAACAGAAGGGCTTTAAATTCTGTTAGTGGAGTTATCTTCAAGAGGACTTCTCCTACTAAAAACTGGACAGGTCCATAATGAGACAGAAGATTCCTTAAATAGTCAGACTCTAAGCCATTTAGAACTTTAAAGTTCAATTGTGCTCAGTAAACAATTGGCAAGCATTCATACCTTTTGGGCAGGCATCATATTATCCCTGTGTCTGGCCTTTCGTTAATAGACTAGCTGTAACATTTTTAGTCTTAGGTCTGCAGGTCTTTTGAAATAATCCAAATCTACTGTATGCTTAACTTTGCAGGTTCAAAATAAGCGGTTTTCTTTTTCTTATTATTATCCAGCTCCACCTTGGACAAGTGACCATTCTAGTCAAAAACTAGATAAAGAACATTTCTTCACTTCTGCTTGCTCTTCTAGAGCTTGTTCACCAGCACAGCTCTCCAAGGAATCTGTGGAGAGATGGAAGCAAATGAGAACAAAACTTCAGCTGGTGGATTTAGCTGGTAGCGAAAGTGTTGGTAAGTTAGTCTTTGGAGCAAAACCATCCTTTGCTTCTGAAGAGATAAGCCTAATTTGCATTTAGCTTCCGAAGGTACATGCAACATGTAGAATCTCCAAGGATCATATCAGAAATCCATCAAATTATATTTTTGATGTCAAGCTGGTGAACAGGAACAGGCAATGCTTGAGCAGCCCCCAAATCATATTTGTTTTTGTATCAGTGGATAGGAAAAGATTGGGGGTGGAAAAAGGCCCTCCCCCCTCCATTTGTTCTGAAGTTGGACTTACATTAAATTGCTTTGTTAAATCTCTTGGAAGTTTGACATTTTTCTTCTGTTTCTTATTTTGGTAAGTAACCCACTGAAAATGTGACCATCTTTATTTAATAGCTTGAAGCCAATTTTAGCACCACACTCATGAGGAAGCCAGGAGGCATATAAAGGACTGTTGCCGGCTACTACTGTACAATATCCTCACTTTGGTTGCTTAATATTTATGGAATACTTATTCTCCTGAAAAAAGTCAGAGTTCCAAACTGCCCTCCGATTTCTTTTTTTCTTTTTGACAAAGCTTCAAAGTGAGTGTACTGATTTTGGTTGTTGTTGCCTTATTAACAATTAAGTTATGCTGGCAGTATGCAAATGTTAGAGCCTTGCTAACAATTTGCCTGACCTATCTTTGCTGTCCTCTATGAGCATCCATCTATTGCTTTACCCTAAAATATAAAGCAGGGGAGTTGGCCGAGAACATTACATTTCGTGACCTTTGAATATTTAGTATTCAATCAGCTATAGTGTGCTGGTGCCCCACTGCATAACGGTTGGTATAAGTTGGTGTAAAAAGCTTCTATGGCTATGTGAAGCTGTTGTGGCCTGTTGGCCGCTGGCCCCTCCAGCAGCCGAATCAGATGAGGAGGAGGCGTGAGAGTCAGGGTCAGCATCAAGGCAACCTAAGAACTTTGAGGGGGAAGAGGGAATGGAGCTGTCAGAGAGAGAGACAGAGGTGGAGCCTGGGCTGTCTGTCAGCCATCAGATGGACAATCAACAGCCCCGAGGTCTGGAGGTGGCTGATGAGGAAGAGGAGGAACATCTGGGTCAAGTGTCTGATGCGCAGATGCGCAGAAGGCAGAGGAGAGGAGAGGAGAGCAATGGAAATCTGTGGGCCGATCCTTGGGACAGAAGAGCAACCACTGCTAGCGAAGCCCTACCCTAACTCTGGGGATAAAGGCAGGGGACGGAGATGCAGCAGACAACTATTCATCTCCCTGCTAGACAGATTTGTTAGCCTGCTGTGAGAGAGAAACTTTTTGCTGGGGCTGCTGGCACTCCTAATAAAGGAATCATTGCTTCAACTACAGAGGGTTTATTGTGTTTGGGAAACTGGGTCAGAACAGAAGCTTTCTTAATGCCAGTCCATAGAATCTCATACTATGGTACTACATACTTAAGCGTTGTACCTTATGATTCTTGATGAACGTATCTTTTCTTTTATGTACAGAGAGCATATGCACCAAGACAAATTTCTTGTGTGTCCAATCACACTTGGCCAATTAAAAAAAAATGTAATTCTATCTGCCTATTCTCTCTTCCTACCCCCCAAATAGTCAGCATTTTGAGTTTGTTGAATGGTCAATCTCTAATCCCATTTTTGAGTGGTTTTCTTGACTCAAAAACTTTGGCAAATCTTAGTGTTCTTCTATCCCTGCTAATACTTTCTCTTGACAGATGGTTAGTTGGCTATATAAGGACAGTCACCTATGAAATCAGTTCATTTTTCATATATACACTAGGCCCAATCTCTTCATTTGGAAATGCAAGGGAGTCCCTTGGATGAACAAATCACCCCAATAAGTTAGCTTTCTAATTCCTCAGCCATAATGCCCAGCTAAGTCCTGCAGTACTAATATATTTACTGTGTTAAAGCCATTTAGAGTGCTTGCATGTTAAGATTATGCTGTTTAAGCAAAAATATTTGATATAGGATCTCCTGCCATGGACAGGAGATTGGACGAGAATAACTCCAGGGTCACTTCCCACCCTATTATTCTATGTTCTAAGTAAATATGCCACATATTTGTTAAAACACACACTTAATTTGTGAAGACCTAGCTCTCTGGAGAAGATTCAAAGGCTGGGCAACATAGAGGGAAAGAGAAAGAGGACACAAGCAGCAAAGTAGATGGATTTAGTTCTAGTGTCAATGAATTTTGGGAGACCTGAAGGACCACATTAGGGACAAGTTGTCATGGAGAAATCTCTGTGATCACCAGGAGTTGAAAATGACATGATAGCACATAATCAATTAGCAGAAATAAATTTTTTGAGTCTCCTTGTGGAAAATAACAGTAAGAGGATATTAATGGTTTTTATAAACATTTTTTTGTTTTCTTTGGCTTCTAGCTTTCTAAAATATTTTCTTCCTTTTTTAAAAGCATAGGGTTTTTTTTTTCTCCCCACAAATTCTGATCATTTCCTAAAGTACAAGCTTCCTTACCAATAAAAGCCACTTAGTTAAATGTAACCTTCCAGAAATAATGTTTTGAAAACTGAACCTAGGTTATAAAAGCACACTTTTTGTGGCTGCCAAGTGCTCTTTTTTTTTTTCCTGGTGGCTGTTTTAAGAGTAAATAGTGAACTTTAAAAAGAACTTTAAAGTTTGCTTTTTACACCAAAATGCAGTTGACACCAAAATACATTATACATTTCCACCATTCACTGATGAGAACCATTTGATGGTCTTTTCCTATGAAAATCCAGATCTTGATGGGAAGTATCATATGGCATCATTAACTGCAGGGATTAATACCAATTTACCTATATTAACATTTATGTAATAAATAGATTAACATAGTAACCCTAAACACATTTATTCAGAATTAAATACAGCTGTATTCACGGGATTTTTGTCCCAACTCCATGTTAGGTTTGCAACTGTGCTCTTAATCAGGATTATAGAAGGAGTCTGCTGAAGTGATAAAGAAAAGGAAAAGAAACATTTTACTTCTCTAACACTGTGAACAATCTTATGATGATTTTCTCTATCACACAATGTGTCATATTGTGGATACGCTTTTACCATAAATTGAATTTCAAAACTGAAGAATTTATTTGAATTGATCATTGAACTATAAGAATGTCACATTAGTGTAATACTTGTGGTCAGTGATTCCCTCATGTGGTAAATGCTGGTTTGGTTCAGTTGGGACATAAGTTTGTTTGGAAGCGGCCCAGAGTTTAACATAACATGGGCAGCTATGTAAATATCTTAAATAAATAAATACTGTCTTAAAAATAATGTGAATTGAACTTCTATGCAAAAAAAGTTGAAAAATTTAAATTTGTGCTTATTTTAGGTGTGGACAATCCCTCACAATTTAATAGTATTACCTTACCAGCACAAAGTTCCTTCTAGTCATTGTTTATATTACTTTGTCTTTACATTGTTATCTATATATCTCAAGCATGCTTTAAACTGGACTGTATTAAAATTTGTCTCCCACGTATTCATTGAAAACAACTCAATTCCAAAGTGAGGATAACATTGTTACATTTGTAAGCTTTGCATGGATCCCTTAAATTATCTCTCTCTCTATTTTACTATTTAGATTAATATTTTACGGTACTAATCTGGTTGTCTTTAAATATGGTGACATTACACTTCTCAGACTACAATTAGCACATACTAAGCAACATGGTCATTGATGTCTAGGAATTCTGGGAGTTGAAGTCCCATACAAAGGGCATCTGCCTGAGAAAAGTTGAAGCAACTAATTTCACAGATTTTAACACAGCCCTTAAAGTTCTTCTCTGTTCTGATGGTATGGATTATATATCTATTTCTTCAGCCTTGTCTAAAGCCAAAGCATAAATCAATACATTTATTTATAGTTTGTAGTGTTTCCTGCTACACACTTTCTTAAGTTGTATTCATTTCTTGTTCATTGCCTGTTTATATGCCGTCATGCCATTGTGGGACTCTTAACCATCACCATAGATAGACTTTCTCCATGATGATCTGTTCCTAACCGGGTACTTCCATTCTTCCAATGGTGCATCATCACTACTATAATTGAATCTATGCACCTTGATCATCATCATCTTCTTCTTCTTCTCTTTCCATCCAGTTTTCCCAGCAGTGAAGATCTAGGTCTTCTCATAATATATCCAAAGTAATATAGTTTGAACTTGGTTGTTTGTATCTCGAGTCAGAACTCTGACTTGTTTTATTCAATGATAAGTATGTTTGTTTTCTTGACTGTCCACAATATTCTCAAGAGTCTTCTCCAATCTGTTGCCCAACAAAACTAAAATGTGGGATATGCAGGAACTAAAAGTATGCAATTATGCAAAACGTTTACTTTTGTTTTCAGATGTGTTCCTTTTTTTTTTTTGGGGTGATTATTGTACCAGGTATATCTGGTGTAACTGGATCACTGTTGAGAGAGACCTCCTTCATTAATCGCAGTTTGTCTGCTCTAGCAGATGTACTTGGAGCCCTATCAGAGCAGAACTCTCACATTCCATATCGAAATAGCAAACTTACACATTTGCTACAGGATGCCATAGGTGAGTATAGCTTGGTACAATATAATATTTACACTTATTTACATACCTCTTATTAATACACTGAAGTTGTATTTCTATACTAGGGGTCAGCAGCCTTAAACACACAAAGAGCCATTTGGACCCATTTCCCAAAGAAAAGAAAACACCGGGGGCCACAGAAACCTTCCCATGTCTGACTATTTCCTGAACGGCCACAAAACTAGCATATGGAGTTGAATCTTCTGAAACTTTTATTTTCTTGAATTTATCTATGGTTGGCCTACCGGGAGTCAAAAAGCTCGATAAATTGTGTGTTGGCAGGTGTCGCACATTGGTGGTTGTGACACATATTTTGAGCGACAGGGAGCTGCAGCAATGAAAGAGCCACATGCGGCTCCAGAGCTACGGGTTGCTGACCCCTGTTCTATACCAATTTTCAAATGTATACTTGATATAGAAGTGTGTTTCAAGAAGCAAAGGTGACTTTAATGATAGGATGCTAAATCCTTATTTTAAGCAAGGAGAGATACTAGATTTTCTAGTTGTTCATTTATTATTTTTCTCGCAAGATTCCTACTCTTTGACTAGGTCACATGCATATTGTAAAGTGAGATGGTTACCAGAATGAAAGAATAGCCCTTCTGGATCAGATCAAGGTTCATCTGAATCCATTATTGTGTTTCCCACAATGGCCATAACAGATGTTTCTGGACTGCACACAAGCAAATGTAGATGAGAGCCAGTTTGGTCTAGTGGTTATGGAACCAGGCTAGAAAGCAGGAGACCATGAGTTCTAGTCCTGCCTTAGCCTAAAAGCCAGCTTGGGCCAGTCACACTCTCTCAGCCCAACTCACCTCACTGGGCTGTTACTGCAGGAAAAACAGGAGGAAGAAGATATTTTGGATATCTTCGTCACCTTGAGTTCTTTGTAAAAAAAAAAATATGAAAGGTGTAATACAAATGAATAAACACTCTTTTCCTATTCTCCCCTCCAACTGGTATATGGAGGGATACTGCCATCAATCAGGAGGAATATTGAATTCTTTAGATCAGTGGCCTTTGACAGACCTGTGCCTAAATTTATCCAGTCTGCCAAGTTAGTGGTCATCGCAATGTATTGTGGTAATTATTCATGGTGTAAAGAAGTATTGTTCTAAATCTTCCAAGAAACTTCTTTGGATCATTCCTGGTTGTAGAATTTTCAGCAAAGTGGGTGGGGAGAGGAAATCTCCCTGGCCATTTTCTCTATGTTGTCTGTGATTTTATATTACCTCAGTCATCCGCACTCCCCATTTCTTTTTTCTAGATAGAGTTCCAAAGACTCTAATTGTTTTCCATACTGAGAGCATTTGAATGCCTTAATTATTTTGGTTGCCCTCTTTGAATATTCTCTAGCTAACATTAACATTTGGTTGATGTTTTAGCCACTTAAAGAGTTCCTTCTGGAGCTCTTCACAAACATTTTTTGGTTTTTCCCACCATTTGTTATTATTTACACACTTGAGATGCTTGGTGCTTACCCAGGGGGTCAAGATCATTTATGAACAAGTTAAAAACCACTTGTTTCAATATAGGCACTTCAGGGACTCCACTTCTTACTCCCTCCATTGAAAAAATGGTCCCTTTACTCCTAGACTTTGCTTTGCTTTCTAACCAATTCATCATCCATAGAGACACAAATTATCCTATCTCGTGGCAACTAAATTGATTTAAGAGCAAATTCAGTTGTAAAGTTTCCTTTACAACACTAGATCCTAAGAACTTAATCTTTGCATTCCTTAGTCAGACAGGAATGATTCAAACCATGCTTTACTAGAGGTTTTTTTTAATATAGTATTTATCTCCCAAGCTTTCTGGAGCCAAGGTTTGGCATTGGGGCAATTGAATCAGTTAACATGTACTGGTATATCTTCCTAATTCTTTTTAGGTGGTGATGCAAAGTTGCTGGTGGTATTATGTGTCTCTCCAAGCCAGAAGTACATAACAGAGTCACTTCAAACCCTGGGATTTGGGTCCCGTGCTCGGCAAGTTCAGAGAGGGCATGCCAAGAAAAGAAATGAACTGGCGCTGAACAAATCCAAATAAGACATAAGCCTTTGGTGGATTAAAACTTTATTAATGAGTTCCTCAGACTGAAAAATAATCTTGTTATGAAGAAAATATATAAATTGCCTTTTAAAATAAGTATGCTTTAATGCTGTATTGGCGAGACATAAACATGCTAAGCAATGTTCATTCCAAAAATAATTGGTGATATTAACAACAACAAAAACCTCATAGAATAATGTTTTTTAGGACGAACAGCAAGACACTAATGTTTATGGGAGAAAGTCTTTTGACTTTTGATTTCTACAATCTAAGCGGGCAGCTTTGGTGTCTACAATCTATGGACTTTAACTTCCAGATTCCTTAAGCCAACCAGAATTCTGGGAATTGAAGTCCACAGGTCGTAAAGATGCCATAGTTGCCAATCCCTGATCTAAGTGGTAGCTATGCAGTTAGTTCCGTGGGAGTTGGCTCAATTCTCTGATGAATACATGGAGAAATGGTCACTCTCCCAACCTTTCTCTGATATCCACCCATAACTTTCTAATTTGTCATCTTTCAAAACATTTTCCCCAAAGTCTTACAATGTAACTATAATTGAGTAACTGGAATATTGACTTTGCTATGGTTTGTTGAAAAAAATATACTGCCTCTGAGGAAGTTTTTTTTTTCTTATATATGTAGAGAGGCATTCGTAAAGTTTATGATGCCCTGATTTCCCAAATAAATAAATAAATTTGTGTGACTTTCTCCTCCTCTTTCTTTCCATGAATCACAATGCCATTGGTTATCCAACTAGGGATGAGCCTGATCTGGCAGTCATACAACAAGAGAGGCTTGTATCCCAAAGCTGAATTGTCAAAGCAGCAAAGGCTCTTGCAGCAACCGCAACTCAATCCTAAATCCACTGGAGGAAATTTGGCTAGGATTAAGGCATTCTTGGGTGGGGCCACTTTTTCCCTCTTCTAAGGGCTTGCATTGTTGCAAGATAACAGTGATACAACAATAAACACGATGTTACCTAGCTTAATAATGAAACATCTGCAAGAAAACCACCATGCTCAGAGAGCACCAAGGACCCCACAGATAACGTGTTGAAGAACAGTCCTGCTCCTGTATCTCATGCAGGGTCTAGTCCAGCATCAATTTCTGCACTCTACCAGAGCTAGTAGAGAAGGTACAATCTTTCTATTAAACAATCTCTGTTGTTCTCTAGAACAACATGCCATGGGAGATTCAGATGACCCTGTTAGATCTGGCTGTTTCTCCCGGGATTTGGGTCAAGTGGGCAATGAGCTCTGTTATTGATGTGGTTCCCCTCCAATAAGTGGTGTTATTGTATATCTTGGGGTACCAAGGGTTAAAAAGGGTCCTTGCAATTAGGCAGAGTAGGTCTATCCTCAGCTTTATAACCCTACAGAAGTCATAACCAAGGTTTGAGAACTTCTCATGGAGAGCATAAACACAGAAAGTACAACTGCAGAAACGGACTTTATTTTAGTATTTAGAAGAATTACTTAATTGTCCAGCTCTTGGAATTGCAATTCTGGACAGTATAACTCAAGTAAAAACAAAACAGAATAAAATGATCACAATTAAAAAACCATTCAAATATAAAAGAAACAAATTCCATAGCTAACATATCAGACAATATACAGCTGGGGTCCATCAAATTTACACTCCACCTGTCAGAAGATGAGCTTATCTATCTTCCTGGCCCAATGCCTGGAGAGAAAACCATTTTTAAGCTTCCAGAATGCTAGATATTTAGATACTGCCCTTCCAGTAACTGTCCTCCCCACCACCACACACATGGCTCAGAAAATCAAGACTTAAACATAACAATGTGAAGGAAGAAAACTGATAATTAAAAACTAGTAATAGTTTAGAACATTTAAGTTGCTACATTCAAACTGTGCTAGGAACAACAAGATTTTTGCTTGATGACAAAAAAAGTGTGCATTAAGTACTGGACAAGCAGCTTAAGTAGGCCTAAGGACACAGAGGCACAAGCATGCCTTTGAGACCAAAATAATTAGAAACACAGATAGCTAAATATGTAATTTTATTTATTTGACTCATACCTTCTTTTGAAAACATGAGTAAAGTAAGAAAATTTGTCAGATAATCACAAGACATGGGTTTTTTTTTTCCTTTTGGCTCAAAGACACAATATTTTCCATGAGGAAAATTAGGATTTAAAGGAAAACACAAGTTTAAAATGAGAAGGAAGCAGGGGTGGGTTCCATTTACCTTTACAACCGGCTCGCAATGGGAAGCTTCTGTGCATGCACAGATTACCCATGATGACATCATGGCGGGTGGGCAGAGCCTCCCACCGGTTTTACTACCGGTTCTATAGAACCGGACTGAACCGGGATCAACCCACCACTAAAAGGAAGAATCATTCTTCACAAGTTTCTGATCATCAGAGTTTAACATTATTTTTCTTTCCTTCCTAAAACACCTTATTCTAATTTTGTTTCAATCAATTTACATAATACAGTTTAAGCATTTTATAATACCTTGGGTTTAAGGAAATTAAATGCAAGTTGCCTCTAGGGACAAATTACGACACGTTAAATACATAGTCACTTGCCATAGAATATGATGCTGTTCAATATATGTGAACATTGGTTCGTAAGTTGCATCGGTCAATATGATAGTCAAGAAATATGGGAACAATTACCAAATTACTCCGTAGGTTTGCCTTTTTTTTTTTTAATCAAAGCAAATATTTATTCATCTGTAATAGGACTGGTGATAACTCTTAACAAGCAAGAAATTTCTTGCTATGGTTTACAATGGGGAAATTTAGGAAAATAATGATGGGACACTCAAACTCAAATCCCTTCATGCTGTTGTTAGTATTTACAGTAAGTAATATCTCAGCAATATATAATTTCATTGCAGAGTGCCCATAATTGATAAAGACGGAACACATGAACTTGGCTTCTCAGTATGTTCCAACTCCTTTTAAGCAAATTAAACTTCAGACCCTCATTTCAGAAGCTTTGCCATTCTGCAAAAAGGAACTGAAAACAAAGCATGCTGCAATTGATACAAAAAAAAAAAAAATACACCCTTTCTTAAAGAATTTCTACCATCTTTCAAAATTGTGGCAGGTGGGCAGAGTGATGGCAGGAAAGAGGATTCAACAATCTCTTAAAGATCAAGAACGATCCAGTGGCATATGATTAAGCTTTAAAAAACATCTCCTTTGTTTGAAGTACTACTCTAATATCCTACATTGGCCCATGATTCACTCTAACTGTCTCTTCTGAACACAACTGTCTCCAGACTTGAAAATGGAGGTCACTGGTAGGTCGCAGTGAGGAGACTTCAGTGGCAGCTTGCCTATTAATAAGACCAGAATTCCTAATACCCCAAGCTTTTTAACCTTCCTGAGCATAAATATTTATTCAGAAATGTTATAGCATGTTCCAATTGGAATTTCACCCTTGAACATGTACCAGCTGCTGCATTATGCAGGGAGCAGTATGTGGTTTGGCTTTTGACCTTCTGGAATGTTTGAATTGCAGTGACTCAACTTGCAAGCCACAGTCATTTAGGAATGACTGCATATATCCCCTTTTTATTTTTTCTAAGACCCTGAAACCCCACCCCCATCCTACCCTGGCAAACACAAATGTCCATTCATTTGTCATATAAAGGTGTGGAGGTGTGTGGAGTTGTGTGTGAAGACAATGGCTCTTCATGTAGAATAGACTTGTGATTGAGGTCAACAACTCTGTCAATTTTCTGATCAGGTAGTCCTCACTTACTGTAATTGAGACGAGCAACTCCGTCACTAACCATACAATGAAATGTCACATGACTGTGCTGACTAACAATGACTTCTGGCTGTCATGTGATCACAATTTGCAACTTCCTGTCAGCTTCTCCATTGACTCTGCTTGTGAGAAGCCGGGTGTGAAGGTAACTAATGGAAATCTCGTGAGCAAGGCAACACTGCAACCATTGTAAATACGTACCAGTTGCCAAGCTCCCAAATTGTGATTATGTGATCATGGGGATGCTGTAACAGCTGCAACCTTGAGGACCAGTCGTAAGTCTCAATTTTCAGTGTTCTCCTAGCTTTGAATGGTCACTGAATGAGTGGTTGGTAAGTCAGGACTACTTGCATTGTTGGGAGTTCATTTGTATTTACAATTGTAGAATCATAGAGTAGGAAGAGGTGGACCATTTAAGCCAGAGGTGGGTTTCAGCAGGTTCTGACCAGTTCTGGAGAACCAGTAGTGAAAATTTTGAGTAGTTCTGAGAACCGGTAAATACTACCTCTGACTGGCCCCACCCCCATCTATTCTCTGCCTCCCGAATCCCAGCTGATTGGGAGGAAATGGGGATTTTGCAGTAACCTCCCCCTGGAGTGCGGAGGGAATGGAGTTTTTACAGTATCCTTCCCCTGCCATGTCCATCAAGCCACGCCCACCAAGCCATGCCACACCCACCAAGCTACACCCACAGAACCGGTAGAAAAAAAAATTTGAAATCCACTACTGATTTAAACTACCAGTTCACTCCTGTTATATGCAGTAATCCAATTATGTACAGCATCCCAAATAGGTAGCCTCTGCTTGAACACTTGCGCAAACTAATGTTTACTCATTGAGAGCAATTCTCTTATGTTAGAAGTTCTTTCCCCTTAATATTTAATCAGAATTTGATTAATCAGATCTGATTTAATCTATGCAAATTAAATCTATAACTCTATATCCTGCATTCTGGAATGAGAGAGAACAGGATCTTGATCTTCTATGTGACATTCTTTTCAATTTTTCAAAAATGTTATATCTCCTCTCAGTCTTTTTTCAAGGGAAAACATATCTTACTCCCTTCATCTGTCTTCATGGCACTTAATTTCTAGTCTCCTAATTGTCTTTCTCTGAAATAGTTAATTTTTTTCTGAAATCATCTTACAGTGTGGTCCCAGAATTGGATACAATACACAAAGCAAAATAAAATGTAATATACGCCTCCCATGATTTAAAAATTTTATTTCTGTTCATCCAGTCTAAAATGCTATGTCTCAATTTTGCAGATGCATCACCTCTAATACAGTAAATCAACTGTTATTACTCCAAAATCATTTCCAACTTTGTGTCACTTGCAAATCTGATAAGTTGTTATCTTCCCTTTTTCATCCAAGTCACCAGTGAAAATACAGTAAAACCTTGATTTCTGGCAGTCTTATGTTGAGTGGGTGGTTATATAAATAGACTAAACAAACTGTGGCCTGAAGTCTATCTATGAAATCTGAAGGAGGAAAATTAGGAAAAATACAAATAGAGAGAAAGATAAGAAAAGAAAATAGTTATTATTTCCTTTCTTTTTTGAGGCAAGCCTCAAAGGGGAAAGGTGTTCCCTCACATTAATTGGAGAACACAACTGATGGAATTACACTGGATAAGAATCTTCTGTAGGATGGGGTTAGGAAAGGAAGCAGGCAAAGGCAATGGAGAAAGCAATGGAAAGTGTCATTTGTGGGTCTGAGTAGTGACAGGCAAGTAGTGAGAATCAACCAGGGGTGAAATCCAGCAGGTTCTAACAGATTCTGGAGAACCGGTAGCAGAAATTTTGAGCAGTCCAGAGAACCAGTAGCAGAAATTTTGAGTAGTTTGGAGAACTGGCAAATACCACCTCTCGCTGGCCCCAGAGTGGGGTAGGAATGGGGATTTTGCGTATGCTTCCCCTGAAGTGGAGTGGGAATGCAAATTTTGCAGTATCTTTCCCTGTCATGCCCACCAAGCCACACCACACCCACCAAGCCACGCTCACAGAACCGGTAGTAAAAACATTTGGATTTCACCACTGGAATCAACTTTGAAAAGTGTCATAGAGAAGATGAACAGTAATACACCTTGAAAAGATACAGACTTCCTTTCAGAAGAGGAAGTGTGAGCAGTGGCACAGAGATTGGATTTTTCTCTCCTTTTCTCCCTTCTTCTCTCTTATAGTGAGCAAACAGGCCAGGTGTGCTAATGAACATACAAAAGGGGGGCAGGGGATGACAGTGCTTGTGCATAAGTAGTTATCAGTTCAAACTTTATCAACAATAGATTTCCTAAAACAGACTTTAGGGTGAAGTCCAAATGCAAATTTTGTCCCTGGTAACCAAAGGCCTTTACCTGGGTTCCATTAAATTGAAGTTTCACTCTTTTGAAGACTAGTACTGATCATTATGGCACCTCTTGTTACCTCTCTCCAACTTGATAAGGAATCATCGATAAGTACTCTTTGTGTATGATTTTTGAGCCAGCAATATGTTTATTTAATTGTTATGGACTATAATTTAGGCAAGAAAAACAAAATGCACAGGTACAGTATATGTGGTACCTTGCTCAAGAGTAGTAACTGTGGGAGGGATCTTGGAGTCCTAGTGGACAACCATTTAAATATGAGCCAGAGTGTGCAGCAGCTGCCAAAAAAGCCAACACAGTTTTAGGCTGCATAAACAGAGGGATAGAATCAAGATCACGTGAAGTGTTAATATCACTTTATAATGCCTTGGTAATGCCATACTTAGAATACTGCATGCAGTTTTGGTCACCATGATGTAAAAAAGATGTGGAGACTCTAGAAAGAGTAAAGCAACAAAGAGCAACAAAGATGATTAGGGGACTGGAGGCTAAAACATATGAAGAATGGTTGCAGGAACTGGATATGTCTAGTTTTGTTTTCCGAAACAATTTTTTCCCCAGGAAAAATAAGGTATGTTGCCTGCTTGTATCCTGGAAGTTTTGCTACAATCACTATCAGGATTCCCAATTCACTTGCTGGACTGTGAAGTGTTTGCAATGCTTCAAAATGTGTTCGTGTGCTACATAGCTGTCTTGGTAAGCTTTTGATGTTGTGGTGTGAACATTAGAGCTGGGTGTGAATGAATGAATGCTTTCTCAACTGCACCAATCTGTCCTTTTAACAATGCTGATGGAATACCTATTTTAGTCCCAGGATAAATAGCTTAATCTTTCTTCCACTAGATCATCACCTCCAGCATCTGTTCTACTTTACTGGCTTCTTAGTATAAAGAGTCTTTGATAGTATTATCATCTACAAGCACACTACCATGTGTTGTAATTGAAGTTTTCTGTGGAGTGACAGAAAATGCTCACATTCTTTTCTGCCTTTACCTAGTCATTTGACTTCATTGGAACTGTTGACTGTGTGATTGCAGAGGGGAAAATGAGGCACACGGGACAATTTTTTTCTACTACAGAATGTAGAACCAATTCAAGTTATCAGTTGATTCTTATAGTGGGAAAGATAACTTGAAATATAGATTAATTTCCCCATCCTCTGCCTTTGACCATATTCAAACACACGTCTTGTTTAACCTCCCTATCAAGTCACCCCTGACAACACTAATTTGGGGGAAAGCCTAAATAAAGGCTAAATCTCAGATTGCCCCAGGATCAGGGTCCAAGCAAAAGACAGGATCTGTTGCAATACCATAATAATAATAATAATAATAATAATAATAATAATAATAATAAAAATAAAAATAAAAATATTAAAATACTTTTGGAAGTTTAGCTGTTACCTAACCTGTTATAGAGGTTAGATATTAAAGGAAAAGTAATTACTTTCAGAATAGTGAAGTGTTGGCCCTGGGGGTTATTTAGAACTAAAGTAAACTTAAGACTTGAACTAAAAGAGAGCAAAATCTTGGTTCTTCTTAGCATGGCCAGACCCAGATATCTTGATGGCCTGAAAAATGCAAGGGACAAAGCACAATAACAATCAGGAACATTGGAAACTAGTAACTGCTGTGCAGGATTTAGAAACCCAAATACATGCAATTATACATACAATATATTCTGTCTTGTTTGGCTATAAATACAAATTTGGGCCTCAGCATGTAAAGCAGTTAGAGAACCTTAAACAGACAAAGCTACATATCCATCACTTTAAAAAGTAGGCTGCTTTAATGAGTAACAGAGGTGTTATTTTTGCAGGAGGTCTGAAGAACTTCTTCTCACTCAAGTTTGAAGTGTGCATTGCCAGTCATACATAATTTCTTTAGCCCAAGGAATTTGGGACAGTAACCAGAATATGCAATAGACAGATATACTAATATAATAAAGACAGGAGTATCAGGGATACCTTCTGCTTAAACCAAGAAGGTGATTCCAAGAGGGACTTCAAACATCAAATAAGGCAGTAATCTTAGGACCTTAGAAATAAACCACATTGATCTCACGAAGATTTTAATTCTGATTAGACATGCATAGCATTGTGCTGCTTATATGGTGATCAGTAAAAAAAACTCTACTAGGAACAAAGGAAATTATGACTCAGCAATTTGGCCCATGGTGGATTTAGGGTGGCTCAGCGAAGAACATTTTGCCACAACTATACAATCTGTTATGGAATTCACTATCATAAAACTTTGGGATAACCATAAGCATAGATCACTTTAAAATGAAAGGGAGCCAAATTCCAAGTTTCTTTTTCTCAAAGCCTAACTGCTTTGATGTTTCTTAAAGTTCAACTTACCCACAGCATTTTTGTCATACAGCTATGCTCTTATTTAGCTATTTTTTCTCCATTTTTTTCTTTTTTTAATAACCACTTTCAGAGCAAGGCAAAATTTCCAAAAGCAGTGAGGCTGATCACATCATTATGTTCCCCTCCCCTCCATGCCTGTCCTTTTTGCCCTTTCCTATTTGATGGTTCTCTTGGATATAAAAGATAGCTTGCACATTCATATTCTAGGAATGAATGGTAACCACCTTATGCATCAAAGATCACGGTGGCATTTTAAGAATAACACATTTAAGAGTCACATTTTCAGAGATGAAGAATATGGCATGACAAAAATATGCCGTTTCCAATTCCAATGTGAAAATAGCAGTGTTATCTATATACTACTAAAACTGTGCATCATAAGGTAACAATTCTTTAACCAAGGTACCACAAATGGGCTAACTTACAGAATGTGTCTAAAATCCGAGACTCATGACTCAGGGAATGAAACTTGGGAAGTCATGATTGCTTCAGTGCTATTGGCTGCTGCTGCAGTCATATGACCTTCCTTTTTAACATTCTGTGACAATTTCCCAGCCAGTCTCGCAAACCCTTGTATCCTCCACCACTCAGTACTAGCCTTGCCTGCTGGAAAGGGGGAGGGGAGGGGAAGGAAAGAAGGCTTCTAATGCTTCCTGCCAAATTCCCTAAGGAAACTTAATAGGGAAGATGGCAGGAAGTTGGAAGTCACTCCTGCTATCACTGCTTTTTTGCTTGCCCATGGTTCTCCATTCAGGTAAGGAAATATCTCTGAAATGATGAACCAACAAGGCATGGGTTGTCTAGTAAGATTATCAAGTCAAGTCTCCTTTAACTTGAGTACCACTCCTGATGATCTGATGCCCACATCTATGTAAGGGGTTTGTTTTGTTTTTTGCCAACACTGATATTGGTGGTGGTATGCTATTCCCTTATTCAATGGGTGGATTTTTTGGTGTGTGTGTGTGTGTGTGTGTGTGTGTGTGTGTGTGTGTGTGTTGGTATGTCTAGCCTGTAGCTCTGCCATTCCTGGATGCTTCCCATCACAGCCCTAACCAGGCATGACCCCGCTTAGCATTTCAACTCAGAGAAGATCAGCTAGCTGGTAGCAGCTGTTAAGGAGGAGCCTTGTAGTACAGTGGTTTAAAGCACCCTGTTATTAACACAGCTGCCTGCAATTACTGCAGGTTCGAATCTTACCAGGCTCAAGGTTGACTCAGCCTTCCATCCTTTCTAAGGTAGGTTAAATGAGGACCCAGTTTGTGGGGGCAATAAGCTGACTTTGTATAAATATACAAAAGTATGAAGGCTATTGCTTAACGCATTGTAAGCCGCCCTGAGTCTCTGGAGAAGGGCGGCACATAAATCAAAATTAAAAAAAAAAAGGATGTTAAAAATAATGAAACTGCAGATACCACCAATCAAATTTTCAGTGAATGACTTGAAGAATTCATTATGCTTTATATCACCATAATCAAATTTTCAGTGAACGACTTGAAGAATTATGCTTTATATCACCATGTAGCTGATGTCCAGTTATGCCAACTGTTCAATTATATCTGGAGGACTCCAAATTGCGTAACACATAATGGTCTAATAAATACATAAAGACAAAACACTGGACTTGTTCGAGGACTGTTTGCAGTTGTAGGGATGGCGATTTCAATGCATGGTGCCTCTGTGCATTAAGGCATAAGCTTTGGCCAGCCTCATTTTTTGGGATACAATAGCTGAATTTCTCCATAGGACTACATTTGTGATTTTTATTTTTATTTTGAGAAAAAGCTTGGCTGCCCTTGAGAAAATGTTTTTTTTGGGGGGGAAAATAATCTCTGCATCAGTGGTGAAATCCAAATTTTTTTACTACCGTTCTGTGGGCGTGGCTTGATGGGCATGGCAGGGGAAGAATACTGCAAAATCCCCCTTCCCTCCCCATTCCTGGGGGAAGGATATTGCAAAATCTCCATTCCCACCCCATTCTGGGACCAGCCAGAGGTGGTATTCTCCGAACTGCTCAAAATTTCCACTACTAGTTTTCCAGAACCTGTCAGAACCTGCTGGATTTCACCCCTGCTCTGCATTATTTTTTTTTCAATCTCAGCAACTTTTAGATGTATGGGCTTTAATTCCCAGAATTATCCAACCAGCATGACAGGCTGAAGAATTCTGGAAATTGAAGTCCATATACTTTAAAGTATCTGAGATTGAGAAACAATGATTTACATCAGGGGTGTCAAACTCATGTCGTCATGGTGGCATTACGTGACATATCGGGACTTTCCCCCCCTTTGCTAAACAGGGTATGGGCATGGCCAGTGTGTGACACATCCAGCCTGTGGGCCGGGAGCTTGACAGCCCTGGTTTACATGAAGAGGTTTAGTATATACATATGAAGGCTCTGACTCAATTCATTATAGGTCCTCCTTTGTCAAAGGATCCAGTATTCAAATAATTTTTTTGACATGTATACAGAATGCAATTAATTGGGATGCTAATTAGAGGCATTGCCAATTATCAACATATTAGTATTGGATTAAAAAAAGAAACCCTGATCTCATTTCTATGCCTTCCAGAGGAACTGTACTGATATTTTATTCTGGATCATCAAGGGGAAGGCGTGGGTTGCAATTCTAGTTGTCGCCTGTTAAGTTCAAACCGCAGCCGTGTGATCACCTCCATTGAAAGGATCACAGTCCCATTTGGAAGGCTTCAATTAAGATCAAGACCCGGAAAACAGAGTGATTAGTGTCTAATAAACATGCAGCTCTTTTCTTCATGGGCCAATAATAATACTTTATTTTTCAGCACTAATTTAGCTTGGGCTGTGGAAATGGTTTGCTTTGAAGTAAATTAGAAAGAGCTGTTTTATGTACTGGGATTATTTGTAGTACAAATACTTTAGGACGGTACAATTAGATCCAGCTGCTGAAGCCACAGTAGATTCTGCTGTTAATCATTGATGGAGACAGATCTGACTCAACCTGAGGCCATTGCTGAAAACAGACTCATATACAGATTTCCAGAAGCTTTAAATGCTATTATTCCACGGGAAGAAAAAAAAAAGATAAGTTTAACACCCAAAAATTCAAGAGAATTACCTATTTCTTCCACCTGCAGAAGTAGGACTCGTAAACTTTTCCTTCACCAACTTCCTTCATATCAGGAAAAGTTTCATCTGCATGTTTTTGCATACAAAAATACTTTTAATGGCATGAGAGTCAATAATCTGCAGTCATCAGAACCATAATTTCTTTAATTTTGGTTTAATATGCTGAGGGAACCAGCCCTTCTGGTTTGTAAATTGTATTTTCTGGTTATGCTATGTGATTCAGCCAACCCTGATTTATTCAAAAATCATGACTAACTATAGCTCAGCAGGATGGACAAACCAGTTAAACTTCCATTCACCTTTTTGTTTAATAGAACTATCCTAAGAGTTATAACTGGTAACTGTAGCTATTGTTGCATGCAATTGTATGAATCAGTTTAATTGTATGAATCAAAATTTCATATATTGGGGGGGGGGGCGGAATGAAAAAGTTTGCCTTTTAGCTACATGAAAATAATTCTGAACTTCAACAAGAAAAACAGAATTCTGAACTTCAACAAGACAAAAAAGAAGCATTTAGTGATGCATAATTAAACTACACAATGTTGTATTGCTAACCTGGATTCCTCTCCCATTTCTTCTCATATTGAATGGAGAACTTCAGCAAATACAGATTCTCCATCAGACTCTGAAAACAAAGAATGACACACTGAGATTCTTTTAAGAGTTTCTTTTATTGTTCTTCATCTATTGATAGAAATGTTGCCAAAGTAAAGGAAGCTACTTGTACCATCAAAGATAGATTCTAACCAGTGGTGGGTTTCAAACGGTGTTACCACCGGTTCGCTTCGCGTACGCGCTTTGCACGCGCTTTGGAACAACAAAATCAAACAAACAAGAATGTAGTTTTGAATGCTAGATCATAGGTCTGGAGTTGGTGAATAAATAATGTGAGATGTAAATGCCTTATTCCCTATTGTGTAAATAATGTATATATGGGACATCGGGGGTTAACTTATTCTTTGGTTCCTAATGTATTCATAATTCACCACTCCCATCTTTGACTCCACCCCTTGTGTATATAAGGAGCCACCTTCACCATTTTCCCTGCTTCTATCTGTGAATATTCAGTGAATATAGAATGCCTGTTATAATTAAAGAGAAATATATTTAAGCCTCTAACTCTTATTATCATTATTGAGTCTGATCCTGAAAATATTGCAACAAGCTGGTAGCAGAGGATGGTTGATTGACTCAATAAATACTTAAAAATGTCTAAGAAAGATAGGCCCAACACCAGGGCCTACAGCAAAGAAATAGAAACTGAACAAGAAATAATCAACGAATCCACAAACGCGATTTCGAGAGAATCCGAAGAATACACCACTGAAGAAGAAGAACTAATAAATGAAAATAATGACCAGGAGGAAATCGAAATAGAAAATAACGAACTCAGGTCAGAGATATTAAAACTATTAAAAAGCCAGAAGAATGATGAAAGCCTCATCGCGAATCTCCAAGAAATGCTGAAAAACAGCGGAGCAGCGAGAGAGAGAAACATCGCTAAAGAGAAACCCAAAGACCAAAAAACTGTGAGTGATATGACTACAGAGAAAGTCGTTATGAAAAAGAAAAGATGTGATCCCGCGCGAAATTTTGAATGGCAGCCATCTTGGTTTCAACAAACCTCCAAAGTGAGCGAAGCAGAGCCAATCAAAATGCTCAGTTCAAAATTTCTGGCGCGAAAAACGTTATCAGACAACGAAAGTGAAAAGGAAGATTCAAACTCTTCAGAAGAACCAGAATCAGAAAGCGAAGACGACTTGACGAAATCCCAAGTAAAGTCAGCAATGAAGACGCTTCTTGCTGCATTTGGGCCAAAATTAAAAATTTCCAAAGCGACAACGAAGAAGCTAGAGAACAAGCCGATACCTCAAGACCTGCACGCTCCCATCCTGACTTCGAGAGCGACGACGCCCGAGCCCAGAGAGCCATGTCGATTCCGCCCTACACCGCAGACCGGATCAAGTACCAACGCACACAAAAGAAAGAGAAGAGCAGTCGCCGCCATCAAGACTCCTAAAACCGAGCCAGAAACCGACTCGTCTGAAGAGGAGCGGAGCGAGCGAGCTGCAATGGAGAGAACCTTCCACGACGACGCCAAAGAAGAAATGAGCAACGCGCATGTGCGAAACTACGTAGACAGTCCGGAAAGACTTGAACTGGCCAGAGAACCGCGCAGACTCGTTGCGAGCATCCCCATGCCGTTTTGCAATTTCCTGCACTTGCGAGACCACGGACTTCCTCAGGTTGTAAGTAATGGACAAAATAATGTGGGAAACTTACCCAGTGACTTCCCAAAACTTAGAGTTGATGGCATTAATTTGCAAGAATGGTATCAACAGCTCCAGGTTGTCTTTATGAAAGAAAATTTACTATTCTTTATCACTAGTCCTCCAAGAAGACCTTGGACTTTAAAAATAGATTGTTTACATCATAGAGCATTTTTCTTAATAATATCTAGCGTGTCTCCTGCAATGTATCATAGCATCAAACCAAACCTAACTGTGTCAGAAATAATTCAATGCATGTTTAATCTGTTTCACAGCGATAGTGTAGCTACCACTACAAGAATGTCTAAGGATTTCTTTTCTTCCAGAGTAAAACCAGGGGTTTCCATAAGTGAGCATTTGATATCTCTAAACAAAATAAGAGCTGAGCTGCATTTGAGGGGGGAAGTGATTTCAGATCAAACAATGAAAAGTGTTATTATCAATTCACTTGATTCATCATGGGATAGTTTTATGTCACACTTAGACACCATCAATCTAGGATATTTATCCATAGAAAGTCTATCTAACAAATTGATAGCAGAAGACAATTCAAGAAAAAATCGTTCCAGCAATCACACAGAACACAAATCTTTTAGGAAGGTAGCTTTCCAAGAAAAATACAATGAAGCTTTTAAATGCCATAATTGTGGGTCCAGGGAACACAATAGAAGAGACTGTCCCAAAATCTCAAAGGAGAGACATAGGTCAGAGTATAGGAGCAAATACAATTATAGACAGTCTTCCACAGATAGACATAAATATAGAAGCCCACCAAATTACAGAGAAAGTAGAGGGGGTAGAGAAAATTCAAAAGAGAGAAAATCTGGTTCACTGAATGGACTAAATAAACAAGACAGCACTAAAACACAACAAAATGAGAACAATAATTGGCTTATTGATTCTGGGGCAACCAACCACACCACTAATAACAAAAATATATTGTCTTCATTTACAGAAGATAAATTTGTAATAAAGGTAGCTAATCAAGAAAAGGTTCAAGTATTAGGCAGAGGAAATGTGACCTTGCCTGGCCTAGGAAAAATAGAGGGGGTATTGTTAATTCCAGAAATACCTCATAACATACTAAGTGCTATAAAACTAAGCAGAGATTCTGACATCAATATAGTTTTCTCAAAGGGGAAAGCAACTTTAGAGAAGGACAAAACAAATGTAGGCACTGTGATGATTAAAGGAGGCCTACCCTATCTAATAACAAAAGAAAGATGGTTACATAACATTGATTCAAATATGGAAGATTGTAGTGAGGCAGATGATGAAAATGTTAGCAACAGTGACAATGATGAATGTAAAATATCTCATGATCACGCAAATACACACAATGAGAAGAAACCAAGAATAGGTAAGCCAATTCATGATGAGTGTGCTCACATCTTGCATAGGAAGTTAGGACATGCAAGTTTTCCTGTAGTACAAAAAATGACTGAACACGCAGAAGGTGTCAAAATAAAAAATTGTGAAAATTATTTAGAATGCTCAGTATGTAAATCCACTAAACTAAAAACTAGTCCCAGACCAAAAAAATCCAACAGATCAACTAACAAAATTTTTGACTTAGTACATATGGACTTAGTTGGTCCATTAACTCCATCAATCACTTATAGAAAACGTTACTTCCTAACAATAGTAGACGATTACAGTCGCTATGGTTTTGTTTACACATTGAAACACAAGGATGAAACCTTTCAGAAATTTAAGGAATTCTACAAACGCATAGAAACACAACATAATGTCAGAATAAAACAAATTATGACAGATAGGGGATGTGAATTCATGTCTAAAGAATTCTCCCAATGGTTAAAGGATAGAGGAATGCTACATTTCACATCTAGTCCATTTTCTGCGTTCCAAAACGGGATTGCAGAGAGAAAGAATTCCACACTACAAACCATGATTAGGTGCACATTAGAGGATGCTGGTTTAGGCAAACAATTTTGGTCAGAAGCCTTACATTATTCAAATTACACTCAAAACAGAACCTGGTCCAGTATTGTGAATAAAACACCATATGAGGTGATGTATAATAGGAAACCTAAATTAGCACACATGCACATATTTGGAGTCACTGCAGACGTACACATACCTAAGCAGTTGAGGAGAAAGGGAGAAAACGTATCCAGAAGATTAAGATTTATGGGATATGAAACTGGCACCAAAGGGTACAGATTCATTGATAATAATAACAAATTTATAGTTTCCAGAACAGCTGTGTTCCATGAACAGGCCAATTGGTCTAAATTACATCTTAATGAAATATTTCCAAATAAATGCAAAGATACAAAATCTTGTGAGGAAGGGACAATAGAAAATCAAAATATCAACAAAAATAAAAACAAAACCAAAACTTGGACAAATAGTCAGCACAAAATAAAGACAGACACATTAACCAAAAAAGAAGCAAGATATTTGCATGATTACCATAGCAAACCTGAAAGAGCTATTAGAAACAATAGAAATCAAATACCAAATAAATACAGAGATTACATAATGCATATGGATGGTGAACAAATGACACCTAATACATATGAGGAAGTATTAAAACTCCCTCGTGAAGAAAAGGAAAAGTGGGAACTAGCTATGAAAAAAGAGATGGAAAGTTTGCAAGGATTAAATGTGTTTACACCTGCGATAGCACCTAAAGATAAAACAATTATAGGTACCAGGTGGATTTATAAAATTAAGAATCTAGAAGGAGGCAATACTCTATACAAAGCTAGATTGGTTGCACAAGGTTATGCACAAAAATATCCGGAGGACTATACTGACACGTACTCCCCCACAGTAAGAACAGAGAGTGTTAAAACAGCTCTAGTAGTGGCATCTGCACTCAACCTTGATGTATTTCAATATGACATACAGACTGCGTATTTACACGCAAAGCTAGATAAGGAAATATATGTAAGAGCACCACACAGTCAATACACTAATAAGAATGAAATTTGGCTATTGAACAAGAGTCTATACGGATTAAAGCAATCTGGCAAAAGATGGTACGATTGCTTGGTAAAAGTGCTTAAGACCATGGATTTCAACGCTACCACTGCTGATAACTGTTTCTTTGTAAAAAAGAGTGATGATCACATTGAATTTGTATTAATTTATGTAGATGATATTTTATATATAGGAAAACACAAGGAGAGAAGAGAAACCTTTGTAAACAAGCTAAACGAACATTTTTCGTTGAAATCTCTAGGTAAAGTAAACAAATACCTTGGTGTACAAATTAACAAAACTAGAAGGGGATTCAAACTTACTCAGAAAGATAAAATCATTGAACTTCTGAACAAATGCAATTTAAACAATGCCAAACCCTGTGACACTCCTATGCAAACTGATTTCCTTAGAAACACTGATGAATCTTCCCCTGAATTCAAGGATAATACATTTTATAGATCAGTCATAGGTTCACTTCTTTATATATCTAATTGGACCAGACCAGATATTGCATTACCACTCAACTTATTGTCAAGATATGTTAGCAAACCTACATTGTATCATTGGGAAGCGGTCAAAAGAATTCTAAGATATCTGAAAAGTACATTAGACTTTTGCTTAGTATTAGAACCTAGTAATAATAAAGAACCAAAACTTACATGTTACGCTGATGCGGATTGGGCTGGAGATATATCATGCAGAAAAAGCACTTCTGGTTATATTTTTCTATTAAATGACTGTCCAGTTTACTGGTACACTGGTAAACAAGAACTGGTAGCCACTTCGACCACAGAAGCGGAATATGTTTGTTTGTCCAAAGCTGCAAATAACCTTGTATGGTTTAATGACTTGATTTCAGATGTTTGGAAAAAACCTGCTTTGCCTTTTGTTATGCATGAAGATAATAAAGCAGCCATTGAAATATCCAGATCCGATGCCATTGGACAAAGGTCCAGGCATATAGATATAAAATTTAAGCATGTGAGACAATTGTCTCAAGATGGATTTATCAAAGCAGTGCATTGTGATACCTCTGAACAATTAGCTGACATATTGACGAAGCCTTTACCTTCAAAACAGCACAAATATTTAACATCAAAATTATATGTCTTATATTGTCCTGAATCTGAATGTAATTGGTGTTGTATAGCGAACCGGCATTTAGAGGGGGATTTGTGAGATGTAAATGCCTTATTCCCTATTGTGTAAATAATGTATATATGGGACATCGGGGGTTAACTTATTCTTTGGTTCCTAATGTATTCATAATTCACCACTCCCATCTTTGACTCCACCCCTTGTGTATATAAGGAGCCACCTTCACCATTTTCCCTGCTTCTATCTGTGAATATTCAGTGAATATAGAATGCCTGTTATAATTAAAGAGAAATATATTTAAGCCTCTAACTCTTATTATCATTATTGAGTCTGATCCTGAAAATATTGCAACAAATAATGTCCTGCATGCGTTTCCTTCCCCAGAGACATCTACATCAGCCAAAAAACTCATCTAAACAAAAGCACAAGCACTACCATCTCTGGACAATTGTGATATGAGCACGATTTTGAGTAAGAATCCAATTTTTTCTAGCTGGCTGCTATTAGGCCTGCCTCTTTTTCTATTCAGAAAATGTAACATCCTCTGTTTATTACAACTAAAAAAAAAAGAGAAGTAATGTAGAAGACAGGAGAGAAGGAAAAATAAAGCCAGAGGAAGGGAAGTAGCCAACACTAAAAAATCACAATGAGTCACATTCTCTTGGAAAATAGTCTTTTTTTGTTCAGAATATGGAGAGATAATAGAATACTTGGCTCTGGAGTCAAAAAGGAACTCAGAAACTTGCCTTAGTAAACTAATTTATCCAACATGCATCTTCTTTTCACAAATTCCACTCAGTTCACTTAATCATTGCAAGAGATGAGGAAAACTCACAGAAATGGTATGTACGTACAGATTGCTGATCTCTCCAGTGCAATCATTTCTAAAGAGTAGGCCACAAATAAGTTGGGGCTGAAGGATAAAGTGCTGAAATATTGCTTTTAAGTTAACTGAGTAATGTTTCATGAATGAAGGTGAATATATGTGTCCCAGGCAGTGGTGAAATCCAAATTTTTTTACTACCAATTCTGTGGTGTGGCTTGGTGGGCGTGGCAGGGGAAGGATACTGCAAAATCTCCATTCCCTCCCCACTCCTGAGTAAAGGATATTGCAAAATCTCCATTCCACCCCACTCTGGGGCCAGCCAGAGGTGGTACTTGCCAGTTCTCCGAACTATTCAAGATTTCCGCTACCGGTTCTCTGAACTGCTCAAAATTTCTGCTACTAGTTCTCCAGAACCTGTCAGAACCTGCTGGATTTCATCCCTGGTCCCAGGATAATGTTGCAGGATCCAATCTGGCTTGGTCCCTGGGACCAGAAGTTTTGTCTTCTGAGCTTTCGGACTTGTGCTGCAGCCCTTTCTCAGGGGACTTCTCTATATGTTCTGGGCTGTTCTCTGTGTGGTATTTATATTGTGGCTGGTTATATGTGTGGTATTTATATGGTGGTCCCAATTTTCATCTAAAAATCGACACACAACAGTCACCATATAAATATCATACACAAAACAGCCCAGAGCACACAAAGAAATTCCCTGAGGATGAGATCCAGCATGAGTCCGAAAGCGCAGAAGACAAAATTTCTGGTCTTGGTGACAGACCTAGGCTGGATCCTGAGTCATGTTTCTTTAGTTTCTATTTCAGGTATGCTGATAATTTGCTTTAAGTCCAAACATAGTTTATTAACAGAGTCAAATGTGTAAGGTTTATCTGAGCTAGAATTGTCATATTTTCAGAAGTCACTGCTCTTCAAACTACTTTATACAGACTTACAAACACTGAATCTAAGGCACAACTTCAACTTTTATTCTCATCTATTCCAGTTTTATCTTACATTTCCCACATAAAAAGTAAATAAGATAGAGATTGAAAAGCTCCACTCATACACAAAGCAAGGGTTCTGACCACTGTCTCTGGTGGACTTAAGAAGAATGAAAGGCAGGCAACTTCTGACACCATATAATGCAGAATTGACAACTTGGGGGGGGTCAAGTGGCCTCATTTGCAAACTGGACTGTAAAACTACAGTCTTAAAAACTGTAATCCATGGTAAGTGAGGGGATTTCTATTGACCAAAAAACATACTTCTCTACCTTAACTTCTGGTACCACTGAGAAATATTTCATTTTTAATGTTATAGATTTGGAGTGCACAATATTGAGCTAGATGAATCAATAGTTTAATTCAGTATTACCTAGCTCTCCATCTACCAGAGTTCCTAAAAGAAAAATAAATGTATATCACCCCTTTTTTTAAAAAATGCACTTTAATCCTAAACCCCTTCAGTATTGTTGGGAGACAGGTTATAAGTCATAAAACTCAGAAATGAATCCCACTGAAATCAGTTTAAATTATTCACAAGCAAACACAAATGTAAAGCAATTAATTTCTATTTATTTCAGTGGGGCTACTTATAATCGACTTTCAACATGCTGGAGAAAGTATTGATGTTAGGGGGCAGCTCTAAGCAGAGCTTTCCAGAGCTTCTCTGACAATTTTGTGAAATTTCACAAGGCAAAAGAGAAAACCCCTTCCTCTGTGGGATCAGGTCAGAGGTGGTATTCAGCAGGTTCTGACCAGTTCTGGAGAACCAGTAGCGGAAATTTTGCGTAATTCAGAGAACCGGTAAACGCACCTCTGACTGGCCCCGTCCCCATCTATTCTCTGCCTCCCAAGTCCCAGCTGATCAGGAGGAAATGGGGATTTTGCAGTATCCTTCCCCTGCCACGCCCACAAAGCCACACCCACAGAACCGGTAGTAAAAAAATTTGAATCCCACCTCTGGATGAGGTGGAAGGTAGTATGTTTATGCTACTTCCCAGAGCCAGCAATGAAAAAGTTAGGCCACCACAGCTACCAATAAAACACAGTCATTTTCAGAAGCTTCAAGAGGTAAGCAGTGGGGTGCTAAAAACCTTAGAAGTTACAAGAGGAAGTTATTGGCAAGAGAAGCAAACAGCATTAAACAGTTTACAGACATTCTTGGTTCTCTGGTTCCCTAATGAGGATTGATAACCAGAAAAGCCAGCTGTCTGTTTATCTCAAGAGAGGGCAAACACTGAAATAAAGCCCAAGTCACAATCTCAAAATTATAAGGAGGCTGGAATTACCATCCAGAACATATCTGACGATAAAGATGAAAAGAGAGAGGAGCCTCCTTAATGTTAGACAAATAACATTTCCATAGTGCAGTATAATTTTGTTTTAAACATATAACAGCTGGAGAATATAATGGGGGGGCAGAACTATAGTAGAGTTATATGTATACATATACATATACATATACATATACATATACATATACATATACATATACATATACATATACATATACACATACACATACACATACATACATACATACATACATACATACATACATATATATATATATATATTTTTCTTACTTCTTCGTAGGGTCTATGTGTGTTTTTCTTCTAGCCAGGTTTTCCCTACGTAGCCAAGGTTTTTTTGTAGCTCCAGCTCAGTAGAATCACATCTACTCGGTTCTGGGCTTTTTTCTTTTCTAACACCTAGCAAAAAGCCCAGAACCGAGTAGATGTGATTCTACTGAGCTGGAGCTACAAAAAAACCTTGGCTACGTAGGGAAAACCTGGCTAGAAGAAAAACACACATAGACCCTACGAAGAAGTAAGAAAAATATATATATATATATATATATATATTATAGTTCTGTCCCCCCATTATATTCTCCAGCCGTTCTGTTTTTTTTCCTGTTCTCTTCCTACTAAACTTTCACATTAAGTATGGACAGCGTCTCCTGCGTGAGCAGGGGGTTGGACTAGATGACCTCCAAGGTCCTTTCCAACTCTGTTACTGTTTAGCAATGGGATCTGAACAGTCTTGGATCCTTTTTTTCTATCTAAATAGACAAACAATTGCCATTGTTTTGTTAAATCTTCATTTTCCCAATTTCTTTGCTTTGGGTGGACCGTAAATCCAACCCATCATAGGTTGAATCTCTTAACAAGCTGTAGTGAGTACATAGAGGCTGCACTTTCCCTTCAGGGTTCCCACTGTTCTAGGATGGGCACCTTTAAGATTAAAAACAAAATATGCCTTTCTTCCAATTCAGTTCCTTAGGATTACATACTTAAATGGCAACTCATCTGCTGTAAAAAGGTAAAGGTTCCCCTCGCACATATGTACTAGTTGTTCCCAACTCTAGGGGGCAGTGCTCATCTCCGTTTCAAAGCCGAAGAGCCAGCGCTGTCCGAAGACGTCTCCATGGTCAATGTGGCCAGCATGACTAAACACCAAAGGCTCACAGAACGCTGTTACCTTCCCACCAAAGATGGTCCCTATTTTTCTACTTGCATTTTTTACGTGCTTTCGAACTGCTAGGTTGGCAGAAGCTGGGACAAGTAACAGGAGCTCACCCCATGACAGGGCACTAGGGATTTGAACTGCTGAACCGCCGACCTTTCGATCAACAAGCTCAGTGTCTTAGCCACTGAGCCACCACGTCCGCATCTGCTGTAAGTACACATTTTTACAGATTGGTAACTGATGTAATTCTATCAGAAGGCATACCGATAAGGTTCAAGTTGCATATTTTGGAAAAAGATATCCCATGGGACTGTTGTATCTGAGTGAAATCAGCCATGATTTCACCCATATCTGAGTGAAATCATGCAGTTGCTCTACTTCTTACTTTTTTTCCCTTATTGTTTTGGGTGACTTTATTCCATTCCTAAGAGTATGGTCTCGATTCCCATGCAAAAGAAAGTTCAGGGCTTACATTTGACTTTCTGGGATGACCCCTAACTTCTTGGTGTCATTACATGATATTAATGATCAGCCAGGTATCCAGAAGTGAATTATGCGTCCCATTTCAATGCAGTTCCCGGACAATTTATGATGAGAAGCAATGAGCAAAGAAGAACGGTACATAAATAAAATACCAGCATTAATAATATTGGGGGAAAGGACTTGACCTGCTTCACGGGGGCCTTTGTTTTGGCCTGGGGTTAAATGACTGCTGTGTCAAGTTGGAGCCGACTTAGCATTTGGCAGCAGTTGAAAGCCTGGATAGAGGGAAACGAAAGCTGTACAAGCTTTACATATCAACATTGGTGTGTGTTGGAGCCACAGAACAGACAAGTCCAAAGTAAGCTATCAAAGAGCACTCATGAGTGTTTGCTACAGCTTAGTCTGCTCTGTGGTCTTGGGACCTTTCCAAAGTTGGTGGTTTGCTGGCTTGTGTCTGTCTCTGTGTGGCTGTCACTAAGCTCTCCTTCTTGTCTGTAGAGACATCAAAGGCCATTTGACAAGCCTGGCTGTTCTTGACATGACTCATTTTTCTCTACATTCAACTAATCAAGCAACCTGGGAAAGAAATTTTGCCTTTATTTTAGTGGCAAAGATTTACATGTTTGGCTCGCATTTCACTTCAGCCACATCAGATTCGATATCTTTCTGCCCAATATATACATGAAGGCAGTATGCACCACTTCCCCGCGTGCATGGTGGCCTCCCCACACATCCTAGCATGGACAGAACATCTGAATCTTGCCTACAGACATTTTGTTTCATGGGCAAAACCAGAATGAGGAAAGGAGGTACCTAAAAGGTTGACATGTTATCTCATCTTCCTTTTTCAGTGAACTGAAACAAGTTTATTCTTTACAAAGAATTTTTCACCACTGCCATGCTCAGCTCAGCAATTGTACACAAAGGATGTATTTATTGTGAGAAAATTGTACAGACGAAAAATGTATTTTTATGCATCAGATTTCGAGGCCACCCATCTCACTTGCAGAGAGACTCTGAATGTCAGACAAGCTTGTGTCTAGAAGTACATATACTATGTGTTAAGCAAAATGATATGAACATTTTAAATGTGATTGTTAGAAATGTAAAGAACAGACCAGTACAGAAACTGAAATAAACTGATGATACCTAATTCAGGAGTCCCCAACCCCCAGGCTGCGTGAGCGATGAACGAGTGTGCATATAGCTCCACTTGTGCAAGTGGCAGGCACTTGCACTCATGTGCAAAGCTCCATTTGTGTGATTGGCATGTGTGTGTATCTGTTGCTCAAGCAAACGGAGCTGTGTGTTTATTTATTTATTGGTTCGATTTATATGCTGCCCTTCTCCGGAGACTCAAGGCAGCTTACAATGCGTTAAGCAATAGCCTTCATACTTTTTGTATATACCTGCTTAGTAGGGCTTTCGCCCCCCCCCCCAGCAGTGTTCTTTTTTATACGAAATCAGCTTATTGCCCCCACAAACTGGGTCCTCATTTTACCTACCTCAAAAGGATGGAAGGCTGAGTCAACCTTGAGCCTGGTGAGATTCGAACTTGCAGCTGGTGTTACTTAACAGCACTTTAGTCTGCTGCGCCACCAAGGCTCTTGTGCTTCCCTGCTGCTCACAGGGAACTATCCCCTCTCCCTCCCCGCCCCCCTGCCCCCCGGCCAGGCCACCAAGCCAGAAAGGTTGGTTATCACTGATAACCAACCTTCACCCATGTCTTCTTGTCAATATTCCTCACGTGTAGGAAGATATTTTGCACCAAATTAGGCCTATGAAGTGCTTTGAAGTGAATGGGAACACAAAGTTAGCAGCTCTCTGCATCACTTTAACATAATCTCATCGATTCCCTGGATCACGTGGAAGCTGCACAGAACAGCTATGAAATCCTGGGAAAAGATGTGGTTGCTTTGAGCTAAGTCTGTGTCTCATTCGCTTCAAAGCAGCATTTTTGGAAGTGAACCTAAAGCATTGCAGAGCTGTTTTGAGTACGGCATAATGGAAAAGTCTTCTGTAAGTTGCTAGTTAAGGTTATTATAATCAGAAATCTTTGGATACAGGTTAGAAGAATGCGCAATACCAATATATGTCAAGGTTTTGATTTTCTTTTGTTTACTTCTGCAGTTGCATCAGCAGAAATGACAGCTTGGATATTCTTGGTGCTGTATTTGAAATATTACTAAAAAGAAATTGGACTGCATAAATTAGTCAATGTCCATGTGCACACAATGTATGTTTTATTACAAATGGAATGAACCCATGTCTCACTGATCCACTTTCAGACTTACCTTTTGGTCTTAGTACAGGTATCTGAATTGCATGTGCCATGGACTCTTGATTCAGACCCTATCTTACTCTATATAACGTATCAATCCACACTCTGTCAGGAATGATAGCCATGAAAAGGAAAGGAAAGGAAAGGAGAGGAAAGGAAAGGAAAGGAAAGGAAAGGAAAGGAAAGGAAAGGAAAGGAAAGGAAAGGAAAGGAAAGGAAAAGGAAAGAAGAGAAGAGAGAAGAGAAGAGAAGAGAAGAGAAGAGAAGAGAAGAGAAGAGAAGAGAAAGAAAGAAAGAAAGAAAGAAAGAAAGAAAGAAAGAAAGAAAGAAAGAAAGAAAGAAAGAAAGAAAGAAAGAAAGAAAGAAAGGGAGACTCTTGGAGAACTTATTTTTGCTAGTTTAAGCTACCAAATGTGTACAAACTGACTGAACTGACACACTGTGCCAGATTTAATATTGTTAAAAACTGATGAATGCACTGTAATATTCTAGTCATGCCCTCTTGTGTTACAGAAAGATAATACAAGCACATTTAAGCAGTGCAAGGCAAATTAATCTGGAAATTAAAAAACACTTTTTGTAAGCCAATAAGCCATCTCAGGCACAGAGTCAATGTTTGAAAGCTATAATTGTTTTCTGAATCGAAGGGTATGGGAGAAAATGCTTCACTACTATCTCTTTATTTTGTGCAAATCACTCAAAGAATATTCTGTTTCTTGAAACCAGATTCCTAAATAGATAGAAACTACAGGTTTAGTAATCAAAGTTATAATGACTCATTCTAACTATTCTAGAGGATTTCTATAAAAAGTAATTCTGACAAATAATATATGTCAACAAAAACATCCCAACTAGTCTTTGAACAGGACTGCCATGAATTCTACTCACAACTACAGAAGTGTGAGGATATTCACTTCAAAGGTTTGGATGCTAAAACATGCTACTATATACAGTGCCATGCACAAACATAAACACATTATTTAACATATATTATATGTATATTGTAAGGTATATAATGCTATAGTATAATCTCTGTGCTTTCAAGTCAGCTTTTGATTTCAACTGCTTGGACTAGTCCCTGCAGTTTTCTTGGCAAAGGATTTAGGAAGTTCACCATTGTTTCCTTCTTAGGGCTGAGAGCAAGTGTTATCAAGCTGGCTTTATGCCTAAAGTAGAATTAGAAATCACAATCTCTTAGTTTCTAGCTTGACAGTTTAACCACTACACCAAACTGGCTTATTATAATAAGGTTGACTCAGCCTTCCCGAGGTAGGTAAAATGAGGACCTGGTTTGTGGGGGCAATAAGTTGACTTTATATAGAATAGAACACTGCTTAGGGGGGGCCAAAAAGCCCTACTAAGCAGGTATATACAAAAATATGAAGGCTATTGCTTAAAGCATTGTAAGCCGCCCTGAGTCTCCGGAGAAGGGCGGCATATAAATCAATCAATCAATCAATCAATCAATCAATCAATCAAACAAACAAACAAACAAACAAACAAACAAACAAACAAACAAATAATATGCTACTAAAGTTATTTATGCCAATGCAAATTCTTTGGGCAGTAAGAACAAACACAGTTTCTTTGATACACGGATGTGTCAGGCTCATGCACATTCATATTTAATTACACATACACCTTGCTGACCTGATCTTAATAAGCTGAATAGGGTGGGGTCTGGTTAATACTTAAATGTGAGACCACCAAGCCTATGTAGATTGTATGTAAGGATGCATGCATGTCTCTCTTTCTGTGTGCTCTCAGGACCATAGGTAGGTGCCTATAATTAATCATGCCAGGTATTTAGAAGTCATTCATCCAATTAAAGATATAAAGAGAAGGAAAATAAGCAAGACATCTCCCAGATTTTATAGTCCAATAACTTTGGTCATTTTAAAAAATCTGCTCTTCTCTAAATATACTATCTAAAATATAAATATACAGTTGATCTAATATAGATCAACTGACGATGCTATGTCTTTTGTTGTCCATACTGAACTGAATCATTTGGAACAACAGGGGACATATGTGAGGCTGTTATTTGTGGATTATAGCTCTGCCTTTAACACAATTTTACCCAACAGGTTGTTTTTTAAAATGTCCAATTTGGGTATAAATCAGAGGATTTGTTTGTGGATAACGGATTTTCTGACAGATAGGCCACAGTCAGTAAGGATAGGATCTCACCATTCTTCTACTCTGATACTAAGCACAGGAGCCCCCCAAGGTTGTGTGCTAAGCCCTTTCCTTTATTCCTAAACATAATATGGCTCCCAGTTTATGTTTTTCACTATTATGGCCCTGCTGGATATATTAACAGAAGAGGAAGATGGGGAGAAAGTGGAGCCAGGGGCATCTAAGAAAAATAGTCCTGGAGTGGGTGAATCCAATAATGTTGGAGCCAAGGATTCCACTTTTGCTGAGGTAGATCCAGCAAGCCCACAGAAGTCCTTGTCCCCTGACAGTGTCTCAGATTCTGAAGTTCAGCTACCCATCCTAACAGAGGCATATTATAGATGACCCTCACTCTGTAAAGGACCTTGGAGTACTCATATCTAATGATCTAAGTGCCAAAGGCCACTGTAACAACACCGCCAAAAAGGCATTAAGACTTGTCAACCTAATCTTGCATAGCTTCTTCTCCGGTAATATCACACCACTAACCAGAGCATACAAAACATTTGCTAGACCAATTCTCGAATACAGTTCATCTGTCTGGAACCTGCACTGCATATCAGACATTAATACAACTGAACATGTCCAGAAATATTTCACAAGATGAGTCCTCCACTCCTCTGCTTGCAACAAAATACCTTATGCCACCAGACTTGAAATTCTGGGCTTAGAAAACTTAGAACTATGCCGCCTTCAGTATGACCTAAGCGTGGCTCATAAAATTATCTGCTACAATGTCCTACCTGTCAATGACTACTTCAGCTTCAACCACAACAATGCACGAGCACACAATAGTTATAAACTTAAAGCAGGGGTGAAATGCTCCCGGTTCGGACTGGATCGCCCGATCCGGTAGTGATGGAGGTGGGTGGTTTGGAGAACCGGTAGCAAAAATCCCTGCCCCCCCCCATGCCCAGTTGAGCCGCACAATCATCAGAGGCTTTTTTTTTTTTTTACTTTTAAAAGCATTTTTTCTACAACCTCTTCAGCCGAAAAAATGCTTTTAAAAGTAAAAAATAAAGCCTCTGATGATCGCGCGGCTCAGCTGGGATTGTCAAAGGCTTTTTTTTAAAAAAACTCTTTTTTTCTTTTAAATGCCTCTGACGATCCCAGCTGAGTTTTTTAAAAAGCCTCTGCTGATCAGGCAACTCAGCTGGGATCGTCAGAGCCTTTTGAAAGCATTTTTTCGCTGAAGAGGTTGTAGAAAAAATGGTTTTAAAAGTAAAAAAAAAATTGGCCACGCCCACCCAGTCACATTACTCCCACCACCACCAAGCCACACCCACAGAACCAGTAGTAAGAAATTTTAGATTTCACCACTGACTTAAAGTGAACCGCTCCAAATTCGATTGCAGAAAATATGACTTCAGCAACAGAGTGGTCAATGCCTGGAATGCACTACCTGACTCTGGTTTCATCCCAAAACCCCCAAAATTTTAACCTATGACTGTCTACTGTTGACCTTACCCCGTTCCTAAGAGGTCTGTAAGCGGCGTGCATAAGAGTACCAGTGTGCCTACCATCCCTGTCCTAATGTTTCCTTTATTTGTATCTAGTCTATGTATTCAATTTATGCTTATACTTATATATATTACCTAATATGTTCTTGACAAATAAAATAAATAAAAAAAAATATTTTGAAGATCCAACAGCAGTGGGTTGAGTTCTGTGGGTCAGACAGGTTGTTCAAAAACAAGCCGGCAGAAGAGACTCCCATGAGAATCATCTAGGAATATGAGTGGATGCTCATCATGGTTGGCTTATTGGGCTTAATTCTTGAAAGTGTTGAGATCACCTTTCAAGTTTCATCTCTGTCATGTTTATCTTGCTGAGCCTTGCTTAGAATTCTGGCTTCCATTTTAGCTTGTCTCCTGTATCTCTTCTTGGAGTTCTTGCTCAAGTCCTGGAATTCCTGGTCTTGGCTCAGGCCAAGTCTGTTGACTAGATTGATGATGGCTATCCTAAGATACTGGTGAAAGGACATTTTCCTTCCCAAGGATTGTTCTACCTGAACTCTTATATTGTTGGACATCCAACTTACTATCTTGTTGGCTGGCAGCCAGCAAGACCTACTCATGAAGTAGGAGAAGGGTATCATACATACAGTTGGCCGCTTGATGCTATATAGCTCTTGTTCTTGTTAAAATATAATTTCTAAAAATACATAATTACATAACAATAACTTCTTGATCCTCCCCTACATCTCATAAAATTGATCATACTTCTTCATACTATGTGTATCAGATCGTTATGTGTTCTTTGCATACATTTTTATTGCTACTATCCATGTATTTCATGCCATAGGCTAAATAGTTATACTTACTTGTTCTTACTTATGCCATGAGTCTAAATGAGTGTTTCTCAATCTCAGCGATTTTAAGATGATGGACTTATGTTGCCTGAGGAATGCTGGGAGTTAAAGTCAACACATCTTAAAGTTGTTGAGATTGAGAAACACTGCTCTAGCTGAAAGGGTACTTCATTTGGAGGAGAACTTCAAGCTATACTCAGACTATGGAAAAGCTAAATAACCCAAGTTAATGGCAACATAGATATTTCTAGTAAGATCAGTCAATGGTATGGATCCATGTCAGACAATCATACAACACTGTACTATTAATCCACCTTTTGTAACTCCTAATAAAATTGTAGCTACAGAAACAGAAATTTACCAGTGTAGTTAGAAGAGATGTGGGAAATTATGCCAACTTTATTACCTGAGGACTATAACTTCCAGAATTCTGGGACTTGGAAGTCGATAGGTTGTAAAGTTCCCAGAGTTGTTCACCCGCGAGTTAGGCAATAATTGAATTCTTTGGGGAAAATAGCAAAATGCAGTAAAAAACTACTATAAGGGAACAAAGTAATTTCACTCCCCAGTATTATGGAAAACAAAGCTAAAGGGAAAAAATACCTTGAAGAATAATTGAAAGGAAGGCCGGTTATTATTAAAGAAAGATTTGAAACATGGACTATACTTGCTTGGGGATTAAAGATAATTCTTTGCACAGCCAATTTATAAAGAAAGATCATGCAGTCTGCACAATCTGTTGGTTGCTCAAAAGTTTCAGGAAATGAAGATGCCAAAGAATAGCATGGAGAAAAAAAACTCCGAGGAGGGAGTCTGAGCAGCTATTATAAAAAGTTTACTGTGTGCTTTCTGATAAATGAATTATTTCTAACCGGTATCACCACCCACTTCATCAGAAAAAGTTTTGTGTGTTTTAGAGCAAGGGTGCCCAACCCCCGGCACATGAAACTATGCCCCCTCCAGTCCGTGGAAAAACCTCTCTCCACAGAACCAGTCCCTGGTGCCCAAAAGGTTTGGGGCTACTGTTTTAGAGGAACAAAATTACAATTATTATAGACTAGTTTTTTTCTTTTTATTATATACTACAGTAAAGTTACAAGAACAGCAATAAAGTGAATTTTCCTAATTGATTTCAAGCAAAAAGAGAACCTAATTAGTGGATCAGAACTGCAGATGTGCTCAGAAGATCCCAGATTTGTATATTTTGTAGGTTGAACAAAGACATGTCTTTGCATTTGTAGAAATTCACATATTTTATTTGAACTATCCCTGAAATACACTAATACATTCAGCAGACTCACAGATATCTGCTTAGTTTCATTTTATAATTCTGACATCTTCCTATTTTCATTATTTTTAAGCATGTACCTTGTTTCCTCTCTTCTTTCCCAGACAGTATCTGCTTTCTCCCACAAAATGGAGTTTCCAGAACTTATATCACCTTCTTTTTTTCTCTAGCATTGCATTTCCTATTTGGAGCCATTCTATTTCTGATGAGGTGAGCAAAGCACAGGTATGTTTGACCACAAGTCAGCATTAGGCAGATGTTTGCCTTATGGAAAGAATGGACTTCCCCAAAACTGGTGGGATCTGGGGTTTCTATGATTAAATGCTATGTTTCATATGGACACTACCTGATCCAGCAATAACTGTTGCATTTGAATAATGATCAAAGAGGTTGGCAGGCAAATATTCCCTTGGGCTGCAAAGACCTTATTTTTTCTATTGTTGTTCTTCCGCAGTAGCACACATTTGTGTAGTTTTGGCTACCTTTTATTACGTAAATAGATTAATGGTGTGGGGTTTTTTTTTATTAGAAAATATTTCCTTTCATAAAAAAGAAAACATTGGACATAAAAGATGGAGATGTCCTAAATATTATTCAGTTGAGACAGCTGGATTTTCTATCTTCTATAGACTATGAGGCATTTTAAAAGAGAAATCCCATACATCAGTTAAGCTGTATATAAAGTAGAATCTCAGGATTGAAATTAGAAATACAGGTTGTAAATCTTGGATCAAAAGAAAGTTGCATGATAAGAGAGTTTTCATTAAGATTTTGCATCAGTTGAACCTGATTCTCATTTCCTTTCCAAAGCTTTAAAGATTATGAGGACACTGTCTAGCCAGAAATAAAACAATGTTATGAGTTTGATAGAAAAGAATTAAATATTAAATAATGGCACCTGGAAATACTATTAAACTTTCTACTGAATCTCATGGTTCTCCACAAGAACTCATCTTCATATTGCCTATGGTTTGGTATTCCTCCTTTTGCCCTGTTCATCTCCTCATATCTCTTGTGGGAAATCAAGGCAAAATCTGGACATGTTGCACATTTTCCATTCTCACTTATTACAAAAAATAATAGCACTTCTTATACAGCAGATATATCACAGCCTTTTTGTAATGCGGCAGCATGTAAAGAAAGAGATTGGCAGTGATTTTTTTCATGCATGAATGTGAAAGTTGGCTTCATTTATAATCATGCAGATAAAATAAAAGAATTGTTGCAAAAACTAATTTGAGCAATTGGTGCAGCTAAGATACTTTTTAACTGGGCGTCACAGAATCTTTCTCTGTGCAAGAGATTTTTGTAGCAGCAAAGGCTAAGAGGCTGATGCTGTTCATCTATGTACTAAAATTCTTGTTGTCATGCCTTTTAACTGAGCAAAATGCTGCATCGAAGAGCAACAATTTTTGAACCAAGGTGTTTCAGATGGGCTAATTTACAGAATGTGTCCATAGTCTGAAACCCGTGACTCCTGAGGGGATGAAATTTGGACAAGTTATGGCTGCTTTAGTGTTACTGGCTGTTGCTGCTGCTGTCATGTGACCATTTTCAACATTTGTGACAGTTTCCCAGGCAGTCTGGCAACCACTTACTCCCCCACTCAGCAGCAGCTACTTACTTGACAGCTGGAAAGCAAAGAAAGGGAATTGAGGGAGATTCACAAGGAAATTCAAGGCGGAAGCTGGCAGAAAGTTGGAGGTTGCTCCTACAGCCAATTCTTTTTTGTCCTGTTTTTCTGTTTAGCTAAGGAAAAATCTCTATAACAATGGCTAAACAGGGAACAAGTTGTCTAGTATTGTTTTAAATGTGGAATCATGAAAATGAAATACCATTAACACCAGCTTTTGAATAAAATGAAATGAAATGAAATGAAATGAATGAATGAATGAATGAATGAATGAATGATTTCTTCCTCTGATTGAATGCAGGTAGTCCTTGACTTATGACCACAATTGAGCCCAAAATTTCTGTTGTTATGCAGGACAGTTAGTTTTGCCCATTTTACAATCTTTCTTGCCACAGTTGTTAAGTGAATCATTTCAGTTTTTAAGTCAGTAACATGATTGTAAAGTGAATCTGGCTTCCCCATTAACTTTCCTTGACAGAAGGTCGCAAAATTGATCACACGGCCCTGGGACATTGCAACGGTCATAAATAATGCCAAGCAACCAAATTTTGATCACCTGACCTTGAGGATGCGGCAATGCTCATAAGAGTGAAAAATGGTTATAAGTCACTTTTTTCAATGCCATTTTAACTTTGAACGGTTACTAAACGGAAGGTTGTACGTGGAGGACCAGCTGTAATATAGGGCCTACACTGCCAAACTGACCATCTCAGACTGTCTTTCAAAATGCAAATATCTTTGAGAGAAGATCATATCCATTGAAAGAAAGAAATAAAAGGAAAATTCTAACACAATCAAGCACATACCATCTATACAATTTAAACTTCTTTCAGCCTTATCATTCTATGGTTCTTGGTCATCCATTTCTCCATTATTCAGAATAAAAACTCAAATTTGCTGAAATGGCATTTATATAATTTTAAAAGGCATCATTTGTTTGTTTCTTTTTTAAATTCATGTGGGAAGTCTGGTTTGGACTGTGGTTGTGATGCATGTATGTATAAATTGTGGTGGTATGGTAGCTTTTTGATCAATGTGGTAGTCTTCTAAATGTGTGTGTGTGTGTGTGTGTGTGTGTGTGTGCGTGCACGTGGGGAGACTTCGCTATCTGAGTGATGGGCATCTCTCATCTAATGTGGTCCATAGAGATTCATAGTCAAATATATATTTGTATATGTATAGTACCTCAGAAGTACTAAAGGAGAATAAAAATTGGGGCTAATGATGAAATCTATGATACCTAAATCCAGTGGTGAAATGTAAAATTTGTTACTACTGGTTCTGTGGGTGTGGCTTGGGGGATAGTAATGTGACTGGGTGGGCATGGCCAACTGTTTTTTTTTCTTTTTTAAAGCATTTTTTACAACCTATTCGGGTGAATAGGTTGTAAAAAAAATGCTTTTAAAAGGTTAAAAAAAAGGCTCTGACAATCACAGCTGTGGTGCGCGATTGTCAGAGCTTTTTTAAAAACCTTTTAAAAGCAGGAAGTAACGACACGTGGGCGGGTGGGCGGAGCCTCATGCTATCATCGCTACCGGTTCTCCGAATCACCTATCAGAATCGCTACCGGATCGCTTGATCCGGTCCGAACTGGGAGCACTTCACGCCTGCCTAAATCTCATACCTACATGCTGAAATATTCCCTTCAGTTCTCTGCTTTTTAAAATGGTGAACTTAGAAAAAATCAAGTTATTGCTTTAGGGAGAGAAATTCTACCAATTAGGGAGGAGATTGGAAACATATGGGAATATAGGAAAAATGAGGACAAGAGCATATTTTTCTTTTTCCAGAATAGGTTTACTGCCAAGATACTCCTATAAGTGGCCCCTTTGCCCTTCCAACCCCATCCTTGGAATGACAATGTTTTATGACACAGCATTAATATAAGGGGCCACTGAGGGAGGAAAGAGCAGCCACCAGCCCTATTTCCCAGTTCACAGTTTTGCAAAAAAAGAAGAAGAAGAAGATTCAGAACAGACCTGCTGGCATGATGCTATCAGCTCATCATAGATAGATGGTACGGTTAATGAGCACTGAACTGTCTCTCAGAAGAAACACATGTTCATATGTAATAACTCACGAAAGTTATGGCAACGTCATCTTTGTGAAATAAATCAAGCATTAGCAAGCCAACATTTTGCAACAACGAGTAGTTAAGAGATTCACTAAACACAGTGCCTTTCCTTCCATCTAGAATAATCATCATATAAAAAGTGCACCTAGTCCCAAATCAATGAGACGTCAATACTGAATTATATTATCCTTCAAACAGGGGGATAATTTTGATATAGCTCTGAGTACCCTTTATACCAATAGTGACCTGATGATCATTTCTAAAAAGAGGGCAACATTTGTTTGTATAATTGTTTGTGTTTCTTACATCTATTATACAGATCAGGCCTCTACAAACATAACTGCCTGTTAGCAGCTTCTAACAAACAGAGACGTCATCCCTACATAGAAGTAAATAAAACAAGGAGAAACAAAGCCTGAAAACAGTTTTCCCCACCTATATTGATTTATTCACATTGAAAATAGGCAAAAAGGTTGTTTATAATTAAAAAATAAAGTTGGAAGGAGAGTCATGAATTTAACAACAACAAAAAAAAAACAGTTTATAAAAACAATGCATACATTCTATCTTGATGAAGTCAAGGACAATGGAAGTCACAAGCTTCGGCATAGTAGATAATTACTGGCAGTAGATTGCTTTCAGGAAAATAGAAAGGTCCCCCTAAATTATACATAGTACAACCAGGTGAAGTCTGATGCACCACACTCGGGTGGAAAGACTTTTAGGTTGGACATTCACTATTTGTGGTCCTTTGCCAGCTGTATTCTTAGTGACAAAATGTTCCAATGAGATATAAAATATTAGAGATACTTATGCAAGTACTGTTTTCCAACAGTAGTAATTCAATGGTTTTGCAGATGTTCTGAAAAGATGGTCCGAGAGGCTTCCGCCATGTGGCTACACCACAAATTCTTCTGGGAACTGATCTTCTCCCAAGAGATCTAAAGACAAGCAGTTCATGGACCTCTTTCCATAGAGGGCTGACTTAGTTTTACAATCGGCTGTTGAATACACACATCCATAGCTGGCTAGCTTATCCTCTAAGGCACAACCAAACGTATAACTGTGAGAGGTATCCGAAGACAACGTGGTACTCAGTGGTGGATGTAGACATTTGCGGAGACGGACGTCATCTAGACTTTGGCTGTGCTGCTCTGGGGACTTTGCTGCTTTGGGTAGGGCAATCTGCCAATTAAAGAAGAGCACATCTTTTTAAACATTCCACATTCAGCGAACAGGACATCAAAAATAAGTTTGTTTATGCAAGTTGCCCTGATTATCCCTCTCATCCAATATTACTAGCATTTCTTTTGTGAAACTTGTCTCAGTGAAAAAGCTATGAACCAATTATAAGCAATTATGAAGTTACTCAGTGCTCAATGGCTACATTCTAAGCTCCATACCTATCATTCCCACTGATATATACACTAAACTAAGTGTTAAATAATCTGAATTGAAAGAATTAAGAAACAGATTTAGCAAATCACATATATGCGACTTGCTACGAGCACTTTGTTTTATCACTGATTTGATGTTTTCATCAATATACTGTTAATATTATAATTATGTGTGTATTATGTGATCTGACTTGAACAGTAAATACTGAGATTTAGATGTTCTGCTAAAATGTTCTACTATTTGGATTTAGATCCAAATAGTAAAGTTGGGTAGGGTAGACAGTTTATGGAAGGGGTCAAATAAATATCAACTGCATAAAAAAGGTATGGGAGACAGAATTCCAAAATATATGAACTTTCATTTCTGCAGGTTATTTATGAAACTGTAGCAAATAGAACTTCTGTGCACAGGAGACACCAACACGGTTAGGGAAGAAGCTATTCTAATGTTTGCTTTTCTCTCCATTCCTTTTGGATTGTATCCACTAAACTATAAGTCTGGAGTTGTGATAATATTGCATTTCAATCTGTATACAAGGTTTTCACAATGTTATAAATATAATGAAGATGACAATGACAAAAATAAAAAAAGAAATAGGTCAGATGAAATATAATTTTGTATTCTGTTCTGACCACCAAGAACCACCACATGAAGATATGTAGATATCTTGAACAATGGGCTATGACTGAGAAGACCTCAGTGCAAATCCTTTGTTATCCATGAACTTCATAGGATGTTATTTTTGTCAGTGTAGCTTATCTTTACTGAATTGCTGTAGGACTAAATAGGTTGTCCTTCCTTCCATTGCAAGGCAATGGCTGAAGATATTAACACTGAGAAGCCTTCAATCAAGAGGACTCCAAGCCCTTAATGGTAACTAAGTTATACTTTATGTTCATATATATCTGGACACGCTCCACGAAATCTGAGCACTGCTATAATTCAACTGAAGAGATATGCAGCATTTTATTATATTTACAGAAATGTGCTACAAGACCACAATACGGTGGTGAAATCCTCTGCTGGTTGCCACTGGTTCGTTGCCCATGCATTCACGGTGCGCGCCATATGCACGCAGTGCATATGCATGTGCAGTGTGCACCAAACGCATGCTGTGCACGCATGCACAGTGCACACCAAACGCGTGCTTCATACAGAAAAAGGAGCCATTTGAAGGTAAGTAGAACAGTGAGGGGAGGAGAACAGCTGTGCCGTGCAATTTAGATTAGCTAGAAAGCAGGATTTCCTGCTTTCTAGTGAATATAAATCGTGTGGCACAGCTGATCGTCGGAAATAGCTTTTTTTTTTACTATTTTTTTTTACTACCGGTTCACCTGAACCAGTAGTACTTTTTTATTACTATTGGTTCACCCAAACTGGTGCAAACCGGTAGCATTTCACCCCTGCCACAATCTTAACTGCATGTTTAACTCTCATTCTATAGTAAAAAGGGATACATAAGATCACCCCTGGTTAGGCTGTGTCTACGCAGCTAAACAAATTCAGTGTTACACAGTCATCATTCGATATGTGTCACACTTGAAGTGTTTCACAATTTAAAATGAGTGAACTAAACTACCTAGGATTATTAATTCTTGGAAAATTAATCACTTTTTGCCTTTGCTAAGATGAACTTGACTTCACTTTCATATCTTTGTTGCTCATGTATGCTAGGAAATGAAATGTGGGAAGCATTCTTCACTGAGCACTTTGAGCTCCCCCAATAAACTGAGGATAAATAGCAAATCCCACAAATATATTCAGTTTTTTCAACCACACTTGGAACATACAGTAGCAACATTAACATTAAAGTGCGAAGATGAAAGTATATTTTCATCTCTATTCAGGCCAGGTTATTATTGCTTAAGCATTTCACAGGACTCTACTTTGGAAACTAACTCCAAAAACTAAGACTTTCTACAAATTCTTTGTTTGGGATCATTACCAGTTTCTAGAACACGTTACACTAGGTTTTTAGGTGTAGAAAATAGATGTTTTCACAAATCCAGATTTCCTCCCAAATAAGACTAGTTGATTTATTTTGTCAGATGGTGACATTTTAAACGTCTACATTTTATGAGCAACTCTTCTGTAGCTAGGGAATTTTAAAAGTATGATTTCTGGGGGCCAGCCAGGAACAACAGGATGAAATGATGATGCATAAATGGGCAAATGTATGAATTTGGGCAAAAATATTGGGGGTGATATTTGATTCCCCCCCCTCCAAGTAGTTGTTGTGAAGCATGCTGTTTTAATTTAGATGTGCACTAAAAAAAAAAAAAGGAAAAAAAAAAGGAATTCATTTCTCAGCACTCTACCATCAACCGTTGTGGCACAATTTTGTGATGGTGGCATTCTGGTGGACTCACAGAGGAATCAAAGTGCCTGGATAGAGCAGAAGAGAAATGAAATTAGATTTATTTTCACTCTTTAATGAACCATGATCTTACCTGATTAAGCGAGTCCGCACTCTGGCCTTTGGCCTTTAATACGGCGACATGTACCACAGATAGGGGGTTCTTACTAATATCTGTGAGGGGCAGAGAGGAAACCAGGATAGTCGGTGACCGTCGAAAATGAAGACGGGTTCTGTAGCTTCCAGAGACAGAGTTGGAGCCAGCTCTCAACATACAAGTTAATACAATTGTAATCAAAAGAAAAGACTCAGTTCAATGCATGATAAACTCTGGGCTGCCAGGATGAGATCCTAAAATTGTTCAAGCAAGTCAGCCAGAATGGCAAGATTTATTTCCTGCAGAGGAACACCATAGCAGTAGAGATTGTAGATGTCCCATTAAGTGTAAACCTGATTCAAAGCTCGAGTATGTCTATCTATGGGTCAACTATGCTTGGTTTTAGTTGGATCAGGATGCATTGATTTTATAGGTAGGCCTACATACAGATTAGAGTTTGTATCTATTTTTTAAAAACTTCAGTCCAAAAGACAAACTTTCCAGTAATATGAATCCCCTTGTTTTAGATTACTTCCTGAAGATAAGGGATGATAAAATAACATTAAATTTTTCACTCAAACCTTCCCCCACCACAATATAATTTGCACCTACTGGCCAGTCATAATGGTATGCTGCCCATCAGTTCACACATCCAGTCTTACAGCTATCTGATACACTATGGTACACTAATACTCACAGGTAAATGCATGTAAGTATTTAATAACAATTTGTAAAGCAAGTTATAGAGGAAAGCAAAACATATTATATATTCAAATTGAAGTTTCTAAGATTCATAAAAAGTGCTGAATGTGCTAATGCTTCATTTAGCAATTTAGGAGCCCCACTATTTAGAGAAACTGATGGAACTTATCATTATGCCTTATGAAATCCAGACCACACAAAATGTTGGCCTTGCACCTTTCTTAATCAACAATGGACAAATAAACCTACCTATATATGTCTTCCTTCACCCTTTACATACAAACCCTTCCAGTTCAGTGAAAAAGTAGAATTGAAATGTCTTACATAAAATTGATTTCATCTGAATAATAGGTAATCCTTCTTGTTTTATTTAGAGTTAAGGAATATCAATATTTTACTAACAGGAGGCAAACACTGAAACATGAAGAAGAATCATGCAAATGCCATCCTACCTTGGCACCAAATATCTTTTGCCTGACAATCAATAGATTCCTCACGGATCATTTCTTCAAAGTGAGAGTCATCCGCAGGTAAAGTGTCTGGCTCATCCACAGCCAATTCCACCTCTGGACACAATATAAGCACAGTTAGCAAGAATGCTGCCTTTTTCTAAACCCACCTGCCAACCATTTTTCTGCTGTTTCCAGCTTGCCTTGGAGACAAAATGGCTACTAGTGATTCTGTCCTTTCACAACTTACCATCATCGTGCAAGTCATTTTCAGCTTTCTCTTTGCTGTTGCTATCAATTCCAGAGCTACTATAACTGATGTTGGAACTGCAGGACTGATCCTTCTGATGGATTGGATCCATCCCAAAGGGTTCGTCCACAGACATCTCCATGGAGATGTGTTGTCTCGAGTCAGCCTCAATGCCAGAGGTGTGTGAACTGCCATGGCTGTCAGTAGACTGTCGAGATAGGCGGTTGTTACTCTCACTTCCTCTGCTGCTCCCACTGTCGTGCGAATGCTTATCTGATGGATCAAAATCTATCTCCAAAGTATCACTGATGTAGGATTCTCGATACCTCTTTTTCTCTGGAAGAGTGGAGGGGGAGATAAAGAAAAGCGTGAAAAAGAAATAAATAAACTGAATTTTACATAACAATTAAAGTTACATTAATACCAAAAAAATTACAGCCACATGATACCAAAAATGTTACAGGAAAAGGAGAAATGAAACCTAGCAAACAAGAATTAATTTATTTTAAAAAATGCAATATCCCATATAATTATCATATATAGTATTTGTCGCAGTGGCACAGTGGTTAGAGTGCAGTATTGCAGGCTACTTCTGCTGACTGCCGCTGACTACAATTTGGCAGTTTGAATCTCACCAGGCTCAAGGTTGACTCAGCCTTCCATCCTTTCGAGGTAGGTAAAATGAGGACCCAGATTGTTGGGGGCAATATGCTGACTCTGTAAACTGCCTAGAGAGGGCTGTAAAACACTGTAAAGCGGTATATAAGTCTAAGTGTTCCACATAGCAGTTTTCCTTGCTCTTCATTCAACCATATTTCTTTTGCATAGGAATTATTCCATGTGTTGAAATTAATAAAAAAAATGGATATTCTTACAGAGGAAAAATAAATTGGAAACAGTATGAATGCATCCCTACCAACATGCAACATTTATTCTGAATGTAAGATGTGATTTTTTTTTTTTTGTGATAGTGTTATGCTTGTTTTGCAGTTGTTTAATGTCCATTGAATGTACTGTATTATAGCCCTAAGCTGGAGCAAACATGTTTTGAGACTACCTACTCTCAATCGGATGTGCCTTTCCAATAAGTCAGGAAGAATCGAGTCTCATTGGATCCCATCTCTCAGAGAAGTCATCCATAGGAACAATGGAGGTAGACCTGTACATCCTCCCATAGGAAACTGAGACTGTCCCTTCTTACAGCAAGATATTTGTGTAATGTAGAATTATGTTCTTCAGTCTAGAGATGGAAACTCTTGTTTATTGGGAGTAATTATTTATCATTGTCATCAGTTTTATGGATATTGGGTATGTAAACTGCTCAGAGTTTTCAATAATTGGAGGGGCCCATTAGCTCAGTTAGATAAAATAAATAGATAAATAAAAAATAAAATGCAAAACTGTGTCAGAAAACTTTCTCTTCTTTCACCTCACCATCTGCCTTTTTTTGGGCTCCAAACAAGCAAACCAGAAAAGGTAATAATGATGATCAGTAGTTACAGGCTTCATTGAAAGTTAATTAATAGAATACAAACTTTGGCAGTTGTCTAACATTGTCACTCATTGATATTTCTCCTGCTTGCCTCAACTGGCTCAAATAATGTATCTGGCTTATCAAATATTTACATATTCAACCAACCCACCCATCAAGCCACCCACTAACCAACTTAATCAGGGCTTTCATTTTTTAAAAAAAACATTTTTATTGGCAGCATCATTTTCACATACCTTCTGCATCTTCCATTATCTGGATCTGCTTGAGTATAGGCTGGATATTAAGAAACAACCGGTGACTGTTGCTGAGCAGCTGTAGCAGATGCCGAGAGCGGAAGGGGCAGCCTGTGTAGTAAACCAACTTACGGGCAGAAGGCAAGCCATCTGGCTGGATCACAAATTTTTTTCCCTAAATTAAAAAAAAGAAAAAGAAAAAAGAAAGACAAGAGAGGAGAGGAGAGGGAAGGAAAAATGTAAGTCTTTGAAGGACACTGGAACGAATCATAGAAGCTGGGCACAAAAAATAAAGGCCTTTACTTGTTCTGCCCCAGCTATGGACCCCAAAGAACGCAGCACACACAAAGTCTGTACAAACCTTAGTTTACTAAATTAAATAATTAATTAATTTAAATTAATTAAATTTAATTAAATTAAATAAGTTTTTTTTCCCAAACAAAGGCTGTTAATTAACTTTCTTAAAGCCTACAAGAATTCAAAGAATAAATAATCTTAATCTTACTATGGTTGGCAGAAAGCCCAGAAGCAATTTGCAAGGAACTAAGATCAAGGCACGAAGGAGAGTGAATGAAGTTGTTCCCTGCAAATTGCTTCAGTCGGCGTTCCTCCTTAAATAGGCAAAGGGACTGGCCAATTAGCCCCAAGCCTTACTCTCGAGGAGACTTCCTCCTTAGGAGCCACTCCTGCCTTTTGGCAGCTCTGTGCGCCCGTGCATCGAGAAGAGGCTCCTTGTCTTCGTCCTCTTCACTTAAGGGAGCTTCTGGAAGTTCTGAAGGCCCTGGATGAATCCCCGCCTCTGGCACCACATCTTCTTCAGTCTCATTGTCCGACTCAAGTGCCAGCTGCACAGGCTGCTGGTGCAGCACCACACCAGCCTCCTCGCTGTCTGAATCAGCCACCAGCCGCATAGGCCGCGTACGGACCACAACATTACTATGATAAATAAAGTTCTCTATGGATGTTCAAGTACATCTTTTCCTGTTGAATTATGACTGCTTCCCATCAGTAAGCTTATCACCCTGGTCCCAACATCTTTAAAGCTTGGCTTCTTCAGATGTCAAGATCTTTTAGGATCCAAACGACCCTCAGCTATAAAAGCAGCATATTGGCACACAAGCAGATAAAGAAACTTCGATGGGTTGAGGCTGTATCTTTGCACTATTTTCTGGGAATTTTTTTTGCTAAATTCAAGCCTTTTCCAGGGGCAAAGAATGTATCTCCACTTTACACACATTCCTGGATTCCTTTATACAGTTTCTCTCCGAGATTTCATACAAGCAATTACCTGTGGGGTCAGAGCAGTGGTGAAATCTAATTTTTTTTACTACCGGTTCTGTGGCCATGGCTTGGTGGGCATGGCAAGGGAAGGATACTGCAAAATCCCCATTCCCTCCCCACTCCTGGGGGAAGGATATTGCAAAATCTCCATTCCCACCCCACTCTGGGACCAGCCAGAGGTGGTATTTGCCGGTTCTCTGAACTACTCAAAATTTCTGCTGCCGGTTCTCTGAACTGCTCAAAATTTCTACTACCGGTTCTCCAGAACCTGTCAGAACCTGCTGGATTTCACCCCTGGGTCAGAGGCAGACAACTGGGCTTCTTGCAGCTTATATGGACCTAGTGAACCTGGAGGAATCTGGCAGCTTCATATGCCAATGTAGAAGCTAGAGGGCTCATCAGAAGGTGACCATCCTCCTGTGATAAGCTTAAAGAAGATATACCATTCTAAGGAACTCATGACTGGTTGTCTTTGCTGCGGACATGGACCATCATCATTTTTGCCAGAGCCAGAGCAGCAGGCATATCACATTTCTAGCACTCAGAATTGTTGTCCTCCTCACAGAAACATAGTACAGGGGACTTGAAGCACATTACAATTTTGTTACTACTTCTTTCCCAAAGCACTTCAGGCCTGGACAGATTCACTTCTTGGAAACTCTCTGTAAGGGGACCGCGAGTTCATTCCGAACACATGTGGAGAACAGGGAGGGCTCAGTGGAACCATCACTATCTTACTAATTTCCTAGGTTATTTAATATATGAGATGGAAGAACTAATAAGTTAGCCATCAGGTTGACCAATGAAGGATATGTACTCTATGTTATACAAAAAGTCTGTTAGCTCTAATCAAAGATTGGGATCATTTTCACTTCAATTTACATGTGTGTGCAGGTTTCTTTTCTCCTCCTATGTACTCACTGCCCTCTTTTGGCATTGCTACTACAATTTATTTTATTTTAATACACTATCATTGCAATTCTATATAGAAGCTCATTTAATTCACTTGAATTAATTCCTGGGTACATGAATAAAGGACTGCAGGACTACAGGTTAAATTACATTTTATCTATTTCTGTTCTAGAATAGACACACACATGCATACAGATTCATGTATGTTCATACATTTTGTATTTAATTTATATTTATCTGTTTCAAGCTTTTAACAAATAAAATGATTTAAACTAAAAGTAGGTTTAAGAAGTCATAATTATCACTTACCAAAAATGCAATTTTTCCAATATGTGACCAGGGAAAATCATAAAGTAGTTGACGAACATGGTTTACTTCCTGTAACAATATTAAACGCATGAGAATCCATTTCCCCCCAAAAAACATGATTCTAAAATTTGATCCATGCAATATTAAAGGCTGTTTCTGCATCTTAAAAAAGTGCCTCAGTGACATTTTTATGTTGACTTTCTAAAATTATCTACTAATAGTTTAATATTATTGTAGGTTTGCTTTACTTTTGTAAAGCTGGATCATGCAGGATGAACTATGGAAGGAAATATATTTTTGAAATCTCCTTGCTAAAGTTGTTGTCAACATTTTAACAAGAACATGGAATATCAGTTCTTTTACCTGACGTTAATATGAAATTCAGAATGTAAGCCTCAGTAAAATAAGGAAAGAAATGTTCTGATGACATTAACTTCTTTATATACTATCAACAATACTGAAGCCAAAATTTCCATTAAAATGTCTATTAGTAATCTATCTGGACCAGCAACTTTCCCTTGTTTTCATAGATATAATTTAGAACTATTCAAAAGTTCCTTAATTTTCTTTTCAAAGATACTTGATTGAAATCCCTTTGATCTTTTCTTTCAAGATGCAGATGTAATAATTCAATTCTTAACATACGTTTTGAAAGTATTCAACATATAGCAATTATCACATTTGCAGAGTGTCTATTAATGTGAAAAGATCATCTCACATTCCGTTTTGAATCAAGGAAATTTAAATCTTTTAATGGTGATACATTAATGGGTATTCTTAACCTCAAGTCATATTAGCAGAATGTGGTTGGATATAACAGATTGTGCAATAGTTTATGTGATTTACTAAGGATAAAGATATTAAAAAATAATCTAGTCAAGAGCAAGTCTTATATGAGGCTAAAAAAAAAGCTTATTTTTACTTTGTTGTATTTAAGGTTTGTCATATAACAACCCAATTAAATTCAAATATATAATTTGGAAGTACACTTCAACTATGTAATCAAAATTATTTAGAATAATACTGTAAGCTAATACAGTGTCAGTATAAAAATTTAATTAAAATATACAACTAATATCATATAGTCTACTTTTTAGTGAAACAGATGAGCAAAACATCTATAGAAAATTTCTGGCTTATCTTTTATTGTCTAAAAATAATTAATAAAATTAATCAAACAGTGTTAAAATCCCAAATGTTCTTAATGTCCAAAACTTAAAACAAAATTTTAAAAAACCCTACCATTTTCTCTTACAATCCCACTGATGAAGAAGGAAGTAACACAAGTACTTGTGAATAGACTGAAGAATTAACACTAATTTTATTTATTTATATCTCACCTTTATTATTTTTACTCAAGGCAGAGAGAACATATCCAACATACCTTCTTCCTCCTACTTTCCCCACAACAAAACCCCTGTGAGTTGAGTTGGGCTGAGAGAGAATGACTGGCCCAAAGTCACCCAGCTGGCTTTCCTGGCTAAGGTGGGACCCGAACTGACAGTCTTTTGCTTTCTAGCCTGTTGTCTTAACCGCTGGACCAAACTGGCTCTGGTTATAATACTATATTATGGCTGAAACTCATGTCCAAGAACTGAACTGAAATTAATGTGACTTGTTTCTGAATATAAGCCTGCTCCAACATACATGACTCTTCTATTCCAGAAAGACTTGTGTCTATTGGTATTGGACCAACTTCCTAATTCTGCCTGGCTACTTTGCATTGCATGCACAATACACATTTGTATGTACTTGGAACACTGAACATGTGACCCATGGAAACATTAAAGTCAAGCTTAATAAAGTGAGATCTTATATACCTGCAGGGATATAAGAAGGGTTCTTACCTGATAGATGTGTATCCCTTTAAGCGTCAAACCAAGGATGATTGTAGGACGATCCTCCTTCTTATCCTGAGAAGGAAGAGAGATTCAGCATGACAAGGAATTCTGCATCTTCACTTCCCTGAGAATTAGTGAAGATGCTATGACCTATCAAAAGACAGCCACACAGTTGCAGGCTAGAACTATGGTCAAGGTTATCTCCCATCAGCAATATTTCTCCCCCGTAAGTAATACCCTCCTTTGGAAAATAAGGTTTTGTTACATTCATCCATGCTTTAGGAACCGCTCGAAGGAATGACTGAAATATTTTATGTAAAGAGCTCAGAAGATTTTAACTGCTGCCTCCAGAAGATGTGGACATGTGGGAGCATGTTGAACTAAACTGGGAGTGACTGCATCTGCTAAAGGGAGGTTACAAGCTCTGCTCAAGCTTCTGCTTTTAATTCTTAAAGTTGTTTCCAAGCTGAAATTCCTATGGCAACATGTTATCTCAATGTGTCTCTACATTATCCCTCTTCGCCCTGCTTCCTGTTAAGATCTACCTTGTAGAACAGGGGTGTCAAACTTGTGGCATCACATTGTCAACGTGTGATGTATTGTGATATTTTCCCCCTTCACTAAAATGAGGGTGGATGTGGCCAGTGTGTGACGCATCTGGGCTGCGAGTTTGACACTCCTGTTGTAGAAATTCCACCGCTGTGGTTGTGTTCATACAATGCTTTCAACAAATTCAGGAAAAGACTCAGCAGCTGCATTTACACACTTGACATGAATGCTAAACTGGAGTTAACATTAGCTGTTTCATGGCTTACCTTCTCACGCAAACAGGTTAATTTTTGACTTAATATCTTGTGGTATGTGTATCTGTGTATCTGTGAATGCAACCTATGTGAATACAAGCTAATCCAGCACTGTTATTTTCTGTTGTTGGTTCTAAACTAAAGAATTGTTTACTTGACCACTTTAAGGAGATATAGCAAGACTTTTTGCAATAGCATTTGAGAATGGAACTGGACATTTCATTGATTTCTAAGATTTTTTTTTTTTAATCAGCTAGTCAAAAAGTACTAATGTTGCTGAACACTTTATTCTGTTCCGGATGCCAGGTTCTTTCTCTGTAGGGAAAACAAATTATCAAGAAAAGCCCTTTCTCTCAGATTTCCTATCCAGCAATACGAAATACTTCTTTCTAGCACTGAGCAGTTTGAGATGGAAACAGCATAAAATACACACACATACACACACAGAGAGAGAGAGAGACACACACACACACATCACTATTTTTCTGCCTAAAGGGTCACTTGCATCAAACTTTTCTAGTCATTTCAGGACTGATGAAATGGAAGATGGAGTGAGAAGAGCATTTTTTTTAAAAAAATTTTTTTTAGCAAACACAGGTTGTAGCCAATAAACTGACAATTCAAGCTCCAAAGGATTAGCCAAGACCATCACAAGATCCCTGAGAAAAGCCCTCAGCAGGATGCATGGAAGTCTTTTGTTCTCCACCTTGGTTTCATCGCTAGGCAGCATCCACCCATGATAAACAGGAGCTATGGATTAGGGAATTAACAGTTTAAGGATTAGGTTTTGACTGGCGCAACTCCGAGTAGTAATTCCAGATTTCTCTTTTATCCAATTACGCTGATTATGAAAGAGCTTCTTGTGAAGGTATCAGCAGTTTAACAAATGTTGTTTTGAAACCTTAGATTGAAATCTATGCCTATTTCATAAACAATTATCCATCTTTCTTCTTCTTTTCTTCTTCTTCAACACCACCACCACAGAAAGCAATAGTGAAAGAGAAATAAATACAGATTGTCTAACCATCAACATATGGGGAACGGGGGAGGAGGAGCAAATAAACACTCATAATCACTCCCTCACTCCCTCCAGTATTTCAAGTTAAGCAGGAATCCAAGTATTAAACCAACCAATTTTCAACCTGTTGCATACTTGGGCATGAGGCATGTTAGATCTTGCCAGTTTTTAGCCCTTTTAGTTTACGTCAGGCAAAATCCATGAATATCTTAAAAGAAAAGGAAATATGAGAATAGATGAAGGTAGAAGATTGACAAAAAGCAAGCTTTCTTTTACTGACTATTCTAGAGAGCTGCAAACCCCCATTATTGAATCATAATCTGACAGCTACAACTCTTTCAAAACACATCTAGGATAGGAGCTCAAACAAGATCTACTGGCAGGCAGAATATTATAAGCAGAGGTGTCCAACCTTGGCAACTTTTAAAACTTGCAGACCAACTCCCAGAATTCCTCAGCCAGCATGTTGTGGAAGTTGAAGTCCACAAATCTTAAAGTTGCCATGGTTGGACATCCCTGCTCTAAAGCTTGAAAAAAGGCCTCTTATTGCACCTTATGCAATCTGTAGAAGTGGACAGGGACATCTTCCAGAAGACACGACTCCTTGACATACTTCAGAATTGATTCTCTGGTTGACAGCCCTTTCTGTTCTCGGTGCATCTCCGGTGCATGCTTCAGGATGTAATCACTCCCCCGTTTGGCAATTATCTATCCAAAGGGGAAAGAAACCACAATCAGTTTCCCTTCAATAAATTGACAAGAGAAGGCAGCTAAAATTCAACACATGATCATATTAAAATCTAAAAATAAATTGTCTCAGAAGTTCTTAACGGCCAAACTTTGAACTGCATTCAGTGTAAGGTATTTGTGAGAATGCACTTTTTCATTTGCCCATCTTTGTCAAATAGAGAGCTTTTTCAGTTGCTATTCCTGACCATGGAGCACACTCAGAGGCCTGCCCAATGCCTTCATTACAATCTCTTTAATTTTGTAAACATAACTTTCCCAAAATATGTTAATCTACTGTTTTCTTGGAGCATTAACCCTTTTATTACGTACTTAACCAATTTCTTATTTTTAATGTGAAAAAGAATTAAACTATAGAGCACGTTGAACTCCAAACAAGGTGAAGTGCTATATTCAAATGTATAAAAATAAGTTAAAATAAATATAAATATACATGCATATTTCTTCCCTAAAGGAGTTAGCTATTATAACTTGCCACATGTTAATAAACACTTTCTAACTTTGTCTCTCTTTTAAGTACATGGCAAAACTGCTCAATAAATAATAAAAACATTTATGGTAGGTATATTTGTGATTTTCAAAATAATATAAATTAAAGTAATGTAAATTTTAATCTGAACTGGAGAGAAGTTCAGCAGATATTAGGGATTTTTAAATCCAACTGCAGCACAATAAAAATTGAATCTGTAAAAACTGTCTTCAGAACACATTTTTGCTAATAGACGATTCTCTTCAGACTTCACTACATAGGGATCTTCCAGATGTGTGTATTGCAGTCATACAAATTCTTAGAAATGGCCATACTAAGTGAATTTTGTGACTGAAATCTGTGCACCTGGAGGGTGCCCAAGTTGGGGAAGTCTAACTTAGTTTATTTTTCAGTTTTTGTTATCTCATCAAAATGGTTATAACTGATAATTGACTGTAGGGATGTAGAAAGAGCTCAGAATGCCCCTAAGTCATTTTGGTGGGACTATCACCCTAGATTTGAATCAACAGCTTCTTAGCTTTTCAAAGTGTGTGAACCCCAAAGAATTTCTCCTGCATGCTGGCCTCTATGACAGTTGGGCACTCTGTAAGAAGGTAATCTAAGAAGGTTTAAAAGTAGGGTTATGCAGATCTTCAAAGGAGTTCTTCAATTCGTCAGAAGTCTGAGCAAACACACCTTCAAAGCAATTCAGTGAAGCAAAGCAATGGCCCCTCCTAATCGGCAGATCAGGGCCTCCTTGTCATTTTGTTTGCAGAAAAGTGGATCAACCAATCAAAGTGGAAGTAATTTCCACATATTTCCCCCCCACCCATATTATCCCCCCCCCCAAATGCAGGGATATTCTTAAATAGAGGAAGAAATGTTATCTATGCTACCTTGGACTCCTGGAGTAAAGGTGGGACAGAAATCTCATAAATTAAAATGCTGGTCGAAATCAATAGATGGCAATGAGGAGAGTACAAGACTCGTTGACCTCCCCTTGGTAGTTTTACAAGTCACCTGGACACTTTTCAATATATGGAGGCTGTACATATCTTTCAACTGGAGATCTTTCTTCCAATGTGATTTGTCTCTGTGGGTGACCCAGACTCTACACAATTCTTAGCAACTAGCCTATATATGATTGTTAGGGAGCTAGTATGGATTTAGGGGGCTTTTACAACTGAGACCGACTATGCTAGCATTCTTCTGCCTAATCACCGTCTGACCTTTAAAAAGCCCTTAAGATCTACCTTGGACAAGAATTCCTCCTGAATATCTTCTTAATTAGAGGGAGGATCCCTTAGGCGGCTATGGTATGTCTGTTCTTTGTGTGCCTCATCAAATTTCACACAGTGTTAATTATCTGGCTGCCTGGGGGCCTGATCTTTCTTAGCTCATCAGCTCAGCACCAAGGGTTTAGGAACCAGATTTCCAAACAAAATTGCTTGTTTGCTTGCTGCTTTTGGCCTCTTCCCCAACAGCTATGACCATGATCACAATTCTTTGCTGCATGCGGCAACAATCCTGAACCTTGAAGTCAAGGGAGAAGTATTGTATGTATGCATAATCTCATTGCTATAACCCGGGGGACAGGGAGAGACATGTCCCACTGGATGCCAGGTTCCTTTCTGGTAGTAAATTACCTACCTATCTGATAGCAGGCAAATAATAAGATAAGAACAATGAGGTTTGGACTCTAGGTGTTTACTAGTACCAAAACTGGCTCTAAGAACAGATCAATGCTACTCCTTTCCCACATCACTTGGGTTAATTTTATTCTCAATAGAGAATATCTACAGGAGAGAAAACTGTGGTTGGCTGAGACTGAAGCACTGTATTAGGAAGATGTGTGTATGCATAATATTAAAACCATCCTTTCTTGATATAAAATTCCCTCCTGATCCCTCAGGGATGTATTTCTGGTGATTCAGCCTAGTTTCCACAGTGTTCAGGAAAACAGGTTATGGCCAGTGAAGTTTTTGCTTCAGGAGAATTCCCTGTGTCCCCTTCCACCCTGCACTCTTATTGGATGGGTAATTTTCAGGAAAGGCTGAAGAGTTAAGAAGGTTGCTGATTAGGAAAAAAGTTGATTCTATACAATCTTCTTTCTCAGTGCCATCCCCCATTTTTCATTTCAAACATAATTCCAAAGTAGAAGCAGAACATCCAGATCCAGTCACAGTTTTGTTCCATATAATATTAACCTTGTGAACTCTCAAGCTTCCTCTTTCCAATATGTATTCAAGATAGATAATATAGATGGATAATATGTATGTATGTATTTATATATATGGGTGCAGGTATATATGTACTGTATGCATATAGCATGTGTATATGTGTGTTATATATGTGTATACTTTTGAGAGCAGGCAATAATTTCATTTTTAATGTGTGCCAGTGTTCCCACATTAAAAAAATGACAATAAAGGTTATCTATCTATCTGCTGAAGATCTGTGAGCAGAGACTATGGGAGAACTCCAGAGCTGCCATGAGAAAAAACACATTTGACTGGCTCATCCCACAAGGATGTATTGAAGATTGATTTCAGATTACTTGTATCCTCAGCAGGCAAAGGTGAAACAGGAATGCAAAGCATGTGCAAAAAAAGAAAAAAAATCTTAAACTTCTTTGAACTCACAATGCCTCAAAGCCTAGTTTAGGTTTAGCTTCGTTTCCAGACTCACCCATTGAGGGAAATATGTCTGAGGTTCAAAATAGTTCTCTCCATGGACATTATCTTTGTAGTCACCAAGGTCAACCTGCAGACCATAAGCAGCCAGTAGGAAGTAAATTTCTTCTTTGTTGGTGCATCGTGACTTCAACACTTGTTCCCTCAGATGGCAGTAGTAATAATGCCGGGCCACCCTGTCACTGCAGAGGAGGTAAGAATGAGGTAGGAGAAGAGGACAGACCATTAGTTAAAAGCAAAATGGTAGAAGAAGGCAAGGAGGACATGTAACCAATTTCCCATCATTAGAGGATTCTTATACTGATGAACAATCAATTCCAATCATTTATTGTTAGTTGTATGTTATGTAGGCAATAGTCTAAAATCTTCCTTCAAGATCTGAGAGGTAGAGAATTGCTGCTTGGATATTATTTAAGACAACTTCTCTACTCAGTTTTTTGAAGAGATACTGAATGACCATTTTTATTATTCTCAGCAACTTAGAAACAATGGCCTATGAAGGCAGGGTGAAATGTAAAATTTGTTACTACCGGTTCTGTGGGCGTGGCTTGGTGGGGGGGGTAATGTGACTGGGTGGGCGTGGCCAACTTTTTTTTTTTTTTAACTTTTCAAAGCATTTTTTCTAATGCTTTGAAAAGCCTCTGCCGATCAGGCAACTCAGCTGGGATCGTCAGAGACTGTTCAAAGCATTTTTTTTACCACCTCTTCGGCCAAGAGGTTGCAGGAAAAAATGCTTTGAAAAGCCTCTGATGATCCCAGCTGAGCCGCGCTATCAACAGAGGCTTTTTTTTTTTTTTACTTTTAAAAGCATTTTTTCATTGGAAGAGGTTGTAGAAAAAATGCTTTTAAAAGTAAAAAAAAAAAGCCTCTGATGATCGTGCGGCTCAGCTGGGCATGGTGGGGGGGCACAGGGATTTTTGCTACTGGTTATCTGAACCACCCGCCGCCATCGCTACCAGATCGGGTGATCCGGTCCGAACCGGGAGCATTTCACCCCTGGGTGAAGGGAATTTTAACTATGAGTTCAGGGAAGCCAGACCACTTAGAAGTTTTGCTAAGGAACAAACCCTATACCCGTGATGGCGAACCTATGGCATGTGTGCCAGAGGTGGCATGCAGAACCCTCTCTGTGGGCACGTGTGCCGTTGCCAGCTGCTCTTCTGATTTCCGGCGTGCACATGCCCGCTGGCCAGCTGGTCTTTGCAGGCACCGGAGTGCACATGAAAAATGACCTTAAAATGGCCCGAAAAATGGCCAAAAATGGCCTGAAAAAAAGGCATGCGTGTGCCGGCCAGCTGGTCTTCGGGTTTCCGGCGCTCACACAAGCACACAGGCACACGTGTTCCGATTTGGGCACTTGGTACTGAAAAGGTTCACCATCACTGCCCTATACTATTTTGAATAATTAGACACAGAGGGAGAGTAATCTGAGAGAGAAGAAATCTATAGAGAGACATATTCCATATTTTGTTGCCCTGATTCTAAGTGAAGGCTTTGATGTTTGTTTGACATACCTAGAGCAACTATGCCGCAAAGTTAATATATTGTTCATTTTAGGAATATGTACTCAGCAAATCTCAATAAAGCACCTGGGTGACATATTCTATATTCACCGCTGCTTTTGGAATCCTATTTCTTGACAGACAAAAGAATGCTATGAATAGAGAAAACCTCAGTCTAGAAAATGTTTGGTATTTTTGCTTTGGACAACATATCTGCCTTTCTGAGTATCTGGTTTCACCTGGAATAAACAGCAAAGTAACTTCTGATTTCAGAAGAGAATTATGTCTGCTTCAGCCATTCCCCATCTAAAACAGACAGAAACAGCCCCTCCCTAGAGCCCCCATGAGGCATGTCTACAGAGGCCATGAACATTCTTCTTGTGATTGGAAGTCCAGACCATACATGGAGATAACTGAAGCAGCCTATGTAAATTCAGAAGTCAACCTTTTGGTAAAAAAGGGCAGCCCTGCTGGTTTTCTGGTAACAAGAGTCAAATTTAATTCATCACACAATAACCACAATCAAATGATTCCAGTGGTTAAGGCATCAGGCTAAACACTAGGAGGCCAGTTTCATTTTTAGCATGATGCTAGTTGCGTGACCTTGGGTTTATCAATTTCTCTCAGCCCTAGGAAGGAGGCAATGGCAAACCGCTTCCAAAAATGTTGCCAAGAAAACTCCAGGAACTTGTCCAGGCAGTTGCCATGAGTCATCAATGATTCAAAAAAACAAAAAGAGAGAGAAGACTCTAGGGAGTTGACATCAAACTGAATTTTCCTTGTTACTGAGACCGATAATAAAGAAAGTGATTTTACCTCTGTCATCCCCGCATTATAACAATGGGCCATAAAGAGGACAAGCCAGTCAATTGTGTACAAAAAGGACCTCTGAATGGCATCCTAAGGGGAGGCTTTCTTATAACAAGAGAAACAAAGAGACCAATTCAACATGAAACTACCTTTCTAGGATTGTGGCTAAGGATATATACTTTAAGAAGCACTCATAATTATAGAGTTTTGCTTTGACCAAGGGGCTTTGGAAAACAGTAAGGGATACTGTGAGAAGCATTATTATAAAGGCAGGGAAGAGATGTCCTTCATTCAGCCCAAAGGAAAAGAAACAACACAGTCTTGTTCAGATCTAAACTTTAAACCATTATGCAAATGCAAAGGATAAGCCTCAATTTAGGCATTTTGAAAGTTTCTTGCGCTTGGCTAACCTAAGGACACAAATTCAGCTTGCTGCATGGGACTATCACACAAATATATTCTTTACTTGCCCATTTTTGAATTTGCAGACTGCATTCCATAAGAATCAAATCCATCCCAAGTTCTATTTTCTTTTTCCTCTCCTCCTACTTTTTTTTCTTTATTAATAAAACTAAACCTCCCCCACAAAAAAAAAAAATCTGCAGTTAAAGATGGTAAAGGTAAAGGTTCCCCTCGAACATATGTGCTAGTTGTTCCCAGAGCCAGTGCTGTCTGAAGATGTCTCCGTGGTCATGTGGCCGGCATGACTAAACGTCAAAGGTGCACGGAACACTGTTACCTTCCCACCAAAGGTGGTTCCCTATTTTTCTACTTGCATTTTTTATGTACTTTCTAACTGCTAGGTTGGCAGGAGCTGGGACAAGTAACGGGAGCTCACTCCATTACGTGGCACTAGGGATTCGAACCACTGAACTGCTGACCTTTCGATCAACAAGCTCAGGGTCTTAGCAACTGAGCCACCGCGTCCCTTTTAATTAAAAATGAGTAGAAGATAAATTGTTTGTAGTGTTGTCATATTTTATTACATATTAGTATGAAAATGAGGTAGCTGTAAAGAACATCTGGAAGTGTTCTATGCTTTAAACATCTATGTGCTTCCTCAGTAGCATATCTGAAATGCATTTGGTGCACCAGTAGTCCCCATTCGTAGATCAGGGGCACTTCAGATGGTCACCCATGTCCTTCCAGAGACAAGGTTCTTCCATCTTTAGCCCTGGGTGGGTTTGTACTACTCCAGATGGACCCGGTGTGCAATCTGGGGATCCTCCTAGACTTGTGCTCAAAAAACAGCTGGCAGCCATGGCTAGGAAGGCCTTTGCACACCTTGGGATGGTGTACTAGTTCTTGAAGCAGGAGGCTCTACTCACTGTAACTCATGCCCTTTTAACATCTTATTTAGACTACTGCAGCATGCTCTACATGGGCCACCCTTGAAGAGCATTCAGAAAATTCAACTGGTACAGAACATGGTTGTACAGGTATAGTTCCAAATATACAACATGCATAGCACCACTTCTACAGGAACTGCATTGGTTGCCAGTATGTTTCCAGGTGCAATTCAAGATGCTGGTTGTCACCTTTAAAGCTCTACATGACTCCAGACCAGTTTACTTGAGGGATCACCTTTTTCCAAGAATCTCTACCAATACAACTTGATCTAGCAGAGTTGGGCATGCTCCCATAATATCTGCCTAGCTGGGTTGATATGCTCCAAATTCCTTTGATTAAACAATGTCATCTTTCAGGACCCCATAATCATACTTTTAATAGCATCTCTGGAACAATGTTCTCTCCAAGATCTTGATGGACCCCACTTTGCTGTTTTTTAGAAGTGTCATGAAGGCCAGGCTCTTCACCCAGGCCTTTGGCAAGGGGGAGTGAGATACACCCTCCGCACTTTGCTTGCCATATTTTCTTTGTTTTTATATTTTAGTTACTTTATTGTAATTTCTTTGATTGTTATGAGCGGCCCATAGTCATGTTGAGTTGTGCAGCATACAAGTTTAATAAATTATTATCATTTTTATATATGCAAAAGAGTGTTGTGCAGGAGGAAAAGGTGAGTTGGACTGTCCACAGGTATATGTGTTGTACCTGCCTACATCACCTTAAATACGATTTATTTTTCCTGAAATCAGACAGCAGTAACCATGAGAATCAGGAAAAGACAAAGCTTCTTTGAATTTGATTTAAAGTAATGTCCACGTGCGTGATGTGCATTCTCACACATTGTACATATCACCTTTTCCTTTTTAAATCCAGATCACTGCACAACCCTGGTAGAGAATGCAGCTCTATCTGTGCACAGGTGTTTCCATGCACCTGCCATTCATACTTTCATGTTTGCTATGCAAAAAAGCTCTGCAAGTTTGACAACAGGCCATTATAGGTAATACAGTTAATGAAAGAATTAATCCAACTTCTATTGTGGAAAAGAATTGACGGTGTGGCTAAACTACCTGAATCCAACACATTCACAATCCAACCCCTCTTAAGAAAACTGGCTACAGAAAGCTAAATACGGCATTATATTAAATAGAAGAACAAAAGGGTGAACAATGATATAGAGGGTTTTTGTTAAAGTAATAATCAACAGTACCTTATAACGCGTCCATTCTCTACATAATACTGTACTCTGAAGAATGCAACCAAAGGAGGGATGAACTTTTCTGTTCCCTTTGAAATAAAAACAACAAAAGAGAAGTCAAACAATGTCATATCTATCTATCTATCTATCTATCTATCTATCTATCTATCTATCTATCATCTATCTCTATCTATCATCTATCTCTATCTATCTATCTATCTATCTATCTATCTATCTATCTATCTATCATTTATCTATCTATCTCTATCTCTATCTATCTATCTATCTATCTATCATTTATCTATCTATCATCTATCTATCTATCTATCTATCTATCTATCTATCTATCTATCATCTATCTATCTATCATCTATCTATCTATCTATCTATCTATCTATCTATCATTTATCTATCTCATTTAAAGGTCTTCCTGGGTCTAATTCTTTGAGTTTTATTCTCAGTTCATTTTGAAGCTATGCAACCATCAATCAACTCTTGTGCCTACTGACACAACTGATTCCAAACAGAGGATCCCAAACAACAATCTGCAGGTTTTATTTATGAAAAGCATTAAACTATTCCTGAACCTCACTCTGCACTAGTTTGATTTTCTGTAACAACAGAGATTAAAATTGTTTGAACTACAGCCAAATTGTACTGGATAGCTGCCCTTCAGTTTTTAAGTGAAATACAAGGAAAACCAAAAGAAATAGTTTTCTAATAGGCACCTATTGGCCTGAGCTTTCCAGCAAGTGACAAATACCTGTGTGTTGATACTTGCTCATATTTTATTTACAATTTTATTTTAATATTTAATATTAAATATTAAATATTAAACTTCTTCTACTTTAGTCTCTGTCTTTTTAATACTGATTTCTGATAGACCCTACATAATCAAACCCACATATTTAACCAGGTATGTTCCAGCCAACATGAAAATGTGGCTGCCAAAGTAGATAGATAAAATTAATACTTTAGTCCCATAACGGCAGTGGCACCACAATCAGTGAAGCCTAAATTTAAATAACATAAATAAATAAATAATAACTGAAAAGGCTTGCTGTACTTACAGCAAAACATTGTAAACACGAGCAAATACAGAACACTAAATATTGGGACAAAAACAAGCCATGATATTTTGGATCAGTTTTTCATTGAATGACATATTTCCTCAACAATCACCAATGTACATTTATATTTAGCATAGGACTTATTTCTGAGTAGGGAGGCAGTGTGGCATAGTGATTACAATGTTGGATTGGCACTGGGGAGATCCAGATACAAGTCTAGTTGTAGCTAGATCCAGATACAAGGTACCCTACCTCAAGCGATTATTCTTGTAGGAAAAAAGGAGAAGGAAAAAAATGCTACACACACACATGCGTGCATAGAGAGCCATTTTGGTCTAATGGTTAAGGCACCAGGCTGGAAAGCAAGAAACTCGAACCATGAGTTCAAGTCTTGCCTTAGCCATGAAAACCAACTGGGTGACTTTGGAGCAGTCATTCTCTCTCAGCCCAACAGAGTGTTGTTGTTGTAATAATGAGGAGGAAAGTGTATTGGATATGTTTGCTGCCTTGAGTTATTTGAAAAAAAAAAAAATAACAAAGCCATAATATAAATACATATATACTGTTGCTCAGGAGTTTGAATAAAAGTCAAAATATAAATCTATCTAACAAACAAATAACTAAAGCATAGGATTGCATTGTTAGAATTTCAGAATGCTCCATGAAAAGAAAAATCATTGGAGCAGACAAATGTACGTGGGCTATAAAACTGACATTGGACCCAAGTTATAACTAGTTTTAGTTCAATCAGATGCAGCTTCAGCAATACAACACAGAAAAGACTTCAATGTTACAAATACACACTGAAGGACTTACTCTGCTTCCTTCTTTCTTCCATTCCTTTACAAAATATTTACAAAGTTTCTGCTCCAGATCAATAAATACATATTCATTATCTAAAAGAGAGAGAGAATAAATGTTAGGAGGAACATCTGAAATTATTTAAATGCTCATGATTTTATATAAAGAGAATTTTATGAAATACAGTTCTTGCAAGCCAACCAGATTAATAACATTATTTGACATAAATTGTAAGTTTACCATGCACATATATATGCTAAAATTCATTTTACATAGCCATCCACCCTCCTGCCAGCTTTTCCCTAGCATAAATATCACTATAAGGTGAAACTCTGCATTGTATGAAGACGGTATATTTCAAACTGTAATTTTCCAACTATATACAAAGATAAAGAAAGCCCCAGCAATTACAGGCTCAATATAATACAACTAGTTTCATCAGGTGGCTGATGATTTATCAGGACCACAATCATTTGGAGGGTTTCCGTGGGTTGGGATGTGGCTATAATAATCTTACTATAATCTCTCTCCATTTCACTGCTAAGAAAAGTTGGTATTTCCTAAGAACAAATCTCCCATTGGTATTAATCAGGAATTTTGCCCACAATGAGTTCATGCAAAAAACCTTTTCAGAACTGAAAAAAGGAAGTACTCACCTTAAACTCTTTTTGCAAGGATCTCATTAATTATTAGCCAGCTAAAGTTGTTTAGGTCTAGGGGGAAACTCCCTGTTATGCTTTATCTGGGTAATATGTCCGGATAAACCCTCCCTCCCTTCCCTTCCCTTCCCTTCCCTTCCCTTCCCTTCTCTTCCCTTCCCTTCCCTTTCTCCCTCCCTCCCTCCTTGAACTAGCCTTGTGGGTTCCACCTAGGAGATTAGCTCCCGTGTTGTTAAGAATTGGTCTTTGAGACTATTTTGTACCTAAAGAGGAATTTAGGTGTTTAATTGCTTGGGTGGAGGAAGGATTGGGAAGACCAAACATAGGAGCCAAGCAGGATTTCTTTACACCAAAAGTCAAACTTTATGACTCACTAAGCCATTTTGAAATTTCTGTAAACATCAAGTGACCTGCCTGCCCTCCTCTGCCAAGTGCCCCCCTCCTTTTACTCCTCCATCCCCAACCTGTCCCCAGTCTCACCCTGCAGTTGCCGCCTTCGTGCAGGAATGCAACCTTACATTCCAACTCTAATGAGGTTAATGTTGTCAAAATGCCAACTTGCAAGGTAATCCTCCGGCTACAAAACCCCCCCAGCTCAGCTGTCCCCCCACCCCACCCCGCTCCACCTTTCACAAGAAAAGCAGTGTGCAAGAATGTGTATTTCCAAGATTAAAGGTAAAGTTTAGAGATCCTTGTCACGTGCTTAGGTTCCCTTCTCTTTTGGGGCAGGAGGGCAGATATGTTCTTCTGAAAAAAATGATACCTGAATACACATTTAATTAAGGTGGCCTCTTTGGGAGTTGTGTTGTATGTGGGAGGGGGAGAAGACATGCCTGCAAATAACTGATACCAAGTCTAATCCTGCTGAAAACATCCTCTTTCAACAAAATGTGTGTGTGTGGGGGGGTTGATTTCTTCATGGTGTGGCCACAACCACAAATGACAGCTCTATCCATTCTCTTTCCAACCAAGTCTGATGCAATTGGGAACATGGACGGTTATAATCTCCCATTGGACTCTTCTGACTAAAAAAAAAAGAGGGCCAGGGCAGAAATCAGACTAGGGTGAAAGTAAATCCTTTAGAAATAATAATGAGCAAGAAAGCAAGAAAAACTCCCTGGAGGTCATGTCTAAAGCCCACTGACTCAGCGTGACTGGACGGCACAGATTTGGAAGAAAAGCTGATTTAAAAAATGCATGTGACTTCTTGGGAGACCACAAATGTAATTCTGAAGTGTGTAATTCTCGTTTTAAATGACAGGTGAATAACAAGTTTCATCCAGGAAAACACTCGTTTTAGTCTAGGATTGTGCCTAGTGGGCAAGGTTCAAACTGTCACGTATATAGGTACTTTTGCATTATATTCACGTAAAAATGCAAAATCTCTATTTTTGAACACAGAGAACACAGAGAATTCAAATTCAAAGAATGCGGCCGCGTGGGTGATTATGGAAGTGACACGGCGCACCCATGTAACACCTCTCCTCCGCGAGCTGCGCAAGCTGCACTGGCTCCTGGTGGTCTTCCGGGTGCGATTCAAGGTGTTGGTTACCATCTTTAAAGCGCTCCATGGCTTAGGACCTGGATACCTACGAGATTGCCTTCTGCTACCGATAGCCTCCCACCGGCCAATACGTTCCCACAGAGAGGGACTCCTCAGGGTGCCGTCAGTCAAACAATGTCGACTGGCGACCCCCAGGGGGAGAGCCTTCTCTGTGGAGGCACCTGCCCTCTGGAATGAATTGCCCCCGGAGATACGGATGATTCCTGACCTTCGCGCCTTTCGCCGTGTCCTCAAGACCTTATTGTTTCAACAAGCTGGGCTGGCCTAAACATGAATTTTAATGGTTGTTTTAGTTTTTTTAATAAGATTGGGGCCAAATTATTTAATATATTTTTAAATTGCTTTTAAATTTTTTGTATATATGTGTTTCAGTGTTGGCTGTGCACTGCCCTGAGTCCTTTGGGAGAAGGGCGGTATAAAAATTTAAATAATAAATAAATAAATAAATAAATTTATATTGAGATGCAAACCAGAGAGGAAATAATGTATTTTGAGGGCCAAATCCTGATCCTCCTGCTTAACTATTAATTTCTACAGTGAATAAACTATGGCAAAGGATTATTATGTTCTTACTGATGCTAAATGAATTGAGATAAAGAAGAAGTTAACCAATTGATAATCATTATCTTGGGTCAAAAGAGATAAACTGAATAGGGATTATTAACACATAACGTTAGATAACCACCCTCCAGACAGTCTAAACTCAAACATTTTTGGACAAAGCAATTGGACCAGACCCACTCATTGTGGGCTTTCATTCAGGGTGTTTTTAAATGTGTGAGGTTCCATACATAGTCGCTGCTACTGGGCCACTGACTTCAATGGATAAAAAACACCAGTGGATTTTCCCTTCTCCCAGGGACATCAAATACACAGAGAAGAAAGCAGAGGCAATGCTCAAATAAAAATTCTTATCCCAGGTTTTCAGATCTCAGTCCCCATATTCTTTTGCCATTGGCCATGCTGACTGAAGTTGATTGAAGCCATAACTTTGAAGAATATCAAACTGTCTACAGCTGACATGCAAAACCTGAGAATGTTCATTTTAACCTCAGGAATACTTCACCATTATATTTTGAGGGAGACTTTCTTTTAAAAAAAGTTCACAGTCTGACATCTAAGAGAGGAAATACCCCAGTGATGGGTTGCTGCGGTTCGGACCAGTTCACAAGAACCAGTAGTAAAACCAGCGGGAGGCCCCACCCACTGACCTGGATGTCATCATCGGCGATCTGCACCTGCGCAGAAGCTTTGTGAACAGGTAGTAAAAGTAAGTAGAACCCACCCCTGAAATATTCATATAATGAATGAATATTTGTGGAGAGAATACAAATTCCACATAACAGTCCATCCAGTGTCTACAAAATACTGGCTGAACCAGACATTCAAACACCGAGGGTCAGTTTTCTCTTATAGAATCTCTTTTTGAATTATATCACATGCAAATATTCCCAGGGTATCAAGGTGACGAGGATTAGCTACAAAAATGCTGTTTAATATGTTGGAATGATTTGTAAGCCTTTCCCATGGCATAATTTAATAAAGTTCAAAGTCCTTCAGATTTTTGTAGAAACAACATTCTTTGTAAGTTATGAAAGAAACTGACTTTGTGATGACTTTGCAAATAGCCAGCCTTGTTACACAAACAATGCTTTAAATTCTACCTAGAGGTGAAAAGAAATGTTGGCAGAAAGAATAGCTGAAGGTAGGAAAGAAGAGAGAGAAAGAAAGAGAAATATGTGCAAATAAAGAGACTCCTCCTTTATCATATATGTATATATTCACAGGTTAGTGATGGGAGGGTGTTGAGATCAGTGGTGAAATTCAATTTTTTTTACTACCGGTTCTGTGGGTGTGGCTTGGTGGGCGTGGCTTGGTGGGCGTGGCAGGGGAAGGATACTGCAAAATCTCCATTCCTACCTCACTCCAGGGGAAGGATACTGCAAAATCCCCACTCCCTCCCCACTCCTGGGGGAAGGATATTGCAAAATTTCCATTCCCACCCCACTCTGGGGCCAGCCAGAGGTGGTATTTGCCAGTTCTCCAAACTGCTCAAAATTTCCGCTACCGGTTCTTCAGAACCTGTCAGAACCTGCCGGATTTGACCCCTGGTTGAGATGTCTTTCATGCCCGCTTAAATCTCTCTTAGTTCAGGCTATGGATATCTGTCAAATAATTGATCTTACTTTTTACAATGCTGATGCCAAAGAAGTGAGGGTCTTTAATTTTCAGTTCATCACAAACTTGGTCAAAGAGTTCCTGTCCTGTAGCTTTTACCTGCAACACAAAAAATAGTATTTAAGCTGTTTAGAGTAGGGTATTTCAAGTCCATCACAACTATACACTCCTTTGCATTATGGCACTATGGATATGATTGGAACATACTGCTACAGAATAAAGTTGCGGATTATTGAAGCATTTGTGGTAGGATTCCAGGGCAATGATTATTATGAATTATTTTTCACTCTAATCAAATGCCTTAAATTAGCTTAATACAATATTAATTTCTAAACGTTTTAGCAATGAGTCATGGTATTGCTACATAGTAAAACAATGAGGTACAGTATTGTGTGATATTCTGCTATGCTGTTGTACACCTGAAGGATAGGACAAACAGTGGATATTGTATATATCAGAACACTATGATCCACTGCTTGTTGGTTCACACAATACACCAAGCCAAAATGTGATTTGCTTGGTTTGGTTTAATTTGTTCTATGAGTCTAATCATCTATGAGTTGAGTATAACTCATCAATTAATATTATAATGATTTAACATCTCAGAACTTTTATGTTCTTCACTAAGAGTTGTAATTGATTCAGGTATAACATGACACATAGACTATGTTCACTTGGCACTGAACCTATCTAATTCTATCTTGGGGTAAAAATGCCCTGCATCAAGAGTGCTTGATCAAAGATATCCCAATCAAATTAAGATTGACCATATTTGATGAACTTCTAGATACAGTGAGATGGCTGAGAGACTATCAAATCTTCCTGTATTGCTTCCCAGGTTAAACATACAGAAATTATTTTATTGCAAACAATGAAGAAGCCTTACGGAATACTGCAGGAAATCTGCCTACTCCACATCCTACTCCAGATCTACCTACACCAGATATCATGCCTTACATATATACACCAGCCCAAGGTTGAAATCCTAAGCCTTTTCGCTCTGCCCTTTCAAATTAACAGACTTTGAACATGGTTTTCTAAGGTACCTCTCTCATTATTATCCAATGGTTCAACATGGCCTGAGCATGGCTGATTCTTGCTTCAGTAGATCAGTGGTGGGTTGCCCCTGGTTCGCACCGGTTCTATAGAACCGGTAGTAAAACTGGCGGGAGGCTCCGGCCACCGACCCCAATGTCATCAAAACGCTTCGGCGCTTGCGCAGAAGAGCGTGCGTGAGAGCAAAGTGAGCATGCGTGCTCAGCCCCGCTGCAAACCTGTAGTAAAGGTAAGTAGAACCCATCCCTGCAGTAGACCCATATCCTACAAGTCCAGGAGTAAGTATTTAAAAGGGTTTTAATTTAATCAATTAAGTAATAATTACTTAATTGGCCAAGGTTGCATGGGCTTTAGGTCTAGAAATTATCTGCAGATGACCAGGTTAGCAATAGCAATACAATAACAATACTTAGACTTATATACCACTTCATAGTGTTTTATAGCCCTCTCTAAGCAGTTTACAGAGTCAGCATATTGCCCCCAACAATCTGGGTCCTCATTTACCTAGGTTACCCATTCTTGCTTTCCAATAAACTCTGTTTTATATTTAATGTGTGGCAAGTCTTGATCTGAAACCAACAAACCAGGGTTTGAAATTGAAGCTTGTCCTAATTGTATGTTACTGTTATGTCTGAATTAACACCCTTTCTCTTTTGACTAGACCTCAGCTCCATCTCAGAGAACTTTTGTATCTGCTCCACCACAAGAATACAAAATCATCCAGATGGAAATGAAGCTATGAATCTTTGCTTCTATAGATGGAAAACAAAACAACTGAACAATGGAAAACTACGGCTGTTAAATACACCATATTTTCAAAGCTATGGAAAAGAGAATTCAGCCATATCTTAATTCTCATCCTATACTCAATGATGCTGGGAGGAACAAATGAGGAAGGAATGATAATTCCTAATTCTGAACAATTACAGAAATGGCTAAATATAAGTATTTACCCCAAAGGGAGATAATCCATTGTTACAAAAGGGAAAAACTGGTCTGCTTCCATTATCATATTCTCAACAATTCTAAAATGACACTCCCATTTTAAGGGGAAATTATACGGGGGAAAACCCTTTTAGGTAAAAAAAGCAAGACATTCCAGAAATCAAAAGGAAATACTACATTCAGTACTATGCATCAGCTTATCTACTGTTTTTCTTCACAATTTATACAGAGACTATTATATTCACAAACAAGATTCTCTACCAGAAATGCAATGCTACATAAAGGACTTTCCATTTCTCTTTAAAAATGGATATAGCCCACCCCGATACTCCATATTGTTTCTCTTAAAAGCTATTTAAGTAGTTGTTAAATGGGTGTGCTGCTCTTCCACCCTGTTTCTCGAGAGTGGTTTACCATTTTCATGGCTCTAGTCAAGAAGATACTGAAAAACATCCAGAAAAAGCACATTTGATACAGACAAATGTGAAGAGAAGGATCTTGGATGATTTCTGAAAAATCATTTTAAAACCATCATATATCAGGGGTGTCAAACTGGATTTCTTCAAGGGCTGGATCAGCATTGTAGTTCTCCTCCGTGGACCAGCGGGGGGGCAGGGAGATGGGACGGACACCTCCTGCAGCACTCTGCCAGCCAAAACGGGGCACGGGGCCCGCATGAGGCTCCCTGTGCCCCATTTTCGGCCTGGTTGGCCTCCTGCATCACTCTGGGGTGTGTGGAGGGTCTCATGTTTTGATTGCCAGAGGTACCGCAGGCCGGTCCTTTGCTATTTCCAGGCCGGCCCCGCTGGCCAGATTTAAGCACCTTGCGGACCAGATCAGGCCCGCGGGCCTTGAGTTTGACACCCCTGATATAATCTAACCTCAGGGAAAGGTAGAAACTTGAATATCATTGCAGTAAAACAAAACAGTAAAACTTCATGCATCAGCAGGGAAGTAAAAGTAAATAGGACCTTTTGCAAAATCAGGAAAAGGAAAAGGAATTTTAGGAATAAGGGTCCTCTGGCTTCCCGAACCCTCGTCATTTATCCTCCTTGGCAGGAATATCACAAGCATTAATTAATATTTGCTCAGAGGAGAAAAAACTGGTTATTCCATTCATTTCTAACAAACTTAGGAGATCCCCAACAAGAATGTTGAATTCTTGTGAACTGGGGTTATTATTTATTTATCAGATTTCTAGGCTGCCCTAATCTGCTACAAGATTAAGTCGGTAACTTAAAAAAATGCAACAATAAAAAACAAAGTGAAAATTAAAAATTAGATCATGAAAAAAGAAAGTCAGCAAAATCTACTACAGCAACATAGACTATAACATATACTTTGTCAAAAATGTATTATAGCAAAATATACTATATCAATTAACCAGTGGAACTGCCTGCTTCCAGAAGCTGTGGATGCTCCATCACTGGAAGCTTTTAAGCACAGACTGCACAGTCACTTGTCTGAAATGGTTTAGGGTCTCCTGCTTGAGCAGAGGGGGTTGGACTAGAAGACCTCCAAGGTCCCTTCCCACTGTTATTCTATGTTCTAAAACACACACGCACATAGACACTGAACAATTTAAAAGATCAAAATAGCACTGGTCTGTAACTCTTCAAAGCAACTACATCTTTTACCAGGATCTCATGGTTGCTTCCCACAGCTATTGCATTATTCCAGATACTTTAAATAGCTTCAGAGGGATAGTATAATTAAGCCCCTAAATATTCCAAAATAAGATATTTGGAATAATCATCCAGTCAATTAGGAAGAACTAAATTTCGACTTCCTGGGTGTATTTGGACCCGATTTAAACTAGTGGTCCACAATGAATTACTCCAAAGTGAAAGCCAGAACAAGTCTGGTGATTAATGTCTGCTTATATTTTAAGTTTCAAATGACATCTAGTTACTATTAGTAATAGTGGTGATTACAAATAATTGAAGTCAATGTGAGCTACTGGCTTCTTAAAGTTCTTAACTCTGATCCCTATATAAAGATCCATTCTGAAGTCTAATGAAGTACATAGTCCTTAACATGACCACACTTGAGCCCAGAATTTCTGTTGTTAAGTGAAACATTTGTTAGGTGAGTTCTGCTCCATTTTATGATCTTTCTTGCCACAGTTGTTAAGTGAATCATTGCAATTGATAAATTAGTAACCCGGTTGTTAAGTGAATCTGGCTTCCCCATTGATTTTGCTTGGCAAAAGGTGATCACATGACCCTGGAACACAGCAATGCTCATAAGTATGAACCAGTTGCCAAGCATCTGAATTTTGATCATGTGACCATGGGGATGCTGCAAAGGTTGTAACTGTGAAAAACGGTCATAAGTCACTTTTTTTCACTGCCATTGTAACTTTGAATGGTCACTAAATGAACTTTTGTAAGTTGAGGACTACCTCTACTGTGGGAATCATAGGAAACTGGAATATTTTAAGCATGATTCCATTAAACAGATAATTTTTATCTCATTTTTAAGGAACAATTTTATAAGAATGTTTTGCTAATAATATACTGTAACTACTGAAAGAGATCATTTGAAAGCAGAAAGGTTTAATATGAAGCTATAAAACATAAGGTGGACATAATTTTTTTAAAAAATCTTATTTTATTTATTTATTTATTTATTATATTTCTATACCGTCTTTCTCCCGTAGGACTCAAGGCGGTGTATATACACAAACATCATAAAATTGCTAATTAAAATTATTATTATAACATAGTTTGGCCCAATTAAATAGAACCTAAAATTAGATAACATTTTTAAAACATTCACATGTTCATATGTTTAGCCCCGCTTGTTGGAACATCAGGGTTTTGAGGGTTTTGATTTTAAACTGGAGGCAACCATATTTTGACTGTCTTACATTCTATATCATAAGTCATGATATAGACCTATACCCCTTTCGAAGGAACATAATCCTCCTACCTAAACAGAATGAATAGGAACATGTATAGGAATATGAATGCAACTCATTAAAGCAACCTTGTCTTTTTTTCAGAATCAGGAAGGTGCTATGGAGAGGCTGTTTTTGCAGCCATGCAATCCTGAAATCAAACATTCCTGAAATTCAGCTATGGGAAGAACATTAGTAAGGAACATCTTATTAGAAGCGGAAATCAACTCTAGGTAGTTTCCTATGGCTAATCTGACTCCCCCACCTCACCTCACCTCACCACCCCCACCTCCACCCCAGAAAACAGCATGATGAGCTCTACACAGAATCTAGCCTTCAAACAGGCTTAACATTTGTTGATGTATTCAGTCACAAAGTTAAACTGAAGAACTCTGTTTATAAGGTATAAGTTGAATCTAGTAACCATGAAGGCTATTATTATTATTACAAATTCACAAAGATTATGAACTCATTGGTACCCATGGCAGTTTACTGAATAACGTATGATGAGGAAAAGTTCAATTCAAGAAATGTATATACAAAGTTAGACCAACCTCCCAGAGATAATGGCATTACACCCTTCATTTCTACCTACACATCCATTGTTCAAAGTGGGTCCATTTTGATGAATTTTAATTCAGTTTCTGAAGTGCAGCAATTTGAGGAAGGATGAGATAAATAGTAGAAGAGCAAAGTATGGGAAATTGATAATAAAAGGAGAGACAAGAAAAATAAGCCAGCTAGAGTGTGGTTTAAGATAAGGGGCTCTAAATATGATGTAAGTAAGTGCTAGATCACCTCAGGATGTGCATTCTAACATATAAACACCAAAAAAGAAAAAAAAACTGCTTTGAATATCCAGCATTAAAAAGGGTGATAAAAATTACAGTATTTAGAAGCAAGCAGACACAATGTATGAAACCACTTAAACAGATGAGCAGCAAAGGCATTAGGAAATTCAACAACATTTTTTTTTTTTGCTATTTATGCTGTTTTTTTTAATGCTTTTTGAAGGGCCATGTAATTCAAAACCAAAGTGGGAGAATGAATTATAACCCTTTGACAGTTTATTCTGAACACACAGCTCCATGTTTTATCTTCCCAGATGATTTTAAAGTGCTCAGTAAGCTTCCCATTCTTTTCTTTCTTTGATACTTTTCTCTTCAGTTATAGAACAGATTAAAAAAGAAATAAACAGGTCTGTGCATGACTAGAAATAGCTGCCTGATTCAAAAAGTGTATTTTCTAAGGGGAATCTACCTAAACAGGTGTATCTTGCACTAAAAAAAAAAAAACACATGCAAATCCTGCCAGAAGTTTAACTTCAGTAATTACAATTTTTATTCAAATACAGATCTTTAAAAGCATTCAAACCTGCAACACTATAGAGATACATAATTCTATTGATATCTCTAATAGGCATCATAGATTCCAAATTACTTCATTCTCTACCTTACTACCTGTACTACATTTCAACTTTTATTTTCCTACAAGGGAAAATTCTCAGAATATAGTGCTACATAATTTTGTTGGAAGATATACAGGATAATAAAACTTGCAAAGTATGATTCCCCAGGTCCACCGTGTTGAAAAATTAACACAATGAAATCAACAGCCTCCAAGGAAAAACTTTTTTTAGTGTTCCAACACTACAAAAACATCAAACAAATATGAAAAGAAGTTTCAGAATACCCAGATCCAACTTATGCTAATATGGATCTATTTTTAAAAGAATCCTATTTTTCAGCTTACAAGCTTTTTTAAAAAAAACTTGCAAATCTGCAGAACCTCTAGTTTATTTCTCACACGTTCTAAATAACACAGGTACCTATCTGTGTTATTCATAAAGATTTCCAAAACAAGCTTAGATACACTTACCCCAACAGTCAAACTGAGCTGGTCTCGATCTGGCAGAAGGACGCAGACATTCCTAAAATCCAAAGGCATCTTCTTTGGTAATAGCTGTTTGTTTATTGCAGAACTGGTTGTAAACTTCTCATACCGCTCCGTCAAGTAATAACACCGCAATCGGAGCCTTGGGAATCAAGCCAACTTTGCTCGGATTTTTTTTTTCCCAATCTGAGGAATAAAAATCCTTAGAATGAAAAGGTTGGATGATTTTGTAGATTTTGTAGTACATTAAACAAGTGTTCTTCGTAGCTTCAGTCTAAGAAGTAGCTCTAACCACAAAACATCTCTCCCTGAGCTCTGGCATAGTTATAACTAATCTTCTCATTAGTCAGCTCTTTTACTGATTAGCAGCTGGTTACGTTACACGGTAGGTGGGGACACTAACCAGCCGGGAAATTTATCTCAGGGATGCCCAGGAAAGTGGCATCCACATGCTTGCATTCCCTTCTTTTGAATCAGCTACTTTATCCTGTGTGCCAAGAATCGTAATCTAGAATTACTGGTGGCTGATTTTTTTTTTTTTTCACTCACACTTCCCTATGTGATACTCAACTTTTAAAAAGCGAAGTCCTGAGTCATTGGAAAGAAAGACAAGAAAACAGCGTAAGGGGCAATAAGAATAAAGGAGAAAAAAATTACTTAGACCATTGGACCCAAGATTACAAAGTCATTAGTAAATAGCATTTAAAGATGACTCAGAAGAGGGAGCAATCATATGTTTCTGTGGGGTTTAAAGTATTAGTGGAAGTATGTGGGGAAGTTTTTCCTTGTAATCTACCTTAGCATCTGATTTCATTGGAACAGGAGAGAAATGAGGCACGCAGTAGAAATGCCTGGTGCTACGTAATATGGCACCATTGTATTAGTATCTTTAAGTAGGCAGTGCCTCTACAGATGGCAGTATTTAAGCAGGGATAAGTCAATCCTTCAATATGAGAATACCTAGTCAGTGTTTCTCAACCTTTTAAAATGAGTGGATTTCAACTCCCAAAATTCTCCAGCCAGTATGGCTGGCTAGAGATTTATGGGAGTTGAAGTCCATCTTAAAAATTGCCAAGGTTAAGAAACACTGATGCTGTTGGATAGATGAGCAAAAGAATGCATTGTAACCAATGAAAGGGACTGGGGGAGAAATCCGTATTTTCTGTTTGGAAATAGTTAAGACTCTTTCATTGTTAAAAATGTCCTGCAACTTTTGCTCCATTGTTGCTCCATTCTGCCTAGTCAATAATTCTTGATTTGCAACACACTAACAGAAACTTATTGGATCCACTTTCTATAGTACATGCCAACTTCATATCCAAAATGAAAATTAATAGGTTTTTTCTTTCATATTTCCACTTTATAAAGACACTAGATAACAATGTCTATGTTCTCCTTTGACCTTTAAAATTTGTCTAGAACCCCAGTGTGTGCTGTTAGACAAGATTAAATTATTCATGGTTTGTATTTTAATTCTGCATAATATAAATTACATACCGATGATATTTTATTGTTGATCTCTATGTTCCATGCTTCAGTTCTAGGTTCAATGAATTTAATAATATGATTGGGAAAACAGCAGGATATTGAATTAATTGATCCAATTCAGAATTTATGCCAATAGGTAAAAATCCCTACATGAATTTATTAAGCAATTATCGGTTTAAGATGTGCAGTGAATATGTTAACTGTCTTGGAGTTCTTATTTCACATGATTATAGCAAATAATCACTTTAAATATATATTAAAAATAAGATCTCTTTGGATCTTAGTACATGGCAATCTTCAAACCTTATCCTTTGGAGCAAGATTGATACTCATATAATGAATGAATGGTTTAGAACATACATACATACATACATACATACATACATACATACATACATACATACATCAGGATCCAATTACAGCATGCATGACTGATATCATCCAACATCTGCTAAAATACCTTAAGCAGAAGTACACCTTTAGTCAGCTTCGAAATCTAATTTAAAGTGACAGACTTGAAGGGTTAGAATTGTGGAAGACTGACATAGTCCAAGAAATTATTTTTGTTGATTCCAAGATTTATAGTTAGGTACTAGTTCTCTTTAAAAATGTGCTGATGACCAGAAAATGACCCTTAAGCGCACCTCCTCGGTTAACCTTCTGATGTACTTTCCCTGCAAAGCTGAGGTCAGCTCAGGCCAGAAAAAAGAGATAACCTTGATGAGTATCATTTAGTTTCCAGATAAACTTGCAGCTAAGATTATCAGTCCAAACCTGCCTGTAGTATATCAATGGTTCCTAAATGATGGATTAGGTCTCCAAACTAGGTAGTTTCTGGAATGTATGAATGATAACATGCAAAGTTAAACCAAGAGGCATCTGTGAATTTACCCTGAATTCTCAAAATACCTCTCTATCCACTCACCCAAAAATGCCAAACTCCAAAACAAACAAACAAAGGAACTTGGCATCTCTTGCTCTAAAATATTGAAAAATAGGTAATTTTAGAGGGAAAACAGCTTTAAGAGTTCCCCCATTTTTTTCTTTTGGATGCTGTTGAAAGCATCCTTCTGGTTCTGATATTTAAAAGCAAAGATGCTGGACTGAAGAGATGGGGTTTTTTTAATGCATTTCTGGTAGATGCTTTAACACAGTGGTCCCCAACCTTTTTATCGCCGCGGACCAATCAGCCTTTGATAATTTTACCGTGGCCCGCTGAGCGCGCGCAGGAGTGGGGGCTTTGGGCCACACGTGCGTACCTGCGTGGGGCTCTCTTCCCTGGAGGCTTTGCGCACGGCCCAGGAGCTTTTGCGCACGGCCCAGGAGCTTTTGCGCACGGCCCAGGAGCCTTTGCGCTGCAGCGTTCATGTCCCCCAGCCGCTGTGCGGCCCGGTGCCAGGTACTCCACGGCCCGGCACCGGTCCGCGGACCGGGGGTTGGGGACCACTGCTTTAACAGATCTCAAATGTCCCGTTTCAGACATTAGCCCATCTCCTAACAGTTCAGTACTAGAAGCTGAACAAAGTAGTATGAACAAACAATCCTATCAGTCATTTCAAGAACCATAGTTGCACAGCAGGCATTAATAATCAGTAGTGATGATATGATGTAGTATATAATATGCAGTAGTAGTAATATGATGACAAGCTGGAAGGACAGATTAATTATAGCAATAGCACTTAGACTTATATACCACTTCACAGTGCTTTACAGCTCTCTCTAAGTGGTTTACAGAGTCAGCCTATTGCCCCCAACAATCTGGGTCCTCATTTTACCGATCTCGGAAGGATGGAAGGCTGAGTCAACCTTGAGCCTGGTGAGATTTGATCTGCCAAACTGCTGGCAGCTGGTGATCAGCAGAAGTAGCCTGCAGTACTGCACTCTAACCATTGCGCCATCGCGGCTCTTTTAATGATCAATAAGTCTTGACTATTGAGCCAGTTTGCTGTAGTGTTAGGTCACTGGGCTAGTCCTGCCTTTGGCACAAAGCCAACTGGGTGACCTTGGATCAGTCATATCTTCTCGGCTCCAGGAAAGAGGCAATGGCAAACCAGTTCTCAAATGTTGCCAAGAAAATGGCCAAAATTGCAGGTCTTGCCCAGGCACTTTCCAGGAGTCAACATGCATTCAGACATCCCTTGCCACCCCCCCCCCCCCAAATTTTAGTCTTAGAAGATATAGAAAGATTTTACCATATGTCTATCTAGTCAGATTATCAGAAACTTCTCCTAACTGAGCAACTGCAGACTTTATAGGAATATTTGCCCATTCTCTATATTAATAGAAAGGGAAGAAAACCATGCTTTTTGTAAGCTGTAAAAAGGTGGGAAGAGGAACACTTAGATGTTAGCCTAGGGAACAACTATCCATGAAAATACACATAACATGGAAAGATGTCCAATAGGTTGGAAACAGAATGGCCATAAAGCATACAATAAAACAACATGGTGTGGAATGATCATGCACAAAGTGCCAGCTATTCCTCTTCTAGGATACTCCTTTCCACCCCCTTCCCATTTTACCTCCTTCTCATATCATGACGCTGCATGAAGTCTTTGGCACACTCTAGATCAGGGGGGTCAAACTCAAGGCCCAGGGGCCGAAGCCAGCCTGCGGGATTCTTTAGATCTGGCCTGCAGGGCCGCCCTGAAAATAGCAAAGGACAGGACCGGCCCGTAGTGCTTCTGCCAGCAAATATGGAGCTTGGGAGGGCTGCGAGCGGCCCTCTCGAGCTCCATTTTTGCTGGCAGAGGGTTGCAGGAGGCCGAAAAAGGAGCTTGGGAGCCTGGCAGAGCACTTAGGCCACCATAGGTGCAACCGATACGAGTGACGTTGAGCTTGCCACCCCCACCCTGCCCCCTGAGGTCAAACACAAACCTGATGTGGCCCTCAATGAAATTGAGTTTGACACCTCTGCTCTAGATCGCAGGTGTCAAACTCATGGCATCACGCTGCCATCACGTAATGTATCGCAATCTTTTTTTTCCCTTCGTAGAGCTGGGATGAGCATGGCCTATGCATAATGTATCTGGCCTGTGGGCCACCAGTTTGACACCCCTGCTCTAGATTATTCTACACCTATAAATTTGGGGAGTTAACTTGAATCTATCATTATCTTCTTTTTTGAGTGGATGTACAAAGATGCAGTCTTTGTTACCTAAATTCAGTACAGACGATAGATCGATAGATCGATAAGATAGATACAGTAGATATAGCTATACACATATAGATATATATAGACATAGAGATTCACACATAGACACAAAGTGATATACCATACTGATATACTATACACACACACACACACACACACACACACACACAGGACTAATATACTGGATAACTACACTACAAAGTTTTTGGAGAGTACCATAATTGTGAACTAAGTGGAGCTGCATCCTGATAGCAAGCCAAAATTTAGCAGTGAAGTGAGAGAAGATTCTTGCGATGAAAAAAAAAATAGAGTTCCGGGGCCATGATGATTGACATGTGCTTATCCCAAGCATGTTTAAACTCAGTTAGTGATGACTGACCTACTACGTTTGCTGGAAGTTGATTCCAAGCTTTCACTACTCTTTCTGTGAAATAATACTTTCTAACATTACTTTTGAACTTCCCTCCAAAGATTATGCCCCTGTGTCCTGAATTTTTTGCTTAATTTAAAAAATAAATAAATTAGGAGATGAAAGTCAAAGCTACAGCATATATATATATCAGAAATGTTCTGCTTTCTCTAATTTCTATATGTACATGAATATTGTTGCCTATGAAACAAATAATTTATTAGGGGAGGTGATGCAATCAATCATCAATTAAAATTCCTTCTGATGTACAACAAACCAAATCTCTTTCAAAGCAATTAATTCTCTTTAGAATTTGGTGCCTTATTTCAGTGAAGCTCCTGGGTTCAATTTCTGGGTTCAATTTCTTTCAGTTAAATCTGATTATGAAGGCAAGTATGATTTATTAGATCACATAAAGAATATAAGCTGCAATGTAGTCAAATCACTGGCCCATCTAGCTGAATACTGTACTTGCACTCACTCCAGGATTTCACAGAGGGCCTTTTCCCAGTCCTACCTGGAAGGCCAACAACAACAAAGGATTAAACCTGAGAAACTTGCATGTATCTTTGCCATGGAGTAAGCCGCACCCAAACATCCATCATTTGAATCTTTGATACAAGAGCCATGAACATGGTTAGTGCTATGCTCCTGAAATACAATAGAGCATCAAAGGCTTAGGCTTATTGATCCATTACTGTACACCAGAAGCCGAGTTTTTATTTTATTTTATCTACAGCACTGTTCAGTATAAAACAGTCAACTAGCAACAGTTCTGACTTTTACTGTGAAAGGAGGGAAATTAAGCAGGTGATTTACTCTTGATTTCAGTCTTCCCCTCACTTTCATTGTTCTGAATAATAATAACATCCTACTTGTAAGCAGCTAAGTAAAAAATTGCTTGGCAGAAAGCCCAAAAGTCAATCAATGGATCTGAGTGTGTCACTGTTCATGAATACTTGAAATTAACGCAAGCAAACAAACAGCACAAAAAGACCCACAGTGACAGACAAAAATCCAAATTCACTAGTTATAGTTTTATTGACTTTAGGAACTCCCTTTTCAAGAATGGAACACAGAAGGTAGCACGATTCCTGTGGTAGCCACACATACTAGGAAATTCCTTAGTTCCAAATCTAAATACAGTTAAGTAGACTTTGCTTTATATCAGCAAAGGTTAAGTAAGTATTGCTCTTGAAAAAAATCAAGACAAAAATGGGCAATCTCTTTGTTATGACAACACATCTCTGTTTCAACACTGAAGATTTCAACATTCGTGATGTACTGAAGAGAAACACAACATACAACCAAAATCAAATGGGAAGATATATAGTAAATTAAATCCTTATGCCTTGGTCCATAAAAAAGATTGATTTGAACAGTGGGGCAAAGGGGTGTAGTTCTGATGCATATGAATCCATGTGTAACATTTAGAATCTAGTATGTTCTAGTATGCAATACAACCAGGGATGAAATAATTATATGACCTTCATAGGTGGTAACTCTGGGGAATCTCTTGAAGAAAATACAATTGCAGTAAATGAATGTCTGCAATCACTACAGGTAGTTCTCGACTTATAATTGATTGCTTAGTGACTCTCTGAAGTTACAACGAGCCTGAAAAAGCTCCTTATAACCAGTATTCAAATTTCTGATATCTGCTTCCCCCCACATGGTCACATGATTGCATTTTTGGTGCTCAGCAGTTGGCCCACATTTATGGCCATTTGCAGTGTCCTGGGATCACATGATCACAATGTATGGCATTTTGGGCAGAAACCAGCATTTATTTCAAATTTCCATTAAAAAAACGCACGTCCTAAGCGAACAATGGGTTCGCTTAATGGCATTCACTTAACAACCATTGCAAAAAAAAAAAAAAGTAAAATCAATCATGGTCACACGGTGACCTGCCTTACAGCTGTCACAACATACAACCAGAATTGCAGGGTCAATTACGGTCATCAGTCAAGGACAACCTGTGTCATTCCATGCACAATCAGCTCACTGGAGACAGAATGGATGACAAGAAAGTTTGTTTCTGAGCTCCCCACAATCATCCACGTTGGTCACCAATGAAAATATCTCTGAGAAGCAAATGTCCCAGCCTCATTGCAACATGTGTGTATGAGACAGAAAGTATGTCTCCTCTTCAAGTTGACTAATCAGGGTATTTATTATACCTGGAATGTTGGAAAATGACCCAGAAGACTATGAACTTTTTCTTCCCATTTCCCATGTTCAACAACAGCAAATTTCCAGAAAAGATTGAGCAAAAACAAAGAAGAACACAATGCTAACAACCCATGTTGAAAGATGTTGACTAGTCATAATATGTAAGACAGTTGCTAAGAGCCTTGGTGGTGCAGTGGTTAGAGTGCAGTACTGCAAGCTACTTCTGCTGCCTGCCAGCTGCCTGCAATTTCACAGTTCAAATCCTGCCAGGCTCAAGGTTGACTCATCTTTCTGAGGTTGGTAAAATGAGGACCCAGATTGTTGGGGGCAATATGCTGACTCTGTAAACCGTTTAGAGATGGCTGTAAGGCACTTTAAAGTAGTATATAAGTCTAGTGCCAGTGCTGACACATTTTAAAGAACTAGCTTTTTTTAAAAAAAGAAATGAAATTAATTGGATTTTTATAAGTTTCAATTAGTTTTCAATTAACTTTTTTTTTTTTAAAAAAAGACAAATCTAAAAGTAAAAAGATCAAGGCAAGTAAAACCACCATCTTTTTTCCTATGTATTAGCACATCATGTGAAAGCAATAAGGTGAACTGCATTCAAATTCATAACATACATTTATAGCAGCTTCTCTGCTCTGTTCTATAATAATACAGTAGCAGTGCTTTTCTAACTATTACTGTGCTATGGCAAAATCTGTCATGAAAGAAGAAGAAAAAATCCTGAATATGAGGGGGGGGGGGACCGAACTATAATGAGAAGGAGGAAGCATGGAAGTCTTCAAACAAATGTCAGTTCTTAATCATTTTGCATATCCTTAACTCAAGGTGAGAGTAGAGCTTTTACTCTGTATGATTTGGCTTTTGAAGAGCTGTGGGAAAAATGCTTGAGCAGATTGCTAAGTAGTGCACTCCTTTTGACAAAATTATTATATACACCAATCCACTTAAGATTTCCTTAACATTTCAGAAGATGCTTTTAATGCTCCCTGCCTAGCAAGGATGTGGAGCTTCTTATAAATTCTATCTTGTATCTCTTGCATTTTGTATCTCCTCTAAGTAGAGAAAAAACACAATTTTCTGCACTGAATAACCGATGCTGTAGCCAATATCTATGCATTCCAGCATATATGGTACCTCCCAAGAACATTCAGTTGTAAATAAAAGTTGGTCCTGTTATTACATAAAAGTTCTGTATACTTTCTGGAAACGTGCATATTCTTCCACCCCAAAATCAGCCAATTAATAAACATTTCACATTCTTTCTTTCATCAAAAGTAGTGAACAATCCTGTTGGGTTTTTTCTTTTTATTACAGCAACCACTACAAGAGGGTAAGGCTTGAAAAATTATTGGCCTGTGCAACATAGCAGGTACCATACCTATTGAGAGAATGCCTTTGGGATGGTTAGAACTTAATGTTATTACTGTTCATTTATAATTTAACAAGATTTATTTTATTAGCCTGTCAATCCTCAAGGCAGGGATTTATAACTAAACTTTTCAAGATAGAAAATAACCCTGTTGGGGGAAAAAAAAGGTTGGAAGGCAGAAAACGTAGAGGTGAAAAGAACTTAAGACAGCTTTTCCCAGCCTGGAATCTTTTAGCTATGCTATACAACTCCAATCACCCTGAGCTAGTACTATGGCTTGCGTTGCTGGGGAGCACATGGGAGCTAAAGACTAATGCGGAGGAGAACATGGAGAACAGGTGGAAAATTCTGGCTTAGATATCCGCCCAACAGAAAATCGACAAGGAAGGATGGAAATGGCTTTCATAATAGTGTTTCTTTCTGAGCTAATGGGAAGGATGACCATGAGTTGATAAGTCAGATGAATGTGTCATAGGAAGGATTCTATTTTGTATACATAGCACAAATTCTTCTCAAGGATTCCACTGTCCTCTTCAGGTGTTAACTCTGATACATTCATGTTTCCTCAAATTTGGCACCTTCAAAATATATATACATTATGACTATGCCTGCTGAGGAATTCTGGGAAGTAAAGTCCACACACTACAGGATTCTGGTTAGGGAAAATTTAGTTAATCATTACCAAGGATAACCTTGAGTTTTCCAACTCTTTTCCAGTCTTTTACACAATATCCATGTGCTGAGTGCAAACATCTGAGTCGCTGAAATCTATGCATATAAAATCTACATCTATCTATCTATCTATCTATCTATCTATCTATCTATCTATCTATCATCTATCTATCATCTATCCATCTGTAGGAGCTATCTATCATCTATCTATCATCTCCCTCCCTCTCTCATCTATCTATCATCTCTGTAGGAGCTTGAATCCTTCTTATGCAGGAATCAGGCTTACATAAAAGTTTGTACATAACTTTTTGAGACAATTCCCAGAGGTAGAAAAATACCTTTTGCTTCTATCTTTTTAGCACAGTGCTAGAGAGCTAGTCTATTGAAACAAACAAATCAGTCCTAGCACTTTAATACTTCCATAGTAAGTAGGAGCATTCTTCATTATAAGAACATCCTGGATTTAAAACCAGCTCAACCATGAACCCTTGGGGACCCTTTTGCAATAAATAAATAAATAAATAAATAATGAGGTGAACCTCAAGCAGGCGCCAAGGAAGGAAGGAAAGAAAGTTCGAATTGCCCAAAGCATCAGAGTTTTACTGAGCCAGCAACTGAATCTTTTGCTCTGGTGCAATTATTTTCTTGCCATAGGAGAACCTGCTTGTTATTGCCCCAATAAAGATTACATCAAAATATCTTGGCAACTCTGTAGGTTCTTTCTTGGCACCAATCCATTTCTTTTCTTCACTTGTGAATCATTTTGTTGCCATTTTTATAAGGTAATGAAGTTGCTGCTTCTTAGCCCTAGTTTATTACCCATTAAATATATGGAGCAAATAATACAGGTAGCCCTCAATTTACGACCAAAAAATTGAGCCCCAAATTTATGTTGCTAAGTGAGGCATTTGTTAAGTGACTTTTGCCCCATTTTATGACTTTCCTTGCCGTATTTGTTAAGTGAATAATCACTGCAGTTGTTAAATTAGTAACACAGTTGTTAAGTGAATCTGGCTTCCCAATTGACTTTGCTTGTCAAAAGGTCACAAAATGGGATCACATGATCCTGGGACACTGCGATTGTCATAAATGTGAGTCAGTTGTCAAGCATCCGAATGTAAAAAATGTGACCATGGGGATGCTGCAATGGTCATAAGTGTGAAAAATGGTCCTAAGTCACTTTTTTCAATGCTGTTGTAACTTTGAATGGTCACTAAGCAAACTGTTGTAAAGTCGAGGAGCACCTGTACTTTTTTTAACCTGTTAAATATATGGGGAAAAATACTGGCCTACCTGGTATAGATAAGCTCAGTGTGCAGTAGGAAAACAACTTCACTCTGATGTGGACTTCATCATGCTAATTCTGGAACTCAATGAGAAAATAACTCATACCCTCCATTCTTTCTTCTCAGGAAACATCACTAATTCCAACATGCTCCCATTTACCAAACTCACCTTTTCTTTCTGTTACACATATTCTTCTCAATTGTACTGATAATGAAATTTAAATCCAACCAAGAACCCTGGAACACTGGGTATAATTTGTCCAAATGCCAAAACGTATAAATCAAAATTGAGGAAGAATATGTGAACTGGTGCCAAACAATAAAACACTCAAGGTGATTTTATAGATAGATAATCAGAACATCGCTGGAAATACCTTGCAAAAGCAGAGATTGATCATTGGACAGATTATTCTAGGCATGAGATTTAATATTCGGTGTCAGTTTTTGTATCTGCATTTGGAACCAGTTCCCTAGAAAATTTTTTCAATCCTTTACAGGAGACAATACTTTAATGAGATAAGACGAAAAAGGTATTTTTATATAGCTACAGACCAGCAAATCAGACTGTGAAAGAATTGTTGGAAAACAGACAGGAAATACATATAATTTCTGGCATATTTTGGTTCTCGCTGCTTTTACTATGAGAGATACACGTTGTGGTGATTGAAATCTGGATCATCTCAGTTAGGACTGAAGATGGAGCTATTCCCATGTTATATTCGCCTCTGTATATAAAAACAAATATTAAAATTGTCTACCAGGGAATTGGTTTTACAGAGTCTCTTTTATATGTCATAATATTATCTATAATTTTTTTTAGTATCTAAAATGTTTACTGGATACCTGTGGTCTCAAATTCTGTGACTCCTGGCTTGTCTTCATAAGCTACAATTCCACATATTAGCAACATGTGGCCCAGGCCACCTATTTGTGCTTCATTCTCCAAATCCTTCCTTCTCCCACAGGTCCACCTTACTAAAATGTCCAGTTTTCTTCCTCTTCTTCCCCAACATGCAAATCGCTTCTATAAAAAATGAATACAATGCAACTTCTTTGACAAAATATCATTAAAACACCCTTCATATATTTAAGGAACTAGTATGGCCAATGCCACAGTGACACACTCCAACTGCTCAACCACTTTGTGGCCTTTCAGAATGACAAGAGGCAGCTCTACAATTGGGAGGGAGAGGAGGCAGGCAGCATGCCATATTCCCTAGACATGGGGCTTCCACATTGAAGATTTGCTTCCAGGTCCAGCCCCTCTTACACTATCTTTCATGTGCTGCAAAAACCTGACTAGGTGGCTCAGTGGCTAAGACACTGAGCTTGTTGATCAGAAAGGTCAGCAGCTCGAATTCCTAGTACAAGTCTGTGTGAGCAGGGGGTTGGACTAGCTGCCCTCAAGGTCCCTTCCAACTGTGTTACTGTTACTAAGTCTACAAAAAGAATCAGTCCTAGTTTAGTTAGGCCATCTAGGTGAGTCCCAACTGTGCAAGATACCTAACTCTGTAGTTTTTCAATAAGTGCACAGATTCCATCAATTCAAGATAGACATCTACTATCTTCAGCTTGAATGTCTCTTCCTGCTTTCTTCTTCACATGTTCTAGCAATACACAGAAAAATAACACATGAACACCTTCACCCACATCTGACTGCTGATTCTTATGTCTATAAGTATGCAAGAGAGAATAACCCTAAAATCTATATTGTACAGTAGAACTACAGAAAATCATTTAAAAGGGGGCAGATCTCAAAGCAATCTGCCATGAGATTTAACTACACCAATTGATGATAAAATCATTAAGTGGTATGTGAATGTGGGATTCTATATACCTTAAAGGAGCCTTGTGAAAGCAAGATTAATAATTTACCCAAGTAGGTATTTATTTTATTAAACCAATTTAGATGGCTGCCCAACTCACACACAGGTGACTACTATGTTATCAAAAAGCTAAATAGTTTGAGTTAAATGTCTATTTCCTTTCCGTTGCTTATTTGGTATGTGGGCAGTTGGAGAAAAATGACTAACTTCAGAAAATATGCACACATGATATTTCCAGATGACAGTGTTCCTAGTTTACGCCTTGTAGGTGTAAAATTAAAAAAAAAAAGTGTCTGAAGCAGCCCTAAGTACATAATTTTAATTGAAGGAGTACAGAAATTTTACCTTCTCAGCTGAAAACACTCATCTTTAAATTTAAATGAACCCCCTTAAACAACACATTTTCATAGCAACTCCAAAATTCAGTTGTCTGATAAATCTGTGAGTTGCATATTCTACACATACATCCTATATTTGGATTTTTTTAAAATAAGAACTTCAAACTAAAACACCGTGCTGCATCTAAATACTGCAATCTAAAAGACACAACTCATCCCTGTAATGCAATTGTCCAATACTACTGATACTCAAGAAGAGCATACAAAAAACTCAGAGGAAAACCCCAGCGGGATGGGGTAGGGCAGGAAAATTAAGAGTGGAGAAATTCTGAAGTTTTTCAGGGATTCATCCGAGCGTTTGCATCATTCTAAACCTGTTTTATCTCTTCAAGGTTACAGCCAATGGAATTTATGGCTATATATATTCATTGTTTCTTCTACGGTAACTTTTTATTTCCGACGCTTAACTCTAAGAAACTACCGTAGATCAAAACCTGGGAAATAAAATTAAACAAAGGTTAGCGGGTTTTTTTTTTAATGCAGAGCTAGGCTACCTTACACATTTAAAAACACACACACACGCACACAATATAAGCATTCTTCAGGAAAGCTTTATCCCAAGGAGCCCAAAGAAATGAACATTCAAGACTTTCTCCGAAGCCGATGCCTGCTTAAACCTGTTGCTTTGGCACGCGACTCTAAAGGCTAAAGCACAGCCGGGCGAACGTCTAACAACAACAACAACAACAACACAACAAATCTAGGAGGCAAGCAGCGACAAAGACTTTTAAGCTTGGTTGGTGCTTAATCGGAAGTTTTACCAAAGCGTGCTGGGGAAAAGGGGAACGGCGCCCTTTTCCTTCTCCAGGGTCAATCGTGTGAAACGTGGATTATACGCCGCGCGCGCGCGCTTGTGTCTGCACACGTATAAAATACGCGTGTGAGGGTCGGGGCGCGCGCGCGCGGGACCGGGGGGGGGGGGGCGGAATCCGAAAAGCTAGTACTTACGGCCAAGTTCTGCGTGCGGAGCGGCGAGTAGCCTACGAGGGCGCGTGGGACGGGGGCGGGGGCTGGAAGCGGGTGTAATTAATGTGACTCTTGACAAGCGCGGCCGCTCCTGTTTCTCGGGCGCAGCTACTAATCTCGACGCTTCTCCTCCTCTCTCTCTCTCTCTCTCTCTCGCCCCCCCCCCAAGGAACTCAAGAGGAGTCAACCTGGATCCTCTTCAATGGCGACCTATTCGACCCCTCAACAAAGAGTGGGGGAGCCGACGGGACTGGCGGAGGGCGGAAATTCAGCTTCGGCAGGCGCCCTGCCAGCTGGCCCTTTGGGATTAAGGGTGAGCCGGGGGCGGTCAAGCCTCAGCCTGGCGAATCGGCCGCCAATCGCGGCGCTGCTCCTGCCATTCCCACCTCACCTCCTCCACCCCCCCCCCCCACGCCCTCGCTCGGTGGCGCCTTCCAAAGCCGACTGCTTGTAAACAGCCGAGGGGGCGGCTTTGTCGCTTTCTCAAAAGAAACCCCACGTGGAGAGGCGGGGTCCCCAAAAGACGGAGTCACCCCGACAAAGCCTAGCGTCCCCGGTGCCCCCATCCCCCGGGAACAGCGGACATCCATCCCCCTTTGGGATGAATGGAGTGGGTGGGTTGGTCAACCTAAGAGATCGCGCAGCTACTATAGTTACAGTTCAGGTCGATGCTCCTAATACTTGGGAAGCTCACCCCAGAAACCAGCAACGCAGAACTGGGCAGCCGAGCCCAGCAAACAGCCCCTTTCCACTTTTCAAGCTGGCTTCGTAGCGGAGGGGGGGGGTTTCCCCTCTTCAGATATCCCCCTTCCTGCAGGAGGTTAGAGGAGATTCCCTGAAGGAGATGTGGAGTTGATGAGCTGGAGACGTTTGCTGAGGACTAGCGTCTTGCAGTAGGTTTTTAGTCCTTAGTCCGGTGATTCAGACTTCATGATTGGAGTGGGTGATTCATGAGTCAACTCATACATGGATTCATTTGTGTCGCAGGGAAAAAAAAAAAAGGTGAGCCAATGGTCACCTGCCAATACAAAAACAAAATGGGGTAGGAGAGCAAAAAGGGAAAATGTATTTTCTTTTAAGACAATGAAAAATGTGGTAGCGGGGAAAGCAGTGGTTGGCTTGAGGATCGCTGGGTTACAGATTTCATGAGAGTAATTGTTACTTGCTGGGTGGAGACTTGTTTGTTTATTTAAAAGCCACCCAACTTGGTGCTAAAAACAATTTAAAATAACAATGACATAAATAACATAACAAAAGTCTATGTAATGTCATGTCACCAAAGACTGACACAGGCTCCACCAAAACATAACCATCATGCTGACCAAACTCACTGAAAGTCCTGGCCTAATATACAGGTAGTCCTCCACTTAGTGACAATTCAAAGTCACAACCAGCTAACCAGTCAGGTGTCAGTGGCATTTCAGCCTAGCATTCAATTCCCTTTGGTCTAACTACAGGTAGTCCTCGACTTACAACCACAATTGAGCCCAAAATTTCTTTTGCTAAATGAGACATTTGTTAAGTGAGGTTTTTCCCCATTTTACAACCTTTCTTGCCACTGCTGTTAAGTGAATCGCTGCAGTTGTTAAGTTAGTCATAAGGCTGTGAAGTGAATCTGGTTTCTCCATTGACTTTGCATGTCAGAAGGTTGCAAAAGGGGCTCCCATGACCCTGGGACACTGCAACCGTCATAAATATGAGTCAGTTGCCCAAGCGTCTGAATTTTGATCGCATAACCGTGGCAATGCTGCAATGGTCATGAGTGTGAAAAATAGTCGTAAGTCATTTTTTTTCACTACCGTTGTAACTTTGGTCACTAAACAAACTTGTAAGTTGGGGATTACCTGTAAAGTTTGCATCCTGCACCACAGCCATATGCAACTCATCAAAATAAAACATTCCATTCTACTGTATCTCCATCTTGTCACCACCTCTGTAACCAGAGGGGAACAAAACAAAACCCTTCAATGCTAAGCTGCATTGAACCTTTCTCACACAAGGGTGATCCCATGACAGCAATCATTCCTCAACATTAACCCAAACCAGTCCAAACCAACAGTTCCAAGGCCTGAGCTTCTCACAGGGTTTCTGAGAGAGGGTGATATATCACTCCAGAGCCACATAATGGTGGAATACATAGGACAGAGACCAGTCCTTACTCAGCTTCATGAATCAGATGAAATGGGTAACATAAAGTCACCAACCAGCAGAACTGGTGACCCAACTGCCAAGTTGACCTGCTCTTAATATGTGCATTCTGTTCACCTATTCCATATTGATAGCTCTTGGGCATTTGCTTCACGTGTCCCATCGATAGGTCCCATCAATCAAAGCGTGTAATAATCGATATGCAACAGCAGAGGTGAGTTTCAGCAGGTTCTGATTAGTTCCGGAGAACCGGTAGCAGAAATTTTGAGTGGTTCGGAGAACCGGTAAATACTACCTCTGACTGGCCCCGCCCCCATCTATTCTCTGCCTCCGGAGTCCCAGCTGATCAGGAGGAAATGGGGATTTTGCAGTAACCTTCCCGTGGAGTGGGGAGGGAATGGAGATTTTACAGTATCCTGCCCCTGCCAGGCCCACCAGGCCACGCCCACCAAGCCACACCCACCAAGCCACACCCACAGAACTGGTAGTAAAAAAATTTGAAACCCACCACTGTGCAACGGGATTGTAAGAAATCACATGCTTTAGTTTTACCAAACCAAAAATCACATGCTTTAATTTTACCAAACTTTGGGAAAGAAAAGTGGTCCGTGTTCTATAGCTAGGATTGCAGTGCATAAGGCTTTACAATGGAGTCCATTTTTTTCCTTCAGCTCCCATTTTCTTCAGCTGTGTGGCAGTGATGTCAACAAATGTTGGAAGGTGTCATTACCAGAAGTGTTCTTTAAGTAGAGGCCATTATGAAAATGCCCACATTTCCTCTCAGAAGCCAGCTTAATCAGAATAAATTGGAATTAATTTAATTCTTCTGCTGATGAGGAAATACGATTTACACAATGACACCAATTTCCCTTGAGTGTATGCACACATTACATAGGAATTACACTTGACATTCGGTCCTCTGCATTCTTTGCTTGTTACACACTGCAATAAAGATCAACAGTAAGGTATTAACTATATGAAGTTGAAAAATATTGCTTGGTTTGGAGCCCTTGGTGCTCTCTGAGCTTGGTTGTTTGCCTGCATGTGTTTCATTACCCAACTGGCAGGGGTGAAATGTAAAATTTGTTACTACCGGTTCTGTGGGCGTGGCTTGGTGGTGGTGGGGTAATGAGACTGGGTGGACATGGCCAATTTTTTTTTATTATTATTATTTTAACTTTTCAAAGCATTTTTTTCTGCAAATGCAAAAAAATGCTTTGAAAAGCTTCTGCCGATCAGGAACACAGCTGGGATCGTCAGAGCCTTTTCAAAGCAGCGGAGCTGCGCGATCATCAGAGGCTTTTTTTTTAACTTTTAAAAGCATTTTTTCAGCAGAAAAAGTTGTAGAAAAAATGCTTTTAAAAGTAAAAAAAAAAAAGTCTCTGATGATCAGAAGGCTCAGCTGGGCATGGTGGGGGTGGTGTGGGGCACAGGGATTTTTGCTACCAGTTCTCCGAACTACCCACCGCCATCGCTACCGGATCGGGCGATCCGGTCCGAACCAGGAGCATTTCGCCCCTGCCAACTGGGTAATATCAGTGCGACTGAGTGTGGGGTTTGCCCCCACACTATTCACCCATGGCGACTCAAGGTGGCTTACAGAGTATAAAACCACATTTAAAACAATAAAACTAAAAAAAAGAAATAAATTAATACAGTATAATATAAAAAATCACCCTCGCCCCGGCAACAGCAGATCACACGAGCCATTTAATGGGCTCCATCCCACTCTGGGTTCCCCAGGCCCGCTGGCAGAACCAGGTCTTCAGTGCCTTCCAGAAGAGTGTTAGAGTGGGGGCCATTCTAATCTCTGCGTGAATGATGTTCCAGAGAGAGGGAGCCACCACGGAGAAGGCCCTTCTTCTGGGTTCCACCAGATCCCTCAGGGATGGGACATTCTCTGCAACATTCTCGCAATATGTAAAAACATTGATGCTCTAGAGCAGGGCTGTCAAATTTACGACCCATGGGCCGGATGCATCATGCACTGGCCACGCCCATGCCTGGTTTAGTGAAGGAGAAAAAAGTCACAATATGTCACAGGATAATGCCATGACAATGCAAGTTTGACACCCCTGGCCTAGAAAAAGTGGCTAGGGAAATTTTTTTCTTACTCTGCCAAAACAGTAGAATATTGAATATTGAAGCTAAATGGAAAAATAGATAAAAACTTGGTTTGTACATTAATTTAAATCATGGTTTATTTAACCATGATTTACTCAGTGTATCACAGTTGGCAGGATTCACATGTGATTAGTCACATAATATTTTAAGTTCAGGATAGACTATGGCAAGGGTCCCCAACCCCTGGACCCCAGCCCACTATTGGGCCGTGACCGTGGGCTATGAAAGCGCATGTGAGTGGTGCGCGCATTATCACTTGCATGAGCAGTGGACAAGCATGTGCATTCCATTTGTTTGAATGCCAGGCACATTCGCAGAAATGGAACCGCACACGTGCTTGCCAGCCACTCATGCAGAACCATCCCCTCTCTCACCTCCTCCAGTCCACAAAGCTGGAAAGGTTGAGGAACTCTGGATCATGGCTTTGCATAATGTACATATCCAGCTGTTAGGAAGCTATTTCTTCACATAACAGTTAATTGTTAGTAGTAGGAAAAATATATGCAATAATACATTTATTCTAAGACTTTTAATTATTGTGACATGTTTATTTCTCTGGAAGCTAATTTAAGAGAAACTTTGACTTGTCGTTGTCATCAGCCATTCAGTCGTGTCCAACCTTCACTCTATGGATCAATATTTTCCATGTCACTCTGTCTTGTCCCACTTCCTTCAGATTCATCATAATCATCCCGGTGTCATCCTTTATAGTGTCCAGCCATTGGATACTACGGCAGCCCCTTCCCCTTTTTCCACTAATCATTCCCAATATGATTGACTTTTCAAGTGAGTCTATTCACGTGACAAGGCCAAAGCATGATAGTCTTTATTTGATAATCTTGGCTTTGAGTGGTATTTTTGTTTTCTTGATATTAAAGTGCAGACCAAATTTGTCACTTTCATCTTTGACTCTCAGGATTAGCCACTCCAAATATTCATTGCTTTCTGCAAGCAAAATCGTATCATTCATATATCAGAGGTTTATGCTATTCCTACTTAATCCCAATGGTAGATTCCTCCAAATGTGCATTTCTCTTAACTATTTCTGTGTACATCAGGGGTGTCAAACTCTCTGCCCACAGGCTGGATGCATCATGTGCGGGCCATGCCCAGTTTAGCAAAGGGAGAAAAAGTCACCATGCATCATGTGACACCGCCATGATGACGCAAGTTTGATACCCCTGGTGTATATGTTGAAAATATAGGTGATAGGATGCAACCTTGCAGAGTGCCTTTTCCAATTCTGAACCATTTTGTGTTTCCATATTCCATTCTTACAGTAGCTGCTTGAATGAGCTGGATGTGGTGTGGTGATATTCCCAGTTCTTTGAGGCAGTTCCAGAGCTTGTCATGGTCAACGCAGTCAAATGCATTTGTATAGTCAATGGATCACATGTAATTTTGGGTATTCCTTTGCTTTTTCCATCATCCAACATAGGTTGGCAATATGATCACGTGTTCTTCTTCCTTTACGAAATCCCGCTCTCTATTGGCAATTGGATTCAAATGTTGCTGGATTATTTTCAAGAGAATTTTACTCATGTGTGGTATCAAAGCTATGGTTCAATGGTTGGAACAGTCTTTTGTATCACCTTTCTTTGGTATTTGGATAAATATTGACCTTTTCCATTCTTTTGGCCACTGATCGGACTTCCATACATTTTGGCATAGAGTTGTCGGTATGTGGTTTTGTTGGCAGTGGTCTCAGCAACTCTGCTGGAATTCCATCAACTCCAGGGGCTTTGCATTTAGGCAACTGGTTGAGTGCCTACACTACTTCCTTCTCCAGGATATCTGGATCCATTTCTCATAGGTTTGCTTTTTTTCTTACAACTTGGCCTTGTTTTTCTATTTGTGTAAAGTTGTTCTGCAAATTCCTTTCTCTGATTGCTTGTTGGTCATGCAATTCATGCCCCTCACATCCTCAGGCCATACCCTTTCTTGCAGTAAAGGGGTTTCTGGCCTTCTTCACAATCTTGACTATTGGTCTTGCCCCTTAATCGTAGAGATTAACATCAGGGCTAAATAATTGTTTAAGGTTACAATTGTTTATTAGGGAGCAAGATCTATTCAAGTGTTCCTGAGAACAACTTCCCTTTGCCCAGAGGATATACTAGTCTTTTAGCTATAATCCCTGATCAACTGCTGGAGGTAATATTTAATCAGTAAAAACAATGGAAGTCCTCATGACTTTTAAATGCTCTAACCTGTTTCAGCCACAAGTGAATGACTCAGAAGTTAGAAATCTGGGGTATTTAGCCTCCATACATTTAAGAAATGCATATCAGTGGAAGAATATGTAGAAGGCATCCATAAGTATAAAATAATTCAAAGAACAAAACAGAGCAGAACAATTCTATTATTTTTTCTATGAGTATAGTGTAGGGAATGGAATTACACTTAATTAGCTTCTGATGTATTATGATGAACACCATTTCCTCTCTGAAGTGTAATTTTCTATTCTTTAAATCTTACATAGCTTGTTGGTATCTAGAATTAGAAAATAATTTTCAGGTGCTTCAGGGTAATTATTTTTATATGGTTACACACTGAAAACACAAGCGAACTCTCTTTGAGAATTTCATTGTGAATCCTATTTTTAGTTATGCCCACATTTGGTTGAGATATTTTTCTATACTGAAAAGGAATCCCCAAAATTAACATCTTACATTTAATAAGATATACTACGGTATGCCAATTCTTCAACATCCATTTAGTCCAATGGATTAGAACCAGATTTAATTGCAACTCACCTGGATTCCCCAACACACTAAATTAGGCTAAAATGATACATGATTTGATAACATAGCCACTATTGTAGTATGCTGTGTGAATCAGATAATTGCATCAAGAGACAATATACTTTATTTAGACTTATACAGTTGCCAAGTTCCCAAATTATGATCCAATGTCCATAGGAATACTGCAATGGTTATGTGAGGGACTGTCACTAAACAAATGATTGTTGAGAACTACCAGTATTGTATGACTGTATCAGTGGTAATTTGTCATCTGATTTAGAGTTTAGTATGTTGGGTGAATTCAGTAAAAGAGCTGAATGAAATTGCTTATGGTCCAGCTTCCCAAGATAAATAGATTTTCAGCCGAGATTCATCATGTTGTTAATTAGCCAATCCACAAACACCCAGAGGATTAGTCTTGATCAATAAATTGTAAATAATATGATTCTATTTTTTTGGGTTTTATATCTAGCTCCAGATTCAGAATCAAGAATAACTTAACCATTTTACAAATTCAAGTAATTTATAACTTTCCATATAGTTTGACTTAATCACTCTGGATATCTGAAGACCTGCTAAGTAATCTGCAATTCTGCATCTTAGCGTTACAGCATTTTGTACTAGTGTGAAACTAAAAGAATGAAACTTACTTGGAAAATATTTTTTAAATGATGCAATTGAGTAAACCTGCAAAGGTATGCCAGGCACCATGTTAACTAAAACCTTCATAGCTTGAAAAGATCAAACCTGAAGATATGACCAAAAAGCCACAAAAATGTACATTAATGTTATCATTATAGCTATATTTATATTTTTATAATCAGGAACTACAGGGGTTGCTTGATTCATACTTTTTCTGGCTACTGTTAGTTTTGACAATAGTGTGGCTTGAATTACAAGAATGACTATACCATTTCTAAAGCATTTATTCCATCTCATCCCATCTATGATTAATCATCTTTTAGCTGTTCCATTGTTAAATTAGCAGTTTCCTCCTTCTTCTAGTCCCATCCAATGACAGTCTCAAGGTGTGTAAAACTGTGTAAGCTTTATCATATGTTACCCTTGGGGGGAGGTCATAGTCATGTGGCTAACCATGACTGAGAATACAGTGAAGATAGGAATTGGTATGGGGACAGCAATTCTGTTAAAATAGATTTTTGTTGATTCAAGGATGAGTGGATTGTACAGTATCTCAGCAATTGGGGAAAGGCTCTAAATCTGCACCCTATAATATCACCCATAGCTATAACAATATAGCAGAAGAAACCATTTTGAAGCACATGCTTGTGTGCCCATGTAACAGAGGAATTCCACAGTTTTAGACATAGCCCTGCTAAGATGCTAAAATTCTGCTACCTGGATTTGTGAGGAAGGATTTATAGATGTATATTGTCAGATTGGAAATATAGGTGCCATCAGGGTGGGACTTTTTAGCAAAATTAGGAAAGGACTTCCAAATTCATCAGGATTGGCTAGGTGCACTTTTGACATAAATTATGTGATCTGTGTCATCATCTAGATAGAACTAGTACACAGAAGAACATTGGGCTAGAAGTAATATTCACAATTTCAGACAATAACCACCTAAATAGCATTTTTGTTCAGCTACTTGATATATAAGAAATAACAGTCAGTTGGGACAAAAACTAGCCATGATTGCTTCACTAGAATTTTTTAAAAAACTGGCTCAGAGTTAGTCCATCATTTTTTTTTTATTACCAGCAGTTTTGGATTGTTTCTAGAAGAAAAATGGGATAAAATATTTGGAAAGTAATTAATGAATTAAAAATGGATTGTACGTTCCCAAGCTATTAATAGAAATTACCTGTTAAGGTAGGCGAGATGGACAGCAAATCAATTGTTCTAACTTAGGCTCCCCCAAACCACGAAGCAGACTCCTTGTCCCAACAAAAACCCCTTTTTATTAAGTTACTGTGAATTCCTCTCATTCACATCCAGCAAAGTCTTTCAAGGGTGAATTTACAGTCACAGACCTTATCTGGCTTGGACATGTGCCAGGCCGATATCTTCAAAACTTGGCAAGGAGTTTCTGAGAGTCATGAACCAATTAAGTGAACTAATTGTCTCATGCAAACTCCCCTCCCCTTTCACTCCTCTTTATTTCCTACGGGAGAGGCCATTAACCGTCCACTTGTGGCTTTACTCCTGAGTTGACCCTTGTTCCTTAGCTGTTCCCTTCTCCTGGCAGCTCTGCACATGTGCACACTGGGAACAGGCTCCAGCTGTTCTTCTGCCCCACTGATGTCCGACTCCGAAGGCAGCTGACAACTGTCAGACAACCGTGGTCCCATCTCTGCCTCCGACACAGAGCACTCATCAGAGCCTTCCCCAGATTCCAGGACTGGCCCATGTTCCTCCCCAACCTCCTCACTGTCTGAGTGAGACTTTGTGAGTGAAACAAAGAAATAAGATCATCTATACAAAAACCACATTGAGATAAAACAACTTTTTAACCTGCTATCTTTCAGATGTGGTGAACTACAATTCTCATCATTCTATTTCTGTGTGTGTTGGAGATGATTCTATTTGTATTCCAACCCATCAGGTGGGCAGAACGAAAAATGAAAGAGTATCTAAATTTCTAAAACATACTTTTTTCAGTGTGGAGATTGTGTAAAAAGTACTTTTTTCTGATTCTATGAGCCACATGGATTCTAAGAACCCTGCAGAAACCAGTTAGAAGTATTTGCATGCATGTCTTCTATGACAGGAACTCCTAAGGTATGGAAGTATGCTAAGGTTCTTTTAAAATCATTTCAAAAAAATATGGCTTATAGGGAATTCCTCCTGGGTCTGCTGGCATAATTCATGCTATCATTTACCGCACCAGCATTAGCCTAAGCATAGCAATTCAAGCAATTAGCTGGGTCATTGGAAGGTGCTAAAAGCATACATGTTCTTTAGTTATGAATAAATATAATGCCAAATTGCACTCTTTGCTTGTGATGTTTGAGTCAGAAAGTTTATACTGTTTAGTCTAGATTGCCTGTATTAAATTAACTTTATGTAAATGTAAATCATTTGGTACAAAACAAAATTGTTTATGATCACCTAATTATCCAAGTTCTTAAGCAAACTATCCAATACTTTGCTTATGAACAGTTGTGTGGATGAAGAAGTGAAGCAATCTGTGCCAAATTCATCTCTCCCTCCCTCCCTCTCCCTCCCTCTCTCTCTCCTCCCGTTTCTCTCTCATAAACTCCCTTTTATGATAGAACCATCCCAAGCATGATAAAACTGCTAGAAAAATCCCAAAACTAATATTGAAACTATTAAAGAACCGCCAGATGAAACTGATCAGCATAATAAAAAAATACAATGGCTTATAATTATCTCCTTTTTACAATATTTGTTTAGTCCATTGTGATTTACCCAAAAAATTTCAATAGAGACAATGATTTCATCAATGGTCATCTAAAACTGCAGTCTCCATAGAAATGATTAAAATAAAATGGCTTTATGGGACACAGTGGCTAAGATGCTGAACTTGTCGATCGAAAGGTCACCAATTCAGCGGTTCAAATCCCTAGTGCCACATAATGGGGTGAGCTCCCGTTACTTGTCTCAGCATCTGCCAACCTAGCAGTTCGAAAGCACGTAAAAATGCAAGTAGAAAAATAGGGACCACCTTTGGTGGGAAGGTAACAGCGTTCCATGCGCCTTCGGCATTTAGTCATGCCGGCCACCTGACCATGGAGATGTCTTTGGACAGCACTGGCTCTTCGGCTTTGAAACGGAGATGAGCACTGCCCCCCAGAGTCAGGAATAACTAGCACATATGTGTAAGGGGAACCTTTACCTTTATAGCTTTATGTGAGTTCCAGAACAAGTACTATAAATTTATGTTAACAATTATTTAAGGCAAACCATCAGCTGTGTTGGGCTTCATTTCATTTCCAGAATAATGGTAGGTTCTAATCTTGACATTTCTGGACAGTTTCAAGTTAGAGAAGATTGCGCTTGATTAATAAAGTACAACCCTTCACTGGTAATAGTTTATTCTATTTGAATTTTCTCTTGTGCAGCTCTTCTTTTCTCAATCCCTATTTCTTTCATTATAGTTAGTTTCAGTCAAGCCTCCATGAAAATCCCCAACAATCTCTTTTCCAGACTTTGAGTGGACCCAGACTTACTTGCCTTCACTAAGATTGTAGCTTTGGGTTTTCAGACCTAAACCTTTGCACCTTCTTTGTGGCCTCCCAGATGTTTTTTTAATTGAAAACATGTGTGCAAATATATTTAAGTGGCATAGTCACACAAGTTTGCTACTGAAGATAATGATAGGTTTCTAATGCAACAGGGAAATACTTGGAATTTGGAATGTTTACATTTTGGAAGTGAGACTGAGTTCCAGTTTCACCTGGTTTTAATGCCAACAAATTGGTATTTGTCTTTGTGTGTGTGTGTGTTAACCACTGTATTCTTTCATAAGCAATCAGGGTTCCATGTGGCTAAAATTCCAGAAGTTAAATGATACATGCATTTTATTACAGAGGGATTAGCAGTGGTTCGTTCCTGATGCTTTTTCCTGAAAGCATGTTCATTTTTTGTCCTTGATTTTTTTTTTCTTCTCCTAAAGTGCTTATTTTGATTTACGGCTCAGTATCTCCCAGATCCACCCAGAATGGAGGATCTGGCAGGTACAGTCTAGAAACTATAATCTTGCCTCCTCCCTTCTTCCCTCCTTTAAAATGAAAGAAGGCATTTGGAGAATGAATAAGGGATTGAGAAGAGGCAGACGTGACTCAAAGCAGCTCTGCAGGGTCGAAGCCCTGAAACAAAAACAATTGGAAGCAATTGTCCCTCACTGAAACTGCCCTTTGTAAATTCCTCTTAATTTCTCTGCAAACCGAAGTGAGATGCCATCCCTTCTTTGGTCCCAGACTTTTTCAGATGTTGCCCTGAAGGCAAACAGCGTTCCTGAAAAGCAGCAGGGGCCAGCAGAGGCTGCACAAGCAAAGGAAGTCTCAAGCCAAGAAAGGTAGTAGAAAAAACACACAATGTGCAGAGATTCTTCCAGGAATTATTGCCTGAAGGGTTTATTTTAATGATACATTTTGCTCCCTGCATAAAACTCATCTACAAAAAGTTATTCTTGGGAGTTATCAAATTTCCCCAACTTTCAGACTAAAACATATGAAGAACAGTTACAGGAACTGGGCGTGGCTAGTCTAGCGAAGAGGAGGATAAGGGGAGACATGATAGCAGTGTTCCAATATTTGAGGGGCTGCCACAGAGAGGAGGGGGTCAAGCTGTTTTCCAAAGCACATGAAGGTCAGACAAGGAATAATGGATGGAAACTGACCAAGGAGAGATTCAACCTAGAAATGAGGAGGAACTTTCTGACAGTGAAAATAATCAACCAATGGAACAGCTTGCCTTTGAAAGTTGTGGGAGCTTCATCACTTGAGATTTTCAAGAAGAGATTGGACTGCCATTTGTCAGAAATGGTGTAGGGTCTCCTGCTTGAGCAAGGGGTTGGATTAGATGACCTACAAGGTACCTTCCAACTCTTAATCTGTAATCAGTATTTCATAAAATCTCAGGATGATTTATTGTGGGCCAAAATGAATTTGAGTAATTACTGAACAATGGCAGATTATCTGAGAGCACTTGACATGTTCTCAAGATTCTCCTTGGTTTATACTACTAAATTCTTGGATTTTTAGTATACTTGAGTCTTTTTCTTTGAATAGGAGTAGCAGAAATTTCTTGGAATCATGCCAATGATATACTCAGGACATGAGGTTTTTCATGATTTTCAGTAATATTTTTTTTCTGTCTAATATAATGCAAAAGGTTCAAGTTCCAGAACACTTTGGGAGTATGCAAATAATAGGCTGTCTCTGATCACTTGAAACTAATCTTTAAGCACCCAAGATCATGTGGATGTGCTTCTGTAGCTTCCTGGATCATTGGTGTTGATGTTATTTCTATTATTTGAACATGGAAGGCTCTTATTAATATTTTACATGTTACATAAAAACTATAATGCACATCAAAACACAAAATCCAGAGAAATAAATGGAAAATGGAGTCCTTTAGAAGACCTAATTCTACCTGAATTTTCTCCTACTGTCTATAACTGCTGTCAAAATACAAGGCACCCCACCTTCCTTTCCCAGCCTACAGTTGACAGATTGAAAGTGTTGACATGTCACTCTTGGCACTTTTCTCTTTAAAGAGTTTCAAAGGATTATCTCACTTGTTAAACTACATATTTTTATGTATGTTGGCTTACAAAGTTGGGAAAAACGATGGCTGCCATTTTAAAATACAAATGGACTGTGTCACTAAATGCCTTGTAAATTAGGAACATGGCTTTAAAACTAATGTCTCCAGGGGATCGACTTGTAGCCTTTCATCTCCAAAAGTGGATAAAGAATATCATAGTGTCATGCCTCCCCTCAAGAAAGTGTGGGTAGCTCCATGCAATAAAATCTGGCCGTGTTTTTAAACAGGCTTTGGTGGCTGAGTGTTTTAAACTATCTTCACTACAACATAAATAATGCCATCAAGTTTGAAAGGAATGTAAGGTTAATCCTTTTAATTCTGTAATATATCAAACAGATATTTGAGTTATAGCACGGTTAGGCACCTAAAGTTACATCATCTCCCTACATCTTTTTAAAGATCCCTTTAATGTGAAATATTTTTTTCCTCTACTGCTGCTTTTTTGTTTTATTCTATATAATACTACACACATTTTCTAAGCCTGATTTCTTAAAGTAGCCTAAATACCAAGACAGTGTATGAAAAGGTTTCAGGGAAGCCAAGGTTTGCAAAGGGGCTAAATTTATTCAGTATAGGTGCCACTCAGTTCCAGAATGACTCGGGAGGAATAAAAAACTACTAATTTTTTAATTCTTCCCTGTTTACAAAAAAGTCAAGATTGAGTTCAAGATTGATAAGAATGGGGGTGACCGTGTAATGTAGTGGTACTTGTAGATTTTTCTTCCCTTTTCTAGTAAGAAAAAAAAATACAGAGTTATTCAAAAAACAAGACTAATACTTGCAGGTGCAGGAAAATGCATATAAAATAAAATAAGCATCCGTATTCAGTACTTCTACCTAAAATACTATTTGTGAAGACAACGATAGAATTTATGATAAAGTTTATTTAAATTTGAGGTCAGCAGATGGGATGGAACCAAAATTCTCAATCCCAGCAATTGGTGAACAGCTTCCTATTTCACTGTAACTTCAGAACTCTGATAAAAAGGTCTTCTAAATGCTATTTTTCTTTGACCCCACTCCATTTGTCACTGTAGGAAGTTAGCACCCACCCCTCTCCTAGAAGAATGAAATATTCTAGGAAATATTAAAAAGGCAGAATATTATACCTTCCTGGATGAGAAATGGAGAAACATGTTTTTTTAGGCATGAAGCAGTCTCACTCTTAATAGCCCCCACACTCTCAATAGCCCACAGCAGATGTCAGACTTAAGAGGTAAAGAGATAGCTAGGTCTATTCATAAGCAAATGAAGATCCCAAGATCCAACAAAGATAGGATTAGCCCTTTACCCATCTAGCAACAGAACTCACCACATGGCACCTGAGGAGATTGCATCACTCAGCAAGGCTCAACCAAGCCTGGGATTCAAATTTACCCCTGCATGGCCCCATGGGAGTTTGATAACTGATCGGAATTCAAAGACCAACAGAGGGTATAAATCTCTCGCTCTCTCACCCATGTGCCTTTTCACCCAGGGCCTCAAAACCAAGTGGTTCTGACCACCATTAAACCATTTTTTCAAGCAGTCTCCATGTTTCCAGTGTCTTTTTCCCCACTTGGAACTGAACCCAGATGGACATTTCTTCCAACATCACAATAGCAAATAGGCAGGGAGAGAGATCAATAGCATCCAATAACTGGGTGATTGAAGCCTTACCCCATGCCCCATGTATGCATGCAATACATGTTAAAAGGAGGCAGGGCTTCAATCAACCAGTCATACCCACTATTTCAGTGCTTTTGACCTCCTTTTGGACATTCCTGAGCACATTTGCTGTAGGGGTAAAAGCTGAGACTTCATTTAGAAATAACAAGATGATGAAATCCTTTCTAATCTCTACCACTCCAAAATACAGTGGATAGTCACATGATAATAGGATGCTTATAGTGTCTGAAAAACCAATTCATTTTAGCCTGCCTTGCTTTCTGAAGTAATAGCTTTTCAGAGGTGGGTTCTGCATACTTCATGATATTTAAAAATGCACGCTCCTATTTTCCTTATCCATAGCTCAATTGCAGATTGATAACAGCCAGAGGATAAAACACAGAGATACAAAATTTAAAATAGATTAAAACAAATTAAATAATTTAGGCTGAATTTTAAAATACCCCATAATTAAACAGATTAAAATTTGTGTTTAAAATTTAAATTTAAAAAAAGAGAAGATTTAGGCCAGGCCAGCTTGATGAAATAAAAATGTTTTAAGCGCGCGACGGAAGGTGCAAAGATCCGGGATCCTCCGTATCTCCGGGGGGAGCTCGTTCCAGATCGTAGGTGCCCCCACAGAGAAGGCTCTCCCCCTAGGGGCCGCCAGTCGACATTGTTTGGCCGACGGCACTCGGAGTGAGCAAATATCTTTCATTTATTTTAGCACTGTTCACCTAAATCTCAGGACGCAAATGTCCCACAAAGCCTTGGTTTTTATTGCTACTGTCAAGAGCCTTTCCTAGACTGGAATTTTAAAATCCCAAGGCTTAAAAGTTTTAAAGAAAAGATTGATCAAGGATGGTATAAGGACTCCTGCCTTGGGAAGTAAGTTGGACTAGAAAGACCTCCAAAGTCTCTTCCAGCCCTATGATTCCAAGTTGAATAAAATTTAGTTTTAGCCCTGGTTCCACCCTCTCTTTTATCCTGGCTTAATCTTTGTGTGAGAGCCGGGCCCTGGCTTGTTTTTAGCCCTCTGTTTTAAACGGCTCTCCTGATGCATTCATCCCTTGGCACTTAGGTTTTCTTTTATGACTGCAAAGTTTCTTTTGAAGTGCAGCATAAGCAAAGAAACCCAGACATTATGAGTGTCTATGTTTATGTTTTACAGGGACAGATCTGAAAGTGAAGGAGCTGCAATTGCTGTGAGGAATAAAGAGGAATGCTGATAACTTCAGCTCTCTTTGAAAAACATTAGCTGCCTTGGGTGTGCTCGAGGCATCTCTAGTCACTGGGCGCAAACCTCTTTGAACCTGGCCAGAGTTTAGACCACTTGGCACAGGCATTCTGCTATCTGGGATAGGTATCATTTTGTTCTCTGTTAAAGCTTGGCTCCCTATCCTTATTTTTGTTCTTAGCCTGCCTTAGGAATACCTGTTGCCTATAGCACCACCTGTTGGAATTTGTGGGCAGTTTAATGATTAACAGATGATTAAACAGATAATTCAGACGAAACAGGATGCTGAGCCACAACAAAGCATAATTTATTGCCATGCTAAAAGCAAGCAGGTAGAGTAGCACAAACCCAAACACCATAAAACTCAGAACTGCTAATAATTTACAGTTTCTCCAATGTTCTAAATCTTCTTCGCCCAGAACATGCGGCAAGGAGAGAGACCTTTTTAGAACATTGGGCATGTATGACCCACAAAATTTTTCTGCTTCAGTAGGATTGTCTTGCGCATGGAGGTAGCTCTCTGGAGTCCTTTTTTTATTTTTATTTTTTAAGTCACTGAACAATTACAAAATGCCGTTTGAGCTTCTCGTTTCGTTTGCATACATGGCATTACATCATCTCACAAAGCATCTTTCACTCAAAACTCCGCACAATGGAAAGCAGTTGGTCCTTCTCAATTGGGGGTTAATAGTTGTCAAGGGAATGCCACATTCCAGCATCAGCTGCGAATGCCCAGAGTGTGCTGTAAGGAGCTGGCCAGGAACAGGCCATGGGAAAACTTGGTGTATGTTTTATGGGACCAAACCTTCCCCACACACACCCTACTTTCTCCAAAATAATATATAGAGGATAATAGGAATTATTCAGATATGCTGGAACTTTAAGGCAGGGATGGTGAGTAGAGAAGCCAGGGGAATTTGATTCATGGCAGTTTCTGGTCTAGTTCAGTTATCTAAAGGAAACATGGGTATCGACAGAAGGGATCTGATGTCAAAGAAAGGGAGTTTTTTTTGGAAAGCTCATTTGTGTAATAATTAACTTCGGAGAAGAGCAAAGTTCCAAATAGCGTGGCAGGCAGAATTATGACATCTTTTGCCCCACCTTTAAAAAAAAAATAAAAATTCTTCAGCTTACTATTGCAGCTGGAAACAACAGTTTCTTGTCTCTTCAAGGCTTTTCATTCATTCTAAGCAACACTGTTTACTAATGGCTGGTGTTTCTGAAGCAATACAGGCTTTTGTAGTATTTTTTTAGTGATATCAAGTAGCCAGATGCTCAATATTTAGGGACATGTGTATGTTTCTCTTACTTTTCTAAACTGTGCAGAGAGGAAAAAATGAGAGAAAATAAATAACATATAAAGGGTATTGTTAAAATTGTGTATGTATGTTCACAGCTCTGGACAGTTTATTAAGGGGCAGCTTTAACTGCAGAAAAGATAGCTTTCAGTTAAAGAGAGAAAATGTTCTTATGTAACTAATTCGCAAAGCAACAATCTGGCCTTCATATACGCTGTAACAATGTGATTCTTTTAGGGGTCTCCTTCATTCAAGTTTTATCATGTCTTGATTCCAGGGTGTGATTCTTTGGACAATGGCACACACAAAGGCAATATCAGCAGGCTCAGAAAAAATGGTAAAATCTAGATCAGTGTGTTTCAGCCTTGGCAACTTTTAAGGTGTGTGGACTTCAACTCCATGTTGGCCGAGGAATTTTGGGAGTTGGAAATCCACACATCTTAAAAGTTGCCAAGGTTGAAAAACAATGCCCTAGGCCAGTGGTGTCAAACACCCAGCCTGCGGGCCAGATGTGTCATGTGCTGACCACGCCCAGTTTAGCAAAGGGGGGATAAAGTCACGATACATCATGTGACGCCATGAGTTTGACACCTCTGCCCATGGCAAATAAAACACACACACACACACACACACAAACACACACACACACACACACACACAAATTCTTAAGAATTTCTCCTCCACCCATTAAATAAATAGTCCAATGAGGAAAGTGTAGGCCGCACAATTAGAGAATGAAAATATTGGAATTCTGAACACAAAGCTGTTTTACATCTCAACAATTCACTGTTGTTTCTAGCTGCTCATTCTTTACATTTTAAACCATGTTTGGAAAAAACCTCCAATTGCAATGATTGCTGTTGTTTTCATGCTCTCTCTATGGGCTTCCCAGAAGCCTCTGGTTTGTCATAATGGGCATAGAGTGCTGGGCTACAGAATTATTTGGTCTGATCCAGCACAGCTTTTCTTATATCCTTGGACTGTGGTGCTCTTGATTGTGGGATGATGCATTGGTTACACAGACAGACTGTAGTTTGCACTGACCAAAGCTTTCTTTAAGCTCTATCAACCTTGGGTTGATATGGGGGAAGCTGTAGCATCTCCTGGATAGAGAAAAACAACCTTGCAATAAATTAATGCTGTAATCTACAGGTTTTTGCACACAGAAAAGAGAGGGAAGAATATAGGAAATCAATAGCCAGGAAAGTAGAAATAAAATTAAGTTGCAGTCCCAAATTTCAAAACAAAAACCATGTATAAACCTTCTGTGTTGCGTGAAATCTGGAGATACAGTATTCACGGATGAGGCAAGATGTTCAAATAATTAACAAGAAGAGTCATATAAGAATCTGTTAAACAAAAATAATTTGTTTAAAAAGAAATTATATGGATCACGTCAAACGTTAAATACTGATGTCAGTATGAAATTAAGGGGTACTCCCTTCAGTATTGTCATGTTGGCTAAACTTTTCTTTCCAAATTATTACATGTAGAAAAGGAAACTATAAGTTACTGAACAGTTTTCTATATGGAACCAGCAGAACAGGAGAAATGCTTTTTGTTTTGGGTGGGGAACCAGAAGGCAATGGCCAAGAAGCAGAAGACAATTGCATTGTTACAATAGAGCTCAATGGAATTGACAGAGATAGCAACATTTTGAATTGTAATGTGCCCAGGGTCATTGACTGAGATGGATGGCTATAGAAATGGAAGGAAGGAAGGAAGGAAGGAAGGAAGGAAGGAAGGAAGGAAGGAAGGAAGGAAAATGAATGCTGAGATTTAGGTGTTGTAACCTGTAGTCTTATGAATGCACTGAGTGTCAGGGTTCCAAGTAACACTCCCAACAACAGAAGACTCCAAGACTAGAAGTTCCTCAAAGTTCCATTTTATTAGAGATGTCATATTGGCACATCTGGGAAAACCCAAATCTGAAAGCTTCCAGGTTTTCCCCACCCAAAAGAAAGTCCAAGTCCCTTCCCCTGCACCCACATGTCCATCACATGGCCCAATCAATGCACCGTCCCAACGGGAGATGCCTCCCAGTCACACCACTCCAAGAAAAAAAATGTTATTATGGCTAGATATCCCTCCAACTCCATACAACCCCTTCTCCCAGTTTCCCACAGCACTAAATGTGGCAGTCCTGAAGATCCAATGTAAAAAATGGTTACCAGGATTGATACTGAGTTCAAGTACAACTAGGTTTCCATTTCTTTGAAAGGCAGTGGCAGCTTTTTCTTCTGTTAACATCATTGCCAAAGGTTCTTGCTGGTTAGTGAATTCTATCCATCTGAGTACCCACAAAAAAATAAAGCAGATTTCCTAATCATTTGGTATTTCCTTTGATTATATGAGAACAAGATGTAACATAATTAGCTGCCAACAGGATAATACTAAGTGAAGAATCAAAATGACATTTATATTATTGAGAAATCTTGTTTCTAGCAAACACTACACATTGATACTGATAAAATAACCTTTATTGTCACTTTTTTCTGTGAACACACTGGCACACATTAAAAAATGAAATTCTAATGCTCGCTCTCAAAAGAATCTATATCTCTCTATCTCTCTCTATCCTGATATGATGAGGACAAACCTGTGTGTATCTTGTGATCTTATGTTACCTATCCCTCCTAGCATTTCTACAAAGCATGATGGGGGTGAGGGACCTGAGGTATAGCAACATTTGGAATGTCACAAATATGTTCTTTTCCCCCTCCCATGGCCATTTATTCATGGGAATTCGTAATTGGAATGCCTGTGCATTGACCCCAGGGACCTTCATCAATGTCAGTCACCTGGAGGAATGTTCATCACCTTGACCAACATTGTGTCAACAGATAAAAACTTAGCATTGAACATTCCACAGCTGCAGGAACCCTTTGAAGCTTTCCAACTTTTCATTGCCACCGACAAAAAAATGGATATATCACTAATGCAATTTTCTCCCATTTGTTCTTCAACCTGCCAAAAAGGCAATGGACTTTGAGCAAGACTCACTTTTCCAAAGCTTTGGGAAAGATAATTTGGAACTTGCATAGCCTGGGGCAACAAATTTCTTTAATACCACCTTTGTAGGAATGTTACATGCTTCAGAGGCTCTGCAGGAAATGAAAAATGCCAGTGTAACCAACACATCTATGAAGAATTACAACTAACAACATTCCCAGGTGTGTTTATATCTGGAAGTTTCAAAGGTAAAGCAATCCAGACTCATCCTGACTGGAAATCCTGGGAATTGAGATACAATAGATCAGTCTGCGGGGATAGATGCAATAGATAAAAACAAACTTGATGGACAGGTTGAGCAATAGTTCTATTTAACATGAGGTAGCTTCTTAAGATCCTAGCACTAGCCAAGAGTGATTCCTTTCTCAATTTTCATAGTATGGATATTTTTTTTAAAGCTATAGATAATTTTCAGGGAACTTTGAAAGGAAACAATGTTGTTTCCACTACTAGCAAGGCTATCTTAGTCCTCCAGTAGCTTCATTTCTTGTATGATGAGGATCTGCTCCAGAATGTTTGTTTAGCACAATGGTGGTTTGGTTTCTAAATGGTGGTTTCCAAGTAAACATTTATGAGCCATCATTATGTGAAGAGTCACCAATTATGGCTTAAACAAACTATGATTAAAGCAAGCCTGATTTAATATGTGTTGATAAATATTAATCATAGATTTATTGTAACATTTAAAACTAGCCACTGCGGTTCATTCACTATGAATTATTATTTTTTTCCAATTTTTTTAAATAGCCATCCAACTACAATGGGTTCTGGATGGCATACAAAAGAAAAATCCATAAAAACAATTAAACATAAAAATACACAGGCAGCCTAGATGAAAATGATCTTACAAACAAAGCAAAACAAAAATCTAACAGTACATTAATATATAAGCCCCAGGTCTGGAAACTGGACCAGGTCTTAAGGGCTTTCCAGAACCCTTGGAGAAGGGAAACATCCACAACAATGGTTAGAATCAGAATAGAGCTAGAAGTGACCTTAGAGTCCAACCTCCTGCTCAAGCAGGAGACCCATTTCAGACAGGTGGCTGTCTCATCTTTTCTTAAAAATCTCCAATGATGAAGTACCTATAACTTCTGATGGCAAGCTGTTCCACTGGTTAATTGTTCTCACTGTTAGGAAGTTTCTCCTTAATTCCAGGTTGCTTCTCTCCTTGGTTAGTTTCCATTCATTGTTTCTTGCCTTCTGATGCTTTGGAAAATAAATTGACTCCCTCCTCTTTGTAGCAGCCCCTCAAATACTGATGTATTGCTATCATGTCACCCTACTCTTTCTTTATTCTAGATTGGCCAATTCTTGCAACCGTTCTTCATATGTTTTTGTTTCCAGGCCCTTAATCATCTTATTTGCTCTTCTTTACACTTTTTCCAGGGTCTCAACCTCTTTTTGTAATGTGATGACCAAAACTGAATGCATGGGAGTCATGGCAGAGAAGGCAGACTTCCTTGGTCCCATCCAGCTCCTCTGCCATACCCTACTTTATAGCAAAAGCACTTAGACTTAGCACTTAGACCCCACACATTGGCTCAGTGGCTAAGATACTAAGCTTGTCGATCAGAAACGTCGGCAGTTCAGCGGTTCGAATCCCTAATATAGGTCTCCTGATTGAGCAGGGGGTTGGACTAGATAACCTCCAAGATCTCTTCCAACTCTGTTACTGTTATATACCACTTTACAATCCTCTCTAAGCAGTTTACAAAGTCAGCATATTGCCCCCAACAATCTGGGTCCTCATTTTACCAACTTTGGAAGGATGGAAGGCTGAGTCAACCTTGAGCCTGGTGAGATTCGAACTGCCAAATTGCAGGAAGCATAAGTAGACTGCAGTATTGCATTCTAACCACTGTGCCACTGTGGCTCATCATTATAGGTGATAACCCGCACCTTACTGACCTAATATTGTGTGAAACCGGCACAATGCTATCTTATGAAGCCGTTTGCTTTAACATAGTGTATATATATCTCATCACTCTTGAGTTTGATTTGTAAGAATTTACAGATGGCAAACCTCTTTTTATACTTTTGTCAGCTCATCAGATAGGCCACTACGCAACAAAATAAACAGGATGGCCTGAAATGCCATGCCCCAGGGACAGGGTGGGCTTTTTTTTTTTTAATATTATAAGATAAGTAATACGCATTAGTGTCAAATGCTGAGGATATTATAAAACCACAGCATCCAAAGTCTCAATTGTTGATCTTATCACTGCATAATGCTGCATCTGCGTACTGCTTCAAGAGATCCTTCACAGTTTTGGCAAATCAAATCATACCTGTCTTCTGCTAGCATTTTATATTTATCTGTTTGCTTATTTATTTATTCTTTCAATAAACCGATGCTCCACAGAATAATGCAGCATGGAGAGAGAATCTATAATAAAAATCTTTCTATAATGGGATAAATTTCCATGTACTCACACAGCACGATTGCTTTTCTTCTCGGGCAGTGCAGTCACACATGCCCAAAGGGCAGCAGAGAATCAAAGCTTCAAAGTCAGAGGTCAGAACAGCCTCAGCCTTTTAAAACTCTTCAGTGGGATCTTAAATAAACAGCCTCATCCTTTTTAAAAAAACAAAACATCTTAAATAGAATAAAATACTCTTCTTAGATAGGATGAACACATTTAATATAGGATTGTGTTTTCTTTACAGTGACTACTCAACTGTTAAGAAAGAGACAGACTTGTTTATTAAATAAATTAATGTTTAGGGAGGTAATTATGCTTTTTTCAGTTTGACTCCCTTTGCTCTACCTGTGGATGCATCAGGAAAGCAGAATCACTTACCTCCTGCATCCATAAATACACATTTATATCTAACTTGCTATAAATCATATCTACAATTCTGTTACTTTAATTTAGGCAATTGGATGTTGATTCTTGTGGATTACTCAGAGAGGTACCAGTAGATCTTGATCTACATTTTATCTATACCTGACTTCTAAAGCATCCCCTCTTCCTTCCCCTCTTTGCTACAAGGTCTAAGTAGACACTTTTTGTTTTCAAAAGTGGATGAAATCAGTGAGTAAAAACAACTCTTTATTATCTAGGCTCTAGGCCAGGGGTGTCAAACTCGGGTCGTCACGGCGTCATCATGTGACGTATCGGGACTTTTCCCCCTTCGCTAAACCGGGCGGGGGCGAGGCCAGCACATGATACATCCGGCCCATGGGCCACGAGTTTGATACCCCTAGATCAATGGGGAAAAGGTCCACCTGCCTGCTAGTTTTGTAACTTGATGGCTTAATATGGAGAAGTAGTATTCTCCTGGTCTGGGGTCTTTCCCCTTATAGGGGGAATGGCATTAACTTTCATTAACCTGAATGAGTAGATCCTTAAAACAAGAATTGTTTGCAAGAATTGCATTAAGAATCACATTAACTTGAATGGGTAGATCCTAAAAACAATTGGATCTTTCTTCAGCTTATCTGGAAACCTAAAACGTTGTGCAACCTAAACAAAGAGCAGAGAGGTTCTGTTGTGCAGGGAAGATGTGGGATACTTCTTCTTCCTAATCATATCCACCCATGTAGAGCTGCTCCTTTATATTTACAATTGATGCAATAGGGTTGTTAATTTGTTCTTTAAAACTGGTGCATTCTTGACTGCTTGTTCTTTTATTGCTGATAGCGTCTGCCTTTTAGGATCACCGTGGTGGCCCAGTGGTTAGAGTGCAGTACTGCAGGCTACTTCTGCTGATCACTGGCTGCTAGCAGTTTGGCAGATCGAATCTCACCAGGCTCAAGGTTGACTCAGCCTCCCATCCTTCTGAGGTCAGTAAAATGAGGACCCAGGTTGTTGGGGGGAATATGCTGACTCTGTAAACTGCTTAGAGAGGGCTCTAAGTGCTATTGCTATCATTTATCTACCACTTCAGTATCGTCGTTGTCAAGTCTAATGCCTGAACTTTATCACCTGACATTTTTGTGCCTATTATCAGAAACATATTAATCTAGAGGGCCATATTTATAGAGTTGTCATGTTTTGCTCCCTGAAGTGAATATGTGTTTGTTTGTAAATCTCTTTTCCCAGTGCCACTAAGATAATTGTCCCAGCTATGCTAAAGAAATAGACATGAATCCCTTTGTCACTCATTTTTTTTTTAAAAAAAGAATTATTTCTCTGTGACTCTTAAATAAACAACCATTTCACAAATATTTGCTTTTCTCAGAAGTGCCTTTACCATAAAAATAAATAAATAAATAAAAGTCTAAAGCTCCATGGAAAAACAATATAAAAGAAAGAAGTGTTATTTCAGAGGGCAGTAACTAGGGGGAAAAAACCCTAGATTTATATTACCCACATTGATACAATAAAGAATAGTGACAGTAATGAAGATGAAACAATGCTGTCAGTTATCCAATGAAGAGAATTTGGAAATAAGCCACAAAAAGCTAAGCACTTTCCTCCATTGCTTCTCTCTATGACAACTGGTAGTTTTCTTCCTCCTCCAGCCCTCTTTTAACACCAATACAAACTTCAGATGTCCCAAGCTCTTCCTTTCAATTAACATTTGGCAGAAACACTTGGCAAATTTCCTGTTTTAAATCTCCCAGGACCAATAAGCAAAAGAATGTCTTAGAATTATGTCCAGAAACATCACAGCAGAGATGTTGCAAGATGCTTCAAAGCACATTTTAGCAGAAAAGGGACAACCTAGCAGGAAGTTAAAGACAGGCTCAGAGCTCCTTGAAGCAATGTACCTGAAAGAGCTCACCTGTACAAGTGCTTCTTGCAGTGTTTCTCCCACCAAAATGCTAAGCCATCCTGTTGTGGTCCTCCAGCAGCCTGCGGAGTCAGACAGTGAGGAGGCTGGGGAGGACAATGGGCCAGACCTGGAGTCAGGGGAAGGCCTGGATGAGGGCTCTGCTTCAGAGGCAGAGATGGGGCCAGGGCCATCTGGGAGTGATGCGTGGACTCTGGAGTCTCCAGAGGCAGATAGCAGAGAGGCAGAGGAAAAAGGAGGAGCCTGTTCCTAGTGCACGCATGCGAAGAACTGCCAGAAGGCAAGAGCAGCTAAAGCAAAAAGGACGACTTGGGAGTGATTGGCCCCTCCCAGAAGTCTTAAAAGAGCAGCAATGGCTCTTGGGATCTTTGTAGGAAAGCAACATTGTTACATTTGTTTCTTGTCGGCGTCGTGGGGGTTTGCCATGAAAAGCCTTTGGCAGGGTGCCAAAGAAGACAAAGGTTTGTGATAAGGCCGAAGGACTGTTTATGAAGGATTTGTTTTGGACTTAATTTGGACTAAGCTGAGAATGAAGTAATTCTCAGCTGTTCTAATAAAATATGTTTGTTTAGGACTGATTGTGTCTGGTAATAACTACTTGGGCCTAGGTCACAACACATCCACCTGGGAGAAAGTGGGGTCCTATTGCCTGTTGTCAGGACATATCACACATGAGGATTCATTGTCTTCTGGTAGTTGAAGACAGAATATGATTTGTACAGCCTAGAGAGGCTCTGGAGGCTGGGGACAGCAAAAAAGTCACTTTCTGTCCAACCGGGAGTTGGGAAATGGGCCATTTCAGGCCTCCAGAGGGCCTCCGAGGGGGTGGGGAAGGCTGTTTTCGCCCTCCCCAGATGCATAGAGAGGATCTGGAGCCAGGTGAGAAAGAAAAACGGGCCTACCAGGCCATTGCATGCCAGGAGCAGGGTGGAGGGGGGGGCCGCAGGACGGGGCGCATAGAATTATGGATGTGGGCACACGCACGTGTGAACCTCCCCCACACCCCCTCCTGGCATGCGATGGCAAAAAGGTTAGCCATCACTACCCTATACCATTTCAGACAAATGGTTGTCCAATCTCTCCTTAAAAAGCATTTACAATTCTGGAGCATTCACAACTTCTGGAAGCAAGTTGTTTCACTGATTAATTGTTCTAACTGTCAGGAAATTTCTTCTTAGTTGCTTCTCTCGATTAATTTCCACCCATTGTTTCTTGTCCTGCCCTCAAGTGCTTTGGAGAATAGCTTGACTCCCTCTTCTTGGTGGCAACCCCTGAGATATTGGAACGTTGCTATCATGTCACTCCTAGTCCTTCTTTTCATTAAACTAGATATACCCAATTCCAGCAACCATTCTTTATATGTTTTAGCCTCCAGTCCCCAAATAATCTTTGTTGCTCTTCTCTGCACTCTTTACATAGAGTACATAGGATAAATGATATGTGAGAAATAAATGAACACTTACTAATCGAGAGGGGCACTTCATCAACTTAACATTGCTGTATGGTTTGGTAAATGACCCCCTGGCCATGGAAAATGTACTCTTAGAACTTAGAGAAATCTTCATCAGTTGAAGTAATTTGTTTTGAGATAAGAGCCACAAAAGTATTGCGTTAAATCAAAGAGAGTAATTCTTTGGATAGATATGGTCAGAGGGAATGTAAACCAAGGACTAAGAACTCATTCCAGCCTTCTGCTTTTATTTAATCCTTAGTTGCTCATCCTGGCACTAAAGAAACAAAGAAGGGATAAATAGTAGTAATTCAACTGTTCTACAAATGCAAACAATGCTAAGGTCTGTCAGTCAATAAAAACTAGCTAAATCCTAGACAACTCACCTTTTAGGTCAAGTGGTGCGATGCAGTGATGGTTTTTGGAGACAAAGCAATGAGACTATGTTTTGCTAAAGGGAGGTGGAAGTTGAAAGAATAAACCAACGCAAACGTTTATGCTGGGAAATGACTGCCAGAACCAGAGACAAGGTGGGTGGGGAGGAGATTGAAAGCCCACGCAAGCATTCAGTGAAGTTAACTCAAGAATCCTTTGCAAATGTAATAAGGGGCTTTTTATTTGAGTCTTAGTCCTTTTTGCTCACGATTAGAAGGGAATGAAACTAGCCCAATTGCTATTGCTTTTCAAAGCTATAGAAAACTAAAAAAAAACAAAAAAAAAACCTGATTTATTATTTTTTTTTACAACTTGGGCAAAAGTGTATTATATTACTAAGATAGAGATTCTTCCCCGTAGCAGACATTAGGAAGAGAATTTATATCTCAGTGATATAGTACATGCTTTGCATGCACAAAGTTCTAAATTAAACCCCCAAGATCTCCCCACAGGGCCATAAAAATTCTGCAGTACTCGCTATTGGCACTACTAGGCTAGACGGACCAATATCTGACTCAGTATATTGTGGCTACATTTTTAATAATGGATGTTAAAAAAAATACATTTATAAAATAGCTGAAAAGTTAGCTTCCTTATCTTACTCATCCATGGAGCCCGATAAGGTTATGGTGTCCTAATGGAAGCCGATCAAATGCATCCTATGGTTTACCAGGCAGTTTGTGTTACTTCAGTCTTGTGGACCAGGTTCTCTAGCACAGCGGTGTCAAACGTGCGGCCCACGGGCCGGATGTGTCACACACTGGTCACGCTCACCCTTGTTTTTAGCGAAGGGGGAAAAAGTCATGATACGTCACATGACGACAATGTGACGCTACAAGTTTGACACTCCTGCTCTAGAGGTCCTGATGGGTAAAGATATAACTTAACCATCTGTCAAAACTCATTTCTTCTCCATAACTAGAGTAATGGGTGATTGTTTTTACTTCCAGAAAAGAGTTCTTTCTCCTATTTTTCCCTAATTCCTCTTGAATTAAAACAGTGCAGAAAAGACCAAATGCATGCACCACTGATGATGAAGAATAGGTTAAATTACACGACCACCACATGTCTGGATGTGCCTTTAGATCGGCAAATCAAGGCATCATCCAATCTTGTGAACTGAGGCCCAGTTCTAGGTTTTATTGACAATATTATTTATCAACTTAAAAGAGGTCATTGTTAATTTCTTGCCCAGATTTTCATGAATTATACTTCACAAAAAGTCAATAAACATAATTTTAAAGATGCTTCAAGAGTCTATGTTTTTTTAAATATAATTTTAGCATTATTATTCATATGCTCTGACAATGAGAGTGAAGTAACTTAATCGGCCCAAGGATAAAATTATTGTGCAGGACTAACACTTCTTTTCCAGTGAGAAGGGGCATGATATTGTTATAATTTATATACAGATAGGAATAAAGTGTAGCAGTAATACCTTTTTTCTGCATTGTCAACATGAATTCTGCTAAAGCAGCCTTCTGAGTCTGGCATTCTCCATTTGTGCTGAGCTACATCTCTCAATATTCTTAGCAAGTATGGTTGAAGAAGACAGTATAACCATTAGGTAAATATGTGGTAGCTCTAATCTTAGGGGCTAATATTGAAGGTCCATAACTCTTGGCCTATAGTTTTATTCAGAAATGGGACTGGTAGGTGATGAAGCATGGATGCCAATGAAAAGAATATAGAAGACATTGTACCAAGAAGAATATAGAAAACCTTGGTACAAAGATAGCATCAGCAAATCTATCTATATTTTCCTGGTTGGGAGTCAAGGGGTATTGAAATTTATCCTATGGTCTTGTTATAGTTTGTGTCCTCTGTTCCCCAAAGAACTAAACGGTTTGGTTTTTCCCAAATTATTACTTCTGCTAATTAAGATAAGGCCATACCTTCTTTGTGAAATCAAAACAAAGTTTTATTTCCTTGGAGATAAGATTTTCATGAAGGTTAGTTGTGGATTTGTTAAATTTAGAACTAACTGCAGAGTAGGGCTCAGATCTGGGCTTACAAAAGCCAACCACCCCAAGTTGACAGCAAAGGGACAGAGAAAAATCTTTGCTGCCATCTAATGGTGCTTTGGATTTTTGCAAACCACATCTGTTAACCTTTCTACAAACAATGGAAAATGGGATTATGTCACTGTTGTTTGTTTTCAGTTAAGACTGAAAGCATTTTTTTCTGGTTTTATGATATGGTATATGTGTATGTATGTGTGGGTAGCACAAAACCACCCATAATACGCATAGAACATTCACTTCTTAAGTCTGACTGATAGCAATACATAAAGGAAAACTTTGAATGAAAAACTCACTATTTTGAGGGAGAGTTGTAGATTACAGATTAACAGAGTTGAAAGGGACCTTTTGTAGGTCATCTAGTCCAACCCCCCCTCAAGCAGGCGACACTATACCATTTCTGACAAATGGCAGTCCAATCTCTTCTTCGATGTCTCAAGTGATGAAGCTACCACAACTTCTGAAGGCAAGCTGTTCCACTGGTTGATTGTTCTCACTATCAGAAAATTTCTCCTCATTTCCAGATTAAATCTCTCCTTGTTCAGTTTCCATCCATTATTCCTTGTCTGGCCTACAGGTGCTTTAGAAAATAGCTTGACCCCCTCCTCTCTGTGGCAAGCCCTCAATTATTGGAAGACTGCTATCATGTCTCCCCTGGTCCTTCTCTTCACTAGACTAGCCATGCCCAGTTCCTGTAACTGTTCTTCATATGTTTTAGTCTCCAGTCCCCTAATTTGTGTAAGCATTGTAGCAATGCAGGGATGGATTCTGAAAGATGTCTCCTGTCTGATGAAGCTCTCACAAATTTTGTGGCAATTACTTGGCTTCCTCATCTTTGGACAATAAATGAAGAAACCTTTGATTATGTTAAGCCCACATAGCTTGTGAATCATCAAACTGAAAGCCAGTTAGCATAACTCTTCTGGTGGTCACTGAATGCTGGTATCTGCTAGGTTGGGCAAAGCTAAACTCTGTGATTCCTTCCTCTGTGTAATATCTAAATTCTGTATAACATACAACTGACTCACGCTGCTACTTGAACTTGCTTAATCACAACCTGAGCAAATTAACTGATAAGGAAAGTTGTTGATACGTCAGTGCCTGCGTACAGACACACTAATGTAAAACTTCTTTTCTTCCAGTTCAAGACTTCTGAAAAGTGATATATTTTTAAATCTGCCCTCTTGACATAACAACAATAACGTATTAAATTTTTACACTCCTGACTCTTATCAACTCTGGGCAGTTCAGATGGAAATATTGTATATATTAAGTAGCTGCATTTTTCTTTGCATCTGCATTTTGAACATGCAGCTATTGAGGGTGAGTGGTTCACAAGATCTTAGGACACCCCATAAAGGATTTTCAGCATCCTGGTATTTATTGCAGAAACTTGATGGAAAATGGCTGGTTTATTTTAGCATTTGGAAGCACTGCATTATGAGTGAGAATAACCACAGGAAGAATTGTTCCGCTCTATCACATTCTCATCCATCAGCACTTCCTCAAATCCAAAATACTGATGCAAAATTGTCTCTTTCTGCCAGCTGTCTTGAACTGTTTATGCGTTCAGGACACTTTCTTGCCAATCCCATTTTTAAACTTCTCCAAAGCAAGGATCAAAGGTTGCCTTCCCATTTCTGATGACATCGCAGTGTTTTGGGGAGGCTGTTTCATCTGTTTGCAGATGTATTTGATGTCAAAATAATATGATGATGGCCATGTTTATTTGTATGCTCCTAGAAACCCCATCATCAATTATTGCTTGCTAATTCTGTTAATAGTGGAACAGCCTGTCAATGTTTATTTGGTAGCTGTCACTCACTCTGCCTATTGAGCTACCACTGACCACATGAAACAACAGGAACAATATGCCAACACAAATAGAAATGACATAAATTTACCAGGCTTTTGCCTATACTGGGCTGTCATATATTTGTCAATGTTTGTCCTCAGGTTTGGGAGATCGAAAACAGAGGTGGGTTTCAACAGGTCCTTCTCCTGGAGTGGGGTGGGAATAGAGATTTTACAGTATCCTTCCCCTGCCACGCCCACCAAGCCACGCGACGCCCACCAAGCCATGCCAATAGAACCAGTAGTAAAATTTTTTGAAACCCACCACTGATCGAAAAGAAAGAAACACGACAGAAGTCAGGTTAATTAAAAAAAAATTGATACACTACTAAAATTCTCATGTCTGTTTGATTGTTTGTAACCTTCTATTGCATCATAGGGTAACCAATTTTGAATCAACATTCCTAAAATGGGATAACTTGCAGAATGCATTCAAAATCTGAGACCGATGACTCCTTTGGATTGAAATGTGTCAAAGTTGTGGCTGCTTCAGCGTTGTTGTGCTACTACACTTCTACAGTCAAGCACCATCACATAATTGCAATTTCCAACACTCCCTGCCAGTTTCCTATAAGGAAAGTCAATGGGAAAGCCATCATAAATCACCCAGAGTCTCCTTACTGGTGAGAGGGACAGCATATAAATTTAATTAATTAATAGAAAAGAATAGAAAAGAAATAGAAAAGAAAAAATAGAAAAGAAAGAAAGAAAGAAAGAAAGAAAGAAAGAAAAAGAAAGAAAGAAAAAGAAAGAAAGATCAGACGTTGCTCCTCTTTCCACTGCTTTTTTTGTCCACACGTGCTCTTTCTTTTTCTGTCTTTAGGTAAGGAAATATCTTTGAAATAATGACCCAGCAAGGAACAAGTTGTCTACTATGCAGTAAAACCACTTGGAAGATTTTGCTGAGATTCTTACTTCCATTGAGTGGAAGTGGGGAAATTGTTTGAAATGAACCTAGACGTGATTGATCTAACAGCACGATATGTACACAATAACCAAGAAGAATTAGAATTTTGAAGAAAGAAGGAAGAATACATTTTCAGGGAATAGTATGCCACTTGCTATTTAACGGTGTATTTAATTTCTGATTATTTCATACCCTCCGAAGATTTAATAATTAGAAAGATATTAGATTGCACCGAGATGGATAGAATGACATTGGAACTGAAAGGACTGATGGATTTGGACCTTTATGTAATATGGGAGAAATGGTAAAATTGGATTGAAGATAGAAAAAAAAAAGAAATAACAGATAGTAGATTCTGTAAAATTATATAGAATATAGGAGAACATTAGTGTGATATATGTAATCACAGTAATGCACAAGAGTTGAATAAGAACTGTTTAATTGTTAAAACCCAATAAAAAATAAAATAAAATGAATAATTTCTGATTATTTGATAATATATACATCAGAGTTGATTTGATTTCCATATGTGTTGTGACACTCTATATACATCTGGAGGATGGGAAACTTGCTAGATACATTACAGGGAAGGCATGGTTGGCTAACTATATTTTAATTTTCCAAGAATTTTGAAATTAGTTTTTTTTAAAAAAATAATATAGGCAATAATGAAATTTAAAAAAACCAAAAATATTTAAACTAGCTGCTGTAAATAAATGAATAATCTTAGTTTTCTGCAAAACCACAGTGCCACCTAGTGGCTTTTATTTTCTGCTCAGCCTTTTTACACACACATCTGACTAAACAGGAGTGCTTAATTGATCTTCATGTCATGTTTAGTTAGTGATATTGCTAACAAATAGCTGCAGTGCCATAAATCTTCATGATAGGCTATTTCTTCTTCTTCTTCTCTTAAAGCAGATCTAAGTTAGATGTGCATTTCTGGCATAATAGGGAAGAGAAAAGAATGATAATACCAATCCCAATTTAATAGAGCCAATGGCTTCTAACAACAACTTTAATCAGTCTTGTGACTTTAATAGTTAACAAACACTTGTCTTTGGCCTTTTTTTACCCAAAAGAAGACAAGATCAGAGAGTGCATGGAGAATGTCGGGTGAATGACCTGAAAAAAAAAAAACCCAGGGGTGAAAGGTCACAGGGCCATAGCAAGGGCCAGAGAATTCCAAGGGGATTAAATTTCACCCATACTTGGCATAAACTTTTTGCCTTCAAATCTGCAAACAACACAGCTGTGTTTTGTTTTAAAAATTGCACAGTGCACAGCCATGCCTACTTCTTCCTGAACGGTGCCATGACACTGTTTTCCCAGCTGCTTTCTTCTTCCTTCCATTCCAGTTCCTATAAGAGAAAGACTAAGGCTGAGTGAGTAGAACAGGAATTAAACTTCCTTTAAAAAAATATTTTTTTCTTTCAAAAATGGCACAGTTTGGAGAAAAAGTGAGTTACGCGCCAGTGAGGCCAAACTTGGAATACACTATTGCATATAGTTCTGTTCACCATGATACAAAAAAGAGACTGAGACCCTGCAAAGTGTACAGAGAAGAACAAAGATTATAAAGGGTCAGAAGGCTAAATCCAGAGTGGGTTCCAGCAGGTTCCGACCAGTTCTGGAGAACCGGTAGTGGAAATATTGAGTAGTTTGGAGAGCCAATAAATACCACCTCTGGCTGGCCCCGCCCCCATCTATTTTCTGCCTTCCGAGTCCCAGCTGATCAGGAGGAAATGGGGATTTTGCAGTAACCTTCCCCTGGAGTGGGAAGGAAATGGGGATTTTGTAGTATCCTTCCCCTGGAGTGGGGAGGGAGTGGAGATTTTACAGTATCCTTCCCCTGCCATGCCCACCAAACGATACCACGCCCACCAAGCCATGCCACATCCACCATGCCACGCCCACAGAACTGGTAGTAAAAAAAATGAATCCCACCATTGGCTAAATCGTATGATGGACAGTTGAGTGAGCTCGGTATTTCTACTCTAAAGAAGAGAAGGACTAGGGATGATATGACAGCTGTCTTCCAGACTGTGCTTGAGCAGCTGCCAAAGGGAAGAGGGAGTTGACTTATTCTCCAAAGCATGAAAGGACAGGAGAAGAAGTAATGCATTCACCTTGATAAAGAGACATCCAACCTAGAAGTAAGGAAGATAGCGAGAACAATTAAACAGTGGAATAGCTTGCCTCCCAGAGTTGTGGGGTACTCCATCACTGGAGATTTTCCAAAATGGACTGAACAACCATTTGACCAGGATGGAATAAGTTTTCCTTTTCTTGAGCAGGGGATGGACTGGAACAGGGGTCTCCAACCTTGGCAACTTTAAGACTTGTGGACTTCAACTTCCAGAATTCAGCAAAGCTGGCTGAGGAACTCTGGGAGGTGAAGTACACAAGTCTTAAAGTTGCCAAGGTTGGGAGACCCCTGGACTAGAAGACCTCTGAGGTCCCTTCCAGGGCTATGATTCTATGTTCACAAAGTTCTTCCAATGTTTCTCACAGCAACTGTTCTTAAGTCACAGTGGACTTCCTCCTGGATGCACAGCTGGATGCACAGTGGGCGTCCTTCTGGATGCACGGCTGCCTTTAGAAGAGCATATGACGGCCGTGGCCAGGGGGGCTTTTTATCAGGTTCGCCTGATCCGCCAGTTGCGACCCTTTCTGGATCGGGACGCCTTGCGCTTGGTCACTCATGCCCTTGTCACCTCCCGGCTGGACTACTGTAATGCTCTCTACATGGGGCTCCCCTTGAAGAGCACTCGGAGGCTCCAACTGGTCCAGAATGCGGCCGCGTGGGTAGTTATGGGCGCGACCCATTACGCCCATGTAACACCTCTCCTGCGTGAGCTGCACTGGCTCCCAGTGGTCTTCCGGGTGTGATTCAAGGTGTTGGTTACCACCTTTAAAGCGCTCCATGGCTTAGGGCCGGGGTACCTCCGAGACCGACTTCTGCCGCCAGTAGCCTCCCACCAGCCAGTTCGCTCCCACAGAGAGGGGCTCCTCAGGGTGCCATCGGCCAAGTTATGTCGGCTGGTAACACCCAGGGGGAGAGCCTTCTCTGTGGGTGCTCCTGCCCTTTGGAACGAACTGCCCCCGGAAATACGTAAGATTTCTGATCTCCGTGTATTTCGCTGCGCTCTTAAAACCCTACTGTTCCACCAGGCTGGGCTATCTTTGTGAATGATTTTAAATTGGGTGTTTTAATTAAGTTTTAATTCTGAGCCAAAATTATTTATTACTTTTAATTGGTTTTTAAATTGATGTATATATATTATGTTTTAATTGACTGTACACTGCCCCGAGTCCTTCGGGAGGAAGGCGGTATAGAAATTAAATTAATAAATAATAATAATAAATAATAACAGTGGAAAACCATCCTAGTTTCTCATCCTGTAGCAAATTTGAATCTCTTCATTACTGTAAAGATAAGACTTTGCCAAGAGAGGGTTTTTTTTTTGAAAGTGCTCCATTTGTGCACTTTCCAAATGTGTCCCCCAGGACTGATGTCTAAAGGATGAGAGAAAACTGGAGATGACCAAGTAAATAATCTAATCCAGTCCATGCCAGAATTTCAGCATTCCCACCGATAGCTATTTGGCTTGTATCTGAAGACTTTCAGCAAGAGGGAGACCACCATCATTCTCAGCAATGGACTTGGAGTCAGCCAAATGCAAATCAATTTCATTCATTTGAAAGACTACGCCAAGATTTTTTTTTCCAAAGGACAGTGGCAATGGATGTGTATCAGGAACGTGTTCTAATTTAAATGACTGCACATAAGAAGACCTCCCTGAAGTTGTGAGTGGCTTCATATTTGGTTCTGCTATCCAATGTTTGTTGGTCTACGAGTCACTCAGATCCTTTATTCTAGCCTACTGGACACAGATTTTCCCATGTATAGGATGGGAACCAACATACAGCTATTTAAATCCTAAAATCCACTGGAACTTAGCCATGCTTGAAAGCAGCCTGGTCTATGGAGAATCCAGTGTGCTCTTCAGCAGACATTCTGGGACCCACCATTTTCCAACTGGGAACCTCAGGTTCAACAGCTGGCTGTGCCAGATAAGCTATAAACATTTTTTATATTCTCATTCTTTGAATTTCTTCCAGTCTACTCATCATTTATTATCTCCCTGCAACAAGCAATCTTTAATTGAAAGGACAGAATAACACAGTTGGAAGAAACCTTGAAGGTTTTCTAGTCCAACTTCTGCTCAAGCAGAAGACTGTATACCAGGGATGAAATTCAATTTTTTTCCTACCGGTTCTGTGGGTGTGGTTTGGTGGGTGTGGCAGGGGAAGGATATTGCAAAATCTCCATTCCCACCCCACTCTGGGGCCAGCCAGAGGTGGTATTTGCCGGTTCTCCGAACTACTCAAAATTTCCGCTACTGGTTCTCCAGAACCTGTTAGAACCTGCTGGATTTCACCCCTGCTCTATACCATACCAGACAAATGGCTCTCCAATCTCTTTTTTAAAACCCCAGTGATGGGGGATCCATAACGTCTGGAGGCAACCCACTCCACTGATTGTTTTCACTGTCTTCTTAGTTCTCCCATGTCACCCGTAGTCCTTCTCCTTGTTAGAACACACATACCCAGTTCCTGCAACTGTTCTTCACATGTTTCAGCCTCCAATCCCCTAATAACCTTTGTTGCTCTTCTCTACACTCTTTCTAGAGCATTGGTTCTCAACCTGTGGGTCGCGACCCCTTTGGGGGTCAAACGACCCTTTCACAGGGGTCGCCTAAGACCATCGGAAAACACATATTTTCAATGCTTTTAGGAATAATTTTATGGTTGGGGGTCACCACAACATGAGGAACTGTATTAAAGGGTCATGGCATTAGGAAGGTTGAGAAGCACTGTTCTATTTTGTATTGCAGTGACCAAAATTGGATGCAATATTCCAAATGTAGTCTTACATAAAATATATAGCATAAAATATATACCAGTACTAATACTTCACATAATCTAGGTACTATTCCTCTGTTGATGCAGCCTAGGACTGCATTTGTTTTTTTGGCAGCTGCAGCACACTGCTGGCTCGTACTTAAGTGGTAATCCACTAGGACTCTTGGATCTCTCTCACAGTTCATCACCTCCATCAGCATGTCCATGATAACTGTGAGTACATTGCCTTACTTTTTTTTGCTGGGGACAAAATAATAAACATATTTACTTTCAGACTTGCAAGATTCTATTACTGTTACAACAAAGGCAGTGTTCCTACTCATGAGTTGTGCTTCTTGTTTGTTTCGATTACTTTGAAGGGGATGACACCAGTCTTGCAAGCTTTAAAACACTTTTACCCTCCTTTATTTTCCAAAAGTCTAGATGTTCCCCATGGCCTTTCTGCTTCAGTGGTAGCTTTTGCATGACAGTTGTCCAGTCTGTGGCTCCTCCTCCGGTCTTCCCTTGCACACAGTGAATTTATCACTTTAAAGGTGAACATTCAGTGCAATGCATAAAATAAAGCTGAATCCGGAGACTTCCGGTTTGCGAGCCTCGGCGACGGCGGTGTTTCTTCAAAGACCGCCAGCCCCGCCACCTGTAGAGCCGCCCCGCGATCGAGGAGCGGCTCGAAAACTCCAAAATCTTGAAGATTGAAGGAGAAGAGATAGCAGGGTACAGGTTGAGCCCCTGTAACCCCCCAGGGAACTGTTTCTGGGGAGGAAACAGGCGTGGCTCCCTTCCAACCTGCTGAAACTCCGGGCGGCGTGGGACGTTTCTGCTAATTAGCAGAACAAGCCGGCAGCAGCAAACTCTTAAAGCGAAAGGAACTAATTTTAACAAACAACGGAAATATCAACTTGAATCCAGAAACTTGAAAACTGCAAGTATCAGTGCTTTGTTGACTTTCTAATTTAAAAGAGAAAGTGAGTGAGTGAAAGTGATTTGAAAAAAAAATGGCGCCCAGCATTTGAGTTAACGAGCTAATGAAAGTGGATTTGTGAAGCCTTCCTGCTTTGTTACAAAGTTATAAAGCTGCTACAAAGTTGCTCTATCTAAAGAAAAAAATTTTTTTTTCTAAAATTTGACTTTGTTTTACTTCAGCTTCACTTGATTAAATCTGGGGGACTTTTTTAGAAGCTTTTGTGGAAGAGGGAAAGGAAAAAGAACTTCCCTCTTTAGAAAAATTAGCTTACGTGGCACAATGGCTTCAAAGAAGCAGGAAGGGAAGGCATCAGGGGGGGGATCCCCCACACATAAACACCAAACGCAACTTCCCCCTGCTCAACAGTTACAAACTCAGAAAAAAGAAATTGATGTGGGAGATTTAAAAGACTTTATTTCTAAAACTTTGGATGAAAAATTTCAAGAATCTCAACAGGAAATAGATCATAAACTTCAAAAATCACATGAGGAATTTCTGCAGGAAATTAATGAAGTTAAAGATATGGTGAAGCAGAATCAAAATATGGTGACCAAAAAAATATCAGAAGTGGCGTCTGGCCTGGCAAATTTTATTGGGAAAGTTGATTTTAAAGTTGAAGAACTCAAATTAGAAGTTAATGTTAGGATGAAAGATAATGATTATAAAATTGAAGAAGCTGATAATAAAATGCAGAGAATTGAAGATGAGATTGTCATGATACAATTCCGGGCGATGGAATTTGCCATACGGCTTCGGGGAATTCGAGAGGAGGAGAGACAGGACTTGAGACAAGTTTGCTCTGAAGCCCTGGCTAAGATCTTACAAGTTAACCCTGATCTGGTATTTCACAAAATAGATAAAATTTACAGAGTGAACTCTTGGGTGGCCAGACAAAGACAACTGCCTAGAGATGTGGTCATATATTTTACTGAGAGAGAAATTAGAAATGAAATCCTCCAAAAATCTTTTCACACCTCTGTACAAGTGGGGGGCTCACGACTTGTAATTTTTAAAGAATTACCTCCTAAAATGCTGAAAGCTAGAAAAGAATTTGGTTTTCTTGTTAAGGAATTGAAAGACTTACAGATACCCTTCCGGTGGGATGCGCCAGCTGGGATAATTTTTAGATATAAGGGAGAAGGATATCGATTGAATACTGTGGAGAAGGCACAACATTTTTATAGTACTATTCTTAAGGAAAGAACACCATCTCCACGTACATCTACAGTTTTGGAGATTAAGGAGAGTGAAGAGAGGCAATTGGAAGAACAGCCTAAGCAGGAATTAGAAAATGTGCAAGGTGCAGAAGGAGGTTTTCTGAGTGAGCCCTTGCTGGATTCTTCTCCAATTTTGGATTTGATTCAGTTGACTGAAGTTAAAGATCAACGTATAACTAGAGCTCAATCCAAATTACTTAAACAAAAACAACAACAACAACAGGAAAGACAAGACAAGAAGGCAGCAAAGAGTACCCCACAAGAGAGTGGAGCTATGGGAGGAGCAAGATCGAAGCTCTTGGATGAACTTCAAATATTTTGCTCTGCGCTCCAGAAACAGGCCGATGACCCTTAAGTGTTTATCTTGGAATGTTAATGGGTTGAATTCAGCACAGAAAAGGAAGAAACTATTTACATATTTGAAACAATTTAATAATGATATAATATGTTTACAAGAAACGCATATTACAACTCAAGATCAGAAATATCTGATAAATTCAAAATTAGGAGTACATTATATATCTTCAACTTCGCAGAAAAAGAATGGTGTGGTTATTTATGTAAATAAAAAATTAACAGCAAAAGTTATAGAAGTAGATCAAGATGGTAGGTTTGTAGCAATTGAATTGCTTACAGCAAATGGTCAAATTCTTTTGATTGGAATTTATGCTCCCAACCAACAACAGGATTGTTTTTACAAGATGTTACATACTAAAATAGTGCAATGGGACTATAGATCTATTTTATTTATGGGAGATTGGAATGGAGTAATTGATTCTAAATTAGACAAAAAGAGCTTGGCAAAGTCTAGAATTAGACTACCGCAGACCTTTTTTGATTTGAAAGAAGATATGGAACTAAAAGATGTTTGGAGAATACATAATCCAAATGAATTGGATTATACTTTCTTTTCCGATAGACATAGATCCTTTTCTAGGATTGATTTTATCCTGTTGTCAAATGATCTACTTATTAAGACAAAAAGAACAAAGATTTTTCCAAGAACTTTGACTGACCATAGCCCTGTATGGATAGAAATTGAGATGGATAAGGTTGAGAGACGTTCTTGGAGATTAAATGAGAATTTGTTTAGATATGAAAAAAATACAATAGAACTTAAAAAGCATTTGAAAGAATTTTTTGAGATAAATTTGAATAAAGGTACCCCAATTGAAATTGTTTGGGACGCTAGTAAAGCTTATATGAGAGGGGTACTTATCTACATGAATTCTAAACATAGACTGTTCCGACAAAAGAAAAGATCTGAGCTGGAAATGGAAATAAAGAATAAGGAACAATTACTTATTAAAAACCCAACAGATGAAAGAATACGAAGTGCTATAAAACTTTTGAAAGACCAATTTCAAATGCTTATGGCGGAACAAGTTGCAACAAGTTTACAATACGCGAAGCATAATACATTTTGCAATGCCAATAAACCGGGCAGATGGTTGGCTTACACACTGAGGAAAAAACAAAGTATACGGACTATTGATAGTATTAACATTGGAGGGAAAGAAATTTTTCAACAAAAATTAATTAAAGAAGCTTTTGTGGATTATTATACTAAATTATATGCCAAAGAAGAGGTGCAGAATGGACTTATAGAAAAATATTTAAAGGATAAGAGAGTTACAAAAATTACTGATCAACAAAAGGAAAGAATGAATTATCCTATAACAGAGGAGGAGATAATAGCAGTAATTAAGCAGCTAAAAACAGCCAAAGCTCCTGGCACGGATGGTTTGACTGCAGTGTATTACAAAACTTTACAAGCTGAAATGGTGGAACAACTTAGAGATTTATTTTGCAATATTCAACAAGGGGGTAAAATACCCCCATCTTGGACAACTGCTTATATATCTCTGATACCAAAGGAACAAGTTGGTCCTAAAAAACCAGAGAACTACAGACCAATATCTCTTTTGAACACAGACTATAAAATTTATGCGAAGGTATTAGCCAACAGGTTGATGCCAGTAATCCAAAAAGTAATTCATGAGGACCAAGCGGGATTTATTGAGGGCAGATATATGAAGGATAATGTAAGGCAAGTAATAGACTTATTGGAATATCTTGATAAGAATAAACAGATTTCTGCAGTGCTGGTTTTTTTGGATGCGGAGAAAGCCTTTGATAGAGTGGATTGGAACTTTCTACTAAAGACTTTAAAAAAGATGGGCTTTGGGGACCAATTTATACAGTCGATTTCAGCAATTTATCAAGAGCAAAAAGCACAGATTATTATTAATGGAAGTTTGACGACAGAGTTTAAAATTGAAAAAGGAACAAGACAGGGATGTCCGTTGTCCCCACTTTTATTTATATTAACATTGGAAGTCTTGCTAAATACAATACGGGACTCAAAAATTTTGAAAGGTATAGTGATAAGGCAAGAGGATTATAGAATAAAGGCATTTGCAGATGATCTGGTTGTTACCCTATCACAACCAATGGAATCAATAATCCTGATGAACGACATTATACAAGACTATGGTAGAGTTTCAGGTTTTAAACTGAACTCAAAAAAGACTAAAATGATAGTTAAGAATATGACACAAGATCGTAAACACGAGCTTGAAAGGAGGGCAGGTTTTGAAATTGTACCTAAGGTAAAATATCTTGGAATTCAGGTTGCAGAATCAAATATGAAATTGTTTCAAAATAATTATGAGGTGTTGTGGCGAGAGGTTCAGAAAGACATGGAGACTTGGAAAAAGCTGCAACTGTCTTTACTTGGAAGAATAGCAGCAGTTAAGATGAATATTTTGCCAAGATTTCTGTTTTTGTTCCAAATGATTCCGGTGCTTAAAAGTGATAAACAACTGAAAGTCTGGCAGTCTGGTGTGAATAAGTTTGTCTGGAACGAGAAAAAGCCGAGAGTGAAATTGAAAATTATGCAAGATGTTCCAGAAAGAGGAGGCCTTAAACTCCCAAACCTACAGTTATATTATGATGCAGCAGCTTTAACTTTAACAAGTGACTGGTTTGGAAATAAAAAGGCTGGAATATTGAATGCAGAAAGTTTTGATCTTGAATTTGGATGGCATGCTTACTTATTCTATGAAAATAAAGTGGATAAAGTATTTAAAAGTCATATACTTAGAGACTCCCTGATGAAAGTTTGGAAGAAGCACCGACTCAAATGGGATTATAAAATACCGCTATGGCTGGATCTTGGTCATACCTTGTGGAATACAAATATAATGTCACTCGGGGGGTTTTTATATAAAGAGGTTCTTTTTACAGATGCGGGCAGATGGCAGCTGAAGACATTGCAGACACTGTTGGACGAAGGGATTAATTTAACCTGGTTACAATATAATCAATTACAAATGAGATGGAAAGAGGACCAAAAAACTGGTATTATGTTGCATGAGGAAGAATTGGTTAGACATATAAGAGAGAAAGGTCCAATGCATATTAAAAGGCTTTATAATGTTTTGTTAGAAAGAGATTCAGAAACGGAATTAGTTAAAGATTGTATGATTAAGTGGGCACAGAATTTTGAAGAACCAGTGATGCTGGAAACTTGGGAAAAAATTTGGGTTCAGAATGTTAAATTTACACAGTCGCAAAACCTGAGAGAAAATTTTTATAAAATGTTTTATAGATGGCATTTAGATCCTAAAAAGTTGTCATGTATGTACCCTAATGTTCAGCCAAAATGTTGGAGATGCGAATGTTTGGATGCTACGTATTATCATGTATGGTGGACTTGTAGGAAAGTTAAGGCTTTTTGGATAAAAATTTGGTGGGTCATGCAGAATGTTTTGAAGAAAAAAATTCAATTTTCTCCACAATTGTTTTTATTGGGTATAGTTAAGGGTTTTACACGGGGTGAAATAAAACTAATATTGTATATGATAACAGCAGCAAGATTGTTGATAGGTAAATACTGGAAGAATGAAGCTTTGCCTACTATCGAGGAATGGACTTTGAAGATGGCCAGTTTTGCAGAGATGGCGAAGATTTCAGCGTATTTAAAAGATTGTTCACAAGAGACTTATGAATGGGAATGGAAAAGGTGGATAGAATATGTTCAGAACAAATACCAAACTAGAAAGTATCAAATAGCTTTTATTTGAAAATAATGTATTAGAAATATTTTAATGTAAAGAGACAAAGAGGAAAAATTATATAGGGGGAGGGATGGGTTCAGGTTTATTTATTAGTGTTATTAGTTATGAGTATGTAATAGGGAAGTCTGGGGGGGGAGGGTTAGGGAGGGTTAGGGAGGATGGGAAGTTTGGGGAGGGTGGTGGGGGGGTGAAAAAAGGGGTGAAAATGTAATTGTAAAACTTTTGCAATAAAAAAAAAAATAAAGCTGAATCCGATGGCTGGGGTTGGTATTTCATGTCAGGACATCATAAATGACATATAGTACAAATCTATTTACCATATTTTTCGGAGTATAAGACGCACCGGAGTATAAGACGCAACTACCTTTTTTGGTGAGGAAAAGAAGGAAAAGAAATCTCCCTCTGCTTCTGCCTCTGAGCAATTTTGCCTCATTACAGCAAACAGCCAACAGCCTGCTTTACTTTCATTTTTGTTTTCAGCATAGCTTGATTAGCACAAGGAAAAAAAAAAATCTGCTCCAGCAATTTACCTCTTTGCAGCAAGCAGCAGAGCCCTGAGCAAAACAGCCGAGAGCAAATCAGCTGAGTGTCGGGTGGCCGATCCAATCAACTTGTGCTAATTAGGCTGTGCTGAAGCTGAAAGGAGCTGTTTTTTCTTGCTGTTTGCTTGCAAGGCAGAGGCTGCAAGGCAGAGGCCAAAGGGTGGGGCTTTTTTTCCTTTTGGGTGGGAGGAAAGACACACCTTTTCCCCCCCTAAAAGGGGGTGAAAATTTAGGTGCCTCTTATACTCTGAAAAATACGGTAGTTATTTTTCAGTATTGGTTGGTGAAGTTTGCTAGCTCATTTCCACAGCAAAAAAATAGGTTGGGATAAGAGAGAAAATACTACTATAGAACTGCAACAGCTAAGAAGGAATTTTTAAGCTGCTTTATGGATAGCAGTGCCATCAAACCAGGGAAGGGGAAAAAAAAAGTTGGCCATGGTAACTTTGTGCCTTTGGAAAGGGCAAATGAGGAAAAGCCAATAGAAGTATGCAAGTTTGAATTCATTTTGGTTTGAATTCTTGGGGGGTGGGGGTGGGAGTCAGACCTTCAGGTTCAGGTGCTTTGTGACGATGGGAGAAAGCTGTAAATTGGTTTAAAGCAAATAGGCCTTTTTTTTTTCCTTCCCCTGAACCACCCATGCTAAACTGAATACTGTGGGTAGGAACACACCCCTTACCTCACCATTTATTTCTCACCATCCAGATTGCTATGGCAACATATCTCAAGATATTTGCAGACAAGGAAGTCAGGAGAAGATGGACTGGAAAGACTTTGCTGGCAGCCTTCCAGTTCCCAGGATAAGAACTAGACTGTAGCCAGTTTCCCTGTCATCCCTTTGCCCAGAGGCTTATACACATGTTGACAGGAGGATAACTGTAAGTTCAGAGTGTTCTTTCCCTTGAGAAGTGTAGGGCAATCCATGTATACATTCACACACACACACACACACACACACACACACACACCCCAACAGAGATTCCCCCCCCACCTGTTATGGAACTATTACTTCACAAATACTTCTTAAACTCAGCATAAATATTAACCCAATCTTTGTTCTTCTAGAAATTCAGAAACAATGCAGAATGCAAGCTGGAAAGGAAAGTCACCAAGTGTTTGTTAGTATCACCATTAATATTGTTTAAGAACTGGCTTTCCCTAATGCCTGTGATAATATGGTTGCCCCCAGAACCTAAATTTACCATGCTAAATGGGAATACATACATAGGATACTTTTAAGTCAGCAATTGTTAAAATGCTTCCTGTTTTTCTGCCTCTCTCCCTCCTAGCATCATTTAATGGGGTGGTGGTGTCACAGTGAATCACCAATAACTGGTTCTAACCTCTGCTGCAATCGGTCTTGGGGCTTTTTGGGAGCAGCTACTTGGGAAAGCTTCTCAGGAAGCCCTTTGCAATGAGCCTCATGTATCTCATAGCACCAGAACCTTGGCATCCCAAGTTGCAGCCATTTGTTCCTTCACGGCCACTGAAAATAATGCAGTATTGCTATTTCGATATTCCTATGGTTAGAACCTTTAGGAAGACCTCACATGGTTTCAGGGGTGGGCTTCAAAAATTTTAGCAAGGGGTTCTCTGTCTGGTTGCTGGGTGGGCATGGCCATGGTGCGCATGGCCTAGTCAGCTTCCTGCACCATGGTGGGAGGGGGGTGTTTTTGCCCTCCCCGGGCTCCGGAGGCTTTCCTCAAGCCTCTGGGAAGATGAAAACGGCCTCCCCAGGCTCTGGAGGCCCTCTGGAGGCCAGAAATGGGCCAGTTTCCGGCTTCCCAAACTTCCGGTAGGCCTGTTTTTTGCCCTCCCCGAGCCTCTGTGAGCGCCCTACACTTACCTGCACCCAAAATGGGCTGCGTGGGGACTCCTGGGAGGGGTGGGATGGGCGGGGCCAGCCAGGAGTGAAATTTGGGGGTTCTCCGAACTGCACAGAATCTTAGTTAGAGGTTCTCCCAAACCCCTATGAAGTCCCAGCAGCCCACCCCTGCATGATTTCCAAGCTATGGAAGAGGAGAACTGCCTCAAAAAAAGTCAATTCTTGTACAAGATGGGGGAAGGGAGCTCCCACACGTGTTTTGTGAAGTTTCTGTTTTTTTGTGCTAAAGAGAATATTGACTTTTTGGAGGGCTCACAGTAGGTGTTCCACAAGGTCATTATTTCCATTTTCAGATTAAAAAAAATAGAAGGAACAGGAGATGCAGATGAGGTGCCTGGTCCTTCTGGCATCTACAGCCAGCATGGTCATGGGCTCGCCAGCTGGATGGGAAGGACAATCCTGCAGTGGACAATTAGAAGGCAGCAAATTACTAACTTCCAAAGGTTTTTCCTCCTCCAGGCAACCTAGAGTGTCTTCATGGAAGGTCTTCTGCCAGCAAAGGACAGCCAATACTTGTTTCATGCTAGAACATCTCATCCCAACTTTAGTCTGCCTCAACATCTGACCGGCCCTGAGCTGGAGGTTTTGCTGTCAGGATATGTCCTTAGCAAATAGTGGGGCATCTTCACATTGTATCAAAAAGGGCATGTGGATGAACGCAATGAGAATTGTCTATCTTGGCAAGCTTCTTCCTATTTCGAAAGAAAAACCAGCAACCTCCTCCCCTCTGGTTTATATTTTGAATGCAAATCTGTTTCTAAAGGATGTGATGCTCAGGAAGAAAATAGCCCTTGAGTTGATTCCGGTCAGAAATAAATGGATTGAGTTGCACATTAACTCTCAAGTTAGATTCAACACCTCTAAACCGAAATTGCTTTGCCTGAAAGCACAGGTTGTGCACTGGAGCTTAACCGAGTAGTAGTTTGCATCAAAGGCCAAGAAAATACTCTGCCGTTAATGGTCATGTAATCCAAGGAGCCATCACACAATCAAATATCCATTCCTATTTGCTTCTATTGAGGTGAGGGTTAGAGTTCAAAGGCCAGCCACATACTCTCTGAAGAAGCTGGGTCTCTGTCCATGAATGGGGACATTCTCTGTGCACCACATTATTCCACACAGAGACTCTTTCTTGCTTCTTTTGGCTCAGATCCTCCTGGTCTTTTTCTCAAGGAAATACATGTCTGCAACCCAAGAACTTCAGTGTAGCAATCATTTGCACTCCAGGCCCAGTTAAATGGAACCAGACAGTCTCCTTTATGCTACTTGTCACTCCTTCGGTTGGAACTGAAGCCTGAAGTGTGTTTCAAATGAAGGCCAGGGCTCATCTCCAAACTGGCCGCCTCAGGCAATCTGTTTGATCACAGCCACCACTCCTCAGACAAAAATTCACTTGTAAAGCAGCACAGAGAGCCCTTGTAAAGATGCCAACTGTGTGGACTCTTTACAACTGAAATGCGCTGCGCTTTGTGTAAACCTAAAAGAGGTTAATTATCCTTTCTCCTTTTAGCATAAGGAAAAGTAAAGTTGTGTGAGTGACTCTCATAAATCGGTGGGGGTGAGGGGAAGCACAGAAGGAACCCTTTGATATAGCCATGTTGTTTTATGAATGGATTGAACTACAGGTTGGTAGGCTTACTGAAACACCATCGCCACAGTATCAATAATAGGTATTGTTTTGGGGTTATTTTTGTACATAGGGGAGACAAACTCACAATTTTTCTGTTGATGTTGTTGTTTTGGAATTGCTAGTCTGGCTTTTTGACTAGAAAGCCTGTGAGGATTATGCAATACTCCTTTTATCAAGACAACCTGAGTCACTTGGAGTCAGATGGCATATTGATTTAGTAGATAAAAAACCTCTAAGCAGATCTTCTGAAGAAGAATTCCCACCGCCTGAGATGAGGAAAAGATCCCCCAACCATCTTATCCATCTTCTAAGCCTCGTACTAACACAGGATAGAAAACAGAAAGCAATAGTAAAAAATGCATATTTTATTCAGTGGAGATTTTTTACAATTGTTACTAACAGGTTTCATTTTATGAGTGGTCTCATTTATGCAACTAGTTTGAAGAAAGTGCCACAGTCCACCAAAAGGTGGCAGGGCTGGGCTGTAATTCAGAAGAATAGCATCCTATTTTCTCAACCTACCTTTACCTGGTTTAGGCAATCTCCAGTTGTGTTAGGTTATAACTTGTCAAGTGCAGGAAATGTGAAGTCCAGGCAGTCAGACGAATGTATTGGTTTATTGTATGCTAAAGCTCTCTACAAGAATCTGAACTACTAATGGTCAAAGCAAATTGGTGGTAGATAAGAATCAATGGAATTCATGGTGGGCTGGTCTTAGATTTCTTGTGGGCGTGAAAGGACTTGAGACTGATGATGTGTTTGGCCCATCCCTCAGGCTCTGCCTGGTCATCTGCTACACAAACTTCATTAATTCCAGCCATTACTGGAACCGATCACGTTTGGAGAGCAAAAAGTGTGTAATCAGGTTTCTCAGGTTGTGCTCTAGAGGAGAGGTGCCCAAGCTGAGGTCCCAGAACTATCCTTACTCTTGAAATTTTGGCTGCAATCCTTTCCCCAGAGACCCTCCCAAATTAATGTGACTGAAGGAATATACACAATATACACTTAAGAGCCGTGGTGGTGCAGTGATTAGAATGCAAGTACTGCACACTACTTCTACTGCCAGCTGGCTGCCTGCAGTTTGGCAGTTCGAATCTCACCCACTCATGGTTGACTCAGCCTTCCATCCTTCCGAGGTTGGTAAAAGGAGGACCCAGATTTTTGGGGGACTCTATAAACCGCTTAGAGAGGGCTGTAAAAGCACTGTGGAGCAGTATATAAGTCTAAATGCTATTCCTATTGCTATACACATGCATCTAGATAATGATTATATTAGCGGTATTTAACTTTAATTTAAAAGAGCCAGTTTGATGTAGTTGTTAAGGTATCAGGGTAAAAATTGGGAGATGGTGAGTTCTAGCTCCACCTTGGCACAAAGCCAACTGGGTGTGATGGAATGAGCAGGGGTGAAATTCAAAATTTTTCCCTACCAGTTCTTTGGGCGTGGCTTAGTGGGCGTGGCAGGGGAAGGATACTGCAAAATCTCCATTCCCACCCCATTCTGGGGCCAGCCAGAGGTGGTATTTGCCAGTTCTCCGAACTACTCAAAATTTCCACTACCGGTTCTCCAGAACCTGTTAGAACCTGCTGGATTTCACCCCGGAATGTAGTCAGGAGGTGGATTTACTCCAGAGAATAAAAGGCAAATCAGTCCAGATATTATGTGTGAGAGAAAGAAGGTGAAGGCAGCCCTTACCTAATAGTCCACAGAGGATATTCTAGATGCAGATAGTAGAGTCCTCAGTCTGGCAAGATTTAGTTTATAGGTGTTAAACAATAAGGAACTCAGTTTATTAGTTAGACTCTGCAATTAGTAAGTTCGAATCTTGCCAGGCTCAAGGTTGACTCAGCCTTCCATCCTTTCTAAAATAGGTAAATTGAGGACCCAGTTTGTGGGGGCAATAAACTGACTTTGTAAAAATATACAAAAGTATGAAGGCTATTGCTTAACGCGTTGTAAGCCGCCCTGAGTCTCCGGAGAAGGGCGGCATATAAATCAAATTAAAAAAAAAACACAAAAAACCAAAAACTTCTATACCGCTTCATAGTGCTTTACAGTCCTCTCTAAGCGGTTTACAAAGGTAGCATATAGCATATTGCATATTAGCATTAGCATATTGCCCCCAACAATCTGGGTCCTCATTTTACCCACCTCAGAAGGATGGAAGGCTGAGTCAACCTTGAGCCGGTGAGATTTGATCTGCTGAACTAGCAGTCAGCTGAAGTAGCTGCAGTACTGCACTCTAACCACTGCGCCACCTCGGCTCTGATTGAAAACTTGAAAGATTGACCACGTCATTCTTGGATTTGACACTGGATGACCTTGGTCTAGTCAGAAATTTTAGCCCTAGGAAGGGGACAATGGCAAACCACTTCTGAAAAACCTTGCCAAGAAAACTGTGGGAACTTGTCCAGGCAGCCTCTAAGAATTGGGCATGTTTGAACTGAAGAAAAAAAAAGTTCTTTAAATTTAACTTAGGTGAAATGAAATCAGATCTAATCTTCACTTGATCTCCCTCCTTTCTTTCTTTCTTTCTTTTTTTTTGAAGCACAGCCCTGCTAAACCTCTCAGGGGTCAAGAGCTGTGTTGAGAAGATTTTGGTCCTGGATTATCAAATTCAATTCAGCATCTGACAACAGAATGAGTAGTGTAGTGGCCTAGAGGTGGAGCTCTCGCCTTACAATCAGGAGGCTGTGAGTTCGATCCTAGGTAGTGGCAGATATTTCTCTCTCTGGGCACAATGAGTAAATGCACAAACTCTGCATTGGTGACAGGAAGGGCATCCGGCCAGTAAACACTCTGCTCCATTCAGTTGCCCCGACTCCATCACGATGTAAGGGATTACGGGGTCATCAAAAGACAAAAATAAATAAATAAATCTGACAACAGAATAAGTCGGAAGGGACCCTGGAGGTCTTCTAGTCTAACCTCCTGCTCTGTATCTTACTTTCCTCCTAAAATACTCAAAGGAGCTAACAACAAAGAGGTTCTTTTCCATGCAGAAACATTAAAACAGCAGGAAACAGTAACCATTTTTTCTGACAACAAGAGTTAGAAAAAATAATAACAAAGCTCCTGGGAAAGCCACTCCTTTCTTGTCCCTTTGCAGGGATTGTTATTATGTTGGAACAAGGAGGAAAGTAGCCAAAAGGAGATTAGGATGTATACATACATGTTTGTGCGATCATTCCAACCGAATTAAATAACTAAACAGAGAATGAGCTGACTGGACTGAATTCATTCTCATGTCTGTCTAAAACAGGGTGGAGATCATCTTGCCTAGAAATTGGATCTGGTTCATAGCTCCATGTCTTGCCCAAGAAAAATACTGAGAATACTGATAGGCCAACTAACCAAGGTCACAAGATTTGGGACGCGGAAGCCTAGATCAGGGATCCCCAATCTTTCGGATCTCAGGGACCACTAAATTCATAATTTTAAATCCCATGGACCGCTAATATGATCTGCCTAATGACCGGCTGGGTTGGCGTGGCTAGGTGGTCACGTGACTGGATGGGTGGCCAACTCAATGTCACTCATGTTGAGGGGTGCCTCGCCGGCCTCTACTCACCCCTCCCCTCCCAGCTTCTCCTTGCCTCCCCACTCGGGCTCCTTAGGGCCTCGAGAGGAAGCAGTTGTTGGAGCTAAGCAGCCACCATGAGAAAGAGTTGGCAAAACAGCTGGCTCAGTTCAAATTGGATCTGACCAAGAAGGAGGCTCAGCAGAAGCACCTCACTGAGGATTATGAGCATAGGCTTTCCAAGCAGAGAGAAGACCTTCAGGAATGCAAGGTGAGATACCGGGGCCTGGAGGCTCAGCGGGCTGAGATGGTCATCCTGTTCCAGGCCTGATGCAGTCCCACTGGAATGAGGCCCTCCGGCTCCTTGCCACCAGCAGTGCTTCCCTCCAGCCTTCATCCAAAGCCCCACACCAGGAGGCTGAAGTAGACCTCAAGTCGAAATTTCTTTCCCCTTCCAACCAACACAAAAAGACTCCAAAGGGGGGAGACTCTCTGCAGCAACACAAATGTTCATTGCACATATCCGGCCCAGAGGCCGTAGTTTGAGGACCCCTGATTTAGTGCAATATTAAAAAAATTCAAATAACTTTTCCTGCGGACCACCAAAATTTTCTCACGGGCCATCAGTGGTCCATGGACCACCAGTTGGTGACCGCTGGCCTAGATGATCCTGGATGGCAGCAAAGTGGCACAGAACATTTTGGTGGCTCAGATATTTGCAGCCCAGACGTGGTAAGTTTAGGGATGAAGCTTTTGATGTTTCTGCTTTTGAAGGTTCAGGTCTATCTGTCAGGCCTAGAAGCCATCTTTTGCATTAGGCCTTCAGACCTGCCACATTTACTACTGTGGGAAACAGGGAGTGGGGATTGTATGGAACATGGGGGATATATAGTCAAAATAACATTCCTTTCTCAGAAAGTGAAGGACAACATACCCTGTACCTGGAAGGCCGGAACTGGGAGGCATTTCTAGTTGGGATGGTGTTTTGATTGGACCATGTGATGGTCTTGTGGGTGTTGGGCAGGGACTTGAACTTTTCTTTGGGTGGGGAAAACCTGGAAACTTTCATATTCGGGTTTTCCCAGGTGTGCCAATATGACATCTCTAATAAAACGGCCTGGGGCTGTTGATTTCGCTCTTCCGATCTGGCGAGATCCAGTCATGAATGGTGTGAATGAGTTTTAATGTTTTTAATGTTTTTAATTTTTAAATGTTTTTTATAATGATTTTAAATGCATTGTGAGCCGCCCTGAGTCTTCGGAGAGGGGTGGCATACAAATTGAATAAATAAATAAATAAATAAATAAATAAATAAATAAATAAATAAATAAATAATAAAATGTAACTTAGAGGAAACTCAAACCTCGGAGGTTTATTTCATTGGGGGTGTTACTTGGAACCCTGATAATATCTGTTCTTTGGAAAAAAAAAACTGGTCTTGTTTAAGAAAGTTTTAGTTCAAACTAATTCTTTCCTCACCCAAATGGAGAAGAGACTCTTGATAGAGTTCTTTTTAAACACAGTACTGAATATTGGTCCCTGGTCACTCAATATTAATTTTAGAGAAGAAAAAGTATATTACAGGTAGTCCTCAACTTACAGCCATTCATTTAGTGACTGTTCAAAGTTACAACAGCACTGAAAAAGTGAATTATGACCGGTTAGTTAGATGATTTATGAGCATTGCAGCATCTCCATGATTAACATGATCAAAATTTAGGTGCTTGGCAACTGGCATGTATTCATGACAGTTACATTGTCCCAGGGTCATGTGATCGTCAGCTTCCGACAAGCAAAGTCAAGGGGGGGGGGGGGAGGAACCAGATTTGTTTAATGACCGCATGATTCACTTAACAACTGCAGTGATTTGCCCAACAACTGTGGCAAAAAGAGATCATAAAATGGGGCAAAACTCAATTAACAACGGTTTAGTAAGAGAAATTTTGGGGTCAATTGTGTGGCCGTAAATTGAGGACTACCTATGCGCATTACCGTTACATTTTCTATTCTCAAGTTATTATATTGGTCCATCTGCTTTAATTGCAGGACTTTTATGTTATTAAAGAACTCAACATAGTTTATTAAATTCACAATTATTTATTTAGAATCCATTAACAATGAAAAGGTCTCGGTCAGGATTCCAACCGATGCATCATTTCCTAGATGACTTTTGCCAATAAAGGAGAATATTTGCAGCTCAGGGTTGAAATGAGGGGAGCATTGACCTTTCAACTTGCAGATTACATATCTTATGTTTGTAAGTTTGGTCTTCTTGTCTAAACTCCAGGCACTCTGTTGCAATTTGCAACCTGTTAAATGTATTTATGCATGTGACTGAGGACCAAAAGTCATCTAGCGTGGGGGTTTCCTTAGTACGCTCTGAGCTTGGTTGCCTTTAGTGCTAGCACTGATGACATTATCTAGTTTGAGTAATGAAACATCTGCAAGAAAACTAGCAAGACCAGAGAGGACCAAGGATTCCCCCTCCCTCCTTAGATGACTTTTGGTCCTCAGTTGCATACATAAATACACAATATACAAAAGTATGAAGGCTATTGCTTAACGCATTGTAAGCCGCCCTGAGTCTCCGGAGAAGGGTGGCATATAAATCAAATAAAAAAAATTTACATTTAAAAGGATGCAAATTGCTACAGAGTGCCTGGAATTTGTAGTTTAGACAAGAAGACCAGACAACAAACATAAGATATTTAATCTGCAAGTTGAAAGTTCAATGCCAAGTCCTTGGCACTGTCGCTTTAAAACATTTAAAGGCACCAAATTACATAAAGTATACCCTTTACCAATATTGGACTGTGAACAAATCTTTTGGCCTTCTAAAAGGGAGCTTTGTGGGTTTCTACCAATAGATCTGGCTGTTAACAAGGCCTTGTTAATTAGGGCCTCTCTCCAACTCATCCATCCATTTCATGGTCACCAAAAACTACACGGCAGGAAAATTTGTGTCCTCACTGCCAATCCCCATCCTGTTTTCATTTTCTTGTGGATAAATGGCAGTGTGCTGATTTCGTGGATGTTACTCATAGTCTTTTATGTGATTGGTGTTTTCTCAAGAGGCTTTCTCCTTTTCCAGATTTCACCAGCTGCTTGGAAGTGTCTACTAATCCAGAGCATGGAAAAGTGGGTCAGGGCTGGCTTGACACATTTGCCTAGCCTTTTAAATAGAGAAACATCCTGTTTTAAGACTGCCAACTCCGAGCTAAAAAAATCTAAATGACCACTAGATGGCAACAAATATGTATGGAAAATTCTTAAGTCATCCAGATCCCCGCAGCCAAGTTTTATAGCTCTCATTTACTGTTGCACAAGCAGCCTGAAATATGCCAGTTTGTGGGCAAGGAGGGATTCTGCCCAACGTTCCTAGAACTCTTGTGCAATTCTTAATTTGTGTAAGTGAGGGAATTCTCCCCTTCAGGCCACTGATGGGAAGCCACACTGAGGCTCATTTCCTGCGTTTCCCAGCTTCATTCTGCCAACGTTCTAAAAGTAGCTCACCAGCATTTTCAGTTCATATTTAGCAGCCTGTAGGGCTGAGGAAATATTAGCCAGGTTCTAAAAAAAATCAGGTGGTTTGCTGGGGTGGTGGGTTTCTAAGAGTCTCTCTGAAGAGATGGTCTCTTTACAAGCACCATAACCCTGCTTGTCTGTTTTTCCTGGGAGGAAGGAAAAACAAAGGGATAGCAGCCAAGAGGTCTCAGAGAACCGGAGAGGAATGGCTGTATCCAAATTAATTTGAAGTGGCCAGTACGGATCAAAATGACCTCATCTACATAGGTCACCTAATTGTATCACTACCAGGGAAACCAAGCAGATCACCTAAAACAACAAAACCCTACTGTAAAACTGATGCAGCTAAGGCCGCCTGACTCATGGGGTTGGGGATAACTTCATGAGGACTTGGTCTAATAAAGCTGTTGTAGGAGATGTTATGGCAAGTTGCAAATGCAAAAGGCTCTATCCAGTGGTGGGATTCAGTCAGTTCGCACCACTTCGGGAGAACCGGTTGTTAACTTTCTGAACAGTTTGGTGAACTGGTTGTTGGAAGAAATCATTAGGGCAGAGAACCGGTTGTTAAATTATTTGAATCCCACCACTGGCCCTATCTATAGGCAACAGTTCACTGTAGTTGAAAAAAATGCATCGAATTATCCATGCCCTGAATGCTGAATGATGTGCAGAATAATAATAAAAAATTGCTAATTTCAAAGGCAGAATAAAAGCTTCTTCCTATGGAAAGAAGTAAAAAAAAATAATAATCAGGATATAACTGTCACCTAAATAGTGTTACCTTCCAAAACACTTTTTTTATTTTTATGTGTGAATGAAAACGGCCACAAGGACAAATAGTGGTTAACACTATAAACAATTGATCTGTTTATGTGCTCTCAAGGAACGCATTGCATCAGGGGAACTGGCAAGATTTAAGGATTTTCAGATAAACAAACAGTCATAAACTGATTAGCTCTGGCTGGCTAGAATTCCCAATTCCACAAAGACACATAAAGCACTTCCACATGGCGATATTTCTACTCCCTCCAAATCATTCTGAAGCTTGCTGTGCAATTATCTTCACAGCTTCAGATCTCAGATTTCTGGGAATTCACAAGATACACCAAAGAACCATTGATTAATTTCCACTGAATGGGCAACAGTATTGCAAAAATGTCATTCATTCCATGTCTTTCTCCAGATTTCTGCAGATCCTAAAGCAACACAAATTTCTTCATCTCCCTCTACTGCAAAGAAAGAAAGAAAAAAAGAAAGAAAGAAAGAACATAAACTGCCGTTCTCTTTTCCCCACATCCAAATTATATTATGCATTTGTCTGCATTTTTTTGCCAAAAAAAAAATCTGAGCAGCTAACATAAAACAGCTGCAAACCTGCCAAGTCATCATACCTCCATTATATTTAAAAACTTTCTAGTGATAATGAAAAGCTGGCCCTTCAACAATATCATAGATGGAGTGGAGAAGAAGGAAGGATACGTGTTTAATGGACATGCACTATGAACAAGATGCTGATGGTGGCATCCTCTTAGGAAGTAGAAAGATAGAGATGAGCAACAAAATCCTCTCCAACAAAAAAGTGAAAGAAATAGCTAGCATATCTTCTGACCCACCCAAACAATCCCTTTGTGGGAGAAGACAGTGTTTTGCAATTGATGACCTCATGTTATAAGAAAAGAAAAGAAAAGCAGAATCTTGCCACCCGAACATTTTTGCCTGCATTTCAGTGCATATAGTAACAGTTCCAAAGATTGACTGAAAATAATAATAATAACGAAAACATCCACATCAATTCCAACTATATGTTCGATAGAATAGAATAAATAGAATAGAATTCTTTATTGGCCAAGTGTGATTGGACACACAAGGAATTTGTTTTTGGTGCATATGCTCTCAGTGTACATAAAAGGACAAGATACAAGTGAAATCAATTGGGTGGCATGTACTTGTCTAACCAAATGCAATATAAAACCTGAGCACTATAAAGGAAGACCGGGGAACTGAAAAAGCACCTTTTTCCTTTTAAGGATGTGCTATGCCAGCTGAAACCAAAGGAATGAGGGAAGGGATGAGGCAAGATCTCTGAACAATAGAAAGCAGATCACCCACAAACTCATCAGGGCTTCATAATAAAAAATAAAATATTGCTTTTTTCCCTTGCAGTTTTAGTTAAGTACAGTTAACTAAAAGTAACTGGCTCAGCTGCTGAACACAGTGTGAGAACACATTGCTCTGGAACTGATACTGAAGTGTGAACATACTTTCCAAAGGATCTAGGAGTGATCCAAGATAATAAACTGGATCTGAACTAGAGCTGAAACATTCTGGAATTATCCTTTTTTCCTCTTTCAGGAGAGAAACTTGGGAAATTTGCTTGAGTTAAGAGCGTACCACAATCCAAATGGGTTGAGCACAGTGGTGAAATCCAATTTTTTTTACTACCGGTTCTGTGAGTGTGGCTTGGTGGGCATGGCAGGAGAAGGATACTGCAAAATCCCCATTCCCTCCCCACTCCTGGATATTGCAAAATCTCCATTCCCACCCCTCTCTGGGGCCAGCCAGAGGTGGCATTTGCCAGTTCTCCAAACTACTCAAAATTTCCGCTACCGGTTCTCCGAACTACTCAAAATTTCTGCTACCGGTTCTCCAGAACCTGTTAGAACCTGCTGGATTTCACCCCTGGTTGGGCAATAACTTCTAATAATATGGATTGTAATCCTAATATGAGAAGGGGCAATAGGTTGAGGAAGCCTCTGGTAGCTAAACATATAGGAACAGCCTTGGATCTTTTGAGAAAACTAAAAGCTTGATAGTCATAGTCCCTAGCTATACCCATCCTTTTCTGTTTCTTTCTTCTGTTTCTCCTTTCTGTTAACAAGAATAAAACATGATGGAATCTACATTTCTCTTCATTGGCATAGTGGGAGAGGAAGCCTAATGCTTATGTTAGCAGTGGCCTATGGATACATACCCAGGGCTCATAATTTCCCCAAGCCACTGCCCTAGGGTCAGAGAAGATGGTGCTAGGAAGTAGGCATGGAGTCAAGCCCCAGAGAAACAACCCCCTCCTCCTCCCAGCATAATCTCTCTCTTTTATTTTTATTTATCTTTAAGGGGAAAAAAAGAACTGCCCATTTACATCGCAGAAAGAACTCTTGCTGAAGTTTCAGCCTGCTCAGAGTGATATCTTGGCCACAGTGGTGGGTTTTACATATTCTTGCCACTGGTTTGCTGCACACATGTGCACATGCTCGCTTCGCATGCATACGTGCCTTCTGCACATGCACCCGGCCTTCCGTGCATTCACTTTGCTCATGTGCACACCTTCCACGTATGCGCCCGGCCTCGAAAACATGTCTAAATAGGACGGCATTACTCCAGGGCAGGTGGGCAGGCCTACCCACAGTTGCCGCTACTGGTTCTCCCGAACTGGTAGGAACTGGCTGAGTACCGCCTCTGCTTGGCCTCATATTGAGAGTGTCACTACTCAGGGAAACTATCAAATGCATATCCTTTGCAGTGCAGGATGTACATCTTAGCAAACTTTTAGCAATGAAAAATAAAGATCTGTTTCCTGCCACCACTTGGGAAAGAAAGAAAGGGATGCCAGATAATGGTCGGTAGATTTGTGAGGGGAAGATCAGGGTCACCAAAAGCAGATAGAGAAGAAAGCAGTATGGAAACTGGTAGCTCAGATGTGGCAGAGCCCATGAAGAAGTCAACGGTCATGCACATGTCCCAGAGGTGGGTTTCGGCAGGTTCTGACCAGTTCTGGAGAACCAGTAGTGGAAATTTTGAGTAGTTCGGAGAACTGATAGTAAAAATTCTGACTGGCCCCACCCAGTGGTGGGATTCAGCCAGTTCACATCACTTCGGGAGAACCGGTTGTTAACTTTTTGAGCAGTTTGGCAAACTGGTTGTTGGAAGAAATCATTAGGGCAGAGAACCGGTTGATAAATTGCTTGAATCCCACCACTGGCCCCACTCCCATCTATTTTCTGTCTCCCAAGTCCCAGCTGATCGAGAGGAAATGGGGATTTTGCAATATCCTTCCCCTGGAGTGGGGAGGGAATGGGGATTTTGCAGTATCCTTCCCTCAGAGTGGGGTGGGAATGGAAATTTTACAGTATCCTTGCCCTGCCATGCCCACCAAGCCACACCCACAGAACTAGTAGTAAAAATTTTTGAAACCCACCACTGACGTGTCCCCATGAAAGAAGCTTAACTGCCTTCTCTCTTTAGGGAAACTGTTTCTAGAAACACCTTCTCTCTCGAGGCCTCTTTTCCTGTGCCCACACTCTCCTATATTCTTTCAGAAGATGAGAGGGACCAATTAAAAAAAAAAACACTGGTGGAATTTTCCTCCTGCTGGGACTCAGATCAATGCTGAGCCAGCTATTGAGATGATGGCATTAACCAGCCCAATTCAGCAACTCCTCCTTCAGGGAGAGGCATTTTGCTGATATTAATAGTGCTATAAATGCTCTATTATTTCATACACAGTTTATGATGAGGAGAACATTTGTGCCTGAATATTTCACATACTTTCAGCTTGTTTCTTCTTTTCTTTCTGTCCTCACCTCCACCCAATCTTGGAATACAAGCCAGAATTTAGGACAACGTTTTTCAGAGCTATATCAAAAATACACCTAAATTAGTCTGCTGGGCAAATGATAGCAGAGAGCTGAAGTTACCATAAAACCAAACCAAATTTACTGACTCTATTCTGCCGTAAATTTTGCACAGTTAACCAGTCAGTCATTATCTGGCTGTAACAAGCAATAACTAGGCCTAATACATTATAATTGTATTTTTATAGAGTTTATATAGAATCCTAATACAACAATACAAATACAATTCAATAAAAGCATATAAAATCTATTTTATAATCCAGCACCATTGGATATTTACTCAAACATCATTTGCACTGAGTGCAGTGGAAATTATTCACAATTAGTGATCCAGATCTGCAGTCTTATAACGAGCTTAAAGAAAAAGTAAAAAGATAACAGATGAAGTTGGAGAAAATGCACTCAAAGGAGAAAACAAGTATCTGGTCTCAAAACACCCATGAAGGAATGCAAGAAAACACATTTTAAGGGTAAAAGATAAGAAACCTGAAGGAATAATTGAAGCTCGATAGCCATACAAATTGAGACTGTATTTCAACATATATGGAATACATATTTTAGATTGATCAGGAAGCCACTTAAAGCCAACTAGAGTCTGTTTTGTATTGAACGTACCATTAATTGATTTTTTTTCTGCAAAGAACTAATTCCCAAAATGTTTTTCTGAGAATGTTTGGATGTGTGCATTTGGTACCCCAGATATTCTGGTTAGTTAGAAAAATTGGGCTACTCCTTTTTACAAGATAACCCTACACACTGAAGCAGGTCAGGAAACATACTGGTAAATAATTCAGTTCTTTGGCAAGTATAATGATTTGCAATTACAGTAGAAAGATAGGCTGATCACCTACAGGAAATCTACTTCTAAGTAAAACATCAAAGCTTGCTGCTTTAGGAATCAAGTTTGCAGGATGATAGTATAGATGATGTCTATGGACATTACAGAGCAGGGGTAAAACCTACTTACCTTCCTTACCGGTTCAGAAGTGCATGGGCTGCGCGTCATATGCACTCACAGACCCTCTGCGCATAAGCAAAACCTTCTGCGCAAGCACAGAGGGTAAAAAACACATTACTTCCTGGTTAAAACCAGGAAGTAACAACACCCAGGCGGGTGGGCGGAACCTCGCACTGCCATCGCTACCGGTTCTCCGAATCACCTGCCACAATTGCTGGATTGCCTGATCCAGTCCGAACCGGGAGCATTTCATCCCTGTTACAGAGGTAGTAAATGCCTAATGAATGGTTCCAAAGAAGATGTCCTTGGAAATTGGGGGAAGGAAAATTGCTAACACAATGGGAGCATTTCTATCAGCAACAGCAGCCAAGTAAATGAATTTGTCAGTGACATTTCTATTTCCTCCACTCTGACTTTTCTTAGTGCTAATCAAATCATGTGCGGTTTTCTAAACTTGACTAAAAAGGCCCCTTTTCTTTAATGGAAAATAAACGGCTGAAATGTTGCAATTATCACAATATTGCTGGGCTAGATGAATTATGTTACCAATAACTGTAGGATGATTTTGTTTTGACTTTATTCTTGACAATGCATTTTTTCAGGAAGAGGAAATGTTCAACAATCAATAATGAGAATAGACATATTCCATTCCAGTGTATAAATCAAAAAGCTGTCTCCCACATCTTACCTAGGAATCAGCTTATCAGAATGATTTTCGCTCTGGAAATTGTCTTATTTGGACAGCTCTGTAATTACACTGCAATTCCCTATCGTTCCACTTTGTTCTCTAAGAAAAGATGAAGTTGTGTGTTTACATGAAAAATAGAATGGTATGTTTTAGTACATTTGCTACAGTCACCAGAAGTCAGGTAGCGTATAAATGTTGGTTGCGCAGTAAGCCAGATGTTTTGATTACATATTTTTATACATCTATCAACTCCTTCCACTGATAACTGGTGATGGAATTTGGGCCTGTCTGCAACAGCAAACAATTTTCATTACTTCTTAGAGTGTCAGGATTAATTTCTCAGATAGACTTTGATTGTTTGATTATGTACCATCGTGTTAACTCTAAATGACCATGTAGATAGTTTGTCTCCTAGAGGATCTGACCCAACCCAGTCCTTCAGGCACCTACTGCTGCTGCAATTGAGTCCATCCACTTTGCTGCTGGTTGTTGTCGTCTTGTCTTTCCTTCCACATTTCCTAGCATAATTGATGTCTCCAGAAAGCTAGATCCTTCTGAGTAGAGACTATTTGGCTTATTTGTGTCATAATTTAACCCTGGTCATTTGTGTCTCAAATGAGAATTCTGGATTGGTTTGTTCAATGGCTCGTATGTTTGTTTTCTTGGCTGTCCATGATATTCTCAATAGTTTGCTCCAGTAACAGAGTTCAAAAACATCAATGCTTTTTCTGTTCTGCTTTCTTAAAAGTCCAACTTTTACTACCATAGACTGTTGCAGGGAAAACCATTACCTACATATAATATAAACACATTATGGCATCTGAGTGTCTTTTCAAAGGCTTTCAGATTGCTGCTCTCCCAGGCATATTTCTTGACTGCTGGTTCCTTTACTGTTCATCCTGAAAAGCCGAAGCTATCTACCACTATATTTAATCTTAGACTCACTTTTTTCATTATGCTCTTTGACTTCCATTACTAGAGCTTGCAGATCATTCTTTTAATATTCTTACAAGTAAAGTTCTTGTAAGCAGGAAATAACTTCTAAGACATCATGGATATCTCTATTGTATAGAATTCCAGTATAGTCATTCCACCTTTACATTGAATCTCTTTGAATCCACTGGCCTGCTTTATCTCTCTCCCTCTCCCTGTCAACCCTGAAGCTGGCCTGGCCAAAGCCATTTTGAAACTTCAGTGTTGCCACACTGGAGCTGAGGGACAGGGATGGGGAAATAGAAATAGTTGGGGTTTTGTAGCGAAAACAAAATACTTTCTCCTGGGAACCAAGGACATTTCCATAGTTGGCCAGAGAGAGGAGGAGTGATGTTATCAGGTAACCGGACAACACCTTGGTTGGACCATGTGACTGATTGTTTGGGAAAGGGGGGAAATCTTTTACTTTTAATTAGGTGAAAACCGTGGGAACTTTCAGAGTCGGTTTTCACCAGGTTGTGCTGTTATGATATTTCCAATAAAATTATTCTTTGAGGAATCTACTTGCCTTGGAATTTTGTTTGCTATGGACATATTGCTTGGAACCCTGATATTCCCTCTCCCTCTCTATTATCTCTCTCTGTCTCTCTCTCTCTTTATCTATCTATCTATTTAAGTTTGTTGCACAGTCAGCCAGATGTTCAGACTGGGTTTGGCATTTTTAACTACCCATTGAGTCTTTTCAGAGGACCTGGGATAGGCAGATGTGGATCGAGCTATCTATCTATCTATCTTTCTATCTATCTATCTATCTATCTATCTATCTATCTATCTATCTATCATCATATTTCTTAACTGCTTACCTCCCTCCCAAGGACTTCAAAGCAACTTTGGATGTTCTTCTTGAAAGTGGTGAGTAGAAACTAGTTGGCTTTCTTCTTCTACTTTAACTTACCATGGAGTTTGCACATGAGCAGCTTGTGATCTCTTCCAGAGTCAGCTCCCAGCCATGTCTTTGCTGTTATAACTGAGTTTTTTCCCCCTCTCTTTGTATTAATTTTGTGGCCAATATGATTTTTCTCTAGTCTCTGGTAATGTCCATATATACATATGTTGCTTTGGTTATTTAAAGATTATGCAAGCAATGAAGAAATCATTGGGCAGAAAGTAATACATTATTCTCCTGTTTCATTTCAATTTCCTAGGCTTTCCAAATGCATTTTTCGCCTTAATTTCCAACTTTGGCATTCCAGTCTCCATCCATAAGCACTCCATTTTGCCTGCATGTTCTGTCAATTTCAAATAGAACTTGATCATTAAACTCATCCACCTCATCTTTTTTGCATCAAGTGGTTGGGGCATACACTTGGATAATTATCATATTACAGGTTTGTCCATGAAATCTAACTAGTGTTATTTGATCACTGATTGCATTGTAACTAAGTACTATTCATGCTATACCCTTCCTAACCATGAAACAATGCCATTCCTTCTTTGGTTTTATGCCCTGAGTAGTAAACAGTGTAATCTGAATGAAAGTACCGAATTCCAGTCCATCTTTACTTGCTAATGCCTAAGATATGAATGATAGTTGATTCTATGGAGATTCTCAAGTCAACAGTACTTTCAGCATTTCCAAGAAGATTCCACACCCACTTGTGCTATTCAAGTGACTCTGAGGGCACAGATAAACCTCCAGGTGGCCTCCACAGTTCTCATAAAGAATGCTGATGACCAGATGACTGCAAAGAATATAAATCCTTCCATTCTCCACCATTCATTCACAACTAAAGAAGCTTCTTGGATGAGAAGGGAAACGTCTTCAAGCAAAAACAAAGAAAGCCCAGTTGCCTTTTGAAAAAAAGCACCTTTTGGGGGTAGCTGATTTATTTCATCTTTCATTGTATCAATTTTTCCCATGTCCATGCCTCTTAAATTCCATGTTCCCACTATAATTCTGTGCTTGTAGCCAGTTGTGGGTTTCAATTTTTTTTACTACTGGCTCTGTGGGCGTGGCTTGGTGGGCGTGGCGTGGCTTGATTGGCATGGCTTGGTGGGCATGGCAGGGGAAGGATACTGTAAAATTTCCATTCCCTCCCCACTCCAGAGGAAGGTTACTGCAAAATCCCCATTTCCTCCCGATCAGCTGTGACTTGGGAGGCAGAGAATAGGTGGTCAGAATAGTCAGAATTTTTACTACCGGTTCTCCGAACTATTCAAAATTTCCTCTACTGGTTCTCCAGAACTGGTTAGAACCTGCTGAAACCCATCTCTGCTTCGGATTTTCTTTTCCTGCAAGGTAACACCAGCAACTAGATCTCCAAAGGGTTTCAATCTAGCCATGCCATAAACATCACCAGCACTTCATAAATCTTCAGTTCATCCACAATATCATGTTGAGTCCAGTTCAATCTGAGGGGTTCTCTCACCTGACACAATATTGTCCACCATTTTATATTTTCTACCAGTGGTGGGTTGCTCCCAGTTCGCACCGGTTTGTAAGAACCGGTAGTAAAAAATTTTAATAGTTCGGAGAACCGGTAATAAGATTGTCTGGCCACGCCCCCGAACCAGTTCCCGGCCCAGTTGCCGGTTGCTTACCCCGCCCACCATCATTGCCCACATGCAGCCCTGGGAGTCCGCCCTTTGCCAGCCAGAAGCACTGCCGCCAGTCACTCCCGTGTACCTGGCTGACTGCCTGCCTTGTCACCGCCACCATGAGGAAAGGCCCCGAAGTTCCGCTGCCTGGGATCGACGTGGGCTGCCGCAGGGAGAAGCCAGGTATGGCTGGCTGGATGCTGCCCGGAGCTGAGCTCGAGGATGGCAGGAGGAGGAACCTTGCCTCTTAGCTGGCTCGACCGAGGGATAAGCCATCCGCCCCAGACACATGGAGCAGAGCAGAAGGCGAAACTTGCCCCAGAGGCCGCCATCCCCGCGATGCGCCCATGGTGCCAAACAGGACTCGCCTGGGCGCACGGGGCCCAGCATCCCCACGACTTTCCTAGGGCCCTGGGTCTACCTACAAGGGCCGTTGTGCGGAACCCGCGGGGCAAAGACGGTGAGTTTTCCACGGGGGCTTCCCGGGCTCCGACCGGATCGGAGAGCCAGCAGAGGGTGCGAGATGCATGCCACATTTCCTCTGCGGGGCTAGGCCAAGTTTGAAAAAGTTCCCTGCCAGCGCCGGACAGGCTCCGGTGGCTGCAGCAGTGGCGATGGCATCTGGGCAGATCCAACAGGTGAGAGCGCAGGAGGCGCCATGCAGGTGCGCCTTTGCAAAGCGGCCTCACAGCCGGCATCTCCTTTCCCCACCCGGGGCTGCTGCCTACACCGCCAGGGAACCGGCAGAGGGAGTGGGGAAGATGGGCACGGTGGGTGTCCTATCCAACTGGGCTTTTGCAAAACCAGGCGCAAGTTGGGGATTCTGATCCTCCACGCGCGTTTTGTGTGGCTCGCAGGGAGAGCGGGGTGGGCGGGAATCTAAGCCTGTGGATTGGCTTGTTTGGGGTGGGGGGCCAGGATCTCCGATGACTGGGACTTCCAGGGGATGCCCCTGGCTTTGCAGCGGAGGGGTCTTTAAACCTGCCTTATCTGCATTCCTTTTCTTTGCAAAGATCCCCCTCCCAAAAAAAAAGGACGGGTTGCCCAAACCTCCGAGGAGGTTGTAGGGAAAAAAAATCCCTTTAAATGCTTCTGGCAATCCAAGCAGATTTGCCTGATTGTCAGAAGCTTCTAAAAGCATGTTTTCTGCAACCAATTAAGATTGTAGAAAAAATGCTTTTAAAAGTAAAAGAAAAAAAAAACCCACCCAGTCACATTACCCCCACAAGCCATGCCCACAAAATAAGCCACACCCACAGAACCGGTAGTAAAAAAATTTAGAACCCACCTGTTTTCTACCCATGTGGTTTTAAAGGTAAAATACAGAAGAGGTTTACCATTGTCTTCTCCCACACAGTATGAAATGATGCCTTTGCCATTAAGTGATCTTAAGTCATCTTCCTATATCACAGTTGCCCAATATAGACACTTGCTGGTTTTGATTGGGCAGCTTGGGAGATGTTCAAGCTTTGGGTGAGCTTTGGGATTATACATTCTTGATATAACACTCTCAGCATCCTTTGCTTATCCATCCCAGGAGAAACTTCCCCTACTACAATGAGGCAGCACATCAGGATTTGAGGTGAGGTAAATAGGCTTTATGGGACGTGGTACCTCAGTGGCTAAAACGCTGAGCTTTCGATCGAAAGGTCGGCAGTTCAGCTGTTCGAATCCCTGTGCCGCATAACAGGCTGAGCTCCCATTACTTGTCCCAGCTTTTGCCAACCTAACAGTTCGAAAACATGCAAAAAATACAAGTAGAAAAAAATAGGGATGACCTTTGGTGGGAAGGTAACAGCGTTCCTTGCGCCTTAGATGTTTAGTCATGCCAGCCACATGACTATGGAGACGTCTTCAGACAGCGCTGGCTCTTCGGCTTTGAAACGGAGATGAACACCGCCTCCTAGAGTCAGGAACAACTAGCACATATGTGCAAGGGGAACCTTTACCTTTACCTAGATAGACTTTAGGGATCATGAATGAGAAAAGAAAGCATAATTAACTAGTATATTTAATTTCCTCAGACCAACTAGATTTGTGCTGACAGGTTTTTTTTTGGTAAAGATTATAAAAGAGATTATAAAATGTCTTCCACACTACAGTATGTATGCCAGTAAATACTTCTTCATGAAGAAGTAAGGAGCACACACAATTCCCGCACATATTTGGATTGGGCATATGCTGTAGATTGCAAGTCACTGCTGCTCATACTCAGTGCTTTGGGATTTTCTGCTTCTGAGGAGAAAGCAATTTGGTTTTCACGGCATTCCTCTTGATTTATAGCCAGGGGGCTCTGCTCTAAATGATCTAGCATGTATCTGTGTATTTACAGTGTTAATATTCTGTCCAATTCTCTAGATGGTTTTCTGCTCCTCTCCCTGATTTATAAACAAGTTAAGAGTGTTCCAATCCTTCCAATCAGCTGAGAGGTAAGAATTCCTTAAAAAAAAAAGCTGTTGATAGTAGATCTAAATTCTCTGTGTGCATATCCATTTCTCCTGGTTTACTCATCATCAATTGCTTTTTTAAAACAAAGAAAAATAAAGCTTTTGGTCTTTAAAAGATCCTTAAATAAGAATCCCTCCCTCCCTCCCTCCCTCCCTCCTTCCTTCCTTCCTTCCTTCCTCCCTCTGTCCCTCCCTCCCTCCGTCCATCCCTCCATCCCTCCTTCAAATGTAGAGTAATAGGGTTGGAAGGAATTTTGGAGGTCTTCTAATCCAACCCTCTACTCAAGTAGAAGACCCTATACCAGTGATGGCTAACCTTTTTGGCACTGAGTGCCGAAACTGGAGCACAAGCACTGGAGCACTGGAACCCTGAAGACAGCAGCTGGCTGGTGCACATGCGTGCAGTGGCCAGCTGCTCTCCCGGGTTCTGTCATGCGCATGCGTGCTGGATAGCTGGTCCAGTGGGTATGTGTGCCAGCCAGATGCTCTCTTCCAGATTCCGGTGTCTGCAACCTAGAACTCGGAAGAGAGCAGTTGGCCGGTCCGCATGTGCATGATGGAACCTGGAAGAATGGCTGGTGATGGTGCGCGTGCCCACAGAAGGTTCTGTGTGCCACCTCTGGCACACATGCCATAGGTTCACCATCACAGCCCTATACCAGTGTTGGTGAACCTTTTCAACACTGCGTGCCAAAGCGGGGGTGTGCGTGTGCACATGTGTGCCAGAAACAGGAAGAGCAGCCGCCTGGTATGCATGAGTGTGCCGGGAAGATGATCTTCCGGTTTCCGGAGCGCGCATGTGCACTGGCCACCTGGTCTTCTGGTTTCTGGCATGCATGTGCGCATGACCAGCTGGCCAGTGCTCATGCACATGCTGGAAACTGGACGATCGTCTTCCCGGTGCACGCATGTTAATTATGCTAATTATGTAAACTGTAGATTCATTCTAAACAGTTGATTGGGCAATCTCTGAATGAGGTTGTTGGCTTTTTGTTAGCAAAAATACATTATTAGAGTAAGGATTGGAATTAAATTCAGTTGCTAGATCTTCTAGCTACCGTGTCTCTGTGCTCTATATGGTCAGGAAAGTGATATTATTTTTAAAAGGTAAATCATTTTTACCCTATAGTTGCCAGAAGATCAGCATGAGGCACGAAAGCCTCACACACTGTATTAAGGAGGAAGACCCTTTGGAGGAGAGGCAATAGAGCAGGAACTAGCAAATTATTATCACAAGGAAAGAAATGAAACTAGGATATGAAGATCTCTTCCACATAGTTTTTGGGGGAGAGGTTTTGGGGCCTTCAGTCTTCTACCCTGCAGACTTCAGTAACCTGCTATAGGTTGGGAAACAATAAATGTGATAATAAATATTAGCTTAGGAAGTCTTATAGTGTCCAGGACACTTAGTCCACTATCTGGACTAAGAATAGAATACCTTAGGGCAGTGGTTCTCAACCTTCCTAATGCCGCGACCCTTTAATACAGTTCCTCATGTTCTGGTGACCCTCAACCATAAACTTATTCCTAAAACCATTGAAAATATGTGTTTTCCGATGGTCTTAGGCGACCCCTATGAAAAGGTCATTCGACCCCCAAAGGGGTCGCGACCCACAGGTTAAGAACCACTGGCTTAGGGCAAAGCCAGTGGTGGGATTCAGCCAGTTCGCACCACTTCGGGAGAACCGGTTGTTAACTTTCTGAGCAGTTTGGCAAACTGGTTGTTGGAAGAAATCATTAGGGCAGAGAACTGGTTGTTAAATAACTTGAATCCCACCACTGGGCAAAGCCAATCTTATATAGCAGTGTTGGCGAACCTTTTTGGCACCAAGTGCCAAAATGGGAGCGTGCGAGAGGGGAGAGCACAGGAAACCGGAAGAGCAGCTCCCCGGTGCGTGTGTGTGGGAGCGCCAGAAACCAGAAGAGCAGCTCCCCAGCACACATGCACATGCTGGGAAGCTGAGCTTTCGATTTCCAGTGCGCACATGCGCGCCGGCCACCTGGTGTTCCAGTTTCTGGCGTGCATGTGCATGCACGTGAAACCAGCTGGCCGGGAAACTGCTCTTCCAGTTGCCGGTGCTCCCGTGTGCGTGAAGACCAGCTGGCTGGCACGCATGTGCCCGCCGGAACCCGGAAGAGCAATGGGCGATGGCTGGTGTGCTCAGAGAGATGGCTGTGTGTGCCACTTCCTGCACGCTTGCCATAGGTTCGTCATCACGGTTATATAGCATTCTTTATCCCCACTGTGGCAAGGCAGATACTTATGAAAGCCCACGGATTAGGATTCATGTTCCCAGTGATTCACATAGAGAGAGATATTGCCTCTGGTTCTAGTTCTGGAGGTAATATATGGATATGAAGACCAGTAGCAATTGGTAGCTGTATCTAGTTTGAATTCATTTCAGAGTCAATATAGGCTGCAAGGGTGTTTGCAATCTGTTCTGAAATTCATCTATACGAAGCAGACTCCAAGATCCTTCATCAATACGTTGCTTATTCCAGAATATGACAGTGGTTTCTGCATATTATGAATGGTAAGCCATCTGTGACTATAAAACATGTGAAGCAAAGTTGTAAATAATGAAAGCTGCTTTCCTCCTTAGCCAATTCCTTCACGTTCATTTGATGTTGTACACATTTGATTTTTTTATAGTTACAGTGCCTTAATTGATTTGGCAAGAAATTGGCAGCTTCAAAGACTCAAGTTCTAGCCAATTTAGAAGTTATTTGTTATCCCAAGGTTGCAGGATCTGCGTGTATAATCCCTTCAGACTTCTTTACGTCTTGTGCTAGAAAAGTGCGTACAAGGGATGTGTGAGTGTTTTCTATCAAAATAGCATATGGAAGCTTTTAGAAATCAATTTGAAAACTAAATATGGGTTGTTGTCTTTTTTTTTTAATTTACAACATCAGTTTTATGTTAATAGTCTTAAAAGCAAATCCTTCCCTGCTTGCAAGAAGGAAGGAAATTCTCTATCCAAATTATATTTATCTGAATCAACTTGGGGTTTAAAAAAATGGTACCAATAAGTAACTGTATATGCAGTCTGGTCCTTGCTGTATGTTGGAGTCTGCAGCTTCCACCGGGGTATATTATGGGAACTGTAGTCCAAATCATTTTGCCATTCCCCCCCCCTCCCCCCAAGATTGATCAGGAAGCTAATTTGTGAGATTAAAACCAAAGTATAAGGAGCAGATTGGCACTTGGGTAAGATATGTTTTCCACTGAACCACATCTATTTGTTTAAAGCATATTTATTCTTTCCTAAGCCAAAGAGGCTTAACAGAATTCAGAGAAAGACAAACACACACACACACACACACACACACACACACACACACACACACACACACACGTCACACAGACAGGGAAGAGAAGGGCATGCACATATGCGCTCTCTCACTGTCACTCTCTGCCTGAAATATAAAAACAAAAAGCATAATGTACTTAACATTGAATTCAGGTGTTTGGTTCTGGCTGCTAGTAGCCAAAGAATGACCAATGTGAAAAATAAGACAAGCAAAATGGCTATTTGAGATTTTGACAAAAAGAAAAGTAAATCCTTTAGAGGGAATGAAAAAATCCCCAAGCAATTTGACTGGCAAGGTCAAATAGGATTGGAATAACCAAGAAACGGAGTATACCTGGGGCAATGAATGGAAGTGTTCCATATTGTATTCCATCTTTTAGTGTTTGTAAATATTATGGAATAGACCCCTGAATTATTTTATTTCAGTTCCAACTATTGCTATTTGCATCAACTGTTGTATAGTCCTGTAGAAGAGCTCAAGGTGGGTCATGGGGGTGTGTGTCTCCATTTTTATCCTCAAAACAATCCCCCTATGAGGTCAATTGCTCTAAGAGAAGGAATGGTCTAAACCAGGGGTGAAATTCAGCAGGTTCTTACAGGTTCTGGAGAACCGGTAGCAGAAATTTTGAGTAGTTTGGAGAACCGGCAAATACCACCTCTGGCTGGCCCCAAAGTGGGGTGGGAATGGAGATTTTGCAATATCCTTCCCCCAGGAGTGGGGAGCGAATGGGGATTTTGCAGTATCCTTCCCCTGCCACACCCACCAAGCCACGCCCACCAAGCCTCACCACGCCCACCAAGCCACGCCCACAGAACCAGTGGTAAAAAAAATTTAATTTCACCACTGGTCTAAACTCATTCAGTTATTTTCCTTAGTTAAGAATAGATTTGAACATAGATCCCCTAGTCTTTGTATAACTCCTTAACTGCTACTCCACTTCTTCTTTCACTGGATTAAATCTACATCTAGCATTAAAATTGGGTCTTTGCACATGGATAGTGCACGTTTCATTATGGAGCTGTCATAAAGAATTTGAGTGAATGTGATATTCATGGACAGATAATGCTTTATGATGGATGAATGTCATATTGATCATTTACTTTAATTTCTGGACCTTAGTAGATTCCTGGCATTGAGTCAAAGATCAGCATCGATCTATCTCAATAATATGTGCTCTTTGTTTTCCCCACCTGTCATATCACAAGCTCCATCTATTCCAAGTTCACAGGTGAAGCATATACAATTTGCATGGGCAAAAGGAGAAATGCAGGTTCCCTAACATATTTTCATTATTATTAAGGAGACAGTCTACATTTCAGCTTCTGCACATTCCCTAGTAAACATCCACTTCTGTGCAATAATGATAAATGATCAAATTTACTGCTGCTATTCCTTGAGGTCCATGTTTATGGAGTTCTCCATCTCTTTGCACACCTTGAACAAGTGCATTTTCAACAAATCTGGACTCATGATGATGTCACAGACATATCTATATTATTTTCCTGACCATCTACAGAAATTGACAAGACCCGGTGGCCTAGAGGTGGAGCTCTTGCCTCACAATCAGGAGGTTGTGAGTTTGATCCTAGGTAGAGATAGATTAGGATCTCCTGCTTTTGGGCAGGGAGGTTGGACTAGATGACCTGCAAGGTCCCTTCCAACTCTGTTTACTGAAATGGTTCTTGTTTTCTATGGCCCTTAACTCCTTTCGTCCTTGACTTCTTCCATGACATTTCTTCAACTTCCTAGTCTCCCCTGTAATCTTGGTATTACCTGCTTTTAGCTGTCAAGTTTGTTCCAAGAAAACTTTGGGAAAGAAAAATGTGTCTTTGATTGAATCAGAATTAATTATGGGAAATAATTTTGACTGAAAACTTGACACAGGAACTTTGAAAAATCCCTATAACAAATTTATTCAGACCTAGCAATCATTTATTAGTTATATCAGCAATGATTTCTTGAACAGTTTATTTTTTTAAATATATGAATGAATATTCTGAAGAGATATATTGATTATGATTTTTTTAAAAAAATGTTTGCATTTCTCCTTAATCATTTTTAAAAGCACAGATTATCGAACTTTCATTTCATTTCATTTTTCATTTTATTAAATTTGTATACCGCCCTACTCCCGAAGGACTCAGGGCGGTGAACAGCCATAAAATAAAACATATAGATACAAAATTTAAAATAGAGATAAAACTAATTAAATAAATTTGGCTGAGACATTTTAAAACCCCAATAAATTAAAACCAAATTTAAAATTCCATTTAAAAAGAGGTCAGGCCAGCTTGATGGAATAAAAACGTCTTAAGCGCGCGACGGAAGGTACGCAGATCCGGAATCCTCCGTATCTCTGGGGGGAGCTCGTTCCAGATCGTAGGTGCCCCCACAGAGAAGGCTCTCCCCCTGGGGGCCGCCAGTCGACATTGTTTGGCCGATGGCACCCGGAGGAGCCCCTCTCTATGGGAGCGTACTGGTCGGTGGGATGCTATTGGTGGCAGCAGGCGGTCCCGTAAATAGCCAGGTCCTAAGCCATGGAGCGCTCTGAAGGTGATAACCAAGACCTTGAAGCGCACCCGGAAGACCACCGGGAGCCAGTGCAGCTCGCGCAGAACTTTGAGAACTCTATGCATCAAGAGTAATAGAGCCACCATGGACAGTCATGCAACAGTTATAACCAAATCGTGAGAACCAGTGGTGGGTTTCAAAATTTTTTACTACTGGTTCTGTGGGTGTGGCTTGGTGGGTGTGGCATGGCCTGATGGGTGTAGCATGGCTTGGTGGGCGTGGCTTGGTAGGCGTGGCAGGGGAAGGATACTGCAAAATCCCCATTCTCTCCCGATCAGCTGGGACTCGGGAGGCAGAGAATAGATAGGAGTGGGGCCAGAATTTTTACTACCGGTTCTCTGAACTACTCAAAATTTCTGCTACCGGTTCTCCAGAACTGGTCAGAACCTGATAAAACCCATCTCTGATGAGAACGTTACACTCCTTTTGGGGATATCTGCAGTTTCCTTATCTGATAAGAAAGAGGTCATTTTCAGAAAATATATATATTTGTACTTAAGATTCTTTGGATTCTTTCTTTGGATTCTTGCACAAACCAAAGAAGTGCTTAAATTGCCATTTGATTCCATGAATAGATTCCTTGACCCATCTGTGAATATGTTGCAAATCTGAATGCCACACACACCCAATGATCACTTACTCCAGCGAAATTATTAATTTACCAGTCGTAGGAACAAATTTTAAAAAGTGAGCCAATCTCTATCCCCTATATGAAGGCAGTAAAGAAGCTGAAGTACCAGAAAATGAAAATTTCATTTTAATTGAAGTTAACTGAAAGGGAGCTTTTGCAGATGGTGCAGGTGGCTACCTCCTGCTTCTAGGGGATTATGAAGCTTAAGGGGGTCAAAGCTTCCCTTGCCATACAAGGCAGAGTTGATGACATTAGTGCTTAATGGTGTTTGCATTGCACTCTCCCCCCCAAAAAAAAATAGCTAAGAGGGGAAAAAGCAATACAGGTTCCAGGGCTTTTGAATCAATTAGCGTTACAATAGGTAGTTTTCACAGATGGCGATGACCAGCTCAGCAACTGTAGGCCTGGGTATTTGCATAGCTGTTAATTGGTCTCCTGCTGAGTTTATCAGCATTCCTAAGAGCCTCCTTGTGATGATCATATCATCATCATCTTCATCATCATTATCATCATCATCATCATCATCCATCATCCATCTTCATCATCAGTAGCATTTTGTATGGTTGCAATAAAAGATACTTACTGCATCAATTGGAGGATCAGAATAGGAAGTGGGGAAATTAGATTCAGACTGTTCAGCCACAAAACAAGCCAATATAGAATAGGAACACATGTGCCACTGGGCAGCTGCACCTCTAAAATAAAATACGGTATATGGACATGCTTTTGGCCCCAGTTTTTATTAAGGGCCAACATTTCTTCCTATAATAATAAGGGATTGCAAAAGGTAACGTGCAGTTGCCGTGTGGTTTAAACACCACTCCAGTCCAATTTGGTCTCATAAATTGTCCCTTGATATGAATTCCATCTAAATCTGGATTATTTGAACTGTCTTTCAAAAAAGATCTTTAAGCGCAGTATTGTTCTATTCTACTGTTTTATGAGACGGTTTGTAATCCTGTGCATACAAGAGTAATATTCTCATATCATGATGAACATGAGCGGATGTCCCATCCCTGACTCTATTATAGATACATGGACACACTACAAATGGTTTCATTGGTACCTTTTTTCTCTTTTAAAGTACATTTTATTCAGTTTCATTATAAGATAAAAATGCAGAAAAAGATAAAGTTAGAGAACAAAGCGAAAGAAAGAGAGAAGTGCAAAGAAGGAGAGAAAAGGAGTGACTCCTGACTTTTTCTGGTGTAGTAAAATACACACAAAAAATTGCAACCTCAACTTTCAAGTCATTTCTGTAATAACAACATCAGTTTAATCATCAAAACCTAAAATAAAAATGTTCTTTTTTTTCATTTTCAAGCAGTTTCCAAGTAGAAACAAACTACCGGTAAATAAATATTGGTACCTTTAGTCTTGTGTATCAGTTAAAAGACAGAAAAGGGAAGAATGAGAGAGAGAAGGTGACAGAGATCATTATATTAAGGAGTCTAAAATCTAGAACAAACCTCTCATAATTATTCAAAACTAAGGGTACTTTCCCTCCTGAATATCTTGCTCCATTTTTCTGTTTGCTTTTAAAAACGGCAATTAACCATTTTTTCTTACATAAGGCTTTCAAGTAAAGATGGTGTGTGACAATGTCTATAATAGTCTTGATAAATTAAAACAAAATGTAAACAAAATGCATCCCTTTAATAAACATGCTATAATTAGAAATGCTTATGTAAAGCCAATTAATGGACAATATTGGGATAGCTGCAGGAAACCAGTAGGACTCTTAAAAATGTTTTGTTTTTAACCAGTTTTAACCTCATTAGAAGAAGTGAGAAATGGAAGTCAACCGGATGAATGACTAAAGAATTCAATTTTAAATGAGTGAACACACCTATTAGAGGTGGAAAGGTTACATAAAAGGCAATTGAACCTCAAGGAGTGATCTTACTCCTCTTTCTCTCTTTCTCTTTGAAAAGGAAAAGCATCAGCATGGAAACTGATATATTTTAGATTCATTTGGATATGTCTAGATATGTGGTGGTGGTGATGACTCAAAGCAACTACATTGCTCTTGAATGAGTAAAAGAGTTCATGATTGAGTTCATGGCATGAGGCAGTCTTCTTTCCAGCTCCCTAATATACACACAAAAAGCTAATTGCATATGCAGCTCAGCGCTTCTTGGCTGTCATTTAACTTACTGATAAAAACAATAATTTAGAAATTCTACAAACCATTGGAGCAAACAGTGTTAATTAGAACTTCTGTATTATATTAGAGAGTCAGAAGGCATTTTCTAATTGTGCTGCCAATGAAATTGCGGAACTGTAAAATCTATCCTTGAGTAATTTTGTTCTTCTTAAAAGCATTGAAGATTTACATGAATTCTGGTCCTCTTTTGCTACATCTTGCAGGTTATTATCGTTTTTTGACTAGATGCAACATTTGAAAAGGATCTTTAAAATATAACCTGAATGCAAATTGTCCTGGAAAAAAAAGACAAATGTAAATTTAGCCTGCATTAATAAAATTATTCGTAGATCACAGTAATCATAGTTCCTCTTTATTTTAGGTACAGATGTACCAGTGGTGAAATCCAATTTTTTTTACTACTGGTTCTGTGGGCATGGCTTGGTGGGCGTGGTGTGGCTTGGTGGGCGTGGCAGGGGAAGGATACTGCAAAATCCCCATTCCCTCCCCGCTCCTGGGGGAAGGATATTGCAAAATCCCCATTCCCACCCCACCCTGGGGCCAGCCAGAGGTGGTATTTGCTGGTTCTCCGAACTACTCAAAATTTCCTCTACCGGTTCTCTGAACTGCTCAAAGTTTCTGCTACCGGTTCTTCAGAACCTGTCAGAACCTGCTGGATTTCATCCCTGAGATGTACCCTAACCCTAAGCTTGCGTATAAGAAAAGATTCAGATACATCTGAATAGATTCAAAGATGAATTACACTGAGAGATTTTGGAAATGAAAATTCTCTTTTTCTAAAGAATTTCTCAAGAATTTGAGTAGTAGGTAAAGAAAGAAAAGATTGCATGAAGACACCAATCACAGAATCTCACAGATGAAAGAAGTTATTTAGATGGTGTAGAACAGGGGTGTCAAACTCACGTCATCATGTGACATATCGGGACTTTTTGCCCCTTTGCTAAACTGACCATGGGCATAGCCAGGGCATGACACACCCACCCCGCAGGCTGGGAGTTTGACAGCCCTGATTTAGAAGGATCACTTGATTAGTGCAGGAATCCAGTTGCTGCCTGAACATTTCCAGTAAAGAAAAACACAAGATCCCTCTCAATCATTAGCTTCAAGTTTGAATTGCTGCTCCAGTTAGGACATTTTCCACAATATTCAACTGGTCTTTAGCTTCCTGTAACTGGTCTTTAGCTTCTTGCAAGAGCATTATGGAATCCACACTGTATATCAGATATTAATATGATTGAGTGAGTCCAGAGATATTTCATGAGAAGAGTACTCCACTCCTCTGCTCACAATATAATCCCTTATGCCACCAGGCTTGAAATTTTGGGCTTGGACAATCTGCAACTGTGCCGCCTGCAGTCTGATCTAAGCATAGTACACAAAATTGTCTGCTACAACATCTTACCTGTCAACGACTTCTTCAGCTTCAACTCAATAATACACAAGCAAACAATTGATACAAACTTAAGGTAAACCGCTCCAAACTTGATTGCAGAAAATACGACTTCAGCAACAGAGTGGTCAACGCTTAGAATACTCTACCTGACTCCATTGTTACATCCTCAAATCCCCACAGCTTCAACCTTGAACTGTCTACCGTGGACCTTACCCCATTCCTAAGAGGTCCGTAAGTGCACCAGCGTGCCTACCATCCCTGTCTTACTGTCCCCATTTAACTATATTTACTTCCTTTGTTCATGTTTATGTTCATACTTATACTTGCCATCTTGTACATGTTTGACAAACAAAATAAATAAATAAATAAATAAATAAATAAATAAATAAATAAATAAATAATTCCCTGCTCTATACTTGTGAATGAGGTAGAACAGATCAATGCCTTTTTTTTTTGTATAAGGCTTCTTTATCTCCTCAGTGATTTTTCTTCAAATTAAATTAACTTATGTTCTTCAAACTTCCCTTGTAACAGTTAGTTCCCAGTTCCTTGATTCCCTTCACTGCCTTTCTTTGCACCTGTTTCATTCTCTCTGAATCCTTCAAACCGCAACAGATAAAAAAAAAAAAATCAGCAATAAAGATGATCACATTTTTCATGCAATCATAAAATGTCACCCGAAAGGCCTATCACCTGTACCTATGCTGTTGTAAAAGAACAGAAAGCAAAGTTCATTTGAACATTTTCCAACAAAAAGAACTTTTTGGTAAGAAAACTAATTGAACAACATGGTTGTAAATTTTCTGTCCCTGTAACTATGGAGACAAAAATGAACAGTGATTTGTCAGAAATGGTATAAAATAGATCCCTGAATATGGCTGATGGGACTTGATGGACTTAATTCCCCCTTCTAATTCTGGGGTATAATTATTTTGGAATGGTTTTCATTTGCAAATCAACTATGTCTACAAGTAGCAAATAACTAAGGTTTAATTTATACAATTATTTTATTGGTTTTATGATTGCTCTATTACCAGGCAGACTCTTAGAATGACTTTCATTGTATGGAAACATAACCCTATAGCTATTGCTCTGCTGCAAAAATTGTATCCCAACATATATAAAAAAAAATCTCAAAGCAACTGCTGCTCTATTGTCAATAGGTCATGTTTTAGAGTTGTACGTTTTTCATAACGAAAAATTGTATTTTGTATGGACTTTTAGATTTGAATTTTGACAGCCTTTCACATTCCATTTTAAAACTGTGGACCAGTTTGCATGTTATTATAAATCATAAGCCATGTTTACTTGCTGTCTGATCTTTGGCAAGCTAGTGTAACATGCTATAGTCTGATTTTGGCACTGTCTAGCTGGAAGATGAAGAAAAATGACTTTGTCAACTTCTTAGGTCCAAGCTTCCTAGGATTCACAAATTTCTACAGGCAATTCATCCCCTCCTTTGTGAAAATTGCCAAACTCATGACGGACCTCCTAAAGACAGAGGGCCCAGGGACAAAACCCCGCAGTGGAACCTAACCTGCCAAAAGGCATTTGAAACACTAAAAGAACTGTTTGCAAAGGAACTGATGCTGAAGCATCCTGACCCCAAACAACCCTTTGTTATCCAAGCAGACGCCAGGACGTGGCAGTGGGAGCAGTGCTACTCCAAAGAAATAGCCAAGGAAACCTAGAGCCCTGCGCCTATACCTCCCATAAACTCACAGACACAGAGGGACAATGGGCCGCATGGGAAAAAGAGACTTGAGTGAGATGGGCACCGCTAACCTGGCATGACCTGCTGGAAGGGGGGCAGAGACCATTCAAAGTCTGGACTGACCACAAAAATTAGGACATCCATCGGAACCCTGACAGACTTCATACTCTGATTTCCCTTTTAAGTAGATAAAGCTGGAACTCCTGCTTTATCTGAGCCTGAGTGGCGTAGGAGGCTAATGCCTCCTAAAGTAGCATTTAACATCCAGCTGCCTGCAATTACTGCGAGTTCAATTCTCACCAGGCTCAAGATCAACTCAGCCTTCCATCCTTTCTAAGGTGGGTAAATTGAGGATCCAGTTTGTGGGGGCAATAAGCTGACTTTGTATAAATATACAAAAGTATGAAGGCTATTGCTTAACGCATTGTAAGCCGCCCTGAGTCTCCGGAGAAGGGCAGCATATAAATCAAATTAAAAAAAAAACAAAACTCCATCTTTACAATTCATGCTGAACTTTATTAACTGAGCTAGGAGCAGACATTGGCCGCACCTGCTAAGAGTTGGTTCTAATGGGTGGATTTACTGTTTGCATTCCCATCTTATGACTTAAGTATGATGTACATGTATACATCCATTATGAAACATATTTTTTTTGGCTTCCACCTCAGCCAACTTTATTCTCTTAAGGTGACAGCATCCATATTATTTTATGTAACACTGTTTGGCTTAATAAGGATACTGAACTAATACAAATGTTGGGCTTTTCTTATTGCCAAAACATGGAAATAAAATAAATGAAAAAGCTAGTTTTGCTTTGGGTTCCAAAAAAACTGTGCAGAGCCAGAAAAACCAGTGAGTCAACCCTTGAAATTAGCCAAACTGGGGGAAAACTCTTCACGTGGATATACACTCAGGATGATAAGCTGAACAAACTAACTCCTGTTTTTAAAAATGTTTAAAAAAATAACAAGAGCTGTGTTGTCAGCTGAGCCCTGAATTTGAATCCCAGCTCCACAGAAGGCTAGGTAAAAGCTTCAATTTATTAGCAGAATTCTTTTATATAGACCTTTGATAGGGATACTTCCCACAGGACAGCCACTTTGTCATTTTGGTCAATGATATTTTGGAGAATGGCTTCATGGAAGAATAAGAATAGCTTTATGTAACCCTTTTTTGCTAAGAGCAAAACCTGGAGTTCACTACAGGTTCTTCCCAGAGAACTTGGCCCATGGGGTCGAATTCTTGTGAAATGACATGGTGTGTCCTCATTAACACCCACACTATGAACCTATGATTTATGTCAGTGCAGTGCATATGGAGATAGTGAATTATTAAATCAATGGCAGATGATGAATTTGGAGCACAGAATCTGCATCTGACAATGCCAGTTTGCAAAAGTCACCAGTTGCCAGGATCTGACATTCTTTAATCAACCTCTCATTGTTTGATTTATATGCACGCACCAAGACAGGACAATCTAGATAAGAGCAAGTCTTTCTGGGATTTCTTGGCCTCAATGTGTTTAGCTTTATGTAATCATTTATGTTGACATATAAAAAAATATCAATAGTTTTGGTAGCAGCTGGGTGTGCATTGGTGGGAAAATGCATGAACGCATTAAATGCATTCAAATCAATGACACAATTAGTAATATACCGTATTTTTTGGTGTATAAGACGCACTTCCCACCCCCAAAAAGTGGGTGGAAATGTCTGTGCCTCTTATACAGTGAATGTTGCCAAAGCCCTGCCTACCTGCCAGCCCTCTGCCTCCCAGCAATTTACCTCTGTAGCAAACAGCAAACAGCCTGGTCAGCTTCAGCACAGCCTGATTTAGCAAAAATAGCTGATTGGCAGTTGGATCAGCTGCCTGGAACAACCTATCAGCTGTTCCAGGCTGCAGGGATTGCCACCGCCCGTTGCCGCCATTGCTGCCCATCGATTCTACCACTCTTGCCACCTCTGCACACCCCATTTTTGGCCTCCATGCCCCCATTTTCAGCCTCCGCATGTCCCATTTTTAGATTAATTTTGACTGAGGCAGCATAAGAGAGCTTGTAAAATACGTAAGAACTCTGTTTTGTATCACTTACCTGTTTTTGGTATGAATTCAATATGTACCATAAGTGACAAGGGGATACCAAGGGAACGTACTATATATGCCTCATAAAATGAATACTTCTGCTTCTGTTTGATCTCTTTCTTCCTTTGTAAGGAATTAGTGGTTATCTCTTAGTCTATTTATTTTTCTCCCCCTTTCCTATGTAGTGGGAAGATTTGGTGTCTGGGCAGGTGGTCAAATGGAAGCTCCTGTGGAATTATAAGCAGCAGAATTTAAATGTGGGAGGCTGGGGAGTAAGAATGGGAGAAGGCTATTAGCCTCCTGTCCAAGTTTGTGAATTAATTGTATGCTTGTGCTTGGCTGCTCTCCAATTTAAAATGCTGAACATGATAGACATTGGGATTATCCCATAGAACTATGTTTTTACATCACATATATTACAGAATAGTCTCTAGAAAAGAATTGTTGTATATTCTGCCTTTGTATTTGTATAACAGCTGTGTTACAATGATATATGAAACAAGGCAGAGAAAAGCATTATTCTCAGGTTTCTTTGACCTTCCTGCCCTTCTGAGATTGTACATACCTCCTGACAAATAAATAAATTTGCTGTTCATCTGATCACATGTTTATTATGTGTTTACTACTCAAGTTTTTATGAGATACTTGGATCTTTGATTTAAATTGAATTTTATTATAACACCATCATTCTGTTGAAATCAAAGGGACTTGTATATATGCAAACTGTGCTATTACAACTGTGCTATTCAATTACATTTAAAATAGATCCATAAAAAAATCAGTGAATCTTAGTCAGGGCTAATTTCAAAGATCCTGGAGCACTGGGGAACTAGTAGAAGACTGGAAAAAAGCTGATGTAGTTCCCATCTTCAAAAAAGGAAAATAAATAGATCCAGGAAACTACAGATCTATCAGCCTGACTGCAAAACCTGGGAAGATTCTGGAAAAGATAATCAAGCAATGAATCAGCAAAACCTAGATGCAAACAAAGTCATAACCAAAAGCCAACATGCATTTGTCAAAAACAGATCATGCCAGACAAATCTTGTTGCATCTTTGACAAAGTGATAATATTAGTGGACCAAAGGAATGCTGTGGATATAATTCATTTGGACTTCAGTAAGGCATTTGATAAAGTAGACCACAACCTACTAATTGATAAGTGGGTTAGACAGCATCACCACCAGATGGATTCGTAACTGGCTGAACAACTGGATTCAAAGTGTAATTCTCAATGGAACTGCATCTATATGGAGGGAAGTATGCAGTGGGGTACCCCAAGCCTCTGATTTAGGCCCAATGTTCTTCAACATCTTCATCAATGATTTGGATGAGGGGATAGATGGGGAACTCATCAAATTTGCAGATGACACCAAGCTGACAGAAATAGCCAACACTCCAGAAGAGTGTTATGTTTATGACACAGAAGGATTTTGACAGACTTGAACATTGAGCACTAGGTAACAAAATGAAATCCAATGGTGAAAAAAGTAAGGTTCTACATTTAGGCAAGAAAAACCAAATACAAAGGTATAGTATAGGTGATACCTGGCTCAATAGTAGTAAGTGTGAGAGGTATCTTGAGTCCTAGTGGACAATCACTTAAATATGAGTCAGCAGTGTGCTGCAGCTGCCAAAAAAGCCAACACAGTTCTAGGCTGCATAAACAGAGGGATAGAATCAAAATCACGTGAAGTGTTAATACCACTTTATAATGCCTTGGTAAGGCCACATTTGGAATACTGCATCCAGTTTTGATTGCCACAATATAAAAAAAGATGTTGAGACTCTAGAAAAAGTGCAGAGAAGAGCAACAAAGATGATTAGGGAACTAGAGGCATATATATTCTTCGTAGTAAGAATATATATATATAACATATAATATATAAAACATATAAAGAACAGTTACTGGAATTGGGTATATCTAGTTTAATGAAAAGAAGGACTGGGGTGACATGATAGCAGTGTTCCAATATCTCAGGGGTTGCCACAAAGAAGAGGGAGTCAAGCTATTCTACAAAGCACCTGAAGGCAGGACAAAAGCAATAGATGGAAACTAATCAAGGAGAGAAGCAATCTAGAACTAAGGAGAAATTTCCTGACAGAACAATTAATCAGTGGAACAACGTGCCTCCAGAAGTTGATCCAACACTGGAAATTTTTAAGAAGCGATTGGACAACTATTTGTCTGAAGTAGTGTATGATTTCCTGCCTGAGTAGGGGGTTGGACTAAAAGACCCCAAAGGTCCCTTCCAACTCTATTATTTTATTCTATTCTAATTTAAGGCCCACTGGTTTTAATAAATCTAACTCCCAGAATTCCCCAGCCAGACAACCTTGAGAAAACTGCTCAAAACTGCTCAAAACTGCTAGTTTTGATAGCTAGAAAACAGTTTAGAATTTAAACTTCCTAACACAAGTGGGTATGCTTTCCCCTTTGTTAAGTAATCTGGCTGAAATGTTTTGATTAAGGGAGATGTACTTTTTTGGGGAGGAGAGTTGTTTCTCTTTTGTCTTTTTTGTCTTTTACACATATAAAAATAAAATAAACTATTTATGTATGAGAGCTCCAGAAAGTGCTTGGGGTGGATTTGATTAGGAAAACTATTAAAAGCTTGCCTGAAAGCTAGATCAATATTACATATTTATTTTCATTTATTTCACATTCAAGGGGACAATCAGAAATAAGATTAGTAAATGTGGTTTAAACCTTTCTCTCATATATTTAGATATTGATTATTAATATTAAGTTTTCTTTTATTTGCACAGCTTCTGTTCTTCTAATCAGATCTGAATTAGTTTCTTGAAGGAACCAGATGTAATCTCATTAGTCTTTGGGTTTGAAAACTACAGGAAGGCTAAGTAATGAGCATACATTAACAAGTATTACTCAGGGGAATTGTGAGTGGCCTTGAATGAAAGATATAACTGCAGGTTTTGAAAATTTGATTAGCACATTGGGAATTAAAGGGGAATGTTAACTCAAGCTACTAACAATTGAAATATGCATTGTAGGCAGGGAGGCAAATGTGAGCCATGCTTTTAGTACAGTAGCATGTACCTGCAATTTTGACTAGCAACGTTTTCTATAAGAATCCATCTGATTATGACTGTATTTATGTAGCTGGGTACGTTTCCAAGTTTTGCTACTCTGGCCTCTTCCTTATCAAAGATAAAACTTCTTTAAAGCCTTCCCAGAGTTCTGGATTGTAGCCAGCAAGTCTGGTGCATTTTGGTAAAATGCCTATGTGAAACAGAATGAGTTGTGGTACTAGCTACCAGCTTGACTGGCTTCAAAAAAGGATTGGATCAATTCATGGAAATCATGGGGTTATTAGCTGTTAGCCTTGACAGCAGAATGGCTGATGTAATGGTATGTGGGAATGACCTTGAGACAGGAGGAAGATCTGCAGCCTAGACAACAATCTGATAAGAGGTAACTCAGTCCACAGGTGGGAAAAAAGCATGGGAAACATTTCAGAAGGGACCCTCCTTAGATTTCCAGAGCCAAAAAGAGAGGATGGGATAATTGCTTTCAGCTTTTCAAGATTCTGTTAATATAACTTTATGATAATGTAAGATTAATTCATCTGGGAGTGCTTCTTATCTGGACTACATTACAAGGCTGACACTGCCTCCAAATACCATTTGCTGGGAATCTTGTATGCTTCCTTGTGGCCATACACACTGTTGAAATACATGGGCAGGGTGTCAGTCTTGATAAATAGACCAGATGGGAGACACAACCAATTCTACTTTATCATAAAGCTACATTAATAGAATTTTCCAAGTTTATAGAGGACATGGAAGTTCCCTCTTTCCACCTCCTTTACAGCTGGAGAAACTAGGGAGGGTCCCTTTTGAGCCTCTTGCCCTGCCCACTATGCAGCTATAGGCTATGCTGTCTCTTATCTGATTATTTCATAAGCAGCATATCTGGGGCACAGTCTCCAAAAGTCTTTCCTATATTACATAAAGCACTGATTATGTTTTGTTTTGTTTTTCTTTTTATTCAATTTTTGGAAGATAGAAATTAACTTTTACTCATAGGAACATATCTATACATATTTATGCTGTATATCCAGAAGTCCAAAGCATTTCTTGAATCTTGAAACAAACCAGAGAAACTAGTAGAACTTTCATACCAGTTGGATTGTTTACTATTCTGTATAAAAGTTTTCAGGCCAGAAGTAATGGCTAGTTTTATCCAAAAGAAGATTCTGTTTCCCTTGCATTCTGAAATTGACCTTATCCATAAACTATTTTGTTTCATCCTCCAACAATAGGAATTCAGTTTAAGAAGCATCTAACATTACAGGAATGACGGTTCCAAAACTGAGCCCTTGCATATCTACAACAATTTTGAAAAAGCTGCTTGGCAACTTATAGAACCATAGCCAATCAATTGGACAATATCAGAACAAAATGGACTAATGATCTGATGGTCTCTTTGTTTCATTACTAGAGCACATATCTTCAATATCTTCATAAATGACTGAGATGAGGGAATAGAAGGGGAATTCATCAAATTTGCAGATGACACTAAACTGGCAGGAATAGCCAACATTCCAGTAGACACGTTCAGGATCCTTAAAGATCTTGACAGTCTTGAACAATGGGCCCTATCTAACAACATGAAATTTAATGTGGAGAAAAGCAAGGTTTTAGACCTAGGCAGGAACAACCAAAGGTACAAGTGCAGATTAAGTTAAACCTGGCTAAAAAGACGGTAACTGTGAGAGGGACCTTGGAGTGGACGATCACTTAAACACACACTGCCAGCTGTGTGTGGCAGCAGTTGCCAAAAAAGCTAATAACAAAGTGCAATAACAAAGTTCAGGAAGAACACCTAAAGAAATGAGGTGCATTTAGTTTGCGTAACAGAAGATTAAGAAAAGTTATTATCGTGGTCTACAAAAATCTGAAAAGATATCTGAAAAGCAAGAGTAGGTACTTTTGTTTTCTGTGGAAACAGAAACTAGGATCAATGGTTGGAATTTAAAGAAAAAAGATCCAGTTTGAATATTAGAAGGAATTTCCTGATGAAGAGAGAAGATAAGCAGTTATGCTGACTGCCTACATCAGTGTGGACTCTTCCCCACCTCCAAAAGTTTCATACGGAGACTGGATGGCCACATATTGGAAATGGTTTAATAGGTTCATGAACTGAGCAGATTGGTCTAGATTTTCTAAGATGCCCTCCAATTTAGTATCCTATTATTCTACCCAAATACATTTATTTCATTTTGACTTGGTGATGCCCACTACTTAATCTTCCTTCTTTCCTTCCTTCCTTCTTTCTTTCCTTCCTTCCTTCCTTCCTTCCTTCCTTCCTTCCTTCCTTCCTTCCTTCCTTCCTTCCTTCCTTCCTTCCTCTTTTCTCTTCCCTATTTATTTATATCCTGCCTTTATTATTTTTCTAAATAACTCAAGGCAGCAAACATATCAAACACACCTTCCTCCTCTTATTTTCTCCACAACGAAGAAATTGGGCTGAGAGAAAATGACTGGCCCAAAGTCATTTTAGCCTCATCCCCTTTATGCAACTTCTGCCACACAATAAAATAATCCACTATTGTGGAAAGATGAAAAGATGTTCTTCCTTTCCTACTATGTGGAATACATTTTCATCTTTTTTACTGGCTCCTCAATTATAACTTCTTCTTTTTTTTCTATACTGAAACTGAATTGCAAGGAGATAGACTGGGAAATTATTGCAATGTATGTACTCAGATACTCTTTCTTCAATATGCAGGACTCCTCAGACTATATTAATGAATAAGTAGAACTCTCTTAAACAGCTGTCTTGAATATAAAAAGCAAACTTGATCATATTAATGACACATGAGGTTTATGAGCAGGGGTGGGCTCTTGGGGATTCAGCAGGGTTTGGGTGATCCTCTAGCCAATGATCGCTGGGCTTCAGCGAACTCCCAAATGCCACTCCTGGCTCGCCTTGCCCACCCCACCCCACCCCTCCCAGGACTCTCCACTTACATCATTCTAGGTAAGTGCAGGACCGTGGGGAGAGTCTGGGAGGGCAAAAAATGGGCCTACTGGAGATTCATGAAGTCTGGAAATGGGCCTGTTTCCAGCCTCCGGAGGGCCTCCGGACCCCGGGAAAAGCAGTTTTTGTCCTCCCGGAGGCTCGAGGAAAGCCTCCGGGGTCTGGGGAGGGTGAAACCCCCCCCCTGCTATGGTGCAGGCAGTTGACTAGGCCAAACCCACCATGGCCATGCCCACTTAGCAATGGGGCAGCGAACCTGTTGCTAAAGGATCTGAAGCCCACCTCTGTTTATGAGGGTTCCTCTTTAGAAAAAAAAATATGAAGGCTATGAGGGTCAGTTTTCATAAACTATTTTGGAAACTGAATATTTATCCCACCTCCAATCCACTCTCCCACCAAAGTTCCTTTTTTAACTTTTATAATTAGCTCTGACATCAAGTACCAAATACTACCAACTTTTTTTCCTTCCTTAACTGTCAAACTCAGAGCTGCATATTGGGGGAAACATGCACCGCCAGATGGTCTGATATGAAATGTTACTATCGGTAGCATTACTGTTTATCAGATGGATACATAATAATGGTTGCATGTTGACATAATGAATAATGATCATCCAGAGATAGTTATATGTCTGAAATATATCACAATGGGAGAAAGTAAAGTCCATCAAAATTTATACACTTTGTTCAAATTTCTTTGTATGTTGGACAGAACTAATATTTAACACCTGTTCTGCTTTTGAATGGAAGTATTTAAGTTACGTGCATTCCTCAAATTACCAACAATTTACTACTATCAGAACAGGTGTTAAGCTAACTAGCTTGCAATATCCTGGATTCATTTTTATAAGTGAACCGTGGCGGGGGGGGAGAGGGTGTGTGGAAACCATTCAATTTTCTGGCACAGAGACTATTTTTATGAAGGTCTGCACTTCAGATCAGAATTCTTAAATGATTTTTGCATAAAAATCCTTAGAACCCAGGAATTTATTCATTTTCAATTTGTCAGTATGCCCTAGTACATTTTGTACTTCAATTTGCCTAAAAATATCAGGTGTACAATCTCCTTAGTTCTTTCTTAACTCCTTGACTAGGAGGCAGCCATAAAATTGGTTAAATAAAAATAATCAAGAAATAAAATACATCTTACAAAGATATTCTTTAAATATTCAGTTTCTCCACCATTTCTGATCTACTATAAGCATATCCTTCACTCTTGCCAATTAAACAGATTCATTGTTATATTTGTATTGTCATAATGCTTATTGTCAGCCTTAATAATAGGTTGATATATTAGTTTTGTCAGAGTTTCTGTTCATTTTAAACAGCCGCTCATAGATATTGAATCTGATATCACTGTGATTATTCCAAAGCAAGGGCCTAAATATGTTGATAACCTCTTGCCTTCTATATCCCACACATCATTTTGGTTACAGCATTGTCCCTTGATCTATAAAATAGTTAATATTCCCTCCTCCCATTAGAAAGAGAGTCCCAACCTTCGAAGTTTGGGACCTTCCCCTGCATTTCAGAGCTCCAGTATAAGATTGGATCCTCCTCTGCATTTCAGAGCTCCAGTGTTGGGAGAAGGAGAAACAAAGATAATTGCAAGTTGTAGCATAGATCTGAAGAATTCAGGGCCCTCTTAAGTCTTTCTCCACACCCTGATCCAGGAGGGGAAAAAAACATCTTAGTACAAACGTGGGTATAAAACATTTCTCTCCATTACTTGCAATAAGAGAGCTATAATGAGAAAATGTACTGGAACACTGACAAATCTGCTCATCTCTAATTTGCACACTGCTGTGATACATGGGCAAGGCTCTGGGTTTCTTAAAGCATATAACACTGATATACTCTGAATGGTCCAGAGGAAATGGTCTTTCCTCTAAGATGCAATCATTTACTGGAAAAAGAAGTCTGGTTGTCTGTCATGATCTAATTATACATAGGCAATATTTCTCCTTAGTAACCTGCACATATACTTTATGCTGATTGCACTTACTATTTTGATAAATGACTTTAGAATCTGGCCCTACCTTTTTTAAGGGGTTAGATGTCACCAGAATTATGTGGGGAGCAGGGGAATCATAAGATGATAGTAGCCATGTCATGCAGAATATGTTTACTCTGAACCAGAGGAGAATTTCCAATGCAGAATCTACCGGTAGTTGACAATTTCTCCTGGTGTTACAGTAAATTGTTAGAATACCTCCCTTTCTGTTAAAGACTCTGCTGTATCTAATTCAATACTAGAACCTTAAACCCAATCTGAAATGTCTCCATAGAGCTTAGTGAGGGCAGTCAGTTAATAGGTTAACCAGGATATGGAAAAGTCCCAAATCTAAGGAATCCTTCAAAGAAGACATTTTGTAGACATGTTGAGACAACTCATTGACATGAAAAAGCTGACAGGAACATGACAGGGAAATCAAAACATTGCCTCCTCATATCTTCTAATTCACAAATGTGCAAATGGATAGTAGCTCCCCCTTGATGACAGATTTAATTTAAAACTTTATGTAAGTACTAATTATAATATTCCCCTGAGAGGGAAAATATTTCAGACAGCATGGCTAATGACACTCTGAGCTGAAAGTGGCTTCCATTTCTTTATACTAAAAATGTTCCCTCCCTTCTCCTCCTTTCTTTTTCATGTCTGTTGTGGGTAAAATAATTAAAATCCTACAGTTTTGTTCCCTAAAATGCTACAGCTGCCTAAACTGACTAATTTAGTGGTGACAGAAGCTTCATAAGCAAGAACTAATTCCACCTGATATACCCAAGGAAAGGGCCTGTGACCTGAAATGACTCAATCCAATTAAACTGTTCCTGTTTTGAAGGTAAGATAGCAAGCATTTTTCTTTGGGCTGTTACAGAAAAGCAAAGCTAATACGGGAAGTGAAAGCATCAGCATTCAATGAAAATAAAATAAATTATTTTCAATGAAAATAAATGGGAAAAATTAACTGATAGTTCTGTGCAGGATGAAATGAATGTGGGCGGGGTTTCTACCTTTGCTTGAATGTCTCAAAACAGGTTGCCAAAAAATGAAATATACATTTTCCCAACCCAAATGTATCAGATGCTTGTTCATCAAGCAGAGCTTTATTGAAAGAAAAAAAACCAAAAACTAGGATCCCTGGTTGCACACCGGATCCATTTGGGCCAATGCTACCTCATCCAGAACCAAAGATAAGGCCCAAATACTCTCAGTCACTCAGTCTTGCTTGGGTTAAGTGGAAGCCCATTGGACCTCATCCAAATCCCAAGAGCCTCCAGACTGGGTCAGGACATGACATCAATATAACTGAAGTGCCTATTTCCATGAGTGTAGCATGACTCTTCCATGGGAGCCTTTCAGCAGTTGCAAAGGCTTCCAAGTGAGTTGGGATGTTATAGAGTAACATGCCTTTAGGAGGGGAGGAGGTGCTTATTTAAACGAGAAAGTTTTATCCTAACAGCAGTATAGTGACTCACGTGTCATTCAACAAGAACTCCAAGTGTGTGTGAAGAAATGAGTTCCCTGCTCTCATTCATCAACAGACAATAGTCTTCTCTGATCTGGTGTCTTCCACGTGAGCTAAAATCAACTCCCAAAACATTTGGAAGGGCTCAGCTTGAGGAAAGCTGCTCTAAGCAAAATGTCTCTTCAGATGAATTTAAAAAAATAATAATACTTCTTTCACCATTCAACAACATGGCAAAAACAACAGACCATACATTTTAAACGTTTAAAATGACTATGTTTGCAGCAATTAAAGCATAAAGCTAAAACTGGGCGAGAAATGAAATATAGACAAGGTCATGAAACCACAAGCTGTCATATATGTTGTGGAAAGCTTTCATTTTCATTATAAGGGCAACATGAACCTTAAATACTGAGATATCGTAGAACTAGGATTTGGGAGATTTATTTTAAACCATGATTTATTTCAATGTGCCATTTATTGACTAAGCCATAATTGACTGAGTTCATACTGTGCTATAAACAAAGATTACATGCATGTATATTCATATGTTATTATCTTTTTCTATAAGCAACATTATGCAGAGCATAAAAAGGGTACAAAATTAAGATATAAGAGAACAAAAAGAAAACAGGTAAATGTATGCCAACTCCCTTCATTATACCTCTACATACCTTTCTATCCTCAAACCATCTTTGCTTCCATCATGTACATACACTGTTTTTTAATCCATATAGCACAAATTGCAAAATAAATAAATAAATAAATATCTGTAATATACATTTATAATATTTTAGGTTTTATATTTCATATTTTGCATTTTGCATCTTGTGTTCGTATCAAAATGTGATGTGAATGTGGCATAAATAAATAGTTTACAGACCACTATGGCCAGACAAATGCAACATGCTAAATCAATCAAACCACACTATAGCTTGAGTTTAGACACTGGGCCATTATATTAAAAAAGGACAAGATCAGTGGTGGGTTGCCCCTGGTTCGCACTGGTTCTATAGAACTGGTAGTAAAACCGGTGGGAGGCTCCACCCACTGACCCTGACATCATCAAAATGCACATGCGCGCGGCCCCATTGCGAACCGGTAGTAAGTAGAACCCACCCCTGGACAAGATATAACGTTCAACACTGTTTCTCACTGAAGCCAACAAATGAACAGCAGCACAACAGTGCAGACTACTTAACTGGTAATCAGAGGTTGCTTCTCTTCCTGAAATTAACTAGTAGTTTCATCTTCCCTCAATTAGTGGAATCCTCTTTTAAAGCTGTTCAAGTTGGCAGCTGACTTTACCGCCTGATGATAGATTCTACAACTATGTCCTCCCTGAAAAAAAAATCCTTCCTTTTATACATCCAGAGTCTCTTATTGACTCACTGTAGATTTAGTTTTATGACAAAGGAAGGAAACTTCTTCTTATCCATTTCCTCAGAGACATTTTAATGCTGTTAACATATTGGTCTTTACCTAATTTTTTTCCCCTAAGTGACAAAGTTTCAGATCTTGAACTTATAGAAGAGTTACTCCAGCTCCTTTCAGAATTTCAGCATTTTTCCGCTTGTTTTTCCTTTTGTAGGATTGTGACTAAGACTCTGTAGTGCAGCATGCTAGCTGGGGAATTCTGGATGTCTAAGTCCACACATCTTAAAGTCATGGAGATTGTGAAACACTGATGGTAGAGTATTTCAAAACTCTGTCAGCATGGAACTGATTTATACAACCACAGTATAGTTTTATTTTTAACCCTTTTCCTTGTGATTCCAACCCAGGGTTTGCCTTCCTCACTCCTTCCACAGGCAGACTCTCCACCACCACAAAATCCCTTTCTCATTCATGTTGTTATAAATTCAATCCATATCAGTCTACAGCTAGAATTAGAAATTATTTTTGCTCCAAGGTGCATCATTGACTTTTGCTTATGCTAAAGGTAAAGGTTTTCCCCTTTCCAGTTGTGTCTATCTCTAGGGGACAGTGCTTACCTCTGTTTCTTAGCTGAAGGAGGGAATTTTGTCTGAAGACACTTCTGTGTTGTGGCCAGGATGACTATACACTAAAGGCACATGGAACACTGTTACCTTCCCATCAAAGTGGTACCTATTTATCTACTTGCATTTGCATGCTTTCGGAATGCTAGGTGGGCAGAGCTGGGGCAAGTAAAGGAAGTTCATCCCATCACATGGTGCTTGGGTGTCAAATTTAGGCTGACAAGCTCAGCCTCTTTAACCGCTGAGATACCACACCCCCTTGCTTATGCTGAGCTACATTTACTATTTTAATGTCCTCTCCTTTGGTTTAATAGCAATAGTAATAGCAATGGCATTTAGACTTATATACCACTTCACAGTGTTTTACAGCCCTCTCTAAATGGGTCTGGGTCCTCATTTTACTGACTTCGGAGTCCAGCTGGAAGGCTAGAAGGCTGAGTCAACCTTGAGCCAGTGAGAATCAAACTGCCGGCAGTCAGCAGAATTAGTCTGCAATACAGCATTCTAACCACTGCACCACCACAGTTCTTTAAAGCAGTGGTCCCCAACCCCCGGTCCGCGGACCGGTGCCGGGCCGTGGAGTACCTGGCACCGGACCACACAGCGGCCGGGGGACATGAACGCTGCAGCGCAAAGGCTCCTGGGCCGTGTGCAAAAGCTCCTGGGCCGTGCGCAAAAGCTCCAGGGAAGAGAGCCCCGCGCAGGTACGCACGTGTGGCCCAAAGCCCCCACCCCTGCGCGCGCTCAGCGGGCCACGGTAAAATTATCAAAGGCTGATTGGTCCGCGGCGATAAAAAGGTTGGGGACCACTGCTTTAAAGACTGCCTATCATTATCAATTTTGTTTTAACTACCTTAATCAGGGATGTCAAACTCACGTCCTCATGTCCTCACGTGATACATCACAGCTTTCCCCCCCTTCACTAAACTGGGGGTGTGGGTGGCCAGCACATGACCCATCTGGCCTGCAGGCTGAGAGTTTGACACCCCTGACTTAAATGGTTTAACACTGTTAAGAAATATAAGGAATTAGATCATTTATTGAAAAGCACTGGCCTAAATTTTCATCTTTTGGAAATCTCTCTATATATCTCCATTGTGAAAACTCTGCTTTAAAAAAATAATGCTTTCTTTAACTAGCAATGGATACAGAATTTTTTTTTCAAAGACGGCTAACTTAATTCAGTCTTTGATGAGGGATCAATATATGCATTCTGGCTAAATGAAGAATTTACAAGACCAGAAAGAATCCTACTTCCACCTCACATACAATCTTTATTTGACTATTAGATGAAAAAAGTAGAATGTTTACTGTTCTTCCCAGTATCAGATTTTGCAGCTGTGATCCTATTTGTAATTTCTTATGAAATCTTAAAATTGTAGGGTGTGGGAGGGACTTTGGAGGTCTTCTGGACAAATGGCTGTCCAATTGCTTCTTGAAAACTTCCAACAATGGAGCACCCACATCTTCAGCAGGCAAACCATTTTTGAATGATGTAGATTATGTTCCTATTCCTGATGTGATAGAATGTGTTCCTTTTCTTTTCTTGTGGTCCTGAATGGTCCAAACTCGAATGTGGGAATTATCATAGACTGGTGATGAAAAAACAAGAAACACACCCATGCTTCAATAGTGTTCCTTGTAATTCCTTATAATTCTTACCAAATATGGTAGAGTTCATCTCTGGATAAGTACTTAACCGTAGTTCATGTGTTTTTAAAATTATTATTATTGCAACACACCTGCAAAAATACATCAACACAATTCTGATTATTGGTTTTCGGTATCTTTGCCTGAGTTCCTCTATCTGTAAAACAATGCCAAGAACATTAAAGCACCTAGGCTGGGCATTCTGAAAACTTATTACTGCATGCATAGCTCTGTGAATATAAAGATCTGTGATAAATGATAGATATTACTTATTGCTCTGATTACTGGGTTTGTTGAGTCAAATGTGGCAGAACCCCTTTTCTGCCTGGCTGTGTTTATTCACCTTCACCAATCAGAGGGGCTACAAAAGAACAGAAACATGCACTCAGAGCCTCTTCAATAAATGCTTTCTGTTTATCTTTTGAAACAGGGTATTTAGAAATCAATGGCAGGAAACTAAACTACTTGAGATAGGTATCTGGCATTCATTTGCTGTACCTAAATGGATTTCCCTACCATTATAATCTAAATAAAATGCATTTTATATTGACATGGACTGAATACTGTGATAAGCGCCAATTCAGTGTTTCTCAAAGATGACCAATGAGCACCATTTTCATTATGTGTGTGGATTTTATATAGTTATGATATCTTTCAGGTCATGTTCAGGTCACTGGGGTAGGGTATGTATTTTTCTCTGTCTGGTTGTATGAACATGTGTTTTATATAAAATGCAGAGAACTTCAATAATAGCTCTGAGACATATTTTTTTTTATTATAGAAATGTCCCTCCAGACATTGTCTAACTTTCACCATCTTTAACTTTTTAATAAATTAATATAATTAATTACCAGATTAATACATCATTTCAGGGTTAGTTCTGACTTAACATTCAGAGTGAACCAGGCATTACAGTGCAGCAGCCAGCTGATAGTGGTTTGTTTAACTATCATCTTTCTGTCCCACTTAATGTGATGTATAAACCAAGTTGTAGATTCAAAAGTGTTAATATTTCCATGTTATTTTGGGGATATGTTTTTGTTTGGGAGGGTTATTATGTATAATTTGGAAAAGCCCACTTTGATTTGGAATCTTAACACTCTAAGAACAGGGGGGATTGGAATATCATAGATCTTACGTAGTTATCCCCTAAAATTTCTTTCAAATGTAATATTGTCTATTTCTGTGATGGCGAACCTATGGCACGTGTGCCACAGGTGGCATGCATAGCCATATTGGTGGGCACGCGAGCTTAGCTCCAACACACATGCTTGCGCCGGCCAGCTGATTTTTGGGCCTTCTGGGTCCACCAGAAATAGGGAAACAGGCTGTTTCCTGCCTCCGGAGGGATTTGGAGGAGGGGGTAGGAAAGTCCACTTTTTCTCTCTCCCCAGGCTCCGGAGTCTTTCTAGGAGCTTGGGGAGGCCGGAAACGGACTGTTTGCCAAGTTCCGGTAGGACCGGAAGTTTCCGGTAGTTTCCGGCCTCTGGGGTGGGGGGAAACCTGTTTTGGCGCTCCTCAGGCTCCTTGAAAGGCTCTGGCGCCTGGGGAAGAGCAAAAAACAGGCCTTCTGGTCCCACCAGAATTTGGCAAATGGGCCATTTCCGGCCTCTGGTGGGGAAGGCCATTTTCACTCTCCCCAAACTCCTAGAAAGGCTCTGGAGCCTGAGGAGAGAGAAAAATGGGCTCACTGTGCCATTGCGTGCTGGGAGTGGGTGGGGTTGCATGCGCAGGGCAGGGTACATAGAATTATGGGTGTAGGCACACGTGTGTGCGACCCCCCCTTTCCCCCCCGCTCCTGGCACACCAAGGCAAAAAGGTTAGCCATCATTGGTCTATTTAGTTAGAGCTACTAGATATGAACTGCAAAAATCTTAAAAAACCCACTAGACACCACAAAGGGAAAAGTCTCTTGTATCCCTTTTGCCACTTTTTAGTGGCCAGCCAGATTTCTTTAGCTCAGATCTATTACTCATAATTCAGTATGAGTATGAAAGAAATAGAAGTCACTTCTAATCAAACTCGGCTCCTAGTGACTTCACAACTGTGTGTTTTCTTGGTATCTTAACTTTTCATAGCTGATCTTAAAAAAAGAAATCAAGCAGAATAAGTCTTGATTCCTATGTGGATATGAGACTCCCTAAAAATAAAAGGGACATGGTGGCTCAGTGGCTAAGATGCTGAGCTTGTCGATTGAAAGGTCGGCAGTTCAGTGGTTCAAATCCCTAGTGCCGTGTAACGGAATGAGCTCCCATTACTTGGCTCAGCTTTTGCCAACCTAGCAGTTTGAAAGCATGTAAAAAATGCAAGTAGAAAAATAAGAACCACCTTTGTTTGGAAGGTAATAGCGTTCCGTGAACCTTTGGCGTTTAGTCATGCCAGCCACATGACTGCAGAGACGTCTTTGGACAGTGCTGGCTTTGAAACGGAGATGAGCACCGCCCCCTAGAGTTGGGAACAACTAGCACATATGTGTGAGGTGAGCCTTTACCTTTTAAAAATACAATATCTGTCAGCTTGCTTGGTCTGGACTGGCCTGGCCCGGCCCACTAGGTTCCTGCTATTTCCTTTTCTGATTGTCTTATAGAATAAACAGGTGGATAAAGACTTAGAAACCAGGAAATTATTACTATAGGGGACCCTAATTTGAATTTTCTCTCTTTATCCATCCAGGCATATTTCCTCAATAGGAAAATCAGTAATTCTTTTAGGAAGACATCATTAGTGAATAGAAGTATGAGCAAAGCCATGTATATCATAATGTCATCAGAAAGTTGTATAAATATTTTGGAGAATCAAGGAGCTGAAATCAAATTGTTCATATTTCGGGCTGTACCCCTATTGTCAAGAGCAAATTCTGTTTTCACAGATCCTAGAGCAGTGATTGGTGAACCTTTTAGGCACAGAGTGCCCAAACTAGAACGCACTTGTATGCACGTGCGCCAGAGCGCTGGAAAACTAATGACTAGCTGGCTGCCAACATGCACGCCTCGGAAACCCCACAATCAGCTGGCTGGTGTGTATGTGAAACCTGCCTCAGAAACCTGACGACCAGCTGGATGGTGCGCATGCGCAAGCCAGAAACCCAATGACCAGCTGGCTGAGCTGGGGTGACAGTGCACGTGCCCACAGAGAGGGCTCTGCGTGCCACCTCTGGCACCTGTGCCATAGGTTCGCCATCACGGTCCTAGATCATTACTTCATACAAGTAGAATTGTCAGATTAGCTGAATGACTAGTCTGACTTGAGCTGTTTTAAAAAGTCTATGATCTCAATAAAAGACAAGTTGATCTATCCAGATTTTGAAATCTGGCACTACAGTAATTTGAAGATGGTGAAAAACTGGCCATTCTTCACTGGTCTTCACTGGTCTTGCTGAATTCCCCCTCTTGTCTGATCAGTTTCCCGCCTACCTCATCAGATATGTTTCATGGAAATATGAAAGCTTGTTCATGTTTCAAGAACATTTTTAATTGGGAGGAGTTGTAATTACCAGATATAAAACTCTTTCTGCAAGCAGCCAGTGTGCATGGGAAGGTATGTACAATGAGCCCATGAAATGTTCAGCTACAAGAAGAATCATGTTGCCTCTGCCTTTGATTATGTATAATTTAGATTTAAAAGGTATTATAGTTGAAGAGATGGGAAGGCTCTGCAAACGTAACTCAGAATGAAATTACTCAGTTGCTATTCTTTTTTGCAGCATGCTTCAATCACCAAGAGCTCTTTATTTTTAAGTGCTTGTTCTGAATGGAAAATTATTTTAATTGAATTGCTGTCATCCATTTTCCTACTCTTTGTTCCATGATCATTACATAAAGTCAAGTTGGGAGAAAGAGTTTACAAAACGGATTCTTGACTCAGTTTAGGTTTAAGAAAAAGCTCTAACCCAAAGCCATGAATTCAACTATAGAAGAGCAGTGTCTTGTTATAATACCACAAGCAAGGATACTTAAGCAACTCCTTATTAAAATTCCAACCCCCAAGATATAACTTCACCAAAAAAATCTCTTCAGAAAAACTGGATTAATATTTATAGAAATAGAATTTACCAAATATTACAGAGAATCAGAGAATTTTTTTTGAATAGGGCACTGTATGGAGCTATTAAAAAGACTAAAACGAGAAAACAATCTGAATAGGCTGCTAGCCTCTTGCAATAAGTGTTTTGAGGGCAAGCTTTTACAACTTTACAACAAATAATGAATATTATTCTACATAATGGGAATATTTTTGATAGCTAGAAAGAAGCTAATGTAGCCTTAATAGCTAAGGAGGTGCAAGACTTGACATTAACAAATAATTATCAAGCAATATATTTATATAATAATGAGTACAAAATGTTTATCATAATTTTGGGTGAAAGGTTAAAAATAATTGTACAGGACTTCTTCATGAAGACCAATATGGATTTTTACCTAAAAAGGCAACTATAAGATAATATTAGAAATGTTTTGGATATTCTGGAGAACTTGGAGCAATATAATAAATGCAAGCAATGCAGCTTGCATTGCTATTCTTAGATACAGAGAAGGTCTTTGAGAATTTGAACTGGATTTCTTTGTTTAGAATTCTGGACCATTAGAACCTTGCAGATAATTTTATTAAATGGAGAAGATCTATTTATATTTCATATAAAGCAGTAATAATTGTTAATGGAGAACTAACAAAACCTTGTGAGATTCAAAAGATAAGGATGTCCATTACCTCCATTTTTATTCATTGTCATTCTTGAGGTTCTGAATAGAGAGATAAGGCAAGAAAATCATGGGAGTTCAGATTTTTAAAAGAAAATTATAAATTAAGGGCATTTACAAATGATTTGATGTTTTGGAAGATCCACTAGAGGGAGCAGAAACATTAATGGGAAAATTAAAGGACTTTATGTTAGCAGGTTTTAAGATTAACAATCAGAAGACATGTTAATAAGAAATATGAAATTAGTAGAATAAATACAACTGATGAAGAAAACTGTTAAGATTGAGAAAATGAAATGGTTGGTTATTTCTATATAAAAATGAATTACATGTTGGTTCAAAATAATTATGTTAAGACATAGAATGAAATTTTGTTTGGTCTGAATGAAAAAAATGGATGTTGCTGAGACACAAGAGTTAGAAAATTGCAATCTGAGGTATGGATGGCATGGATATTTATGGTACAATACAGAATAATTTTAGACTCAAATACATACAATGATATATAGGATTTTAAAGATTAATATTCAGTTTAAACCAGAGGTTTTCCTTATAGAATTGATGGATACATAAAGAGAAAAGACATAGAAGATTATTTCAATATATGATTACAATACTGTATTGAGATCATTATAGGTGCAAAGATGGAAAGATTTGGCACTACCCACTATGATGAAATGCTGGTGAAATTGACAGGCCTTGCCGAGCTGGATAAACTGACATCTTTGATTAGAGAAAAGATAATTTCTATATTTACATAGCGACGTGGTGGCGCAGTGGTTAGAGTGCAGTATTGCAGGCTACTTCTGCTGATCAGTGGCTGCCAGCAGTTTGGCAGATCGAATCTCACCAGGCTCAAGGTTGACTCAGCCTTCCATCCTTCTGAGGTCAGTAAAATGAGGAACCAGATTGTTGCAATATGCTGACTCTGTAAACCGCTTAGAGAGGACTGTGAAGCGGTATATAAGTCTAAGTGCTATTGCTAGTGCTATTTATTGGTGACTGGAAACCTATGGACTTTTTGCATAAAAAACAAAAAAATGAAATGTGATTATGCTTTTGATTAAAGATAATCTTCAATCAGCTTGGAGTAGTTTTGGCTTTATTAAATATCTAAAAAGTTTACAACATCAATGATTTCAGATAAGAGTAGAATAAGGAATGGAATGGCTAGCTACTATAGCTAGTCTTCAATGGGTAGAAGAGAGAGGATGGGAGCAGACTTATAAATTATCATTAGATCTGATTGTCACCTAATTTAGATAAAGGGAAAAACTTCAGATGGAATGTTGGGAGACTGTAATATAAAAAAAATAATGATATCAGGAAAGCATTTAATCAGGAAAATATTAACTCATTCTATTCATTGCTAGGTTGTTCTTCTTCCTAAAAAACCCTGAAAACTATGACACAATTTTTTCAACGATGGAGCATCCTGCCTCTAAAAATGGTGCTGTTTCTCTCACACACATGTACTGATTTCTGTGGATCACAGTAATATTTATTGCATGCTTATTATTTTTACTATGACAAAGAGCCCCAGCTTCTAGATGAGGTTTATGTCATGGTAGTTGAAATGAGCTTGAAGGACTTTTTATGTGTGGCTATAAACCATCCGTATCATCCACCTGAACTCACCATGCCCCCTATTCTGTTCCAAGATGAGGAAAAAGATCCCTCAGGTCATCTGGCCCATATTGTATGAGAATTCTTAGAGAGATACAAGAAATAAGTTAATGGGAAGAGACTGAAGACTATAAATTTCAGGTGCCCAGGGAACTACAATGATATATGATGAAGTGGCATGCTGATAATGGAACTTATCACATGGAAATGTGCACCAACCACACAGTTTTATAACTAAGCAATCAGGACTTTTCACATCTTGCTTGTATCTCAGTTCCAGCTGCAATTGCTTTTGTGCTGGGAATCTAGGAATTATGGCTCCTCTAGCTGATCATACAAGAAAGTGTCAGAAAGCTAAATATTTAAATCACAGGCAATTATATTAGGATTTAACTGCTTTGATGTAGTTGAACCATCTAAAACTTGATAGAGGACAGCCATCACACATGGACTTAAATCACATTGATATCCACATCTTAATTTCCAGGAGTTTATTTCCTTTCATTGAATTCTCTTGCCGAAAGAAATTTATGTGTTTCTATATGGCTGTCTTTAGGCCTATTATTTACTGGAGCTCACTTGGAAGACATTCTCAATATATTAGGAATCACTTTTGTCCAACCAGGATTGCCACATTCTCATAAAACAAAATACAGGCAACAGATGTCAACATATCCCAGCGGAAGCATAAAAAAACAAAGAAGATCAACTATATGCCCAAGTAATCAGGTTGAAACTGATTCTCATTCATGTTAGAAAAGTGAAGCTTCTGATTTGGTAATTTGTATTAACCATTGACCCTCCATGGACATTCATGAAGTTGCACAGATATCCTTTTTGGGTTTTTTGTATCCTAAAAATCAAAAGTTTCTAGTCTCAATGATTTCTTATCTCCATATAATAAGATTACAAAATAAGTACACTTACAAAAATAGCGACAATGGATTTTAGCTTTTTCGTAGTGTGCATGCTGTATAAGCACAGAGTCCAGGTATCTGAAGGCGAGCGTCATGAAAAATAGATATAATCCCATTTTGGCTCCATACACCAAGCTTACAACATTTCCGAATGAATAAAAAAATTATGACTAAAAATAAAATGATACACTGTACCTGGGGTATAAGATGGGCTGTAAAAATCTGAACCACCACTAGAATGGCAGCAAAAGATTCTCTTTTGTTTTCCCTCAGCCAAGTTCAAACTCTATCATAATTATTTTGTAAAAGAGAATGATCTACTGAGGTGGGAGTTGCCACTGAGCAAACATGCCTAGGCTTGAACTAGAAGAGGGCTCTTTGTATGATTAATACTCTAGTTTATTTTGGTGGGAGGAGAAAGCAACAAACCTTTAACTATCTAGAGAGGTGATTTATCAGCTAGACAGTTTTCCTTTAGGGACCTTTCTCCCAGCACTGCAAATCCTTCCCAGCTAAGTGAATTGATATCTCTTCCATTAGCAATCAAACTCCTTTATATGCATGAGGCATGGGAATCGATACTTAACCAAGTGAAGTGGTACTTGTAGAGTATTGATACAAATACAGCAGTGGGGCAGAGAAATAAGTAGCTCTTCCATTTCTTTTGGATGTAAATGGATTGTGTTCCAAGACCAGCAGAAGAGCTCCATGTGCTTCTTTCTGTTTGACTGCATATGACTTCTGCTTATACAGAAAGTAGAACTGTGCTCTTGTGGTAGGATCTGGTCTAATTTCCATAAAACCTTTAACATCAATACAGTCCTCATGAATCAGATTGTGCAACTTGGGAGATCTAACTGAACAAGTCATGATTCTGGATTCTATCTATTTATTGGGCTTTACTTTAGCTTCCAAGGCTATGCTATGCTATGCTATGCTATGCTATGCTATGCTATGCTATGCTATGCTATGCTATGCTATGCTATGCAATGCATTATATCTTTACAATCAGATAAGCAACTGTTCTAAGATTGTAATGCTGCCCCAATTTCTATTGGTCCACTGGAAATAGAGCAATGGTAGGAAAAAACCTCAGTTGATTAATTTCTACATATTACAATCTGCTTTGCTGTTCAGTGGTAAGAGATCTGAGTTGTATGCTGTAGGTCTACATTTTAATTCTGACATCTCTAAGTAGGACTTTAAAACAGTCCACTCTAAAACCCAAGAAAGAATTCAGTTAGGGAACTCTGAACAGTACGAATCAACCAGGGGTGGGCTGCTGGGGGTTCGCAGGGGTTCAGGAGAACCTCTAGCTAAAATTTTGTGCAATTTGGAGACCCCCCCAAATCCCATTCCTGGCTGCCTCCCCCACCCTGCCCCTCCCCTCCCAGGAGTCCCCACATCATCCATTTTGGATGCAGGTAAGTGCAGGGCGCGTGTGGAGGCTCGGGGAGGGCAAAAAACGGATCTACCAGAAGTTCAGAAGGCCTGTTTCCAGTCTCCAGAGGGCCTCCAGACTCTGGGGAGGCTGTTTTCGCCTTCCCGGAGGCTCGAGGAAAGCCTCCGAAGCTCAGGGAGGGCAAAAATGCCCCCCCTCTGCCGTGGTGCAGGAGGCCAACTAAGCCACACCCACCATGGCCACGCCTGCCCAGCAATCGGGCAAAGAACCCCTTGCTAAAATTTTTGAAGCCCACCCTGGAATCAACAAACAGCCTGATTTCAGTAAAAAGCAACTTCCTATATTTTTACAGAAGGAGGAACAAGCCAGGAGGCAAAATCAGCTCAGAGAAGTTGATACTATTCTTGATCATGTAAAGGGGGCATCTTCATTTGCAATATAAATTATCTTGCACTTAAATGAAAGTTCATATAACTACTACAAAGAACATTGTTAGAAAAAAATCTTAAAGATGTCTCTTGGAAAGCAAACTCTGTCTCCCCAATAAATGGATACATCAGATTGTAGTTTCAATATTGGTATTTTATTTTTAATGGTAAGAAAGCTCTTACCCAAGCATATTGCTTTATAAATAATAAGATTGTGCAAACTATTTTGAATCTCATCCATGCCCAATGCCAGTCTGTCTTTCATTAAAGCCAGATTTTTTTTTCCAAGCTGCCAAATGAGAAAAAAAAAGATATGACTGCTTTAATGAGTCAGTTTTATTAAAGATTACTGTCACTCTGAAAACTGCTGCACTTTTCTTCTCATAGGAAGTCTCCTCCCACTCATAAAAGGACCAAAGTCTTTCTGCTGAAATTATTTGTGAAGTGTGCCCATAATAATCTATTCCATAGGTGGGTTTCAGCAGGTTCTGACCAGTTCTGGAGAACCGGTAGCGGAAATTTTGAGTAGTTCAGAGAACTGGTAGTATGATTGGCCCCACCCCCATCTATTCTCTGCCTCCCAAGTCCCAGCTGATTGGGAGGAAATGGGGATTTTGCAGTAACCTTCCCCTGGAGTGGGGTGGGAGATTTTACAGTATCCTTCCCCTGCCATGCCCACCAAGCCACACCAAGCCCACCAAGCCACACCCACAGAACCGGTAGTAAAAAAAAATGGATTTCACCACTGCATGATACTCAATCTCATTTGCAGTGTTACTGGTTCTGGAAGCAGATGCAAACTTTGCATCTGAAAATTCCACATTCCTATATGAATGGATTTGAAAGTTCGAAAGGAATATTTGGAATTTATCACTCAACGGTTTGACAGGAACAGGTGGGAGAATTAGTGAACTGAAAAAAAATGGGTAGGAATATTTCCGAACCATACATAGAATGAATTAGAGGAATTAATTCACTCCTAGAGGGGGTTATCCTGTTAGTCCAAGAGTTTTGTGGTACTTCTGCTTATTAAACTTTAATGAAGTTTAATAAAGAATAATGATTGGGTTGACATAACCCCTCACCTGCAAGCCAACAGTCATATTAAAGGGTCCCTGGTCTATAATAAAGCACAAAAGGAAGCATATTGTAGTTTTCCAGCTTACCAGCTTCTCTTCCTTAAAAAATAATAATAATCAAAAACTGATGAATGCAAGAAGTGTGGAGCTCTTATAATCTCAAATCCAGGTAGATGTGAATTGTAATCTGGTCATCAAATTTAAGAAAATGTATCTTACATTATGGGACACGTGTTTATTCCACATGTATTAAAGACGGACACGAGTGATGGTGCATGTTAACTTTCTATTATCATCATTTTCCTTGGTGAAGTCATAACATTTTCTGAATTCCTAAGAGTTTAAAAAAATGGCTCCAAAAAGGAGCAAGATTAATGCATTGTTGATCTATGTAATAATCTATGTGTGAACTGAGAGCCATTTGTATATAAGTAGGTATGTGTGTGAGAGAGAGTGGGGGGGGGGAGGGAGAATTACAAGGATTCCCTGCCCCACCTTCTTGTCAACCTGATGAACATTTTATCAGATCAATTATATAGCTAATCCAAGCATGTTCAGACTAATATAAACAGGGAGGAATAATGCACATCGTCTGAAAAATGTGTCAACTTTAAGTATTTGATTGAGCTAATATTTAGATAATGAACATTTTCCAATATTTTGTAACAATCCAACTGAAGGTGAATCAACAAAGAACATAATAGAACATCTTAATAGCAATTTACAGAGGTAAGAGAATTTAATCTACCCACACATCCCTGAACAATTTGATCCTTTAACTCCATTTTTTAATCTCATGCCCTACTTAAACATATAATGAGTAGTAAGACACTGTGCTTGTACAAAAGGCACATTTTGGTGGCTGGAAGTCACACTTAACTTCTTTTGGTTCGTCCATGAATCACGGAGGGAAGAAAAGAAAGTGAATAGAGCACTTTATCTAAGCAAGGCCTTTTAAACTGTTTTTCTTTGAGTTTAAGATGACATTTTACTGTTTATCTTATTTTTAAAGTCCTCCTTTAGTGTTTTCATTATGATATTTAGATGTTCCAGTTCTCAAAATTCATGGAAAGTATGCATCTCAGATCCAGGATCTAGTGTTGAGTAAATAAAAACAAAAAACAAAACAAAACAAAACAAAACAAAACAAAACAATCCTTTAAAAAGGCATGAGACAAATACAAAGATGCATTTTTCCAACCAGATACCTTTCCAAAGTAGGATACAGATAGTCTTCGATTTATGACCATAATTCAACCCAAAATTTCTATTGATAAGCAAGGCTGTTAAGTGAGTTGCGCCTCATTTTATGACTTTGTTTTGCCACGGTATTTTGAAGTGGAACACTGCAGCTGTTAAGGGAATTGTGCAGTTCTTATGCAAATCTGGCTTTCCCATTAACTTTGCTTTCCCGGCCTGCTGGGAAGGTTACAAATGGTGATCACATCACATGATCCTGGGACAGTGCAATTGTCATAAATACATGCCAGTTGCCAAGCACCTGAATTTTTGATCATGGGACCCTGGGGATGCTGCAGTGGTCGTATGTATGAAAATCAGTCATAAGTCCCTTGTTTCAGTGCTGTTATAACTTCGAACAGTCATTAAGTGAAAGGTTGTAAGTTGAAGACTACCTGAAGTTGAAGCCCCGTGGGTTCCATCAGCAGAGGACTTTAAGAAAGTTTTTATAAAGGAGGCCCCATAAAGCCATTAGTTCCAGAGTCTAAAACAGATCTAACTACCCCATTGAGAAAGGGAAGTTCACAAAACCAAACACGAGACGACAAAATGCTGAAGTGGAAGAAAGGACAGGCAGGGCTTGGAGGGTTGAACTGATCTCACTTATCACAGTGACATAAAACAGTGGTGGAGCCTCAGACAGGTGTCCAGAGCAAGGCATGAAAGAGGTTGCCTAGAGACGCCTGCATTCGTGGCGATCACATCAGGCGTCAAGGAGGCTAAAAGGTGTTGCCAGGAGACAGGGAGGGGAGCAAGTACAAGTGCTGGAAACTGCTCACAGAAGCGGTTAACTTCATAAAGGTAAAGCATGACACACGTCGAGGTTCGTAGGCTTTTGCAAAGTGCAAACAGAAATCAAGATGGAAAAAAACAAATGGGATGGCACGCCATGGAAAGCTTTGAGGAGCCTGTAGTAGTTAACAAGCGCACGCGTAAAGGTGAAGGACTAAATCATAGACTTCATCTTCATTAAGAGGTCTGTAAGGGGTGTGCATAAGTGCACAACGTGCCGACCGTCCCTGTCCTACTGTCCCCATTTATTCGTATAAATTTCATGTATTCATAATCATATTTATACTTACCGTATTTTTCGGATTATAAGATGTACCTTCCCCCCCCTAAAAGGGGGTGAAAATTTAGGTGCATCTTATACACTGAATGTAGCCCCGCCCACCCACTGCCCCCCCACCCTTTGGCTTCTGACTCCCGGCAGTTTACCTCCTTGCAGCAAACAGCAAGAAGAAACAGCCTCTTTCAGCTTCAGCACAGCCTAATTAGCACAAGTTGATTGGATTGGCCTCCCGACTCTCAGCTGTTTTGCTCTCAGCTGTTTTGTGTGGGCCTCTGCTGCTTGCTGCAAGGAGGTAAATTGCTGGAAGCAGATTTTTTTTTCTTGTGCTAATCAAGCTAGGCTGAAAACAAAAATGAACGTAAAGCAGGCTATTTGCTGTTTGCTGCAACAAGGCAAAATTGCTGGGAGGCAGAGGCAGATTTCTTTTTCTTGTTTTCCTCACCAAAAAAGGTAGGTGCGTCTTATAGTCCGGAGCATCTTATACTCCCAAAAATACGATATATCAGTTATCTTATACATGCTTGACAAAATAAATAAATAAATAAAATAACAATATCTACCTAAACTCCCTTTGTGTCAAAATTAGCAGGTTGCTGCTTTTTGGGGCGCTGGCATGTTTATGAGCAGAGCGATGCATTCATAAATTCAACTGATACATCTTCCCTCCTTACCATATGAATGAAGTTTTTCAGATTGTTAGCCAGTAGACAGTGGGCCCATGTTGCAATAGTTCCATCCTGCTGGTCTGCTCTTACAGGCTCTGCTCTTCCAACATCCAAATATTTGGGGAAGATCTGAAGAGGGAGGCCATCATGAACTCATAGAATTTTCCTAGGAGTAGCATCTTCAGACTGCATAAGCCTCATCCTTCCGACATTTCTCCAGCATGTAAACAGTACAAGAGCACAAGATTTCAAGGATGCGGCTGGCACACATATAATGTCTCATCTCACCACATAAAATAACTTATTGTTAAAAAGAAAATGCCCAAAGTGATGATGCATGACATGAGGCAACAGTCCTATATACCAGGAAAATATCCCTTTTTCTGGCTTCACAGCCTCTGGTGATGTGCTGGGGCCTTCCTCCAAGGAGCAATGTTCAGAGCCAAATCAAAACTACATTTGATTTGAATCTCTGTAATTAAAACGAGATAGCAGTGATATGATTACCACCCAGATACTGTATTTCAAAATGGCCCTGTTCTGTGATAATGAAACATTTGGTAACAATAGTTGGAGGTCTCTGGACCATATCCAGGCCTTTCAGGTTGCCACGCCTAGGTTGTGTTGTGTCTCTGTGTAATGCACACACTGGCATTTGAATAGCTGTTTATATGAATACAGTCGGTATTCAGCCGGTTTGGACCGGTTTGGGTGAATCGGTACTGGCGACCTGTGGATGGGCCTGCCCCCCCCACCCCGCCCCAGTGCTATGCCGTCCTATTTAGCCATGTTTTCTAAGCCACTCACATCAGTGGTGGGTTTCAAAAATGTTTACTACTGGTTCTGTGGGTGTGGCTTGGTGGGCGTGGCATGACTTGGTGGGCATGGCTTGATGGGCATGGCAGGGGAAGGATACTGTAAAATCTCCATTCCCATCCCACTCCAGGGGAAGGATACTGTAAAATCTCCATTCCCTCCCCAATCCAGGGGAAGGTTACTGCAAAATCCCCATTTCTTCCCGATCATCTGGGACTTGGGAGGCTCGCTCACATTTTTGGTGTGCGGCGAACCGGTGGTAAAATTATGTGAAACTCACCTCTGAATACAGTACTTTAACCTCTTAGTGTAAAATTGCATTTGACAGAATGATCCAAATTCCAGCCTTAAGTGCATTTGAAGACCTGCTCCCTCCTTCCTACTTCTCTGCTTGGAATAATGTTGGAGAGAGAATACATTTTATGTGCTGAACTTTAAGCATTCGGTATTTTTAATTATTCTGGCTCAGTTTTTCTTTGATTATGAATTTTACCTTCATTTTTTTCTAGTACATTAAATGGAGGATGGATGGATGGATGGATGACCTATTGGTTAAAAAAGAAAGCAATTTAGGGCAGATGAAGTTTTTCATTTTGTATTGAAAAACATGCAAAGGGAAACAAGGTAAGAACAGCCTCTTTCTTCCCATTCATTGTCTTCACATGGCACTGTGATATTATAGCTATAAATACTCAGCAATGGCATTTTTATTTGTTTGTAGCTGCAGGTTTATTTCAGTGAGTGACTAGCTAAGGCAGGCAAGGAAAAAAATGCTCCTTTGCTTACTGTTGCTCAGCCATGCTGGTTTTAGTGCTGCGTTTATCAGCTTTGCATTGCAATGGATTCTATGCTATATAAGTGGATGTACTTGCTAAGTGTGCCTAAATGGAATAGCATCAGAATAAGAAATTCTCCCAACAGTCACCTATCCAAAGCTAAACCTGGTTCTAAGTGTATAACACAAGGCTGCATTTTACCACATTAACTTCTACATAAACCTGGTGGTTCGCTACCTAAAGAATCTCTCTTTTTTTCACCAACACTTCAGAACAGGCACATATCAATATTGTTATATGCTATCTATCACAAAACCGCTCGGGGCAGATACAAACTGATCTGAAAACAGGGGCAATTTGTCCCAATCACTTTGTGGAGGGCTTCAGGGCTGTCTTCATTCCTTTTTAAAACAATATGAAACCAGGAGAAATCATCTGTCAGAATGGGGTCTGATATCATCAATATGCTGATGATTCCTAGCTATATACCTTGACCCTGGGCCAAAGACACAATGCAGAAGTACTGATTGACCCAGGGCCTAGAGCGGTGGTGAAATCCTCTGAAGTCTGCTACCAGTTCGCTATGCGCACGCATGCGCTGTGCACAGCAAATGTGCGCTTTGCGCACATACGCACCACAGGCACTACCGTGCAGTGCTGAAAAAGGAGGTTTAAGAAGGTTAGTAGAACAGCGAGGGGGGGAACAGCTTGCCGTGTGATTTAGATTCGCTAGAAAGCAGGATTTTCTGCTTTCTAGCAAATATAAATCGTGTGGCACAGCTGATCATCGGAAATACAGATTCGCCCAAACCAGTAGCATTTTTTTACTACCGGTTTGCCCAAACTGGTCCAAACTGGTAGCATTTCACCCCTGGCCTAGAGGTATTACTATATAGACTCCAACTAAATGCCCAGGATGGCTTTGAGTTTGAGGGTCAAATCAGGGGTTCCCAACCCCTGGGCCATGGATTGACATTGATCCACGGCCTGTCAGGAAATGGGCCATGCAAGCGAGCAAAGCCCCATCACGCATGCACAGAATCCAGGAAGCATGCAAAATCACCCTCCTGGTCCACAGAAAATCTACCCTGCACACAACCAGTCCCTGGCACCCAAAAAGTTAGCAGCCGTTGGGCCAAATTATCCCACAGAAATACCACATTTGACTCTGGAAGGAATTATGCTCCCCTGTTCAGAGGTAGTTTGCAAGTTGAGATTTCCCTTGAACTTACTGGTCCTGATTGTTTATCAGGTGGTCACTGTGACCAGGAAGGTTTTGTACAGCCATTTATTTATTTATTACATTTATATAGCTGCCCATCCACAATCAACTGACTCTAGGCAGCTTACAATTGTGTACCAAGTGCAGTTATCCCTGGATCAGGAGGCACTACTTCCCATTACTCATGCCTTCGCCACCTCCAGCTTGGAATACTGTAATGTGTTGATCATGGGACTGTCCATGGAAAGCATTTGGAAGCTTATGTAAAATATGGCAGCCTAGACAGTGGTATAGTTGGCTGACTCAAAGTGCTGGTTATCACCACATGTTTGGGATTAGGCTATCTGAGGCGCCCCCTTCTCTCATATGCATCATCCCATCTCAACTTGTCAAAAGGGCCACGTCTCATCTATATGAGAATGTCATCTGATGGTGGCTCAAGAAGGCCATTTTTAATGCCATTCCTATAAACTGGAATTTCCTCTGCATGGAGATCCACTCTGCTTCTTTCCTTGTGGGACTCAGGAGAACAGCTAAGATCTGATTATTCCATCAGGGAGAGGCTGACGGCATGCTGTGACTGAAAATTTTAACTTGGCAGACAGATCCTTGTGTACATTTTCATTCTGCATAATTTTGAGGTTGTGTTTTGGTTCATTTTATTATTTTTGAAAAAGGGATTAGCAGACACTATATTTCATTTTATAATTTGTCTCTCAGTCCTTATTTTCTCAATCTGTATCTGGGTGTGTCACATTTCTTTCTTTTTAAAAAATTAATCTAGACATGAGATTAAATATATTTGGTGCTAAAAAAACCTCTCACCACAACACATACAGAAGCAAGTATCATCTTTAGAAAAATGACTCCTTTCTGGACTACAGCAGACGAGGAAAGGGTCAAAGCCTTTTTTTCCTAAAATTGGATAATTATCAAGCCCCCTACCTGATGCTATTTGCATTTTTCCAATTCTGCATATTAAGTGCAAAGTTGCATTTAAAGTGATACTACCATGAAGCTTGAGGTCCTTCAAGTCACAAAAGTAGACTGTGATAAGAATAGCATCTCTAACATTGATAGAGTTTACCTGGCCATCACTCAAAGCTACTTTAATTGTATCTGTAATTATTTCACCTTTGTGTCTTCAGTTCAATGGCAACTAGTCATATTGCTTTATGTTGTGCCAAGACTTTCATGGATGACTGAAAATGATGTTTTCAGTTCCAGTCCCACAAAGTCATTTCATACACATGTATTTCAGGTATATGGATGGCATCTTTATCACTTGGATTCATGAACAATGGGCACCTGAGATGTTCAACCAGCACTTTAATGGTTTAATCTCACCGTCTAGCTCAAACTAGGTAAAACACACAACAGATTTATTTTCTGGCCTCCATTGTTCAAGTATTTAAAGTGTTTTGTAAATGTATATATCCTGTCTTGATTAAACAACAAATTTAAAAACTAATTTACAACAAGATAAAAAACATTTAGAAGGTTTCTAAAATAGATAATTCAGTGAAACAACTATAAAAACCATGTTTAAACTAATCTATTATAATCTATTAATCTATTCTATAATCTAATCTATAATCTATTAGTATTCTGTGACTTTAGACACCAATACCAAACCATGCAAGGCAGAAATCATAATTGTGCCATTATAATTAAAAGCCTCTATATTTGTGTGTTTTCAAGCTTGGCAACTTTAAGATGTGTGAATTTCACCAGCAGCATCACCCCTCCGCCAGCCAGCCCTCCCTCGCCCACCCCCACCCTTTGGCCTTATCTTTGCGGCAGCAGCGGTGCGGTGTGCGTTGAAATGAACAGAACTGGGAAGTGCGGCTGGATGGTGGAAGATAAAGGCGACGGCTGGAGGAAGGGATGGGTGATGTGGGCGGCACAGCCTCACGGTGGATGAGGCACCTCCTCCCCAGGGCCCCCATTAGCTGGGAAAAGCCAGCCACACAGGGAGTGGCTGGGAGGAGATGGGTGAGGGGCAGGGATGAATCCCACCACTCCGCGGGCCGGATACATTCAGTTGGTGGGCTGTATCTGGCCCACAAGCCATAGTTTGACGACCCCTGCCCTAAGGGATGGGACCGCAACATTCCTTGCCTCCCCACTCTGGTGGGTCGGGTAGAGTTGACGGGCAAGAGATGGTCCCTCAAATAATTCCACACATCTTAAAGTTTCAGCTTTGAAAACACCGTTCTAAGTCTTCCTTTTTAATATATCAAATGTTCTAGGCACTCATAATGGAACAGAGCTCTTCACCTAGGCTTCTAGGCCAAGAACACCAGGAAATTATGCCCTTATGCCTGTATGGCAAGCTGTGAATGCCTACATTCACATGGGATTTTAGAAATTCTGGCTGATGCAGAAGCCTCTGAGAGAAGAGCTCACAGTTGTAAATGGCATTTTCAGTATTTAAAAAGTGAGCAGTGGATGTTCTAAAATTGGCAGTGTAGTGTCGTGAAAAAAGAGTTACCGTATTTTTTGGAGTATAAGATGCAGCGGAGTATAAGACACACCTTAATTTTTGGGGAGGAAAATAAAAAAAAAGCTGATTGGCAGGTGGATCGGCCTCCCGGAATACCCCCGAACAGCTGTTCCCAGAGGTGAATTTTAGCAATTCCTTGGTTGTGAGCTCTGTGCCTTGCTTTTTTTTTTTTTTGCTTTTTTTTCTGCCTCTGAAACTTCTGAAACTCCCTTTCAGAAAAAAACTTTTTTTCCTGCCTCTGAAAGCCTCCGAAACAGTTTCAGAAAAAAAGCCTCTGAAGCTCTGTTTGGGGGCTTCTTTTCTGAAGCTTCGTTTCTTTTTTCAGCCTCTGAAACCTCCATTTGAGAAGCTGGGCAGGGCTACATTCAGATTTTCACCCTCTTTTTTGGGGGGAAAAGGTGCGTCTCATACTCTGAAAAATACAGTAAATAAGGTCGAGCTGATACTTAGGAAAAATGTGCTGCAGAACAGCCCTTGAAAGACAATGACAAGTCAACCGCTTGCCACAAACAGCTCCTAGCTAAAAACACTCCAATGTATCATCTGTGATCTAGTGCCTGAGCCAGACCGTTTCCATCTCAAAGGAAGGCTTAGGTTATAGATCTGTCCTTGCTTAAAGACAGTTGTGTAATGTAAAACAGCCATGCATCAGCAAAAAAAAAAAAAAGACCCCAATGCAGACATAAATCAAAGGTGTAAGTAAAAGATATCTTCACTACCCTAGGAAATCTAGCAGCATCTTCTTCTGTTCCATTTTTATCTTTTGATATATGCTAGGACTACACAGGTTGTAAAAAGGGATTTGGAAGAAGTGCTTTAGGCCCCGAAGGAGCAGAGTACCTTGTGCTGTTTTTTAAAGCAGTACCTCTCATTTCAGGTTGTTGTGAGAAACTGAAGAAAAGGTGTGACTGTTTCCCAGAATGGGGGAAAAAAAGTGTAGGTGTGCATGTGGGGTGGGTGTGGGGAGGTCTGCTATGTTCACCCATAGTCCAAAGCATTTCTTATGCATTTTTTTTGGAAGTATGCAAAGCTCTAGTTCATACTAACAGTGGCAATCGGCGTTCCTCACAAGATAAACAAGCTAGTGAAGGGCTTTTAGCTCACAGCCTGTGGGCCGGATGCGTCATGTGCTGGCCATGCCCATGGCCAGTTTAGCAAAGGGGGAAAAGTCGTGATATGTCACGTGATATGTCACGTGACAACACCGTGACGACGCAAGTTTGACACCCCTGAGCTAGTGTGTAAAGCACAAAAATAAAAGCACACAAATCTGGAAGCAGAAATAGCAATATCCAGAAACCACTCAGAGAATATTTCAGTTGACTCTAGCTTCTGTCGTTAAGAAAATGTTCCCTGAACAAGGAAACATTAAAAAAACAATTGTGAAAATTGCAAACTTACAGCTTATGTAGTTGCATTAATTGTATTTTGGAATCCTTAGAAACTAGGCATTTTTGACATGCTGAGAAAATAAAATAAAATAAAATAATAAAATAAAATAAAATAAAATAATAAAATAAAATAAAATAAAATAAAATAAAATAAAATAAAATAAAATAAAATAATAAAATGCATCAACTAAAGCCCCTTAGTACCATCAGAAATCTTCCTGTTCAGTGTAATTCACTTCTTTAATCAATATTTGGCTGACTGAATGGTATTAGCAAATAGTAGCCCAAATACCATCAGGATACCATACCTTCAGATTCTGTACTACTTGCACTATCGAATGCTGTAGTTTATGTTAACCCTTATGTTTCAGAGAATTGAGCTGCAATCAGAAATGTCCCTTCTTTAAGCCAAAAAGTTTGGCTTCCTTTGTGCCACTATTATTAGGAGAGACTTTTATGACTTCTTAGACACATGGACCTTTTTAGCTTGCCAGCAAGGGTCAGGTCTAGGAACTTTTCAGTCTTCCTTCTTTTTCAAGTTTCTTGTAAACAACGATGCTTGAGGGCTATTGCAGTTCAACAGGTCAATCAAACAGCACACAAGATAAAGAGCCTCCCGGGTATCCAAAGTCCCCTGACATGACTAACACAATGGCCAGCTGATCAAACAGCTACATATTACCCCAGGGTAGAAAAGGTGACGGAAACAGGCAGCTTAAGTCTGCCTGTTGTTTCAACTTTGATCTGACCATACTCATTGCCTGGCCATGAGCTGGATAAAGGCACAATCTGAGGATTGTTCCCCAAATCATGGTAGGACATTATTATTATTATTATTTTGTATGTAGAATACCAACATTCTCTATTCTCTCAATTATTCCTTTGTTGCAGATGTGCAGAACAGTATTAGGCTTGACAAGACATAATGTGTGTGTTTTTTAAAAAAAAAAGAAAGCAGATTTGAAAACACAGGAATTGCTTTTAATTGAGTGATTCATAACTATTGGCTGCCAAAATAGTTTTATAGCTGCCAAAAAGGCCACTGCAGTTCTAGGCTGCATCAACAGAGGGATAGCATCAATATCATGAGAAGTAATAGTACTATTTCATACTGAACTAGCGAGGCCACACCTGGAATACTGTGTCCAGTTCCGGTTGCCATGATACAAAAAAAGATCCTGAAGCCCTAGAAAGAGTGCAGAGAAGAGCAACAAAGATGATCAGGGATCTGTGGGATAAATCATATGATGACCAATTAAGGGAACTAGGTATGTCTAGTTCAGGGGTCGGCAACCTTAAACACTCAAAGAGCAACAAGGTCCTAACCGGAAGTCCCCCATTCAATTTTGGAGCCGACCAGAAGTCCAGTTCCCCTACCATAGAGTCTCCTCCTAGCATGGCATCCTTTTTCCTCTACCTGTCCTAACTGAAATCCCTATCAATTGTGGAGCTGACCAGAAAACCCGCCCCTTGCCATAGAGTCTCTTCCTGGTGTGCTGTACTTTTCCTCCCCATAACCGGAAGCTCCTCTCAAAATTGTGGTGGTGACAGGGAGCCACAGCAGAGGGATGAAAGAGCCACATGCGGCTCCAGAGCCGTGGGTTGCTGACCCCTGGTCTAGCTTAACAAAGAGAAGGATGACATGGTAGCTGCCTTGAGGGGCTGTCACAGATAAGAGGGGGTCGACTTATTCTCCAAAACACTTGAGGGTAGGACAAGCAGAAATGGGTGGAAGCTCATTAAAGAGAGCTCCAACTGGGAACTAAGGAGAAATTTCCAGATGGTGAGAACAGTTAATCAATGGAACAGCTTGCCAACCAGAGTTATGGGTGCTCCATTGCTGGAAGTTATAAAGAAAGGATTGGATATCCATTTGTCCAGGGTGGTGTAAATTCTTATGCCTTGGGCAGGGGCAGAAGACCTCCAAGGTCCCTTCTAAGCCTATGATTCTATGATTCTACTGATCAGTTTTTCTTGAGACGTTTTTGAATTGAATGATATCAAATTATTTAAAAAGGTTAGGTTAGAAATAACTCACCAATTTTGCAACATCCAGAGAGAGGTAATAAAACATTTAAAAATCAATCAACAGAATATTTTACTTGTGTGTTAATCCAATAAATATAGGATCAAGTCAATTTTTTAGGAAAAGAGTCCCAAAAGTGAAGCACTGTCAGTAATTTATGCTGATGGTTAATCATATAATAAGATTTATAAAACTTTAAAGATCGGAGTGGGAGGGGGGAATCTTTTGGGCCTAGAATCAAATTTGATTGTGATGTCAAAAACAATCCTCTTGCACCACGTAACAGTTTTTTTTCATTTGTATTTCGCTGTTTTAACAATACAAAACAACAACAACAACAACAACAAAAAACACCACCAGTCCTCAAGTTCTTGAACCCTGAAACAGGTCTGTCCACAAGCTGATATTTTTATTTTGGGTCACTTTCTTCGTTTTTAGTTTCAGCCTATCTGCCTTTTTCTTCTACTAAATGCAAATGGAGTGGAACTCCATGCTCATGATTAACCGTTCGAAGACAGTCCAAGAAGGAAGCAGATGGAATGCAGCAAAGACAGGAAGAATTATTGTGGACAAAGGTCAGATGGATTAGAGCTGTATAGGATGATATCTGAAACCTGACATGTTCCAGGAATTTTTGGCACATTAATGTCACCTAAAAGAGCATTTATTGCATATCCCCAAAGCCATGCTGCATGTTAGGTTTCATGAATTCTATGCAAGTACATTTTTGATTTTTTTTAAAAATTAGAACTGATGGGAACTGGACGAGGTGGGAAGATTTACTGCTATTTATTATGCCAATTGCAGAAGGTGGGAGATTCAATCCACTCCTATTAGCCATAATTAGAACAGTAGTACAGTATATTTCTTTCCTGTTTCTGCACAGATGATGATGATGATGATGATGATGATGATGATGATGATGATGATGATATTGTATGCCTACAAGTCAGTCTTGACTCCTGGTGATTGACAAGTCTCTGCAATTTTCTTGGCAAAGTTTTTTTCAGAAATGGTTAGCTATTGCTTTCTTCCTAGGCCTGAAAGACAGTAACTGGCCCAAGGTCATCTAACTCAGGGGTCTCCAACCTTGGCAACTTTAAGCCTGGTGGACTTCAACTCCCAGAATTCCCCAGCCAGTTGCCAAGGTTGGAGATCCCTGATCTAACTGACTTTATGCATAAGGGAGGATTAAAGTACATTGTACAATGTCTTTAACCACCACACCAAATTACTTCTTAAGTAATACCTTAGTGTTTATAACATCCATACAGTAGTGGATAATATCTGGGACCCATGAAAATAACATATAAGTCTGTTTGAGATTTCGAACTCTCCAGAATGTTTGAGCAGGCAGGATGTTACAAACCCAAGGGATGGAGAAGCAACTCAAAAAACAAACCAGATTTTAAAGTCATGTGACTTTCTGTGCAAGGTCAGTCTAAAGTGGATCTCGCAGACTGAAATGCATTGGTTAGTGGGAGAAGTGATGCTGTCAGTTTACAACTTGTATTTAGGGAAAATGTAAATGATTGCTTCCCCAGCCTTGGGGAAGGGGGGTGGGAGTCTTAGTCTACCCAACATTGCATTTTAAAAATTATAAACAAACCTGGAAAATATTTTGTTAAGAAAGAAGATGGGTCTTGTTATTTGAGGGACATCTTTTCCCCTGCAGTATCTGCTGATCCTATAAAATTTGGCAGAGTAAGCATCCTTTAGTTCCCATCTATCAAACAATGCCATCTTTTCAGAACCAGAAATATGTCTACTCTGTCCCTAGATCTGCCCTCTGGAACAATTTCTTTCTATCATGAGTGTGTTTGGGTTTTTGTTTTTGGCTTTTCCACCATACATGATAAAATATCCCTTCATGCTCTTCAAATTTCCAGCATTGATTAAAAGTGTCTTGATACATGTTTTCTATTTTCTCTTTTTTCTATTTTCTCTGATGTTATAAACCAACAGTATAGCATTTTATGATCATTCTCTTCTAAATTACAACACAATGTGAATTTTAATCCTAAATAACAGATTCTTGAAAGCTTGCCAAATATTCTCCATGTCTCATTTTCTACCAGACAAAACCAGGGAGGGGAATACGAGTTATTTTGAGTTTCTTTTTCATGTTTTCCACTTTCATGGAACACTGTAATCTCTTCTTCTCCCTTAAAGGTTCATTGTTCTCATTCCCTTCCTAGAGCCAGATTGATATGCTTTCACAAGGCACTCACTCAGTGTTGGGCGGGTTGAAATCCACTTACTTTTGCTACCAGTTCGTGTGCGGGAGCGTGCATGCGCTATGCGTGTGCGCGCCTCTTCTGCACATGCGCAGAACCTTCTGCGTATGCGCAGATGGTAAAGAACAGGGCGTAATGATATCCCAGTGGGCGGAGTCTCCTGCTGCCACTGCTGCTACCAGTTCGGCAAACCAGATAGAACCAGGGGGATTTCACCTCTGGGGGAATCATGTTGTCACTAAAATCTCTTTAAGTCATAGCATTATCTAAAAAATTCAGGGAACTCAACCCTCAATGTGTGATGTTTCCCTTCGGATTCTTAAACCTTCTCTGCTTCAGCCATGAATATTTTTTGCTAGAGCAGATAAAAAGCAATAGTTGGTGCATTTGTCCACACTGGCCATATTTAATAGGTCTGAGCAGATCACCCATGATCTATTTTGCCTGATTAATGGCCATCACTCTACCTCAATTAGCACAGCTTCTCTGCATGTGCTATACCAGCTTCCCTCTTTCCTTCTTTCCTACTTTTCTTGAATCTTGACATGTTTGGGCTTTTGTGACCCAGAATACCCCTAGATATAGGCAACATTTGGAGACTTTTTTGTTAATCTGCTATGAACTTATGTGAGTGCATCCAATTATGGAACCCAGAAAGCAAGTAGGTAAGCTTGTTCCTTTTTGCTTGTTCTCTTAATATCTCATAAGTATATTCTTTGATACTCAGCTGATACTTTGCATTTTCTCTAAGCAAATAGGCACATTTTCAAACATAGTCCTCAGCTGAAACCACCCACAATTTTTCTTTTGGGGTTACAGAGACCTACGATATTCTATAGATGATGCTAGAGGCTAATGCTTCATTTAGCAGCATGCCAGTTTTTGATTTACTTTCTTTTTTAAAAAATGAAGTAATGCTTCTAAAAAGTCAGGTAGGAGCAGGCAGTCTGGTAGGCACCAGAAAGTTCCTCATAGACATCAGGTTATCTAATAATCTTAATATAGCATTAATGTAGATTTGAATTAAAGTTACCATGTTTTCTGGTAAGAACATTCTGGATACCGCATCCTGTTAATTGCAGCAAGGTGTGAAAATGCTTTTCCACATCTGTTTATTAGAAATGAAATGACCAGCAATTAGCTCAATACATAAAATATTTTACTGCTCAAACTGGAAGCCTTTGCAAGAGCAAATTGCATGGAAATTTTTTAAAGGAAAATGGTAAGTAAAACGGTGTCCACAGATTATTTTATGCGTTTAATTTTCTTCTGAGATCCAGCTCATTCTATGGAGTTTAAACATAGCTAACACTTTGTATGGTGCCACTGCATTTCAAGCTTGGTGAGATTCAAGTTTCTTTGAACTGCAGGGAAACTGATATGAAAGTTGTGTGAGAGCATCACTGAGGCTGGCATGGGACCCGTTCCAAGTAAATTGTGCCTGAAGGAGTCACAGAGTTTATAGTCATTCTTGGCAGCAAGGTAGGCATCATCTCCTGGCATCTTTGGACAGCTGCCCAGCTGAGGCACTGATGGCACTTCAGGCAAGAGCAGAATCTTGCTGTCTTTTTAATTTCCTACCTTGCCTTTGTATCACACCAGTCTTTCTCACAATGAGACATTCAGAAGGGACTAACACTGCCTTATACATAGGTCACTGATAACCATGTGCAATAGTTTGTCCAGGTCTCTCTGTTAAATCTGGCATGGCACAGTAGCTTAGACTGTAAGGTTAAACCTGGAGATCAGACTGATGTGTGTAAATTAATATTTATATACATTGCCCTTACATTTAAGCAAAATTTAGGTTGCTGTAATATGTTCTTATTATTTCTGGCCCTGGCTTTTGAGACAATGGGAGAGTTCTCAACCATCTTATCATCTCTGGAATAGTTTTGCATTCCTCTTCTAGGGGATACAGTTGAAAAAGGGGACACCATAATGATTAGTTTAATTTGTGTCAGAAGCATCACAATTAAAATAAGGCAAACTATACACTATGTGACATACAATTTAAAATACGAGATTAAAATGTGTACATGTTAAACAATCCATAAGCAACTGAAGCATAGTGAGGTACTCATTTCTATGACAGAGGTTACCTCATCTCTTCTCCAGACTGCTCATAAATTCATTCTCTGGGTTTGAGCTTTTTAAAAATGAAGTTCTCCGCTTCATGCTCTGCTTCAATCCACTTAATCATCATCGTTGTCAACAATAACACATGATCTGAGAATGTCTAATCCATTCCAAGTTGTAATAATTGGATCCTTGAAGACTGTCCATAAAATTTAGTTTGGCCTCAATGTGTATTATTCCATAGTCCAGGTTTTCACTGTGAGGCAGTGGTGGTTTCCTCCCGGTTCTGTCCGGTTCTTGCGAACCGGTAGTAAAAGTGGCGGGATGCTCCACCCACCCACCCAGATGTCATCATGGATGATCTGCGCATGCGCAGAAGCTTCCTGTTGTGAACCGGTAGTAAAGATAAGTAGAACCCACCCTTGCTGTGAGGCCTTGCCGAAAAATATGTCACTTGTAGAGGATGTGGGTTCTCCATTTCTGAGGTTTTTAAGAATAGATGGGATAACTAACTCACTTCCAACTCTGTTATTATGTTAATCACCCATCAAGGATAGTTTATTGATTTTCACACACATTGCAGAAAGTTGCTGCAGATGATATTTGTAGTCCCTTCCACCTTCAGCAACACAAAAGGCCATGAAGGGTGGGAATTCTGCAAGTTCAGCCTCAATGTATTTGGAAAGCACCCAAGTTGGAAAGAGTGTCTTAGTCAATGGGTGTATATTTGGCTTCTGTTGTAAATCTTAATATTGTCATGTGTTATATGAAACTGTGCTTATCCTCAGAATTTATAGGTGTTGTTGCTTTATCTTTTGGGTGCTTAATGTTGGATCTTTGGCTCTATTATTCTTTTTTTTCTTTTTTTTTTTACAGAACTTAGGAAAACTAGCCCAATCAACTCCTCACTAACCAGACATTTGATTTATCGCTGATCAGTTATAACCTGCTTTGAAATACTTGAATCTTTCTCAGAGATTCCATCTAATCATTTGCTTTTAAATTTCTTCCAACAATTTTATTGTTATGAGGTACTTCAGTGAACATGTTTCCTAAGGTCAAAACACTGTCTCTAACATAGATTTCTTCAGTCAGTAAATTTGGGGTGGGGAGCAAATGATAAGAAATGTGTAAGGATGTCATAATGCAAATGCTGTGATTTATGATTTCCATCAGGCAACAAATAGGCAACTGCACTGCTCGCATTATGAAATCGTAGTGGCCGTACTATAATTTTGGCATTATTTTTGTATGTTGCAGAGGTTGATGTTTTTGAAAGAAAAACACTGAAAGTATAATAAAGAAGAAAACGCTGCTGTTTATTCTCAATTTGCAAATTGGCGGCCTGTGGGATTTACTACATTAGGCCCATAAACATAGCCATTTTTCAAATACAATACTAATTAGCAAAATATAACTGATTGGAAAACCTCCATCTTCTTTAATGAAAAAGGCCTCAAGGTTATAATCTTCTAATGAATTCTTCATTAACTATCTTAGAGCATTAATAGAATAGTGTCACCCTCTTAATCTAACCCACAGGCTCCATAAGTAATGTCATTTTCACGTAATAGAACGGCTGAGGCTTGATTGCTACAGGAGGAATTTCCATTCAATTTCCAATGAATTCAGCATGCCTGAATAATACGGTAGACAGTTGTGTTTGTTCTGAATTTGCATTTATTAAAGTAAGTTAAAAGTTGTTATTGATTTTGGATTTTTAGTCAATATCGCCAGAGACTGAAGTCATTTGTGAACTGTATTAGTGCAACTAATTGACTTACAATAATTCATTTAGTGACCGTTCGGAGTTACAAAGACACTGAAAAAAGTTCTTTATGATCATTTTCCACACTTATGACCATTGCAATGTTCCCATGGTCACATGATTTATATTCGGAGCTTGACAACTGACTCACATTTATGACAATTCCACCTTCTCAGGGTCATGTTATCATCAGCTTTTTCAACTTTCTGACAAGCAAAGTCAATGGGGAGACCAGATTCACTTAACAACTGTTACTGTTACTCATTTAACAACTGCAGTGATTCAGTTAACAATGTGGCAAGAAAAACTGTAGAATGGGGCCAAACCAGGGGTGAAATGCTCCCGATTCAGACCGGATCACCTGACTTGGTAGTGATGGCGGCAGGTGGTTCAGAGAACCGGTAGCAGAAATTCCTGCCTCCCTCCCATGCCCAGCTTTTTAAAATTATTTTTAAAAACATTTTTTTACAACCTATTTGGCTGAAGAGGTTGTATAAAAAATGCTTTTAAAAGCCTCTGACGATCCCAGCTGAGTTGCCTGATCGTCAGAGGCTTTTAAAAGCATTTTTTAACAACCTCTTCCTTGTAGAAAAATGGTTTTAAAAGTAAAAAAAAAAAGTTGGCAATGCCCACTCAGTCACATTACCCCACCACCACCACCAAGCCACGCCCACAGAACCGGTAGTAACAAATTTTACATTTCACCACTGGGTCAAACTCACTTAACAAATTTCTCACTCGGCAACATAAATTTTGGGCTCAATTGTGGATGTAAGTCCAGGACTACCTATAGTGTACTGCCCCATAGAATCTGTCAGAATCAGAATTGCTTAATTTGGATTAAAACATGCTTATTTCCTGCTCTGGTCAGTATGAGTAGCTGCTGATTGTTATGTCCTTATATGGGCGTCCCCTCCGGATTGGCTAGTCCACTGGTGGGAGATTTGAAAATCTGTCATTGGCCGGCTTGCCTGCTGACTGCCTTTATAAGGCGAGCCCGGCAGCACAGCCGGCTGTTCTGTTTCCCTCTAAATAAAGTGCTGAACGGACCACTCACTGCTCGCGTATTCTTTTCCCTGCGCCCATCTAACACTGAACATCCCATTTTGAAATATATTGTTCAAATTGAGATGCCCAACATAAATATGAAACCTTTTAATCCATTTTGATGTATTGAGAAGCATTATATTGTGTAGTGCAACTTTAACTTTTTTTTTTTTAAGGTGAGGGTGTTAGATTATGGTTTTATATGCTCTGAAGGAAGCAGTATTGAAATTAATTGGGTTGGATTCCAAGTAAATAAGTTTGGAAATGAATTGCTAGTTTTAATCAGTGGCGTGTGCCAATTTTAAATGTGGAAACACTGTTTGCATTAACTTGATCACTTCATACTTCACTGTGTTCTATTTAGATTCTATTTTCTTGTCTCTTTTCTTTATTTCTAATGAAATGAAAAGATTATAGATTCTCCATGTTTGGCAATATACTCCTTTTGTCTTTGCTCATATTTACTGAGCAAACAAGATGTAAATCAGCAATAAAAACCATTTCCATGGAATGAAATAATAGCTCACAATAATCAGGTTCTCTTTTTTTTTTTTGGTTCATGATAAGGTATTGTGGCAACTCTGGCCATTTTGTCCAGATAAAGTTCTCGTTATAAGTAAATGCTATAAATCACTCATGGTGATTTATATAAAAAGCCACCATCTGCTCTGGAATAGTCTTGGTTTTAGTTTATTGAACTAAATAGGCAGATTCACTTTCAAACCCCTGGAACTTTCTCCTCCTGTTCAGAAATGGCACCAACATCTTGTCTCTATATCACTTGCAACATCTGTAACCCTTGATGGGAATCATCCATGAGTTGGATCCTCACTTGTACTCCATGGCAGTGGTTTTCCAAGACTGGGTATTTTCTGAGGTGTACTTGATCTTGGAATCTTTTCTTTACCATGTATGTGTTCCACTGCTGAATTAGGTTCTTTTTTTAAAAAAATCTATATTACAAATATATATATTTTTATTTATATGCCGCCCTTCTCCGGAGACTCAGGGCGGCTTACAATGCGTTAAGCAATAGCCTTCATACTTTTGTATATTTATACAAAGTCAGCTTATTGCCACCACAATCTGGGTCCTCATTTTACCTACCTTAGAAAGGATGGAAGGCTGAGTCAACCTTGAGCCTGGTGAGATTCGAATTTACAGTAATTTGGCCAATTTCCTATTGTAGTTTAAACCATTTAATTATATTCTTTTAACAAAAGCCATGCATTCATTCTGTGATACTCATTGAGAAAGTGTGCAAAAAACAATAAGAAATACTGTTCTCTATTTGCTGGAGATGGAAACTATCTCCTCCTCCTCCTCCTCCTGAAATAAATGAATAATCAGACATAATATTAAGTATACATTCTCAAGATACATTTGATAAAATCTATAGCTTTTAAAAAGATTGTATGTTCCATCTTTTACAAAAAAAATGGAACGAAGTGTTCGACATATATTTCTTTTTTATGTGTATGTGTCTTTATGTGCATACAACTTTTTCTTTCACGATAGGAATCATTTCGATTTTAATGTGTCTTGATTGTGGAATGTAGAATCTGGATTTGAGAATGTCAGGAATAACATTGTTCTTTATTTAAGCCATGTCTGAAGAAAGATGATAATGCAGGTAGTCCTTGCTTATCGATAATAATTGGGACAGGGAATTCCATTGCTAAGTGAGGCAGCTGTAAGGTATGATGTCACATGACTGCCAATTTATAATGGCAGCTCCAGAAGTCCCAGTTGCCTCCATTAAGCAAATCCCATCTGGTTGCAGCATCCTGCATCACCATTTGCAACCTCCCGCTGGCTTCCCCATTGACTCTGCTTGTTGGAAGCCGGCAGTGAGGGTTGCAAATGTCAGTCATGTCACTACTGCAATATCATAATTGTGAGTCGGTTGCCAAGAATCCGAATTGTGATTATATGATTATAGGAACAATCGCTGTAACTAGGAGGACCCATCATATATACTCCTTGTTCATCATCATGGTGGCTTTCAACATTCATGGAATGAGTGGATATTAAATAAGTACTATCTGTAGAATATTGGTGTGGTACAGCAATTTTGTATATGGCAGTTCAGGCTTTGTTCACCAGATTCAAGTCTGTTGTTATTGTTGTTGTTATTCAAATAAATAACAAAAGGAATTGTTTCACTTCTTGTATTCAGAAGATCAACCTCTGACACTGAATTGTCTGACTGAAAAGTATCAAGCCAAACAACCAAACATACAGTATGTACCACAAACATAGAATAGAATAGAATAGAATAGAATAGAATAGAATAGAATAGAATAGAATGGAATGGAATGGAATGGAATGGAATGGAATGGAATGGAAGGGAAGGGAAGGGAAGGGAAGGGAAGGGAAGGGAAGGGAAGGGAAGGGAAGGAAAGGAAAGGAAAGGAAAGGAAAGGAAAGGAGGAAAGGAAAGGAAAGGAAAGGAAAGGAAAGGAAAGGAAAGGAAAGGAAAGGAAAGGAAAGGAAAGGAACAGAACAATAACTTTATTGTCACTTTGAATGTACACTAAGCAGCATACATTAAAATGAAATTTTGTTGCATACAGCTCTTAAAGGATCACCACCTCCAACATACACTACATGAACATGACAAGATAAATAAATAAATACAAAATTATGCATATACCAACATATATTATGTGACACAGAGAAACAACACGGTCTAGTTTGGATGTATACATGCACATGGCTAGAAAAACCAATCTTGCGAGTTGACCAGACGGATGGCCTAGGCAACAAAGAGCTAAAGTTTACTGACGGTAGAAACCCAGTGGTGCAAACCTGGCCACTTATCCTACCATGAAATGAGAGAGAAGACATCATTGCAAAACACAACCATTGAAGACATTGTTAGGAAAAGGCAAAGCCCTGATAAGACCATATTTAATTTGTATTCTGTTAGTTACTATGGCAGCCAAGTTCCCATCAGATGTTATCTACAAATAAGGGTGAAGGGCTGATATTATGGCTGAGTCTGGCTTCATGAAGTCTTGATTGAATGATTGCCCTATGGGGACAACAAATGGATTACACCCCCGTCAATGTGCCTGACCAGACTGTTCGGCTTTATTTCCAAAAGGTCCGAGGGAAACAATGTGTCCTTTGACCCTGCAAAATTGCCTTTCAGATCAGCAGTGGTGGCAATTACAGATGTCATCTCGGCCTCTTCCCTTCCTTCTCTCCTGAAGTCAAGTTGCAGCCCAGATACCAGTTTTCATCTGGCTTGTCTTTTCATCGTGTTTGATTATACATAATTATGTCCTATTTGACTTTATTATTTAAATTGTTTGAAATTATTTGACTTCATTATGAAATCATATGCCTTTGCTTTCTAATAGGCAGAACTACCTTGAAATAAATGACAGGTTGCATTATGCAAAACCACCACCTGATTAATGTCATTAACAAAAATAGCAATAATACCCATTTCATGAGTAACACGTTTGACTAATAATTCTAATAAAGCAGATATTCTTTTTATAAAACTCCTCAATTTAGAGTAGAATCCCACACCTGCTTATTTGGAAGGAAGTTCCATTAAACTCACTGAGGCATAATTCTACAAATATCTGTTATCCTACTACTTCTGTCTGAGCTCATTTTCCCAAACTGGAAGATACCATTTAAAAATGAGGTTCAAATGTAGTTCAAAGTGGAATTTTCTAGAAGCCCCAGAAAATGCTTGTGTGCCTTTTCAATGGCTGTGCAGAAGCTTTTTTTCTCACTCCTGGATGGGCCAGAGGGAGTCAGAAGCGCAAGCAAAACAATGCAGCTGTTTCACATTGCTCTTCAAAGATAAGGATTGTGCAGTGCAAAAGTGTCTGCAAGGGATGATAAAAAAACCCAAAACAAAATCAAGATGCACATAAAAAACAGGCAGAGTTTTGATCTCACTACCACAGCTTCCATCCTGATGTTTTAATCATATCATGCAGACATCCCTGGTACAGTACTTGAAGCTGGGTGATGCGTAGTTTTGCACAGCCCTAGGCTGTCCACCTTCACGCAAAATACCCCGTAAGAATAGAGGGAGTGATTTCTTCTGGAAGCAAACTGATGGTCCATGGGAATATGAGCCATAACACCTAAAGATTCCTAGCTTCTTGCATTGATTTGGGTGCAACAGATTGACCTGGCTATCCACTCTGGAAAATGCATCACCCCTCTTGTATATCAGCACACACAATTCCAGTAAATAGAGTAGAGTAGAGTAGAGTAGAGTAGAGTAGAGTAGAGTAGAGTAGAGTAGAATAGAATAGAATAGAATAGAATAGAATAGAATAGAATAGAATAGAATAGAATAGAATAGAATAGAATAGAACAGAACAGAATAGCAGAGTTGGAAGGGACCTTGCAGGTCTTCTAGTCCAACCCCCCTGCTTAGGCAGGACACCATATACCACTTCAAACAAATGGTTATCCAACATCTTCTTAAAAACTTCCAGTGTTGGAGCGTTTACAACTTCTGGAGGCAAGTTGTTCCACTGATTATTTATTTATTATTTTATTTATTATGTATTTATTTATTTATATGCCGCCCTTCTCCGGAGACTCAGGGCGGCTTACAATGCTTTTAAGCAATAGCCTTCATACTTTTGTATATACCTGCTTAGTAGGGCTTTTGGCCCCCCCAAGCGGTGTTCTATTTGATACAACGTCAGCTTATTGCCCCCACAAACTGGGTCCTTAATTGTTCTGTCAGGAAATTTCTCCTTAGTTCTAGATTGCTTCTCTCCTTGATTAGTTCCAGCCCATTGCTTTTTGTCCCACCCTCAGGTGCTTTGGAGAATAGCTTGACTCCCTCTCCTTTGTGGCAGCCCCTGAGATATTGGAACACTGCTATCATGTCTCCCCTAGTCCTTCTTTTCATTAAACTAGACATACCCAATTCCAGCAACCGTTCTTTATATGTTTTAGCCTCCAATCATCTGTTCAGGCAAATTTTGTTTCCACCTCTCTGTTATTTCCACAGACAATATTGTGAAGATGACCCAACTGGCAAGGGCCAAGAAACGGAACAGAGGATGAGAACAGCTATCTGTATGTTCATAAGAAAGAGTGGTGGGTATTTCTCTAGAGCAGTGTTTCTCAACCTTGGTAGCTTGAAGATGGGTGGACTTCAACTCCCAGAATCCCCCAGCCAGCAGCGCTGGCTGGGGGATTCTGGGAGTTGAAGTCCACCCATCTTCAAGCTTCCAAGGTTGAGAAACACTGCTCTAGAGTGATTCCCCTGCGAGGGAGGGTGGAAGGGAGGAATATACTGGGTAGCACCTTTGTTTGCTTTAAGAAATGTTAGCCTTTCTTATGTTCATATGTTCCATTAGTTGGAAGGCCCAGGCACAGATTCCAAAGAGGATTATGGATCAGAACACCACTTGGAAATAGGATGTCTTTGCCAGGGCAGACACATAAAAAGATAGAAAGAAAAATCAAATACAAAAATGTCCTCAAACTCCTGCTTCTCTGGCAATAAAAACAAACAAACAATTCAGAAAAATAATTAATCAAGAGGAAGTTATATTTACTAGTATATAAAATAACGGGAAAAACTAAAAAAATGTTACTTTTTTTCTTACTGGTTGATAAAACCTAACAAATATAGGTCTGCTTAGCAGTAAGCACTGTACTGCAAATACATTTTAAAAAGTAAGGTGAATTGAACAATACAAAAAGGACAATGCTGCATTAGAGATAGTTGTTATCAGCTGGGTGAACAAGAGTAGGAAGTGTTTTCTTATTATGGGCTGCAACTTTTTTCTTCCTAATTATTTTTGGCCCCTGAGGGCTGTAGAAGGCATGGGGGTGATGTTGTGGCAACAACAAAGTACCCCCAGTACCTTGTATAGACATATGTATTTATTGGTTAATGTTTGTTGTTGTTGTTTTTTGAAAAAGAAAGAGTAGTTTTTATATTAACCTTTATTTCATCAGAAAAATGTCCAAATAATTGCAGGTCAATAGTGTCGTAGGGGGTGAGGAGTTAAAATTGACAAGAGAGTTGTTGTGATATCAGCCTTTTGTACATGTGTCAATACATATTGAGTGGGAGTCAGTGGTGGGTAGCTACTGGTTTGACCTGGATCAGATGAACTGGTAGCTGCGGTGGTGAGAGGCTCTGCCCACCTGCCCGGATGTCTCTGTGCATGCCCAGAAGCTTCTGTGCATGCCTAGAAGTGTTGCATATGCACATGAGCGTGTGCATGTCCACAAGAGAATCGGTAGCGGCCAAAATTGAAACCCACAACTGGTGAGAGTGCATGGTGACCCTCCAACAGAGGTGGTATTCATCTGGTTCAGACCGGTTCGGGCAAACTGGTAGTGGAAATTTTAACTGATTCACCAAACCGGTAAATACCACCTCTGGCTGGCCCCATCCTCATCTGGTCGCTGCTTGCCCCCATGCTTGCCCTGCCCAGCCACCCCCACCCCACCCCACCTTATATATGTTGTCTTCACCATGTGGCTCAGCTAATCGCCTTGCTTCTGCACCTTGCCTGTTCTGCTCACCAAAGGTAAACATGCTGCCCGCTCATCCTTTTCCTCAGGTCGAGGCCCAGGGAGGCACAATTCCCTGAGGTCCTGGTCAGAGCCTCCGCCTGCTTGCTGTTCACCTCGGCCAGGTTAGGGAATGTGCCATTCCCCGGCTATGGCCTTGCCCTGGAGCCTCCACTGTTCACCTTGGTCAGGTCAGGGAATGTGCCATTCCCCAGCTCTGGCCTTCCCTGGGGCCTCCACCCTCAAGCCACTTGCTCGCTCTCCGCCTCGCTCACCCTCAACTGCGCCTTGGTGGGGGTCCCCGGCGAGGCTTGGCCAGTGAACTTCCAGCAGGCCGTTCTCCTGGCCGGGTCTGGCACCAGCAGGCAATGGGGTGCACGTGCATGGCTGGCGCGAAAACAGGGCAGCAATGGCAGCGACAGGACTTCTTCAAGCCTCTTTTTCAGCCTGTACTTTTTGGTAGTTTTTGGTGCAAGAAGCCTGCAGCTGCTGCCTGTTTTCGGCTCAAGAGCCTCCAGCTGCCGCAGCCGGCTCAGTTCTAGCTGGCAAAGAGGCTTCTCATGCCAAAAAAGAGGTGGCGGCTGCAGGCTTCTTGTGCCAAAAACTACTGAAAATTACAGGCTGAAAAAGAGGCCTGAAGTCCTGTCACCACCGTCGCCACCCTGTTCTTCTTGCTGTCCATGCACATGCACCCCATTGCCTGCTGGTGCGCGGCTGCACCCCATTGCCAGATCCGACCAGGAGAACAGCCTGCTGTGCTGGAAGGATGGCATCGCAGCAGAGCTGCTCGGAAGCCAGCCAGACTGCGGTGTCCCTTTAAGGTACTTTGACACTGGGGAAAGGGGGGGGGGACCATAAAGGGACAGGCTGCAGGAGCTGCCTTTTCTGCCGGTTCTGTAGATGTGGCTTGGTGGGCGTGGCTTGGAGGGGTCATGTGACAGAGTGGGCATAGCCAACTCGATGTCACTCACAGCAAGGTGCTGCCCCATCAAGCCACACCCACAGAACCGGTAGTAGAAAAATTTGAATCCCACCACTGCCCTCCAACCATCAACTTGCTGATTTTGATTCTTCCTTGCAGATGCTGCTTTCAGTAGTACAAATTTGGTGGACTTCTACAAAATGATTTTTTGGGGTTAGGAAATGCAGGTTCTCCAACCTGTAGCCCACAAATTGCCTATCGCTGCTTCTAGAGTTAGCATTGTCAGTCTATAATGAGGTTTGGTCATAGAAGTGTATCCAGGACTTCTAATATTTCATCCATTCCAATCAAAATCTTCAAAGAGGTAGAAGTTAAAAATAAATTTAATGTTTAACTGTAACAACAACATAAATCATTGAAGGCATTGTTAACTATTAGTTGATTTAGATTCCTGATGCTTCAGAGATTCAGTTTCATTTCCCTCTTTTCCATTTAATTGGAATATATCTGAACTGCATTTTAATGAAACCCTTGAATTAATCTCATGAGGAGGAAGAACTGAAATATCAGAAAATGGCCAGCTTCTTTACTGTTAGAATACCACACATTATACAGATTAGGGGAAAAGCTTACCAAGTTTGAAACCCCTTGAGCTCATTTATGACCTCCAAGGATAAGAACATCACAAAATAAACTTTTCAGTGTTTTAATGAAGTTGCTGATTTTCAATAGTATTATTCAGGGACGATTCCTGATTGGGCTTCTTAAACTAACAGCACTTTTTTCCTAGGCTCTAGGACAATGTTTTTCAACATTGGCTACTTAAGATGTGTGGACTTTAACACCCAGAATTCCTCAGCAGCATGCCAAAATTGAAAACACTGCACTGCACTAGGAGATTGGAAAAGAAAAATACAGAAGTGGGTAGTCTATGCTGAAACTGATACTGAACTAGGAAGAAATTGGTACCCAGGCCAGAAATAGGTAATGTAAACATATCTCAGCTAATCAAATGAATGAGATGTTTAGTAATCATTGCGAACTGAATATATGATAGCAGAATCATGTGGCTATAATTTTGTGTCAATAAAGTATAATTTCCAAATCACAACACTCCTAACAGTAAGAGCAGTTTTACACACAACCTTGAATTCTTCAGCAGTTCTACAATGCAACTTAGAGAAATGATGGGCTCTTCATTAGATATTTGAAGTGAGAGGCCAAAAGCCATCACAGGGAGATTCTGACTCTGAACCTTAACCTTAATAGAAGTTAAGTCATGCAGTGTATAGAGAGTTCTGGGTCCTTCTTTGACCTTTTCTGATTATATATGTTCTTCCACTTTCCCAAAGAATGGCAGAACATTCCAGGGAAGACCAGAACAATGAATTATGCTTGACTTCAGGAAAATAGGACGAGCATAGTTCCCCTTCTAATTTCTCTACAAGGTTGGGGAAGGACAGAGTGCACAAGATCCAATAATATGGAGATAAGGCCATCTATGTATAGGACCAACATGTGAAGCCCTGGGTGTCAAGATTGAACCATTTTGCTTCTTTCAAACCTAATGTTTTTCAGCTTGCCAATGAAATGGAGGGAGGGAAATGGAACATGGAGAATGTATGCAGAGATTGTCAGGGCATGGAGCCAGCAAGGTCACCACTGTAGGTGCTTGAGAAAGAAATAGACCATTCTCATAACAAAAGACTGTCTCTTAATTGGACAATGTAATCAACCAGGGGAGGGGTGAAGGAGAAAATATTGTTTAACAGGCCAACCATTTATGTGGGAAACCAAAAACTGGTTTTGTTTCTTTAGTACCAATATGGTGTATTCAATTCTCCCGAGAGTATTTCCTTGTTTTGGATTTGCTAATTGGACAGTTGACACTGAGATCTATCCAATGTCAAGTCCTCAGGCATTCAAGCAAATGCATGGAGAGGGATAAGATCTTCCAAATAAAATAAGCTTGTATTGGTGGAACGGTATTAACAAACACAAATCATACAATTTAAGTTTGATCAAAGAAAGCCTGGAGCCTGGTTTAGCTCAACAGACAGAAGCACTGTAATTTAACACCAGCTGTCTGCAATTAAAGTAAGATCGAATCTCGCCAGGTTCAAGGTTGATTCAGCCTTCCATCCTTTCTAAGGTAGGTAAATTGAGGACCCAGTTTGTGGGGCAATAAGCTGACTTTGAATAAATATACAAAAGTATGAAGGCTATTGCTTAATGCACTGTAAGGCGCTCTGAGTCTCCGGAGAAGGGCAGCGTATAAATCAAATTTAAAAAAAAAAGAATAAAGCTGAAATATGTTATCAATCCAATTAATTCACTTCTTGTTTTTATCCTTGGACCAAATAGTGCTTATTCTTTCAAGGAAGGCTCAAAAGAAGTTGTCTTCATGCCATGTCAGAACCTGTGAAAATCCACTCAACCGTCTCTGCCAATTAAAGGCTACAGGCCTGACCTTTGCTAGGTGTTACTTCCCCAGCTGTTACTAGAAAACCAGGTTCCTGTTGAAGGGAGGATATCTTAGAGGGCTCAATGAGAGCAGCATGCCACAATTGGTTTGGTAAATCATTAGCTTGTTAAAAGATAGCTGAAAATACACTAGTAACTCAGGACTATGAGTTGGAGGCAATCTTTCCTGTCGAGTAGTGTATCAACCTCATTTTTAAAAGGCCAGTGACAAAATTAAGTCATTCCCATGCATCCCCATGACACAGCCTCAACAAGTGTAGAATTCATGCTGGCACCTTTGCCTGTCACTCTGTTCTTTATAGTACATCTGTAAAATCAAATATCTCTGAACTTGCACTATTCTGCTCCGTGTCCAACAAAGTTCAGCTAGGCTGATAAAATCCTGTGGTGAATTGACCCACAAAGAAATATCCCATGGACATTTCTCTTAGACTGGAAGGCTTATTTCTCTCCCCCCCTATCTCCTAAAAGCTAAGTTCAAATGATTTTTAATCAAAGTAAATGCAAACTTCGCTCAGAAGAAGAATGTATAAAGGCGAGCCTAGTTCCAACTATAATGAAAGAGATAGATAATACATCTCTCCATAGGATGAAGACTGTGATCAACTGGGCAATGTGTCTGTTCTACTCTCACTTAATGATGGGCAACTTCAAGAGCCCTGTTGGTCCAGTTCAAGTGTTTCCCCCCTCCCTCTCAACATGGATTCAGAATGGATAGAACTGCAAATGAAAGTCTTCCAGAGAGAACCAAGACATGATTTAGATGACTATAAAACCCAGCAAGAACCTTTTCTTCTGCACAAATGTCATTTTCTGAACCATCTTCAAAGGCAGTTCCACTAATAAAGCACACTGCAGTAATCTAATGAGGAGGCTAACAACCTCAGTCTGCAGAGGTTGCAGTTTGTGAATCAGTCTGAAAGGTTCATCTGAAAGGCACGCTGTATCATCAAAGCTTCTTAGCCTGCAGGTAACAAAATTGGACCCAGAAGAAAAGCCATCCCCACCCCAGCTATGAAACTGCTGATTCTGAGATTGGGCAACCCTTCTCTATAACAAATTGGATAACTATATTTGATTCTCATGGCAGTGGAAGGAGGAGTTGGGAAAAAAAACCTAGAAAAATAGAGAAAGATAGAGGACGCAAACATTGGAAAGAAGAAATGATAGTCCGTAATAAAAATAACTCGGTCTTATTGATGGTTGATTAAATCCTAGGTTATTACATTTACATAATGTATATTAATTTAGTGTGTATTTTTCTTCAGTGCTGTGCATGCATTTGTTTATGTAGATATGTACATTTATAATTGTTTTTTTCCCCATACCATGACATGGGAGGGAAGGAGGAAGATGGTACTTGAGATTTGAAATGAGAGCCACTTGGCTTAGAAAACATTCAGGAGCTAGTTCTAAGGGAACTCTGTCAAGCAAATTAAAAATGGCACAGATGTTTCTTCTTGTGACCAATATTACCTGTCAGAACCTCACCAGTAGCTTGCTTTTGGCTGTTAATGGTGATGGTCTCCAGAGAAGGCTCAGACCTGACTATGAATATTAATGCATTCACAGACCTCAATTATCAGTTGATTTATGGGTTGGGGGTGGGTGGGAGAGAATGCATTATGGAAACGAAGATAAAGGAATGTTAGCTATTCATTTGGAAAAGCTTTGGGAAATGCTTACTGTGTTTTCTACTCCATCTGGCTATTGTGCTCATTGGTTACATGAAATCAAATTGGGGGCCCATTTGGAAAAGGCTAATGGAGGGCTGAGGTATACAGACCTTATAGATTGGCCACATCTCCCCTTCCCCAACTTTGTGTTTTCTTGACATGGCAGCCCGCTAATTGCAACACCAAGGAATTAACCACAAGGGAGATGGGAGTTAATAGAGATTTGAAGAGTGATTCGTGATTCTGCACCTACCCTTAGGGTTTCATTCCTAGGGACTCCTTTTAATTTTGCATCAGCTGCCAATTTCCATACCTATATCTATATGTTTGCTCCAGATTAAACCATAGCTATATAATTATGGAGAGCTGGTTGGTGTGGTGCTTAAGGCACCAAGCTAAAAATTAAGAGATTGTCAGTTCTTGTCATGTTTTAGGCATAAAGCTAGCTTTCGTGCAGCCCTGGGAAGGAGGCAAGGGCAAACCATTTCTGAAAAAAGAAGACTGAAGGGACTGGACCAGGGATGAGCTTCAGCAGGTTCTGACCAGTTCTGGAGAACCGGTAGCGGAAATTTTGAGTAGTTCAGAGAACCAGTAAATACCACCTCTGACTGGCCCCGCCCCTATCTATTCGCTGCCTTCTGAGTCCCAACTGATTGGGAGGAAATGGGGATTTTTGCAGTAACCTTCCCCTGGAGTGGGGAGGGAATGGAGATTTTACAGTATCCTTCCCCTGCCACGCCTACCAAGCCATGCCATGCCTAACAAGCCACACCCACTGAACCAGTAGTAAAAATTTTTGAAACCCACCACTGGACTGGATCAGGCAGCCACCAGGAGTTTAAAAAAAGAAACTTGACCTAAAGGCGCAATGATGTACTAAGGACTGAGATTCGTGGTTGACAGATTAGAGGGCCCCCAAACAAACAGGTAAAAGGCACAGGAAGGGTTATAGAGATATATTGGATGATTTTCCTTTTAAATAGATACCATCCTTTTCCCCCAAAAATAGAAAATGATGCTTTTTCTCCAATTAACTGTGTTTGGCTCTATTTTATCCCCTTCCATTCATAAGTATTACATATACAGGAATTCCAAATATGAGCCTACACTGGCAGAAGGGTTTTCCTCATAGTCAGGATTTTTGTTTTAATGCTGGTTGTTTTGTCCCAACCCAAATATTTTGGACTATAACTCTCTAACCATTAGAGCCAATGAAGGGACAAATCAAAATGTCTGAAGGAACAAGACTGCAGCAGTCTACAACAGTGATGCAAAACGAATCATAGAACATGGAGCAATAAAGGGCAAGAAGAAACCATAGTAGCTGTGTGGTTCAATAGGGCAAATAAAGGAGGGAGCATTAAGACAATTAAATCTAGGGGGTAAAGAATGGCTGTGGTTGCTAAAAGCAAAGTACTGACATCCATCATCCCACAACTCTAGACAAAACACAAACAACCCTTCTGAGCACTTCTACGCATGACGATGATCCAAAACAATTTGCTACCTGGAAATAGAACATAATCTAGATGAATGTCTGCATGTCGGCAGGTCAGACTTTCAAGGTAGGCAAAGCCTGTTGGTCTGGCCCATACTTAGTTGGGGTTTCACATTTTTCACCTTTAGAATGACACAAAGGTATGCATCCACATAAGCTTCCCTAAATGTTCAGCTTCTTGTCTATGACGACTGGGGAGAGGGAGCTCCCAAAACCATGCATGCAAACTCAATAAAAGAGAGGCCATTGATCATGGGAGCAGGTTGACAGGAGTGGAAGGAGTTCATCCCCTCTGCCTCTAGTTGCCAGCTGACTAGCTACCCATGAAAAACACTTAAGAAGAACAGAAAATGGAGTGTCTGTGGGAAGCTACTTGTTCCTTGCACCCCAGCGGTGGGTTGCTACCGGTTTGCACCGGATTGGGCGAACCAGTAGCGGCGGTGGTGGGAGGCTCCACCCACCCGCCCGGACACTTCTGCACATGCGCAGTAGTGCTGCGAGTGCACACAAGCAAACAGATAGCAACAGGATTTGGAACCCGCCCCTGTTGCACCCCTGTTTGGGTAATGGCTGACTTCAGCATTTCAGCAAAGCTGTTTAGGATAGAGTGATAAAATGTATGACTCTGCCTTTAAAACCAAAACAAAAAACGACTGCTTTAAAAATTATTTAAAATTCAGGCAAAACTACTCGAAAGAGGCAATGTCATAAGCAATTTTGTTTTATTAAAGAGTTTTACAAGACAAAAAACATTTTTACAAAAAAAACGTAGACCGTTTGCCATCTTTCCATATATGGATTGTACAATCACATTTACAAATTAACAACCTCTTTTTTTTAAAAAAAAAAAAACAGTTACGTAAACTCCAAGATTCTTTACTCATGTTTACCCTTCCCTCCTCCCCCCCTCCCCCCCCCTCCTCGGACTTCCCAGAGCAAATACAGGATATAGCATCTTATCCGTTCTTCAATAATAAGCGAGTCTTCTTTCTTCCAACATTACACAATCAAAACCCAGATACAATTAACCATCACATCTCCAACCCTTTCATATATTAACACATAAGCAATTTTATTTTGATGACCAACCTTGATCAGGACAAAGGCACAATACAAATCAATCTTATTAGACCGAACCATGTGCATATGTAGCTTCTCGTTAATTTTAATCAGCTAAAGCAAGCATAGGCTTCCCAGACATCAGGCATGTTTTGGTCTGCAGGGGAAAAAGAAAAAAGAAAAGAGCAAACACATACTTAAAACCAGCAGTCAGCTCAACACAAATAGGTTCTTGAGACTGGCTTTGAACTCTCCCTTTGTGGGTAAACTATCAATGGTCGGAGCTTATTCTTCTATCAACTCCAACAGTGCTTATTTGCAGGATGATTATTTTACAGTTTTGTGAAATCAAGATTTATTTACATTCACCGACCGCCAATGAGGCTTCAAGAAGAGGCGTCAACCCCCATTTATTCCAGGGTGTATTGATTTCCACGATGCTTCTGAAATAGCTGACAAATTTCTGCCTCGGGCACGTTTAGAATAAGCCAACAAGCTTAGTGCTGCTGTCTAAGATGTCACGGCTTATATTAAAGAAGAAGAAGAAGAAGAAAGCAACAAATGTTTAACCAGAAATTAAACCCCAACTGAAGCATTTTATAAAGGGCATGACTCTCACCCGTTTTAGAAAAAGACAGTACTCTAAACTGAAGAATGAACGAATTATGTTGGGAAATCAGTCCATTCTCTTTTAAGCAATGAATTATTGACACCTCCGTTCTTAACATTGCCCCCCCTCTCTCCTGTAAATATATAATCCACTCCACGCTTTCTAATGATGATGCTAGAGATTATGGAGTTAATGGTTTTACAGTTGGGGGGGGGCATTTACACAAACTTGTGTATACAATAGCATTTAGCTCTTCTCCATTAACCCCCCTTTATAGATGTATTGCTATTATATTACATAAAAACAAACTAACATAAACGTATTCATCTATGCTACCATGACCACAAGAATAAACTAGAACTTGCTTCTTCTGCCCTGGTGTTAAACTTAGCATCCATTTATTTGTAATAGAAAAGAATAACATTCTTTAAAAGTTAACAGTACAAATATCCATGTCCCTGCCTGCCTGGGTTCTTCTTGAGGTAACATGTTTTTCAAAATAATAGAGAAAAGGATATCCATGAGCACTGTTGACCCCATTTTTTTGCTTCTTTTATCTCTGTTTGTCCTCTGGATACAATTTGGGATGCACAGGCTTGAGGTTTCTTTCTTTCTGGTCTCAAATTGCAGCTTTAATGCACTACTGAAGCTCTGGTTAGTTATCCTATAGCAGTGATAGCTAACTTTTTTGTCCTTGCATGCCAAAATCGCACGCATGCGCATGACAGCACACATGTGCGTGCCCACACCTATAATACAATGCGCGCATGACACCCCCTGCGCATGCGTGCGCCAACCCCACAAGCTCCCCCCACACCCCGTGTATGCACGTGTGATCCCCTGCACTCCCTCCCGCATGCCTACGCTTTTACAGGTGTTATGTCTGCCTTATCTGCAGCTTTATTCCTCTCTAGCATTCATCTACATTGTTCGGTGATACATTTCCTGCCTCTCTAGGATTTACTTCTCTCTGCTCCTGTGAGGCACTTCCTGTTCTCGTTGGATGTATATACAGCTCAGCTGGGGCGAGGGCTTGCGTGCCTGCAGAGAGGCATATGTGTGTCACCTGTGGCACGTGTGCCATAGGTTCACCATCACGGTTCTATAGAATGAATACCTAAGCTGTTTGCTCCTCTGAGTTCACAGTTTATATATACCAATAGCTTCCCTAGAAGAAATTCATGGACCCACCAAATGTTCTTGAACCCAGAGCTACCTCTAGAACAAAACATATTTAGGGGGATATAATGAAACATAAATTACTGGCACAAAATTCAGATCAAAAGTAAAGTGTAGGAAATTAATTTGAGAGAAAAATGGCATTTTTACTCATCATGCATTATATAACACATTTGTGAGTATTGCAGCAAAAATGATCTATAGTTCCTTGCATTCACCTTGCAGATTGCGATAGGAACAAGGGAATTTGGGAGTAGCAAGGTTGCTGTATTTTTATTCCCACACTAGTGTTCTTCAAGTAATGCATTTACACAAAAAGGGTTTTTTACATTAAATTCTCCAATTGGATATCAGGAGTGTAAAGTATAATTTTACAATAGTTTATCTCTGATTTCAAGGATATGCTAGGATGGGAGAAATTGCAATTTTTATTGTTGGGGAGAATTTCCATGATAAAAATAAATGTATTGCGTAGAATGATGTTTTGGAGGAATTTTGGTCTTTTAGCTTTTTAATTGTCTCTTTTGATGGCATGTAAATGTTGTTTATCTCTGTGTGCCTGCTGATGACTGATTTATCTGACTGATTTATCTGAATGCCAGAGTTCCAAGAATTCTCTAGCATTTTTGGATCTAGTTGGATTTAGGATGTTAACAATTTCCCAGTTGAAACTATGGTTAAATTTGCCTGCATGTTGGGCCGTTAAGGAGTTTTCATCAAGTCTTTTGACTGCTAGTTAGTGTACAAAAGTAAGATCACCAGATATATGAACAGGCAAAGGAGGAAATGGAAAATAGGAATGGGGAAAGAAAGTCTGGGGAAAGCATTCACAACAAAAAACAAAAGTCTGGGGAAAGCATTACAGCAAAAAACCTGGGAAAAGTACTGTATACTTGAGCCTACACATCACGGCCCTAGTTGATAATGAAATATGTGCAAGATAACAACCAAGTATAGAGAACACCAAAGTTCCCACAAAAATAGAATACTTTGGTTGAAAAAAAATAACTTTCCTAGAAGTCACCTCCCCAAAAATTATTCTGGTACTTATTTAGGAAAATTATAGCAACAATCATTATTCAGAGGGAGGGCATTAAACATTAGCTCTCTCTTGTTGCGTGGTCTCTAACTGGTGAGATCCAGGTTTAGATCCGCTCCAGGCTCAATTGTGAATGCTGACTTGGCTTCGGGCTTGTTATCCTTTCTTAGTCCAACTTTCCTCAGAGGGTTGAAGTTGCAGAGAAAAATCGGAGGAGGAAGTAGTTTACCTCTTGTGACGACCTTGTGTTCCTGGAGAAAGGCAATATAGAAATCTAATAAATGATTAAATAACTGTTGTGATCACTGTGAAGCTGTGCTACCAGTTACTGAGTCCACATGAGAATTATGATGGCTAGGACTGCCTTAAAAAAAAAAAAAGTTAAAAGCAATAAATCCCTTAAAAATCTTTTAAAAAATGTTTTTAGTGCTGTAAATCAAGAAAGAAGAGGCAGAGCAAATAGCATATGAAAAAAGTATGCAATTTTGAATGTTGTTTTCTTCTACAAAAGTCCTCTTCTTCACTCTATTTTTTTTACCCTGAAAACACTGGCAAAAATTCAGGGCAACCTTCCTATTCATTAAGAAAGTGCTTTTTTTTTTTTTTTGCATAGATTTGCTGCTGAACATGAGCCATGGAGATTTATGTCATAATCTCTGCCCAGCTTTGACTCTGTGGGTGGTCTTTGATGAGTAACTGTCTTTTTGCTTAGCTTCCTATAAACGTTTATTGCAAGAAGAGTGGGGTCTCCATGATCAACTGTGACCAATGCTTGGGGGTGACAACAGCTAAGAAACAAGGCCATATCTCAGTTGAACTCTTTATCACAATCCTGAATAAATTATAGACACAAATATTTCTGTCCAGGGATACATATATATATATATATAAAATATGGAATATTCCTACAGGGATGATTGGCATGTTAGTGCACTTATGCAGGCCCCCTCTACTGACCACTTAAGTATGAAGTAAGGTCTATGGAAGTCAATTTGTGACTGCAACTGTGAAAATTTGTAGCTGAGACAACTGAATCAGGTAGGGCATTCTAGATTTTGACAACTCTATTATAGAAATCATATTTTTTTACAGTCAAGTTTAGAACCATTTACATTGAGTTTAAAGCAGTTGTTCGTGCATGTATTATTGTGATTAAAACCAGAAAAAGTCATTTACAGGTAAAAAACTACTACGTATAATTTTGTATGCAATACCTAGGTCTGACCGCAAGCGAGGCAGTTCTGATTTATCCAAACCGAGAATTTCGAGCCTAGTAGCATAAGGAATTGTATTGTGTACAGAAGAGTGCAAGACTTTTCTCGTGAAGTACTTCTGAACTTGCTCGATTGTACTGATGCCAGGGGTGGGGATTCCAAACACTTGAACAATACTCTAAAATTGGTCTAGCATAAGTTTTATAAGCTCTAATTAGCAATTCAATGTTTCCAGAAAAAAAAACTTCGCAAAATTAAGTTTACAACTCTTAATGCTTTTTTAGCAACACTGTTACAGTGACCTTTGGAGCATAGATCCTCAGAGATAAGTACACCTAGGTCCTTAACAAAGTGAGGGTTATCTGCTAGATCAATGCCACCTAGCTTATACTTGACATTCTGATTACGTTTACCAATATGTAAGACAGAGCATTTATTAATCGAAATTTGAAGTTGCCAAATAGATGACCATTCAGACACATAGTCGAGATCACTTTGCAAAACAACAGAATTTTCTGTGGAATTGAATAATTTTATATCATCAGCCAAAAGAATGCAATTGCTTTTAAGTTGATCACATAAATCGTTGATATAGAGCAAAAAAAAGTGTGGGACCTAAAACGTTGCCTTGCACATGACTTCTTGGTTAATACAAAACCTTTACCTGAATATCTATCCTGTTTCCCCCAAAATAAGCATCCCTTGATAATAAACCCAATTGGACTTTTGAGCGCATGGCAATAAGGCCAAGCACTTATTTCAGGGTTCAAAAAAAATATGAGACAGGGTCTTATTTTCGGGGAAACACGGTATCTGTCCATCCATCTAACCATTCATCTGTCTATTTATCCAGCTTTGAGAAATTGGGAAATTGGGAAAATTAGCAGCCATAGCAACACCATTAACCTATATAATTTAAAACAAACCATATGATACTGTGCTATTCTACTATACAAACATAGTGACATATTTTAAATAGTCGGTTAGTCATCTTTTTCTTATTTTTCTTCTGCCATACAGGTTCCTTTGAAGCATGCATTTCCTAGATAACCCCCAAATCATTTCATTCTCTTGCCTTGCATATTTCAGCTCTATTCAAGTACACAATGGAGCATTAGTGCTTGACTTTTTGCCTTTAACAAAGACAAGAGGGCATACGTCCATGGCACATATGTGGATGAGGCAGACTAATTGGTCTCAAAATTTGAGCATAGGGCTTCTTTCAAGATCTTGACTTTCTAAAGACTTTTTTTTTAAAATAAACATTTGCAATTCTTCATGAAAGGCACTTTTCTCCATGAATCCTCTTAACCTTTGCTGACCTTGCTTCCTAACTATACAGTGCTTTACACTTGGGGATGATTAGGACTTGAGAAGGCTCCTTCCAATGCATGCATACATTTGAGTCTGCCCATTCAACTCCAAGGACTGATGGTCTCAAGAGCTAGCTAAAGAAACAGAACAAAATAACATTGGAAAAATAAGCCAGAGAACCTCCTCACTCCTGTTCCATTTGGCTATCTAATGTCTGCTCACTGAGAGAAAATAACACGCATGATTGGGCACCCATGGCCCTGTGTATAGAAGTCATCCCTTGAGTACAAAATACAAATAATTGTTTTGAGCTACAATATATACAGAGGCTGCCATACGGAATGCTTCTCCCCATTTACATCAACCTACTACTCCATCAGCTCGTGCAGAGAAGGCATGCTTGTCTGGGTACTACCAGCTAGGGATCTACATTTAGTGGGTCCCTGGAGATGTACTTCTGCGCTTTGCCATCTGCCTTATGGAACATCCTTCTGGCCAAAATTAGTTTGGCCCCATCCCTTTTGATATTCTGACAAGCCCTCAATACTTGATTATGTGACCAGGGCTCCATAGAACTGGCTCCATTGTTAAGGGAACTATCCCTTTATTTATTATTGTATTTTGGGGTTTTATGTTATTTATTACTATGGTTTTTATATTTGTACTAGCGGGATACCTGTGCTTTGCTACGAAACAATGTGATTGGGCTTGATAAATCGACACTTACAGCTTGAAAATTAATGAGTACTTACGATCGGCCTCTCATCTCCCCTTCTCTCCCTCAGCCTTGTCCCACAGAACCCTATCCTATCCTATCCCCCTTCTCTCCGACAGCCTTACCCCACAGAAACGTCTTCTATCCTATCCCCTTCTCTCCCTCAGCCTTGTCCCACAAAAGCCTCCCCTATCTGATCCCTTTCTCTCCCTCAGGCTTGCCCCACAGAAGCCTCTCCTATCCTATCCCCTTCTCTCCCTCAGGCTTGCCCCACAGAAGTGTCCTCTATCCTATTCCCTGGTTGCTGCTGTGAAAATAAAACTAAAAGTGAAACTCCTGTCCTCTGCTCGTATTTTGCATTTGGAACAGATTTCTTTTCAGGTAGGGAGGGGGAGTAGAACTCCTTAGCATCAGAGAGCTGTTTGGAAAGTGAAACAGTATTTGCTGTGTGAGCAAGGAGACAGGAAGGAGCCTGGCCATGACTTAGTTCAAGTGTTCTGTATTAAAGCTGCTTCCTGCTGTGAAAGTAAAACTGAAAGTGAAACTCCTCTCCTCTGCTTGTATTTTGCATTTGGAACATATTTCTTTTAGGTAGGGAGGGGAAGTAGAACTCCTTAGCATCAGAATGTGTTAATCATAATATAGGAAATATTAATGCTCTGATGATCATTTTGAAAAATCCTTACTTAGTAAGGACCTAGAAGCAGGGGTGAAATGCTCCCGGTTCAGACTGGATTGCCCGATCCGGTAGCGATGGCGGCAGGTGGTTCAGAGAACCGGTAGCAAAAATCCTTCACCTCCCATGCCCAGCTGAGTCGCGCGATCATCAGAACCTTTTTTTTTCTTTTAAAAGTACCTCTTTGGCCGAAAAGGTTGTAGAAAAAATGCTTTTAAAAGGTAGAAAAAAGCCTCTGACGATCAGGCAACTCAGCTGGGATCGTCAGAGCCTTTTAAATGCATTTTTTTACAACCTCTTCGGCCAAAGAGGTTGTAGAAAAAATGCCTTTAAAAGGTAGAAAAAAGCCTCTGACGATCAGGCAACTCAGCTGGGATCGTCAGAGCCTTTTAAAAGCATTTTTTCTACAACCTCTTCAGCCGAGCAGCGCAATTGTCAGAGGCTTTTTTTTTTTACTTTTAAAAGCAATGCTTTTAAAAGTAAAAAAAAAAAGATTGTGCACCACAGCTGATCACCCCCCCCCCCTTTGTGCACTGTTCTACTTACCACATGCCTCCTTTTGGCATGCACTGTGCACACACCTTGCATTTGGTGCATGGTGCGCTCTGCGCATGTGCAGCCAGTGAACCGGTAGTAAACCGGTTCAGATTTCACCACTGCCTAGAAGCCAAGGGGAACATATGTGGCAAATTTCAAGTTTGTAGGTTTTACAGTTCTGGAGATTTCGTTATTACAGCGTGAGTGGTTTTTGCATTTATATATATAGATTTGCTGTTTTTATACTTCCTTTTTAATGTATTGTTATGCATTGCCAAGAGTTGCCTTCAGTGAGATGGGTGGCTATATAAATTAGATAAATAAATAAATAAATATCTGGACAGCTAAAACGCAGAAAACCATTAGATTGGAGCAGAAGTATCATTTCTTTACTACCATCTAATGGCCCTGCTTTGATTTGCAAACAATAAAGCTACAAAAATGTTCCTTTATGATTACTTTATAAACTGCCTCAATTGCAGAATCTGGCCAGCTTATATCTGTGTAATAACACCATAAAATCATAAAAGCACGGACTTAAGTTTTGCAGAAAGCATTTAAGTTCCATTTCTTACTTGTTACATTTGAATCAAATCTCCCTTCAGCTGCTCATATAGCTGTTAAAATGGGAAGAAGCTGGGAGATGTTGCATCAGAAAGGATAAAAACAAAGCATTATTAAGAATAACTGACTATTTTTGAATCCAGAAGTACATTTTCCTCCATTTAAACCAGGGAACAGATCCATAAGTAGGGCTGAAGTCAAGCTGTTCTAAGATGTTATAGATATGTCTCAAAAACATTAGCGGAATCAGCATGTACTCATGCATTAATTAACTATATAGCTTTCTCTTTGGGCAAAAGTAATAATTAAGAAAAGAACAAAGAAATCTATTTATTTTTCCTCCTATAGATTTAAAAGTCAGTTTTATGAATGCTCATTCATAAATTAATCCTGCTGAGTTCAATGGGAGCTCTTGCTAGTTAATCACAGATAAGACTGCAGTCTATTATTGCAATAATTGTAAAAGTAGACTCAACCACAGATGTATAGCTGAAGATGTTATTCAGTTGGGTAATGTAATGTCTGCAAGTAAACCAAGTTCAGAGAGCATCAAGGACTATACAGATGTATATTCATATTTTTATTTCCCTCAGTTATGAAAGACAGGAGAGGATAAATAAATTATGTTGATCATAAAGAACCTCCCTTCAACTTTGCTTTCTATCCAGGATTTGATACTTAAATTAAATGCATTATCTTAAATTAGTTGGTTTGCAAGCTTTTGCTCTGTGAAACATGAGAATGCAAGATGCAATAGCTGTAATAACTTTCATAGTATCTGTGATTCAACACATCCCAAAAATCCCAATTTCACTCTGTCCAATCCAGAAAATCACTTGGTCCTCTCCAGACAATTAAATATGGTTCTGGCCCATATTCCACAAAGTTTTCCAGTTCAGCATCTGGAATTTTACCTGTAGAATGTAAAATAGGTCTGGATGCTACATTTCTTCCTGCTCACTTCTAGCCAGTGGTGGGATTCAAGTAATTTAACAACCGGTTCTCTGCCCTAATGATTTCTTCCAACAACCAGTTTGCCAAACTGCTCAGAAAGTTAACAACCGGTTCTCCCGAAGTGGTGCGAACTGGCTGAATCCCATCACTGCTTCTAGCCCCCCCCACCAGAAACACTAACTGATTTTACCTGATTTCAAAGCTGGCAACCTATCTGATCAGCACAGCCAGAGGATGGATGCAATGACTACTTTTGTGGCATCAAAAAGGTGGATGTTTGAGTAATATTTTTCAACATTATCAATATCCCCTACTATTCTGAAAGGTCCCCCACCCTCTTCATTTCAGTGTTTGTTGGGTCACACAGCTTTTTATCTATCAAAGCATCAGCCCGCAGCCAAACAATTCTGTTTTCACAATTAGCAGTGGAAGGCTATTCTCACATGATGCCCCTAGGACTAAAGGCCAGCATGGGGAGCCAACTGTTTTCTACATTAAAGCAAGATCTGAAAAGAAAATGGCTTTAAAGCATGTTCTAAAAAGAAAGTAACTGCAAACTGGCTGGTTTTTCTGAGAAGAAAGATTAAAAACTGTGCTCCATCCAACAATATAATAAACTTCAAAGCCACATGCTCACCCTCATGTAATTGCATTACAATTTCTTTTAATATCTTAATCAAGGGACATACTTATGTATCTACCAAATAGATAAATAGATACTTCAGATATTTTAAAGTGTGCATTTTGTTTGTATTGTATGTTATTTAATACAATATTTAGTCCTATTTATTAAGTAGGGAAGGTAATAAAGCCATAAAAAATTCTAAAATCCACAAGAGTTCCTCCTCCTCCTCTTCCTCCATCATCACCCAGCAGGCATCCACACCTAAAGAAAGCCTAAAACCCATTTTCCCTATTTCCAATCCAGTATCTTAACCATTACACCATATTGTCTCTCTCTCTTCAACTTTTGTTTTATTCAGTGTCAAGAGAAAATCTTGAGTTTTCTGAGAAGAATTCAACTAAATCGTCTTCCACTGATCACAGAAATTCATTATACCACTAACAATTATATAGTGGAGATGAAGAAAAAGGAGGAAGACATGTGAGCGGTGAAGAACTCTATACTTAAAGTTAATCTCTGTGATAATGTTGTCAGCTCCATCTCATTAAAAACATAGATTCAAATTAGGGAAGGAAAGTTGGCCTATTAAATGATTAAGCCTGATCTGATATGAAAACCTCAGTGGGCATGTCCACATTTCACCACTTGCAGAAGATAAAAACTATATCCTATGGGGAAAGTAATTGCAAGGATTAAGTTTTATCTGATCAAAAGGTATTCAGTGGTTACATCCACATTTCACCATATGTAATAGAATAGTGGTAGCCTAGGGGGGAAAATGGCAAGCAACGTTGAACAGATGCCTACTTACAATAAATGACCTTTTGACCAGGCTCAAGGGAAGTTTCTAATGTTCTCCTAGATTCTGCCTTGAACAAAGAGAACTTCCCCCACTATGGAAACAGATGCATTTTGTTGGCCAACCAAACACTGTCTGGTAAACAAAATGGAAAGACTGGAGGGTGATCCTTCAAGGCTCCCTAATGGGAAGCTTTCATTAAGACTCAGAAGAAATTTTCTATTCAGTGGGGTACAGTATTGTTTTGTGGCACCCTGTAGCTGAATGACCTTCCATCAAAAGGCATGTTCCTCTTTTGTCATGCAGGAGAGTCAGGATTTGGCAAATCTCCCCATTCTTATGTACAGTAAGAGCAAAAGAGACCTACAGAGAACTTGCTATAAGAGCAATTCCAAGCACTGGAATGTAGCAACAACTAAGCTTCTGATGGGTTTCACAGCTTCTGCTGCATCCACAGTTTAATAATGTGGATTAGCGCTCCTTAATCCACTAAATTGCATTCTCCAGATTCCACCTGCATGAGAAAAACAATGGTGTTGAAGTGATAACATTTTTTGGTTTCAAAAAGAGGAAAAGAGCACTGCGCTAAATATAACAGTTGAAATATTGCTTTTTTATTGTCTAGATGTAGGGAATATCTGCTTACTTCTCTTATGTTAAAACTATAAGAAAGACAAAGAGGATGACAGCTGAAGACCTAAAATTTCTATAATGTGCAGCACACAATTTGGTATCTTCTGGAAAGTTGGCATTGCTAATCTCTGATCATCCCTAATCACTGGCTATGCTAAATGGAGTTGATGGGAACTGTGACCAACCTAAATCAGATCCTCTCTCAGTGTATTAAACTGTACCTCAAATTAATTCATCCACCATGGAATAATTGGAATTGATGAGTCCAATTTATGTAGAGAAAGAGCAAAATTTCATTGCTGGATAATTTGCTGGATGCATTTATTCTTGTTAATTTGCTACTTGTAAGTAATTTAAAAATATCTTAAATACTAAATTGTTGAGTTTAAATGAATTGCTTATAAACATTGGATGTGGGTGTTGGGGTTGAAATTAATGTTCACTGTGATATATAAAATCTTGCAAAAGCTTGGGTTATAATACTTGGTATCGATCTAGTTCTCATCAAAGGTTAGACTTAACAAGATAGTGTGTTTTTGCAGGTACCATTACCAATTGTATTTGTACCATTACCTACAGTACAAATACTATTTGTACCATTTGTAGCATTACAAATACAATTCTGAGATAAACTATGGAAGAATGGAAGATAAGCTAGGAGTGCCCAGGGCAAGGGTGAAGGGCAAGGGTCATGAACACTTGATTGAACATCCTTTAATATACTGACAAATATGCTAATGGAAAGGGCCTTTGATTGTATGGTCATAACCACATTTGGCTTTTTTGATCAAAAGAGGATGCTTATAAATTGGGGTTTATCTGTCATTTTTACAGTTCTGGGGAGGCAACTTAAAACATTTCACTTAGAGCCTTTAAAAAACTTCTGGAGCCTTTTTAAAGATTCTTTTTTTAAAAAAAATCTCTTAGGTGTTACTTAATACTTAGGTTGGATTTGCTAATCAGTTATACCAATAGGAATGGGTGGTATACGCATTTTTAAATTAAAAAATAAATAATCTATACATCGCTCCATAGCTATACAATTAATTCTGCCAGATGCGGGTTGCACATACCCAGATTATTACTGGATGCATCAAAGAGAAACAATATCATATGGAATTTTGCAGCTGAGCTCTGACACGCTGAAATGAAAAATAAATTAATAAAAACAGAATTAGCTGGAAGTATAACTTTATAGATGTGCTAGAGTCTTTGGCTTGAACAGCAAGTGCTCAGCAATATTCCAAGTTTCTCCTTAAAATTACACTTGTCATTAAAACAACAAAAAATAAAACTCAACAGTTCCTTGATGTGGGTAATGTGCATGCAATGTTCTATTTTTTCTTCTTAGCATTTTTTCTGCAAGTGCAGGGTGTGGTTTTTTTGTAAAGACCAACCAATTATTAATCTGTTGGTTGTAGCAGGATTTGACTGACCAACTTGTCATCTAAGTCTGACTTCATGGGCCTTTGACTGTGACTAGAACTCACAGTCTTCTGATCTCTAGCTTGGTGGTGCAGTGGTTAGAATGCAGTACTGCAGGCTACTTCTGCTGCCTGCTGGCTGCCTGCAGTTGGGCAGTTCGAATCTCACCAGGCTCAAGTTGACTCAGCCTTCCATCCTTCCAAGGTTGATAAAATGAGGACCCAGATTGTTGGGGGCAATATGCTGACTCTATAAACTGCTGACTCTTATAAACCATGAAGCAGTGGTGGGTTGCCCCCGGTTCACACCGGTTCTATAGAACAGGTAGTAAAACCGGTGGGAGGCTCCGCCCACTGACCCCAATGTCATCAAAACACTTTTGTGTTTGATCAATGGTAAAAAAGATTCAGAATTTTATAACAGTTGGAAAGTATGGTACGATTGGGTCCAGAAAAGGTGGGATAGAATAGATATATGATGATGTATATATATATGGTGGCAAATATGTATGTATAAAGGAATGATTTTATACTTATGGACAATGTAATAATATTATACCATGGTGGCAGGATTGTATATTTTATTTGTGTATTAGTGTATAGAATATATTAATAAAAATTATATATATATAAAAAAAACACTTCTGCGCATGCGCAGAAGAGCATGCGGCCCCGCTGCAAACTGGTAGTAAAGTAGGTAGAACCCACCCCTGCTGTGAAGCGGTATATAAGTCTAAGTGCTATTGATATTGGTGCTTTATCCAAACTGGCTCTTGTTCTGCCTATTATTATTAGGAATTAAATGTGTCTCTACATAAGTGAACTTTCTTTTGGTCAAGAAGCGCAAAAGCACTGGGATAATCTCTAGCACAAACTCCTTTGTTGCATTAACAGAATATAATTATGCTAATTATTATGCTTTATTTATTAAACGATAATTACATTTGATAATTACAAACCTAGGCTGTTAGAACTCCTACTCAAGGCCTTGAAGTCAATTTTCTATGGTGGATATGACTATTTATAAAGCTGCATAAGAAAGGCTACCACTTCTTGATAGCATCTTGTCTGAATTAGAAATAATTTGCCTTCAGCTGTTCAGCTATTTGCTGAGGTGGGAATAAATGTGGAGATGTTACATCAAGTAGTGTGAAAATGAAGTGTTCAAGAGAGGGGGAGGAGGATTTTTTAATGAAGATCCAATTGACTACCTTATTTGAATCTGGAAGCTCATTTTCTTCCACTTAATACTGGCAGCAGATGCATAATAAGGAAAACTCTTATGAAGAAAGGGTTGTAATTAAGAGATTATATGTTGGCCTTGAATCCTTCATGTGCATCCAAATAATATCGGGCTGTTCAAAGGCTACAGAAACATTTCAAACAAGTACTTACAATATTTGTATAAATATATAACTAGCCATATAATTATATATTTATTAATTAATTGTACACCTTTTTCTCTGGGCTAAAAATACCAATTAAGAAAATAACAAAGCAATAAAATTATCTTTGTTCCCAAAGATGTAATGCTACAAGTCCTCTACATGTCTACTGAGTAACTGCCCAGATTTTTCCAGTTTAGATACAGGGAGCATAATACAATCAGGTAAATTTAGAAATATTTATTATAACAGAAGTGCTTATTAACATAGTTGGGAAAAATATGATTGATTGACCTATCTCCATCCAAGAGCTAACCTCAAGTCATCCCTTTCCTCCCCCCCCCCCCATTTTTTAGTTTTTGTTTCTTAAATCAAACTGGATAGACATACACACACATAGGAAAATCCTTTATAGCAGGCCAAAAATCAGTCAGATACCAGTTATGTGTAACTGCTCCTGTCTAGGATAATATCTGCACTTAATTATTTCAAAAGAATGTTCTGAGGAGGAACTATCATTCAAGAAAAAATATCTATGGAGATTCTCAGTCATCCAGGTCATGGTTGTCCCAAAGGTACTTTTCAAAAGGCAACTGGATTGTATTTTTTCTTGAAGATGTTTCTCTTCTCATTCAAGAAGCTTCTGAAGAACTGAAAAAGCTTCTTGGACGAGAAGTGAAACATTTTCAAGGAAAAACATAGGCCAGTTGCCTTTTGAAAAAGCACTTTTGGGACATTCTGCCTCAGAGGAATAATGTAGAAACTTCATCCTTGGTACCGTTGTTGTTGTTAGTTAGTTGCGAAGTCGTGTCTGACCCATTGCGACCCCATGGACAACGTTCCTCCAGGCCTTCCTGTCCTCTACCATCCGCTGGAGTCCATTTAAGCTTATGCCTACTGCTTCAGTGACTCCATCCACCCACCTTATTCTCTGTTGTCCCCTTCTTCTTTTGCCCTCAATATTTCCCAGCATTAGGCTCTTCTCCAGTGAGTCCTTCCTTCTCATTAGGTGGCCAGAGTATTTGAGTTTCATCTTCAGGATCTGACCTTCTAAGGAGCAGTCAGGGTTGATCTCCTCTAGGACTGACTTGTTTGTTTGCCTTGCAATCCAAGGGACTCGCAGGAGTCTTCTCCAGCACCGTAGTTCAAAGGCCTCAATTCTTTGCCACTCAGCCTTTCTTATGATCCAACTTTCACAGCCATACATTGCAACTGGGAAAACCATAGCCTTGACTATACGCACTTCTGTTAGCAGGTTGATAACTGATAATTGGTAACATTACTTTGAGAAATTTAGAATCATGTGGGAAAGTGATGGAAACTATGTAAAGAAGAGCAAGTTATTTACTGACACATAAAACTTTTACACATAAATTTAAATCTTCTAGCATTGAATATATTACCTAGTCAGATAAACTATCATCTACTAGCAAATAATCAGGTTCAAAGAGCACCAAGGACTCCACAGCTTTCAAACTTTATGGCATGTTTGCAAGTTTACTAATAGCCTCTAAAATGCTAGAAATTCCTGATCTCTGCAAGAAAGCAAAATTTATACTTATGGGATATTTATCAAGTTTCATTATCTTTTCCATCAATATAACTTTATAGTATTATTACTTTAATCTAGAATTTGACAATATTTTGGAAGGAATCATGCTGAAACCAACCTCTACCTGGGAAAGTTACTAATGTTCATGCATGGTAATCCTAGATATCTTCTCAGTAGTGAGCCTTAGTGAGTTCATTGAGGCTTAGCCTCAAGTGGGTATGTATAGGGCAGTGGTGGGATTCAAATTTTTTTACTACCGGTTCTGTGGGCATGAATGAAGCAAGGAATCAGCAGCAAGTGCAGTTTTGAAAGATCAATTATGGCAGATAAATGCTCAGACATTCTGTTATTAACTTTTTGTGCAGACATTAAAGTTAATCCATTTAGCTTGATGAGTTTCTGGAGAAGAAGTGAACATTCCTCTGGTGGTGATCTCCTTGTCAATCACACCCCTCCCTCCCCAAATCAGCTGCAGAGAAAGTCACTATTTGTGTGAGTGATTGAATGTGTACCTAGGAGTGTTTTAAGAGCGGGGAGGGAAAGTATCTAATCCCTTCAGCAGCTGTCACTGTAGGGGGGGGAGAGACACCCTTGGCTGTGGAAAAAGGCAAAAGCATCTGTCATTTTGTACCTCCAAATACTTCACTTGCAATCCTTTTTTATTTATGCTACACACAAAGGCTGCCTAACAACAACACTAATGTTTGGGAGGCTGTCAATGCTTACCCAGAAGCTCTGAAGGCTGAGAATCATTAATCCTTTAAAGAAAGCTCCAAACGACTAGCTAATAACTTTCCACCTACTAGTATAAACGGTATTAATTAATACAGGTGACTATACTCTTTCTAGGTATGGCATCTGTTTGTGGACAGCTTTCCCACCTTGCTCTTATATTTTGAAAATTTAATGGCTCGGATGGAAGGGGGGGGAACCTTTCAGAGTTTTAACTATAGCAGAATGGTCATACCAGTGTTTCTGAACTTGCCAACTTTCTGGTGTGTGGACTTCAACTCCCAGAATTCCCCAGTCAGCAGGCTGGCTGGGGAATTCTGGGAGTCGAAGTCAGGACATCGAAGTGCCTATTTGCATAGTTTTCTAATTTATTTATTTTCCTATTATATACCCTTAGCTGCAGTTTACAAATCAAAATAAATGTTTCTAAATATGTCTGTTCATTAGCTCTGAGAAGTCTTAAAAATTGAGACTGCTTTTACGTGTCCAGGTGGCATCCTTTATAGTTGTGTTCCCCTGGCACATTTACCAAGCGTTACTCAATTTTCTATGACCCATAAACTAACTGCATGGCGTATTTGAGTTTGCTTAACTCACTAGCTAAAATCTGATTGGATATTTGGTAATTCAGTTTGTCATATACATTAAGCTCAATCTGTATCTCATTAAAGTTTAAACAATAAGATGCCAAATTTTTCAAAATGCAGTCTCATGGAACAAAGACATGCAAAAATCTAGGTGGAAAAGAATAACCTTTCCAGGAATTCCACTGTAAAAAAAGACAGAGGTAAGACAAGGCTTATTTAAATTCCTGTGTATTCAGGAGACTTCCCTCTTTCTGATTCCAATTCGTATCCCTAAAGATAACTTTTCTCAAATTTTCTTTACTTTGATATTGAGGGGGGAGGGGGAGAAACAAACTATTCCATGGGAGCTGAAGCCAAGAATATTATGAAGAGTTTTGCTTTATCAAATGGAAAGTTCTCGTTGCTTCTAAAATTAAAGTATTGATTAGGGGAGTGTGACATCTGTCATTAAACTATCACAGAACATTTGAGGGTTAGATGGTTTGCATTAGTAATACAATATGTATAATACAATAATACATTTATTGAAGCTATATGGATATTTGTTAGAGGTAAAATTGGAAGTTTAGTTTAGTTTAGTTTATTTGATTTGTATACCGCCCTACTCCCGAAGGACTCAGGGCGGTGAACAGCCAACAATAAAATACATAAATACACAAAATTTAAAAACCCGATAAAATCAAATTAAACTTTTTGGCCCAGACAAATTAAAATACCCCAATAATTTAAAAACAGATTAAAATTTACATATTTAAAAAGGGAAGAGATCAGGCCAAGCCCGCTTGATGGAATAAAAAGGTCTTCACAGCACGGCGGAAGGAGTGCAGATCCGGGATCCTCCGTATCTCCGGGGGGAGCTCATTCCAGATGGTAGGTGCCCCCACAGAGAAGGCTCTCCCCCTAGGGGCCGCCAGTCGACACTGTTTGGCTGACGGCACCCGGAGGAGTTCCTCTCTATGAGAGCGTACTGGCCGGTGGGAGGCTATTGGTGGTAGTAGGCGGTCCCGTAAATAACCAGGCCCTAAGCCATGGAGCGCTTTAAAGGTGGTAACCAAAACCTTGAAGCGCACCCGGAAGACCACCGGGAGCCAGTGCAGCTCGCGCAGGAGAGGTGTTACATGGGAGCGCCATGTCGCTCCCATTACCACCCGCGCGGCCGCACTCTGCGCCAGTTGGAGCCTCCGGGTGCTCCTCAAGGGGAGCCCCATTAGAGAGCATTACAATAGTCCAGGCGGGAGGTGACGAGGGCATGAGTGACCGTGCGTAACGAGTCCCGATCCAGAAAGGGATGCAATTGGCGAATCAGGCGGACCTGATAAAAAATCCTCCCGGTCACGGCCGTCAAGTGCTCTTCTAAAGACAGCCGTGAATCCAGGAGGATGCCCAAGTTGCGAGCCCTCTCCGTGGGGGCCAATGATTCGCCCCCAATAGTCAGTGATGGCGTCAACTGGCTATATCGGGACGTCGGAAACCACAGCCACTCGGTCTTGGATGGGTTGAGCCTGAGCCTGTTCCTCCCCATCCAGATCCGTACGGCCTCCAGGCACCGGGACATCACTTCAAGGGCATCGTTGGGGTGATCCGGGGTGGAGATGTACAGCTGGGTGTCATCAGCGTACTGATGGTACTCCACCCCGAAACCACGGAAGATCTCGCCCAGCGGCTTCACATAAATGTTGAACAGGCCGACCCTTGCGGCACCCCACATATGAGGGGCCTCGGGGTCGACCTCTGTCCCCCTGTCAACACAGACTGCGACCGGTCAGAGAGAAAGGAGGAGAACCACCGCAACACAGTGCCTCCCACCCCTAACTCTTCCAACCGGTGCAGCATGATACCATGGTCGATGGTATCAAAAGCCGCTGAGAGATCTAACAGGACCAGGACAGAGGAGCACCCCCTGTCCCGAGCCCTCCAGAGATCATCAACCAATGCGACCAATGCCGTTTCCGTGCTGTACCCGGGCCTGAAGCCCGACTGGAATGGATCCAGATACATCGTTTCATCCAGGTGCTGGGGGAGCTGTTGCGCAACCACACTCTCAACAACCTTCGCCACAAAACGAAGGTTGGAGACCGGACGATAATTTACCAACATTGCCGGGTCCAGGGAAGGCTTCTTGAGGAGAGGCCTCACCACCGCCTCTTTCAAGGCGGCAGGAAAGACACCCTCACCCAGCGAAGCATTTATAATCCCCTGGAACCAGCCTCGTGTCACCTCCCGAGAAGCCAGCACTAACCAGGAGGGACACGGGTCCAATAAACAAGTGGTTGCGTTCAGTCTACCCAGAATCCTGTCCACGTCCTCAGGGGTCACAGGATCAAAGTCATCCCAGATAACATTCTCAAGACCTGCCCCAGTCCCTCCCCCTGAGACTATCCAGTCGGAGTCCAGATCTTCCCGAATCTGAGCGATTTTGTCATACAGATATTGAACAAAATCAATATCTGAAGAACAAGTTAAAGAATCAATGATAGCGTGGGGAAAAAATTTTGGTCATGGTATTGATTTAGAGAAATGGCAAAAATTGTGGTCGCATAACTATAAAATGACAATGTCTACAGCATATAAGGAGAATTTGTATAAGATGTTTTACAGGTGGCATTTACCCCCGACGAGGATAGCCAGAATGTTTAAGAATAAATCGGAGAAGTGTTGGAAGTGTCATCAGACTCCAGGATCTTATTACCATATGTGGTGGACATGCGCAGAAACTAAGAGATATTGGACTAAGATACACATGTGGTTGGAAAAAATGATAAAGAGACATATTGACTTTAAACCAGAGATATTTTTATTAGGGATATTACCAGAGACATATAATAAAGAACTGCAATATTTAATTGTGAATGTTTTAATAGCAGCCAGAATTGTATTTGCTAAAAATTGGAAAGGAGAAAAGATACCTACTGATGAAGAAGTTATTAAGAAAATGATGGACTGTGCTGAAATGAGCAAATTGACATTTGAAATAAGAGAACAGGAAGATAAACAATATTATTTGATATGGGATTTATTTTATCAATGGATAGATAATAAAATATGGAGATAAATATGAAATATGAAGTGGAAGTTGAGATAAAATAAGTGAAATATTTCTTCATGAAAATAAGCTTTGGTCATATATTGATATTTGAAGATGGGATTGAGCACAAAAGGATGTTAACCGATTGATACACTGTCTGTAATTGTTTGGAATGATGATGGTTTTATGTTTTATTTTTGTTTTAAAATAAAAAATTGTTTTTGCAAAAATAATAATAATAATACATTTATTGAATTTTATTTGCCATCTATCTAGAATAGGCCTCAAGACAAATGCATATCATGTAGATATGTCTGACTCTCTTTCCTATGATCCATCTACCTGTCTGCCTGTCATCTATCTCTCACGTTCAATGTAAGGAATGCAAGCTTAGATTAAAAAATCTTGGGAAAGCACAGACATTTGTCTTAATGTTTCTAATCCAGAGCAGTTCTACTTATGAAGACACAATAGTTTGGTGTGGGATTTTAAGTACATTCAGCTGAGTGTGTTTTGGCTCTTCCCTCTAACTGGGATTCCTGAAACAACAGATCAACTGAATGAGAGTATGTGTGGTCAGCTGCATTTTCCTTCACCATCAAGCTGAACTTACAAAGGTTAGAAGTCTCCTATAGAGAGAAAGTTATTTCACTAGTGGTTAATATATCAGTTCTGCTTCCCTGGTGTGCCTTTAATTTTAAATGGAAAAGTGGCTACTGTGTGTGTGTACATACATACATACATACATACATACATACATACATACATACAAAATTTACAAAAAAAGTGCTATCTTCATCAGGACCAGCTAAAATATATTTCCCCAGCTTGCTAAGCAAATTAGTTGGACCTTTATTCATTATGACGGAATAAGTCTTATTTTAAGACTTATTCCGTCATATTAAAGATCTCAAAAGCATTTGATCAATTATTTTGGGATTAAAGATCTCAAAAGCATTTGATCAATTATTTTGGGAACAGAATGCTACAGAAAACCCAGCAACGACTTATATAATATCTCCAGAATATCAGGCAAAGTTTTAGATTTCTCTGCTGGATCAGTAAGGCTGTCTATGTTTTTTTCTGCATTAGAAGTGTTTCAATGTGATGGTCATATTTCATACATAGACATAGTAGAATTAGGCTCAGGGAATGCAGATAGGAAAGACCAGAACTATTAAAATTTCATTTCACTCTTCACTGTCCCATAGCTTTAATTCCTCATACCTACTGATATTTTTAAAATTGCTGTTATTTATTTATGTCTTTATTTATTTGTATCCCAACAAATATATGTATATTTGTATTTATTTTTACAACGAACTTGAGGTGACAAACATATCCAACAGATCTTCCTCCTCCTATTTTCCCCACAGCAACTGCCCTGGGAGGTGAGTTGGGCTGAGAGAGAGAGAAAATGACTGGCCCAAAGTCACCCAGCTGGCTTTTGGGGCTTTTATTATATTATGGTTTGTCACACAGTCAGCCAGATGTTCAGACTGGCATTTGGTGGTTTTATCCACCTATCGATTTCTTCCCAAAGACCTGGGATAGATAGATGTTGATGTTTGAGGGTGTTAGAGGATGTAACACCATCCTGTTACCATTACAGGATGTAAGCTGTTTTGAGTAAAGCTGCCTTTTGCAATTGACTGATGGTGAATTTCCCAGTATTTCTTCTATTATGTTCCATCTTTGAGAGTTTAAGGAAGATTACATGAGGATTTCATATCATGAAGAGGAAGGCTAAATTTTGGGGAAGAAACTGTTCCCAGTCACCCAGTGAATCCCATGGTTGAGTTGGGTCTTGAACCTGCATTTCCTCAGACTGAATTTACCACTTTAATCCCTAAACCATAAACCTCTTAGACCAGGTATATATAGCTTTTTTTTCCAGATCAAAAGGTCATATTGTTACCTATTTCCACAACTGTAGCTCTACATACATTATCAAAGTTGTCAAACTGCACAGTGCAATCCACTAACAGATTCCTCCTTAATTCTCTTTTTATTGCTCCTTTCCTTTCTGAGAGTTAGAAGCAATTTGCTTTCCCTGTAAAGTGTCAGTTTGCTGCCTCAAACAAAAGAAACACTTAACTATCTGAGGCATTGCATGATAGATGATCCTTGGTGGTGTCTAGCAGCTCAATAGATGTTGCCTCTTGCAAAAGAATGGTTTATGAGACAAAGTTCATGTATTCCACAGGCATTTGTTAATGAAATGGATGTCCAAAAAAAAGTTATCCGTAATGTCATTGACTGGGTGCTAGACATAGCAAAGCAATTCCTAATTCATTGGAACAATGCCTTTCCTAAACAACTTTCATGGGTTTTCAGATTCATGAGCCCTGCCCCAACCTGGAAAGGTATGAAAGGTTTGCCCTCTGACAACAAACAAAGAGCCTTGAAGGATCAAATCAAAGTTTTATCTAAATCAACATTCTGCATCACACACTGGGCAGTTTAACTTAGTTTGATATTTCCCAGGTTCAAAATTGTTTTTAATGCACTGGCACTGATTACCCAAATAATTTTAACAGTGCTTCTAAAATCTCAAAGGTGCTTTTTCAAAACTTTGTTTTGAAAATCTTGAAGACTTCTCATCCAAGAAGCTTCTTCAGTTCTGACTGAATGGTGGAGGATGGAAAGATTTATATTTATATGCCTGCAAAGAATATAAATCCTTCCATTCTCCACTGTTCAGTCAAAACTGAAGAAGCTTCTTGGATGATAAGCGAAACATCTTCAAGAAAAAACAAAGTCCAGTTGCCTTTTGAAAAAGCACCTTTGGGATAACCATGACATGGTTGACTGAGAATATCCATAGACAGTGATTCTAATAAGCTTGAGGCAGGGGAAGAGCCCCCATGCTGATGTTATAATCCATCTATGTTCCATGTCAGACAGTCCTTTGGGAACAGATTGACATGAAAGAGACTAATGTCAGGGTCGAAGATATCTTGTCATCTCCCTATTAGACATGTTCTACCCTAGGCATTTCATTTCTCTATTTTCTCTTCCATAACTATCGCTGGTTCTCCTTCCCTGTCCGAAAGCAAATGTCAATCTTTCTCTTCTTCTTGTTCATCTCCCTCTTTCTAGAGACAAAGAAAAAAGATAGATCTGTCTCATCGGTGCTATCAATTACTATTGATAGGTCCTTTTAGCAGCTGTGACACCTTCTCTTTCCCTTTCTCACCTTTAACTTTTTTGAAAAAAAGTGGGACTCTTGCAGAGCAAGATGGCATTTTCACTTATTCTTATTGTCTCTTTGTTAGACGTATACTCAGCCTTTCATCCAGACAACAGTACTCCCTCCTCCAATTTTCCCGCACCTCCACCAGATTGGCCTGCAATCTAATCTATTTAATGAACTTCCATGACTCACAATTCATTTGAATCTAAATTCCCCCAGGTCCAATTCAAAGTTTTCCTAATTACTTCAAATCCAGAACAGGAGTTCTCAGTTTTATTTCAGCACTGGATGCATCATATGATTTTGTTAAATGTTGCAGAGATCTCAAGAAACAAATTAATTAGTTGAAGAATTAAATGCTCCAAATCAGCTAAGAAGTCACATGAATAGAGATCTTAAGAGTGTAATTAAATCACATGATTTATTATTATTTCCTGTTGGCTATCACCTTCAAAGCCTTATATGGCTCAAAACCTAGACATCATTGGGAGACATCATTGGGAGTGCCTTCTCTAAACAATCTGTGCTCATTCAATAAAATCCGTAAGAAAAGGCATCCTTTGCATTTCTTTGAATATATGTTATTGGGGCAATGAGGGTGAATCTTTTCTGTTACTGATTTATTTATTTATTTATTTTTGGGAAAACTGGCCCACCTGAGATCAGGTCTGCACCCACCATGATGGCAATTCGAAAAACTGCCAAGGCTTGGCTATCTCAGCTCATCCTTGAGGGAATGGTAAAGAAATATTTTGATATTTCTCAGTGGAGTGGAAATGGTGCTAATTCACCACTTGCTTTGCATTGTTTTTACTGTTTATTGGTTTAATCTTTGTTTATTGTATTTGAGGGTCTGCTCCTAAGAGTTGTCCACAGATAAAGCAGCCTAATAGGCTCAATGTCTGAATAGACAGGGGTCAAAGGCTCTGTGCAGGGTTGCTGGGAAGCCAAAGAACCCATGGATATTGTGTTGCTGGTATCTTGGTCCACAGAGATATGCTGGACCAAGAGATGACAATATATCTAGAGTTTCATTATGCAGTACAGATGTTGAGAAAAGGGGAAAATGTATTCATCTTTGTCATGCTGTCATTTTGGATAGACCATAATTGGGCTCTAGAGACCTTGGCAAACCCTACAAAATAGACAAACAAGGTGAAACAGACTCCACAGGATGACTAGCATTATACTTTATTGAGACAGGTTATCTTAACAGAACTTCCCAAACTCCCTGTTTTCCCTTCCCTTCCTCTTATACTCCAGGGAATCAGAACAGATCATATTGAGATTCTAATATTTTCCTATCATCCTGGACTTGATGTATGCTTTATCTGCAACAGTTGTTGTCCTTTAACATTTCTGTATGTCTTCTCCAAGGTCACTTCTATGGCTCCTTACTCAGACCAATGCTTTTTATGATGCCAGCTGGAAATAGATAAAGGCAGTTGCAGGCCCAGGTTTTCTTATGTTGTTTTAGGTCCTTAATATAAACCAATGTATTCTATATATGGGCAACAATATAAAGACCCTAAGAATGAAATCTCCTGGTGTGAAGACAGGAATATTAATTTAGCAGCTGTTCCAGTAACTGAGAACCAGTTAAATGTTTGTATATATTTGAGCAGATGAACCAAAATTTCATCTTTTTCCTGCTTTTCAGGCAGAATGGGAAATATGTGATGCAAAGATTTAGCTGCTTGGTATTGAAAATACTCAGACTTAAACACCCAAAGAAGAAGTGCATTTCTATTTATTCCTTTTTAATACAATTGGTGTGAATAATTGTTTTATGATAATATAAATATTGATGGAATATATAAAGTTAAGCATATTTTTATATATACATATTTCTATTCAGTTCAGTAAGACTCTTGGCCACAAAATTATATTGTGTCATCCACTCACTTCTAAGCAGAAGTGACTTTATGATTGTGGTTGATGCCGCTTAACCAGGAAAGTCTGGTGACATGCCTTCAAGTCAGTGTCAACTCTTAGCAACCACAACCTGGTTCTTCAACTCTTCCAATGTTGACAGTGTAACTGATTTGAATTGTCTGTGTAAATTAGCATTATTGTTATTAAGCAACTTAAACAAGAATATCAATTCTCTCTGAATGTCATACTTCACCATCCACATTCAAGAGGCATATCATATTTCTTATATCTTCAGTTCTAAGTAAAGCAACTTACACTTTTCATTATCAAAGCTACCCAACTCAAAGGAAATTACTTTCAGGATGTTTTCTGAATAACACAATTCTAAACTGTATTATTTAGAACAGATTCCTGAATGTGTGATCCAGAGGGATATTGACATCGATTAATATTGATATTAGTATCAATGTCAACTTAATGAGGTCAGTCTTAACTGAAACTTTACACAGAATATAGAATAGAATAGAATAGGACAAAGTTGGAAGGGACCTTAGAGGTCCTCTAGTCCAACCCCCTTAGGCAGGAAACCCTACACCATTTCAGATAAGTGACTATCCAATCTCTTCTTAAAAACTTCCAGTGTTGGAGCATTTACAACTTCTGGAGGCAATTTATTCTACTGATTAATTGTTCTGTCAGTAAATTTCTCCTTAGTTCTAAATTGCTTCTTTCCTTGATTAGTTTCCACCCATTGCTTCTTGTCCTACCCTCAGGTGCTTACAGGATCACCACACTGTAAAGTTGAGAACCTTTTTTACTACCATTTTTGTGATTTTTTTCTTTTTTATATTTTTGTTAAAGTAGTTCAGCTGATTACCTCCTGATGTTTTTGATGAGCTAATGTAGTGTTGTCCAAACCATGTTGCCAGATTTATGTAACACAAGTCTTTAGAACACCCATCTGAAGACATGTATTTTGTGAGATCCACTTCATTAACAATGTTCTCAAGAAGCAAAATTAAATTTGACCCATACTTTCCCTCCCATTTTTAGTAAGTAGGCTGTTTCACAGATCATACTTAACCTCCAATGATGAAAATCAATTATTAAATGACAATCTGATCATCCTTTCCTTTTATGGTGGAATTGTGTACAGGAGGTCCATGAACTGAGCATATTGTTATATGTGTGTGGAAAAATGAGGTTTCCCCCATCACCCATAACCAATTTATAACACACACAAAAAAAGGTCTTTTCTAGCTTCACAGTTGTTCAACATCCAACAGAACATTTAATGTTCAATGATACACATCATCTGACTGGAGGTTTGATTATGACAGCTACTCAGCGATAGAGCTATCTTCTATACTTTTCTTGTTCATCCATGATCCGCTATGAGGCCCTTTTATTGAATGTATCTGGGCTTGTGTGTTAACGTAAAGGTTCCCCTCGCACATATGTGCTAGTCGTTCCTGACTCTAGGGAGTGGTGCTCATCTCAATTTCAAAGCCGAAGAGCCAGTGCTGTCCAAAGACGTCTCCATGGTCATGTGGCCGGCATCACTAAACACCAAAGGTGCACGAAAAGTGGTTACCTTCCCACCAAAGGTGGTTCCTATTTTTCTACTTCATTTTTTACGTGCTTTCGAATTGCTACGTTGGCAGAAGCTGGGACAAGTAACAGGTGCTCACCCCATTACGCGGTACTAGGGATTTGAACCGCTGAACTGCCAACCTTTCGATCGACAAGATCGTCTTAACCACTAAGCCACCACATCCCTCTTGTGTGTTACAATATTATATAAAGAGAAAGGCTGTCTTTCCCTAGTTTACTTTCATTTGGTTAATGAGAAATATTTCATTTCCCCTTAACCAACTGTGCATTTTTAGGCATGAAAATAGAGGATTAGAGGCTAAAAAAATACCACCATTATTTTAAATTTTCCTTGCAGGGAAAATGAACAATCAGTTCCTTGACCATTCTGACTGAGGTTTTCAACCCATTTTCCACTAAGCAGTTGAAGCTCAGCCAGGAAGTGAAGGAGAGGCGAGTTTAATTTGGGAATTGGTACAAGAGAAAAGGGCTAAATGTTTTCTTTGAAGCCCCACTTCGTGGAGTTTTGAAGTTAATTAGATTTGTTTAGGTTAAAAGAGAAATAACCTATTATGTTGCATAGTCTGCACTTTTACCTCAACAAGACTTCCATACCCCAGCCTGTAAAGAATAAAATCTTCTGTGTGTTTCCTGGCATTGATTACAAGCTTTCTCACTACTATACTCTTCTTGTAAAAAAAAGTTTAAAAAATACCGCAAGAAATAGATCCACTTCTATGTAAAAGGAAGAGCCTCACTTTGCTCACAGTACTGCTATAATCAGTGTTGTGGGTGCCCAATGTTGTGCTCACAAACAGGAATTGGGCATGCTATCAAGAAAAGTACCAAATTCTGGCACCGTGTTTTATTCCCAGCTTCGTACCTGCCCCTCTGTTCCAAGTATATATTTTTTGCAAAAAATAAAAGTGTGTTGTTTCTGTATATAGATGTATGTGTTTTATTTCCAAGTAGATCACCTGTCCATGGAAAAAAGAAAACTGGAATATTATTGTAACATCCTTGTGAAGGGTGAGAGTGAAGAGACAACTAGAAAATGTGGTAGAGTTTTCTAACACAGGACTCTCCAAACTTGGCAACTTTAAGACTTGTGGACTTCAAGTCCCAGAATTCCTTAGCCAGCATGGGAAACCCCAGTTCTAGCATATTAGTGCTTTATAGCTTATTAATTACCAATTACACCCATTTTATGAATGGATAAACCTCATCCACAGTAAACATGGGTGAGAAGTGCTTTAAAATCTTTCCATCAGTTAGAAAAATAGCAGGGATATTAATCTTAAACTTATCACATCAGTTTGGGTGCATTTGCTCATGCATTTTATCTGTGGATTAAAAAAGAAATTGCAGCACTGAATTCAAGCACAATCCTTAAATGCAGCATTTAGCATTTAGTAGTATTTTTCCTCTAAAAAGAATACAATCACACCAGGAACACATGTGGCTTCAGCAGTTTAGGGACTGAGTGTTATGACTCATGTAGCACCCAATTCATTTCGAACATATCCACTGAGAAAAAGCTTGGTCACCAAAGTAACTCTGAACAGCCTCTGAACAAAATTAGGAAAACCTTTGTTTTAAATAAAGTGAGACAGCTTTTTACACCTTTGTAGATCATAACATTTATTGAGCCTGCAATAAATCTGAGCTGGTAATGTGCTGTGGCACAGTTTGGGGGGTGGTTTACCCAGTCCAGAAGATGCAAACATCTCAATATCAAAAGATGGTATTCAATATTGTAGAACATTATTTAACCTTCTGAATTTAGAAATGGCCAAGAATCATATCCAAACCTTCCTCTGAGCCATGCACAACTCTCTGACCCCAGAAAACTGAAACGAATGGACAAGTGTTACTGAATAAGCCATGTTGATAATGATTATTATTGTTCATTTTCTCAATCCGTATCTTGCCTTGCTGCTCATTAATATGGATGACCATGGAGAAAGAGAAGATGAGAAGGTGAGCTCTTTTGACAATGAGTGATCTTCCAAGAAACACGTTGCAGTGCCATCTCTGGCAAGAAAGCAATCTTACACACGTAGACAAACACACCTGCCAACCTTGGGAAATCTCCCCCATGCATTATAGGCTATGCATTCTTCCCTCAATTCATCAGGACTTGGATGAATGGGACACATAATCTAAACACTTAGTAGCTATTAGAATGGAATGAAGTAGGGTAGGTATGAAGCCACAGAAACACACTTACAGAACAGAAAAAGGAACACAGTGTCATTTAGACAGGCATTAAACAAATGCAAAAAAACCCAACAACAACGACCACCTTGACTTGAAATCTAGGATCCAAGAATCCTTTACAGTACCAATCTTCCTTGGCTTTGCAAACGGGGACACAAGCAGCTGACCGAACAATCTTCCTCTCCTTTTAAACCATGGTCATCACTTTCAGGGAATTAGGCTGGAATCTCCTAATTTTCTTCTTGAGAGCCTTTGATGCTTTGATGCGGCAGAGTTTGGGCACTGGTGGTAGAGGCTTGGCCAAGACTTGACCGGCTGCTGCTGCCTGCTTGCCCGTAGATGTGGGCCAGATCATTTCATGCTCATGGATCTCGTCGACATAATCAAGAGTCAGGCTGCTGCCACTGCTGCTACTGCCCTCTTCTGAATCACTATCACTGGATTCACTGTCACCAAAGCGGTTGGTTGTATAGTCACTAATTTCTCCTTCACTGGTCTCTGCAATGGTGGAGTGGAAAAGCGATGCACATTCAGCAGAATACTCTGAATGGTCAGACTCACTTTTGGCATAGGCCCCTGGATGAAGAGGGAGGCTTTTTTTGGACTCGGCTCTCATGGTTACAGTACGCAAAATCCCAGCTCTCCTTCCCTGTTTTGGTGGTCCCAAGGCAAGGCTGCTAGAAAGGCTGGAAACCTGGGTTTTTGCCGAGATCTCCACTGTGGATTGCCATTTGCGCTGCTTTTTTTTAATCATTGGGTCAGAATAAGCTGCTTCAAGAGAATACATGGCATTAGCAGATGCTCTGCAGAGTTCGGATCTGGATAGTGTTTGAGGGATCCCGAATGGCACAGGATACAGACTGGACTCAGAGCAAGATCTCCCGGTGCTTTCCCCTGCAAAGGTAGGCCTCCGAATTAGATGCCTTCCTCTGAGCTGTCTCTGAGACAAACTCCACTCAAGAGGCAACTTGGCAGCAAGCTGGTGAACCCCATGTGGCTTCTCCATATAAAGCACCTGCCTGCCTGGCCTCAGAATCTTCTCACTATTCCTCCTCTTCATCTTCACAGGCTTCACCTTAGAATTGGCAAACCTGACTCGAACTTGATGGGACTCGGTAGGGACAAACTTGGCATGAACCAACTCCTCCTGGAGTGCAGACTCGGGTTCTTCAGGCTTTATGGCTCTCGGAGATTTCTTGTGTGATTTTTTGGCTGAAGCAACCCACGTGTTTGGGAGGCTCAAGTTGGAATCATCAACTCCAAACGGTGAGCAGGAAGAGCTGCGTTCCAGGCTGCTTTCCCCAGCCTCGGTGACAGGAGAGTCCCACACAGATGGCTTAGTGGGATAACAGCCATTCACAGCTGGGGAAGACTCTGTGTCAGCCAGTGAAGCTGCCTGCTCTACATTCGTGCAATGCACAGTCTCCGGCTGTTTGGCACATTCCCCTTCAGGCACATCCCTTGGTGGCTTCCCATCGCCTTTATTGCAAAGCAGTGGGGCCCCCTGTTTTTCCAGCTGGCTGCTGCTGCTGCTGTTAATTTTCACTCCACCAGGACTGGGGATAATAATGAGTCTCTGGAGCATTGTGAGTGGCTGATTCTTTGCTGGACCTTTCTCACTGAACTCGGCAGGATAGCTGGCAGGATAGTTTCCTTTGCTGCGTGTCAGCTGCAGCAGTTTGTTGATATAACCCCCTGGCCTGAGTTCCATAAGTGGCCGAGTCTTAATCAAGCTGTGTCCCATGAGATGAGGTGCACCTTTAAGTAAAGGGCGGCCCTCTGTTTCTGCCAGGGAGAAAAGGGGACTCTGTAAAGCAACAGCATGAAGGGGGCTAGGATAAGGATACACATCGTTCCCACTTTTAGAGACCAAATTGCTTTGGTATTTGGGGTCCATGCAATAAAATTGGACTTCCCCTCCTGAACCAAGCTGGGTAGAGGTCTTGAGGTCAATGACTTTTGGAAATCCAGCATCCACCACGCTGAGTCTTTCAAGGTCACCTGAGGAGAAGACAGAATTCCACAAAAAAAGTTAACAAGAAAGTAACATCTTTGGTGTTTCCATCCTTTTAAGTGAGCATTAATACAAGGCAATGACACGATGCTCCTTTTGATATCAATGAACTTTGTGCATGACACAAAGGCAAAGTGTTCCATTGCATTCCATGTAAAAGATTCCTCCTTAGGTATGAAGCTCATGCCTCTGTTTTCCAGGAGACATCCAAGCATAGATCCTCCTCATTTGTGACAAAGCCCCTGTGTTCAGAATGATTTGTGAAATTCATTTGACAAACCATCCTGTCCTGGCTCACTGCAGCACACACCAATATAAGCTTTCACAATGCAATGAATTAATTTGAATCTTTAAAATAAAATAAACACCCATTCCCCAAACATTCATTATTCCACAGGAATAGTAATGATGGAATAAACCTGTGTTCAAGATCTTCTAGTGCCGCGATGGCGAACCTGTGGCACACGTAGCCATATCAGTGGGCACGCGAGCTTAGCTCTGGCGCGCGCATTTTCGGGTGTTCTGGGATCACCAGAAGTAGGGAAACAGGCTGTTTCCTGCCTCCGAAGGGCCTGGGGGGGGTGATGGGGAAGGCCCGTTTTTCTCTCTCACCTGGCTCCAGAGCCTCTCTATGAGTCTGGGGAGGGCAAAAACAGCCCCCCCGGGAGGCCCTCCGGAGGCCAGAAACAGCCCATTTCCCAACTTCTGGTTGGACAGGAAATGACATTTTTTGCTGCCCCCAGCCTCCAGAGCCGGTTTCGCCCTCCCCAGAATCATAGAGAGGCTCTGGAGCTAGGTGAGAGAGAAAAATGGGCCTACTGGGCCATCACTAGCCAGGAGCGGGGAAGCGTCACAGGGGCAGAGCGCATAGAATTATGGGTGTAAGCACACATGCGCGAGACTCCCCCGCCCCCCCCTCCTGGCATGTGATGGCAAAAAGGTTAGCTATGACCTTAGTTAGTTCATCTTTTGCCATGCATACAGTATTATGTCTCTCAATATTATTTTATTACTCTTTTTTTAAATTTTAACTTATTCAACTTGGATGCCTCCAAGCTCTAATCAGTTCTGGGTGACTCACAGCATAAGAGAAAAATAACAAGTACAGAATCAAAATAAAACAGTAAAGAAAGGGGTGAATCAGGTCAGCAATAACAGACATATCATAAAGTCAGCAAAGAATTAGCTCAGACCTTGGGAGAAAAATCAAGTGTTTTAAGGTTCTCTTGAATGCCACCAATATGGAAACTGTCTAGATCTTACTCCAGAAGGCAGCTGCCATGTGGAGAAGACATGCAGCTGGAGTCTCAATAGATGGCAGAGCTTAAAGGAAGAAACCTGGAGTGTGCCAATTCTGTCAGATTAATCCAGCAGGCTGCTATCAGGCACCCTTTTCAAGCAGGGTGGGTAAAAAATCAATGATTTTTTTAAAAAAATAAAAAAAATCAGATTTTTTTTATTTAAATCGGATTTTTTTTTATTTAAATCGGATTTTTTTTTATTTTTATCGAATTTATTTTAATAAACTTTTGGGGTAAAAATCTATCGTAAGATAGTTTTCTATTTAAATAATTTAGTTTATTCAGCATGAAATGGAGCTTAGTTATGTAGCATGAGGCTGTATATTCTGCAACACTGGGACTATCGGTGAGTCAACAGTGGGTCAAAGGAGTAGCAGAGATGACAGTTGCTCTTTAAAAATTACGATTTAAATCGAGTTGATTTAAATCAAGCCTTTTTACTAAATCAACTCGATTTAAACCAAATCCACCCTGCTTTCAAGTAACCAGGCCCAATGCCAAGAAGGACTTTATGGATCGTAGCCAGCATTTTGAATCACTCATGTCACATGGGCATACTGAGCCATGGCCATCACTGCCTGTACTCCTGGATTTTTGACTAATTGCATGTTCTGAGTGATCTTTACAAGCAGCACACTTCAGTAAACATGCTGTGAGGTGACTAGGTTACGTACAAAAGCTTCCCAAACTAGGAAAGGGTTCAGTTGGCATATCAAATGAAGCTGTACACTTTCCTGGCCATAGCTGTCCCCTGCTGATGGAGCAGGAGCTGTGTATTTAGGAAGACCACCCATTGTACACTATTCTTAAATGGGGAAATGTTATTCCATTCAAGGTTAAAGATGGAATCTCCCCATATTTAGACGGTCCTGTGTCAGCCTCAATAGATCAGACCAGGAAATCAATTCCACCAAATAGCTAAAATTACTTTTATCAAGACTGGTTATAATAAAGTAAACCCACAGATGTGATTGTGTGGTACCCCCTCCCCTGCTTACACACCTGTGAATTATAGATGTGTCTATCTAAGGCTCTTCTGAGTATTACCATTTTTTGTGGCCTTTACTTATGTTTCACCTCTTGTCGTTTTGATAAGGGAGCTTAATCAAAATGTCCTCTTTATTCTGTACAAGCTAACATCCACAGGAACTCAGTCTTGGTAGGATTGAGTCCTGGACGGTTCCTCCTCCATCCATTCATATAGCCTCACTTGGCTGGTTTTATACTGAACCCCAAACCAGCAAATAGCTTCACATAGTGGTTTCATATAGAAAAAGGGAATAGGAAGGGAGAGTCAAACTCTGTAGCACCCCACAAAGGAGGGGCTTAGGGAATAACCTCTCCAACTAACATCCAGCAACCAGTCCAAAAGGAAGCCCCTAAAATGCCCCCCCCCCGGCCATTTCTCACCCCTGGAGCTGTCCCAGAAGGATACCATAGTCAATGGTGTTGAAATCCATTGAAGAACAACAAGGATGGCTGCAGCATTGGAGCATATGCATTCTGCTTCCACCACAGTCAAATGCCACGAGACAAAAAGAGGGTTGTGAAAATATCTACAGACCCCTCACATCCTGGACATAAATTGTTTCAACTTCTACCGTCAAAACGACTGCACACCAGAACAATTAGACCAGGGGTCTGCAACCTTAAACATTCAAAGAGCCATTTGGACCTGTTGCCCACAGAAAAGAAAACACTGGGAGCCACAAAACCCTTCCTGTGCCTGACTATTTCCTGAGCAGCCACAAAACTAGTATATGTAGTTGAATTAAACATTCTGTTTTCTTCTAAAACTTTTCTTTTCTTGGATGTATCCATGGTTGGCCTACCAGGGGTTGAAAAGCTCAATAAATCGCGTGCCAGCGGGTGTCACACATTGGCGGTTGTGATGCATATTTTAAGTGACAGAGAGCCGCAGCAAAAGGGTGAAAGAGCCACATGCGGCTCCAGAGCCGCAGGTTGCTGACCTCTGAACTAGACATAAGGACAATTTTTTCCCAGAATGCCATCACTCTGCTTAACAACTAATTCCCACAACAGTCAAATAATTTACTAAGACTGTATTACTATTATTCTTCTCTTCTCTTCCTTACTAGTATCTATCTCTTCCCATTTATTACCATGTTGCTTGCATCTTTCAATTATATTGTTTTTATTTGTTTCCTAGTACGATTTGATAGCTTATTAGTAACCTTGATTATCACTAAGTGTTGTATCTTTTTATTCTTGACGAATGTATTTTATTCTCCTTATGTACATTGACAGCATAAACACCTAAAACAAATTCCTTGTGTGTCCAATCACACTTGGCCAATAAAGAATTCTATTCTATTCTATTCTATTCTATTCTATTCTATTCTATTCTATTCTATTCTATTCTATTCTATTCTATTCTATTCTATTCTATTGGTCATCAACAAGCATGTTCAAGGCTGTCTCCATACGAATCCCAGCCTGACTGAAATAGATCTACATAAACTGCTTCCTTCAGGATTTTTATCAACTATAGACCAACTATCTTCTCCACAATCTTCCCTAAGAAAGAGTAGGTTGGAGACAGAACAATAGTCACCTAAATTTTTTTTTTTTGGTCCAAGGGTTCTTGAGTAGGGAGCATACCACTGCCTCCTTCAAGACATGAGGCACAACACTACCACATGGACCAACAGTATTTCACTTCCTTAGCTTTTTCATAACCCAGCAGAGGCCTGAGTCCAATAAAGGTGGCTGAACTGACAGCACAGAGAATCCTGTCCATTCTTCAGGAGTCACCAGTTCAAACTCCTCTCTGAGCACACCACACAACCAGCCTCTCAGTCACAGTCCAAGTCAGAGCAGATCTGAGCGACTTTCATTTGCCAGATAGTCACATCTCATTAGAATTAATCAGGCCAACTGCTTTCTTGACTTTCCTTACGCTCAAGATTGTGAAGCTCAAATTCCATTCTGACACTAATCAAGGGGCAAAGGAGGTAACCAAGGCAAATCTTCTGTGTAACTATGTAAGTTTAAATGTTTTAGTTGATACAAGAAGCATGCCCAGATAGCTCCATTTCATGACACTATTTGCCAATTTCTTGATATGGGCAGCAGCTGTATTATTTCTTTCACAGAGCAAAGTGGGTAAAAACTATACAGTAACTAATTAATTCCAGCTTTCTCTAACTGAGTAAGTTGAAAGGCTGAATGTAATAGAAACAGGAATTTCCTCTTCTTGCTATGCATCCTTTTTTTATTATTTCTGGCACTTTACTAAACTCTAGTGAAACTGGGCCTTTAAGACCATTTAGTTACTTAGTGCAAACACTCTGAACTGAACAGCCCCTCTAACTTTATGTACTTCCTGCACAATCCTGGAGGTTTAAATGACCTCCAAAGTAGTTCAGAAGAAACGCAACTTTGCTCATCTCCAATAGGTACACATATCTCACCAATGTGTACCTCTTATCGGCTATTCTCCTTACATCTAAAACAGAATGTTTTTAAAATTCTTCCAGTGTGATTGAAGTTATGGGCTGTGTGGTTCTTAAGTACAGACTCAAAGTACCTGCAGTTTCCAAGATACTGAGACAAAAGAGTCTCAGTGAAAAAGCAAAAATTAGTACCACTTGGAGATATAGGTAAAGGTTCCCCTCGCATATATGTGCTAATTGTTCCCGACTCTAGGGGGCAGTGCTCATCTCTGTTTCAAATCCGAAGAGCCAGAGCTGTCCGAAGACGTCTCTGTGGTCATATGGCCAGCATGATTAAATGCCAAAGGCACATGGAACGCTGTTACCTTCCCACCAAAGGTGGTCTCTATTTTTCTACTTGCATTTTTTACGTGCTTTCGAACTGCTAGGTTGGCAGAAGCTGGGACAAGTAATGGGAGCTCACCCCGTTATGCAGCACTAGGGATTTGAGCCACTGAACTGCCGACCTTTCGATTGACAAGTTCAGCGTCTTAGCTACTGAACCACCGCATCCCTATTTTGGATATAAGGACACAGTAAATGAGAGCAGGAATACACATACACACACACAAAATCTGGAAAGGTAATGGCAAATCATGTCTGTAAAATCAATCAGACTTAAGCTCAACTCAAAGCATTCTGCTTTGATGAAACTGGCTTAAGATTGAGAACTGTATTTCATGATGTGAACACCACAGGAACATGTCAACAGTTTGCACTATGCAGTGTGGCCGCAAGCTTTGTTTATCTTTGTTGCTATTGAGTGGGGATATTGAAGTTCCAACCTCCTGGCTCAAACTGAAGACCAGACAGTAATTCAGGCAGTACACCATGCTGTTTCAAGAGAGGCTAAACTGATTAAAAATCTGTCTGATAAAAGTATAGCGATTTTAAGTGAATTAAACCTGTCTATATTGCTATGTGCAAGATAACTTCCCACACTGTCCAATCCAGGACAGCTTCAGCAACATCCTGTTACTTCTTCAGAATGAAAGACTAAATGACTACAGCCTCAATACAAAATAGCATGTGCCTTAGCATCTTCATCAATAATAGCAAGGATAAAAAGAAAGCTATTTCCCTTTCTAATCAAGACCTAAAGAACCTGAGATACTTACCAGTAGAGACAGGCCTTGGTCTGGATTTGCTTGGAGTGCCTGAAATATCTAGGCAAGCTTTGCTTTGGCATCCATCACTGCTATGAGGTCCCTCCTGTTGGAACTGGGTGCGCACTGTGGTTTCATCTGCAGATTTGGGTCGGTAATCAAAGATGCTAAGATGGGTTTTGGAGAGCTGAGAACTTGGTAACAAACTGGCATGGGAGGAGGAAATGGATTCACTGAAGACAGATGTGCAGGAATTAGACAGAGAGCAGGAGCCACCGTCACTCAGATCATAAAAACCTGATGAATCAAAAAAAATATTTCCTGGTTTACAGAGAACAAATAAACTGCATAGCAGAAGGTTCAGTTGGAGCACTTCCTTCTCTTCCATTTCATAGATGAGAGTACTGCGAGAGAAAAAAAACCAGGTGCTTTCAGACAAAATTTCTGCTGTCCCTCATTCACAAAATTTTGCAATGGTGAGTTAGACTTTCTGGTCTTATAGTTCTAAGCCTCCCAAGTTTTCTCACTGCTTCTGGCTTTTCTCATTAAAAATCTGTCAGTGAGGGAAAAGTCTGAAGAGTTATGTTTTAGACTGGCAATGTCAAAACTGTCATACACAGGTGAGCAAGTTTTGAGGGAAGCTCCAGGAGATTGAAAAGCATTTTGAGCCTGTGCTCTAAAATGGGCAAAAGTAGAACCCACAGAAATGGTGTGGAAATGAAATGAAAGATACAGCTAAAGCACAGAAACAAGCTTTGTTTTATTACAGTTGCATTAATTGTATTCATTTAATGAATTGAAAAAGACAGCTCCTATCCATAGAAGGATTTGCCTTTTCTATTTGCTCCCTATGCTTATTTTAAGCAGAACATAATTGTTATTTGAATGATCATCATCTTAAAATCAATGCCATCTACTTCACAATTGTACTAAAACCAATTCACATAGTAGACATTTAAAACCACAAAAAGCAAGAGAAGAACAGGAAAAAAAATAAGATTAATTGGATGACAGATCTACTGGGTCAACCAAATATAAAAGACTTGGCTATGATACAACCACTGGCTTTTTGTCTCAGATGTCATGAAAAAGAAATTTAAAAAAAACCTCCAAAGGAAGAATAAGGCAAAAGGCACAAGCCAAAGTAGAAAGGAATGGATCAAATAGGAAGGGGAAGAATGGAGATGGGTTGGTAGCTTCAAAGAGAATGAAGCCAAGACTGAATGGTGGAGATGGAGATAGGAATAGTTTGAGTGATGTACCAATGGCAATTGGGAGATTTCAATATCACTGAAATTCAGCAACAACATTCAGATTTTTGTGGGGCTCTAAGTGATCTTCCAGGAGGCTGCAGGTTGTGCATCTGTATTTTAATAACATACTATTAAACATTAATAGTCACTATCCATAATTATCCATGTCTATGGATTTAGACAGAACATGCATGTCTATGGATTTAGACATAACAAATTTAGAGCCTCCTAAACTTCACTCTCCTTTTTATCTCTTTCCCAGTTCACATAAAACAAAAGTTTGGCAAGAATCTCAGTGAGTCAGTTCACACATCACCCACAGTTTAAAGTAAGAATGCCCACTTGTGCTTTATGACTTTTACAGGTTGCTTGCTGTCTCCCTTCCTTTGTGGGTAAAGACAATGAAATATTCATGGTATGCTTCATTTACTTTAGTATGAGTAAAAAAATTAACTATGGCTTTGTCCATCTAGAAGAAAAATAAAGCATAAAACCATTTCTTTTTCAGTTTGCTTGTTTTCCTACTGAACCTATGGTCAGTCTACTTCATGCGAAGTTAGGCTTACAGAATCATGAAGGATTTATTAACCAGTCTCCTCCTGAGAAAGAACCAGAGGCCCCCTTAAGCTTTGTTGTTTACTATAAAGAAGGAAGAGTTGCAAAGGCAGTCACTGCCATTACTTCTAACTGTGATCAGGATGGTGATAACAAGTTCCTTGAAAGCAGACAGACTATCTATAATGTGCAAGTAGTTCTCAAACATCTGAAGAGTAGCCACAACTAAAAAAACACACACTACATAATAGACCAAGGAGAATATTTATGGAAATTTTATTTCCTCTTATAACATTCAGCTGTATGTATAGCTGCAAAAATTATGGAAAATATTGTTCAACAGTTGTAAAGGGCACCAGGTTAAGCAAGACTGGTGCTCAATGCAAAATATGCACAACAGCAATCCTGAGCACAGGATCCCACTTTTTGAAAGATGGTAGGCTTCAAAGAGTCAAAATGCTAAAAACAGAAATTTAGGAAATAAACCACCTTTGTGTATATATATATATTGTAATAAATTACCATCTCATCTTTCAGTGTTTTTACTATTGATTGATTATCAATCCATCTTTATCACTTCCAAGTTGCAGCAAGGGGAAGGCAAGGGACAGAATGGTGCTAACGGAAGTGGAAGAGTTTGGATGAGTGAAGTGTGAAGACCTCCTTCTGCTCTTCATTTGGCTAAACATGGTGCCCCACCAAATAGCTAATTTTCTCACTTAATTTCAAGAGCAGAGTCAGCAGGGGCCCACGGGCTTGTACAGGAAGTTAGGGGGACATATGGCAAGTCTGTTCCTTACCAATAAAGTTCCTCTTTATGGATTGTCTTTTGAGTTATCATTGTTTTACTATATATGCCACTGTAAAAAAAATTAAAATGTTCATAGCAGAAGAAAAGGAAAAACCATCCAATTACCTGAACTGGGCCTACTGTCACTATCAAGATATTCAATGGAAGTTTTGCCGACATCCAACTTCAGTTCACTGATCTGCTGGTCCAATTGATCCAGATGAGTTTTCAGTCCCACATCTTGTCTCCTCAGCCGTGACTGTTCATAGGGGAAAGGGAAGCTGGTCAGTTTCTGTTGGCTCTGTAGGACCAACTCAACATTCCCATCTTCTAGGACTAGTCTGATCTTTGAAGAAATAGCACAAAGGCAGAACAAAATAGGAAACTAATAGCTTCTAGTCACAATATGTTGACTGGATTCTATGAGAGTTTAAACTGATGATTTTGATGGTAAAACTGACCATGGAAGGACCATGTAAATAATTCATATTAATACATTTTGAAGTTCTATTTGTAGAACCTTGTGTGGGTCTTTAATTAATAAACCATTTCAGAAACTCAGGGACTTGGGGGAACCATCTTGGTGACAACCAAAATATCTGAAACTGTACACTGTACACTGCTCAAAGTTAATCTGTAAAAAATGGGTGATACATAAATTAGACAGACAGATAAATCAATATAAATAAATAAATAGGCAGTTTAAACTGGAGAGAGACACTCCCAAAATCTTCTGTGATATAGGGCACAAGGATACCAAAATATTCCTTTTTCTCCTCCCTAAACAATCTACTAATTCCAGTTTATGGATTATGTTGATTCTTCCTCATTCATGCCCTTCAAAGTCCTTTCAGCTGCTAAGAAAGGCTTCCACCGATTTCAGAAAATCTGGAGAAAGCCCATAAAGTTACTAATTTTATATCCTTACAGTCAATAATACTTGCTTAGTATATTTCTAGATGAACAGCTTCCAATATTGGCTTCTTTGGAAGGTAAAACTGTTTTAAGGCTTTTTTTTTTTTAATTCCCTTCTCTAAAACAAAAATGTTCTATTCAAATTGAGGAAAATCCTGGATTTACATCAACAAAATTTTAATAAACATACTATCCCAAAAAGTCTGCTGTTGATTGGACTAGGAATAGAACACACTTTAGATCCCCAGACCATGGTCCACTAGTGGGCTGTGAGCTGTTCAAAACCGGGCCGCCTGAAACGATGGGCGAGTATGCACACATCCCCTTTTCACAAGCAGCAGGTAAGCACATGCACGTTTTCCATTTGTGAGTGCATGCATGTGGCTTTCACACCCAGCCATCCCCTCCTTCCCCATCTCCCCCACCATCTGCAAAGCCTGAAAGGTTGGGGAACTCTGCTTTAGAATGTCTGTTTTTTCACATAGCTTATAAACCTAAATACATATACTTTTAACCTCTTGGTTCTACTGTTGTAGAATTAATGATTGCTGGAAATGATTGGCAGTAAACTCAGAAATTTCAATCATTTGAAATTTCACTCATGTGCAAAGCAGCAGTAACATCTGGAACAGCAGTGGCTTGTTAGGAAGCACTTAATTTAACTCCCCCCTTTCCTCTCTAATTTACTACTCCACCCCCTACCAACCTTACAAATTTAGCCAGCAAATATATCTTAGAAGCTTAACTGAGGGGGGGGGGACCAAAAGCTTCAGAACTTTGCAGAGATTTTTAACAGATGAAATCCAGATTGCTTACATGTAGGCAACTAATGTGGAAGGGGTGTGCAGACAAATGGGAAACTTCACTCACCCACCCCCAACATCCCAATCCCCGTGCAGTCATTTTCTTTCCTGCTTTGACTGGAGATGGCTTCTATTTAGGTCCACATGAATGTCAGTACGATATTTGTTGTGGCTTACCCTGACACTTATATGAGTAATAACCTCCATATAGTCAGGCAGTCTGATAAAAGCCGAGTTCTTAATTGCAGTGGCCTACATAGCAGAGTAAATGTGTGCTTAACGGGCTTCCAAAGTGTGTTTTGCTAAGCTGAGCAGCAGGATCCTCTTCCATGGCCAGGTGCATTTGTTCAGCAAGAGCATTAGCTCTATGGATTCTCTGTTCAATAAGCAGTTTCCAAGATGATTTATACTGCTATTAGCAACCTCATACTATTGTACAAGAGATGCAGTTTCCTGCAGGTTTCGTTAGGAGACCTACAGTAATCTAACAATGGCACCAATCACAATACAACCCATTCAAATACATAGCCTTTCTTGCTAGCATTCCAAACTAACACGATACATGTATTTTTTTTATGTCTAAGCACTGCTCTTCTGATGTGCAAAGGAATGAAAGAGCTTTAGGCTTTACTGATTTCAGGAAGTAAGTAACTGAATTTTGTTTTCATGGTTGGAATTAATTGCTTCATGATTAATGTTTTGCCAGCCAATCCCTCCCTTTGTGGTTTCTGATTAATGGCAGAGAGGCCACAAAGCATTCACAAGACTCTCAGGTATTCAAGGATAATTTATTGTACCAGGATCTGTTTGCAATTTTACAGCACTTTAACCAGTATGAAACTATTTACACTGGCCTTATAAACTCTTTCCTCTTTTCCAACTTTTCCTACCATGAAGCCTGGTGTGCTTCATCAGTGTTTGATTGGCTTCATACTTCTCATCCATTCCTGATGTGTATTTGTATTTTTTGTGCTCAAACTGTTCGAGACCACTTTTTTTTTTTTTGATGATCCAAAAAACTGTTTGCTCCAGTCAAGTAGGGCTTTGCCTGATACATCTGGCCCAGTAAATTTGGGAGTGAGGCTCCTTACAAGGAATTGGAATTCCCATCAAGAGTTCCATAAATCACCTGTACTGGACTAATTCCTTCCAAAACATGACCTTTTGTTGTAGTGAGTGGAGCTATATGAGTTGTAGTTCAACATGTTTGTTAAGCACTCTGTATTGAAGGCTTTTATAAGGCTTTGTTTTCCTCCAAAGTTTGACTTAATTAGAGCACCTTATGCTATTAAGAGCTTAGGTTCTTCCAAACTGCTAGTTCATCTGGGTTTTTTTTTTGGGGGGGGGGGGAATAGTATTAATTTTTTAATATTGCCCAGCTGTTGCCCTTCAAAATATTTTACCACAAAACGCATGGTGGAGAGGTATGCAAACAAAATTGCAAGGAATACTTGAATAACATTAGAAAATACATTTTCCGGTATGTCAAGATATTTTTATTTTATTAATAAATCATTTCAAATTAGTAGGCACTAAGCAAAAGATAAAAGAAATAGGCCTTTGTATAAAAGCTTAGAGTAGGACAAAGAGAAGCAGCCTAGTGAAAAAACAGAAATGGTGGGGATAAGTTCAAAGCAGAAATATTACCTGTAGCATTAGCAACTGATTTTAAAATATCAGCTGAGAAAAAAATTATGCAGTAGATCATGAAAAGTATGAGTTTTCAAAACTAACAACAACAACACCATACACATGAAACTTCTTTCCTTAGACACTTAGAAATATTTCTGATACAGGCAATCCATTAAAAACTGAAGACATTTGACATTAGCTCCATTTTACTTTTTCTAGAGCACATGGCCAGCTCATTTAGGGTTAGATGGAATTTCAGCGAGAATAACTGGTCCTTTCAGTGCTGTAAAGTTTTGAAGTGCCTGCCAAAATCTAGAGGCATAAGGATCTCAATGCTGAAAGGTTGGCCATTGTGCTCTCGCTATTGCCCAGAGGGCAAACAGATTTGACTTCCTTTCCTGCTCTTCCTGAATATTATCTGCTGTCTAGTAATCAGATTATTTCAGCTAAATTCCAATTTTTAACACTGTTGTCTCCCAAACAATGTTACTGGCAAGTGCTAGGTAAGTTTTACAACTGTGAGAATGTTAGATGGCCAAGTCAGATGGCCAACTCATCCCTTAATTACAATGTAGAATGTAGTGAAGGTTACCAGTAGGGATGACTCATTTAGCTGGATATATTTTCTAATATTGTGTTCTTTAAACATTGTGACTCCATCAAAATAAAGGCAGAGTTATTATGGTGAAACCAGTGGTGAAATCCAATTTTTTTTACTACTGGTTCTGTGGCTTGGTGGGTGTGGTGTGGCTTGGTGGGCATGGCAGGAGAAGGATACTGCAAAATCCCCATTCCCACCCCGCTCTGGGGCCAGACACAGGTGGTATTTGCTGATTCTTCAAACTACTCAAAATTTCCACTACCGGTTTCTCCAGAACCTGTCAGAACCTGCTGGATTTCAACCCTGGGTAAAACTAAATGCTTATTTGCACATATAATGGGATTTGGTAACCATGTTTAGGAAAGCAGCCTTACTTTTGTTTTTCTTCTTATGGTAAAGCAGAGTGGAGACTAGACACACTTGAACTAGAAGGCTACTTGTTTAGAAGACACAAGTATTAAAAGTAGGAGTTTAGCTGAAATAAACTGATTACTATTCAGGAAGGGAAGTCAAATCTGTTGTAATAGTCGGTCCTTCGAACTATGTGTGACATGCTTCTAAATTGTGCAGGATTATATTACCTGTGCTTTAGGAAAAGATGTCTGTTGAACTTTGAGACTCTCAGATGCCTTAAGCTATATAGATAACTTTGATCAGGATGTCTTTAGATTGTTTGATAAAGTCTGTAAGTCAGTAGTTTCCTCTTTGTGTTTTTAGAATAATGCTCAATATACTAATTTCTTTATTATTCATCAAATTCATCTACACCACCCATCTCATCTAAGTGACTCTGGGAGATTTATAAGTTAAAAAAGAAACCCAAATATTAAAAACAAAGTTAAAAAGGGTTTACAGAGGTTTAATGCAGGGGTGAAATCCAGCAGGTTCTGACAGGTTCTGGAGAACCGGTGGTGGAAATTTTAAGCAGTTCAGAGAACCGGTAACAAAAATTTTGAGTAGTTCAGAGAACCGGCAAATACCACCTCTGGCTGGCCCCAGAGTGGGGTGGGAATGGAGATTTTGTAATATCCTTCCCCCAGGAGTGGGGAGGGAATGGAGATTTTGCAGTATCCTTCCCCTGGAGTGGGGTGGGAATGAAGGTTTTGTAGTATCCTTCCCCTGCCACGCCCACCAAGCCACACCATGCCCACCAAGCCACGCCCACAGAACCGGTAGTAAAAAAAATTGGATTTCACCACTGGTTTAATGTTTTAAAAAGGCAGAGGAAGTGCCCTCAATACATCAACCATCTCCAAAGTGGCATGCTATTCTTACTCTCCCATGCCAGTTTGCAGAACCAGGTCTTGACACTTCCAGAAGGCCAGGAGGATAGGACCTGCCTTGTCTCTGGGGGCAAGATATTCCATAAAGGAGGGGCAATAGTAGAGAAAGCTCTTTTCCTAGACTCTACCAGCTGAAATTCTTTAGCCAATGGGATCTGCAACATGCCCTCCCAGATTGAGTGGGATGGGTCAATGAAATAAGTACAAGACAGTTCTCAAGCAGCCTAGTTCCATTCCATAAAGGGCTTTAATCATGATAAACACCACCTTGACCTGGATCCAGAAGCAAGCAAAACATTGGACTACTGATACATAAAACCTTTCCAATAATGGGAACACCGTGAAGTTTTTTCCTTCAACCTCTTTCTCAGCTTTTTGCTCAATCTTCCTCAGCTAACCATCCATTTTCAAATCTTATGCACATGGAATGAATGAGCTATTATAAACTAAAGTACAGATATCAAATAGGAACAATCTGTTTTAGATAGAGGTCATTGGGAGTTTGTATTAGCCCATCAGCATTGAGCATGCAATAAATGCTTTAACTCTTATTTTCTTTGGCATTAAATAAAATATAGTGGGGGTTATCAGTTAATATTATCAATGGCAGGTAATCAAAAGATTGCCAGTACATCTGTGCTGCCATTTTGACTCTAATCAAAATATGCTGGCTTCAAAGCTTCCCAGGTGGGCTTTAAGCATCTCATGAAGGTTAAAGTCAATTTTCACTCCCCAATGCCTTCTGATAAGCTACTCACTTGTAGTGAATACTCTTTGCATGTGTCACACCTGATGGATAATTAATGGCCATGTCTAACACCAATAAGGAGGGAGGGATCTTGGAGATCTGAATTAGCTCAATGCTTACTGAAGTGTGTAATTACCAAGATTGGAGAGACTGAAGTCTCTAACATTTTGATTGAATTCTCCTTCAGGAACACATTCCATATTTTAAAAAGAGAAGAAACAACAGAAGCTGTTGTTGCACAAATTCAATCTATTCCATCTAAATAGGTAGAAACAGGGGAAGGGGTGTTTCTCTTCCAAATTGCAAAGTAGAGCCAATTAAAAGGTTACAAAGAAACACCTTCAGAGATATTCAGACTATTATGCCACAAACACCTGAAAACAATACATGAGAGACAAAGAAAAGATACTTTTTCTAATAGACTAATCCCATTCCATCCTGTATCTTATGTATGGAAAGAGAGGGTAGGTGAGAACCCAAAGCAGTTCAATAGACTAAAATAGCTGGATTATATGAATATAGGGCAACAGCCCCTATTTGTGCATCTGTCTGAAGAACTAGTTGACTCTACCAATAACACAAAGCACTTTGGTTCATTGCCTCCACTGTGTTAGCCCCAATACATAGGAAACACCACAAAGAATATATGTGAGTGAGACATATTTTATATTGTATATTGTATATGTTTATATTTTAAATCATCAATTTATTAAGTAATCTTTCAGTATCACTTATCATATAGTGATGATCATAATAACTGAACAAAATAACTTGAGAGAAATAATCTATGTGAAGTAATGTGAAATTCTATACTAAAATAGTACATAAATATCATTTATAAAACAAAACTTGAAAATCTAACAATATTCCCATGGCTACACTCTATTGTGAAGTTTAAATATACAAATAAAATTTCAGATAAGTAAACCTGAGGGGAAAAAAGAACTAAGAAACCTTACACGGTCTTGTTTACCTGTTTGAAAGACCCAACAGCTGGGTGGGTTTGTTCCCATATTCTTGGTCTGACTCACTACTTTATTTGAAGCAAGATAGGAAAGTTGACACAAAGTGAATTTGATTGCTGACTGCTCTCTCAATAGTTCTAAATGTAACCCAAAACCTGCATGACAACACCTAGGGATAGACACTAATCCATTTAAGATTGTGCCTTTTCTCTACTCCATCCCACCCTCTTCCCCTCTGCATGCTGTAACATCTCAGAGATCCAGGGATTTTGACAATTTACCCACAAATGTTTAAATTCTTAGCTGATATTAATAAAGGCATTTCCTGATTTTGATGACACAGCAGATACTTTAATTTTTTTTCTTGATGCTAAGGAAAATGGCTTTGCTTCAGAATAACCCTGTGTTCTCTTATGCTGAGAGTGACTTCATCTTTCCAAAGGCTATTTTACACTTCTTTAGGATAAGAAATTATCTTCTTTCATGGGATGAGTCTGTCTGTTTAGAAATATCCAATGTGATTGACAATATCTGCCCACCTTTTATGCCCAGACTGGCTGAATATACTGGAGTTTATAATTTTGATATATCTAAAGGCAGCACACTGGAAAAAGCTGCATTAGAAGTTATAGTCAAATTAAGTTTAGATTACTCTGAATCCTCTTTTCTATTTTAAAAATGTGCAGATTGTCCCTACACTGGAATACTGTGTAGTACCTTCAAGGAATCAGAGATTGTGATCAATCTCCAGACAGTCTGATAAAATGTGAGAGGTATTTTTTTTAAATTATTTTTTTGAAAAGAGCAAAGGGTGACGTTTGCATTTTAGCAGCTTGATGGCTGATTTCAGAATGATGTGAACTGCTTCCTAATTTTTCCAATTATCATAACTCTCCATACTTCAAATACCAAGACAGATATATTTTACAAAATATGAACATCTGTTTGACGCCTCACTAAAAATGCATCCCCACACATATAATTATGCTAAGTAGAGAAAAAGTTGTCTACATGGAAAGACATTGATTGCTGTTCCTGTGGATAAAATACCTTTATTTTATCAATAAAATATATTTGTCTGGAAAGGAAGTCAAATAATATGTACTTGTATTGAAAGAATACAAGCATGATCTGGAATCATCCCAGTGGATTTTGTGCACCAGAATAAAATTTAATTAGAATGTGGAATGGGAAATGAGCTTCATTTTTTTTTTTTACTCAGAAATTATACTTGGAATAACTAGAAAACAAGCAAACAATGGCTTTATAGTTCAATTAAATTAAATGTATGGCTGTGGAAGAAGAAATAAAAAGATTGGGAATTAAAACATCCCCCAAAAAGAGATAATTTCTGCTCAGTCTCCTCTAATCCCCTCAGAAATAAACCCAGTTTAATCCTATAAATCATAATTTTCAGCAAGGCTTCACAAGGTAACTTTGTATATACAGTAAGTCCCAATCAGTTTCATTTACTTTTGAGTCAGCATTCATAGGATGCTGTTTGTGCTTAGATTTCAGTCCTGTTGAGGTAATAGCATCAAATGAACAAAAGCGCTTCCTTCCCACATCTCACATGTATAAAAGGATAGCCATGTCCTTTTCTTGAAAGTTGCATCACAAAATTCACATTCCATTTTAGTAGTGTCTGATTGTTTGGACTGTGAGCTTCTCCTTATTAAATACAGTAGGACTTACTTGCAAATGCCCATGGAATTGCAGTCTGAAACTTTTTCTTTTAAGATACTGAATAATGGGTGGAGTAGATCAAAGGGGCAATTTACCATCCAAGTCTACTTACCCATGGGTACTTTCTCACTGACATCAAGAGTCTGCAAGATCCAAGTCAAAACATGTAGCTAATGGAACCCTACCGCTATACTCAGATTCAGAGTTATTTCAATATTTTCTTGTACAGAATTCACATTTGTGGTTAAAAAATGCAACAGACAGGAAGCACGCTGTTATGGATGACAATCTCACATTGTGGCTAAGTTGCTATACATTTACTACTTAGAAAAACATAATATTTAAAGACTTCTTAGATTGGGAAGGAAGATAACAAGGACCGCCCCAGGGTTATTATATGACTGCAATTTTAAGAGATTGGATTCTAATTTAAATAATGCACCCTTATCATAAATTATTACACTGGGGAATTTGAATATTCTTAACTTCAAATGCAGACATATATATATATATATATATATATACACTCCTTTTCTGAACATGTGAGAACATACACTGTTCTTCTTTTAGAACATATCCCAGAGCCTTTCCCTTTTTTAATGGTTACCATTAAAATAGGGGGGGGGGTGTATATTACATTATAGATAAATTCTATTTATATAGTACGGATCTAACAGATAAAGCCTAAATAAGAAGATCAGGACAAATATTGTGCAGCTGGGCAGAGAGAGACTGCAGGTGGGGGAGGAAACTTACTATTAAAATACAATTACTTCGTGCAAAGGTAAGCTGTTAACAATACCTCCCTCGAAATCCTTCTGTTCGAACAAGAAAGATTTTCCTCCTCGTTCAGCCCAGAAATAATGGATTTTCTTCCAAGGGCAATCCTTTTTGGGGGAAGAGGTGAGGGGGAGGAAGGATCTACAAATGGACACTTTGCATGGCAAGCGACGGAATAGGGAGAGAGGCTCCATACAACCAGGAGTAGCGAACAATGACCGACTAGGTCCACGCCGGTTTTCCGCCAGGCGGTCTCCTTCGAAAGCTTGCCGGATACAGAAGCCTCTGCCCTGCATTACCCCGAAAGCCAGCCGGGGCGCGCCTACCTGGCCAAAGAACAGCCCAGCCGCGCGTGTCGTGGGCGCGTTGCGGGTCTCCCCCCCCCCCAACCCACTCGCAAACCAAGGGCATTCCGTGAACCCAGGAGCCTCCGCAGCGGCTCCCTTACCAGTTGCTCCTTCAGGGCGGTGAGGGTGGCTTCCAAGCGCTGCTCCTTGTTCTGTGCCTGGCTCTCCTCGGTTGGGCGCTGCATGGCCAAAGCCTCGCTCACCAGCGCCCGCTGTTTTTCCCGCAGCACCTGGAGTTCCTGGAGGCCGGCCAGGGCGGCTTGCAGTCTCTCGCTGACCCTGCAGCGGTCCCAGCCGCCCGGCCGCTGCTGCTGGTGGTGGTGGTGGTGCTGCCTCCCCGTGAGCATCTTTCCACGCCGCTCTCAAACCACGGCCATGCCAGGCAACGCCGGAACCTGCTGCTTCGGAAAGAAGGGTCAGGAGCGCGCAAAAAAAAAGGCGGCGGGAGCAGCAGCCTCTCGCTTCGCCCTCCGCTAAGACGGAATGAAGCGGAGGAGCGGCCACTGCGGCTGGGGAGCGAGCGGGCGGAGGCGAGGCGAGGCGAGGCTGCGGTTCAACGCCCTCTCCGACGCGGGGCAGCCCAGGGCCACCGCCGAGCCGAGGAGACAGAAAGCCGGCGAGGGCGAACCAACCACGGGGCCGCCTCATTCATTCCTCCCCCCACCCCATCCCCACCCCCACCCCGCCGCGGAGTCCCCGCCCTCTGATGGGGAAGGTTCAACGAGAGGTCTGGAGATCCTGGAGAGAACCACTTTCTCAGGAGGGGCAGGAGTGTGTGTGTGTGTGGGGGGGTGATTTTTGTCTGCCCCTCCTTGCAAATTCCCTTCCCACCTCCCCCCCCCCCCTCCAGTGAAGTCAGGCTGCAGTTGAAGACATAGGCTCCGTAAACCCTGATCCTCATAAGTCTTCAAGGGATGCTCGGCTCCTGGCGGCTACCTGGATGCATCCAAATGGTTTACTTTTGCAGCGGCAAAAAAAAAAAAAAAAAAAAAAGTCCTTTCTCCTTTTCCTGGGTGTCTTTTCAGCTTCTGGGTCTGGGAATTCCGCAGGAATCTCTTCTCCACCTTTTCTCCAGGTGTATCCTGCTTTAGATTCCGAACCCAGGGAAGAATGGCTCTGGCAGCTACTAAGCTATGTAGTCCATAGATTCTTTTTTTCGGTCTTTCCTGGGAGGAGGGAGTAACTGAATCCATGGCCTCGTGGCTGTTTGGTTGCCTGAGTGTATCTAACATGCTTGCAATGTTTGAGTCCAGGTGGAATGAGAGAATTGAATTTTAGGTATGGGGGGAAGGATGGGTGGGTCCTCCCCTCCCCCATCTCAAAGGAATCAGTTTAACTTTAAATTAAATTTCTCAGCCAAGCAGCAACTGATTAGATGGGAATTCAGCTGCAGCTTGTAACACCTTTCCATAAGCAAATACTTACCTAGTGAACGCCACAAATGATCTCTCTCTCTCTCTCTCTCTCTCTCTCTCTCTCTCTCTCACACACACACACACACACACACACACACACACACACACACACATACACACACACACACACACACACAGCGCCAGTGGGTGTTTGAATCTGGATTTCCAAGTTCAAGGTCAGATTATCTACTGCCACAGCTTCCCTTTTTCCTTCCTTGAGGCAGCTGTCCTTGAAAAGAATAAGCTAAGACTTTTTTTTTTTTAATTTGATTTATATGCTGCCCTTCTCCGGAGACTCAGGGCGGCTTACAATGTGCTAAGCAATAGCCTTCATCCTTTTGTATATTTATACAAAGTCAGCTTATTGCCCCCACAAACTGGGTCCTCATTTCACCTACCTTAGAAAAAGGATGGAAGGCTGAGTCAACCTTGAGCCTGGCGAGATTCGAACCTGCAGTAATTGCAAGCAGCTGGTGTTAATAACAGGGTGCTTTAGACCACTGTACTACCAAGGCTCTTGAGCCTGGTGAGGCTCCTCACAAAAGGGCTGAGTTAAAAAATCAAGAAGTTTAATATTGTTTTTCTAGAACCAAAGAGATTTATCACATTGCATGGGTTTATCAGCAGCTCCTTGCAAAAATGACTGGTGTTTTTTTTATATATATAGGGGAGTGCAATTTGGCCATCATCTGGTTCAAAATGTTGCTTCAGTTTTAGGCCAGTCTGGTGGTGATCTGCATCCAGGTGGTGCTTTCCTTAGGCAAAAGGAAAAAAAAAAAAGAAGTTGTTCCATTTTGAAAACGGTAAGGTGGAGCTCTGCGCTTTGACTGACTGCTTCGGTCTGAAGAAACAAAGTCTTTTGGTGCGTATGTTCATGTGCACAGAAGGCACTTTTATCATCTTGACTGAACTAGCAAGCCTTCTCAAGTCTTCAGCTTTGATCCAGGACAGCTCTTTGATTTGGCACTTCCAGTGGTTGGATTCAAATAATTTAATAACTGGTTCTCTGCCCTAATGACCAGCTGGGTGGGCGTGGCCATGGTGGGTGTGGCCAGGGTGTGTGACAAGCAGCACTTGGCCTCCTGCACCACTCTGGGAGCAAAAATGGGCTGAGCCCCGCCCCCCCCCAGTGCCCCATTTTGGGCCTAGTATGCCTCCCTGCAGCTCCTGGGACCAAAAACAGGGCACAGGCTGGGGGCGCCACAGACCCCCGTGCCCCATTTTGGGCCTAGCAGGCTTCTAGCCTCCTGGGAGCAAAAACAGGGTGCAGGGGGCCACACCGCATCCCCCCATGCCCCATTTTGGGCCTAGTAGGCCTCTAGCCTCCTGGGAGCCAAAACAGGCGCATGGGGACTCCTGGAAGGCGCAGGGCAGGGCCAGCCAGTCAGCAATTTAATCCCACCACTGGGCACTTCCCTTCCGAGACATGTTCTGATTGGTGCTTCATTAAGCTGCCCTAATATTTGGTGAATGCCCACTATTGAGAAGGATTTTATCTACTTCATGTTCTTCTCCTTTTGCTACTTGCCCTACAATGAATGTGTGTGTGTTCTCTCAGGGTCTGTTTTTTTCTCCCAACTGTTGTAGTTGATGGCAGCCTATGAAACTTATGTTATTGTTAGCCCTTTGAGTGCCAGACAGTTCCTTTTCACAAGTACATGACTGTTCAGATCAACAAACAAATTTACTATATTTTAGTATTGAAGGCTGAATGTTGCTTCTCCCAGGGGCAATGTTACTCAAAAAAGGAGAAGGGGTATATCTTCTGATATTTTCTGATATATAGATATATATGAAAGGAATTTTGAGAGATTACACATGCAATCTTTTCTGCAGTATAATGTAGAAGGCAGGAATGATACCACCTTATTGAAGAAAGCCAAAAGACATAGTGGCTTTTTGAAATTCAAGTAGTACTGGACTTACAACAGTTCATTTAGTGACCGATCAAAGTTATAACAGCACTGAAAAAAGTGATTTATGACCATTTTTCAGTTACCACCATTGTAGCATCCTCATAATTATGTGTGCAAAGCTCAGATGCTTGGCAGCTGATCCATACTGTGTTTTCCCCAAAATAAGACCCTGCCAGAAAATAAGCCCTAGCATGGTTTTTCAGGAAGCTCGTAAAAGAGCCTACCCCAAAAATAAGCCCCAGTTAAGATCATCAGACAGACGGATGTATTAAGTAATGCATTTCCCCCAAAAAAGGACTCCACCTGAAAATAAGCCCTAATGCTTATTTTATGGAGCAAAAATTAATGTAAGACTCTGTCTTATTTTCAGGGAAACACGGTATTTATGACTGTTCCTGTATCCCAAGTTTCAGTGGTCACCTTTTGTGACCTTCTGACAAGCAAAGTCAATGGGGAAACCAGATTCACTTAACAACTGGGCTACTAACTTATCAACTGTAGTGATTCACTTAACAACTGTGGCAAGAATGGTAGTAAAATGGACAACTCACTTCACAAATACAACAGAAATTTTGGGCTCCATTGTGGTCGTAAGTCGGCTATCTGTAGGCTGCAATGGATTCAGCTTTAATTGTGCTTAGAGCAGACCCACTGAAATCAGGGAGACGAGAAAACCAATACTATTTATGTCTTATAAATTTCTATGGGTTTGTTATAAGCATAACTATCAACTCATTGGGCAAGTACCATTGTTTGGAATGTGTTGCTGTATTTGTATATGACCCCGCCCCCCCAAAAAAGGAATAAAGATCTCAATACCTAAGATACACTTTTCTAACACACAAAGTTATCCTTATCAGGTTCTAGTGAACTGCAGATACAGTTTGATGATTCTCCATTCCTGCCTTTCTTTATTTTTGTATGTCACTGGGCCGAAAGCAAGGGACATCTTCTTAAGTTTTATTTCAGTTTACTGAAATAAATAGCATACAATAGAGTGCCAGTTTGGTGCAGTGGTTAAGATACCAGGCTAGAAACTGGGAGACTGTGAGTTCTAGTTTTGCCTTAGATAGAAAACCAGCTTGGTGACCTTGTGTGCCAGTCACATTCTCATAGCCCTAGGAAGCAAGCAATGACAAACCACACTTCTGAACATCTTGCAAGAAAACTGCAAGGACCTGTCCAGGCAGTTGTAGAAGTTGACACTGATTTAAAGGCCTCCTCCTCCCACAAATACATACAGTGTTGTTCAGATATAAATCCCAGAGTTCGAATTAATTGATCAACTGAATGAATTTATTGATCATTGCAATGGTTTTGCAATGGCAAAAATCTATGTTAATTAACCTCAAATTTGAGGGATGGTCTTATACGATGAGCTGGTCTTGTGAATCTAACAAAATTGCAACTTGTTAGATTCAACTTTGGGTATTTATTTATTTATTTATTTATTTATTTATTTTATTTTATTGAATTTCTATACCGCCCTACTCCCGAAGGACTCAGGGCGGTGCACAGCCATGAAATAAAACACATAGATATACAGAATTTAAAATCGAATAAAATGAATTAAATAAATTTGGCTGAATTAGTACCCATAATTTAAAATACCCATATTTTAAAATACATTAAAAATTTAAAATTTACACTTAAAAGGGAGAAGATTTAGGCGAGGCCAGCTTGATGAAATAAAAGCGTCTTCAGCTCGCGGCGGAAGGTGCGCAGATCCGGAATCCTCCATATCTCTGGGGGGAGCTCATTCCAGATCGTCGGTGCCCCCACAGAGAAGGCTCTCCCCCTAGGGGCCGACAGCCGACATTGTTTGGCCGACGGCACCTGGAGGAGCCCCTCTCTGTGGGAGCGTACTGGTCGGTGGGAGGCTGTTGATGGTAGTAGGCGGTCCCGTAAGTAACCAGGTCCTAAGCCATGGAGCGCTTTAAAGGTGGTAACCAGAACCTTGAAGTGCACCCGGAAGACCACCGGGAGCCAGTGCAGCTCGCGCAGGAGAGGTGTTACATGGGAGCTCCATGTTGCTCCCATAACCACCTGCGCGGCCGCACTCTGCGCCAGTTGGAGCCTCCGGGTGCACCTCAAGGGGAGCCCCATGTAGAGAGCATTACAATAGTCCAGACGAGAGGTGACGAGGGCATGAGTGACTGTGCGTAACGAGTCCCGATCTAGAAAGGCACGCAACTGGCGAATCAGGCGAACCTGATGAAAAATCCTCCCGGTCACGGCCGTCAAGTGCTCTTCTAAAGACAGCCGTGAGTCCAGGAGGACGCCCAAGTTACGAGCCCTTTCCGTGGGGGCCAATGATTCACCCCCAATAGCCAGCGATGGTGCCAGCTGACTATATCGGGACGTCGGAAACCACAGCCACTCGGTCTTGGATGGGTTGAGCCTGAGCCCGTTTCTCCCCATCCAGATCCGTACGGCCTCCAGGCACTGGGACATCACTTCAAGGGCATCGTTGGGGTGGTCCGGGGTGGAGATGTACAGCTGGGTGTCGTCAGCGTACAGATGGTACTTCACCCCGAAACCACGGATGATCTCGCCCAGCGGCTTTACATAAATGTTGAACAGAAGGGGCGAGAGAACCAATCCCTGCGGCACCCCACATATAAGGGGCCTCGGGGTCGATCTCTGCCCCCCTGTCAACACAAACTGCGACCGGTCAGAGAGAAAGGAGGAGAACCACCGTAAAATGGTGCCTCCCACCCCCAACCCTTCCAGCCGGTGCAGCATGGTACCCAGGGATCTTATTCAATAATTCTTCACCATGCAATGAATGACCAGATATTGGGTTCATGGGCACAAGGATAATTTGAGCAATTTCCCCACTTGGACATTATTAATTTTTTTTTGCAAAGGAGGGGTTACCTTTTGTATGAAAAGTGGGATAATTTACTTAGTGAAGGCGAATAGCTGAATGGATGGATTGTCTTGATTTAAGAACACAAGATTAATCTGAGATAGCATGAAAGCTTTATCTGGAAGGAATCACTTGTTGGCATCTATCTTCAAATTATCTGTTGATGTTGCAGTTACTGAATGAGGACGTTTCCTAAACAAAGAGGTTTATTTAATTGGCTTACACCACTAGGGTAATTTTTTTTTCTTCACCCAGAACAAGCCTACTCTATGCTCAAATCAGTTCATTCAGCTTCATTCCACGGTGTTTGTTACTTCTGAAATGTTGATTTGGCAGCTGAAACAACCCCCTTTTCTTACACCATCTCCTAGAGGGGAAGAAGAGAGGGAGGGAGGAAGTTTATTACTTTTCCACAAAAGGAACATGTCTAGGCTAAATAAATCCAGCAGAAAAAGTGATTACAGGATGTTTCAGCAGCTTTAATCTCAGGGAGTTTTCATTTAAAATACAGTAACGCATGTGGAAGCAGAGAGGAAAGAGCAAGAGTAGTGATCTATGAAATTCATCTCTCTGTGTTTCCCCCCCCTCTTTTTTCATTGCTGCAGCTTTCTAGATAAGCCAGTAGTTTCTGCAGTGAGTATTTTGCAAATCAGTTGAAAGGAAGCACTAATATAAAGCTTATATAAGAGTTGAGTCAATAGATCAATTTCTATTCTTGTTCAAGCAGTTCAATCTTTAAAAGAAGGCTTCATTTGGAGAATTGCAGCCAATGCAAGGATAGTTAAGGAGGTATGCATAAAATATGATTTTGCAATGTTTTATAACGCATTAAGCAGAATCTGAACAGAGCAGACTTGCTGAATTAGGCTAAGGCACATTTTAGCTTGGACTTTTGTTTCTTGCATGACCAGCTAGATGTTTCTGGAATCTCTGCCATTGTTCTTCACATGCTCTTGGGAGTCATGGGCATAATACAGAAGCTTCAAGATCAGCAGTCTGTGATGGACCTTCTCTCCATCAATTTCTCCTGTTCCTTCCCTATAAGCTTCTAAAATAATAGCCATCCATACAGCTTGTAATAATGAGTTCGAATTACACATTGTATGGAAAAGTGCTGCAAACTGTAATGCACTTTCCATGATGTTGGCTTAGGGTATTTTCCGAATTCAGCTATTGTGAACTGCAAACAAAGTTTGGATGGTTAGAGTTATGTGTGAACCCAGACATTTGTGCCTTATCCAACAAACCATGAGTTAAGCAAATCATGCTCAGAGGGTGGCATGAATCCCAGCCAAATGAGTCATTCACCAAAGCAGCCATAACTTATTCACAATATAAGTAGGTTTGCAAGCCTATAAAACTGAAACAAGAGGGATATCAAGCAGAACCAAGCCTATGGTTGGAGGTTGGATTCAGGAATAACAAATCATAGAAAAAATTCCAAAAGGGGAAATTCCAAACAGAAATTCCAACAGGGAAAAATATGTTCTTGCCTCCAGTGTATTATTCTATGGGAATCTTTGCTGTTAAAGGCATGCAGGGACAAAAGAATTAATTGCTATTGCCTGTCATAATGGAAGAAGTCATTCTGCTTGCTGATTTTTTTTTTTTTTGAAGTATTCTTTTATTCATGTATGTGCAAGGTATTATGAAGCTGGCACCCTCTAAACTAACCTCAGAGCCTGAGATTAGACAAGAAAGTACTCCTTGATAGATTAATTTTAGTAGGGTTACAAGTTCCTCGTCCAGAAACTCTTGATTCTTGTGTTTCTTCTTGTTTTCCTTAATGCAGAGTCTATTATGATCCAAGAGATGACTAAACTTTTGAGCTAATCTCTGTCTGTCATCACTAAAGCTGTTGTTCCTTTATTCCTTTCTCTGACTCCTAAGAATATAACCTTTAAAACATGGCCAGATGTGAGTAAATCCAGAAGCAATAATTGTTGCAAATTGCTCCGTAGGCTGATATGAGGAAAAGTGCTGAGTGATCCACATTCAAACCTAATCAAGCCAAATAACCAAATCAAATCAAGTCAAATAAAAAATTGCCCTTTTCAAATTCAGAGAAGTCTTTCCTCTTTTACTTTCATCTCAGGGTCAATTTTATACCTGTTGTTCCCCTGAGACAGAGCTGAGTAACATGATGCAAAAGGCACATGTTGCAGGTTCTGTCAAAGAACTTTGGCTGGTGGGGTCCAGGAGAAGAGCCTTTTCTGACTTTTGGAATATCCTAATCTCTCCCCCCACCCCCAATCCTAAGGTGAGAGTCTCTGACATACGTCTGACCTTCCATAAGGAACTGAAGACCTGGCTCTGTTAATTGGCTTGTAGTCCCAATCAAGTATCAAGCTGAAGGTGGTTGATGGATTAAGAGAAAATCTCACCTTCCTGTCACCCCGTGCATATCCTGCTTCTTTCCTCCCCCCGAATTTAATTGTAATTTATTACTGTTATTAGGAATAGGATTAGGACACTATTCGACAACATTTCGGTGTGGCACCAATTATAGAGAAGATGAGAGAAGGCCGACTCTGCTGGTATGGACATGTCCAGAGAGCAGCACCTTCCACCATGGCCAAGACCAACTTCTACCAACTAGAAGTCAATGGCTGGTGTCCTTGTGGGCATCCAAAACAGAGATGGCAAGACACCATCAACAAAAATACGCAAGCCGCAGACCTGCACCCTGGAGATGCAGCTGATCATGCAAAGTGGCGTTCAATGATCCAAAAAGTGGACCCTGCACCTGCGGGAATATGCTAGGAAGAAGAAGAAGATTAGGAATATTTATTGTTTGTAGTTTCATTATTTCTTAAGCTGCCCAGAGTCACCTCAAAGCGAAATGGGTAGCAAACAAATCAAATCAATCAACAAATGATCTCTTCTCCTACTGTAAAGCCAAGTCCATAGTTCCCAAGGCTGGTCCAGTTAAACAACAGAGGGACATGGTTTCCCAAAGCACCTCTTCTCATTCCTAGAAGCAAAAATAGAATGTCAATGAACGTAGGAATTACCATTTGCTATGCAGTCACTCTGATGTTTGTGCTGCCTTTTAATCACCAACAGCCCTGCACTCCTGTCTGCTGCTAGAATTCACAAAGAACATTGCAAGAGCACCTTCATCAATAACAAGTCCGTTTTCTCCTATTAGACTGGACTTGGTCATGTGGAAACTGTCTGAGAAGTTACGCCCAGCAATGTTGAGTTTGGGTTGGGACTCCACGAGTAAATGTGTGTGGATCTGATGCAGTGCCTTGGTTCAGATGGGAGCTCTTTTTCACACTTTCATTAAGTGTTTGGTTTCAGCTCATTCTACCAGTTTAAAAAAAGAAATCACCATTCATCAGGCTGCCCTAAATTTCTCCTAATTTTTTAACTTGAAGATCTTGGCTCACAGTAAGGATCAGCATTAGATTGGCCAATTGGCAGTGCCTTGTGCTGTAGCTTTGGGGGTCAGGAAAGGTCAGGAAATTCATCTTTTCTCAGAAAATCCTTCATAGGTATAACAGAGCTCTTTTGTTAGTCTAAAAAAGAAAGTTATCCAAATTATACTTCTGAGTAGAAATCCACACATCCAAGTCACTCTTCTGATTTACTACCTGTGTGTCCCTTTTAAATGGCTCAGCAGTTAAAGATGCTGAGTTTATCAGCTGGAAAGCTGGCAGTCCGGGTTTGAAACCCAAGCACCGCACAATGGGGTGAGCTCCTGTTCCTGCAAAATCCCCATTTCCTCCCAATCAGCTGAGACTCGGGAGGCAGAGAATAGATGGGGGCTGGGCCAGTCAGAGGTGGCATTTACTGGTTCTCCGAACTACTCAAAATTTCCACTACTGGTTCTCCAGAACTGGTCAGAACCTGCTGAAACCCACCTCTGGGTTACATGACCACGGAAAATGACTTTGGACAATGCTGGCTTCCTCAGTCAAGAAATGAGATAAGCACCACATCCTAGAGTCAGACACAACTGGACAGGGAAACTTTACCTTTAAAATATCAACTGGTTTCATTTGTAAATCCTGTAAAGCATCTTTGTCAATATCATTGTATCCTGTCCATTTTAAATCCATATCCAAAATAACCTGATTCTCTATTGTATCCTCTTCTATCTTCTCTTTTAAACCCACTTTTATAGTAAATGAAAACTTGATATTACATTACATTATACATTATAGCCAAATATTCCTCAATTCTTCCACTGTTAAAATGCTTTTCTCCATTTTGTATTGGTACAGGGAGTCCTCAATTTACAACACTTTGTTTAACAACTGTTTAAAGTTACAAAAAATAAATAATAAAAAAAAGTTACAATGATACTGAAAAAGTGACTTATGACCAGTCCTCACATATGTGACAATTGCAACATCCCTGTGGTCACCTGATCATGATTCACGTGCTTGGCAGTCGGCAGGCATTTATGATGGTTGCAGTGTGCCAGGTCATGTGATCTCCATTTGATCTCCTTCCCAGCTGGCTTTCAAAACAAGCAAAGTCAACAGAGAAGGCAGATTCACTTAAAGACCGCATGAGTCACTTAACAACTGCAGTGATTTGCTTAATAACCATTGTAAAATTGTGCATGACTCACTTAACAACTGCCTTGCTGAGCAACATAAATTCTAGTACAGTTTTGGTTGTAAGTCGAAGACTATCTGTAGGCCATCTCCTTTAGTTATAACCTTTAGTTCTTTCTGGTTGTCTCTCGTAAACAGTTTTTAAGGTCTCCTCTTAAATTTTTCTCTAATCCATAACCTACATTAAGGAAAGTTTTCTTACACTTAAATTCAAAATCTTTGCATACTTTAAATAAGATTTTAAACAAACTGCAGGAAACCATCTTATAATTAATTCATAATTTTAGTTGCAATCAATCTGGATTCAGTCTGCTTAAAAATTTCCCCAGATCAATAGTCTAATCATTCTTTTGCTACTTATTTCCAAATAACAACTTTTTTTAAAGCTTACATGAAATGTCTTTCACTGGAGATTGAAGGAAGAACACCATCTTTCTGAAGACAATTGACAAGGCAATTGCAGTGAAAATGATTTTTAAAAGGAAATGGGCAAACCCAGTTTTTCTTTGAAGGCTTGGGCAAAACTTGACTCTCCCACTTCCCACAACTGTAAACCTTCTGGAGGCCACTGCTGTAGGGCATGAGGCGCTATGGGCAATCACAGATCTCCTCCTTAATCCAGAGATGAGTTTGGGGAACCAGTTCTTTCACCAGCCCCCCTTTTTACTGGCTTTGCTCTTGTGAATCTGACTTCTGGTTGCTATGCTTCCTTGGAAGCCTGTAATCCAGCATATCTAGCTGGCACCAGTGTTGAGTAAAAATGAACTAAGAGCAAATGCTGTTCTGAGTGCATTAACAAGAGCAGAGGGAAGTAATTGTTTTTCCTGAGTCTGCTTAAGTGAGGCTGCACTGGGCATACTGTATCACATTCTGAGCACCACAGTCCAAAAAGGACAACAACAAAATTGAAGTTCAGAAGAGGGCTATCAGCAAAGTGAAAGGACTGGAAGCCAAATCATATGAGGAACAGATAATTTACATACATTTAGGAGAGAGTAACAGTAACAGAATTGGAAGGGACCTTGGAGGTCATCTAGTCCAACCCCCTGCTCACGCAGGAGACCTGTACTAAGGATTCGAACTGCCAAACTGCCAACCTTTCTGATTGACAAGCTCAGTGTCTTAGCCACTGAGCTACCTAGTCAGGCTAAGAACTAGAGAGAACTGCAAGAAGATGTAACAGCAATCTTCAAATGACTGGAGATGTTTTATGTCAAAGAAGAAGTGTACTTATTCTCTATAGCTCCAGAAGGTACAATATGCAAGAACCAGTTATTTAAAATTGCTTGGAAGAAGTTTCAGGCTACATGTTAGGAGAAATTTCCTGATTATGACTAAGTAAATCCCACTGCAGATTCTCAAAGGATTTGGATAATATCTTCCTTCATTTAAATTTAAATTAACACTTTTTTAGTACCCAACAACTCCAGAATCCTACAGTTCCTCTTGGAAATGCTTGGGTGATCCAGATGCAGAAGAACAGGTATCTTAAAAAAGATTCATTTTTACCCTTGTACCTCAGTCTTTGACTTTACAAGTGGCTCTTAACTATATGGAATTAATTGGTTTGTTAGGATTAATTTTATATCTTATAAAGATATGCCAAGAAAAAAAAAAAGGCAAAGTCCACAAACAAAAATGGAGTGGCCAAATGGAAAATAGCTTCATTTCATTTTAGGTAGTAGCTAATATGTAATAAACCTTAAGGATAGACTGTAAGAAAAACTCACGGATGCAAAGATGAGAAAATTCAAACTATCCATTAAATTTTTTTTTGTGTTCAGTGCACAAATTGTGATTAATATTGTAAGTATTCAAGTAAAAATTCAAGTTTTGTTCCAGGTTCCTCCATATTTCAGTAGATGTTGAATTGTGGGGTCTGCAAAGAATAAAATGCATAACAAAACTGAAAAAGGCCTTTAAAAAAGTTGGCTGCAGAACGGAACTTGCAAACTAAGTAAGTTCATTGAAATCTTATTATATGATTCAGGGCTGCTACATGTTAGCATAATATATTTAAAAATCTATTAGATTACTCCCAAGATGTCCAGATAAGGCTTAGTCCCAGAACAGAAGTGCTGATTGTGAATATTCTCTGAGAGAACTTGTTCTCTTGATATTTATTGGTGCTGTTTCAATTCTACCTCTCTTTGTACATGGAGATACCAGTGCTTGGAATTGCAGTGTCATTACGAAAGTTAAATAAACAAGTTATAAAACATTCTCATCATATGAAGGGGAGAAGATATAATACAATTAGAAGCTCCAATATTTTCCAGCAGAGATCCATGACTACAATGGGTGTTATTTATCCAGCAATTTTGCCTTGTCCAAGACATGCAAAGCTGAACTGCATCTCTCTCTCTCTCTCTCTCTCTCTCTCTCTCTCTCTTTTTTTCTCTCTCTCTATTTATATTCTCAGCCTGACAATTTGAACCTAGCTCAAATTCTTAAATATTGGGACATGGAATATTCTTACTGCATAACATTGTACTGTTTGATACAGAAAATATTTTAAAACAATGCAAAATTGAAACATGTTTTCTCTTAGGTATCATAGATAAGCAGACATAGAGAAAATGTGGGTTTTTGTTTCTATATATGATAATGCCAGCAAGGCTTTTCTATGCGTAGAGGGGGGAAAATACACAAAAGTCCACAACTAAAGAGTGGATTTTGAAATTAATGGAATTGGTAGAGATCAGGGGTGGGTTCTACCTACCTTTACTACCGGTTCACAGTGGGGCCACGTGCGTATGCGCAGAAGTGTTTTGATGATGTCGAGGTTGGTGGGTGGAGCCTCCCACCGGTTTTACTACTGGTTCTATACAACCGGTGCGAACCGGGGGCAATCCACCACTGGTAGAGATGGTAAAACTGATTACTTTGATGAAAGACAAAAGCCTGTCTAGTTTCCATTTCTGTTTGGAGACTATTTTTGGACTTCTTGCTTGAGAAAAATAAAAATAAAGTTTTGATTTTAGGATTTGAGAATTAGATTTGTTATGATTATAGAAATATTATGTATCCTTATTCTTATTATTAGACATGTTTACTATATTTGTTATACTTATATGTAAGCTTAAATATAAAGTAAGAGATTTTTGATTACAGTGGTATCTTGGTACTCAACTGCTTTAAAACTCATCAAATTTGATACTCAATACATTTTAATGTGAACATTTTGTCCCAGTACTCATTGTTTGTTTGGTACTCAACTCACAAGCTAGGTGTTGGCTGCCTTGTGACTAACTACATTTTTCCTTATGGAAAAAATGTGGTTGGTATTTATTTATTTATTTATTTATTTATTTATTTATTTATTTATTTATTTATTTATATGCCGCCCTTCTCCGGAGACTCAGGGCGGCTTACAATGCGTTAAGCAATAGCCTTCATACTTTTGTATATACCTGCTTAGTAGGGCTTTCGGGCCTGCCCTAAGTGGTGTTCTTTTTTATACAAAGTCATCTTATTGCCCCCACAAACCGGATCCTCATTTTACCTACCTCGAAAGGATGGAAGGCTGAGTCAACCTTGAGCCTGGTGAGATTTGAACTTGCAGTAATTGCAGGCAACTGGTGCTACTTAACAGCACTTTAGTCCACTGCGCCACCAAGGCTCATCATTTTTGGCATTTCCCAGAACCAATCTGGCATTTCCCAGAACCAATCGATGATAAGTACCAAGATACTACTGTATATAATTTTAATGGTATTTTGATTGTATAATCTTTATATTTTAATATGACGTTTTTGTGTTTTGTTTTAACTTAGAATAAGATGTTACTTCACTATATATATATTTGTACCTGTACTGAAGAAAATCAGAAATCAATCCCCTCCTTTTTTCCCCCTTGTCACTAATGGCAACATTATTGATGTGCTGTCATTTTAATTTTGCAACTCACATGGACTTTTTAATGAAAGAGAAGAAAGTTCTCATAGAAGGCAGGGCGATTATGAGGCATTTAGAAGTTTTTATTTGCATTTCTTTTTACAACTCTCCTTCTAATACATAACTCCCATATAGCAGTCTCAGGTTAATTTTGCAAACCATCTGATCAACACATACAAATATCCATACTGGGTCAAACGAATTAATGAATGAGTTTTATTACAATCATAGACCAGAGATCAGGACAAGTAAAAACACTCAATAAATATACAATTAAAAATTCTAGAATAAAATAATAACAGATAAAATCTATGGTATTTTATGAGAAGTGTCCTCCATTCCTCTACCCACAATAAAATACCTCATGCCACCAGACTCCAAATTTTGGGCTTAGACAATTTAGAACTACGCCGACTTCAGTCTGACCTAAGCGTAGTACATAAAATTATCTGCCACAATGTCCTACCTGTCAATGACTACTTCAGCTTCAACCACAACAATACACAAGCAAATAATAAATACAAACTCAAGGTAAACCGTTCCAAACTCAATTGCAGAAAATATGACTTCAGTAACAGAGTTGTTAATGCCTGGAATGCATTACCTGACTCTGTGGTTTCATCCCCAAACCCCCAAAATTTTAACCTTAGACTGGCTACTGTTGACCTCACCCCATTCCTAAGAGGTCTGTAACGGGAGTGCATAAGTGCACCACCATGCCTACCGTCCCTGTCCTAATATTCCTTTTTACTTACTCTTTTCATGTATTCAAATTATGTTTATACTTTTACCTATTATCTTATATATGCTTGACAAAATAAATAAATAAAATAAATAAATAAAATCCAGTACATGGTCGAATTATACTAAAATCATACTGGGTCAATTTAGAGTATATTTTTTTGTGCCCAATGTAGGTGAAGAGTTTTTTTTTTAAATTACTCCATGACGTGGTAGCTCAGCTCATTCTTTGCACTCTCATGTGGATGACTAGACAGAGCGGATGTGGGATGATTGGCTTACAGTGTCTTCTGCATTCCAAAGTTGGCAGAAATTTGTAAAGAAAATGTAATTTAGTTTTAAACCACTTTCTAAAAGAATGGGGTGGGGCAGGTAGAAAAGCTAGTTGGTAGGGAAGTGACCTCAATAGATGAAGCTGGATTTCCATCAGTGAATGACTGTACAAAGACCTTCAGGAATGTCATACTGTCCTGAAAAAGAAGTATCCAGATCTTTCAGATGTGTCATACCTAGCCACTTATTGCATTATGAAATGACTGCTAAAATAACTCAACAATCCCCTCTGAGTAGTTTAAAGCATTTCCAGAAAGCATCGGTGTCTCAAGGGTTTATGAATTCCCCGCTAGGGTTAAGAAAATGACATAACCTTCCAAAAGGTGCCTAAACTTCAGTGGGGATGACATGGCACAATCAGGGAGAAGAAATGAGGAAACTCACAAATCGCTGATGCAAAAGCTGCAGTGCCTGTTAGAAAAAACACATTTTCCTTGATGAAGAATATTGTGAAAAAGCCCTGAGCAAATCTTTCATGCTTTTAGGGTAGATTAAAACATATCCATCTGCTTTCCTAATAAATTTCATTTTCTTTTTACAGGATGTTAATTTGATTGGTTCATAAAATGAACATATGGAATCATTTTCATATATAGCTGCATTTTTAACCTTCTTTCTTATTATAAGTATAAATACATGTGTAAGTGCACATTTATATACATTAAGCAGACTTAAAAAGTCTGCTTAATGTATATAAATGTGCACTTACACGTGTATTTAGAAAACAAACCTTGATAGCACTGTAAAACTGCATTTGAATGATTTAACATCTGGCTGTCTAATAAACCAGTAACATCAGTGGATGTTAAGCAGTAACACTGAATAAAAATAGGCTAGCTTTTATTGATTGACGGAGACCTAAACCTTGATCAAGGATACTCAACATGGTTTCAATAAGGGAAAATCATGTCTAACTAATCTACCAGAAGTTTCTTCAAAGTGTTAATAAGCATGTAGATAAAAGTGAGCCATTAGATATTACCTGCTTAGACTTTCAAAAAACCTTTGATAAAGTCTCTCACCAAAAATTTCTTCTAAGCTGCCCGGAATCACCATGTGATAATTGGGCAACCTTATAAGTGTTTTTAATAAATGAATGAATGAATGATGCTTAATAGCTATGGAATAAAGAGTAAGTCCGCTTTTGGATAAGCAACTGGCTAAAGAATATAAAACAAACAGTGGGAATAAATGGACATTTCTCACAAGGGAAGAATATAACTAGCAGGGTCTCCCAGGTTTTTGTCCTGTCTTGTTCTGTCGCATTGTTGAAGAAATGTCCTTATTATTTTTTCTTGACAAAAATGTGTCAAGAAATAGGGAACATTCTACTTTGAACTATAATAGTGAAATAAGACTTGAAGTTGCTGTAGTGATGGGCTGGAGATGAGATGAAGGCAACGTGAGGATCTTGCATTAAAAAAAATCTGTTTCCAGACGAATGTTTGTGTTGAAGCCAGGAGAATGTAAAGATAAGCCCCTAAGACTGAAAGATGCCTTGTGAGAATTAAATCATGGTCATAGGTCAAGAACATAAGCATAATTTCCACAGGACCTGAAATGGATCTCCTTTCCATTATGGCAAAATGTTGTGTACTTCACCATGGACATCATCAAAACAACCAGTGGAAGAGCAACCAGGATGATTAGGGGACTGAAGACTAAAACATATGAAGAACAGTTACATGAACTGGGCATGGCTAGTCTAGTGAAGAGAAGGACCAGGGGAGACATGATAGCCATCTTCCAATTCTTGAGGGGCTGCCACAGAGAGGAGGAGGTCAAGCTGTTTTCCAAAACATCTGAAGGCCAGACAAGGAATAATGGATGGAAACTGACCAAGGAAAGATTCAACCTAGAAATGAGGAGGAACTTTCTGACAGTGAGAACAATCATCTTGAGACTTTCAAGAAAAGATTGGCTGCCATTTGTCAGAAATGATACAGTGTCTCTTGTTTGAGTGGGGGGTGGGGGGTGGGATTGGATTGGACTAGATAACCTATAAATTGGTCCCTTCCAACTCTGTTAATCTGTTAAATGAAAACCAGGAGGAACCATAGAAATGTAGCTAGATTGCAATTTTCAACATTTCCTCCCAGCCAATTTCTCCAATGGTGCAGGATTGCAGGGAGCTATCACTCAGCAATATCTGCAGGATCATAGGTTCTTGTCCCTGTGGTAAAATAGAAACAAGGGAAAGAGGCAGGTATGGATGCCAAAAGATAAAAACACCCAAACATCAAAGAGATACTTGACTTTGACTGATGTTTTGGACTGTTGGGCCCCTTTGTGGCAGGAAGAAAAAGCATGCCTGGTACTTGCTGTAGACTTGTTTGCCTGAATCTCATCTTCTTTTACTGAACTTCACATGGGAGAAGCAGGGTTGGTATCTAGTTCGTTCCAACTGATGTGTGCAGTTGTGTGATGTGTTAATTGCAAAATCTGCAAAATGCCTATTCTTCCCTTTTCCTTGGTCTCCTTGTAAACTGGTCCACAGTTTCCAGCCTTTCAAGTGGCAGTGTGCGGCAAAAGCAAGTACAACTGGGTGGTCTTTGCTTGGATTTGCATTTCTAGGGGAGATGGGGGGATTGCAGAGTTGTCAGGTTAGATAAGGGAACAGACCTTCCCAGCTAAGAGCAGCACATGGGTTTATATTGCAATTCTGTAATGAAAACACTGTGGGCCTTTTAACCAAGGGGAAGGGAAGCAAATAGCCTTCTGTGTTAATGAAGTATTGTCGCTGTCATTCTTATTAGAAACACAAAAGCAAAGCAATTGGAGGAAAGGAAAGTTTTCAGCTCACAGATTAATGAACAAATGGCAAAGAAGTATGGGCTTGTATAAACCTTCCTACCTAAGGCTGTGTAAATCAAATTTAAATTTCATGTTAAATATTGATAATTAATAGTTAATGCTCACTGTGGTCACAGTTTTCATATCAGTCCCTTTGTTCATCTTAAAAAGGAACTTGAATATAAATTCCCCCGTCATCTCCCTGCAATCTGCCTATAAGGATAGCTTCAAACAAGCCCTTTCAAATTTAGAACTGATGTTAGATCAAACTGACTACGGGGGTGGGTTCTACTTACCTTTACTACCGGTTCGCAGCAGGGCCGTGCGCGCTCGCTTCCTTCACGCGTGCTTTTCTGCACATGCGCAGAAGTGTTTTGGTGACCTCAGGGTCGGTGGGCAGAGCCTCCTGCCGGTTTTACTACCGGTTCTATAGAACTGGTGCGAACCGGGAGCAACCCACCACTGACTGACTACTCAGAACTATTCATTTGGCTAATGTGGTAATAAAAATACTAAACTGATCTGGAAGAACTTTATAAGCAGTATACCTCAAATTTCCTGGATTTGGATTCAATAAATTAGGGGCATATCATGTAGAATTCTGGAATAATTACAGTACCATCCAAGTGCTGAACTCTAAATTGCTTTTATCTAGTTCCTCTAGTTTCCATTGAAAAAAGTATTTTAATTAACAAGCATGGTTGATATGCAGCTATAACAACTTTTCTCTCTGTTTTTGTCAAAATTTGCTTGTTCTTTCCTCCTTGCAGAGTCCAGATACTTCTTCTGAAATTCTGTATTCCTATTTTCTTTTTTCAGATTGTGTGCTATTTTCACTGATTGTGTATTTATGAGGTCAAGAATTTCTAGTGCATTGGTAGTGCAGTTGTTTCAGGTGGTCTCATCCAGATTGCATGCTTGGGATAAAACTGGGTTTAAGCTTCTTCTGGCACATTGCCCAAAATGTGTGCAAACTGACCAATACAGAAAAAGTTGTGGGTCATCTATCATCAAGAGCAAAAGATCAGGACCATACATTAAGTTGCAATTCAGAAAGATTTATAGTTCATACCTATACTCAAGAATCCAGTCAACTAAAATTCAAATCTGAATCAGTGCCAGGGAGGCTGAACATGGATTCTTTGTAGCAATGTAAGGACTCTAAACTGAGGACATGTTTAACTCCACCTCCCAGCTCTGCCTCCTCTTCTCATACACCTAGGGACCCAGGAATGAGTGAGTAGGATGACAGCTTGGTGAGTGTCTGTTCTAAAAAGATCTGTTTGTTTGGAGGTGGGTATACATAATTTGGGGAAGGGGAGAACCATCTAAGGCCCAAGTAGATCCAAGCACTCGCTCCTCCCCCATACAATGGTAGCATATGGCATGTTAGGGCCAGGCAAATAAAAAGCCTGTGCCTTAAAGCTGCTTCTGACTGCAAAATTTGGGGTCCAGGGATTGGGGTAGCCAACCACTCCCAAGAAAATACATCTGCAGTGACACAATATGTGTGACTATATTGGTAACTGGTGCTTTTGCATGAACACAACAATGGTTACCTTCAAAAGTTATCATTGGAAACAAACGTTGCCTAATTTGGATAATAATCCTGTGCAGAAGTCACTTCATCAGCATTCTTAGGAAAAATGAATCAATGTCTTTCATTCTGCAGCTGTGGTGGTGCCCCAAAGAAGGCTGTTCCCATGTTCCAGGTGGCCCTGCAAAAAAAAAAATCAACGATTAATGCTATAATCGTTATAGCGTTATATTTGCCATATATTTGTTATTACCTTGTAATTTGATCATTTTCTGTTACACATTGGAAATGTAGTGATCGTAGCAAGTTAAAGATTTTAGCTTGAATTGATTTTGCTTTTCCAGTGAGATATATCAATTTTGCTCTTTCGGTGAGATGTATGTATGTATGTATGTATGTATGTATGTATGTATGTATGTACGTATGTACGTATGTATGTATATGAAAATACATTCATTTTCATAGTTATTTTTTACATTTGTGCCTTGTGTAAAGCAGAGCAGATTGCTAAATCAAATTTTATCTGCTTGACTTATCTAAGAGATGAAACAGAAGCTGGAAGGGGTTAGATTTGGCACATTTCTATCTGCTAATTATCTGAATATTGCTTTTAAAAGGAGCATTTCAACTGCACCTAAGTTTTGGCCAAAACCTTTCTGCGTTAACAACTGTTGTGGACTTTTTGGCTCTTACATCGCTAGCTGGTCGATTAAAAATCGTAGTGAGCATTACAGCAAGTTGCACTTCCATTATCCACTAATGCTTTCATCTCAAAGAAAAAGGAAACATCTGAACGTCTCTCCAACCTCAACAGAAGATATAAAGAAGGTTCTTCTTTAATGACAGGCACTTATTCAGTTACCTAAGTAATGCCCTTAATGTTTCAGAGAGAACATCATTAACTAAGATCTGATCCAACCGCCTTTGAGATACGTGGCAGGGCTTTCACAGGCTTTTAGTGCATGCTTCCTCCTCTTCCCCCCAAAAAATTAATGTTATGAGATTTCCTAGAATTGTCTTCCATGGGATTTTACATTGCACTGCAGATGCCAGAGAGCTGATTTTATGTTTAGTCTCTTCATTCTGAAATATAGGCAGCTCTGTCCAATGTGATTTTCTTGTAGACAACTTTCATTCATAGGATAAATAGAGCATTGCTATAACAGTTAAGCTATGTTCATGCATTGTGCTAAGCCAAACCCAAACTAAAACACTTACTATTTTAGGGTTAGCTAAACAACTGACTTTTTCCTGCAGTGAAGATTTTGTTTCTCCAGCCCACTGTCCCCCTCCCCCCAAATAGAAAAAATACTGGGTAGGAGGAAGCCTGGTCCAGCTGATCTAACCTTTTTCCCAGAAAGTGAGTATATGCTTCAATGATAGTTACTTGCATTGGCAATGGTAACCTAGTCTCTCACGTCGAATAGAGTTCCATTTATGGTCATTGGAAAACATGACCACCATCTTTGACCCTAAGTGGGGCTGCGCCCCCAATTCAGAACTGGTGTGGAATCTGGAATCCCTCTGGCCTCAGAGCTTCTGCTTAAAGAGAAGTCACAACAATATGGCAGAGACTTTCATACAGGTTAGAATAGAATAGAATAGAATAGAATAGAATAGAATAGAATAGAATAGAATAGAATAGAATAGAATAGAATAGAATAGAATAGAATAGCAGAGTTGGAAGGGACCTTGGAGTCTTCTAGTCCAACCTCCTGCTTAGGTAGAAAACCCTACACCACTTTGGGCAAATGGTTATCCAATCTCTTCTTAAAAACTTTCAGTGTTGGAGCATTTACAACTTCTGGAGGCAAGTTGTTCCACTGATTAATTATCCTAATTGTCAGGAAATTTCTCCTTAGTTCTAGGTTGCTTCTCTCCTTGATTAGTTTCCATCCATTGCTTCTTGTTCTACCCTCAGGTGCTTTGAAGAATAGCTTGACTCCCTCTTCTTTGTGGCAGCTCCTGAGATATTGGAACACTGCTATTATGTCTCCCCTAGCCCTTCTTTTCATCAAACTAGACATACCCAATTCCAGCAATTGTTCTTTATATGTTTTAGCCTCCAGTCCCCTAATCATCTTTGTTGCTCTTCTCTGCACTCTTTCTAGAGCCTCCACATCTTTTTTACATCGTGGCGACCAAAACTGTATGCAAGTTCACATTACAGTCTCTCATTCTATACGTGTAGGAAGGAAGGAAGGAAATTTGATTTGGCTCAATTTCTCATCTCCCCCAAACTCGTTTTAATGTTTTATTTTTGCATTATTTTCATTTTTTAAAATGATAGCATGAGAATTTCCTAGTGGGAAAAGAAACTTGATAGGAGAACTAGTTACTAGTTATAAAAATATGGGGCACGTCCCTCACTGGATATGTTCAAATTGAGATTTTGGATATTTTTAATATTTTTATATTGGTTTCCTGAATGGAACTCAGTTCACAAGAATCTCTGATTTTATGCAATTTATTTTCTTCTGTGGACATGCAATATTCTTAAGGTATGCATTTTTGTATATTTTTCCATTTGTGCATATTTTTGTAAGCACTTCTTTTCTTAATATAATATGACTTCAAATATTATTAACATTTTTCCGGCTAAATTATGTCTTGGTTAGTAAGTGGGGGGGGGATTATTTCAGCAGATGTAGATTCTATTCTATTTTGGCCTCCCAACTTTTACATGGCTTCTGTCTCTCCCCTCCCCCCCTCCCCCATCAGAGGTGGTATTCAGCCAGTTTGGACCGGTTCAGGTGAACCGGTAGTGGTGACCTGCGGGTGGGCCTGCCCACCCCTCCGGGTGTAATCCCGTCCTATATCACTGTGTTTCTGACATTGCACCAGGAGTGAAATCCAGCAGGTTCTGACAGGTTCTGGAGAACCGGTAGTGGAAATTTTGAGCAGTTCGGAGAACCAGTAGCGGAAATTTTGAGTAGTTTGGAGAACTGGCAAATACCACCGCTGGCTGGCCACAAAGTGGGGTGGGAATGAAGATTTTGCAGTATCCTTCCCCTGCCATATCCACCAAGCCACGCCCACCAAGCCACACCATGCCCACCAGGCCACGCCCACAGAACTGGTAGTAAAAAAATTTGGATTTCACGACTGGTAAGAAGGAACAGGACATTCTGCACTAAGATGGGTGGAACATTTTTCACTAGGACGTCCCTGCTAGGCCTCTTTTTGCTCTAATTTTCTATGTAATGCAATTTATTTTTATTTTGGAATTTTGCTATAATTATGATGCTTTGCACATTGCCTTGGCTTTATTTCTTTTGTCCAATTATGCAGTTTTAGAATGTATTGTGATGTTAAGTATAGCCATAGAGCCTGAGTTGTAATGGATTGACATGTACAGTATCTGATATGTATGCATTGAATGAATGTGAAAATAAATTCAAATACAACTTCTACTCTAGTGAAATCAATGGGGGAAATATATATTTTAAAAGCCTGCTCCAAGGAGGTCAAAGGAAAGATAATTTTAATATCCTTTTGAAATCTTGCAAAGTAGACATGCTTCTGTAATTCTTCTTCGATTCTGAAATTTAGCAGTAAGTCTTTAGTATTTTTCATAAAGAATTAGATGCAGGATTGTGAAGTTGTCCTGCTTCATTTCCTGAACAACGTTTAAAAAACAATCCTTCTAGCAGAATTTCAGCTAATGTTGCAAGCACATTTTGCAACTCGAGAGAGAGAGAGAGAAAGAGAAACTGAATATATGGATACAGACGGAAAGAAATAATTGCCAAAGGCGTAATTAGGGCTACAATGCTGCTATATTTGAGTGAATGTTAATACTTGCAAACAATTTCTTTCTTTTTTTCTTTTTTTAAGTGGATGAAGAAGATGAAGTACACTTAGTATAATAATCTTGGCTTTTCTTGCCTCAGTTCCAGCATTATCTCTGTCAGATTAAAAATGAAAGCTTTTTACCTTAAAGATGAGAACTCCTGATTACCAAGAGATGTGGCAACCATATGACATTTCTGCAATAAAGTGGTTGTGTAGTAAGATAGAGAATTTGAGAGAAAGTAGTTTCAAATAAGTTAAGCCAACTAAGAGGGCTTCCAGAGATCAAGTTACGGTTTAAAGTATTTTCCCAACTTTTTTGAAACCACCACATCTGTGAGCAATTCATCTGTGGCTAAGGGAATATTGAAATGATCCAACCTCATGGGCAGAGCTCAGTTGTGGGGAACATATTATCAGAATCTGCATTGTGCTGGGAAAGATCCAGTTGGCCTATTTTGAATCTGTTACTTAAAGTCTCTCATTTCAGGAAAGGCCCACAGGTAAGGGGCATCCTAAAGTTTAAAGGAGACGAGTAATTAATCCATTACAATAATTAGTCAAGGTTTTCTTTCAACATCTTAGAAGAAACAGAATCATTTGGTACTGATAATATATTAATACCCTGTTTCCCCGAAAATAAGACATCCCCTGATAATAAGCCCAATTGGGCTTTTGAGCACATGCACTAAAATAAGCCTCCCCCCAAAAAAAATAAGCCCTCCCTGAAAATATTTAAATACAGAGCTGGAAATCAGGTAAGACAGCAAGAGGAGCCCCATCTTGCTCCACACACCCCAAAATAATAAGACCTCCCCAAAAATAAGGCCAAACGCTTATTTTGGGGTTCAAAAAAATATAAGACAGGGTCTTATTTTTGGGGAAACATGAGTAGTAATCTACACGCCCTATTTCCTTTTTGTATTTCCTTAAATATAGAAATACCCAAAGCACTTCTGCATATGAGTTTAGAGAAATAGCTCATTTTTCATTCCACTTATAGGTCCTTGAGGTACAATAAATTAAATTACCTTAGAAGATCCTTGACCTTTAGGCACCTTTTCCTAGCTTGAAGACTTCCAGATATGCTGATTACTAGATTACTATAGATTGCATATAAGTTGAAGTCCATCACATTTAGGAAGGCCATCTGGGAAAATTGAAAGTGTTGGGGAAGGAGAAAGATTGAAATGCTTGTGAGAAGTCACTGCTGGGCCTTTTTATTTGGAAACACAAGGTGACATTGATCTACGGGTGTCCATGAGGGCAAAAAAATTAAGACACTGGCCACAATCATGCAAGTGAAGCCTGCCCTATATAAGCAAGATATAGGGGCAGAGCCTGCCCTATATAAGCAAGATGCTCTTGGGGCAGAGCATCTATTGTATAATCGTGGCTGCCATGTTGACTTGCTTGACACCCTCTCTGCAAACATGGCATACTGGCCAGTAAGTCTGTTTGTGCACTGAGACTTGACAGTATTATATGTAGACTGGATTTGCCTTGCCACCTGTGGTTTCTTCATCTCCTGGCTGGCTTTATATATTATTAGAGTTGGTTTAGGGGTGTGGTGACTAGGTTGTAGGTTAGTAAGCCCATGTTCAAGACCTGAATGCTGCTGTATGATGGAGTGAGCTCCCATCAGTCGCTCCACCATCTTGATGGGGACATGAAAGGAACCCTCAAGGAAGAGCTCCAGGCAATGGTGATGTCACAACTAAACTTTTCAACCTGGAAGCACCTTAAAGGTGCCTCTGATATGAACAGGATGGGGGATTATAATTGGTTGCACAGTCAATTAGATGTTTAGATTGGATTTGGCATTTTATCCATTTATCTATCCTCCTCCTCCTCCTCCTCCTCCTCCTCCTCCTCCTCCTCCTCCTCCTCCTCCTCCTCCTCCTCCTCCCTATTCCTATTTCCACCTTATGTATGTATAGGGTCAATTAAGGGCAGCGATTAATTAATTAATTAATAAGACAGGATCCCTGGTGATACAGATCTGTCTCTCTTTTTTTTTTTGATTTTGGTATCATTTTGTAACACGTTTTTTAAAAAATGTTAATTGGTATCTTTTGACAAGTTATAAACCTGCAATTCTTTAGAAGGAAGGAAGGAAGGAGGGAGGGAGGGAGGGAGGGAGGGAGGGAGGGAGGGAGGAAGGAAGGAAGGAAGGAAGGAAGGAAGGAAGGAAGGAAGGAAGGAAGGAAGGAAGGAAGGAAGGAAGGAAAAGGATTTCTGAATCTTGCAATAGAATCTATTTTATATAATCGGAAATATGAAACCCTATTTTTTTTTTAATGAGATTCTTCCATTTGCCTTTAATGTCTTAGTTACTGAAGAGCAAGCAGAAACAGATACCTTGAAGAATTCCACTGGGCTCTGATAGCTCTAGTTAACCTTTTCTGCTACTTTTTGCTCACCAAAAATGTAAAGGCTAAGAATTCACCACAGAAATCTTGTCAGAGTTCCACTTTCTCATTTTCTTACTAATAAATCCACCCAAATGTCAGCATGAGGAGGTATATCATTCTACATAAGAGCTTATGCATTACCCACCTCCAGTTCAGATTTTTCAGGGTCTTTTTCTAATCAGCTTGGTTAGGATTTTAGCCCTGAGTCATCAAGAGAGACCTACCTGGATGGATATTTTCAGTTCTTACACAATGATATTGTTATACTCTGAGCTGCAAAGATTAAGGACAGACATGGTCACACTTGCAAAAATATTTGTGTCTGAAGTATCTCATCATAACTGACTTTTTGCAAACACAATTAGAAGTGCTAGGCATTGCTTGCCTGCATGTATGTTCTTGTGGAAAACTTGCATAATTCTTTTTCAGACACTGTTTACTTCTTGTACTTACATACTGATGATAATATACATTTTTCATTTAAGCCGATCTCCTTATTGTAATGGAAACAGAATTGCTGCAGAAATATTAAGTCTTTCCTTCCCGTACTGCAAACATTATAAAGTCACATCAATGATATTTTAAGAGAGGACTGGTGTCATATACAAGGAGCTTCCAGCCTAGATTCTTCTGAGGTGCCTTTCCCCTGTTTATAGTCCTAACCATGGGTTTAATTGGAATATGAAGGACCAGTTACTTGAATTTTCCACAATGTCTCGATGTAGATGAAAGGCATTGTAAGAAGTAAAAATGGCCATGGATCTCTTCCATGGATTTTGGCAGTTACCTGAGCATCCTGGGTTCTGGCACATAGCCACTTCACAGTTAAGGTGGGATTTTGAGCCCTTTAGTTTGTGATGAAACCTCTACCCTAGCTTTGAGTTTTGTGAAATGGTGACCATTTCCAGCCAGTATCCCTTTGCATGTACACGAGACTGTCTGTTCATTCTGCATGCAGATAATTTCCTTGATGCCTGCTCCTTGCCCACTCATTTTTTTTAAAAAATACTGTCTTAAATTACAACAATTTAATAGGACCATATTTGTTTGCAACGATGCCTTTGGATCCCATAAAAGTCCCTCTGGGATGGTAGAGGCCATCTTGAGAGCTATTTCCTCTTCTGATAAAGGGCAATTTTGTGGCCCCTCATCTTAATCATACCAGCCATTTTATCTGCTGTTAAAATTCTAAATGTGCCCCCCACCACAACAAAAAAGCTTAATCTGCTTCTGAGTTATACAAACTTTTGAAGGGACTTTACTTGGTAACTAAATGGGAGATTTAGAAAAGAAAGAAAGAAACTATCAAAGCATAGTCTCCCCCTTTAATTGTATTATTATTATTTATTTGCAATCTGTTTTTCAAAAGAAAAGATGTAAGCAAATCCAAGCATTTTTTTTTACTAAAACCATTTTCTAAAATAGTCCTCTAAAATCCCTTTATTTTTCATTTTATATTACTGTATACTTCAAAACACATAACATAGGATGGAACAGCCAAGTTAATTTGTGGGGTCCTAACACTGAAAACAGGGTGCAAAATGACCTTTTAATACCTGACACAGAATTTCCTAGAATGTGTGCAGCTCAGGGTTTTAACCCAATGGTTTTACATTTGAAGGGTTGTTGTGTTTAAGAAGCAAAATGTTTGCAGAGGCTTAAGGCAGTATTTAATTATTTAGTCACTTCCCCAACCCTGGCCAATGAATTCTGGCCCTGCCCATTGTTAGAGTGTATCTTGTCATATTGTGCAAATCCTGAAATGATTCTTAGATCAACAGAAGTTATACAGACTGATTTAAAGACATGCAGATTATTTTAGAATTTAAAACATACAATATATTCTGGTTTAGAGAAAAGTTGTGGTTACACAAAACAGGGGAAAAAAAATGTTCAGGCCTCTCTCCAAACACTTGTAATACAACAGTGTCACCTGGTGGTCTTACAAATCTATTGAGCATTTCACTATACTGTTGCATATTCTAACATTTTTTTTTCTCAGATTAGCAGTTTGTGCATCATAACAATTTCTCCTAATATTTCATGGGGACCAGAGGTGCAAAATGGCAGATATGACTGAGCTCTAAGTGCTCTGTACCTTAATTATATATGTGTTAAAAAGGGAAGAAGTTTTGATTGCTTGATTTTTATCCACCATTTTGATCCATTGACAGTTCCGATCCAGAGGTGTGAAACTGGTGGGCTGCGAGCCGGATGTGTCACAGGACATGGCGAGTTTGACACCTGTGCCATAGACACTCCTATACAATGGTGGGATTCAGCCAGTTCGCACCACTTCGGGAGAATCGGTTGTTAAGCTCCTGGGCAGTTTGGTGAACTGGTTGTTGGAAGAAATCATTTGGGCAGAGAACCGGTTGTTAAATTATTTGAATCCCACCACTGCTCCTATAGTAGACACTCTTCTGTCAAAGATTTTGTAGGAACATTTGCTATCACTTAAGTCTTTAAGTCAATGTTCCTATGCAAACCTTAAAAAAATGATACTATACATTTGCACACTTTGTTCTACAACTTTTTCTCAGTTTCAGTTTTTCTCGTGCAATACAAATTTATTTATTCTCCAAGTTCTGTATAAGTTTATTTTGCTCTACTTCAAATCTGAAAGTATTTTTCTTATGTCTTCAGGATGTCTGACCCAAACATCTGGCCAGGGGTGAAATCCAAATTTTTTCCCTACCAGTTCTATGGGCGTGGCTTGGTGGGTGTGGCAGGGGAAGGATATTGCAAAATCTCCATTCCCACCCCAGTCTAGGGAAAGGATACTGCAAAATCTCCATTCCCTCCCCTCCTGGGAGAAGGATATTGCAAAATCTCCATTTCCACCGCACTCTGGGATTAGCCAGAGGTGGTATTTGCCGGTTCTCTGAACTACTTAAAATTTCTGCTACCGGTTGTCCAGAACCTGTTAGAACCTGCTGGATTTCACCCCTGCATCTGGGCCTCAAATTATTTGTTTTGGGGATTATCGTGTCGTTTATGTTCAGGGAGAAGACAACAGGGAAAAGAAATTTTGACCACGGCAATCACAGATTATCTCCTATACTAGCTATGTGCAAGAAATCAAGAATTTCCTCCCTTCTGGATTGTGCGATTGTTGTCTTTAAATAGATTATTTTGCTTGCCACACGCTTAACAGGTAGGGGTTCATCTTGTAGACTAGGGACATATAACACACCAATCTTTTTGCTTTCGCTGATATATAGTATTCAGTTTCAGTTTGTTATTAAAATGTAAGCCTACATAACAACAGTTTGCTATATATGTGTGTGTGTGTGTTCTTTCATGGTATCTTTTCACTGCACACTACAATTCTGGGGGTAGTTTCATTCCTTATATAGATTAGTGGATTCTCTTCTTCCTCTAAGAAAGTTACTGTGGCTTTTGCTTGACCATTTTTCTTATCTTGAAACCTGGGTTGGCTGCAGGCCTGTCTGTGGTTGTCAGGTCACGTAGATCATATTTGGAGAGAAGCATTTCCATCTTGAAATTGCAGAGATTATAATTCTGTTTATTCAGCTTGTTCCCTGAAAGCTTGAACTCAGAACTACTAGCTGTGTTTGCTTCCTTCCTTAGCTCACTTACCAAGGAGCTTTTCTATCCAGCACTCTTTCCAAGATCCTTTTTATTCTTAGGTTTGTTTTCCTCTTTGTAGTTTGTTGCTGTGACTGTGGACTTGTAACCAACTGCAGAATAGATTAATATAAGCAATTAATATAAGAGTCAACCAATAATTTCCAGTTGGCATTTTATTGGTAAATATTACTGTACTTGGAAAGACATAAAAGCTTACTGAGAAGGCAAAACAGAAAAAAAGAAAAGAAAATTTCCCTATCTCTCTACAGTACTTTACAGATAGTCCTCAACTTGAGCCTTGGTAGTACAGTGGTCTAAGGCACCCTGTTATTAAGCTGGTTATTAAGACCAGCTGCCTGCAATTACTGCAGGTTCGAATCTCGCCAAGGCTCAAGGTTGACTCAGCCTTCCATCCTTTCTAAGGTAGGTGAAATGAGGACCCAGTTTGTGGGGGCAATAAGCTGACTTTGTATAGATATACAAAAGGATGAAGGCTATTGCTGAGCACATTGTAAGCCGCCCTGAGTCTTCAGAGAAGGGCGGCATATAAATCAAATTAAAAAACAAACAAACTTACAACAGTTCATTTACTGACCATTCAAAGTTACAATGGCACTGAAAAAAGGGACTTATGGCCATTTTTCACAGTTACGACTTTTTCAGCATCCCCACGATCATGTGATGAAAATTCAGATGCTTGGCAAGTTGGTTCATATTTATGACCGTTTCTGTGTCTCGGGGTCATATGATCCCCTTTTGCGACCTCCTGACATGCGAAGTCAATGGTGAAGTCAGATTCACTTAACAACCAGGCGACTAATTTATCAACTGCAGTGATTCACTTAACAACTGTGGCAAGAAAGGTCATAAAATGGGGCAAAACTCACTTAACAAATGTCTCACTTAGCAACAGAAATTTTGAGCTCAATTGTGGTCTTAAGTCGAGGACTACTTGTATATATATTGTAATGTGTCCTCTATTAACCATCCTATTTATTTACTTATTTGTATCCCACCTTTATTATTTTTACAAATAACGCAAGACAGTGAACATATCCAACACATCTTCCTTCTCCTATTTCCCCACAACAACTGTGAGGTGAGTTGAGCTGAGAGAGAGAGAGTGTCATCCAGCTGGTTTTCATGGCTAAGGCGGAACTAGAACTCAGTCTCCAGATTTCCAGACTGGTGCCTTAACCACTAGACCAGACAGGCTCTCATTTATGGGACATAATCTCCCATAACTATTACATATTCTAATAGAGATATAGGAACCTTCCTTGTCTTGGTCACCTGTTGACTGTAATTGCTTGCCAACAGTGGTGGGTTTCTACCTGGTTTGGGCTAAACTGGTAGTGGCGGCAGGGGGAGGCTCCGCCCACCTGCCTGGATGTCATCGCGGATGCTCCGCGCATGCGCAGAAGGTTCTGCATATGCGCAGAAGTGCTGCATGCACATCCTCCCGATTCTAAACCGGTAGCGAAGGTAAGTGGAACCCACTACTGCTTGCCAAGTTATTAGCCATTGAATGTTGCAGTTGCATTGTGGGCTGAACTCCTAGAACCACTCTAACATTTGAATCATTAAGCAAAAACATTTTTTAAAAAAATGTTTTGCTTTGGATTTATTTTAGACAGGTAGACAACTAATCCCGTTCAATCTTGCTGTGACATATCGGGGAGACTCCCTAAAGGAAATACATTGGATTGGATTACAAAGCTAATTTCCAAGAGCTGCAATCTTAGCCATCAGATGGAAATGAGTTAATGGTAGCTGCATTGCAACATTTGAATATTTATTTACACATTAGTTATATATCTTACCTTTTCACCAGTGGTGAAATTCAATTTTTTTTACTCCGGTTCTGTGGGTGTGACTTGGTGGGCATGGTGTGGCTTGGTGGGTGTGGCTTGGTGGGCATGGCAGGGGAAAGTTACTGCAAAATCTCCATTCCCACCCCACTCCAGGGGAAGGATACTGCAAAATCCCCATTCCCTCCCCACTCCTGGGAGAAGGATATTGCAAAATCTCCACTCCCACCCCACTCTGGGGCAAGCCGAGGTGGTATTTGCCAGTTTTCCAAACTACTCAAAATTTCCGCTACTAGTTCTCCAGAACCTGTCAGAACCTGCTGGATTTCACCCCTGCTTTCCACCATGAGCTCATGAGTCTTAACCAAGGATATGCTGGCTCAACAGCACTCAATGGACATCGGCTGGAATCTTGGTCCCATCATAACTTTGTCCTTCCTGTTATAATACTTCAATCCCCTTACTGACTGGGTATTGACTGGAATATTATGCTCTGATATCACATATCATCATACGGGTTGATTACAGCAAAAGTTGAATGATGACTTCCAGGACAAAAGGAAATTGTTATTGTAGTAAATGGTTGGTAACTGACTTCTGTTTTTTTTTTAAAAAGTAATTTATTTATTTATTTAAAATATTTATACAGCCACCCATCTTATGCAATATAGCTCTGGGCAGTTCACAGACAGCATTAATAGAATAAAAGCAATAAAAAGGATAAAACAAAACAGAAGAGATCAGAACCTTCCCAATGCCATAAAGTAATTAGTTTTTTTTTAAAAAAAAAGAATATCAGAAATAGCAAATCACCAAAGCAATTAAGGTAGTGCTTTTTTACTATGTCTCCTGGCTTTGAAATGATGATAATTTCTATAGTACTTGCAAGGAGATTTTAACGATTTCTCCATGTGCTTCAAGGAATATCGAAGTAGAAATGTTTTGCTGATTGTATCATCTAATAATCAGTCCTCACAAACTTTGCTGACTTTTTGTGTGTGTGTGTGTAATAGAAAGTCTAAGCTGAGAGCCGTTCTGCATTTGAATAATTTCCTATAACATAAAAGACTTCAGGTAGTCCTCGATTTACAACAGTTCGTTTAGTGACCGTTTTTCACCCTTACAACCATTGCAGCATCCCCACGGTCACATGATCAAAATTCAGATGCTTGGCACTGTACCTCCGAAAGTAGAGATGGATTGTACATTCTCTTTTTTGTTTTGGAAAAATCAATAAAAAATTTAAAAAAAAAAAAAAAAAAATTCAGATGCTTGGCAACTGATTCATATTTATGACTATTGCAGTGTCCTGGAGTCATGTGATCCGCTTTTGCGACCTTCTGACAAGCCAAGTCATTGGGGAAGACAGATTCACTTAACCATGTTACTAACTTAACAAATGCAATGATTCACTAAAGAACTATGGCAAGGAAAATCATAAAATGGGGCAAGCTCACTTAACAAAGGTTTCACTCAGCAGTATAAATTTTGGGCTCAATTGTGGTCAGTAACTCGAGGACTACCTGAAAATTCTTCCCAATGATTATTTTTATTTATTTATCAAATTTATACATCACCCATCACACTGTATAAATGACTTTTTTGCAATTATATAAGGATCCTCTCTGAGTAGAAAGGAAAGATGTGGGTGAATGAGGACGATGGTAAGAGATGAAAATGATGGTGATGAGAAAAACAACAAGCATCAGTGACAATGAAGTATCTACATATTTCCAGAGATCCTGAGAAATTCTGCCATTGCATTATTTCTGCCTTCATTATCACATACAAAACATTTTTAAAAATTCAGCAATCCTTTTGCAAAGTGAAACGATGATTTTTTTTTTTTTTTTGAAATTTTCAGTTGGTTTCATGAAATCTGTGGGCACAATATGTATTTGCGGCAGCTCAGTGAACAAGTAACAAGACTTTTCTCTGCAACGTACCATAATATCCTGAAGGCAAAGAATCCTGAGTACACCGATTTTTGAGCTTCCCTTGGGAATTCAGTTTGGACATTTGGATTCATGGATAAAATAGCAGGTTGAAATTTAGCTTGAAGAGCTTTCTGTGGTTCACAGTGACACCCAGTGGTGTATATAAGATTGCAGTTTAGACAGGGCTGACTTGGAGTTCGTGGTACATTTCATGTTTAAAAAAATTATTCTGTATGCTTAGCTAATGAAAAGAATTATTTCTAATGCAAAAGAGATCATAACAACTGACCATCAGAAACCGTAGCATGCAAACCACTGACCACCATATAGCATTGTATGTAAATCATAATAAAATGTGTAGATGACAAAATAGCAATTCTTGCTCTTAACTTCATGCTACAGAGAACCTAGTACAGCTTAAGAGAATTCACAAATATTTGCTTGGTATATGATAAAAACATATCAGTGCAAACATCCCCAAATGGGTCGTGTGTATTGTCTAACAAAACAAGAATTATGATGGATCAGAATAAAGTAATTTGATCTGAATTCTTTGGGGATCAACCAGATTTTTATAGGGCATCCAGAACCAATATATCAAAGGTGTCAAACTGGTGGCCCGTGAGCCGGATGCTTGCGAGCAGGGCACCCCCCCACCCCAGCTTCACCCCAGCTCCACAAAGGGAAAAAATGTTGCGAAGCATCACATGACAGCAATGTGACATCGCAAGTTTGAGACCCATGCAATAGATCAGAGGTCTTCAAACTTGGCAGCTTTAAGACTTGTGGACTTCAACTCCCAGAATTCTCCATGCTGGCTGGAGAGTTCTGGAAGTTGAAGTCCACAAGTCTTAAAGCTGCCAAGTTTGAAGACTTCTGCAATAGATGAAGGCAAGCATATGCTCTATTTGCGTTTCCCAGCGATTGGTATTCTGACTTTGGAACTAAGCAAGTCCTTTCAGTAGTCCCAAGGCTGCACACCCATTTGCACTCTGATTCAGGTGACCTGAAGATAAACTCACAAGTGGCCTCAACTACTCTCAGACAGCTAATGACTGACCTTCAGAGTGCTAAATGACCAGATTAATGAAAGGAATATAAATTCTCCCATTCCCCCCATTCAGTCAGAATTGAAGACGCTTCTTGCATGAGAAGCAAAACATTTTCAAGGAAAAAATCCTAAGGAAGTCCAGCTGTCTTTTGAAAAGCACGTTTGGACAACCTTGACTTGGATGATTGAGAATTTACATAGTCATTAAGTAATCTATGGTCACCATGATTAGTAGCTCTTATTTAGTTATCGTTGATTACTTTGGTTGGTTCAGGTGAGTTGGATAGCAGCAGTGACTATTGTTCATATTAATTTTTTTGACTACTTTCTTGTTGCTTTATTTTGCTCCTTCTATATTTGTGCATCAGATAAAGTGGAGTTGACTCTAAAATCTCTTGCTATTTATAAATATTATGAATATGCTAGTCTTTAAGGAGTCACGAAGTTCATTCTTCTTCTTCTCTTCTGCCATAGAGCAACATTGGCTGACCTTCCAGAGTAGTTCATTCCAATTTGCTGCCCTCTATATAAGGGAAACTTTACCTTTACCTTATATGTCTCAAACTACAAATTCCATCACGTAGCTTGGGCATACAGCTGTATAAGTTTTGAAATTTTTACATGAGTATTAAAAGGTGCTTTCGAAAAATGGCTTTCCATGTAGTTTACATGGATTGTTGGTGACAATGAATGTGCTAAAAACTAACGTAAGAGTTAATTTAAGTTGTGAAAAAAATGATTGTACTGATCTTAAATATTAAGGAGAAATAAGTCTGATTTATTTGAACAGAACTTCATATAAAGAAACAAATAGTTTCTAATCAGCATAAGCAGGTAATCCTGATTTAGCAACTGCCTCATTTAGCAACCACTTGTACTTACCACTGTGATAAAAAAATAACTTTATGACCGATGGCTGCAGTTGAACTAAGGTCATAAGCACAGTTGAGGTTTCACTAGGTGACCATTTCATTCATTCATTCATTCATTCATTCATTCATTCATTCATTCATTCATTTATTATTTATTTAAATTTTTATACCGCCCTTCTCCCGAGGGACTCAGAGCAATGCACAGCCAGCAATAAAACACACATATACATAAAATTTAAAAACAATTTAAAATATATTAAATAATTTGGCCCCAATATTATTAAAAAACTAAGACAACCATTAAAATTCATGTTTAGGCCAGCCCAGCTTGTTGGAACAATAACATCTTGAGGGCACGGCAAAAGGCGTGTAGATTAGGAATCATCTGTATCTCCGGGGGCAATTCATTCCAGAGGGAAGGTGCCCCCACAGAGAAGGCTCTCCCCCTGGGGGTCGCCAGTCGACACTGACCGATGGCACCCTGAGGAGTCTCTCTCTGTGGGAGCGTATTGGTCGGTGGGAGGCTATCGGTAGCAGAAGGCGATCTCGTAAGTACCCAGGTCCTAAGCCATGGAGCTTAATGGCTCACTTAATGACTGAGTTGTGGGTCCCAATTGTGGTCACTAAATGATGACTACCTATACACACACAAGTATATATGTATAATCTCTGGCCTTTTTAAACCAGGCAACTCATGCATAGCAATATTTAAATGTTTTATTTTGAATATAGACATCTTTTGAAGTAATGCTCACATCCAAATAGTTCTACTGAAAAAATTTTCAGTAGAACCTCAAAGTAATCTGGCTAACCTGATTTCAGGAACAAAACAGCTGTATTTCTGTTGGATTGTTCTGTGTTAGGAAAAATAAGATGGCTGCAGAGACGGGCCCGTCAGCTGACAAAGGATTCATGGTTCACAGTAAGAGCCAAGAGCTGGGCACAATTCCAGAGCTTCTTGATCTCATCCTTTTATGTACCAGCCCAGGACTTTGGAGGGCCCTGCTTAAAGTAGTACCAATGAACAATGCACAAGAAATGGTAACAAGTGGATGAAGTCTCTGTCATAGTGAATAAATGAAGGCAAATAAATATAATTCTGGAAGAAACTTAACACTTGAGAAATAAAAACAACCAGAAGAAACGGGCCTTGGCTTGTTTAAAGTTGTATCAGTCTTTTTTAAAAAACCACACAGTATCCATGGTAGTATCATTGGTTAACCCACAAAACCTATATCTCTACAAAGCTTGTATCTCCACAAGCTATATCTCCACAAAGCCTATATCTCCACAAAGCTTATATCTATAGCTTTCAGCTCCACAATGAGCAATCTTGTTCAGAAGTCAGAATCATAAACCAGTCTTTCAAAAAGTATGACTACTTCCAGACCTTGTTTCATCCAAAGTAGTATATATTTGAGCCATAATAATTATTTTTTACTTCAGCTGACCTTGAAATGCTGAAGTATAAAGAATAATCAAGCTGCCTGTCAGCAGGCAGTTGCTTCAGCAGACCAATAGTAGAGTACAAAAAACCCTAATTACACCTTCCACAGTTATAAGTAGCCCTCATTTAGTGACTTTCTTGTTTGGTGAACATTTGAGGTTATAACAGTGATAAAAATGGAACTTTTTATGGCCAATTATTGCATTTAAGACTTTCACGGATCTTTAAAACAAACGAAAGCTGAGGTAAAATCATGTGCCCAGGTACAGCTTCACTTAGTGACTGCTTTGCTTAATGACCAAGTTGTCGGTCCTAACAGTGATTGTTTAACAAGGACTACCTACACACACAAACAGGCACACACAAGTTACTGCCTGGACCAGACATTGCTGATCCTGCCATCTAGTGGTCATCTGGATTTTTACAGCTGCCTCCTCTTCCATTCTTCTTTCCTCCTTAGGGGTGAAATCCAGCAGGTTCTGACAGGTTCTGGAGAACTGGTAGCGGAACTTTTGAGCAGTTCGGAGAACCAGTAGCAGAAATTTTGAGTAGTTCGGAGAACCAGCAAATACCACTTCTGGATGGCCCCAGAGTGGGGAGGGAATGGGGATTTTGCAGTATTCTTCCCCTGGAGTGGGGAGGGAATGGAGATTTTGCAGTATCCTTCCCATGCCATGCCCACCAAGCCACATCCACAGAACCGGTAGTAAAAAAATTTGGATTTCACCACTGTTCCTCCTCCTTCCTTCTTTCTTTCCATTGACAGATTTTGCTAAAACGAAGAAATTAACTTTAGTTAGAGAAAAGACATGTATGTGTCCTATGCCTGAAAAAGCACAGATTAGGAATTTTCCTCCAGTAATTCTTTTATCTTCAAATAGTATTGACAAATGGACTTGTTTAATAAAAAAAAACCCCAAAAACAAATGTTCCTCCAATTCAAGATAAATACAGGTCCTTGACCTGGATGATTGAGAAAATCAACCATAGAAATTTGTTGTGGGTTTTTTTTTTTTTCCACTTCTCCTTCCCTTTCAGTTAACTTCCCTGTCCTTTCAACATTTAGCCTGGAAGCCTTGTCTGCTTCCCTGGGTGTGTATGCATGTGTTTGTATATGTTTGTGTAAAAATAACAAAATAGGAGCAAAGAAGGAGCAATTGGATCTAGAATAAATTTAGCTGCAAATCAGTGGTGGTATTTAGCAGGTTTGGACCGGTTCAGGCGAATCAGTAGTGGCGACCTGTGGGTGTGCCTACCCGCCCCAGTGCTATGCTGTCCTATTTAGCGTGCAAGCCATGCGCGCTCACATTTTCGGTGCATTGCAAATTGGTGGTAAAATTATGTGAAACTCACCTCTTCTGCAAGTGATGTCCAGTCTAATTTCTTTCTTTTTTTAAAAAAAAAAGTTTTTTAATTAATAATACAAAGTAAAAACAGTGGACATAGCGTGACATCTCTGGTTTAAACATTTTCATCAAATTTTGTCATATAGTTAATACACTTCCTTATCTCTGTACATATTTACACTAATTAGCAGTGTTCCAATATCTCAGGGGTTGCCACAAAGAAGAAGGAGTCAAGCTATTCTCCAAAGCACATGAGGGTAGAACAAGAAGCAATGGGTGGAAACTAATCAAGGAGAGAAGCAACTTAGAAGTAAGGAGAAATTTCCTGACAGTTAGAACAATTAATAAGTGGAACAACTTGCCTGCAGAAGTTGTGAATGCTCCAACACTGGAAGTTTTTAAGAAGATGTTGGATAACCATTTGTCTGAAGTGGTGTAGGGTTTCCTGCCTAAGCAGGAGGTTGGACTAGAAGACCTCCAAGGTCCCTTCCAACTCTGTTATTCTGTTCTATTCTAATTATCACATTTCAAATATATCTATTCTTTCATAATTTAATTGTGTAATTTCTTTCAAGGGGCCACAGGAATTTTAGTCAAGCTTTGTGGCCTTCAGTGAAACATAATACTCTGTTCATGGTTTGTCAGCAAACACACACACAAAAATCCTTTTTGTGACTCTTAGACCTTTCTAAGAAAGAGTTACTGAGTTGATTGTTAGCTCAATGTCGAGACAGTCTGCATTTATCTGGAATTGGAGGAATGTTGGTTTTCTTTTTGTTAAACAAGTCCATTTGTCAATAAAGCATATTTTCGGCCAAGAGGTTATAGAAAAAATGCTTTTAAAATTTAAAAAAACAGCCTCTGATGATCGCGTGGCTCAGCTGGGCATGGAGGGGGGGGAGGCAGGGATTTTTGCTACCGGTTCTCCGAACCACCTGCTGCCATCGCTACCGGATCGGGTGATCCGGTCTGAACCGGGAGCATTTCACCCCTGGTCAAAGGGCCCTTTTTCTCCCCCCCCCCAACACTTGGGTAAGAAAAACCAAAACCACAAATATAAACTGGGGGAAACCAGGCTTAATAGCAGTGACTGTGAGAGGGATCTTGGAGTCGTGGACAACCAGCTAAATATAAGCCAGCAGTGTGCAGCGGCAGCTAAAAAAGCCAATGCAATCCTAAATTGCATTAACCGAGGGATACAATCAAGATCAAGTGAGGTACTAATACCACTCTATAAAGCCCTAGTAAGACCACACCTAGAGTACTGCATCCAGTATTGCATCCACCACACTATAAAAAAGATGTTGAGATTCTAGAAAAAGTGCAGAGGAGAGCAACCAGGGTGATTAGGGGACTGGAGACTAAAACATGAAGAACGGTTACAGGAACTTGGCATGGCTAGTCTAGCGAAGAGGAGGATAAGGGGAGACATGATAGCAGTGTTCCAATATTTGAGGGGCTGCCACAGAGAGGATGGGGTCAAGCTATTTTCCAAAGCACATGAAGGTCAGACAAGGAATAATGGATAGAAACTGACCAAGGAGAGATTCAACCTAGAAATGAGGAGGAACTTTCTGACAGTGAAAATAATCAACCAATGGAACAGCTTGCCTTTGAAAGTTGTGGGAGCTTCATCACTTGAGATTTTCAAGAAGAGATTGGACTGCCATTTGTCAGAAATGGTATAGGGTCTCCTGCTTGAGTGGGGGACTAGATGACCTATAAGGTCCCTTCCAACTCTGTTAATCTGTTAATTAAAACATCCCCTGAATTAGATAGTTGCACTGGTTGCTCTTCATTACTGGTTCATTTCTGTTGAGAATGCCTAGAGAATGGAGGGAAGAGGCACCATCTGTGATGATTTTTCCTCACGCTTTTGAAAATGTTAAAATTGTATTTATTTTATTTTATTTTTATTTTATTTGGCTTATATGCCGCCCTATCTCACAATGGACTCAGGGCGGCTCACAACAATAAAACACAAGCCACAATATAAAATAAAGACCAAAATCTAAAAAAAAAATAAAATTAACCCTTAAAACCAATTAAAACCCCATCATCAGTCCAGGTCAAGGGATTTGAAAAGCCAAGTTTTTAATTCCCGGCAGAAGGTGCGAAGGTCAGGAGCTAATCGGAGGGCACGCAGCCCTCACAAGCTCTGTTTTCACTGGCAGAGGCATCGAGGGCTGGTCCTTCACTATTTCCGGGGTGGCCTTGCAGGCCAGATCTGGCCACCGGGCCTTCAGTTTGACACCCCTGCTTTAAACCTATAGAGGACACTTACGTTACATTTAGGATTACAGGCAGTAATGTATTACTTAATGACTGCAACTGGGACCAGCAACTCTGTTGCTAAGTGAGTTGGTTGTTAAGTGAAACATCACATGACCATGTTGGACTTACAACATCACTTCTACTCTGGCGAATCACCTAGAGTTAAGAAAGACATAATGAATCACTTGGCAGCCATAGAAACCAATCAATTAATCAAAAGAGCCTGGTGGCGCAGCAGACTAATAGCCTGTTATTATCATTCAGCTGCCAGCAATTTCTACTAGTTCGAATCTCCCCAGGCTCACAGTTGACTCAGCCTTCCATCCTTTCTAAGGTAGGTAAATTGAGGACCCAGTTTGTGGGGGCAATAAGCTGACTTTGTATAAATATACAAAAGTATGAAGGCTATTGCTTAACGCACTGTAAGCCGCCCTGAGTCTCCGGAGAAGGGCGGCATATAAATCAAATTAAAAACAACAACAAAAAACAAACAAACAAACAAATAAATAAAGTGAGTGTGACTTGTGATTTCCTGCTGGCTTCCCAAATGACTTTGCTTGTTGGAAGCTGCTGTAAAGTTTGCAAATGATAATCACATGGCCATGGGATACTCTAATCGTCATAAACATCTGCCAGTTACAAAACACCTGAATGTCTGTCACGTGACTTCAGGGATGCTGCAATGGTTGTAAGAGTGAGGACTAGTGTATCTTTCCATGACTGTTGCAACTTTGCACAAAGTTAAAAATTTGAACTTTGAAACACTTCATTAAGTGAAGACTGCCCGTATTTGTCCTGCATAGCTATTACAGATTTTAGTTTGTAAAAAGATGACAGCAATTCAATACTAAGTGTTCTGCCCTTAGGTGAGAAAAACCAGATATACAAGTACAAGACAGGTGGTATCAGGGTTCAAATACAGCAGTTGAGAAAAAGAATCACAGATTAAACATGAGCCATCCATATGGTACACCTGCTAAAAAAAACCTTAATATAGATCAGTATAATCACATATATTAGGGGTATTTTTAGCAGGTGCACCATACAGGTGGCTCATTCTTAACCTGTGATTCTTTTTCTCGACTGCAATTTCTGAGCCCCGGTATTACTTGTCTTGTACTTGTGTATCTGATTTTTCTTACCTAAGGACAAGAAATAATATGTATAATATTGCATTTATATCTTATTATTAAAAACTTTGTTAAGTACCTGGGGTCACACTTGTGAGATGGGTGGCCATATAAATGGAATTAAATGGACAAATAAATAAATAAAATCTTGGGCTGCATCATGTTTAATGTCTAAATCACAAGAAGTGATTGTTCTGCTCCATGCTGCATTGGTTAGACCACATCTGAAATATTGCATCCAGTTCTGATCACCACAATACAAGAAAGACACTGAGGAACTGGGAAGTGTATGCAAAAAAGGGACAAAGATGGTGAAAGGATTAGACTCCTACAAAGATTGGTCTTTATGAAGAACATCTAAGGAATTGATATGTTTAGCTTAAATAAGACAAAGCCGACGGGCAATATTGGGGGCTATTGGGGGCGAATCACTGGCCCCCACGGAGAGGGCTCGCAACTTAGGTGTCCTCCTGGACGCACGGCTGTCTTTAGAAGAGCATATGACGGCCCTGGCCAGGGGAGCTTTTTATCAGGTTCGCCTGATACGCCAGTTGCATCCCTTTCTGGATCGGGACTCCCTACACACGGTCACTCAAGCACTCGTCACTTCCCGCCTGGACTACTGCAATGCTCTCTACATGGGGCTCCCCTTGGGGTGCACCCGGAGGCTGCAGTTGGTCCAGAATGCGGCCGCGCGGGGGATTATGGGAGCGACGGGGTGCTCTCATATAACACCTCTCCTGTGCGAGCTGCACTGGCTTCCTGTGGTCTTCCGGGTGCGCTTCAAGGTGTTGGTAACCACCTTTAAAGCGCTCCATGGCTTAGGGCCGGGGTATTTGCGAGACCACCTTCTGCTGCCAATAGTCTCCCACCAACTGGTTCACTCGCACAGAGAGGGCCTCCTCAGAGTGCCGTCGGCCAGGCAGTGCCAGCTGGCGACCCCCAGTGGGAGAGCCTTCTCTGTGGCAGCACCTGCCCCCTGGAATGACCTGCCCCCTGAGATACGCACGATATCAGACCTCCAAACTTTTCGTCGGGCCCTGAAGACACACTTGTTCCATCTAGCTGGACTGGCTTGATCCCATCCTCTCAGTTTTTTAATCGAATTTCGGTTTTAATTGGGTTGTTTTAAATTCGGGCCAAAATTATTTAATTGTTTTTTAAAATGTTTTTAAATTTTATATGCTATATTTTATCCTGGCTGTACACCGCCCTGAGTCCCGCAGGAGAAGGGTGGTATAGAAATATAATAAAATAAAAATAAAAAATAAAATAAATATAATAGTAGTTTCTAAATACCAGAAGAGCTGTCATAGAGAAGAGGTTGTGGTTTTATTCTCCATACTCCTGAAGATAGGAGAAAAATAGTGAGTGTAAGTTTAGCTGAGGAAATCCTTTTTTTTTTTTTTTAGCAGCTGTTGAATAGTGGAATTGCCTCCTTTATGATATTATGAGTGCTCCATCACTGGAGGTTTTTAAGCAAAGGCCATTTGGGACGGCATGAAGAATCCTACTTTGGGCAGGTTTGGTTGGATTGGAAGACCTCTTAAGATCCCTTCCAATACTATGAGTCTGTATATCTACAATCCAGATTTCTATAAAGTGCTCTCTTAAATGCACAGCTCCTCCATAGGTGCCCCTACCCTTGGGAACTGCCTTCCCTGAGAGGCCTCCATCCTGCTTACATTCAGAAGGCCTTGAAGAGTTGACTCTTCCCACAAGCATTGGCGTAGAAGGAAGCAGGAGCCCAGCAAGATGGTGTCTGGATGTGTGGATGAGTGCTGCCATGAGATCCCATTATGTTTTTATTTTTAATTGTTATTATTTGGTTGGTTATTATTTGGTTCATTATACATAACATATACATATTATATTTCTTATTCCATTTCTCATATATATTTCTCAGATAGTTTAGTTGGAGAACCAGAGTAAGACAACTTCCCTGTATGAAACTAATGATCAAAGCAATTTTGGGATGAGTTCAGAAACAGAACAAGATTTTAGACAAATGAAAATAAACTTTAGAATTCATTAATGTAATCAAACTGAGAGCTGAAAACACAAAATTTAGGTAACCCTCAGGCTATTCAATATCTAATTATGATTTGTGATTTCAATCTGTGATCAATAAATTTGCTAATTTAATTTTTTTTAAAATCCTTCCTACATTGTGACATTTCATTTCCTCAGTCTGAATTAAAGCGAAACAAGGAGATTCTTGTCAAGATTTGTTTTATATTAAAGAATATATTAAAGAAAAAAAAAGTAACTTCATGAAGACAAATTCCTGATTCCCCCCCCCCCCCCCGTTCCTCCCTCCCTTTTCATTGTGAGCATTTACATCTTAACAAGACCCATGGTGGCACAGTAGGAATGCAGTATTGCAAGTTATTTCTGCTGACTGCTGGCTGCCAGCAGTTTGATTCTCACAGGCTCAAGGTTGACTCAGCCTTCCATCCTTCTGAGGTCAGTAAAATGAGGACCCAGATTATTGGGGACAGTATGCTGACTCTGTAAACCATTTAGAGAGGGCTGTAAAGCACTGTGAAGCAATAAATAAGTCTAAGTGCTATTGCTATATTATTTTTGTAAAATTAATTTAAAAAAATGAAACTGTATTATGGAGCTTTCTTCACTGCAAATCATTGAGAGAGCAAAACATTTCTAATTGAGAACAAATGTAGTCCCGTAAGTCACAGCTCCAGTGTGCAAACTATAGATGGAGGGAAGGGAAGGTGGAATGCAGCCACTACTACTTAACAGAATCCCACCATTGGAAAATTGCAACTTTGAAAGATACAACACTCAGCAATGTACAGGAGCTGTGAATGCATAAAAAAATGATTTTAAAAAACAGAGGAGCAGAAATAGTAGAACACTTTTAGTGCGAGGTATTTGACAGAAGGAACTAATTTTACTCTGTGTTGATCATGTCACATCTCAGGACTTATGTTGAGGAAGCTGAAAATAGGAGAAGGGCAAAAAGGCTACTACCAGCCATGACCCAATTTTGTCATGGCTACACTTCAGGTTTTCTTCCAATGGGTCAGCCTGAATGAGTAATAAGTTATATGGTCAAAGTGGAGAGGTTAAGATTTGAAACAATGCCAAAATACAGCTAAAATGCCAGAATGAGTTTTTTTTTTTAATTTGATTTATATGCCGCCCTTCTCCGAAGACTCAGGGCGGCTTACAATGTGCTCAGCAATAGCCTTCATCCTTTTGTATATTTATACAAAGTCAGCTTATTGCCCCCACAACTGGGTCCTCAATTTACTACCTTAGAAAGGATGGAAGGCTGAGTTCTTTCTCCCTTGTTGCTCAAAGGAATAGATTTAGACGAAGTTAGTTATTCTTTTGTCCTGTTGAAATCAGATATACATGAAGTTTATTTTCTTTCCAATTGTAAATTCAATCTTAGGCAAATACCCCTGTATGTTTAAACTAAGTAATATAAACATTTATCCATTATGTAAACTCAAACAGATCTATTATGTAAGGCTCCCATTCATTTTTCAGATGAATAATAGAATAAATGCCTCTTTATTTTCACCAAACTGCTTCAGGCAACCTTACTTGTTTACCTATATTCCAGGTGACTCAAGAGACATTGTATGGGAAAAAAAATATTGCTAGCAGTAAGGTGGGATACTAACATTCTGAGGGAGAAGCATTATGAAAAGCTGGAGAGGACAATCCAAGAGATTAGAAGACCATGGGAGACCTTTGGAGAGGAACATGAATGGAATATAGAATAACAAGAGTTGGAAGGGACCTTGGAGGTCTTCTGGTCCAACCCCCTGCTCAAACAGGAGACCCTATATTATTCCAGACAAATAGATATCCAATCTTCTTAAAAAATCTCCATTGATGGAGCACCCACAGCTTCTGCAGGTAAGCTGGTCCACTGATCAATTTTTCCAACAGTCAGGAAATTTCTCCTTAATTTTAGGTTGGATCATTCTTTGTTAAGCTTCCATGCTTTACGTCTTGTCTTCCCCTCAAATGATTTGGAAAATAGGTTGCACTCCTCCTCTCTATGACAGCCCTTCAAATATTGAAAGACTGCTGTAACATCACCCCAGTCCTTCTCTTCATTAGACTAGACATTACCAGTTCCCGCAGCTGTTTATTGAACAATTTGTCCTCCAGTCCCCTAATCATCTTTGTTACCCTTGTCTGCACTCTTTCTAGAGTTTGGTCATGGTGACCAAATCTGGATGTAGTATTTCAAGTGTGAACTTACTAGTGCAGTATAAAGCAGTGACCTTGATACTATTCCTATGTTGATTCTGCCTAGGACTGCATTGGCCTTTTTGACAGCTGCAGCATATTGCTGGCTCATATTTAAGTGATTGTCCACTAGGACTCCAAGATCTTTCTTGCATTTACTGCTATTGAGTCAGGTACCACCACCTATTCTATACCTGTGCATTTGATTTTTCTTGCCTAAGTGTAAAACCTTACTTTTCTCACCACTGAGTTACATTTCAATAAAGACTCAGGCAGTTAAGGAGCATTGCACAAAATTGTGGCACTTGTGGCACTGCATGAAATGGTGGAAATCAGAATAAAAAGTCCAGTGGGCAGCATTAGCGATCCACAAAGGGTCAAGTGACAAAGAAGGCATTCTCCTTAGTTCTAAGTTGCTTCTCTCCTTGATTAGTTTCCATCCATTGTTTCTTGTCCTGCCCTCTGGTACTGGAAAGAAACAACAGATGAAAACTAATCAAGGAGAGAAGCAACCTGGAATTAAGGAGAAACTTCCTAGCAGTGAGGACAATTAACCCCGTGGAACAGCTTGCCTTCAGAAGCTGTGGGTGCTTCATCATTGGGGGTTTTAAAGAAGAGACTTGTCATTCAAAAGAATCACTTGTCTGAAATGGTATAGGGTCTCCTGCTTGAGCAGGTGGCTGGACTAGAAGACCTCTAAGGTCCCTTCCAACTCTGTTCTGATTGATTGATTGATTGATTGATTGATTGATTGATTGAGATGTTGAAAAACAAACTCTGCCCCTTAGGTAGTTGGATACAACATTGCAATCAAAATGCAAATAAATAGAGTTTGCATTGCTGTTTCAAAATGCAATGCAAGAATAGATACCTATGGTGGGTAATGAAAAACAGAACAGTCATAAAAAGTGAGGAAGGAAAGCAGTAAGGAAATAATTAAAAAGTGTGTGGGGGGGGGGGTGGTGGAAGCTATGAATGAGGTGTATAAAACAGAGTGGTAATAGGAAGAGTCATCCAGAAAAAGCCATTGGGGAAAGAAATGAAATGTATTATGCTAACAATTTCTGAAAGCAGTAATTAAGTTTGCAGTCCTGTACATCCATTGTGGAGAGACAACCTCATTGTGAATGTAGTCAGACTTATTTTTGAATAAACATGCATAGGAATTTCCTGTTAAAATGTTGCAATGAAGGAAATGTAATGAATATCATCTTTTAATTACAGGCAGGCCAACTTGTACAAGAATGTTTTTAAAAAATTGAGTGTACCCAGTATCACATACCTGCTATGTATGGTTTACATAACATGACACTGCCCTTCCTCAAGGATTAATACTGTACCCACAATGACATAACAGAAACTGGATATTGCTGAACTATTCAAGACCTGGTTTTGGGTTAACTATCTCCTTTTTAGAGCTTTCGCTGTTTTATAAAATATATAACCTTGGTGGCGCAGCAGACTAAAGTACTGTTAAGTAGCACCAGCTGCCTGCAATTACTGCAAGTTCAAATCTCACCAGGCTCAAGGTTGACTCAGCCTTCCATCCTTCTGAGGTAGGTAAAAAGAGGACCCGGATTGTGGGGGCAATAAGCTGACTTTGTATAAAAAAGAACACCGCTTGGGGGGGGGGGGGGCGAAAGCCCTACTAAGCAGGTATATACAAAGGTATGAAGGCTACTGCTTAACACATTGTAAGCCGCCCTGAATCTCTGGAGAAGGGCAGCATATAAATCAAATAAATAAATAAATAAATAAATAAATAAATAAATAAATAAATAAATAAATAAATAAATAAATAAATAAACAAACAAACAAACAAACAAACAAACAAACAAATAAATAACATGGAATGAATTAGTGAATGAACAGAATCCACATGATACTTCCTATGTGAAACTGCATCACATTTTAGAGTTGTTTTTTAAAAAAATTCATTTTACTTTTTCCATCCAACAGAATGTCATGGAATCTATCTGATTTTCATCAGGATTATTCTCTGAAAATGGAAAGAAGAGGATCACTTTTGTTATCAGGAGCCAGCAAAAGAAAAAGGAAGTTTTAAAATGAAATGAACCCAGCCAAGAGCTGCTGAGAAAAACATGTACTCAATGCATTCATTGGAACAGTTTCTCAACCTCGGCAGTTTGAAGGCAGGTGGACTTCACCATGCTGGCTGGGGAATTCTGGAAGTTGAAGTCCGTCCATCTTCAGGTTGCCAAGATTGAGAAACACTGGTATGGAAAGCCAGCTGGGCAGGTTCAGCTGTGCGTGTGAACACACACACGTGCACGCACACACACACACACACACACACACACACACACACACACACAGGTGCAACAGGAGGGAAATTGTGCAGACACAATATATTCCTTTGTTACACAGAAGGAAATCCTCTGATGGGCACTGTTGCTAAATGGGTTGGAAAAAATTCTAGAAGCCCTGCTTTGCAGACTTTTCCTAACTTGGTTATATGTCCCATCCCCAAGAGATTTTTAGCCTGGATAAAGAATACTGAACAGATCCATCTCCCTGATAGCATTGCAATATTGCTTTTTGCTGATGTTGCTTTTAAAGGTAGTTTTTTTTCTCTGGTTTTGCTCTGACATCTAGAAAACAAATTCATTTATTTTACTGTTTCCTGCATTGGTCTTTTAACACAAATTTGTTTCTCTTGTTTCACCAATAGAGTTTTAAATATTTCAGAAGTCAGCTCCCTACTGCTAGGAGGGATACTTTTCCTGGATGATAGAGATTTCCATCGCCATGACTTATCATTATGAAGCTTATGATTAATGAATACTTTCTTGGCGTTTATAAATCTTCAGCAACTTCATTACATAAGATCATTAGTGGCTTTTTTTTATTGTTATTATATCCTGTGAGAAACATCTCAATGGGCTGATAGCCCAAATTCTAGAGTGCAGAGTTTTGCAATGATCCAGAATGAAGGTGAGGTATGTTTACATTCTTATCCAACCATCTCTAATAACATGTTATTTTAATACAGCTGGCATGACAAATTTAGTTAATCCATATTATAAAATGCTCTCCAAAGTGTTCCTATTGGCCAATTTTCACCTACTCTTTGGGATTGGTATTCTTGCAAGCTTCACGGAAGCTTTCACGGAAAGACTTGTTCTATTGTTTCTCCTACTTACCCCACTAATAAGATTATATTAGTTGCTGACACAGAGAAGGCACACCATGGTAAACTTCAGAATTTAAGTATACGAAATAGCCAACTTCCTCTTTCATCAATCTGCTCACACAAGCTTTTTTTCTGAAAGTTAGCTTAGGGAAAGGAAGGCAACTTCATAACAGTTATGCAGCGCACATGATTGTATCACGACAACTTTAAAGTACAGAAACTGTGTTGGGCAAGTTGAATAATACATAGGTGAAGAACTTTGAAACCTGAGAAAAGGATACATTCATAAAAATATGACATACAAGAATATTTTATCATTTGGGAGAGAAGATTCAATCTTCTTTCCCAAATTATAAAATATTGATGCTTTCTCTGTAATATCACATTCCAAGTATACATGAAAGGGTTAAGGAAATTCCAAGCACAGAAAGAAACTATTGCATTGTTAGATCAGATTTCTGCCAAAGGAATATAACTAATACCAAATATCTTTTAATTTTCTTCAGAGAACATTGTATCTCCATGCTGCTTGCATCCCAGAAATATTCCTAGGCGGGTGATTTTGAAGTCTCAAGCTCTAAGATAGTTATTTGTAAGAATATAAAGGACCACTTTCTTGATTTTTCCTTAAATAAATAATTGATTAGATCAAGTTATCTAAATAATGCAGAGAACTATATTGTAATGGTATGTGAGAATAACCTTAAGACAGGAGTCGGCAACCTTAAATATTCAAAGAGCCACAAAGGTCCTAACTGGAAGCCCTCCGTTCAATTCTGGACCCGACCGGAAGTCCGGTTTCCCCACCATAGAGTCTCCTCCTAGCACAGCATCCTTTTTCCTCTACCTGTCCTAACCGAAAGCCCTATCAATTGTGGAGCCGACCGACGACAGGGAATCGCAGCAGAGGGATGAAAGAGCCACATGTGGCTCCTGAGCCATGGGTTGCTGACCCCTGCCTTAGGAGATAGGACAACCAGACACAACCAAGAGAACTGTCAGATAAAAATAGCCCACAGCAAGAATGTGGAGAAGTACTTTCAGACTTGCAAAATTCTGTTAATGAACCCTTACAATAAAGTAAATTACTACATCTGCTCATGTTTCCTGATTGATATATCTTGTAAGGCTGACCCATGCAGGTTAAGAGAGTAGGCAAAGCTACATCATGAAAAGGAGAGTAAAATAAACCAGATATTTTTAAGAAGACAACCACTGTGTGAAATGGAAGACTTCCAAGGTCCCTTCCAATTCTGTAATTCTGTTAAGTTAAAAATTAACCTCTGCTTTAATCTCTATCTCTGCCAACAAATGGTGACCTCATCAGAAAGATCAATTTGACTTGAGGAGAGATCTATTGGATATTGAATTCAGCTTTCTCTTAGGCCCAGCACTTTTATGAAAATGTAATCGCCAGCCACAGCTACTCTGTTGCTATCTTTCCATTGCCCTGAAATTCTGGCATTTCAATCAAAGTTTCATAGAAACCCAGAATCCAAAAGGCACAAGTTCAGCCCTTTGCACTTTGCCAAAAGCAAATGAAAATCTGTTCTAAATTATATTGCCATGTGAACTATACTTTTGGCTGAATTAAGCACACAGATGTAGCATCCAGTTACTAAGGTTACTGTATATAATTTGTTTGGTTTCTTTAGACCATTGTTTATTTTCTTTTTAATTAAAAAAAAGCAGCAATGATACCCTTTTGTGTGTTTTTAATCCTTGCATGCATCCCACAATTACTTTGCTGAGATGGCTGGCCATGTAAAAGATGCTAAGTAAATAAATAACAGTGTACTAAGGAAAAATAATATCAAAACAAGACAGATGTGGAACCATATTAGAATTTACTAATTTGCTCAAAATATATTACTTGGGGATATTACCAATATCAGAATCTCTTTCAGTGGATTTAATGGAGAGAAGAACGTTCTCTGAGAACAGCACAACCTGGAAATGAAACTGATGTTTGAAGAATGCTTTGGTGGGACAAAACTGGAAATAAAATTAAAATGCGGAGTACCGGTATATTGTAGGCTTAAAAGTTAAACAAAACTGTTGAAGAGGAGCTCATCAGGGTCTAATTAATTATATGAGAAAATAGGCAGCAAAGATCATACTCCTGCAAAAATTAAAATCATGGATTTGTGGATGCTGTACTAGAAATTGGAAATATCTGAGATACCAAAGCACATAGCTAAAGAACTAAAAGAAAGTCCTACTTCGCAACTGAAGTTGTAGGTACAATATTGTGCCTTAGCCATTGGTTACTCTCTTCATGAATGTCAGGCAATGGTGAGATAAGACTTCTCAGGAGGAACAGAGACAATGATATGGCTGAGATTGATGGACCACTGACAAATCTGTTTCAATGGAAGGAGAGGATGAGAGATCTACTTTTGCTCCAGACAGCTGCACCTCCTGAGGAGATCACAGAACAGCAGTTGACCTGTTAGTTTGGCACTGGGAGACAAGGAGAGCCCTCAAGCTCTCAAACATAGCAGAGCTTTTAAGGACAATGGGTTCAACCTCCCTTTTTAAACAATCTTGGATTTATAATTATTTTAAATTTAAAAATATCTTCCAAGCAACAAGTTTGAAAAATTACTTGGTGAGTAAAATCCATTCCAAAATAGATTTAAAAGATTAAAAAATAGAAAATAAAATAATAAAAAAAACTAAATAAGAATTTAATTTAAGAAAGTTTTAAATGAACTAGAGGACCATATGATTTTATAATATTAGGACTTTTGCTAAGACTTTTGAAACAACTAAATCAGGGATGTCAAACTCGATTTCATTGAGGGCTGCATCAGGGTTGTGTTTGACCTCGGAGGGCCAGGATGGCCGTAGCCATGGTGGGTGTGGCCAGATTGTCAGAGGCGCCTGCGGTGGCCCAAGTGCTCTGCCAATAAAAATGGGCTCCTGAGCTCTGTTTTGGCTGTGATGACCTCCTGCAACCTTCTGCCAGCAAAAACAGAGCTTGGGAGTGCTGCCTGTGGCCCTTGCAAGATCTGTTTTCAGCTGTGATAGCTCCATTTTCCCTGGCAGAGGGCTTTGCTGTTTCCAGGCAGCCCTGTAGGCAAGATCTAAACACCACGTGGGCCAGATTCAGCCCTGGAGCCTTGAATTTGACATCCCTGAACTAAATAAACAAAACCATGTTTAATCAATTAGGTCCCTCCCTCCCTCCTTCCTTCTTCCTGCCTGCCTTTTTCTTCACTCAGTTGCATTCTGGACAATGGTTCCTTATGAAGCGACTTCAGGAACTGAGGTTATTTTTGCAGTCAACTTGCAACTGGGAGTTGCAAGTTGGGGAGCTGGGGGTTGAGGAATTTCAATCAACCTCACACCCATACTGCAGCTTATAACGGACATAAGTTCACAAAATCCTCATTTTCTTAACCACTGTTAGATGTAATCATTTGACAGTCAGATTTTCTGAATGGCAGGATAAAATAAATCCACTGGGGGATTTACGACCCAAATGAGGATAAAATAATGTTCTATAAAGGACTTATGGAAAGAGCAATGGACTTTTCTTAGTTCTTTGAGATGGAGGTTAAATGAGCAAGCCTGTATTTCAATAACTTTCTTGTTAACTGTAGTCCATTCTCACCATTATCTGGAAAGGAAGTCCACCTTGCAACATTTTATGTTCCACCTTCAGTTTCCAGAATGCATGGAAACCATCTACCAATGTTAAACATGCAAGACCTTGTAAAGAAAATTCCTATATTTTTGCCCAGGCTTGGAGGAGGAGAGGCTTTATGAGCCTCTCTGTTTCTTTGGCTCACAGTTTCAGCTGATTCTTATCATTTGTGAATGTGCCAAAATCGCTAATAATTTTCTGGATTATGATAGCTATCTCAAGAGCTTTGCAACATGTCTGTGCAAAGACATCCTAATGATACAGAAAGCATCGTTGTTATTAAATAATTTAATTTATAAGATCTAAATCTATAGAGGAAAGATGTTTTGTGCCCACCAACTTAAAAGTATATTTTCTCTCATGGAAAAAGAATTAAATTTTTATATTTCTGTCCTCCCTTACCCTCAGCCAACACTGATAGAATGATGCCCCAGAAAGGGCATCATTATTCATGACAACATCCTTTCTTTCTGTACAAAACCACATAAAGCTATAAGCATGAAATTAGTTAAGCAGGGTTAGATCTGCTCATATGGGCCGTATTGCCGTTGGGGAAAAAAAGACTTACAACTCTGATTTTTGTTAGATATTACCCATAATCTTTCTTGCCCCTTTTGTCATTGTGGGCCATGCAAGATCAAAATGGCAGATACAAGCTTCCTTAAATAGCCCAATCTCACTGCATGTTGATAGCCCCAAGGCTTTCGGTTAGAATTTTTCCATGTTTATATTCATGTTATATTCCTCATATTCTTTATCTATACTATCATGTCAAACAACTTTCTTATAATATGTACAGTTCAAGGATTCCAGAACTCTGATTGAAAAGACTGACTGGAAGAATTAGGATGAAGCCTAGAGAGTATAAAACCGAAGGCATATTTATTTTATGTTTATGGTTCATGCTCCTCGTACATAAATCTTCCTTGTTTCCAGTGCTGGCTTTCACATCCATTTCTCCTTTTCTTATTCTTCTTTTTCCATTCTCCATTCTGTTCCGTTCTCCAATTCCTGTTTACTTTTCCTTTTTCTTAAAAAAAAAAAAAGCCCTCTAGTTAAGTAATGAACAAACATTAAAATGCAAACATTCATTCACATTCATAACAGATTATGTTACCTCATTAGAATACTTTGGGATAGGGCCATGGTAGACATTTTGTCCTCAGTTAATCAGTACATAATATTCTTTGGCTCAAATCTAGTCATCCCTGGCCAGACTATTCTCATACTTGAGGTAACTTACTGGACACTTAACAGTGATTTGAAACACCATTAGAAATTACAACCAATTTTTGATCCTTCTTTCTTTAGAGATCAAAATAGATACAGTATTTATATAGTTGTCAGCCCTACAAAGCTGATTAGTTAAGAAATAGACATAATGGTTCTTTCAGGAACACTCTTTATTATAGTAAGTTAGAATAGCTGAGTCTTGAAAGCCTGTCAAAGTTCAGTCACATCTTATATTAAGCAAAATCAAATAGGGGTATTTTGAGTTCCTTTCTTGTATTTTCTTCTATTTCGGAACTCTGCAGTCTTTTATGCCAGTATTTTATTTATTTCATATGGTATACATTTGTAGGGAGATCTACACTTTACAGAGTAGTCCTGATAGACCCAGGGTGAAATGCTCCTGGTTCGGACCGGATCACCCAGTCCAGTAGCAATGATGGCGGGTGGTTCAGCGAACCGGTAGCAAAAATCTCTGCCCACCCACTATGCCCAGCTGAGCCGTGCAAACATCAGAGGCTTTTTTTTTTTTTAAACTTTTAAAAGCATTTTTTCTTCGGCCAAAAAAATGCTTTTAAAAGTAAAAAAAAAGCCTCTGATGATCGTGTGGCTCAGCTGGGATTGTCAGAGCCTTTTAAAAGCATTTTTTCTACAACCTCTTCAGCCGAAAATGCTTTTAAAAGAAAACAAAAGCCTGTGACGATCAGGCAACTCAGCTGGGATCATCAGAGCCTTTTAAAAGCATTTTTTTAACAACCTCTTTGACCAAAGAAGTTGTAGAAAAAATGTTTTTAAAAGTAAAAAAAAAAAAAAAGTTGGCCATGCCCACCCAGTCACATTACCCTCCACCAAGCAATGCTACCAAGAAACGGTAGTAGCAAATTTTACATTTCACCACTGTGATAGCCCAATTATTACTTCCTTCGGTTTTGCGCCTGCATACTTATCCATGATGCATCACAGAGGGTGAACCAGCTTTCATCATCTGGTTAGTGGCAGTCAGATTGATGAAATTTTCCAAGGCCTCTTCTGTTGATTTCACCTCTGGACAGGTCTAGCACTGGCTCCCATTCTCCTTGTGCAGCTAGCCTTTCCCATTGCAATGCTATCCCATTTATCTACTGACAGTAATGCTTTCAGCCTACTGAATGAGCAGGGCAGGAGCTAGAGGTGGGTGATGGGAGCTCACCTCATTCTTCAGTGCTACCAGGACTCGAACTGCCAGAGTGTCGACCATTTTTGGTGGCAGATCCAGCATCCTTAAGCAGCTGCACCAGTGGTGGGTTGCTCTCGGTTCAGCCCAGTTCTGCCGAGCTGGTAGCGGTGACGATGTGACGTCACTGAACCGGTTCTCTTTGACTGGGAAATGGGCCCTCCCGCCCATCCCCGCTTTATTCCTACCTTTATTTCTCAGTTTTTAGCCCAGCTGATAGGCACAGCAGAGTGGATTGCTGCACCTCAGCTGGGCAAATACCTAATGTGCTTGCGCAAAGTGTAAGTTTGGCGGTGATCGCACGCAAAGCGTGTGTGCGAAGAGAACCGGTGGTAACACCGGTTGAAACCTACCACTGAGCTGCACCACCTCACTTCTCTTTTATGCCAGTCATCAGATACCTTCCCCAAGATTATTCTAAATTCCTTTGCAAAATAGATGCCAACAGGAATGATATTGTTGTCCAGGGATTGTATAAAATTTAAAGTTCATCAACAGACCAAGGAACCATCTCAAGAAAAGGTAGTTTTCAACTTATGATCACAATTGAGCAAAAACTTCTGTTGCAAAGCAAGACAGATGTTAAGTGACTTCTGCCCCATTTTATGACCTTTCTTACCACAGTTGTTAAGTGAATCACTTCAGTTATTAAGTTAGCAACACAGTTGTTAATTGAATCTGGCTTCCCCATTGACTTTGCTTGTAAGAAGGTCGCAAAAGGTGATCACATGACCTTTGGACTCTGCAACTGTCATAAGTACATGCCAGTTGCCAAGTGTCTGAATTTTGATCATGTGACCACAGGAATGCTGCAAGTGTGAAAAATGGTCATAAGTCACTTTTTGCAGAGCTCTGGTAATTTCAAACGATCACTAAATGAATGATCGTAAGTCAAACATTACTTGTAAATGAAGTCCCCACTGAAATACCACATACTTTGGATGCAGAATGTCAGAAATTCAATTTCCAGGTAGGCCTGGAGGGATTTCTCTATGACTCCATGGGGACTTGTATAATCTGATTCAGTTTAGGACAACTTCCAATAGTTCTCATGTTTGGATTATTAAATTTACCTATTTATGTTTATAAAATCATGTTATACAACAACTACAGCAACAGGAATGCTTCATCGCAAGGAAAATTTTCAAGCAGTTCTATAAAAAGTAGCAATAAATGCAGTGGGCAGCAGATGGGGTTAAGCATAACTAAGCCTGTATTAGATATTGACCGAAGTGGAAATCTGATTGAGCTCCTTCTGTATTTTAAGCTTATTTTCTGGAATGTTGGCTACTCAACTCCTATTTCAACTCCTACCCTCAAAACAACGCTATAGAGCACTGCACATCAGAACAACTAGACACAAATACAGTTTTTTACCGAATGCCATCACTCTGCTAAACAAATAATTCCCTCAACACTGTCAAACTATTTACAAAGTCTGCACTACTATTAATCTTCTCATTGTTCCCACCACCCATCTCCTTCCACTTATGACTGTATGACTGTAACTTTGTTGCTTATATCCGTACGATTTATATTGATATTGTTTCCTGATTGCTTATTTGTATCCTATGTCTATCATTAATTGTTGTACCTTATTATTCTTGATGAACGTATCTTTTCTTTTATATACACTGAGAGCATATGCACCAAGACAAATTCCTTGTGTGTCCAATCAAACTTGGCCAATAAAAAATTCTATTCTATTCTATTCTATTCTATTCTATTCTATTCTATTCTATTCTATCCCTGCCAGTTTGTCGTCTGCAAATTTGGTGAGTTCCTGTTTTATCCTCTCATCTAAATCATTTATGAAGACATTGGTGCGTACTTGGCCTAAGACAGAACCTTGAGGTACCCCCTGCATACTTCACTCTATGTAGATGCAGTTCCATTGAAGACTATATGCTGAGTGCAGCTGATCAGCCTGTTACTAATCCATCTGGGAGTGATGCTGTCTAATCCACATTTTTTCTATTTTATCAAGTAGTAGGTTGTAGACTACTTTATCAGGTGCCTTACTGAAGTCCAAGTAAATTATATCCATAGCATTTAGTTGATCCACTAATTTAGTCACATTATCAAAGAATGCAATAAGATTTGTCTGGTATGATCTGTTTTTTAACAAAGCCACGTTGGCTTCTGGTTATAACATTGTTTGCCTCTAGGTGTTCACAGATTCACTGCTTGATTATCTTTTCCAGGATCTTCCCACATATTGATGTCAGGCCGATAGAGTTGTAGTTTCTTGGATCCATTTCTTTTTTCTTTTTTGAAGATGGGACTCACATCAGCTCTTTTCCAATCATCTGATAGTTCCCCAGTGCTTACATGCCAGTTGCCAAACGTCCAAATTTTGATCAGGTGACCATGGGAAGGCTGCAATGGACATAAATGTGAAAAACAGCCATAAGTTACTTTTTTCAGAGCTGTTGCAACTTTGAACAATCACTAAGTGAATGATTGTAAGTTGAGGACTACCTGTAAAATAAGAAATAACTCTCCCTATGAGTGGGAGTTTACGTTACTTCCTACTTTCCTGGTGTTTTCTTAAGATAAAGGAGGACACTGAAGATAAAGGAGTCTGCTGAATAAATCAACAAAGTCAGAGAAGTTCTTTTTTTCAGAAAAATGCCTCAACTGACAAATCTTGTAATTTGCTGATCCTTTGTGCTTTATTGCCATATTTTGTAGATTTGACTTGCAACAGGAACAGTCACAGTCTTAGAATTTACATTTTAAAAATAAAAGGCCTTATGGGTCTCATGGTAAAACATAAAAAGAGTTATTGTTTTGGCTATTCATATCAGATGCTAATAAAGATTACAGTGCAAGGTAAAATCCTTGAGCAAAAAAGTGGGGTAAAGGGTGAAAAGATAAATTGTGATGTTGCAATGTAAGCTACATCTCTTACACAGCTGGCCAGAACATTGCAACATAAGCATGAAAGGGCAGAGTCTGCCTCAGGAGAGCTCATGTTTTGTCTTTTTGGCATTAATCCGGTTACTGTGTTTTCCCAAAAATAAGACCTAGCCTGATTTTTGAATGTGCACCCAATATAAGCCCTACCCCCAAAATAAGCCCTAACAAAGAGGGTGGGTGTGGCCATCACACAGGAAGCCGTTAGTGCACACAGGCTGATGGTGTCCGGCAGCAACCACAGCTGTGCAGCACTGGTGAATTGATTACCTATCCAAGCAGCAGGTAGAGGCAGAGGCAGGAGGGAGGCATGTGGGAGGCTCATCTTCGTGCAGTGGCACTGGCAGCAGATGGAGGCAGAGGCATGGGGGGGGAGGCAAGTGACCTGGATGCACTGCGCAACAACCCTCCTGCGGCTACCCGCCCGCCCCAGCCCACCGACTCTTGGCTTTCATGTAACCCGCGTGGTATGTTCGGATTGCCTGACTCCCCCACTGACTCCCCCCCTGCACCTCTATCTCCATCTGCTGTTTAGAAAGGGAATCAAGTCACCTACGCTGCATGGGCTGTGCAACCCCAGAGTGTGCAACCCAAGGAACCGGCAGGTTTTAGCTGCTGCCAGATACCACCAGTCCCTGTGCACTTGCTGCCTCTTGTGCGCGTGCCGGGAGGGCAAGGTGCCCAGCCAGGCTGATCACCCAGAAATCATATTTCCCAAAAAATAAACCCTAGTGCTTATTTTGTAGGCCCAAAAAATATAAGACCAGGTCTTATTTTTAGGGAAACATGGTAGATATAGATGTCTTAGAGTGGAAACTGAATAGTAAGACAGTGTATAAGAATCTGTAATGTTTTGGGTTTGCAAGAATGAGGTGTGTGTTTATTCTTGGTAGTCAGTGAATATGCAGGGTGATAATGCTATATGGGGATTATGGGAGTTGTAATCCAAAGCATCAGGAAGGCTGCCTCAGAGCCTTGTTAACTCTGAACTTCACCCATACAACAATAAAATAAAATGTCCACCAGATCCTGTGCAGCATATTATTTTCTTATTTGTTTCTTTGAGCAGATCCTTCCAATGAAATAATAAGATCCAGGGTTTTTAATGGATGGATGTATTATTTTGTTTTACTATTGATGTTGTTGTAATTATTGGCTGGGAGCTCCCTAAAGCTTGATGTAAAAGATGGGTGGCTATATAAATGTTTTAAATAAAACAACCATTTTAAAAAATAAAATAAAACTAGCAGAAATATTTTCAAAGCTGATGAACAGAACCAGCTCTAAAAATAATGGAAATGAGCATTCTTTAGTAGAAAAGCAAAACACACAGTGCTTCAGCATGACTCTTCTCAAACTCGGTAAATCAAAATTAAAACTAAAATGTGAGGGTCAAAAAACTTTCACAATTAAAATGGAAAGAGAGGGGAGCAGGGGGAAAGGAAATAAAAAAGTGGGAAAATATGTTAGCCGGTGACGTGAAACACAAAATTAAATACAACAAGGTGAGGGGAGGGAGGGCAGGGATTTGGGATTATTTATACTTGACACACACCAGAGGTGGTTCTTCTCCAGCTTTCTGCAGGCTGCGTCTTGTTGAGAGTTAAATTGCCAGGGAAACAAGGTCTGAGATCTCTATCAAGATTGATTACTGTCTTAAGAGCTGATATACTGAAGTGCATCAGAAACATTGTCTCTTACTGCAGAGGGAAGAGTGTGGAAGAATGTAAGCCAATCCTATATATTTCAAAGAACGCAGAAATATTGAGGAGTATACAAGCAAAACTGGGTGAAAGGGAAAGAATGCAAGATGCAAGAAAATGCAAGAAAGCAAGATGAAATGATCATTTCTTTTTTAGAGCGGAGAAAAATATTTGCTCGTTTTAGTTATTCTTACTTGTTGCATCCGAACCGAATAGCATTGTATTAGAGAATGTTACAACTTGTAACTGGAACAGCTTAAACTCTCTAGCAGAATTAAGTGTTTATAGGGACGTTGTCATTAGATCTTTCATAATTTAAAACTATGTTTTTCCAAAATCATCCTAATAGAAAGCTAACTCTCTGGCAGAGAGTAGTAACCTAACTCGCCAACAGAATAAGTGTTTATAGAGACATAGTCATTAACTATGTTTTTCCAATTTCATCCTAATAGTAAGTATCCGGGATTGAAATGCCTTCAGTTGTAGAAAAATCTTTTTCCTGTTTTTGTTTGTATTTGGATAGTTTGATTTGCACTGTAAATGCAGATTTTTAATCACTGCCTTACTTTGACAGCTGAATATATATTCCACCACTCATACCAAAAAAAAAGGCAGAAATGGCACACGTGAGAAAAAAGTTTATTGAGATTCTGGAAAAAGTCATGAAAGAAGGAGAGCAGATGACACCAGAGGAGATGCTGATTACTCATGAAGGAATTGTATATCCAACTGTCTTTTGCAACCCAGAGCAGTTCAAAGCTTTGGAGGTCTTCCAAGCTAGGAGTGATGATGTAGTTCTAGCAGGATACTGCAAATCTGGTGAGTTTGTTTGTTTGTTTGTTTGTTTTCTTCTACCTACACAGGTTGACTCTGGGCTTTTGATACATATTTTTAAAAGGCCCTATTAGATTTTACTTGAAATAGTGATGAATTGATGAATGTGCCCATTAGTCTTTTGTGTTTTAACGACCTGGGTAATGGGTTGTGTGGTAGCATCCTGAGTTCTATTGTTGTGACATCCTGAGTCCTGTGGATGTTGCATTGCAGCCATCTGCTCAAGACAGTGCATCACAGGATGTTGAAGCACAAGACTCAGGACGTGTGTGTGTGTGTGTGTGTGTGTGTGTGTGTGTGTGTGTGTGCAGTAGCTATTATACCATAGAGTTGAACAATATTTAGTATAAGATTAGGAAAATATTTGGACAGCTTTAAAAGGGAATTACACCTTTGTAAAGGGTACAATATGCCTTTGAATATGCTAATAACACTATGTATGGTGCTACTAAACATAGTTCCCTGTTGTGGGCTTCCAACATAAATAGTGTATTGTAGAGGACTGGCTTTTCTTTATATCCCACAAAGTTTTTAATATATTTGTGGGATGTAGCTGGCATTCCCTATGTAAGGCAGACAGAAATTATGATCTATCTTCTGCTTTACTTTCCATGTGTTATCTTAATGGCATCACTGATGTATCCAGGCCTTCTCATTGAACTTCAGCCTAAAGCAGGGAGGAGCAAACTAAAGCCCAAAGCATCCTACAGTTACTGAATGCCCTTTTAGTCATCTTCAGAACCCCTTTTAAGAGTACTGTTTCCTGCCATTTTGAGCTGTGGAATAGATTAAAAGTATGATGTAACCATTGAAGTAGGCATACAGAATATCAGTTTAAAGCAAAGATGTTCCTACAAATTCCATGATGAATCTGACTTTGGTGTTCCTCTGCCCTTTAGAAATGTTAAACGGGATTCGTGATCACCAAAACACTCATCCCCCCCTTAAGGAATATCATCCTCCTTTACAGGCGTTGAACACCCAGATTAACTTGAGAAATTACTTTCCACGATTAATGTCCAGGGCCCTGTTATGTAACTAGTCATCCCAAGAGATTGCTTCCATTTTAGAACAGGAACATGTTGCAACCAGCCAACATTCCATCAGCCTTACTCAGTTTTTTCAGCTGTGTTTGCCTTGTATTGTTGTCCAACAGAAACTAAAATCTCTGCTGCATTATTCTGTCATTTGAGGATTTGTGATCAAAATGTGCCACAATAGTTAGAAAATTAGGACATAATATTCTAACATCAGAAAGTCTGCTGTTACAAAATATTCTTTAAAATCATGGGATGTGTGTGTGTATGTGTCCAGGTGAGTGGGTGTATGTATGTATGTATGTATGGATGGATGGATGCAGGGGTGGGTTCTAAATTTTTTACTACTGGTTCTGTGGGTGTGGCTTATTTTGTGGGTGTGGCTTGATGGTCATGTGACAATTCTTTAGGATTTAGCAGAGGTACTGGTCTACCAGGCTTTTAACTGTTTGCAGAGCTGTACCAGTCTACTCATTTGTTTTTGGAGGCACTGGTCTACCCATTTATTTTTGTAGGCACTGGTCTACGCATTTATTTTTGTAGGCACTGGTCTACGCATTTATTTTTGCAGGCACCGGTCTACTCATTTGTTTTCTTTTAACACTGATCAGCTGTAGGGTGGCCCTTTGAAGCCTTGCGGCAAGAGTTTAAACAGTTTTTTTTTCCCTCTAGCCGATCAGCTGGGACTCAGGAGGCAGAAATAGATTGGGGGTGGGGTCAAATAAAAGTAAGAATAATGCGGGGGGGCAGAACTGGTTTGGTGACATCATATCGTCACCGCTACTGGCTCGGTGGAACTGGGCCGAACCGGGAGGAACCCACCACTGGATGAATGGATGGATAAATGTGGTGGGTAGGCAAAATTTTATTCATAGCTTATTTTTATATAGAGGCTTATATATTTTTAGTAAGGAGTATTGTGTAAAAGCGCTACTTTATTATTATTATTTTTGCCAAACTCTTAATCTTTTAGCCCCTCAAGTATCAGTATCTCTAATGAAATATATTTTCATGTAAATGAGGACAATGTGTTGAAAACTTACCTTGGCCATGGACTATAATAATCAAATAATCGATAATCATATAATAATCAAAGGCAAGTTTTTCCATATTACAATAAGGAAATAGGCTCAAATAAATTCTGAGTTCAAAGAGGCCTTGCCATGCTGATGAGAAAAAAGTAGTCAAAGGATCCAAGATTCACTGTTAAGGTGAATTTAACTGCTTTTACTTTGTCTATCTTTTCCCCAAGGGATTATATGTACAAATGGGGTTACTACTATTGCACTGAAAGTTAAAACTATTAATCCAGATCTAGTTATCAAAATTTGAAAATGTCTTAATGTGGGTTACCTATATTACTTGAAATTGTTCACAAGCATGCAAGGACTTGTGGTCAACATGTATTTTGGAAAATGAGAATGTAGTACTCTAACATCAGAAAGTCTATTGTTACAAAACACTCCTAGAAATCGTGGGATATGTGCATTTCATCAAAGTATTCCTGAAATTAAATTTGGCAAGTCGTAATGCAAACTTTTTCTAAAAGGCATACTTTGACTGAGAGTGTTGCAAGTCCAAAGGTTGTAAGGAAAACCTGGAAACCTGGAAAAACTTTTGAACAGATATGGACTTTGCACTTTGTTTCATCAGAATTTTAGTTCTGTCAGCAGCAAAGACAGACTTTGAAGGCTCCATTACGTCCAAATGTTTTCTATCCTGACTAAGAGCTCCATTTAGAAATAGATTCCTGCCAATGTTAGAGGTTAAAATTGAACTTTACCTGTTGAATATATAATGTCACTTTCATTCTACAGAAGCAGGAAAGACAACCTATAGTAGGTGTTTAATACTGAAAAAAAAACCCTATAGTGGGTGTTTAATACTATTATATTTTTAAAAGTTTATTTTAAAAAGATATTTTGGCAGGATTTTTGTTAGATCCTAGCAGTTTTCAAAGTAACCTTGAGAAGCGACTGCCTTGAAAGCGGCGTGTGCACTTTGTCAAAGCAGAAGTATTTTATTTCAATGCTTCTCGTATCCCTAATGCTTGGTCTGCAAAATTGGGTTTTCTGAGAGTTCTAGGTTCTAAACTTCTTCTAGCAGAACTTCCATATCTTGAAATAGGAGATAATGAAACGTGTAAGGTTAGCCTTATCTACGCAGACTTGATAATTTCATTTAATAAGCAGTATGAACACAAAAGCCCAATTGCTTGTAATTCTATGACAGTTGGCATTATGTGGACAAATACCTTTTTACGAGCCAGTGGAATTTGGCTACAATTATTCTGCCTTGGTTATTTCCTGTCTTGATTACTCCAATGCATTTTAGAGAGGTTATACTTTATAAAAGCATTTGGAAAGAGCAATTGGTGAAAAGTGCAGTGGTTAAGTAAGCTTAATACAGCTTCTCCTTTCTTTTCTTTCTTTCTTTCTTTTTTTTTTTTGAACTACTAGTTAGTGACTATTTGTAAACATTTTGGTAATAAACGGTAAACACTAAATACTGCCATATGTTCACTGGAATGTGTCCAGTTCCTACACTTTTTTCACAAGATTTCAATTGTAAATTGATTGGTATTACTTTTATGTTTTTACCCTACAATTATATACTATAATTGTGTTTAATTTTGTACCCTTCCCCTCCAGGTACCAACTGGGTTGGCCAGATTGTTACTGACTTAGTAATAACATCCGCAAAGAAATATGAACCAGAGAAGTTGAATGAAAAACTGCTCCTAGCAGAATTTCCCTATCTCGAAATAGGAGATACTGAAAAGTATAAGGTTAGTATTATTTATGCAGACTGACAAACATCGCCTACTCAATCGTGGTAAATTTTCATCAGACCGTATATTAAAACAGCAATAGAGGTAAAATATTGAGTATTTTTGCAGGGTGTCCCCAGAATAAAATTAGTCAGTCAGACTATGTTTGATCTAGCACAGCTGGGTTGATTCTGCATGACTCCGTCTTTGAAGAGGTAAAATTGATCTTGGTTGATATATTAACCAATCCACTGACCAGTAAGTGTGTTACTTTTGGTGCTAAAATTGAGTGGGAAAACTGGAGATTTGCATATTTGAAATGTGTGATTATTAGTCTAGTCTAGTCTAGTTTAGTTTGCCTAGTTTAGTCTAATCCATGCTTTGGATCATATTTACTTAGATTTTTTCCCCCTGCAAAACCAGGCATGATTTTTGAGTTCAATAAACTTATTTCCAAGCAATTTCTGATTTTATGATTGTGGGATGGCAGAGAAGGGAAATTCTAACATAATTTTTGTGACTTTGAAATTTAATTTAAAGAGTGTCCAAGAGTTATTCAAACCTGAATTGTCCAATCTTGTGTTTCTCATGTTGGCTGGGGAATTCTGGCAGTTGATTATTTATTTATTTATTTATTATTTATTTATTGAAGAGGATGGATACTTATCCTTCCAGGAGAGTGATGTTTACTCATCTCCGTCCTGATAGATTCCCACCATCTATTTTCAAGAACAAAGCCAAAGTAAGTAGCCGATTTAATGCCCTAAAATTGTAACAATCTTGATAAAATTGAACAAGCACTTCTACCAGTAGATTGATAAAGTCAGCCTTGAACAATGAAAAAAAATAAGAAAAGATAAGCAAGAGCATGCTTAATATAATAATCATTATGTACCATACAAATGGATGACTGGGTAGTAAATAGTTGTGTTTACTATAGTTATTTGTTGATAAGTCCTTTAAATTTGGATAATTATAATTACTGCAGTGCAACTTAATTGCATTTTAGGATATGACTGTTTCCAAATTAAAGCTATGCCCTTTAGTAGTTCAGAGGCATCATTTGGGGAAGTAATTGTAACTAGATTTGAAATGGAGGTTCCATACTAATCTAGAGAGCCAGTTTGGTGTAGTAGCTAAGGCATCGGGCTAAATGAGATATAAAGCCAGTTGGGTGACTTTGGACCAGTCACTCCCTCTCAGCCTAAGAAGAAGGCAAGGGCAAGCTACTTTCAAAAACTTCCAATCTTGCCGTCCACCCACCTAATCTGGCAATATAATGTCTCACTAGGCCATTCTGTTCCCTAACATCTTTGTATTAATATACCAAGTAAGATACCAGGAACTGAATGTGATTTGGGTATTCACCCAGGCAAGTGTATATAAGATTTCAGTGATTAAAAGGTAGTTTGAGAATCTGGTGCATTTTGGAGATATAATCTATGCTTTCTCATTTGATATTCTAATGTTTTTTGGTTTTTAGGTGCTGCTGCTGATTCGAAATCCAAAAGATGTTGCTGCATCTTTTTTCCATTTTTCAAACAACTTCAGTCCTTATCCTCCCTATGATACATTTGAAGAGTTCTTCCGAGCTTTAATGATAGGAAAAAGTAGAATTTTTATTCATTCCAATTGTTTAATGTCTGTAGATATGAACAACACAGTACCGTATTTTTCGGAGTATAAGACACACTTTTTCCTTTCTAAAAGAGGCTGAAAATTTGGGTGCTTCTTATACTCTGAATGTAGCTTTCTAAGCCCTAATGAGGTGCCAGCAAGTGAAGCGATCTTCCAAGCCTTGCCTGGTTTTCTCATTGCTACTCCCTCTCAGCTGTGCTTTAGAAGCTGTTTTATATCCCCAAGCACGGGATAAGAAGCACACAGGCGTGCTCAAAGCCAGAAAACTAATGTGCTGAAGCTGACCAGACTAAGGTCGATGAATACCGGGTAGGCAGATTCACCACCCCCCCATTTTCCTCCCCAAAAACTAAGCTGCGTCTTATACTTTGGTGCATCATATACTCCAAAAAATATGGTACCTGTCTATCTTGATCATTATTTTTTATTCATTACTGTTCAAGCAGACACACTTCAAATTTGAGTTCAGGTTCTCAGCTTATTTCAATAAATCATAGTTAATCCTATGAACAGATTCCTTTTCTGATATAGGAACAAATAATATTATTTGGAAAGAGTAACAAATATTTCTCATTGCCTCAGTCCAGTCTCCTTACCAGGATTGTTATTGTAGGAAAAAATAAGAAGATGTGCTATGTATGCGGCCTTGAACTTCTGCACAAAAGGCAGAATATAAATCCAACTAATAAATCAATAGAATAGCAGAAAAATATGTTCACTCATTCATTAACTCACTCATTCATTCTGTATGCTGGCCTTTTTCCATTTGAGAGGTCCAGAGAAGTAGATGAGCCATGGTAATGCAGTGGTTAGAATGCAGTATTGCAGGCTAACTCATTGCTCACTGCCAGCAGTTCGATCCTGACCATCTCAAGGTTGACTCAGCCCTTCCATCCTTCTGAGGTCGGTAAAATGAGGACCCAGATTGTTGGGGGACATATGCTGACTCTGTAAACTGCTTAGAGAGTGTTGTAAAGCACTGTGAAGTGGTATATAAGTCTAAGTGCTATTGCAGTATTTCCAAAACTGTAATTCAGTTTTTCAAGGTATTTCATTCTAACCTCTGGCAGCTAATGTAATTTCATGTTAAGTCATTGTTACATATAGGCCAAATGAAAAAAGAAAGATACATATTATTTTGGCTTAAATCCAGTTACCAATATTTAGCAAAAAGAAATCTATTATATCTCGAGAGTGTTATTTAGATGGAAGGTTTGGAATAATAATGACCATATCAATTTTCCAATTAACTTGTATTGCTTGTATATGCTTGTTTATGCTCAGATTATAAACCATGTCAGAACTGAGTAAGTACTACAATACATTGGCATCTATGCAAAACTATAATTTCTGAGTTTCCTAAATCTGGTATCATCACAAAATTAAACACTACCGATGATGTTAATTTTTATGTGATTTTCATATATAAATTGATTACTAACTAACACACAACATACCAGACATAATTTAAAAGAATAGAGTATTTTTTCTAGATAATTGCAATATTCAGGGACATTAGAATTGAGGATAAAGGATTGGAAAAAAAACTAGACTCTATAGAAATGATATTCAGAGACCAGCTTAAATTTTCAATGAGTCATATACATATTATGTCTGTTATCAATCTTGTTCAGATGTGATCTTAATTATTTTTTTAAATTTCAATAGTGCCCTGGGGATCCTATATAGAATATCTTTGTACATGGAACAAGTATATTGATAAAGAAAATGTCTTGCCAATAACATATGAAGAGATAAAAGAGGTAAAGTTAATACTGTTCAGATATATGGATTCTTATATTCACAAACAGCAATGAATGGAAAGACTTAGAGAAAGAACAATGCGAATTTCAGGGTGTAGTAGGAATTTAACACCATATCTTTCTGGAACAAATCAGATCAGAATTCTAATCACTGCTAGATGTTCAGAATCCATTCTAAATATCAATTAAGCTTCTTTAACATTTCTGCCAGAGTATACGTCTCATGCGAAAATATTCTAGAGTTTCCTTAAATGCATTCTATAGAAACAGTTAAAAAGTCCAACTAACTGAATCTCTTTTACTGGCCTTCTATTCTTATTACCAAAATGATCAAGAAAAAAAAAATAGATGATCAATGACCTCCAGGTTTCCTGTAAGAACTTCATAATCAAGAAAGACCCATGATCCTCCAGCAGTTAGCACATATGATTTTCAGTTAAGGAAACTCTGTGTTGTTTATTGATTCTTTTTCCCCAAATAATTATTTCACCCCTTTTTGCTCTAGGAAAGAAGTAAAAATAACAGTGTCAACCAGCCAACCACAGCATAAACCAACATCCACGAACATGAAATGAGATCAAACTGAGCATGGGGAAATTGTATTTGCTCCCTATAATAATGTGTGTGTGTGTGTGTATATATATATTTATACATATATTTATATATTCATGTAGAACTTTCTGATTGTAACTGAAACCATGCAGGCATGGTACAGAATGTAGCCATAGCATTTAGAATGAGCATAGCATCTCATTTAGAATGAGAAAACCAGAGGGAACCTTAGACATGAAGATATATTGCATCATTCCCTTCCCAAAGTTGGTCAGATATCTTTCTTAGAAATGGGACATTAAATAAATGAGGGTTTTTTTTTCACCAGCAGTACAAATTGATCACTTTTTCAGAACCCAGCGTTAGGAGCCAAAAAGATTTCCACGTTTCTTGAATTGAACTTAAATGAGGAAGACTTTCAAGGTGTTGCAGAAAGGAGCACATTCAAGGCGATGAAAGAAAAATCTAAAACAACCCATGGAGAATTTGGTGAAGTTCTTTTCCGGAAAGGTAACTTTTGAGAATTAATTATTTATCCCTATTCCTTAGATTGGGAAAATCATATCTAATTTTAACTAATTTGCTTTTGAGCATTTGCATTTTTTTTAAAAAATCAAGAATTCAGCAGCCATAACAGAATACATTGATCAAATCTATTAACTTAAAGGAGAACTATGCTTTGTTTAGAATATAGAGAAAAGGAATAAACTTTTTTTCTTATTATTATTTTATTTTTTATTTATAAAGTTTATTTCCATTTTTAAAAACAATGCTTTACATATATACTTATAAAATTATTGCAACTAACATAGACAAATATGCACCTATACCACTAATACAGTCCATTTCATTTCCCTCTCTTTTTTTTTCACCCAAATATACCATAAATTCCAACATTCGTAATAATCAGAATATTTTTGATTCCTAAATAATTTCGTTAACCGGCCTGCTTCTGCGAATTCTGTAATTTTCCAAATCAATTTATTCTCTGTGGGTATTAATTCGTTTTTCCATTCTTGCGCGTATAATATCCTAGCTGCAGTAGTGATGTGGAGGATCAAGTACCATTTTTCCTTCGTTATTTTGTCTGGTTTCATTCCCAATAAAAAGATCTTTGATTTCAGCTCTATATTATATCCTGTAATTTCCACTATCCAGTTCCGAACCTTGGACCAATATTTGCCTGCTTTGGGGCATGTCCACCATTTGTAATAGTATGTCCCGCTACCATTCCCACACTTCCAACATGCCGGGGGAACTCCCGGGAACATTCTTGCAATTCTTGCCGGGGGGATATGCCAATGGTAAACCATTTTATAAATATTTTCCTTGTAGGGGGTTGACAAAGTAAGTTTCATATTCCTATTCCATATCGCATCCCGTTTATCTAAATTCGGGGAAAATCTGAGATTCCTCCCCCAAACGATCATGGTATCCTTAATCACTTCCTCACTAATCCATCGTGATACCAAAAACTGATAGCACCTTGAAAGTAATTTTTTTTCGGTTCCCAGTAAGATTTTATCTAGCTCCTGTAGTGACCTATCAATTCCCTCCTTTCCCTTGTCCCTTCTGACTTTCGATTGTATTGGGGCATACGCCCACCAGTCTACCATCTTGCCCTGATTCATAAACTCCTCACGAGTCTTCAACTCCCCTTGAGGATCAAGCAAGTCCTGATAAGTCAGTAGTATTCCTTATTATATAGTGTCGAATGTGTCACCGCCTCTAGTGGGGCAAACCAAATCGGGATCATTGAATAATACCTATTCCTAACCCCCTCCCAAGATTCTAATAATATTCTCCGAAGGTAATGTCTCTTAAAGTGTCCACATTTCTTGCCTTTTTCTCTCCATAGAAAGTGGTGCCAACCTTGACACAAATCATAACCTTCCAATGTAAGAGTCCTCTTCCTACTTAAAAGCATCCAATCTCTAATCCAAGTTAGATTAGCCACTTGGTAATAAAACTCCCATTTTGGTAGACCAAATCCCCCTCTACATGGAGCCTCTTGGAGCATTTTAAGTTTTATCTGGGGCTTCTTCTTCTGCTAAACAAATTTCCTCATGTAACTATCTAGCAGTTTAAAGAAACCACTATCCAGTCTCACGGGGGCAGTCTGAAATAAATAATTCCATTTCGGAAGCACGTGGGTTTTAATCGTAGCTATCCTGGCAAGTAGGGAGAGTTGCAGGTGCTCCCACTTCTCTAGGTCTGTCTTTGTTTGGGTTAACAACTTTGTATAATTATCTGCCATAATAGACGTATTTTTGGAAGACATCCAAACACCCAGATATTTTATTTTTTTCGTCACTTGAAGGCCTAATTCTCTCTCCAATTCTCTCCAACGGTTCCGTGTCATATTTTTTACTATAATCTTTGTTTTATCTTTGTTGATTCAGAGACCTGCAACTCTACCATACTTCTCTATCTCCTGAAGCAAATTTTTACCTGGTTCTAGTGGATCTTCTACGATAAAAACCAAATCATCCGCGAATGTCTGAGTTTTATATTCCTCAGATCTCACCTTCAGTCCCTTTATTCTCTGATTCTTCCTAATTTCCCGTAGAAGAGGTTCTAGTGTAAATATGAATAGAAGTGGGGACAGTGCCTTTTCCTATTTCAATCCTACCCGTTTCTTCCCCATTAATTAAAGCTCTAGCTATTTGGGTTGAATAAATCGAACTTATCGCCTGTATATAATTGTCTCCAAATTCCATCTTATCTAACAAGGCAAAAATAAATTTCCAGTTAACCCTATCGAGGGCCTTATGAGCATCTATAAAAATAAATGCTACTTCCTTATCTGAAAACGTCTCATAATATTCCATTGCATCTATTATCGTTCTCACATTGTCTTTTATTTGCCTATACAACAAGAACCCATTCTGATCTCTATGTATATAGTGGTTTAAGAAATTTTTCATTCTCCCTGCTAAAATTGAGGTGAAAATCTTATAATTGGTATTCAAAAGAGATATAGGCCTATAATTGTGGATCAATGATAAATCTGTTTCTGCCTTGGGAATTAGGGAGATATAAGCCTCAGCCCATGAATTTGGGATCCGACCCTCCTTGATTATTTCATTAAAGACTTCAGTCATATATTGTCCCACTGCATCAGAAATTTCCTTATAGAATTCCATAGGTATCCCATCTGTCCCTGGGGTTTTCCCTAATTTCTGCCTCCCAATTGCCTCTTCCCACCTCCTTCTCTAAAATTTCCCTATTAAATATTTGTCTTACCTCTTCCGGCACTTTTGGAAGATCCAGCCCCTTTATATATTTATCCATCTCCTGGTCTGACCCTTCCTTCCTCTTGTATAAATGCGTGAAGAACTTCTGTACAATTCCCTTCATACCTTCCCCGTCTGTTACCCATCTTCCATTCGCATCCTTCAAACCACCTACTTTATTTCTTTCCCTTAACTTTTTAATTCTATAGGTTAGCCATCTTCCCGGTTTGTTGGCATTTTCAAAATAACCTTGTTTAACCCACCTAATTTTCTCAGCTACTTCTTCTTGGTCCATTAAATTTATTTTATAGCGAATTGAATTTTTTTCCCTCTAATAATGCCTGATCCATCGGTTTGTTTCATAATCCCTTTTCCACCTGTCCTAAACCATCCATTAGATTTGATCATTCCTTTCTTTCCAGTCTCCGCTTCCTTATTGTATATTTTATTACCAATCCTCTAATTAACGCCTTATAAGTATCCCAGTTGTTTTGCAGGCTCGTATCCTCTTTCTTATTTTCTTTAAAAAACTATTCTGTTTCTCTCTTAATCCAGGTCACAGCTTCTTCATCTTTCAGCACCCTCACATCCATCTTCCATCTTTTTCTTTTCTGTTGGCCCCTCCATGTTACAAGCAAAGGGCTGTGATCAGCCCAGTCATTAACCCCAATCTCTATCTCAGAAACGCACTCTGAGCTGTTCAGCTATATATAAAATGCATGGATGGATGGATGGATGGATGGAAATATACTCAGAAAGGCATGTATGGAGCATTTGAAAAAAGCATTTGTAAAACAGCTAATTATTATTTATCTCTCTGAGTATTCAATAGTATTGTAGACTTTAGGCAAATACTTATTGACAAGATGTGTGGTTTTCAAATAAGAAAAGGAAAATAATTGTTTGTTTACAGGTGGAGTAAGTGACTGGAAAACACTTTTTAGTGAAGCAAACAACAAGGAGATGGACACCATATTTAAAGAGCGCTTAGAAGGAACCAAAGTGGGAAAATTGATAAACTATGATCGTTACTGCAAGACATGAAGATCAAGGAAAAAAGCTATCAGCTCCATTCTAAAGCAATTCCATTCTTAGAAACAAGGCATTCTATTTACTTGTAATAAAAGTATGAGTGTTATGTAATCTCTGATCAGATCTCTATAATCCCTAATCTGAAAGGGGAATAGAAATTATTTCAAGAAGTTTCTGACAAAATTTCTATAAATTTCTAAGCTTAATTGCATTACTTAAACCTGCTGATAGCATATTCATTTCTATTCAGATTTATGACAAAATATTTTAGAACTATAAGACAACTGCATAGATGTTAGAAAGAAATCTAAAATGTGATCTTTTATTGTATAGAAATCAACAAGCTCTTAATCGCACTACTTCTTCAACCATACATATGTTTGTGTGTGTTTATTCACACACCCATATACACAGATTTTCATACATATTATTAAATACTGAAATCAATTTGAAATGTAATTATGTATTGTTCATTCAAATCTTAATCATAAATCATAACAGAAAATTAATTGATTGCCTGCTGCCAATCTGAATGATTACTAGTAACAGGAAATTCACACCTATACACCCACACAGGTAGAGAGAAAAGAAGGGAAGCCACCAGATAGTCACAAATGATGATCATGTGATGTTGCACATAACAATTATGCAGAAGTCATTTAACAGTTGCTAATCAAAATTGCCGCAACTATTATCATAAATCAGTACACCTGCATTACAACACATTTAGAACTGTGTCTAATCCAGTTGCTGATCCCAATTACTGTACTTAAGCAAGGACTATTATACAAAGGTTTGATCTAAACACATAAATAAAGTTTACTAAACCTAAATATGTCAAATGTTAGGTTTTTTTGTGGAAAGCTGTTGCAGAAGAAAAACAAATATGAATTAACAGATTAACAGAGTTGCAAGGGACTTTGTAGTCCAACCTCCCACCTAAGAAGGACACCCTACACCATTTCTGACAAATGGCAATCCAGTCTCTTCTTGAAAGCTTTCAGTGATGAAGCTGCCACAACATCTGAAGGCAATTGGTTGATTGTTCTCACTGTCAGAAAATTTCTCCTTATTTCTAGGTTGAATCTCTCAATGGAGCCCAAAATTGCTATTGCTAAGCAAGGCAGATGTTAAATGAATTTTGTGCCATTTTACAGCTACAATTCTTGCCACAATTGTTAAATGAATCTGGCTTCTCCATTGACTTCATTTGTCAGAAAGTTGTAAAAGGTAATCACATGACCCAAGACACTGCAACCATGAATATATTCCAGTAGCCAAGTATTGAAATTTTGATCACATGACCATGAGGATGTCATAATTGTCATAAGTGTGAAAAACAGCTACAATTCACTTTTTCAGTGCAAGCAGTCACTTAAGTGAATGGTTGTAAATCAAGGACTACCTATGCTTAATTTGATCTTAAATTTCTTGAAATAAAGCTTTAATTGCTTTGTTCCTTTCTACTTACAGCTGTTAATTATTAACCTATACAAAGAAGACATTTGCAGCTATAAAAAGTCAAGCATAATTGCAAGCTTGGCAACTTTCTTTGTTCTGTTCCACTCATCCCTTCTAACAATTCTTACTAATAGAAAGACAGACTGGTGCTAACATTAACCTTAAAAACAAGATGCACAAAGAATTTGTGACCAAAAGATTCTTCTATTTTGCCAATTTCAACTCCAATTGATCTAAACATCCAATGACACGATCCCATTCCCCAATCATCTGATTATTTATTATTCCTAAATGTACAAACAAAACTTTTAAAAGATATGTGGAGTATTTTGACTGACTTTGCTCTGAGTGAAGTCTTTTCTTTCTGATGCAACAGGGCCTCTTTGCTCACCCATGTGCATTACAATACTTTCAAAACTTAATCATTTTTTATTTTGTGTTTTCATGTTTCTCAAGCAGTTCTCTTTAAACCCTTCAGGGGTATTTCAGCACCATGGCAGGCGATCTCCCATTCTGTCTCTAAAATAATGCTCAGTGAGTTCACTTTTATTTGAGTGTGCAACATACCCTTCTTTCTTTTAACTATGGAAGAATGCTTCCAAATTGAATTGGGATAGCACTTTTTCCAGAGCAGCTGGAATGATGCTCAACTTGGGACTAGCCCAGAGATCCACAAGCTTCAATGAACTGTGCTACACACATTCAGAGTCATGGGATTATTTATGCTAGGCACACACCAGAGGTGGTTCTTCTCCAGCTTTCTGCAGGTTGTGCTTTGTTGACTGTTAAATTGCCAGTGGAAGAAAGGGCAGAGATCTCCATTAAAATTGATTACAGTCACAAGGGCTGATATATTGAAGTGCATCAAAAACACTTATCTCATACTGCAGAGGGAAGAGCGTGGAAGAATGTAAGCCAATCTTGATATATTTCAAAGAAAGCAGAAATATTGAGGAGCTGACAAGCAAAGCTGGGTGAAAGGGGAATAATGAAGCAGGATAAAATGATTTTTTTCCTTTCTTTTCTGGATTTTTCGTTTTCTGTTTTTTTTGAGAGTGAAGAAAAATATTTGCTCATGTTTTAGGTGTACTGACGCTGCAGCCAAACTGAATGGCACCGTGGTAGTGAAGATTACAATTTGTAACTGCATCAGTTTAAACTCTAGCAGAATAAGTGTTTTTGAGGACGTTGTCATTAGATCTTTCATAATTTAAAACTGTTTTTCCAAAATCATCCTAATAGTAAGCTAACTCTCTAGCAGACAGTAGTAACCTTACTCTCTAGCAGAATAAGTATTTATAGAGACATCCTTATTAGATCTTTTAAAATTTAAAATTATATTTTTCCTTTTCATCCTAATAGTAAGTATCCAGAATTGAAATACCTACAATTGTAGAAAAATCATTTTTCCTGTTTTTGTTTTTATTTGGACAGTTTGGTTTGCATTGTAAACACAAGTTTTTAATTACTGCCTTTCTTTGACAGCTGAAAACTATATATACATTCGTCTATACAGTTTTTAAAAGACAAATTGGGTTGTTTGAACAGATTCTGCACACACACATACACATATAAATGGCACATGTGAGAAAAAAGTTTATTGAGATTATGGAAAAAGGCATGAAAGAAGGAGAGCAGATGACACCAGAAGAGCTGTTGTTTACTCATGAAGGAATTGTATACCCAACTGTCTTTTGCAACCCAGAGCAGTTCAAAGCTTTGGAGGCCTTCCAAGCTAGGAGTGATGATGTAGTTCTAGCAGGATACTGCAAATCTGGTGAGTTTGTTTGTTTGTTTTCTTATACCTACAAAGGAGACTCTGGGCTTTTGATACATATTTTTAAAAGGCCTGCCGTATTAGATTTTACTTGAAATAGTGATGAATTGATGAATTGTAGGGTAACAGCCTGGAATAAAATCAAAGGGTAAGGGGAACTTCAGGAATAATATGAAAAACATCTTTGCACATCCATAATTTCCTGGTTTCTGCCATTCCCTGAGCAATCAATAGTATCTATTTAATCTCTGAAGTTGCACTCTGGAAAGAAAACTATCATTACATCTATAGAGAGAAACCATGTAGTGTTAAATAGACTTCAAACTGATCAATTGAATATGTGCCACACTTGTTATGATTCTACATTGCTGACATTTTAGCTACAAAAGTTTAATGACACTAGCAGTTCTAAATCTGTCTGTTTAATGGATTTCATGGGGCTTTCAATCTTAGAATTCCAAAGAAAAATCCTTTTTGGAAAGCGCACGTGTTTATATATCTTATATTTTATAATGGGAATTTTTGGTCTAGTGGAGCATTACACACAAAGATAAGTCCTCTATTCTGGAAGGTTTCTGAATGACTTGTCAGATATATTAAAATTCAAACTGCAATATGATATATCATTTCAATAAAAGTAAAGCAAAACAAAAATACACTTAAAACAAAAACTTATATTTGAATTGGGGTTTGCTTTTTTACTCAGGTGCTTTAACATGATTTGTCTTGTTTTAGCTTTCCTGCAGGGTCCTGACTGTGTTTACAGTTGGCACATCAACAAAGGAGACTATTTGTAGCTCAGAGTTGAAACGAGGGGTGCTTGGTGCTCCCTGAGCTTGCTTGTTTTCTTGCAGACATTTCATTACCCAAACTAGGTAACATCATCAGTACTAGTAAGGAGTGTGATTTGCTGTCAATTTATATTATAATGCCTTGCCCCGTCACTGTTGGTGTGAGTGGTCTTAGAGATTCTTTGGTTGGGCTGTTCACCGTTGTTGTAAATCAGAGGTCCAGGCTTTTGCTCTGTTCCAAGATGTCTTTCCAAGAGCTTTTATTTTTATACAGTTTTACACAGGCAGATAAAAGGTAGGACAGCAACAGGGTCCTAATTGGACAATCCTCCTCCCTCTTCCCCCACTCAGAAGAATGTCAGATAACACAGAGCAGAGCAAGAATGAGATCATTTATTTATTTATTTATTTATTTTATTATATTTCTATACCGCCTTTCTCCTGCGGGACTCAGGGCGGTGCACAGCCGAGGTAAAACATAACATATAAAATTTAAAAAACAGTTTAAAAACAATTAAATAATTTCAGCCCGGTAATTAAAATAACCCAATTAAAACCAATTCAATTAAAACTGAGAGGATGGGATCAAGCCAGCCCAGCTAGATGGAACAAGTGTGTCTTCAGGGCCCGACGAAAAGTCCGGAGGTCTGATATCGTGCGTATCTCAGGGGGCAGGTCATTCCAGAGGGCAGGCGCTGCCACAGAGAAGGCTCTCCCCCTGGGGGTCGCCAGCCGGCACTGCTTGGCTGACGGCACCCTGAGGAGGCCCTCTCTGTGTGAGCGAACCAGTCAGTGGGAGGCTATCGGCGGCAGAAGGCGGTCTCGCAAATACCCCGGCCCTAAGCCATGGAGCGCTTTAAAGGTGGTCACCAACACCTTGAAGCGCACCCGGAAGACCACAGGAAGCCAGTGCAGCTCGCGCAGGAGAGGTGTTATATGTGAGCGCCCCGTTGCTCCCATAATCCCCGCGCGGCCGTGTTCTGGACCAACTGCAGCCTCCGGGTGCACCCCAAGGGGAGCCCCATGTAGAGAGCATTGCAGTAGTCCAGGCGGGAAGTGACGAGTGCTTGAGTGACCATGCGTAGGGAGTCCCGATCCAGAAAGGGACGCAACTGGCGTATCAGGTGAACCTGATAAAAAGCCCCCCTGGCCACGGCCGTCATATGCTCTTCTGAAGACAGCCGTGCATCCAGGAGGACGCCTAAGTTGTGAGCCCTCTCCGTGGGGGCCAGTGATTCGCCCCCAATAGCCAGCGATGGCACCAGCTGGCTATATCGGGACACCGGAAGCCACAGCCACTCGGTCTTGGAAGGGTTGAGTCGGAGCCTGTTTCTCCCCATTGAGGCCTGCACGGCCTCCAGGCACTGGGACATCACTTCAAGGACATCGTTGGGTTGGCCTGGGGTGGAGATGTACAGCTGAGTGTCATCAGCGTACTGATGGAACTTCACCCCAAAGCCACGGATGATCTCGCCCAGCGGCTTCACATAAATATTGAACAGGAGGGGCGAGAGGACTGACCCCTGAGGCACTCCACATATAAGAGGCCTCGAGGTCGACCTCTACCCCCCTGTCAACACGGATTGCGACCGGTCCGAGAGGTAGGAGGAGAACCACTGCAGGACGGTGCCCCCCACCCCCAACCCCTCCAACCGGTGCAACATGATACCATGGTCAATAGTATCAAAAGCCGCTGAGAGGTCTAACAGGACCAGGATAGAGGAACAACCCCGAGTCCTCCAGAGATCATCCACCAACGTGACCAATGCCGTTTCCATGCTGTGTCCAGGCCAGAAACCGGACTGGAGCGGGTCCAGATAGACAGCTTCATCCAGGTACCGGGGAAGCTGCTGCGCTACCACACTCTCAACAATCTTTGCAACGAAGCAAAGGTTGGAGACTGGAGGATAGTTAGCCAAAATAGCCGGATCCAGGGAGGGCTTCTTGAGGAGGGGCCTCACCACCGCTTCTTTCAAAGCGGTCGGCAGGACCCCCTCACTCAGAGAAGCGTTAACAATCCCCTGGAGCCAGCCTCGTGTAACTTCCCGGGAAGCCAGTACCAACCAGGAGGGACACGGGTCCAATAAACATGTGGTCGCGTTCAGCCATCCCAGGATCCTGTCCACGTCCTCGGGAGCAACAGGATCAAACTCCTCCCAGATAACACTCTCAAGACCTGCCTCAGTCATTCCGTCTGGACTTACTCAGTCAGAGGCCAGGCCTTCCCAAATCTGAGCGATCTTGTCATACAGATACTGCACAAAGTCCTCAGCTCGACCCTGCAAGGGATCATCCCGCGCTTCCAGATGGAGGAGGGAGCGGGTCACCCTAAACAGGGTGGCTGGGCGATTATCTGATGATGCGATAAGAGCGGCAAAATAGCTAGATTTCGCCGCTTTTATCGCCACTAGGTAGGTCTTAATATGAGACCTCACCAGTGTTCGGTCAGATTCGGAGTGGCTGGTCCTCCAACTACTCTCTAGGTGTCTTTTCCGGCGCTTCATCTCCATCAGCTCCTCAGAGAACCAAGGAGCTAGGTGAGTTCGGTGCCGGGTCAGAGGCCGCAAAGGCACGACACAGTCCAAAGCCCTGGCGGCCGCACTATCCCAGGCGGCCACCAGGTCTTCAGCCGAGTCATGAGCCAGAGTCTCAGGAAATGGCCCAAGCTCTGTCTGGAACCTATCAGGATCCATCAGGCGCCTGGGGCAGAACCACCTGGTCGGTCCCGCCTCCCTGCAGCGAGGTGCAGCGGTTAGAAAGTCCAGTCGAAGGAGCGAGTGGTCAGACCATGACAAGGGTTCGATGACTATATCCCCTATATCAAGGCCACTCAACCACTGACCAGAGATAAAAATCAAGTCCAGAGTGTGTCCACCTATGTGAGTAGGGTCATGAATAAACTGAGTAAGGTCCATGGCCGTCATGGAAGCCATGAACTCTCGAGCCACCTCAGACATTTCACCGATAGATGGCAGGTTGAAATCCCCCATGACTAAAAGTCATGGCCGCCACCTCGGCTATGACGTTAAGCAGCTCGGGCAGGGCCATTGCCACGTGGCAGGGAGCCAGGTACGCGATCAACAAGCCCATCTGTACTCCATGGCCCCACTTCACAAAAAGGGACTCACATCCAGCTATCTGTGGAACAGTGGTCTCCCTCGGATCAAGACCTTCCTTTATAATAACTGCCACACCCCTGCCCCTGCCCTGGGCTCTCGGCTGATGGAATGCACGGAAGCCTGATGAGCACATATCTACGAGGGGGACTCCCCCCTCTTGGCCCAACCAGGTCTCCGTAATCCCTGCCAGGTCCGCTCCCCCCTCTTGAATAAGATCACAAATGAGGGGGGCTTTATTTACCACGGACCTGGCATTGCATAACAGCAGCCGAAGGCTCGGGCCCTGAGAGACTGAACAGCCTGGAGTGCGAGAAGAGCTATGGGGACCGGGGCGTGCCACCGCTCGAAGATAGCAAGTGCGCGCCCCCACATGATACGGCCCCCTGCTCCCGCCATATCTGCCCCTCCCACTCAATGCGTTGATGGAAAAGCCCTCAACAGAATGGACTCTAATGTCCCCCTTACCCCTGGAATCCGCACCCTCCATGGCCCCATTGACAGCTGGGCTGGACCCCTCCCCCCGTGGGTTAACCCCCAAACCCACACAACCCTCCCTCCCCTTAAAATCCCTTAAAAATCTATCAAAAAGTTTCCCTAAAAAACCCCTCAATCCCCTTTTTGCAACATGTCACCTCTCGGGGTGCCAACGCCCGTCATAAAGGTAGGCCCTTGATAAAGTAGAGGGCCACACCTGCGAGAGGGGGGAGTCTCACAGAACAAGAAGCTCTGTTAGCGAATACATCTAATCAATCAATTAATTAATTAATCAATCAATCAATTTGGGGAAAATCGACGGCCTGGGGGTAATCAAGATAGTCCAAAGTCTGGAAAGGGATATTCAATCAATTCCAAGTCAGTAAACTCCACTGCTCTCTCACAGCAGTGGGTGGAGTCTTAGGCCGCTTCGAGGCCAGATGTTAACACCAGCTGCCCTCTCATGAAAGCTGGGAAGGGCCAGAAACCGCAGTCGTCGACCGGCACCATGAAGGACTTGAAATCCAAATATTTCCCTCTTACAATTGGGGGCATTGATAACAAACCACCAATCTACAGGTTCACGGGCCCAGAGAAGACTCCGATAACTCTAGCGGCTGCACCTTAGGCGAGTAGGGAGGCGAATCGGGAGGCTATAGATGTCCATGTCCATGGGAGGTGGGTATCGTATCATATCATAGCAAGTATCGTATTATATTATTCAGAGGCATCTCCAGATGATAAGTGGCCTCCTAGAGGCTAACAGACCACGTAAGGCATAAAAGCCTGGCCCAAGGTCTTTTGTGATCATCAAGCAACAATGTTTCTAGCTCACCCCCATCCAAATAAGGGGGGGAGCCTCTGGAAGGACCAGGAGTGGGCCCCCTCCAGGTGGGCCTCCCATCCATAGCTGTAACTGGCAGTTCCAAAAAACAAACATTGATGGTCTGATTCAAATCGTGGTCAGAGTGCCCCTCTCTCTCCCTATTCAGGCTCCTGTCCCTTTCCAGCCTCTCTGATGTTATCTCTCCCAGCCGCTCGTCCCAGTGTTAAAGCGAGTGCCAATCCCGACGATGCCAGCTCTTAGAACACCTCCATCCACCGTTGGGTCTAACAGGAAGCCCCTGCCGTCCCCTCGGAGTCCCTGGAGCTCCAGGGAGGGGCTGCATCGCCGACGCCGCCACCGCCCGTTCCACTAGTTCGGCAGCTGCAGGGAGACGCCGAGGACGCCGAGGGCGCTCTCCCCGCTCGTAAAAGCCGCAGCGCAGCCGCCTCCGTCTTGTTCCCGGCCATCGTGTCCTGGAGAGCTGCCAGCTCTCAAAAAGATGACACAGACTGGTGAGAAGCTCCCCTCACCAGACGTGGGGCTCAATTAGCTGGTCTGGCCCCCGAACCCCCCCCCAAAACCGGGGGATATCCCCCGGGTATCGCCGCTGCTCAGCTGGGAGCGGCCATCTTGGACATGCGCAGAGGGTCATCCAGGAAGAAGATACAATGACACCAAAAACGGAAGCAGTGTTCTGCATTCTGCCCGACATCATTCTTCAATTCCCTACATCTGTCACATGCCAATTTCTTTAAACATTTATGGAATGTTCATACTTGTTCAAATGTGGGAAAATGCATTTCCTTTACCATAACCAGAAACAATGCACAGAGAAAGAGAAAAGATATACAACATTAGGAATATCATCCTCCTGTGCAAGCCTTGAACACCCAGCATTAATTTGAGAAAATCACTTTCTACAACTAATGTCCAGTGTCCTGTTATGTAACTATTCATCCCACGAGATTGCTTTCACCTCAGAATAGGAACATGTTCCAGCCAACTAACATTCCATCAGCCTTACTCAATTTTTTCGGCTTCATTTGCCTTGTGGTTGTTTTCCAACAGAAACTAAAATTTCTGCTTTATTATTTTGTCATTCAAGGATTTATGCTCAAAGTGTGCCGCTAGTTAGAAAATTCTTGCAGATATGGCACAGCTGATCATTGGAAATACCGGTTCAGAGGAACTGGTAGCTTTTTTTAACTACCGGTTCACGCGAACTGGAGCAAATCGGTAGCATTTCACCCCTGAAATGGGGGGTCCTTGGACTTGCTTGTTTTCTTGCAGATGTTTCATTACCCAAACTAGGTAACATCATCAGTGCTAGTAAGGAGTGCCATTTGCTGTCAATTTATATTCTGATGACAAATCAATAGACACATAGACATTAACAACATCTATAGACTATGCAAAAGAGACAATCAACCAGCCCCAAAGAGAATAAACAGTCTCCTTACTATCACTGATGGTATAATCAGGTATGATCAGAAAGCAGGAAATCCTGCTTTCTAGCAAAGCTAAATCTCGCAGCACAGCTGATCCCCCCTTGCTGTTCTACTTACCTTCCCAAGCCTCTTTTTGGCGTATACTTTTTGGCCTAATTTTTAAGTGTTTTTAATTGTTTTATTTATCGTTTTTAATTAATGGGGCCAAATTTATATATATCTTTTAATTGTATTTTAATATTTGTATTTGATGTTTTTACTTGGCTGTTCACCGCCCTGAGTCCTCAGGGAGAAGGGTGGTATACAAATTCAAAATAAAATAAAATAAATAAAATAAATATTGTGCATGTGCACACGCAGCGCATGTTTGGTGTGCACTGCGCATGCACATGCAGTGCACATTTGGCACGCGGAATGCATGTGCGGCCAGCGAACCAGTAGCAAACTGGTTCGGATTTCCCCATTGCCTCATTTCAACCCTGAACTACAAATATTCTTTATTGGATGTACATATGCATGTATGGATAAATCAATATGGTAGGTAAGCAGAATTTTATTCGTAACTTATTTTTATATAGAGGCCAGGGGTGAAATGCTCCCGGTTTGGACCGGATTGCCCGATCTGGTAGCGATGGCAGCGGGTGGTTCGGAGAACCGGTAGCAAAAATCCCTGCCCCCCACCATGCCCAGCTGAGCCGCACGATCATCAGAGGCTTTTTTTTTTTTACTTTTAAAAGCATTTTAAAAAAATGCTTTTAAAAGTAAAAAAAAAAAGCCTCTGATGATCGCGCGGCTCAGCTGGGATCATCAGAGGCTTTTCAAAGCATTTTTTTCTGCAACCTCTTGGCCAAAGAGGTGGTAAAAAAAATGCTTTGAAAAGTCTCTGACAATCCCAGCTGAGTTGCCTGATCGGCAGAGAGGTATTTTTTAAAAAATACCTCTCTGCGGATCAGGCAACTCAGCTGGGATTGTCAGAGAGGTATTTTTTTAAAAAGCCTCTCTGATGATCGCAGTTGAGTTGCCTGATCGGCAGAGGCTTTTCAAAGCATTAGAAAAAATGCTTTGAAAAGTTAAAAAAAAAAAAAGTTGGCCACGCCCACACTGTCACATTACCCCCCCACCAAGCCATGCCCACAGAACCGGTAGTAACAAATTTTACATTTCATCCCTGATAGAGGCTTATTTATTTTTGGTGGGGAGTATTGTATAAAAGCACTACTGTATTTTTTTTCTGTCAAACTCTTAACCTTTAAGCCTCCCAAGTATCAGTATATCTAATGAAATATATTTTCATATAAATGAGGACAGCGTGTTGAAAATTTACCTTGGCCATGGACCATGATAATCGAACACAAGTTATTCCATATTAGAATAAGGAAATAGAGATTCAAATAAATTTTGAATTTGAATAGAGCTTGTCATATTTATGAGAAAAAAAGAGTCAAAGGGTTCAGGTTTCACTGTCGATGTGTGTATTATTTTACTACTTTTGCTTTGTCTATCTTTTTCCCAAGGAATTCTATGCACAAATGGGATTACTAATATTGCACTGAAAGTTAAAACTATTAATTCAGGTCTAGTTGTCAAAAGTTGCAAATGTGGGTTACTTATAGTACTTGAAATTGTTCACAAGCATGCAAGGACTTGTGGTCAACATGTATTTTGGAAAATGAGAATGTAGTACTCTAACATCAGAAAGCCTATCGTTACAAAACATTCTTAGAAATCATGGGATATGTGCATTTCATCAAAGTATTCCTGAAATTAAATTTGGCAAGTCGTAATGCAACCTTTTATAAAAAATTATACCTTGACTGAGAGTGTTGCAAGTGCAAAGATTGAAAACAGAAAGATCCTGGAAAATTTTTGGAACAGATATGGACTTTGCACTTTGTTTCATCAGAATTTGAGCTCTGTTAGTAGCAAAGACAGACTTGGAAAACATTGAGGGGAGAAGGCTCCATTATGTCCAAAATGCTTTCTATCCTGACTAAGAACTGCTTACAGAAATACCGTATTTTTCAGAGTATAAGACACACCTTTCCCCCCCCCCTAAAAGAGGCTGAAAATTTGTGTGTGTCTTATACTACGAATGTAGCTTTTTCAAAGCTTTTTTTCAGCCCTAACGAGGCGCTAGCGAGTGAAGCGATCTTCCCAGCTTTGCCTGCTTCCTTGACTCTCCGCTGTGCTAGCAAGTGAAGAGATCTCCATGCTTTCCTCCGACTCTCAGCTGTTCTTTAGAAGCTTTTTTTCAGCCCTAACTAGGCGCTAGCCGAGTGAAGCGATCTCTCCCCCAAGCTTTGCCTGCTTTTCTCATTGCTGCTTCCTCTCAGCTGTGCCTTAGAAGCTGTTTTTTTATCCCCAAGCAGGGGATAAAAAACCAGCAAACTAATGTGCTGAAGCTGACCAGATTTAGGACGCTAGCCAGATGAATACCTGGTAGGCAGATTTTTTTTTCCTATTTTTCTCCCCAAAAACTAAGCTGCGTCTTATACTCTGAAAAATATGGTAGATTCCCCTCTGAAGTTATTGAGATCCCTGCCAATGTTAGAGGTTAAAATTGAACTTCACCTGTTGAATATATAATGTCCCTTTCATTCTATAGAAGCAGGAAAGACAACCTATAGTAGGTGTTTAATGCTGGAAAAAAATCCTATAGTGGGTGTTTAATACTATTATATTTTTAAAAGTTTATTTTAAAAAGATATTTTGACAGGTTGTTACATCCTAGCAGTTTTCAAAGTAACTTGAGAAGCGACTGCCTTGCAAGTGGCATGTCCACTTTGTCAAAGCAGAAGTATTTTATTTCAGTGCTTCTCCTATCCCTAATGCTTGGTCTGCAAAATTGTGTTTTCTGAGAACTCGTAAGTTTTAAATTTCTAGCAGAACTTCCATGAACTTCCAACTTGAAATAGGAGATAGTGAAATGTGTAAGGTTAGCATTATTTATGCAGACTTTATAATTCCATTTAATAAGCAGTATGAACACAAAAGTCATACAGAAAGCCCAACTGCTTGTAATTCTATGACAATTGGCATTGACAATTGACAATTTGACATGGCTCAGGGCCAGGCTATCTTTGAGACCGCCTTCTATCGCATAGCTCCCAGCGACCAGTAAGATCCCACAGAGCTGGTCTCCTCTGGGTCCCGTCAGCTAAAAATGTTGGTTGGCAGGTCCGCGGGGGAGGGCCTTCTCTGTGGCTGCCCCGGCTCTCTGGAACCAATTACCTCCTGAGATCTAGACTGCCCCCACCCTATTGGCCTTCCGGAAAGCGGTGAAGACCTGGCTTTTCTGGCAGGCCTGGGGCTGTTGATCTCGCTACGGCGATCTTGCGAGACCCGGCCATGGAATGGAGGGTATGGATTTTTAATGTTTTCTTTTAAAAAAAATTTACGGGATATTGTTTGCATTGTTTTTTTGCTGTAAGCCGTCCAGAGTCCCTAGGGAGTTGGGTGGCATAGAAATGCGACTAATAAATAAATAAATGTGGACAAATGCCTTTTTACGAGCCAGTGGAATCTGGCTACAATTATTCATGCCTTGGTTATTTCCTGTCTTGATTACTCCAATGCATTTTAGAGAGGTTATACTTTATAAAAGCATTTGGAAAGTGCAATTGGTGAAAAGTGAGGTGGTTAAGTAAGCTTAATACAGCTTCTCCTTTTTTTTTTCTTTTTTTTTTTTTTGGAACTACCTTTGTTAGTGACTATTTGTAAACATTTTGGTAATAAACGGTAAACACTAAATACTGCCATATGTTCACTGGAATGTGTCCATTCCTACACTTTTTTCACAAGATTTCAATTGTAAATTGATTGGTATTGCTTTTATGTTTTTACTATACAAGTATATACTATAAGTGTATTTAATTTTGTCCCCCCAGGTACCAACTGGGTTGGCCAGATTGTTACTGATTTAGTAATAACATCTGCAAAGAAATATGAACCAGAGAAGTTGCATGAAAAACTTCTCCTAGCAGAATTTCCCTATCTCGAAATAGGAGATACTGAAAAGTATAAGGTTAGTATTATTTATGCAGACTGATAAACATCGCCTACTCAATCATGGTAAATTTTCATCAGACCGTATATTAAAACAGCAATAGAGGTAAAATATTGAGTATTTTTGCAGGGTGTCCCCAGAATAAAGTTAATCAGTCAGACTATGTTTCATCAGAGATAACTAGGTTGATTCTGCATGACTCCGTCTTTGAAGAGGTAAAATTGATCTTGGTTGATATATTAACCAATCCACTGACGGGTAAGTATGTTACTCTTGATGCTAAAATTGAGTGGGAAAACTGGAAATTTGCATATTTGAAATGTGTGGTTATTAATCTAGTCTAATCTAGTCTAGTCTGGTCTTCTCTGACCTGCCCAGGTTTAGTTTGCCTAGTCTAGTCTAGTCTAGTCTAGTCTAGTCTAGTCTAGTCTAGTCTAGTCTAGTCTAGTCTAGTCTAGTCTAGTCTAATCTATGCTTTGGATCATATTTACCTAGATTTTTTTTCCTTTTGCAAAACCAGGGGTGATTTTTGAGTTCAATTAACTTATTCCCAAACAATTTCTTATTTTATGATTGTGGGGTGGAGGACAATAAAGAGAAATTCTAACTTAACTTTTGTGACTTTGAAAACTTTAATTTAAAGTGTGTCCAAGAATTATTCTAACCTCAATTGTCCAGTCTGGTGTTTCTCATGCTGGCTGGGGAATTCTAGTAGTTGATTATTTACTGATTTGATTGATTTGATTTATTATTTATTGAAGAGGATGGATACTTATCCTTCCAGGAGAGTGATGTTCACTCATCTCCGTCCTGATAGATTCCCACCATCTATTTTCAAGAACAAAGCCAAAGTAAGTAGCTGCTTTAATGCCCTAAAATTGTAACAATCTTGATAAAATTCATTGAGTATTTCTATATGGATAAAGTTAGTCTTCAACAATAAAATATTAAGAAACTGATAAATAAGAGCATGCCTAATATAATAATCATTATGCACCATACAAATGGATCACTGGGTAGTAAATAGCTATATTTACTATAGCTATCTGTTGATAGGTTCTTTAAATTTGGATAATTTGGATAATTATAATTACTGCAGTGCAACTTAATTGCATTTTCAGGATATGATTGTTTCCAAATTAAAGCCCTGCCCTTTAGTAGTTCAGAGACATCATTTGGGGAAGTACCTGTAAACAGATTTGAAATGGAGGTTCCATACTAATCTAGAGAGCCAGTTTGGTGTGTAGCTAAGGCATCGGGCTAAATGAGATATAAAGCCAGTTGGGGGACTTTGGACTAGTCACTCCCTCTCAGCCTAGGAAGAAGGCAAGGGCAAGCTATTTTCAAAAACTTCCAAACTTGCCATCCACCCACCTAATCTGGCAATATATTGTCTCACTAGGCCATTCTGTTCCCTAACATCTTTGCATTAATATACAGTAAGATACCAGGAACTGAATGTAATTCAGGTATTCACACAGGCAAGTGTATATAAGATTTCAGTGATAAAAAGTAGTTTAGGGTAATTTTCAGAGAATCTGGAACATTTTGGAGATATAATCTATGCTTTCTCATTTGATATTCTAATGTTTTTTTGGTTTTTAGGTGCTGCTGCTGATTCGAAATCCAAAAGATGTTGCTGCATCTTTTTTCCATTTTTCAAACAACTTCAGTCCTTCTCCTCCCTTTGATACATTTGAAGAGTTCTTCCGAGCTTTAATGATAGGAAAAAGTAGAATTTTTATTCATTCCAATTGTTTAATGTCTGTAGATATGAAGAATATATCTACACATGTTTATCTTGATCATTATTTTTTCTTGATTAGTGATTAGCAGATACACTTCAAATTTGAGTTAAGGTTCTCAGCTCATTTCAATAAATCATAGTTAATCCTATGAACAGATTCCTTTTCTGATATAGCAACAAATATTATTTGGAAACAGTAGCAAATATTTCTCATTTCCTCAGTCCAGTCTCCTTCCAAGGGTTGTTATTGTAAGAAAAAAATAAGAAGGTGTGCGATGTATGCAGCCTTGAACTTCCGCACTAAAGACAGAATATAAATCCAACTAATAAATCAATAGAGTAGCAGAAAATATGTTCATTCATTAATTCACGTATTCATTCATTCATGGTGATGCAGTGGTTAGAATGCAGTATTGCAGGCTAACTTACTGCTCACTGCCAGCAGTTCGATCCTGACCATCTCAAGGTTGACTCAGCCCTTCCATCCTTCTGAAGTCGGTAAAATGAGGACCCAGATTGTTGGGGGAATTATGCTGACTCTGTAAACCGCTTAGAGAGTGTTGTAAAGCACTGTGAAGCGGTATATAATTCTAAGTGCTATTTCTACTGTAATTCAGTTTTTCAAGGTATTTCATTCTAACCTCTGGCAGCTGTAACTTAAATGTAATTTCATTTAAAGTCATTGTTAAATATAGGCCAAATGAAAAAAGAAAGATACATATTATTTTGACTTAAACCCAGTTACCAATATTTAGCAAAAAGAAATCTATTATATCTCGAGATTGTTATTTAGATGGAAGGTTTGGAATAATAATGACGATATCAATTTTCCAATTAATTTATATTGCTTGTATATGCTTGTTTATGCTCAGATTATAAACCATGTCAGAACTAAGTAAGTACTACAATACACTGGCATCTATGCAAAACTTTAATTTCTGAGCTTCCTAAATGTGGTATAATCACAAAATTAAACACTACCGATGATGTTAATTTTTATGTGATTTTCATATATAAATTGATTACTAACTAACACACAACATACCAGACATAATTAAAAAGAATAGAGTATTTTTTCTAGATAATTGCAATATTCAGGGACATTAGAATTGAGGAAAAAGGATTGGGAAAAAACTAGACTCTATAGAAATGATATTCAGAGACCAGCTTAAATTTTCAATGAGTCATATATATATTATGTCTGTTATCAATCTTGTTCTGATGTGATCTTAATTATTTTTTTAAAATTTTAATAGTGCCCTGGGGATCCTATATAGAGTATCTTTGTACATGGAATAAGTATATTGATAAAGAAAATGTCTTGTCAATAACATATGAAGAGACAAAAGAGGTAAAGTTAATACTGTTCAGATATATGGATTCTTATATTCACAAACAGCAATGAATGGAAAGACTTAGAGAAAGAGCGATGCGAATTTCAGGGTGTAGTAGGAATTTAACACCATATCTTTCTGGAACAAATCAGATCAGAATTCTAATCACTGCTAGATGTTCAGAATCCATTCTAAATATCAATTAAGCTTCTTTAACATTTCTGCCAGAGTATACGTCTCATGCGAAAATATTCTAGAGTTTCCTTAAATGCATTCTATAGAAACAGTTAAAAAGTCCAACTAACTGAATCTCTTTTACTGGCCTTCTATTCTTATTACCAAAATGATCAAGAAAAAAAAAATAGATGATCAATGACCTCCAGGTTTCCTGTAAGAACTTCATAATCAAGAAAGACCCATGATCCTCCAGCAGTTAGCACATATGATTTTCAGTTAAGGAAACTCTGTGTTTGTTTATTGATTCTTTTCCCCCAAATAATTATTTCACCCCTTTTTGCTCTAGGAAAGAAGTAAAAATAACAGTGCCAACCAGCCAACCACAGCATAAATAAGGTGACCAGACATCCCGCTTTTGGCGGGACAGTCCCGCTTTTGAGCAATTTGTCCCGCGTCCCGCGGCGTTTCAAAAAAGTCCCGATTTTTCTTGAGCCCCAGCTGATGGCTAGAAGAAAAAAAAACTGTTTAAACTCTTGCCCGGGGCTTCAAAGGGCCGCCCTACAGGCAATCAGTGTAAAGCAGTTTTTTTTTCCCCTAGCTAAGCTTCAGAAACGAAAACGAAACCAGGGTCTTTGGTGCAGCGTGACAAAATGAGGCAGAGAGAGATTTATTTTTATTTTTCCTCCCCAAAAAAGGTAGGTGAAAAACTGCAAACAATGGGAAATTTAGGAGGAGAGTTCAAGATTTTAAAACACAAAGGAAAAAAAGCTGTATTTAACTAGGGAATTGTAATAATTGAGATACTATTAATTGTATATTGTGTTGAAAGCAGAAATGGTTAAGTTGTGGTTCGGAGGAATATATGGGAGAAATTATTTGGTTTATTATTATTGGTAAATATAATTAATTGATTTGTAAGAAATTGGATTGCATGGAAATAATTGGAATATTCATGTTCATATTGATTAATATACAAAAAAGATAGTTTTATAACTAATTGATTTATATTAAAATGTTGAATTTGTATTAAACAACTGTATTACATAATTACATAATTAAACAATGTGAGGATGGATATAAAAATAGATGACAATGGGAAGGGGTATAATATAGAATAGAAGGTAAAAATTGAATTTGATTAAGATTAGAGATGAGGATGAAGGGTAATATTGGTTTTTTTAAAAAATAGATGAGGAATAAATATGGCAAAAAGGAAATATAGAAATTGTAAATTTAATTGAAATGACTAAACGCTGTTTAAATTTGTGAACCAGCCAAATATTCTGTTCAAAGAAAATACATTGTATGTTTGTATGTGTGTTTCTAATTATTGCTATTTATTCATATTTGTTCTCTTTTATTCTTTAAAGTTTAACAATTCATTCTTTATCTTAATATCTTTATATTTGCTTGGGGTTGGCTTTCTTCCCTTTCATCTTTTTTATTGTACAGCAATCTTTCTCCTCAAACCTACCACCTCTCTCTTTTCTTTCCTTCTTACTTTCTCTTCCCCCCACCCTCTTTTTCTCCTCCCTACTTCCTCTTTCTTTCTCCTTCTCCTCCTCTCTTCCTCCCTCTCTTACCCTCACTCCTACTCTAATTTCCATTCCTTCATCCCTCTCTATTGCTGTAATCCTTTAATGCATATGAACTACTCAGAGGGCTGAAAAAGTTATTCTTGACTGGTCCTCACACTTTTGACCAGTCCTCGAACTTACGACTGTCCTCACATTTTACATTTTTGCCCTATCTTGTCACCATGTTGAAGAGAAGCAGTTGTGAAATGAGTGACATGGTTGTTAAGAATGCTGCATGGGCATAAATGTGAGGATGGTCGTAAGTGTGAGGACCAGTCAAAAGTGCGAGGACCTGTCAGAAATGACTTTTTTCAGCTCTCTGATTAGTCCTTTTGTGCATATGGACTACTCAGAGGGCTGAAAAAGTTATTTTTGACTGGTCCTCACACTTTTGACCAGTCCTCGAACTTACGACTGTCCTCACATTTTACATTTTTGCCCTATCTTGTCACCATGTTGAAGAGAAGCAGTTGTGAAATGAGTGACATGGTTGTTAAGAATGCTGCACGGGCATAAATGTGAGGATGGTCATAAGTGTGAGGACCAGTCAAAAGTGCGAGGACCTGTCAGAAATGACTTTTTTCAGCCCTCTGGTTAGTCCTTTTGTGCATATGGACTACTCAGAGGGCTGAAAAAGTTATTTTTGACTGGTCCTCACACTTTTGACCAGTCCTCGAACTTACGACTGTCCTCACATTTTACATTTTTGCCCTATCTTGTCACCTTGTTGAAGAGAAGCAGTTGTGAAATGAGTGACATGGTTGTTAAGAATGCTGCACGGGCATAAATGTGAGGATGGTCATAAGTGTGAGGACCAGTCAAAAGTGTGAGGACCTGTCAGAAATGACTTTTCAGCCCTCTGAGTAGTCCCTATACACATAGCCATGGCCACCCGGTCACATGACCAGGTAGCCACGCCCACCCAGTCACATGGCCTCCAAGCCACGCCCACACAATAAGCCACGCCCACAATGGTGTCCTTCTTACCAATGTTAAAATCTGTTCACCTTACCCTATAGACATAGCCATGGCCACCCGGTCACATGATCAGCTAGCCACGCCCACAAAATAAGCCACGCCCACAACATCCCTCTTTACCAATGTTAAAATCTGGTCACCTTACTCTTTACCAATGTTAAAATCTGGTCACCTTAAGCATAAACCAACATCCACGAACATGAAATGAGATCAAACTGAGCATGGGGAAATTGTATTTGCTCCCTATAATAATGTGTGTATGTGTGCGTGTATTTATACATATATTTATATATTCATGTAGAACTTTCTGATTGTAACTGAAACCATGCAGGCATGGTACAGAATGTAGCCATAGCATTTAGAATGAGCATAGCATCTCATTTAGAATGAGAAAACCAGAGGGAACCTTAGACATGAAGATATATTGCATCATTCCCTTCCCAAAGTTGGTCAGATATCTTTCTTAGAAATGGGACATTAAATAAATGAGGGTTTTTTTTTTCACCAGCAGTACAAATTGATAACTTTTTCAGAACCCAGCGTTAGGAGCCAAAAAGATTTCCACGTTTCTTGAATTGAACTTAAATGAGGAAGACTTTCAAGGTGTTGCAGAAAGGAGCACATTCAAGGCGATGAAAGAAAAATCTAAAACAACCCATGGAGAATTTGGTGAAGTTCTTTTCCGGAAAGGTAACTTTTGAAAATCCATAATGTTGCACTCGTTACATCATTGAAGCTACTGGTAAATATGATATCCTATTTTAGTGAGAATTAATTATTCATCCCTATTCCATAGATAGAGAAAATGATATGAAATTCTAACTAATTTGCTCTTGAGCATTTGCATTTTTTAAAAAAATAAAGAATTCAGCAGCCATCACAGAATGCATGATCAAATCTATTAATTTAAAGGAGAACTATGCTCTGTTTAGAATATAGAAAAAAGGAATAAACTTTTATTTTTATTTTTAAATAGAGGTGGACACAAAACGAGAGAAGCATAATAATTACAAATCCGGTTAGCCATGCTAGAGTTTAATCTGTCTATAATCATTTGATGATGAATAAACTCCCAACCTCCAAATCCTATGTCCATGATCATTCCTTTTTTAAAGAGAGAGAGAGAAGTAATAGTTGTACAACGTTTACTGCATCTCTGAATAACACTGGATAATTACTGTATATATTTTTAACTACAGGAAACTGTCAAAGATAAAAAAAAATCACTTTTAAAATCAAATTTGTAGTATCTGTATTAGTTGGAAGGGACCTTGGAGGTCTTCTAGTCCAACCCCCTGCTTAGGAAGGAACCCTACACCACTTCAGACAAATGGTTAACCAACATCTTCTTAAGTTGTTAAAGATTAATTGGTGACATAACTATTTCTAAAACTATAAGTAAAACAACTTAAAAACATTAAAACAATAAAACATCCACAAAATAAATAAGTAAAAACAGCAGCCATTTCCATCTGCTTATAAATTGACAGTATGTATTTGCAAAGGACTATTTACTCTGAGCTATTCAGCTATATATAAAATGCATGGATGGATGGATGGATGGATGGATGGATGGATGGATGGATGGATGGAAATATACCCAGAAAGGCAGGTATAGAGCATTTGAAAAAAGCATTTGTAAAACAGCTAATTATTATTTATTTGCCTAAACTATTGCAGACTTTAGGCAAATACTTATTGACAGTACAAGGTGTGTGGTTTTCATATAAGAAAAGGAAAATAATTGTTTGTTTACAGGTGGAGTAAGTGACTGGAAAACACTTTTTAGTGAAGCAAACAACAAGGAGATGGACACCGTATTTAAAGAGCGCTTAGAAGGAACCAAAGTGGGAAAATTGATAAACTATGATCGTTACTGCAAGACATGAAGATCAAGGAAAAAAAGCTATCAGCTCCAGTCTAAAACAATTCCATTCTTAGAAACAAGGCATTCTATTTACTTGTAATAAATGTATGAGTTTTATGTAATCTCTGATCTGATCTCTCTAATCCCTAATCTGAAAGGGGAATAGAAATTATTTCAACAAGTTTCTGACAAAATTTCTATAAATTTCTAAGCTTAATTGCATTACTTAAACCTGCTGATAGCATATTCATTTCTATTCAGATTTATGACAAAATATTTTAGAACTAGAAGACAACTGGATAGATGTTAGAAAGAAATCTAAAATGTGACCTTTTATTGTACAGAAATCAACAAGCTCTTAATCGCACTACTTCTTCAACCATACATATGTTTGTGTGTGTTTATTCACACACCCATATACACAGATTTTCATATATATTATTAAATACTGAAATCAATTTGAAATGTAATTATGTATTGTTCATTGAAATCTTAATCATAAATTGTAACAGAAAATTAATTGATTGCATGGTGCCAATCTGAATGATTGCTAGTAACAGGAAATTCACACTTATGCACCCACACAGGTAGAGAGAAAAGAAGGGAAGCCACCAGGTAGTCACAAATAATGATCATGTGATGTTGGACATAACAATTGTGCAGAATTCATTTAACAGTGGCAATGAGAATTGCCGCAACTATTATCATAAGTCAATCCACCTGCATAACAACACATTTACAACTGTGTCTAATCCAGTAGCTGATCCCAAATTACTGTACTTAAGCAAGGACTATTGTACAAAATTTTGATCTAAATACAGCAAATAAATATTACTAAACCTAAATACGTCAAATGTAAAAAAGAGTTTAATTTTTCTGTGGAAAGCTGACTGTTGCAGAAGGAAAACAAATATAAATGTAATAAATATCCTAATCATATTAATTTGACTACTAATTTTAATTTCTCCCGTTCTTTGTCTTTGTCTTCTTTTGCTTACTTTTTTAATTTATAGATGTATTAAAGATTTTTAAAAGAAAAACTAAAACTAATATGAGGACCCGGTTTGTGGGGGCAATAAGCTGACTTTGTATAAAATATACAAAAGAATGAAGGCTATTGCTTAATGCATTGTAAGCCGCCCTGAGTCTCCAGAGAAGGGCGGCATATAAAAAATAAAAAATAAATAAAATAAAATAAATAATATAAAGTAAGAAAAAGAAAGGAAAAATTAGAAAGATAAAAGTGCAAGAGAAGAAAAAAGTAATAGAAAAACAGAAAAAAAGATACAAAGAGTAGCTTCTGATCTTCTTTACAGAAGTTATAAGTACAATTATAAGTATATAAATTAAAACATAGGCTCTTTATAAATTATTTTTTTTCCTGTTTCACGCAAAAAGTCTATAAGCCGTTTCCAGTCAGCAATAAATATTGTCTTTTTTCTGATCAGGGAAATCTCTTCTTGACTTTTCTGGATATTTTATTATGAGATTTAACGGAAGGGAATGTGAAACACAGACATTGCCTCCAATTTTTGTTAAATAATATTATTATTGCTCTGTTAATCCAGCCACGTGACCTGGGTATATGAGGAGATAATTTCACACAAATTCCTTTCTCTGTAGTGTATTATTTCTGCAATATCTGGATAATTTAAAAGACTGAAAACTGCCTCTTTTTCATGAACAGTAATGGGAAACTAGCAAACCAAGGAGCAAGATAAGATTCTTGCAGTGGAGAATTTTAAGTCTAAGGGTAGGGGAAAGTGTGAGAAAAAGACCCAGAGCAATTCTAGTAAGGACACCAGGTATAATATTGTATGGTAGGCTTTTAAGATTAATGTCAAGCTGTAGGAGACTGGCAAAGTCAGAAAACAAGAACCACTTGGATTTCTTGAAATATTTTTATTGCTAGTAATAAATATCTCTATTGCTATCGCTAGAGAATCTTTAAAGAATTTCTCCTCTATAATTTACAAAAGTCACAGCAAATAATTTGTAGAGGATTTTAAGCCTGCAGGATGTAAGGCTGAAGGCACAGATCCATGGAGATTGCCTTGAAGGAAATATTCGGGGGAAATATTTGGGGTCCAACAACATTCCTTACAGTAGAACATTGTTTTGGAAGCAGTTCAGGCTGATTTAATGAGATAAGAGAGAGAGAAGGTAAAACAAAAGCAGAAAGGCAAGATTCTGTTACTATCACCTATCTCAATAAAGTATAATTATAGTCTTTCTATGGAGCCTATAGAACAGTTTCATGTTCTGGTCTAATTTTAGGGTTGTCACAAACCTTCTTTTCCAAAACCACTCAGGTTGCTCCTACCATGGCTCTGTCTTCTGCTTTGAGATCGTCTCTGCTACTACCACCTATCTCCCAAAGTATGTGTGGAGAGAGGTAGAGCTCCAATAACATATGGTGCCTTTAGAGGAATCAAAAGATCAAAATTTTTCATCAGGTTCGCCTGATCCGCCAGTTGCGTCCCTTTCTAGATCGGGACTCCCTACACACAGTCACTCATGCCCTCGTCACCTCTCGTCTGGACTATTGTAACGCTCTCTACATGGGGCTCCCCTTGAGGTGCACTCGGAGGCTCCAACTGGCGCAGAGTGCGGCCGCGCGGGTGGTGATGGGAGCAACATGGAGCTCCCATGTAACACCTCTCCTGTGCGAGCTGCACTGGCTCCCGGTGGTCTTCCGAGTGCGCTTCAATTTCTTGGTTACTACCTTTAAAGCGCTCCATGGCTTAAGACCTGGTTATCTACGGGACCGCCTGCTACCACCAATAGCCTCCCACCGGCCAGTACGCTCCCATAGAGAGGGGCTCCTCCGGGTGCCGTCGGCCAAACAATGTCAGCTGGCGGCCCCCAGGGGGAGAGCCTTCTCTGTGGGGGCACCTACGATCTGGAACAAGCTCCCCCCGGAGATACAGAGGATCCCGGATCTTCGCACCTTCCATCGCGCGCTTAAAACGTTTTTATTTCATCAAGCTGGCCTGGCCTAAATCATCTCCTCTTTTAAATTTAAATTTTAAACATAAATTTTTAATCTGTTTAATTATGGAGTATTTTAAAATTCAGCCTAAATTATTTAATTTGTTTTAATTTATTTTAGATTTTGTATTTCCTGTGTTTTATCTTCTGGCTGTTCACCGCCCTGAGTCCTTCGGGAGAAGGGCGGTATAGAAATTTAATATAAAAATAAAAAAAAATAAAAATGCAAAAAGGAATATAATTTCAACCACAAATGAGCCCAAAATTACTGTTGCTAAGCAAGGCAGTTATTAAGTGAGTTTTGCCCCATTTTTAGAACCTTTCTTGCCACAATTGTTAAATGAATCCTACTCCACCTTGAAACTTGCATCGTTCCATTCATTGCTATCTTATATGGAATATAAGAATCCATATATCTGAACATTAGTAACTGTACCTCTTTTATCTGTTCATATGTTATTTTCTTTATTAATATACTTATTCCATATACAAAGATACTCTATATAGGACCTCCAGGGTACTATTAAAATTTTTAAAAAATTAAGATCATGTTAGAACAAGATTGATAACTGACATAAATATGTACATGACTCATTGAAAATTTAAATGAATCTGGCTTCCCCATTGACTTCGCTTGTCAGAAAGTTGTAAAACATGACCCAAGACATTGCCACCATCGTAAACATATTCCTGTTGCCAAGCATCCAAATTTTGATCACGTGACCATGGGGACGCTGTAACTGTCATAAGTGTGAAAAATGGTTGTCTGCCATCTCTAAACGGTTAAAGCAGCTGTATTCCTTGCAAGGTTGCTTTGAAGACCCTGTCTGGCTCAAGTTGCCTGTAACCATGGCAGGCACAGTAAACATTTCCACTTCTTCCAAATATTTAGCAAAGCCTCAATTTCCACATTATAAAAATAGCTGCTTTTGTTTATTGTATTTCTGACCTACATAGATGGTTTTAATTGACTGTTTGTAAAGCTGTTTCATTTAATTTCCAGTGCATTTGTTAACTCAGAATTCATCCTTATATTCTCTAGGTCTAATATCAGCATTTTAAAGCTTTGATCCACAGGGAAGTGTTCATTATTACAACACTTTGATAGCATCTATAACTTCATATTTTCTCACAGCCTCAAACATCCTCTTATAATACCAATGGCTTTATTCTTTTATTTCAAGTGCATTAAATATAATTGCAATGAAATTAATTGGATACAATAAGGCTTTCTCATCAACTGCTCTGGATAAACCTGCAATAAAAACGGTTGCCTAAAGAAAAAGTCTTAAGATCGCTAAAACCATAATAAAAAACATTGTAATTTGGGGAACACAGTCAGCAGGTATTATTATCCTGATCAGCTGATTTCCATATTTCATTTTTAATATTTTTATTAAGTTTTGAGTTTTCCTCCCCAAGTTTCTCAGATATCAGTTTAAATATCAGGGGGACATTTTAGTTGTATTCTCTTCAGGGGGAATTAACAAATAGAAATATGAGATATTGTCCATTTTAGCTTAAATGTCTAGATGACCTCGTCATTATGTAGCTCATGAAGCAGTTTAAAAACATGAGGGAAAGATGTAGCTCTGATGCACTTAAATATCCATCAGATTTAACAGAAACCTCCCAGCTCTGTCTGTATGCTTCGCTCTGTGTAGAACAAACCTATTTGGTTGGGCCCATGTGGTTATGTCCAGGGATGCTATTCAGCAGGTTCTGACAGGTTCTGGAGAACCGGTAGCGGAAATTTTGAGTAGTTCAGAGAAGCAGCAAATACCACCTCTGGCTGGCCCCAGAGTGGGTTGGGAATGGAGATTTTGCAATATCCTTCCCCTAGGAGTGGGGAGAGAATGGGGATTTTGCAGTATCCTTCCCCTGGAGTGGGGTGGGAATGGAGATTTTGCAGTATCCTTCCCCTGGAGTGGGGAGAGAATGGGGATTTTGCAGTATCCTTCCCCTAGGAGTGGGGAGAGAATGGGGATTTTGCAGTATCCTTCCCCTGGAGTGGGGTGGGAATGGAGATTTTGCAGTATGTTTCCCCTGCTACGCCCACCAAGCCACACCAAGCCCACCAAGCCATGCCCACAGAACTGGTAGTAAAAATATTTGAATTCCACCATTGGTTATGTCTGCAGTGTGCAGTCCCACCTTGAAGGTGTTGAAGAACCCTCTTAAGATAATTACTGAACCCAACGATCCTGGACAATTCCTATTTAGTCTCCAACCATTTTTTTGAGGGGAAAGGAGTTATGAGGAGGGTGGGTAGGCTTCACCTCTAGAGGAAGCTAATGGAAAGAGATTATTTGGATCCATTTCAATGAGGCCATGGTTCTGTATGGTGACAAAACTGATTGTCCTTAATGATGACATGCTTACAATGTGCTAAGCAACATCAATATTGATGTCGGTATCCCTTTGGACCAGCTTTGGAGGTTAGTAGAAAAAAAATGTGAAGATTTGCAGAGTTGTTAAAAATCACTCAGCCCATGTTTTGCCATACTTTATTAGGAAAGATAAACATAACAAATTTAGGGCTATATATGTCCAGAATAGCTTCCCCCCCGCCATCCAATTATGTCCAAATCTCAGAGACTACTTGGACAATCCCCTCAGTTTTCTGGCAAGGTTTTGCCATTATCTCCTTCTTAAAGCTGAGAAAACATGACTAGCCCAAGGTCACCTAATTAGTTTCATCCCCAAGGCAAGACTAGAACTCACACTCTCCCAGTTTCTAGCCTGCTGCCTTAACCATTACACCAAATTTGCTCTATACCCATCTATAAAAGAGTGTTTCAAACTTGGAAGGGGCCCAGCCTCACCCAATACTATTGTCAACGTCTGAGACAGCGCACTGTTCGAAGCGGCCACAATGCGCCATTTTGGAGTTGCCACACACATGTAGGGGGAGGGGGATGCATGGGGACACAGATGGGTGCCGGGTGATGGGACTCATGCTGGGAGAGGAGGAGCCAGGAAGGCCAGTTGTGGTCGGTTCAGAAGCCATCCAGGCCTGAAGAGTACATGCTGGAGCCAGCCAGAGAGCAACCGAGCTCAAGGAGTGCTTGCTAGAGCTGGGCCAAAAAAGTACTTGCTTGAGCTGGCCAGGGAGCAACCAGGAACAGGAGGATGGAGCGTGCTGAGTCCATATAGCCAGCTGGCTAGCAGAAGCCAGTAATGCTGCCTAGAAACCCTTTTACTCTATTGTTCACCACTTGCCAAGCTGAGACTCCAGTAAAGAGACCTGTTCTACTCACAGTGTGACCTCTTCCTTTGCTGGTTTGGTTTGAAACCGTGACAACTATTGCCTTATGTGCCTAATAAACTTTTGAACTCTGAATTATAGCTTCTGGTTTTTGACCTGAACAAGACATTATCAAAGGGAAGACATTCCTGTGACAGAAGGAAAAGGGATTTTTTTCTTCTTCTAAGCTTTTATTCCTTGCAGCACCTTTGTAACTGTGTGAAGCAGGTCATATCATGGGCAAAGGGTTGTATATTTCAACTTTTGCAAGAAAGTGGCCTGTTTCAATTCCCCAATCATTTGCTGTATCGTGAAAGCAAAAGTTGGAAATCTCAAGGTATTTTAATTATATGAGGGTCAAGGAAAGAGGAGAGGGAAGGCAGACAGAAAGTTTTGTTAGCACTTTGGCCAGGGAGAGATGGATCAATAGTCCATACTTAGGGTTACTAGATGTCTGATCAGACAAAGAAGGATACAGACAATTGGAAATGGGGTGGAAAGGAGGGCACAATATCTACTTAATTTACTCGATATCTGTGAAAAAAATACAGCAAGAATATGTATATATGTGTATATGTGTATATGTGTATATGTGTGTATATATATATATATATATATATATATATATATATATATATATATATATATGTGTGTGTGTGTGTGTGTGTGTGTGTGTGTGTGTGTGTGTGTGTGTGTGTGTGTTTTTCTTCTAGCCAGGTTTTCCCTACGTAGCCAAGGTTTTTTTTGTAGCTCCAGCTCAGTAGAATCTCATCTACTCGGTTCTGGGCTTTTTTCTTTTCTAACACCTAGCAAGCTCTCACTGCTAGGTGGGAGACCTAAATAGATCCATTTCTAGCTCGTTAGCTGTCATCAGTAGGCCACACCCATATCCTCCCTGTAAAGGCACAGTATCAATTTTCTTACTTCTTCGTAGGGTTTATGTGTGTTTTTCTTCTAGCCAGGTTTTCCCTACGTAGCCAAGGTTTTTTTTGTAGCTCCAGCTCAGTAGAATCTCATCTACTCGGTTCTGGGCTTTTTTCTTTTCTAACACCTAGCAAGCTCTCACTGCTAGGTGGGAGACCTAAATAGATCCATTTCTAGTTCGTTAGCTGTCATCAGTAGGCCACACCCATATCCTCCCTGTAAAGGCACAGTATCAATTTTCTTACTTCTTCGTAGGGTTTATGTGTGTTTTTCTTATATATATATATATATATATATATATATATATATATATATATATATATATATATATATTTGTTTTCTCAGGTTTTCGCGGGTGTTTGTATGTAGGTCTTTGGTTATTCGGGTCTTCTCCCACGTAAAATTGGAAGTGTCTTGGCGACGTTTCGACGAAGTCTCATTCGTCATCTTCAGGCTGGTGTTCTCGGCTTCGTGCTTCCAGGAGCAATGTGAGATCGCAGCTGTCTCTTCCTTTTAACTGCTAGTGGAGGTGTGAGCTGATTGGGTGGGAACTTGGCTGTGTTCTGATTGGGTGGAGGTGTGTTCTGATTGGTTAGGGGCTTGGCTGTGCTCTGATTGGCTGGGGTTGTGTTCTTTTTGGGTGGGGGCTTGGTTGTGCTCAGCTTAGTCTGAGTTGCAGGGGGATTTGAGCTGGTGAGCTGCGTTGTTGTTGTTTGGCTTCGTGTTTGTGGCCGTGCGAGCTCTTCATGGTGGGTGTCAGTCTGCTTCATGTATGGATTGGAGGGGTTTAAAGTGGCTAATGATGCAGCTGCAGTCTGGCTTCTGGTCCTTGGTCGTGGCTCATTATCAGTGTGGGTTTGAGTCTGCTTTCTGCGTGGATGTGTGGTGGTGACATCAGGTGTGGCACTTGTGAGTGTGGGTCTGGTGTCATTCGTCGTGTTAGGGACTCGTTTGTCAATAAGGGCGGGTTTCCAAATGGCTGGTAGGCGGGAGGTATCGTCTCGTTTGTTCATGCTGTGTGGGCGTTTTTCTATCTCAATGGCTTCTCTGATTATTCTGTTGTTAAAGTGTTCAGTTTTGGCGATAGTTCTGGTCTTTTTAAAGTCAATATCATGTCCTGTGGCTTTAAGGTGTTGGACCAGGGAAGAAGTTGGTTCCTCTTTTCTGACTGAGTTCTTGTGTTCTTCTATGCGTGCACTTATTCGTCTGTTGGTTTGTCCGATGTATGTGGTGGGGCAGGCGGTGCATGGGATTTCATATACTCCTTGATTTTCTAACTCAATTTTGTCTTTGGGGTTCCTTAGGATGGTGGATATTTTTCGGTTTGTGCAGAATGCTGTCTTGATGTTATGTTTGTGGAGGATTTTGCTTATTCTGTCTGTGGTGCCTTTTATGTATGGGAGGAGGGCCTTGCCATTTTCTTGTTCTCTGTCTTGGATTTTAGTGGGGGTTTCTTTTTGGATTAGGTTGGTGATCTTATTTCTTTGGAATCCATTGGATGTGAGTACGTTAGTGAGGGTGTGTAGTTCGGTTTTTAGGTGTTGTTCGTCAGCTAAGCGTTTTGTTCTGGAAATGAGTGTCTTGGCTACAGAGTTGATCTGGGCAGGGTGGTGGTGTGAGAGTGCGTGCAGATAGCGGTTTGTGTGTGTTTTCTTCTGGTATATAGTGTGTCCTAGGGAGCCATTGGATTTTCTGTAGACTAAGACATCCAGGAAGGGAAGTTGGTTGTTCACTTCTGTTTCCATGGTGAACTGTATTTTGGGGTGTAGGCTGTTGAGGTGTGTGAGGAAGTTGTCCAGTTTTTCTTTCCCATGTGGCCAGATTATGAAGGTGTCGTCCACATATCTGAGCCAGAGTTTGGGTTTGTGATCGGATTTTTCTAGAGCTTGGGTTTCAAAGTATTCCATATAGAGGTTGGCAATGACAGGTGAGAGAGGTGATCCCATGGGTGCTCCTTCTGTTTGTTTGTATTTCTGTCCATTATAGATGAAGTATGTGTTGGATAGGCAGTGGTTGGTCAGATCTAAGATGTGCTTGGGGGGGTTATATTTGTTTTGGATAACTGTCAAGGCTTCTTTGATTGGTACTTGGGTGAAGAGGGATATGACATCAAAGCTCACGAGTAGGTCACTGGGCTGTAAGTTTTGTTGCTTTATGATGTCTATGAACTGGAATGAGTTTTTTACGTATGAGGTGATGGATTCTGCATAGGGCTGTAGTTGTTTGGCGAGAAATTTGGCTAGGTTTTGTAGAGGTGAGCCTATGGAGCTGACTATGGGTCTAAGTGGGGTTCCTTCTTTGTGTATCTTGGGGAGACCATAAAGCTTGGGGCATCTGGATGATTTCTCTCTGGGTATGATTCTTTGCTGAATCTCTTCGCTGATGGGGGAGGCTTTTATTTTGGATCTGGTGGTTTTTTCCAGGTAGGTGGTGGGGTCTGTGTTTAGGGGTTTGTATATGGAGTCTTGGAGTAGGTTGGTTAATTTGGTTTGGTAGTCAGATGTGTTCATAACCACCGTGGCATTGCCCTTGTCTGCTGGTAGGATTATTATGCTGGTGTCTTCTTTCAGGTTAAGTAGTGCTGTCTGTTCCTCTTTGGGTAAGTTACTTTTGGGTGGCTTGCTGGTGCAGAGGATATTGGTGATTTCGAGTCTGATTCTGTTTGCATCGTCGGGGTTGATTTTGGTCAGGCTGGTTTCAACTCCGCATATAATGGTTTCAGTGGGGATGCTTTTGGGAGCGACTGCAAAGTTGAATCCTTTGGAAAGGACATTGGTTTCGGCTTTGGTGAGGATCCTATCTGAGATGTTATGCACTGTTTGTTTCATGTGTGGCTGTGAGGGTGGAGGGGATTGTTTCTGGCGTTCTTGTAGTCTTCGGAGTTTGTTGGTGTGTGTGTCTGTCTTGAGGGTGGTCTGTGTTTCGGCTCTCCAGATGGCAAGTTGTTTGGATTTGTCCCAAAGTGCGGGGTGGATCTTGTTGCTGAGTTTGAGGTGAAGTGTGAGGAGATCTTTGTTGATTTGGTCTAGGAGGAATCTTTTTCTGTGGAGTTCATTTCTGATTAGGGCTAGTTCTGTTCTTTTCAGAATGCGTTTGGTGGCTGCAGAGTTGAAGTGGAATTTCAGTTGGAAGCCTGTGGGGATTAAATTTTGATCTCGGCAGTTAGAAAAAGTTAGAAAATCAAGGAATAGTTGAGTTAGAAAATCAAGGAATATATGAAATCCCATGCACCGCCTGCCCCACCACATACATCGGACAAACCAACAGAAGAATAAGTGCACGCATAGAAGAACACAAGAACTCAGTCAGAAAAGAGGAACCAACTTCTTCCCTGGTCCAACACCTTAAAGCCACAGGACATGATATTGACTTTAAAAAGACCAGAACTATCGCCAAAACTGAACACTTTAACAACAGAATAATCAGAGAAGCCATTGAGATAGAAAAACGCCCACACAGCATGAACAAACGAGACGATACCTCCCGCCTACCAGCCATTTGGAAACCCGCCCTTATTGACAAACGAGTCCCTAACACGACGAATGACACCAGACCCACACTCACAAGTGCCACACCTGATGTCACCACCACACATCCACGCAGAAAGCAGACTCAAACCCACACTGATAATGAGCCACGACCAAGGACCAGAAGCCAGACCGCAGCTGCATCATTAGCCACTTTAAACCCCTCCAATCCATACATGAAGCAGACTGACACCCACCATGAAGAGCTCGCACGGCCACAAACACGAAGCCAAACAACAACAACGCAGCTCACCAGCTCAAATCCCCCTGCAACTCAGACTAAGCTGAGCACAACCAAGCCCCCACCCAAAAAGAACACAACCCCAGCCAATCAGAGCACAGCCAAGCCCCTAACCAATCAGAACACACCTCCACCCAATCAGAACACAGCCAAGTTCCCACCCAATCAGCTCACACCTCCACTAGCAGTTAAAAGGAAGAGACAGCTGCGATCTCACATTGCTCCTGGAAGCACGAAGCCGAGAACACCAGCCTGAAGATGACGAATGAGACTTCTTCGAAACGTCGCCAAGACACTTCCAATTTTACGTGGGAGAAGACCCGAATAACCAAAGACCTACATATATATATATATATATATATATATATATATATATATATATACACACACACACACACGTATATGTATATACATATATATGTATATATATGTATATATGTATATTTCATGTATATGAAATAACTCTTCAGTGTCATAAAGACTAGTCTTTCAATCGTATTTTTCCAACAATTTTTTAATTTTCAAAATCATATGCTAGCAATGCTATAGAATTGATGACAAAGTGCATTTCATATATCACCATAGATATGTTAGACAAGTCATGTGATCTAGGAGACAACACTGCTCATAGATTTGAAGGGATTAGGTGGAAGCTGATTTCTGGAATCAGGAAATAAACAATGCACATCCAGGCAGCTGAATCTGTTACTAGATGCAGGAAAGAAGCTGGCAATTTTCAAGATCACAATACATAAAAATTTCAATGACTACTATTGTAAAAACATTCCAATATCTTTTTTTAAATTCCAAAACACTAAAAAAAAAACCAGATTATATTTTATTTTAAGATATTTCTGCTGAATGGAGGACATGAGGAGAAAAAGTAGGACATGTCTTCTTTTTGCTGGATGTCTAATAACTATCCATTCCCATCCCCTCTCTGCCAAGCTCTTTCAGCATCAAAACATGAAAACAAGGTTGAAAAGAATGTTGTTTTATTATTTCCTCTAGCCACTTTCTTATCTTTGTCCAGTATTTTTTTGCTACTGGGCATGTTCACCATATATGATAGTATGTTCCCTGTGTCTGTTTACATTTTCAACATTCTGAAGATCTGGTTGGAAACATTTTTGCTAATCTTGCTGGAGGTAGATGCCATCAGTAAAACATTTTGTATAGATTCTCTCTATATGCTGCCGACATTGTCAATTTATAATTTATAATAGAACTGAAACCGGAGATATTCTTATTAGGTATATTAACAGGAACTATGATAAAAAAACCCCAATATTTAATATTACATGTAATTACAGCAGCTAGAATAGCTTACGTGCAAAATTGAAAAAATGGGTATATACCATCTGAAGAGATGGTGATAAAGAAAATATTAGACTGCGCAGAGATGGATAGGCTGACAATGGAAATAAAAGATAAAGGAGAAACGGAATATTATTTAATTTGGAATGTATGGTATAACTGGTTAGATAGTAGATGCAAGGATTAGGAGATGAAGAATATATGATATTATAGTAAATTGTTATACAATGTAAAAAGTAAAAAAACATTCAGAATAATAACTACAGATTGTATACATAATAACATATATGAGGTGAAGGTATATCAGTACAGGAATGTTGCAAAGATGGAAATTGCAATGTAAAATGAAGAAAATGGTTTAATAAAAACATTTTTTTTAAAAAAAGTTGAAAAGAATGTGAAAGGGAGTGAAGGGTTTTGTTGTTTTTTTGTTTAAATCTGACCAAACCTTTTCTTAATGCCAAAACAAGCAAGAGTAAATATCAACTACTTCTTGACATTTTCTTCCAAACTCCTTCAATTGCTGATAATTAAAAAGAAGGGAGGAAGTTCCAGTGAGTCAATTACATTGGTTTTTAGACAAGTAAGGTATTAGGTGCAGCTATTTTTCTCCTCAGAGGCAAAATTCCATTGCTTTATTCCCAAACAATAAATAATCTGGTGGAACTTAATTCTAATGACAGTTCCACTGTTATGATCTTGGTCGTAATACAAATGAATTTATACTTTTTATCATTTCACGCTCTACTATGGGGGAGAGAAACAGAATAGCAGTAGAAGAGGTTGGGAGATAGAGGATAAAACGGGGCTGCATTAACCCAGAACAACCAATGCATGCCATTCTCTTTACATTCACTACTGAATCTTTGTGTGTGTGCCTTGAGTCAGTTAGTGACTCCTGTTGACTGCTTGGACAAGTCCCTCAGTTTTTTTGGCTAGTTTTTACAGAAATAATTTGCCATTTCTTCCTTCCCAGGGCTGAGAAGGAGTGACTGGCCCAAGGCCGCTCAGTTGACTTTGTACCTAATTTCATAGTTTCTGGTTTGATGCCTTCATCACTAAACCAAACTGCTCTTTTCTAGCCTACTATCTTTGCTTACAGTTGGGTGGATTGCTATACATAACAAACTATCTAAATCTTTAGCTTTTCTTTCTGGACCTGTTAATAATTTCCTCCTATCATTGACTTAATGGAAGGGTACATCAGCATAAATTAGACACATCCATAGGTTGTGTGAGTGTCAAACATATCAAAGTGGTGGTCATAATATGTGACTGAAGCCCTGCCTCTTTTTCACAAGTTTGACTTAGTAGCTGCCATCTTGACTTTCTTGACATCCCTATATTCCTAATGTAAATTACATGCCCCAATGGCTAAGCTATAATTTGCTTCAGTAAGAAGGCTTGTGAGTGGTGCTATCCTTACAGCATTCACAGAAGACAATTTAAGAACTGTTATTGATGGAATCCCCAGTATTATTTCCACTGCCACTGAGTTTCACCTGCTGGGGCGGAAATCAATCACCAATTGCTCTCCTTAACAGGTAATGGGCTGTGGTAGGTAAGGAAAGATGGAGGCTTGGATGAAGACTTTAACCATCTTTCAAATCGCCTGAATGAGAAGATATCAGCACAGATGTTCTCTGTATTGATGAGATTCATTCTGGTTATTTATGGGCACAGGCAGCGGTGGAATTCAAATTTGTTTACTACCAGTTCTGTGGGCATGGCTTGGTGGGCGGGGTGTGGCTTGATGGGCATGGCTTGGTGGGCATGGCAGGGGAAGGATACTGCAAATCTCCATTCCCACTCCACTCTGGGGCCAGCCAGAGGTGGTATTTGCCGGTTCTCCGAACTACTCAGATAGATTTAACAATTCAAGGTTGCAAGGACTTTGATTTTGAGACCATGAATATTTCATATAATGTTGATTATAATATAGCTCTATCAGACAGCTTTCTATGTTTCTATATTCTTGTTTTAAGAAGACAGTTGATAGTTGCCAATTTTTATTAATAATGGCTAATGTCTAGTTACTTGTTCAATATGAAATTCTTACTCAACAAGTCTACATACTTAAAGATACTGTGCATGCACCAGACACCTGAAGTGCACCTGCCTCTCATTTTTTTTTTTTTGAAGTTTCATGAACAATGTTTATTCCTGCATTTTCTCATTCTGTGTTTATGTTTTCAACTCTCATATGATTGAAATGACTTATGGTCAAGATATGTACTTTTACATATTAAGTGACAACATTTCTGCATTTCTTCAGGTTTAAACTAGGTTGGGGAGATTTTAACACAGCTGGAAATTGCCTCTGAAAAATATGATGAAGACGAACAGAAGCGAAGGCAGCAAATATCGCAGTAATTATCAATATTTCCTTTGCTCGAATTTGGAGATCCAGAAAAATTTAAGGTCAGAAGTCAGAGAAATACTCAGTAGCTTCTATCACATGAAAGTTTTAAAAGCCGAGAAGGGTTTGTAAACAGGAGTACTATTTATATAGTGTAGAGCACCTATATCAGGGGTGAAATGCTCCCGGTTCGTAGTGATGGAGGCGGGTGGTTCGGAGAACCGGTAGCAAAAATCCCGGCCCCCCACCCCATGCCCAGCTGAGCCGCACAATCATCAGAGGCTTTTTTTTACTTTTAAAAGCATTTTTTTCTACAACCTCTTTGGCCGAAAAAATGCATGCAGTTCTAAAGCATGCAAATGCAAGTAGATTAATAGGTACCACTTCAGTGGGAAGGTAATAGCATTCTGTGTGCCTTTGGCAGATAACCATGCTTGTCACATGACCATGGGTTATCTTTGGATAACATTGGCTCCCTCGGTCAAGGAACGGAGATGAGCACCGAGCCCTAGAGTCACACATGACTGACAAGGAAACCTTTACCTTTACCTTTTTTGTTAATTATTCTTAGATAGCAATCTCTTGTGGCTAGCCAAACAATTACCTTCTTCTTGAGTCTTCTCTAATCCCCGATTGGATAGGAGCAAATAATCAAAGCACAATTCTGCTCTCTTTTCTGGGATCTTGCCATTACACCAGAAGTCCACCATAAACCTGAAAACTTTTAGCACCCAAGCTAACTAAATCCAGTTTAAGCCATGTTCCCCTACCCACCCACCCACCCAGTTCCAAAACTTGAACTCCAATTTCCTTTCTGCTGGCTCACTAGCTTGTTTTCAACATCCTTTAAACTCTTAGTATCAGATCTCTATATATGTAAAAGAAAAAAACCTTGTCCGCTCCACCTCAATGCTTTCCCAGAAGAATTTATCACTCTTCAAATACAGCACATGTATCATGTCTCAGAATGACAGTCAGTGTAGTTGCTCAATTCTTTCACATTTACACTGCATCGTGGATTCCACAGTAACTTTCCTCACATCAATCAGTATGATTTATATGAAACAATCACATAATTAGGTAGGGTCAGGGTAAAGCAACCACAAAGCACAAAGAAGAGTTTCAACAGGAGTTTTGTTGCTAGTTGTCTATGTTACAAGAATCTGACCAGAATTATTGCATTCCCTTGGGAACAGCAAGAGCTGTGGTAATGCATTGGTTAAAATGCAGTACTGCAGGCTACTTCTGCTGACTGCTGGTTGCCAGCAGTTCGGTAGTTTGAGTCTCATCAGGCTCAAGGTTGACTCAACCTTCCATTCTTCTGAGGTTGGTAAAATGAGGACTTGTTTGTTAAGGGCAATATGCTGACTCTGTAGACTGCTTAGAGAGGGCTGGAAAGCACTGTGAAGAGGTATATAAGTCCAAATGCTATTGTAAGGCTTCAAGGATTCTGGGGGAAGTCAGACCTGTGCTGCTTCCTGTAGCGCAATAACTCCAAACTCAGGCCTCTCTTAACACCTCCCTCCAGTCTAGCTCACAGAGTTTAGGATGACAAAGTTTAGGATGACAAACTCACCACAGAGTTTAGGATGACAAAGATTAGTGGGACTCAGTTTTTTAAGGGATGAACTTAAATGCCCCTAATTTATAATTGTGTATTATTTTCTTTGCATGAATGATGTTAACTTCCTATGATTTTAATATTATTAAAGAGGATGGAAGAACTGCCTTCCAGAAGAGTTATAAAAACACACCTCATCCCTCAAAGGTTGCCCTTCTTTTCTTTTCGAAAAGAAGACAAAAGTAAGAACCTGCATTTTCTCAATTACGATTTTATATATCATTAGTACATATATCATCTATCAATAAGATGTCGTCAAATTAATTTACAAAGTAAAGTAGGACAAGAAGCCCAAGATCATACCACCTTTTCAGGTCCTGAACTGGCCTGGAGCACAGCTATAAGAAACTGTATTTTATTGAAAATAAAAATTGAATGATTTCTTTTTCTGCTTTTCAAGCAAGCAAGAAAAGTTCAACATTGGAGCTCAAAGACTGGGATTGCTGCAGCTTGATTTCATTATTTAGTGTTGTATCAGACAAGTTTATCAAATCAGTGGTATCTTCACTTAATTATTCCGACTGAGCCATTGTTAAATTTCATGTCAAATATTCTTAGTTTTGCTTCTTACAATACTTTACTTAGGAAATGGAAATAGAAGAGATTGGACAACCATTTGTTCAGAAAGGTACTGGGTCTCCTGATTGAGCAGGGGACTGGAATAGAAAACCTCCAAGGTCCCTTCCTCTAGGTCAGGGATGGCTAACCTTTTTGCCATCGCGTGCCAGGAGAGGGGGGCCGGGGGGCAGGTCGCGCATGCACATGCACATGCCCACGCGCATGCGCACGCAACCTCACCCACCCCTGCTCCTGGTACATAATGGCCTGGTAGGCCCATTTTTCTTTCTTACCTGATTCCAGATCCTTTCTATGCATCTGGGAAGGTCGAAAACAGCCTTTCCCACTCCCTTGGAGGCCCTACGGAGGCTGAAAGGGCCCATTTCCCAACTCTCGGTGGGACAGGAAGTGATGTTTTTTGCTGTCCCCAGCCTCCAGAACCTCTCTAGGAGTCTGTAGGAGCCTCTCTAGGAGTCTCTGGAGGCTGGGGACAGGAAAAAATGTCACTTCCTGTCCCACCGGGAGTCGGGAAATGGGCCCTTTCAGCCTCTGTAGGGCCTCCGAGGGAGTGGGAAAGCCTGTTTTCGCTGTTCCCAGATCCATAGAAAGGATCTGGAGCCAGGTAAAAAAGAAAAACGGGCCTTCCCCACCCCCCACCAGGCCCTCTAGAGGCAGGAAACAGCCTGTTTCCCTACTTCTGGTGGGCCCAGAAGGCCCGAAAATCAGCTGTCCGGTGCGCGCATGTGCCCCAGAGCTGAGCTGGCATGCCCACTAGGTTATTCTGCTATTCTGTCTTGTAAAAGAACTTTTTTTTTTGAAAAAAAAATATTGTTCTCCTAATTTGATAATTTTATCTCTAATCCCTATTCAGTTCATTTCCAAATACATTTGAACTTTCATACTTTGTTTTTTTTTAAATGGACTGTTTTTACTATTCTGGCTTTGCTCTCCTAGTTTTTACACTTACATGGCAATATATTCTTTTTTCTTTCAAAGATTCTGGTTTTGTTTCGGAATCCAAAGGATGCAGCTGTATCTTTCTTTCATTTTAACAACAGCATAAACAGGAATTCTGCCCTGAAAACCTGGGATGAGTTCTTTGATGCGTTTATCACTGGAAAAGGTGTCCTTTTCTTCTTATTCATTGGGAAAAAAGACAGTGGATTGCAGAAAGCCCTTGGTTTTATTTTATTTATCTTTCAGTCTCCTGTACCCTCCATCTGTGCGTGAAGGAGAAGCAAGATATCTTTGAACAAAGGGTTCCTTTCTCTGTTTGTCTTTGGGCACTGAAAATTATTTTCATTGTTTCAGTACAAAGCAACAAGAAGTTTCATGTTTCATTTCATTCTTTAAGTCAGTGGTGAGATTCAAATAATTTAACAATCGGTTCTCTGCCCTAATGACCAGCTGGGTAGGTGTAGCTTGGTGGTCATGTGACTGAGTGGGTGTGGCCAACCCAAAGTCACTCACATTGAGGGGAACTTCGCCTCACGGAGTCTGTCATGACTGTGGGGATGCTGCAACAGTCATACATGTAGAAACAGTCATAAATTACTTTTTCCAGCTGATCGTTGCATCCTGGCTGGAAGAACTCCAACAGGGGAGTATTTCCTCCCAACAGCAGTATAAAAAGCTTAAAAAAACCCTTCCCCATTTAAGAAAGTCAAGCCCCTAATAAAGCAAAGCAAAGTACCAGCAAAGGGGGGAAAAAAAGCTCAGGTGACAGGAGAAGCTCAGGTGACAGTAAGTCTGAATGTACTGCCAAGAACCTTTAGCTGTTACAATGTAATAAGGCTTAACCAAGAGGCAGCTTCTATAAGCAGGGCAAGAAAGATTAGCCTTCCTTACAGGATTAGCCCTGTAAAGTGGGAAAAAACAAAAGGAAATTTCTCCCAACAACCGGTTCTCCTAACTGCTCAGAAAGTTAACAAACAGTTCTCCCGAATAGACGCGAAGCAGTTGAATCCCACCACTGCTCTAAGTTCATTTTACAGTTCATCTCACAGATGTAATAAACCTGGATTAACTTCATATTAGCCTAGTATTTGCATGCTATGACTTTCTCCATCCCCATAAATCATTATGCTGTAATGTGATGACAAAGCTCACACAACATGCTAAGAAAATGGCAGTGTTTCCTATAGTACTAAATTACAAACTACCCAACTTCATTTTAGTCTAGTATAGCATGTTGTGTGAATTTGGCCAGTAAGTAACATTTACTTGATTTGTGTTTTCAGTATGCATGTCTAACACAGACTATAAAGAAAAATATTCTTGCTTCCCATACTCTTTGCAAATACATTCATTTCCATTCAGGAGTCATTTGTAAACTCCTTTGAAAAGTAATGCATCTACCATCCAGTCAGAACTGAAAAAGCTTCTTGAATGAGAAGTGAAACATCTTCCTCAAGGATAAAAACATAATCTAATTGCCTTTTGAAAAAGAACCTTTGAGAAAACCATGACCTGGATGATTGAGAATCTCCTTAGACATTAATTCTCTCTTATACATATTTATGTGCTTAATTGCCATTTAATATTATTGCCTGTTAAATCGAAATGCATTTTTTCTAGCATTATAAGACTCTCATTTGACTTCATCAGTTCTGCTAGTATTGTTAATAACATAATGAATGAGTGTGAATAACATAATGAGTGTGGTTGACTATGTTTAAAATGACATATGGTTTGACTGGTACCCCATAAAGAAAATTGGAAAAAATCACAAAATATCGTGACCTGGCCATCAAAACTACGCAATTATGGATGAAACATGTAACAGTGATACCCATTGTCATAGGGGCACTTGGTACCATGTCCAAGAAATTTACAAAACACATCAAGAAATTGCAGCTTCCTGCAAAACACCAGCAGAACTGTAAAAAACTGTGCTACTTGGAACATCATATATTTTAAGAAGATACTTAGTTGATAGCTAGAATGCTGGCAGCAACCCATATCAACCATTAGCACCAGTCGCTCGTATTTGTGACACATTTTTAAATGTTCAGTTGACTGAGTTTCATGTTTAATGAATAAAAGAGATAATAATAATAATAATAATAAGAATAAGAATAAGAATAAGAAAGAAGTAATTGAGCAGCGAGCTGAAAATTGGAAACACAAAGCTCTGCATGGCCAATACTTGAAAAGTATTGAAGGCAAAGCTGACCAGAAACTAACTTGGAACTGGTTAAGATCAGGAGTACTGAAAAAAGAAACTGAAAGCTTTATTTTGGCAGCTCAAGAACAAGCCCTAGCCACAAACTGTATGAAGGCAAAAATTCAACATGTTACCACCAACAGCAAATGCCGCCTCTGCAATGAGAAAGATGAGACAGTCGACCACCTGATCAGTGGGTGCAGCAAAATTTCACAAACTGACTACCTACAACGCCATGACCGTGTTGCTAAAATCATTCACTGGAAATTGTGCCAGAAGTTTGGATTTGAGTACAGCAAAAATCACTGGGAACATCAGGTTGAGAAAGTTTTAGAGAATGAGAAACTCAAGATCTTGTGGGACTTTAGGATTCAGACTGACAGGCACTTGGTCCACAACACACCTGACATAACAATAGTTGAAAAGAAAAAAGTATGGTTCATTGACATTGCAATACCTGGTGATGCACGAATTGAAGATAAGCAGCAAGAAAAAATCACAAAGTACCGGGACTTACAAATTGAAGTTGAGCGACTGTGGAAAAAGAAATCGTGTGTTGTCTCGATTGTAATTGGAGCCCTCAGAGCAATACCCAAAGGGCTACCCCGCTATTTAGAAATTCTAAATTTGCCGGACTTGAACATTTTGACTCTACAAAAAACCACCTTACTCGGAACAGCTTACATCCTCCGACGATACCTTAACAGTTCCTAGGTCCTTGGTTAGGACTCGAGCTGCTGAGCTATTAACCAGCCTCAAAGGCTGTGAATCTCACTAAAGATTAACCAATAAATAATAATAATAATAATAATAATAATAATAATAATAATAATAATAATAAAATGATTTAAAACTATGTATGGTAATCCACATTTGTTAATAATTGTAATTCTGTAAAATACATTTTACAGAAAAATGTAAAATAGAAAAGGTACAGTGAAAGATCATATTGGAATCAATATAAAATATTGATGGAAAAAATGAATAGGTGGATGTTTGCTTGTTTGTTTTCTGGGATCGTGGGTCCAAACACCAACATAAATATTCTTATTACTATTCACTCCTATTATTCCTATCATATAGATATAATTCTACTACTATAATATAGATATAATCTTACTATTCCTGTTATATAGATAAATAATAAAAATGTTTTGCTTTTGCTTTCCTATCAGTGACCTATGGATCTTATTTTGATTATATTACTAAATGGAACAACTATCTGGATGACAGCAACGTATTTTTTATTACTTATGAGGAAATAAAAGAGGTACGTTTTTAAGAGTAAATATTTAGATTTAATTTAATAATAAAATTATGCCTGGCCAAGTACTATATAGTAATGAACATTGATGAGGAAATAGAAATAGGAAATGTAATTCAAAGTTTCTGCCTGGTTACTTTTCTTTTAAGTAAATGTCTCAGAAACATTTTCATTTTAAAACCAATCTCTGGATCAACTGATCTGCTCCTTCTAATATTTCAATGAAACAATAAAGACTTGCTTATTTCTTTTTTTATTCTAATTTGCACAAGCCCAACCTATAAATATCAAAACGACTGTGTGGTACCTAGATCAAGACATGAATGAAAGGAATTGAAATGTTTCCAGGAAAGCATCACTTACTTATGTTATATATTTATGTGTTATTCAGAATCCAGTCTCAGCACTGAAAAAAATAGTCAAATTCTTTGATTTTTCTGTGACTGAAGAGGAGATTGAGAGCATTGTAAAGAAAACAAGTTTTGAAAGCATGAAAGCTACCGCAGAAAAATATGGAAAACTAGGGAAGGCACTTTTCCACAAAGGTAATATTGTAATATTTTTAAGAAATTTGTCAATAACACTTAATAGTCTTCTCTAACCTAGTGGCTTCATGGTCTGTGGGATTTCAACTCCCAATACTTAAAGGTGTTTTGGCTAGGAATGATAAGGGCTGAAGTCTAGCAACGGATTGGGAAAGGCTGATATTCATAATGCTTTTAGGACATTAGCTTAGGTAGCTGTCAGATGTAAATGCCTTATTCTCTAATGTGTAAATAATGTATATATGGAACATCAGGGGTTAACTTATTCTTTGGACTTTAATGTATTCATAATTTACCACTCCCATTCCTGGCTCCACCCCTTGTATATATAAGGAGCCATCCTCCCCATTTTCATTGCTTCTATCTTGAATATTCAGCGAATATAGAATGCCTATTATGATTAAAGAGAAATATATTTAAATCTCTAACTTCTATTATCTTTATTGAGTCTGATCCTGAAAATATTGCAACAAGCTGGTAGCAGAGGATGGTTAATTGACTCAATAAGTAATTAAAAATGTCCAAGAAAGATAGGCCCAACACCAGGGCCTACAGCAAAGAAATAGAAACTGATCAAGAGACAATCAACGAATCCACTAATGCGATTTCGAGAGAATCCGAAGAATACACCACTGAAGAAGAAGAACTGATGAGTGAAAATAACGACCAGGAAGAAATCGAGATAGAAAATAACGAACTCAGGTCAGAGATATTAAAGATACTAAAAAGCCAAAAGAATGATGAAAGCCTCATCGCGGACCTCCAGGAGATGCTGAGAAACAGCGGAGCAGCGAGAGAGAAAAACGTCATTAAAGAAAAACCCAAAGATCAAAAAACTGTGAGTGAAATGACTACTGAGAAAATAGTTGTAAAAAAGAAAAGATGTGACATCGCGCGAAATTTTGAATGGCAGCCATCTTGGTTTCAACGAACTTCAAAAGAGAGTGAAGCAGAGCCAATCAAAACGCTCAGTTCAAAATTTCTGGCGCGAAAAACGCTATCAGACGAAGAAAGTGAAAAAGAAGTCTCAAATTCCTCAGATGAAACAAAATCAGAAAGTGAAGACGATTTAACAAAGTCTCAAGTAAAGTCAGCAATGAAAACGCTTTTTGCTGCTTTTGGGCCAAGATTGAAAATTTCCAAGACATCAACAAAGAAGCAAGAAATCAAACCGACAACTCAAGACCTGCACGCTCCCATCCTGACTTCGAAAACGACGACACCCGAGCCCAGAGAGCCATGCCGATTCCGTCCTACACCGCAGACAGAATCGAGTGCCAGCGCACACAAGAGAAAGAGAAGAACCGTCGCCATCACCAAAGCCCCAAAAACCGAGCCAGAGACCGACTCATCTGAAGAGGAGCGGATCGAGAGAGCTGAAATGGAGAGAACCTTCCACAACGGCGCCAAAGAAGAAATGAGCAACGCGCATGTGCAAAACTACGTAGACGGCCCCGAAAGACTTGAACTGGCCAGAGAACCGCGCAGACTCGTTACAAGCATCCCAATGCCGTTCTGTAATTTCCTGCACTTGAGAGACCACGGACTGCCTCAGGTTGTAAGTAATGGACAGAATAATGTAGGGAATTTACCCAGTGACTTCCCAAAACTTAGAGTTGATGGCATTAATTTACAAGAGTGGTACCAACAGCTTCAGGTTATTTTTATGAAAGAAAATTTACTATTCTTTATAACTAGTCCTCCAAGAAGACCTTGGACTTTAAAAATAGATTGTTTACATCATAGAGCATTTTTCATAATAATTTCTAGCGTGTCTCCTGCAATGTATCATAGCATCAAACCAAACCTAACTGTATCAGAAATAATTCAATGCATGTTTAATCTATTTCACAGCGATAGCGTAGCCACAACCACGAGAATGTCTAAGGATTTCTTTTCTTCTAGAGTGAAACCAGGGGTTTCTATAAGTGAGCATTTGATAAATCTAAACAAAATAAGAGCTGAGCTGCAATTGAGGGGGGAAGTGATTTCAGATCAAACAATGAAAAGTGTTATTATCAATTCACTTGATCCATCATGGGATAGCTTTATGTCACACTTAGATACCATTAATTTGGGATATTTATCAATAGAAAGTCTATCTAACAAATTGATAGCAGAAGACAATTCAAGAAGAAATCGTTTCAGTAACCAAACAGAACACAAATCTTTTAGGAAAGTAGTCTTTCAAGATAAATATAATGAGGCCTTTAGATGCCACAATTGTGGATCCAGGGAACACAGTAGAAGAGATTGTCACAAAGTCCCAAGGGAGAGACATAGGCCAGAATATAGGAGCAAATACAATTACAGACAATCTTCCACAGATAGACACAAATATAGAAGTCCACCAAATTACAGAGAAAGTAGAGGGGGTAGAGAAAATTCAAAAGAGAGAAAATCTGGGTCACTAAATGGGCTAAATAAACAATACAGCAACAGAACACAACAAGATGAGAACAATAATTGGCTTATTGATTCTGGTGCAACAAATCACACCACTAACAACAAAAGTATATTATCTTCATTTACAGAAGATAAGTTTGTGATAAAGGTAGCTAATCAAGAAAAGGTTCAAGTATTAGGCAGAGGAAATGTGACCTTGCCTGGTTTAGGGAAAATAGAGGGGGTATTATTAATCCCAGAAATACCTCACAACATACTGAGTGCTATAAAACTAAGCAGAGAATCTGACATCAATATAGTTTTCTCAAAGGGGAAAGCAACTATAGAAAAGAACAAAACAAATGTAGGCACTGTGATGATAAAAGGGGGTCTACCCTATCTGATAACCAAAGAAAGATGGTTACATAACATTGATTCAAATATGGAAGATTGTATTGAAGCAGATGATGAAAATGTCAGTAACAGTGACAATGATGAATGTAAAATAACTCATGATAACAAAAATACACACAATGAGAAGAAACCAAAAATAGGTAAACCAATTCATGATGAGTGTGCTCACATCTTACATAGGAAGTTAGGACATGCAAGCTTTCCTGTAGTACAAAAAATGACTGAACACGCAGAAGGTGTCAAAATAAAAAATTGTGAAAATTATTTGGAATGCTCAGTATGTAAATCCACCAAACTAAAAACCAGTCCCAGACCAAAAAAATCTAACAGATCAACCAACAATATTTTTGATTTGGTACATATGGACTTAGTTGGTCCATTAACTCCATCAATTACCTATAGAAAACGTTACTTCCTAACAATAGTGGATGATTACAGTCGCTATGGTTTTGTTTACACATTAAAGCACAAGGATGAAACCTTTCAGAAATTTAAGGAATTCTACAAACGCATAGAAACACAACATAATATTAGAATAAAACAAATTATGACAGATAGGGGATGTGAATTCATGTCTAAAGAATTCTCCCAATGGTTAAAGGATAGAGGGATGCTACATTTCACGTCCAATCCATTTTCTGCATTTCAAAATGGGATTGCAGAGAGAAAGAATTCCACACTACAAACCATGATTAGATGCACATTAGAGGATGCTGGTTTAGGCAAACAATTTTGGTCAGAAGCCTTACATTATTCAAATTACACTCAAAATAGGACATGGTCCAGTATTGTGAATAAGACACCATATGAGGTGATGTACAATAGAAAACCCAAATTAGCACACATGCACATATTTGGAGTTACTGCAGACGTACACATACCTAAACAATTGAGGAGAAAGGGAGAAAACGTATCCAGGAGATTAAGATTCATGGGATACGAAACTGGAACCAAAGGGTACAGATTCATTGATAATAATAACAAATTTATAGTATCCAGAACAGCTGTGTTCCATGAGCAGGCCAATTGGTCTAAATTGCACCTTAATGAAATATTTCCTAATAAAAGCAAAGATAATATATCTTGCGAGGAAGGAACAACAGAAAATCAAAGTATTAACAAAAGTAAGAACAAAACCAAAACTTGGACAAATAGTCAGCATAAAATAAAGACAGACACATTAACAAAAAAGGAAGCTAGATATTTGCATGACAACCATAGCAAACCTGAAAGAAATATTAGAAACAATAGAAACCAAATACCAAATAAATACAAAGATTACATAATGCATATGGATAGAGAACAAATAACACCTAATACATATGAGGAAGTATTGAAACTTCCCCGTGAAGAAAGAGAAAAATGGGAACTAGCTATGGAAAAAGAGATGGAAAGTTTACAAGGATTAAATGTATTCACACCTGCGATCGCACCTAAGGATAAAACAATTATAGGTACCAGGTGGATTTATAAAATTAAGAATTTAGAAGGAGGTAATACCTTATACAAGGCCAGACTAGTTGCACAAGGTTATGCACAAAAATATCCAGAAGACTATACTGACACATATTCACCAACAGTGAGAACAGAGAGTGTCAAAACAGCTCTTGTAGTAGCATCTGCACTCAATCTGGACGTGTTTCAATATGACATACAGACTGCATACTTACACGCAAAATTAGATAAGGAAATATATGTAAGAGCACCACACAGTCAATACACTAATAAGAACGAAATTTGGTTATTAAATAAGAGTCTGTACGGATTGAAGCAATCTGGCAAAAGATGGTACGATTGTTTGGTAAAAGTACTTAAAACCATGGATTTCAACGCCACCACTGCTGATAACTGTTTCTTTGTAAAAAAGAGTAATGATCATATTGAATTTGTATTAATTTATGTGGATGATATTTTATATATTGGAAAGCATAAAGAGAGCAGGGAAATCTTTGTAAATAAGTTAAACGAACACTTCTCATTGAAATCACTAGGTAGAGTGAACAAATACCTTGGTGTACAAATTAACAAAACAAAAAGGGGATTCAAACTTACTCAAAAAGATAAAATCATTGAACTCCTAAACAAATGTAACTTAAATAATGCCAAAACATGTGACACACCTATGCAAACTGATTTTCTCAGAAACATTGATGAATCTTCCCCTGAGTTTAAAGACAACACATTTTACAGATCAGTTATAGGTTCACTCCTTTATATATCTAATTGGACTAGACCAGATATTGCATTACCTCTCAATTTATTGTCAAGATATGTTAGCAGACCAACCTTGTATCATTGGGAAGCTGTCAAAAGAATTTTAAGATATCTGAAAAGTACATTAGATTTTTGTTTAATATTGGAACCCAATAATGACAAAGAACCAAAAATTACTTGTTATGCTGATGCAGATTGGGCTGGTGATACATCATGCAGAAAGAGTACCTCTGGTTATGTTTTTCTATTGAACGATTGTCCAGTTTACTGGTATACTGGTAAACAAGAACTGGTAGCCACTTCTACCACAGAAGCGGAATATGTTTGCTTGTCTAAAGCTGCAAATAACCTTGTATGGTTCAATGATTTGATCACAGATATTTGGAAGAAACCTACTTTACCATTTATTATGCATGAAGACAATAAAGCGGCCATTGAAATATCTAGATCCGATGCAATTGGACAAAGGTCCAGGCATATTGATATAAAATTTAAGCACGTGAGACAACTATCTCAAGACGGATTCATCAAAGCAATACATTGTGATACTTCTGAACAATTAGCTGACATATTAACAAAACCCTTACCTTCTAAACAACACAAATATTTAACTTCTAAATTATATGTATTATATTGTCCTGAATCTGAATGTAACTGGTGTTGTATAACGAACCGGCATTTAGAGGGGGATTTGTCAGATGTAAATGCCTTATTCTCTAATGTGTAAATAATGTATATATGGAACATCAGGGGTTAACTTATTCTTTGGACTTTAATGTATTCATAATTTACCACTCCCATTCCTGGCTCCACCCCTTGTATATATAAGGAGCCATCCTCCCCATTTTCATTGCTTCTATCTTGAATATTCAGCGAATATAGAATGCCTATTATGATTAAAGAGAAATATATTTAAATCTCTAACTTCTATTATCTTTATTGAGTCTGATCCTGAAAATATTGCAACAGTAGCTTTGTTCAAATATTAGGGAATATGATACAGACTTTAACTTACAACAGTTAATTTAGTGACCAAAGTTATAACATTACTGAAAAAAGTGATGTGGCCATTTTTCACAGTTACAACCATTGCAGTATCCCCATGGTCATGTGATCAAAATTTGGATGCTTGGCAACTGTTTTGTATTTATAATGGTTGCAATGTTCCAGGGTCAGGCCTTTGCAATCTTCTGACATGCAAAGTCAATGGGGAAGTCAGATTAAACTAACAACCATGTTACTAATTTAACAACTGCAGCAAGAAACATCATAAAATAGACCAAAACTCATTTAACAACTGTCTTACTTGGCAAGAGAACTTTTGGGCTAACTCTTCCATCACCCCCCCCCACCACCACCACCACCATCCTTCCAGAACCGATGAAGCTTCTTGGATGAGAAGCAAAACATTTTCTTCTTCCTCAAGGGGAAAAACAGTCCAGCTGCCTTTTGAAAAAGTATCTCTGAGACAACTATGACCTGGATGACTGACAATCTCCACAGAGTTTTGAAGAATAGCTGTTCTTTGGGAGAAAGATTTTCTCTCCCTTTGCCTTCCACCTACTATTGTAATTCTTCTTTTCTTTCTTTTCTTTTCTTTTCTTTTTAAGGTATAATAGGTGATTGGACATCTATCTTCTCAGAAAGCCAGAATGAAAAAATGGACAGAAAATTTGAGGAGACTGTAGCAAAAACTAAGCTTGGAGTGAAATTGAAATATGAGCTGTACTGTAACTGAGAATAAGAATAAGAACAGATCTTGCGAGATTGAAGGAAATAAAGAGAGAGTGAGGAGACTGGTGTGCTGGAGATCGGAAGGAAATAAAGAGAGAGTGAGGAGAGCGGTGTGTCGGAGATCGGAAGGAGGATTCTGGACGGACTTCTAAAAACTGACTGCATTGGACTCTATTGGCTTCGGCCGGGCAGATTGGATTAAATTGGAAAACCGAGTGTGAAATAGACTGAGGAGAGCGGTGTGCCGGAGATCGGAAGGAGGATTCTGGATGGACTTCTAAAAACTGACTGCATTGGACTCTATTGGTTTCGGCTGGGCAGATTGGACTGAATTGGAAAACCGAGTGTGAAATAGACTGAAGGAGAGTGTGGACATTGCATTGACAGAGACGAAACAAACTTTGATACAACGTACTTTGAGCGGACTCCTAGAAGCTATCAATATTTTCACCATTTCCACTGGCACTCTTCTAAAAAACTGGGATATATAACGATCTAACTGTTAAATATCGAACTATTTAACTATTGAACCACTGAAACAACTGGTGAACAAACGGACAATATAGCTATTAATGGTCTGGCTCAATCTTATCATAATATATCAGAACGCAATAGAATTAAAAAGAATATTTAATAATTTAGTAGTTTTTCTTTTTTCTTTTTTCTGTTGGTGACTATAAAAGAATAAGCTGATTATAATAATAACAAGTTGATCACTCAAACAACCATAGAGTACTACATGTGTGATAAATATTGATTGAAAGCTAATTAATTTAAACAATTTAATTCAGTTATAACAATTAAGATAACTAGCAATATAAATTGATATAGAATTGATTTTAGAATTACTACAAATACTGCTAGTGAAATAGATCTTTTAACTTGCAATTAATTTAAGAATAAGGTAATTTATGAATTGCTAGAAACGTGCCCTTTCCCCGCTGTTTTCCCCATTTCTACCTTCCCTCCCCCTGCTTTTCTCTTCTTTCTATATATATTATTATATTGCTGATTGCTGATTAGAAGTATTTCCACTAATATTAATCCCAACAATAACGTTTCATTTAAGCCGTTAACATAAAATAGGCAATACATAATTATATGAAATTGTGGACAAGACTAACACGTACAATAGACATGGCTACTTCAAGTATATCAACTACTATTAAAACAACCAAAAAGGCACCCCAAACTCAAACACTACTAGTAGCCTCCCCAGTACAGCAAAAGATGGGAGAAGAAAAGACCAGTACTATCATAGGCATGCAGAATATACAGGCTGCCCTCGCAATGATACAAGAGGGAATGAAAAGGATGGAAGATAAGATGACGCTAAATCACGATGAAACTAGAAAAAACCATGAACAATTGCGACTGGATGTAGGAGAAATTAAAGATGACATCAGAAATATAGATGAGAAGATAGTGAAAATCCAGCAAAATATCATAGAAAATGAACAGAGAATACATAAAGTGGAGGAAAAAACAGAAGCTACAGCCTTGAGGCTGGAGAGGCTGGAGAACCAACAAACGATGAGGAGCCGGGACACCGAAGATGCACTCACGTTTCTTGAAATGGAAAAGGCATCCTTCTTCCTTAGATTCCAAAATATAGAAGAACAGAGAGATGAAGACCTGGGCGAGATTATGATCGAAATACTGGCAAAGGCAACACACAAAGATAAGGACGAAATTAGAAATGGAATTGATGAAATTTACAGAGCCTTTACAAATTATGCAAGGAGAAACAAACTCCCCAAAGAAGTCCATATTAGGTTTACAAAAAAAACAATGAGAGAAGAAATATATAGAAGAATGAGAGAGGAGACAGTTATGTACAAAGGGAGGGAAGTTCTAACATTGAAACAAGTACCGAGAAGAGCCAGAGACAGGAGAAGAGACTACAACTTCTTAAGTAGACAACTGAATAAACTCAAGATAAAATTTAGATGGCTCATACCGGAAGGCCTACTTATTTCATGGGAAGGAAGGAAAATCAGAATAGATACAATAGAAAAAGCTCAAGACTTTATGGACCAATATCTAGGAAATGAAGGAGAACAGGAAAGCAGAGATAGTAGAGAAGAACATAACCCAAGTGACCAAGAGACACAAATGACAAACAAGGAAGACAAAGAACAAAAGAAGGGAAGGTTGGAGAAGGAGGAATCAGCGGGGATCCCACAAAGAGTTACAAGAAACACAACAAAGCTCAAAATAACAGACAAATAAACACTAGCAGAAATGGAAGAAGAAATAAAGCTCATTTCCATAAATATAAATGGTTTAAACAGAAAAAACTACTTGAAAATAAAAAATTAGGAGTAATATACACATCTTTAGGAGATTGCAAAAAAAGGGGAGTGGTAACATATATTAGAGATCATATAAGATCTAAACTGATTTACACTGATAAAGAAGGCCGAGTCTTAATGGTAGAACTAAAATTGGAAATAAAAACAATATTGTTAGTAGCTATTTACGCTCCAAATGGAAACCAATTAGATTTTTACAAAAAATTACATGACAAACTAAAGGAGTTGGACTACGAAAATGTATGCATTGTCGGCGACTTTAACGCGATAGTAAACTTACGAGAAGATTACCACAGCACTAGGAAGAATAAAATTAAAAGGAAGACATTGCCACAAACATTCAAAGATTTAGTACAAGAAATGAGCCTACACGACACCTGGCGAGAAATAAATACCAAAACAAAACAATATACATATTTCTCGGGCCCACATCAATCGTGGTCCAGGCTGGATATGGCTTGGGTGACACCTCAACTAAGTAAAGAAACACACGAAGTAGAAATTATGTCTAGTATATGGGCCGATCACAATCCTATCAAAATAGTCTGGAAAGGTTTCCGAAAACAGAAGAGATGGAAAATGAACACAAGTATAATAAAGGAAAAAGAATATCAGCAAATGATAGAAAAGGAAATCAAGATATTTCTACAAATAAATACAAAAGACACAACATCATTACAAAACCTATGGGATACCACGAAAGCCTATATTAGAGGCCTAACTATTGCATATATGGCAAGAAAGAAAAAGGAGAAACAAAGAATCAGAAATGAATTATTGGAAGAAATTAAGACAGAGGAACTTAAATTACAACAACAGCCCAACAACACGAGTGTGCTACAAAAGCTAAATTTGGCCAAACATAAACTGAATCTAACCACAAAAACTGAATTGGCACAGAAAATAAGAATGGTAAAACAAAATAATTTTGAACATGCTAACAAAACTGGACGCTGGTTAGCATATAAGCTAAAAAAGCAAACAGAAAAAAGAATTATACACCAACTCCAAGACGAATCAGGAACTCTTTACCACACACATCTGGAGAAGAAAAACATAGCCAAAATTTTTTTTCAAAAACTTTATTGCCAGGAAGAGGTCCCGGAAGACCAAATAAAAAAATACCTCCAAAAAACCAATCTTATGCAATTCACAGAAGACCACAGAGAGAGGTTAAACCGGCCCATAACAATGCTGGAACTAATGGAAGCCCGCAAAAAACAAAAGAACAATAAGACTCCAGGACTGGATGGAATTCCTACTGAATTCTATAAACTTTGTCAACAATCGATAGACCAAATACTGTTACAAGTTTTTAACGAAGCACTACTGATAGCAGAAATTCCAAAATCTTGGACAGAAACTATTATTACATTAATACACAAAGAAGACTCAGATCCGACGCAAATTAAAAATTACAGACCAATTTCATTACTCAACGTGGACTATAAGCTATTCATGTCAATACTAGCTCAGAGACTCAAAGCAATAATACATAACTATATACATCCAGACCAAAACGGTTTCATACCTAAAAGACAAATAAAGAATAATTTGAGAATGATTATAAATATTCTGGAATACTATGATCAGAAGATAGACAGAGAAATGGCCATAATCTCCCTTGATGCCCAGAAGGCCTTCGACAATTTGAATTGGTCTTTTTTCACAAAACAACTTGAACTAATGAACTGTGGAGAGAAATTTCATAATCTGATTAAAAAAATTTATTCCCAACAAACAGCAAAAATCTCAATAAACGGTGACATGACACAAATTTTTGATATTCAGAAAGGAGTACGACAAGGATGTCCCATGTCACCGCTAATATTTATAATAGCATTGGAGGTATTATTAAACGAAATAAGGAATGAGGAAGAAATCAAAGGACTCAAGATCCGGGGAGAGGAGTACAAATTGCTCGCCTTTGCAGACGACGTAATTTTCAACTTGGAAAACCCAAGACGATCTGGACCCAGACTGATGTCGATGATAGAACAATACGGGGAAGTCGCGGGCCTCAAAATAAACAAACAAAAAACAAAACTAATGACGAAAAATATGACCCAGACACAGAGATCGGAATTAGAAGAAGAATTAGGAATCCAATTAGTAAAGAAGATAAAATATTTAGGTATTTGGCTGACGGCGAAAGCAACCACAATTAAAGAAGACAATTACACGAAATTACTAAAAGAAATTAAAAAAGACCTGGAAATCTGGAACAGGCTACAATTGTCATTGATGGGCAGAATCAGTTCAATTAAAATGAATATATTACCGAGGGTACTATATCTATACCAGGTAGTACCATTACATCCAGGAAGGGACTTCTTCAAAAATCTCAACAAAATTACAATGACCTATATATGGCAGGGAAAGAAGGCCAGAATTAAGATTAAAGCGCTACAAGACACACGAGACAGAGGAGGCCTTGCAGTACCAGACTGGGAGATATATTATAAAGCAGCCGGATTGACCTGGATTAAAGAATGGATGAGATTAGATGACAAAAGAATGTTATATCTAGAAGGCTTTGATCTCATACGAGGATGGCACGCGTTCCTATGGGATGGACCAGACAAACAACACATGTACTTCCAAAGACACATAATTCGGGCCTCACTCTTCAAGATTTGGCAGGGAATTAAGAAAACTTATTATACTAAAATACCAAAATGGTGGTCCCCGATGGAGGCATTGATATTTCCAAATACCCTTGAAATCGGAAAGATGATGAGATACCAAGATTTACTGAATCATGAAGGAGAACTCACTCCAAGACATCAACTCCAAAATGGCGATATAAATATTGATTGGTGGCACTACACTCAAATACACTCAAGATACAATACGGATAAAATCAAATATGGAATTGCAAAAGATCTGAACGAACTGGACAGAATTTTATTAGGAGCAGACCAGAAAATGATTACTAAAACATATAACTACCTTTTGAGAGACAAATTAATAGAAGAAACAGTTAAACATAATATGACAATGTGGGCCAGGGACATAGGACATAATATCCAATTGGCAGACTGGGAGAAATTATGGAAGCAGAACATAAAAATGACAAGAGCCACATCTTACAAGGAGAACCTCATTAAGATGTTTTATAGATGGCACTTACCACCAGCCCGACTTGCCAAAATACACCCAAATACTTCGGCGTTGTGTTGGAAATGTAAATCGAAAAAGGGGACATATTATCACACTTGGTGGAAATGTAGGAAAGCCCAACACTATTGGCAAGATATAAAAAATATTATCGAAGAAATAACGAACATTCAAATAGAAAACAGTCCAGAATTTTTTCTATTTGGCATGATAACGGCACAACATCTTAAGGAAACGAAATATCTCATCATACATATCTTGACAGCAGCAAGACTACTGTTCGCGCAAAACTGGAAATCAGACCAACTCCCATCCAAAGACAAAATCGTTGCAAAGATAACAGAGTGTGCTGAAATGGACAGATTGACGCTGGAACTCCAGGAAAAGGAAGAAAGCGAATACTATCTTGTATGGCACCAATGGTATCAATGGCTGGAAAGGAAAATCAGCAAAAATGTAGAGGACAGAAATTAGGGTAAAGACTTTCACAAGGAGATGAACCCATAAGAAATGTAAATTTGTAGTGAAAAGTTATAACATTGGAATTAGACATTTAATAATTACTCTTTATTAAACTATATAAGCTCAATGACATATATTCTGTTGATGACAAAAACGTAAATGTAAAATGTTAGGTGGGTTTGTAGGTGGTGGGTTTTTTGTTTGTCTTTGTATTGTATTGTCTTTATATCTGTGTTTATATTTTAATAATAAAAAAAAATTAAAAAAAAAAAGAAATATGAGCTGTACTGCAAAAACTGAAGAGATCATCAGTGCTACAAACAGCTCATGTTCTGATTCTCTGTGTGGGGCTAAACATACTTAAGTTGTTCAAGAAGAATTGGTAGTGCCTTCCTCAGTGTCCAGATGTGCCAGATGTTATTTCTGATACCAGTAATCCCAACATAGCTATTGGTTGGGTTATATAATGAGCCAAAGAATATAGGATCTGAAGTCCAACAATCTGAAAAAAAGCTACTTTCAACACACCATTCACTCTTTTCTCCTCTTATGGATATTGACATTTTTGATATTACATAATTATTTTTAAGTGGAAAAACTCTTCCAGAATTAATTAAAAAAAACTATACTTGCCTATAAGAATGTACTCCCTTATTCTATGCAACATTTGTTGAGTAATGATTGAAAGTCAATGACTAAGAAGCTTCTATTGTCCCTCATAACAGAATTCCTTATAAATTTATTTTGCTTTAATACTGATATTCACCCCAAATTTGAAAGAGATAAGCTCTTGGTTCTAACATATACCAAATGTCCTCTTCTGTATGACCACTAGCACAAAGAAACTTTGCAGTGAAGGCTGTCCACAAAGAGAGAAAGGTGAAAACAGTGTTGGCCTGTCATGTCAAAAATTCCATCTTTTCATATTTGTGGTATCATTAGTCACACATACGAAAGAGGCCCAACTTATGATGCATATTACAATGCTGTTTCCCTCATTTTGACAAAACTCTACACATGTCCTGGGAAACTACATACACCTTATGTATAATGGCCCTGTACATGTTTACTTAAAAGGAAATAACATTGAGATCAACAGGGCTAACATTCAGATAAAATGGGTAGGACTGGAGCCTTACAATACAACCATATCTGCATGAAGTTCTTATTCTTATGAGATCACACCAGTGGTGGGATTCAAATTTTTTTATTACTGGTTCTGTGGGTGTGGCTTGGTGGGCATGACATGGCTTGGTGGGTGTGGCAGGGGAAGGTTACTGCAAAATCCCCATTTCCTCCTGATCAGCTGGGACTCAGGAGGCAGTATCTAGCAAGGAAATAATCTTGTGAATAGGTGGTAGTAGTAGTAGTAGTAACTGTGAGAAAAATCTCGGAGTCCTGGTGGACAACCATTTAAATATGAGTCAGTGGTGTGATGCAGCTGTCAAAACAGCCAATGCAGTTCTAGGCTGCATTAACAGAGGGATACAATCACGTAAAGCATTAATACCACTTTATACTGCCTTGGTAAGGCCATACTTGGAATACTGCATCCAGTTTTGGTCTCCATGATATAAAAAAGATGTTGAGACTCTAGAAAGAGTGCAGAGAAGAGCAACGAAGATGATTAGGGAACTGTAGGCTAAGACATATGAAGAATGGTTGCAGTAATTTGTTATGTCTAGTTTAAGACATGAAAAGAAGGAGTAGGAGTGACACAATAGCAGACTTCCAATATTTGAAGGGGTGCCACAAGGAAGAGGGCGGTCAACGTAGTCTACAAAGCACCTGAAGGCAGGACAAGAAGCAATGGATGGAAACTAAACAAGGAGGAACCTAGAAATAAGGAGAAACTTCCTGGAAGTTAGAACAATTAATCAGTGGATTGGCCCTCAGACGTTATGGGTGCTTTTTAAAAAGAGATTGGACAACTATTTGTCTGAAATGGTAGTGTGTCCTGCTTGAACAGGGTGCTGGATTAGAATACCTTGAAGGTCCCTTAAACTCTCTTATTCTCTTAATGATGAGATGTGGTGAGCTAGGATGGGGTTGTTCTCAGTCCTGTTTGTGCTGTTTGATTTTAACATGCAATACATTGATGACAGTATCCTTTTGGAGCAGCTTTGGGGGTTAGTAGTGAGAGATTTTCAGATTTGTAGAATTGTTAAAAAAATCACTCAGCCCATGCTTGCTAAATGTAACTCTAGAGCATCCAAGTCCGCTGAATATTTAAACCCAGTCATTCATTTATGGGGGCATGAGAAAATTATTATTAGAAAATGAAACACCAATTTGGAAGGAAGTTAGTGTTTCACCATTATAAACAAGACAGTGATGTGGAAAGGTAACAAAGAATGAGGAGAATGCTTGTGCTTCAGGCAAAGGATAAGGTATACTAATTAATGGGAAATATAGGTGTTAAACACAACACCTTTGTGGCTAGGCATGTCCAGTTGTTTGGGTTTTTTTTTCTCCATTTAATCATGTCCAATTCTTGGAGTTTGCTTGGACAAGTCCCTCCAGTTTTCTTGACCAGGATTTCCAGAAGTGGTTTGCTGTATGGTCTCCTACTTAGAACTGAGAGAAAGTGACTGGCCCAAGTCTGATGCCTTAACCATTACACTAAACAGGCTCTTCAGGTGTTTAAAAGAGTGTTTCACACTTGGAAAGGGGCCAATGCTATTGCTTACATGTCTAATAAACTCTGAATTATACCTTCTGGCATTTGACTCGAACAAGAAATGAACCAAAGGGAAGACATTTCTCCAACAGAGGGAAAAGGGATTTTTTTTCTTCTAAGCTTTTATTCTTTACAGCACTTTTGTAATTGTGAAGTCATGAATGTCATGTTGTAGTTAACAAAAAACACAAGTTTGAATCATTTTTCTTCAGGCTTGTACAATTGTTTTGTTATGCATGTATGTATGTATTTATTTATTCAATTTATATACCCACCCATCTCACTTTTATGTGTTTTTAGGCAGCTTATAATAAAACAAATAAAACACACAAAATACGCCATGTAAGAAACAAAAATAAAAACATGTAGCAGCCAGGCATAATCTAATAAATCTTCCATATGACCATGACATTGACATTTCTGCTTAAAATAATAAACTGTAATTTTAATACTGTAATAACTGTAATAAACTGTAATTTTTAATACTGTAATTCTGAAAATGTCAATTACACATTTTCCAAATCAATCCATGCAATGTATGAAGATAACATTAAACAGTTGGTAAAATTCATTTTCTTACTGTTTGTGTAGTATTGAAAAATGACTTTATCAGGTTCTTTAAAGGCCAAACACTGGTGTGTTGATAAATTCTGTATTCTATGGATATACCCCCAAAGAATTTCATATAGCACATATCTATCTTATATCTGGATAACTAGACGTAGTAGAGTTCTCCTAATAATTCTGACATCAAAACTTGGGATGAGTTCTTTGAAAATTTTATCACTGGAAAAGGTGTGCTTGCTTCTCCTTCTTCTTATTGGAAAAAAATAAACTTGCTTGAAATAAAGGGGAAAGCAGATTGCAGATATGCCTTGATCTTCTTCTTTTGGTCTCCTCTACTCTCCATCAGTCTGTCAAAGAGAAGCAAGATCTCTTTAGACAAAGGGCTCTTTTCACTATCTGTGAACACTGAAACCAGTGGTGAAATCCATTTTTTTTATTACCAGTTCTGTGGGTGTGGCTTGGTGGGCGTGGCGTGGCTTGGTGGGCGTGGCTTGGTGGGCATGGCAGGGGAAGGATACTGCAAAATCTCCATTCCCACCCCACTCCTGGGGAAGGATATTGCAAAATCTCCATTCCCACTCCACTCTGGGCCCAGCCAGAGGTGGTATTTGCTGGTTCTCCAAACTGCTCAAAATTTCCGCTACCGGTTCTCTGAACTGCTCAAAATTTCTGCTACTAGTTCTCCAGAACCTGTCAAAATCTGCTGGATTTCACTCCGACTGAAACCTACTTCCATTGCTTCAGTACAAAGCAACAATGGTTTCCAGAAGTGATTTGCCATTGTCTCCATTCTAAGGCTGAGAGAAAGTAAGTAGTCCAAACCTGATACCTTAACCACTACACTAAACTGGTTCTTCAGGTGTTTCTACCTATTAAAAAATGTTTCTTGCTTGGAAAGGGACCCACCGCATTTTTATGTGCCTAATAAACTTTTGAACTCTGTTTGATCTGAACAAAAAATGAACCAAAGGGAAGGCATTCCTCCAATAGAGGGAAAAGGGATTTTTCTTCTTCTTCTAAGCATTTATTCCTTGCACATTGTTATAATTGTGAAGCTGGTCATGTTACGCGGAAGAGTCTCTAGCCGAAGAAAAACATACAGTTGAATCATTTTCCCCCTAGGTTTGTACAATTGTTTTGTCATTTATTTATTTATTCAATTTATATACCAACCCTTGGTGGCGCAGCAGACTAAATCACTGTTAAGTAACACCAGCTGCCTGCAATTACTGCAAGTTCAAATCTCACTAGGCTCAAGGTTGACTCAGCCTTCCATCCTTTCGAGGTAGGTAAAATGAGGACCCGGTTTGTGGGGGCAATAAGCTGACTTTGTATAAAAAAGAACACCGCTTAGGGGAGGGCCGAAAGCCCTACGAGGCAGGTATATACAACAGTATGAAGGCTATTGCTTAACGCATTGTAAGCCGCCAAGTCTCCGGAAAAGGGCGGCATATAAATCTAACCAATAAATAAATAAATAAATAAATAAACCCATCTCATGTTTATGTGTTTCTAGGCAGTTTGCAATAAAACAAATAAAACAGGCAAAATACGTAATCTAAGAAACAAAAATAAAAACACATAGCAGCCAGGCATAATCTAACAAATCTTCCATATAGCCAAAAGGTGGGCTTTAACCAGGGGTGATATTCACTTACCTTCCCTACTGGTTCGCAGATGTGTGTGCGCGCGCATGCGCAGAGCCTCAAAAACATGGAAAAATGAGACGTCATGATGTCTGCGTCGGTGGGCGGGGCATCCTGCAGTCACCCCTACCAGTTTGCCCGAACCGGATAGAATTGGCTGAATACCACCACTGGCTTTAACCCATAACCAGGGCCCCACAATTGGGCACAAATCCAAGTTTTCAGGGCTTTATGAATGGTGACACAGCAAAAGAAAAAAAGTTTCTCCCTCTAGGTCATGGGTGTCAAATTCACGTCGTCACAGCAGCGTCACGTGATGTATTGGGTCTTCCCCCCCCCTTCGCTAAACCAGGCATGGACATCCGACCCAGGGGCCAGGAGTTTGACAGTCCTGCTCTAGGCCTACTGTGGCTCCATCAGCCAATGCTTTCTAGACAACAGTAGTGGAGCATACTCATTCTTCCAGATCAGGTAGGACAGGTAGAAACACACACACACACACTCTCAAAATGCCATTTTTATATATGTATGTTACCATCAATGTGCGAAATCTATAGAATGCCAAAAGTTTCACATATTTGTTAATGATTGTACAGTAACTATGACTTATGATCCATGTCCTATTACATGCTGTTTATATGTACACTGTGAGCTTATGTAGCTTATGCATTCCATTCACTGGTGGGTTGCCCCCGGTTTGGACCAGTTTGCAAGAACCGGTAGTAAAACTGGCGGGAGGCCCCGCCCACCACCCCAGATGTCATCATCAGCAATCTGCGCATGCGCAGAAGCAAGGCTTGTGCGTGATCCCGTTGCGAACCGGTAGTAAAGGTAAGAAAAACCCATCCCCCGATTCCATTCCATTCTATTTCCTAGGCATTTTATGCAATACCATAAAGCAAACTGTATGAAGTATAAAATGCTCACGCTAAAATGCCATTCTAGCCTTCCCTGTTGAAGCAAGTAGGTTATTACTGATCATTTTTTTTTCCAGTAAGAAACTCCTGTACTTGATTTTGCATTTCTTCTTTCATTTTCATATAGGCATTTCAATAAAGGGTTAGTTAGGCTTAACACTAGCCCTTTTCATGACTCTCTTTTCCTACTTTGCCTAAATAGTTCTTGTCATTCTGCACAATGCCTAGGTATTATACACAATGCCAAGGGAGCATATATAGCATTTTAAATAACACTGACATTTCATACTTTGCCAAAAATGTCACACATTCTATAGATTTCCTAGGCTTTCTACACAAGGCCAGCTTTTCATACCTTGCCGGTATCTTATATAATTTATTCAATTTTAATATTTCTTCAAGCCTTTCAAAGTAGTTATAAACAGCCAGTACTAACTTGCTAAACTTTGATTCAACTTTGTAGCACACTCAATGGTAACAAAAATGGGCGGGTTATGGCAGTGGGGCTTGGACTAAGAAAAGATAGTCCTCGATTTACAACAGTTTGTTTAGAGACCATTCAAAATTACAATGACATTGAAAAAAAGTGACTTACGACCACGGATTCATACTTAGAATGGTTGCAGGGATTGCCTTTTACAACCTTTTGACAAGCAAAGTCAACAGGGAAACCAGATTCTCTTAACAAACATGTTACTAACTTAACTACAATGATTTCACTGTCAAGAAAGGTTGTAAAATGGGGCAAAACTCACTTAACAACCATCTCACTTAGCAACAGAAATTTTGGGCTCAATTGGGATTGTAAATTGAGGACTACCTCTATCCTAGTTTTGCAATGGTTAATTACTGCCACCTCTTTTGCTCTGAGAAAGTGTAGCTCTGAGATTTCTAGCATGCTGTCCAGCCAGTGTTTCATGAACTCAGGAAATCTATCTCCATTTTCAGAGAAGGTTGCCTCAGGTCAGTTATCCCCTTAACAATAGCTTTCTCTCTAACATGTTATCTACTCAATCCAAGTTGGCCACAACTTCATTGGAAAATGTTTTGCAGGAGGAAGGGTTGAATAAACTTTGTTCATAGATTTACTTCATGATAGTTAATTAATAACATGATCTGTTCTTTGAGCGTGTTCTTTGTCATGTGACAGTTGATTTCTCTATAAATGGATTAACTTCACTTACGAAGGCAACCGAATCTCTAAGCTACCTATCTGTGGTCTTAGAGTAGTACAATCATGACTCAAAAACACCTAGGCAAGGTTCTGGATGAAAAATTGGAAGAAAATGAAAAGAAGGCTGTTTCGGAACGGACATTTATGTATGATGGGGTGTTATATCCCACTATGATCTGTTCCCTGGAAACTCTGAAAAGTATTAATACTTTTAGAGCTCGGGAAGATGATATCATACTAGCGACATACCCCAAAACAGGTAAACATTATAGTTTTACAAGTAATGCTTTTGCATGTATGTAGCCATGTTTAATCATTTCTTTAGAGTTTGTAACAGAGTTCCTAATAAATAAAAAAGTTGCAGATTCCAAAGCATTACACATTTGATTGTGATGCATTTAATAATTTGTCGTAATGAAATTTCTCAATGATTACTATGTCTAAGATGGCATTCTTGATCATCTGTATATTTCAAGAAATACACAGGTCATGATGTTGGCACTTCTGCTTAAAGTAATCAACTATATGAACAATATTGTAATTCTGAAAATGTCAATCACACATTTTCCAAATCAATCCATGCAATATATGAAAATATATTTTAAAAACAGTAAAAGTCATGTTACTGTATGTGTAGTATTGAAAAATGACTGTATCAGGTTCTTTGGAGGCCAAACATTGGTGTGTTGATAAATTCTGTATTCTGTGGATATACCCCAAAAGAATTACATATAGTATATATCTAGTGAAACCGGATAGTTTTATCTATTCAAGGTTGCAAGGACTTTGATTTTGAGACCATGAATATTTCATGCAATGTAGATTATAATACAGCTCTATCAGATAGTTTTCTATGTTTCTATATTCTTATTTTAAGGAGACAGTTGATAGTTGCCATTTTTCTAGTTACTGGTTAATACTACCAGTAAGTTCTTGCTCAACAAGTCTACGTACCTATGTACCTGTGCGTGCAACAAAACCCCCGAGCTGCACCCTCCTCTCATTCTTTTTGAAGTTGCATGTCTAGTCAATGCTTATTTCTGCATGTTCTCATTCTGTGTTTATACTTTCAACTCTGATGTCATTGAAATGATCTATGGTCAGGCTACAGCTTTTTATATATTAACTGATAGCATTTCTGCATTTCTTCAGGTTCAAACTGGGTTAAGGAGATCTTAATGCATCTGGAAGTTGCCTCTGGAAAATATGAGGAAGATGAACAGAAACAAAGGCAGCAAACACTGCAAGAATCATCACTGATTTCTTTTCTTGAATTTGGAGAGCCAGGAAAATTTGAGGTTAGAAGTTGGAGAAATATTCAGTAGCTTCTTATCAAGTGGCAGGAAAGTCACATGAAAGATTTAAAAGCTGATGTAGGAAAGAGCATCTCTGTTTTAACAAAGTGAAATTCACTCATTAGGGGGAAATAAAACAACCTAGACAGGTGCAGGAGAGAAACATGGATTTTTGTGTGTGAGGCTGTGTTTTCAGTTTAATCAGCTCACTGCAAAAATGTGTTGTAAATCATTGGAGCGCTACTAAAAACAAAGCAGATTTTGCTAGTCTGAATTCTGCCCTTAAATATCATAACATCAATCTATGAGAAATAAGCTAAAGTAGGAACAGGCATCCTTTTCGGAAGTAATTCTCAGTGTGTATGTGTTGATGGGAAGTGATGATACTTTCACAGACAGACAGAGGTGACAAAGGAGGTGACAGACAGAGGTGACATCAAGGCCCAAATCAGCAGAGACAACATTTTTACCTTGGCTGGTTTGTTTTTTTAGATGAATTGATTCTATCCCAAAATTTAATTGATCTTAAGTAAGGAATGAAATTTCATCTTTGATTTTCGATAATATGCTACCATGTATCAGTGATAAATACATATCACCACTTCAGAGAGCATATACAGGCTGTATGAAGGCAAACAAGTTAGGGCTTGAATGGAAGATTCAGTCAGAGACTTCAGCTTGTCCTTATTTTAAAATTATTTTCAGTAGCTTTGTATTTAATCATGAATTCTTAGTTCTCTTTTATTCCAATTGAAAAATTTAAAGAATCTCACCAGATTGAATGTGTTCTTTTAGGAATAGCAAGAATTCTGAGGAGGGTTTGACTTGTGCTGTTTCCTCTAGCACAATGACTTCAAATTCGGGCCCTTCTTTGACACTTTCCTCCAGTCCATCACAGCAGTTTATGATGACAAAGTTCAGTGGGACTCATTTTGTTGAGATGAACTTTGATATCCCTAATTTATATTTGTGTATGATTTTCTTTGCATTATGATTTTAACATTATAAAAGACGATGGAAAAAATGCCTTCCAGACGAATTATAAAAACACACCTCATCCCTCAAAAGTTGCCCAGGTCTCTTTTTGAACAAAAGGCAAAAGTAAGTACCTTAATTTTCTTGATTTTAAGGTTATATATCAATAGTACATATATCAATGAGATGTTGTCAAATAAATTTACACAGTAAAATAGGACCACACACCCAGGATTACATCAGGTTTTCATGACCTGAGCATGCCTGGATTTAAGCAAAACTGTATTTTATTCAGAATAAAAACTGAAACCTTTCTTTTTCTGGTTTTCAAGCAAGCAAGAAAGGTGCATCACTGCAGCCCAAAGTCTAAGGCTTATTGCCACCGAATGTCATTATTTAGTGTTATGTTAGTATCAGGCAAGTTCATCACATCAGTGATATAATCACTCAGAGTTGTTTCAAATGAGATGACCTGCAAATAAATTTAAGAAATAAAATAAAATAAAATAAAATAAAATAAAATAAAATAAAATAAAATAAAATAAAATAAAATAAAATAAAATAAAATAAAATAAAATAAAATAAAATAAAATAAATAAATAAATAAATAAATAAATAAATAAATAAATAAATAAGTAAAAAAAAAATCTTCACTTAAATATTCAAACTGAGCCATAGTTAAAGATTTCAGGTCAAATGTTCTGAGCTTCACTGCTTACAATAGTTTATTTAGGATCTTGGGAAATGGCCTTGGAAAAATTCCTGAAAAATTCCTGTTCTCCTAATCAGGTTATTTTACCTTTAATCCCCATTCAATTCATTTCCTTATTTGTTTGTTTGTTTATTATTTTCTATGCCATGTATGTCCCCTACAAGGTGACTCTGGGTGGCTACATTTGAACTTTCATACTGCAATTTTTTAAAAATGGAATGTTTTCAGCTTTCTGGCTCTGGTCTTCTAGATTTTATATTTACATGTCAATATGTGATTTTGCCTTAAAGATACTGGTTTTGTTACGGAATCCAAAGGACACAGCTGTATCTTTCTTCCATTTTTCCAAAGGCATCAAAATGATTTCTGACAAGGAAACCTGGGATGAGTACTTTGAAGCTTTTATCACTGGAAAAGGTATGTTTGCTTCTCTTTCTTCATTGGAAAAAAAAATGATTCGAATAAGGGGGGAAATGGACTGGATAGAGCCCTTGGCCTTATTCTTTTGGTCTCCTGTACCCTCCATCTGTCTGTGGATGAGAAGAAAGATCTCTTTGGACAAAGGGCTCTTTTGTTCTTTTTGTCTTTCAGTACTGAAACTTATTTTCATTGCTTCAGGATAAACCAACATACGCTATAAATAAAAACTGGAATTATACACTGTGAATGAATGGAAAACTATTCACTTTTGGTGAACATGTCACTTTTGGTAAACAGTTGAGGCAATCTAATGAACAGTCATTATTAATAAACAGGAGCTTCAGTGACTAGGAAACTGTCAAAAATGTCAAGAAAATGGCTGCAATTATGCAGTAAAATCCTGTATCTTTTAAAAATGTGTTGTCCGTGTAAAAAAGAAAAAGCAAGGTTTTGACTGAGTGGTCATAAGTTTTTGATTCCTCCTACAGATGCCCCTGTTAGACAAGCAACCCAACAATTAAAATAACAATAGCAACAACAACAAAAACAACCAATAACGGTGACCAATAATTTACATCACCTATGGTATTCAACATTTGTTAATAATCAGAACAAAATACTAAATAGAAAGGGTATAGTAAAAGATCACATTGGAATCAATATAAAACATTAACGTAAAGAATGAATAGTTAATGGGCAAGCAATTGCATTTCTCTAATATTATTCAAAGCAGAATTTCCATATGTCTAATGTTAAAGCAGTATTCTGAATTTCTTATGGAAGAAATATTCAGAGAAGCATTTTGTTCCATTACTCCAAACTTTGTCTTATAAGCTTCACACCATTGTTTGTTTGTTTGCTTGCTTGCTTTGTGGGCTTGTGGGGCTAAACAGCAAAATAAATATTCTCATTATCATTCACTCTGTTATGGATAAGTAATCAATGTGTTCTGCTTAATTCCTATCAGTGGTCTATGGATCTTATTTTGATTATATTATTGAATGGAACAAGTATGTTGATGACAGCAATATATTTTTTATTACCTATGAGGAGATAAAAGAGGTAAGTGAGGGATCCTTGATGCTATCTGAAGTTGCTTGTTTTCTTTCAGACATTTTACTACCCAAACTAGGTAACATCATCAGTGCTAGTAAGGAAGTAACAGCTAGTAAGCTGTTTTCTGTCAGTTTATGTTCTGGTGGCTTACTTGTCAATATCGGTGGGAAATGGCCTTAGAGTTTCTTTGGTTGGACTGTTTGCTGTTGCTGTTGACTTCTTTGGCTATTTCTTGATTGTTGGTAGAAGAGGTAACTTTTTAATAATAAAGATTTAGATTTAATTTGAGAATAAAATTATTTTTTGCCAACTACTCTATGGTAATGAACAATTGATTAGGAAATAAAAATAGGAACTATAACTCAAGGCTTCTGCTTGGTTACTTTTCTCTAAGCAACTGGTAAATATATCAGAAACATTTTCTTTTTAAAGTCAACCTCTGGATCAGCTGATCTACTCTTGCTAATACTTCAATGAAAGAATGAAGACTATGCTTTGTTTCACTTGTTTATTTTTTCTAATTCACACAAGTCCAACCTTCAAATATCAAAATTTTTGGGTGGTACCCAGATCAAGATTTGGAGTAGAGATATTTGAAATGTTTCCAGGGAAGCCTTATTAATTTACGTTATATATATTTTTGGGTTATTCAGAATCCAGCCTCAGCACTGAAAAAAATAGCCAAATTCTTTGATTTTTCTGTGACCGAAGAAAAGATTGAGAGCATTGTAAAGGAAACATGTTTTGAAAGCATGAAAGATAATGCAGGAACCTATGGAAAAATGGGCCAGGTACTTTTCCGCAAAGGTAACTTATAATATTTTTAATAATTTTGCCCACAAAATTTAGCAATCCTCTCTAACCTAGTGGCTTCGTGATATGTGGGGTTTCAGCTCCCATAACTCAAAGTATTCAAAGTGGTGAAGAAGGGGAACTCAAGTACAAATCAGAAAATACAGGAAGCAAAACTAGGGTATTTTGCTGCTAGCTGTTTGGTCTGGCTAAAAGACAGGGCAAACCTCCAAAATAAGAGGCTACTTGACTTAGAAGGTCATGAATTAAGATTTGGATGGCATGGTTATCTATGGCAGCGGTCACCAACTGGCGGTCCGTGGACCACTGGTGGTCCGTGAGAAAATTTTGGTGGTCCACAGAAAAATTATTTGCATTTTTTATATTGCACTAAATCAGGGGTCCTCAAATTACGGCCCCTGGGCTGGATACGTGCAATGAACAGTTGTGTTGCTGCAGAGAATCTCCCCCTTCAGGGTCTTTTTGTGTGGGTCAGAGGGAGGCAGAAATTCTGACTCGGGGTCTGCTTCAGCCTCCTGGTGTGGGGCTTTGGGTGAAAGCTGGAAGGAACTGCCACTAGTGGCGCAGAGCCAGAGGGCCTTGTTCCAGTGGGACTGCATCATGGCCTGGAACCGACTGACCATCTCAGCCCACTGAGCCTCCACTATCTGGCCTTGCACTCCCACAGGTCTTCCCTCTGCTTGGAAAGCCTATGCTTATAGTCCTCAGTGAGCTGCTTTTACTGAGCCTCCTTCACAGCCAGATCCAATTTGAACTGAGCCAGCTGTTTTGCCAACTCTTTCTTGTGGTGGCTGCTTAGCTCCAATAGCTGCTTCCTGTTGGGGCCCTAAGGAGCCCAGGTGGGGAGGTGAGGAGTGGCTGGGAAGGGAAGGGCAAGTAGAGGCCGGAGAGGCGGCCCTTGACATGACCACCTGGCTACACCCATCCAGCCAGGCATTAGGCAGATCATATTAGTGGTCCACGGGATTTAAAATTATGAATTTAGTGGTCCCTGAGGTCCGAAAGGTTGGTGACCCCTGATCTATGGTATGACATAGTTAAAGTAAATGTTGATTTTAATAACCATTTTGTTAGGCTTGCCATCCTAAGTGCTCTCTGATAAACTGAGGGACAAAAAGATCAAATATGTTTTAAAAATGGGTAAAGGGGCACAAAACTAAATCAGAATACCAGCAAATAGCCCAAATCTGCAAGTAGGGAATCAGGAAAGCTAAGGCCCAGAATCAGAGGTGGGCTGCTGGGGGTTCGCAGAGGTTTGGGGAAACCTCTAGCTAAGATTCTGTGCAGTTCAGAGAACCCCCAAATCCCACTCCTGGCTGGCGCCACCTACCCTGTCCCACCCCTCCCAAGAGTCCCCACACGGCCTGCTTTGGATGCAGGTAAGTGCAGGGCGTGCACGGAGGCTTGGGGAGGGCAAAAAATGGGCCTACCAGAAGTTGGGAAAGCCAGAAAAGGGCCTGTTTCTGTCCTCCAGAGGGCCTCTGGAGCCTGGGGAGGCCATTTTCGCCCTCCCAGAGGCTCGAGGAAAGCCTCCGGAGCCCGGGGAGGGCAAAAACACCCCCCCCCATGGTGCAGGAGGCAGACTAGGTCACACCTACCATGGCCGTGCCCATCCAGCAACCAGGCAAAGAACCCTTTACTAAAATTTTTGAAGCCCACCCCTATCCAGAATGAGTTGCTAAGACTGGCAACTAATGCTAATACTAATAATGATGATAATAACAACAACAATAATAATAAATATTTTTTCAATATGTAGGGAACAAACAGAAAGTCAAGAAAATGATAGGTCCAGTAATGGGAGCAGATGGCAAGAGGGTGACAGGCAGCAGGGCAAATCACAACTGCTGAATTCCTGCTTTTAAATATGACTTCTCTGCACTGCCATAAGGAATCAGCTATTTTATTTAAGGGTTTCTTTCTTTTGTAAAATAAAAGATTTAAACCTCATCAAGTCCTATCTGATAGTCTTCTTGGTGACTAGAGTCAAATGCTGAAAAAGGGGACAAATCCCATCTTATAAAGTCTGATAGTACCCTACACAAATTGAAATGTCTTTGTTACTCATCCAAAGCAAATAGCTAGGCCAGGGGTTGGCAACCTTAAAACACTCAAAGAGCCACAAAGTCCTAATTGGAAGCCCCCCATTCAATTCTGGAGCCAACCGGAAGTCCGGTTCCCCCACAATAGAGTCTCTCCTAGTGCTGCATCCTTTTTCCTCTATCTGTCCTAACAAAAAGCCTTACCGATTGTGAAGCCGACTGGCGACAGGGAGCCGCAGTAGAGGGATGAAAGAGCCACATGCGGCTCCAGAGCCGTGGGTTGCTGACCCCTGAGTTAGGCTAACCTTTTTGAGGGATAAGGCAGGGGGGAGAGATCTCTTCCAAATTTGAGAAATGGAACATTTCCTAAGGATGCATAAAGTATCTTTGTTAAAATTAACATTTCATGAACCATGTGAAGTGGACACCACTGCTTGAAGATGTCCCATGAAGGTGTCTTTATTGTGCGATAAAACCCTCTGTTGCTTTTAGAGGAGTTTTGAAGAATAGTTATTCTTTGGGTTACCTTTACCTTCCTACCCTCCACTAACCACTGTAATTGTTTCTTTTTCTTTTTTAGGCATAGTAGGTGATTGGACATCTGTCTTCTCAGAAAGCCAGAATAAAAAAATGGACAGAAAATTTGAGGAGACTATAGCTAAAACTAAGCTTGGAATGATGCTGAAATATGAGCTGTACTGCAAAAACTGAACTGCTAGAAATCTCTCATGTTCTGATTCTCTGCATACGGGTAAACATGCTTAAATTGTTCAAGAAGAATTGGTAGTGCCTTCCTCGGTCTCCAAATATGCCAGATACCATTTTCGATAATTCTAACACAGCTATTGGTTCTGTTATGTGATGAGTCAAAGATTATAGCAGCTGAAGTCCAACAATCTGAAAAAAAATTCTGCTTTCAGAACACCATTCACTCTTTTCCCCTCTTTTGGATATTGACATTAAATGGAAGAACTTTTCCAGAATTAATAAAAACCTAGACTTACCTATCAGATGGAGTTTACTCTCTTATTCTGTACAAAATTTGTGGATAATTGTTAAAAGACTAAAATGACTAAGAGGCTTCCATTATCCTCACAATAGCATTCCTTATAAATTTTAGCTTGCTTTAATACAGTAATTCACTCCAAAACTCAAAATCCAACAGAGATAACTTATTGGTTCTAACTCAGGAGTCCTCAACCTATGGGCCATGGCCCACTACCATTCGCACATGCACATGTGTGCATAAAGGTGCATGGCCCTCTCCCCCTCCGGGCCACAAACCCAAAAGGTTGGGGAACTCTGTTCTAACTTATACCAAATGTCCTCTTCTGTACGACCAATAGCACAAAGAAACTGTACAGTCAAGCTTTCCACAGAGGAAGCAAAGGTAAAAACAGCGTTGCCTTGTCCCGATGAAAGAATTTACTCTCTTATTCTGTATAAAATTTGTTGAGCAATTGTTGAAAGACTAAAATGACTAAGAGGCTTTTATTATCCCCATAATAAAGTTCCTTATAAATTTTAGTTTGCTTTAAGACAGTAATTCACCCCAAAATTCAAAATCCATCAGAGATAACTTCTTGGTTCAAAACTGTTGCAATATTTTTCAGGATCAGACTCAATAAATTTAGTAAGAGTTAAAGGTTTAAATATATCTCCTTTTATTTACAATAGGCATTCTATATTCACTGAATATTCATAGGTAGAAGCAAGTAAATGGGGGCAAACAGCTCCTTATATATACAATGGGTGGAGCTAGATGTGGGAGTGGTGAATCATGAATACATTAAGAAGTGAAGAATAAGTTAACCCCTGATACCCCGTTCATATATTATTTACACATTATAGAATAAGGCATTTACATCTGACAAATCCCCCTCTAAATGCCGATTCGTTATACAACACCAATTACATTCAGATTCAGGACAGTACAAAACATACAATTTAGAAGTTAAGTATTTATGCTGCTTGGCAGGTAAAGGCTTTGTCAATATGTCAGCTAATTGTTCTGAAGTTTCACAATGCACAGCTTTAATAAATCCATCCTGAGATAATTGTCTCACATGTTTAAATTTTATATCTATGTGTCTGGACCTTTGTCCAATGGCGTCAGATCTGGATATTTCAATAGCTGCTTTATTATCTTCATGCATAATAAAAGGTAAAGCAGGTTTTTTCCAAACATCTGAAATCAAATCATTAAACCATACAAGGTTATTTGCAGCTTTAGATAAACAAACATATTCTGCTTCTGTCGTTGAAGTGGCCACTAATTCTTGTTTACCAGTGTACCAGTAAACTGGACAGTCATTTAAGAGGAATATATAACCAGATGTACTTTTTCTACATGATGTGTCTCCAGCCCAGTCTGCATCTGCATAACATGTAAGCTTTGGTTCTTTATTATCGTTAGGTTCCAACATTAAACAAAAGTCTAGTGTACTTTTCAGATATCTTAATATTCTTTTAACAGCTTCCCAGTGGTACATTGTTGGCTTGCTGACATGTCTGGATAATAAATTGAGGGGTAAAGCGATATCTGGTCTTGTCCAATTAGATATATAAAGAAGTGAACCTATGACTGATCTATAAAATGTGTTATCTTTGAATTCAGGGGATGATTCATCAGTATTTCTTAGAAAGTCAGTTTGCATAGGAGTATCACAAGGTTTGGCATTACTTAGATTGCATTTATTTAAAAGCTCTATGATCTTATCTCTCTGAGTAAGTTTGAATCCTCTTTTTGTTTTATTAATTTGAACACCAAGATATTTGTTTACTTTGCCTAAAGATTTCAATGAGAAATGTTCATTTAGCTTAGTTACAAAGGTTTCTCTTCTCTCTTTATGTTTTCCTATGTATAAAATGTCATCCACATAGATCAATACAAATTCCATGTAATCATCACCCTTTTTAACGAAAAAACAGTTATCAGCAGTGGTGGCATTGAAGTCCATGGTTTTAAGTACTTTTACTAAGCAATCATACCATCGTTTACCAGATTGTTTTAACCCGTATAAACTCTTGTTTAACAACCAAGTCTCATTTCTGTTTGTGTATTGACTGTGGGGTGCTCTTACATATATTTCCTTATCTAGTTTTGCGTGTAGGTACGCTGTCTGTATGTCATATTGGAATACATCGAGATTAAGTGCTGATGCTACCACTAGAGCTGTTTTGACACTCTCGGTTCTTACTGTGGGGGAATACGTGTCAGTGTAATCCTCCGGATATTTCTGTGCATAACCTTGTGCAACTAGTCTAGCTTTGTATAGGGTATTGCCTCCCTCTAAGTTCTTAATTTTATATATCCACCTGGTACCAATAATTGTTTTATCCTTTGGTGCGATTGCAGGTGTAAATACATTTAGTCCTTGTAAGCTTTCCATTTCTTTTTTCATTGCTAATTCCCATTTTTCTTTTTCTTCACGAGGGAGTTTTAACACTTCCTCATATGTATTAGGTGTCTTTGACTCATCATCCATATGCATTATATAGTCTTTATATTTATTTGGCATCTGATTTCTGGTGTTTCTAATTGTTTTTTCAGGTTTACTATTGTTATCATGCAAATATCTTGCTTCCTTTTTAGTTAGTGTGTCTGTCTTTATTTTGTGTTGGCTATTTGTCCATGTTTTGTTTTTGTTTTTATATTTGTTGATGTTTTGCTTTTCTATGGTCCCTTTCTCTTGAGATTTTGTATCTTTGTTGTCACTTGGAAATATTTCATTAAGATGTATTTTAGACCAGTTGGCCTGTTCATGGAACACAGCTGTTCTGGAGACTATAAATTTGTTATTACTATCAATGAATCTGTACCCTTTAGCACCTGTCTCATATCCCATAAATCTGAGTCTTCTGGACACGTTTTCTCCCTTTCTTCTCAGTTGCTTAGGTATGTGTACGTCTGCAGTGACCCCAAATATGTGCATGTGTGCCAATTTTGGTTTTCTATTATACATTACTTCATATGGTGTTTTATTTACAATGCTGGACCAGGTTCTATTCTGTGTGTAATTGGAATAATGTAAGGCTTCTGACCAGAATTGTTTGCTTAAGCCAGCATCTTCCAATGTGCATCTAATCATGGTTTGTAATGTTGAGTTCTTCCTCTCTGCAATCCCGTTCTGGAACGCAGAAAATGGACTAGACGTGTAATGTAACATTCCTCTGTCCTTTAACCATTGGGAGAATTCTTTAGACATGAATTCACATCCCCTATCTGTCATAATTTGTTTTATTCTGATATTGTGTTGTGTTTCTATGCGTTTATAAAATTCTTTAAATTTTTGGAAGGTTTCGTCTTTGTGTTTTAATGTATAGACAAATCCATAACGGCTATAATCGTCTACTATGGTTAAGAAGTAACGTTTTCTATAAGTGATTGATGGAGTTAGTGGACCAACTAAGTCCATGTGTACTAAATCAAAAATTTGGTTGGTTGATCTGGTGGATTTTCTTGGTCTGGGGCTAGTCTTTAGTTTTGTAGATTTACATACTGAGCATTCCAAATAGTTTTCACAATTTTTTATTTTGACACCTTCTGCGTGTTCAGTCATTTTTTGTACTACAGGAAAACTGGCATGTCCTAACTTCCTATGTAAGATGTGAGCACACTCATCATGAATTGGCTTACCTATTTTTGGTTTTTTTTCATTGTGTACATCTTTGTGATCATGAGATATTTTACATTCATCATTGTCACTGTTGCTAATGTTTCCATCATCTACTTCAATACAATCTTCCATATTTGAATCAATGTTGTGTAACCATTTTTCCTTTGTTATCAGATAAGGTAGGCCTCCTTTAATTATTACAGTGCCTATATCTATTTTATTTTTCTCTAAAGTCGCCTTTCCTTTAGAAAAAACTATGTTAATATCAGAATCTCTACTTAGTTTTATGGCACTTAGTATGTTATGAGGTATTTCAGGTATTAGCAATACCCCCTCTATTTTTCCTAGACCTGGCAGTATTACATTCCCTCTGCCTAATACTTGAACCTTTTCTTGGTTAGCTACCTTTATTACAAATTTATCTTCTACAAATGAAGACAATATATCTTTGTTATTAGTGGTGTGATTAGTTGCTCCAGAATCAATAAGCCAATTACTATTTTCATTCTGCTGTGTGTTAGTGTTGTCTTGTTTATTTAATCCATTCAATGAACCAGATTTTCTATCCTTTGAATTATCTCTGCCCCCTCTATTGTCTTTGTAATTTGGTGGGCTTCTGTATCTATGTCTATCCATGGAAGACTGTCTATAATTGTATTTGTTTCTATATTCTGACCTATGTCTTTCTTTTGAAATTTTGGGGCAATCCCTTCTATTGTGTTCCCTGGATCCACAGTTATGACATTTAAATGTTTCATTATATTTTTCTTGGAAAGCTACTTTCCTATATGTTTTGTGTTCTATGTGATTGTTAGAACGATTCCTTCTTGAATTGTCTTCTGCTATTAATTTATTGGATAGACTTTCTATGGATAAGTATCCTAGATTGATTGTGTCTAAATGTGACATATAATTGTCCCATGATGGATCAAGTGAGTTGATAATAACACTTTTCATTGTTTGATCTGAAATCACCTCCCCCCTTAAATGCAGCTCAGCTCTTATTTTGTTTAAAGATATTAAATGCTCACTTATGGAAACCCCTGGTTTTATCCTAGATGAAAAGAAATCTTTAGACATCCTTGTGGTGGTAGCTACACTGTCACTGTAAAACAAATTGAACATGCATTGAATAATTTCTGACACAGTCATATTTTGCTTAATGCTATGATACATTGCAGGAGACACGCTAGATATTAATAAGAAAAATGCTCTATGGTGTAAGCAGTCTATTTTTAGAGTCCAAGGTCTTTTTGGGGGACTAGTGATAAAAAACAGTAAGTTTTCCTTCATAAAGACAATCTGGAGCTGCTGATACCATTCTTGCAAATTAATGCCATCTACCCTTAGCTTTGGGAAGTCACTGGGTAAATTTCCGACATTATTAGGTCCATTACTTACAACCTGAGGTAGTCCGTGGTCTCGCAAATGCAGAAAGTTACAAAACGGCGTGGGGATGCTCGCAACGAGCCTGCACGGTCTCCTCGCCAGTTCATGTCTTCCCGGACCGTCTGCGTAGTCTTGCGCATGCGCGTTGTTCATTTCTTCCACGGAGTCGTCGTGAGAGGTTCTCCTCGTTGCGGCTCGCTCGTTCTGCTCCTCCTCAGACGAATTGGTCTCTGGCTCGATTTTGGGAGTCTTGACGATGGCGGCTGCTCTTCTTCTTCCTTTGACGGCGTTGGTGCTTGCTTCGGTCTGTGGCGTGGGGCGGTATCGGCAGGGCTCTCTGGGTTCGGGTGTCGTCGCTCTTGTAGTCAGAATGGGAGCGGGCAGGTCTTGAGGCATTGGCTTGCCCGCTCGCTTCTTCGTTAGTTTTTTTGTTATTTTTAGTTTTGGTCCAAAGGCAGCAAAAAGCGTTTTCATTGCTGATTTTATTTGATTGTTTGTTGAATCCTCTTCACTTTCCGATTCTGATTCTTCAGAGGTGTTAGAGTCTTCTTTTTCATTTTCGTTGTCTGATGTTTTTCGCGCCAGAAATTTTGAATTGAGCTTTCTGATTGGCTCTGCTTCGCTCACCCTGGAGGTCTGTTGAAACCAAGATGGCTGCCATTCAAAATTTCGCGCGGGATCACCGGTTTTCTTCTTCACAACAATATTTTCTGTAGTCATATCACTCACTATTTTGGTGTCTTTTGATTTTTCATTAGTGATGTGCTTCTCTCTCGCTGCTCCGCTGTTCTTCAGCATATCTTGGAGGTTCGCGATGAGGCTTTCATCATTCTTCTGGCTTTTCAATAGTTTTAATATTTCTGACCTGAGTTCGTTATTCTCTATTTCGATTTCCTCCTCATCATCATTTTCATCTATTATTTCTTCGTCTTCAGTGGTGTATTCTTCAGATTCTCTCGAAATCGCATTTGTGGATTCGTTGATTATTTCTTGTTCTGTTTCTATTTCTTTGCTGTATGCCCTGGTGTTGGGCCTATCTTTCTTAGACATTTTTAATTTTTATTGAGTCAATTAACCATCCTCTGCTACCAGCTTGTTGCAATATTTTTCAGGATCAGACTCAATAAATTTAGTAAGAGTTAAAGGTTTAAATATATCTCCTTTTATTTACAATAGGCATTCTATATTCACTGAATATTCATAGGTAGAAGCAAGTAAATGGGGGCAAACAGCTCCTTATATATACAATGGGTGGAGCTAGATGTGGGAGTGGTGAATCATGAATACATTAAGAAGTGAAGAATAAGTTAACCCCTGATACCCCGTTCATATATTATTTACACATTATAGAATAAGGCATTTACATCTGACAAAAACTAATACCAAATGTCCTTTCTGTAATGATTACTAACGCAAAGAAATTGTACGGTTAGGGCTGTACGCAGAGGAGGCAAAAGTGAAAAGAGTATTGCATTGACAAAATGAAATTTTTGGGATGACAAAAATCCCATCTTTTATATTTGTGATATCATTAGTCACACATATGAAAGAGGTCCAACTTGTGAAGCATATTGCAACGCTCCTTCCCTCATTTTGACAAAACTCTACACATGCCCTAGCAAACAACAGACACCTTGTGTAGAATGGCCCAGTAAGTATTTACTTAAAAAGAATCAAATTTTGTTGATACTTCAAAAGAAATAACATTATGTGTTATTTGATTATTCTTATGTGAAAGTCAGCTAAAATACCAATGTCCACTAGCAAACTTTATTCACTTAACTAGTGATTTAGCCAGCCAATTTCTTTGAGATCTCATAGGGCTAACTTTCAGATAGAAGTGTGTAGCAATGCAGGTTTATAGTACAACCATATCCACAGACCAATACACACAAAATTCTTATTCCCCTCTGCTCTGCAATGATGGGACCACCCCTTGAGTATTGGACATAGTTCTGATGTCACACTTCCATAAGATTAATTGATAGGTTAGAAGAGTCTCAGAGGACAGCAAAAAAGACAATAGAGGGACTTGAGGACATGCCTTATGAAGGCAGGGTGAAGAATCCTTGAATGTTTGTTGTTGTTGTTGGTTGCGAAGTGGTGTCCGACCCATCGCAACCCCATGGACAATGTTCCTCCAGGCCTTCTTTCCTCTACCATCCTCTGGAGTCCATTTAAGCTGACACCAACTGCTTCAGTGACTCTATCCAGCCACCTCGTTCTCTGTCGTCCCATTCTTCTTTTGCCCTCAATCTTTCCCAGCATTAGGCTCTTCTCCAGTGAGTCCTTCCTTCTCATTAGGTGGCCAAAGTATTTGAGTTTCATCTTCAGGATCTGGCTTTCTAAAGAGCAGTCAGGGTTGATCTCCTCTAGGACTGATTTGTTTGTTTGCCTTGCAGTTCAAGGGACTCGCAGGAGTCTTCTCCAGCACTATAGTTCAAAAGCCTCAATTCTTTGGTGCTCAGCCTTCCTTATGGTCCAACTTTCACAGCCATACATTGCAACTGGGAAAACCATAGCCTTGACTATATACACTTTTGTTGACAGGGTGATGTCTCTGCTTGAATGTTTAATTGGGACAAAACAAACTGAGAAGGAATATATGGTTTTCAAACTTTTGTTATATTTCCATTGTGGACTTAAGCATAATATTATTTTTTGAGCTGTGTAAAATGCTTCTTTAACTTTCATTTTGCTCAGCACCATTCTGCATAGAATAATAAGCAAAACAGCCAGCAGATGTCACCCTTTTATAGTGTTACGATATGCCTTCAGGAAGAACAAAAGCTGAGTAGGAATTCAACATTTGAATTTCTGATATCAAGAAATAGCAATTAGGAGGAAGAGGTAATTGGGTGATTTCTTTAAGCTTGTATTAGTTGATTCAGATGAGGTGAAAAAGGTCCAATTTAAGTAAATGTATTCTTAATACAGGCTAATTTGCTAATCATTACTCAGAAACCCTCATTGATGATGAAATTTATGAATTTAAAAATTTACTTCTGCAATTATTATTATAGGTATCCCTTCATAGGGCTGATAGAGATAAAAGAACTTATTATACATATGAAAACCAGCTTTATGGTTTCTATTTGTTATTTTCAATTTATGTTCAGGGGACATCTGTGAATTAAATGATAGAAGAAACAAGATCAAATTTGGCATTAAATACACACACACACACACACACACACACACACACACACACACACACTGACAATCCCATTTTATTCCTGCTGCTGGTGTTGCATTGCAAAACCAGTATCATCAGCAGAAATGCAAGGAAATGACGTTGTGAATAAACAGTGTTTCTCTTTCCATTGCTAAATCATTGCATGATCTGACTTTTGCTGAAGACCAACCTTTTTAATATTATTCCAAATATGCCTTTGAAACTGGACACAGTTTCCAGTTGTGCAGGAACTGGACAATTGCAGTTCAGTTCCTCCAGAGCAAGGGGGTCAAACTTGTGGCGTCACATTGCTGTTACTTGATGTTTTGTGACGTTTTTCCCATTCACGGAGCTGGGGTGGGTGTGGCTTATGCGCGATGCAACTGGCTCACGTCCCACCACTTTGACACCCTGCTCCAGAGATATCCGAGATCTAACTCCACCCACTGTGAAAACCCCTATGGGATTTGTCATCTCAAAGAAATTGGCTGGCTAAATCACTAGTTTAGTGGAGATAGTTTGCTAGTGGACATCTGCACTTTAGCTGGCTTTCACGTAAGAACTTTAGTATTTCAGAAAAGATGTAGAAAAGATTTCCAGGCTTATGGGTACACAGGCCACATGCAATTTATACACAACTCAGTTTTGCCATATTCTGGCCAAAGGATACACCAAACTCGGTTTACTCGAAGCATGCTCATACATGCTTGTATCTCTACTGTAGACACTATCGTGCAAGACAAGCTACTGGTGTCTGTATTCCACCAACTATAACATATATGTTATATATATACAGGGAGCTGAAATAGAGAAAAAGAAAATCCCCGGCCATCACCACTTTTCTTCCAGTGGTGTTGTGTGTTTGTGCATTTTTGTGTGCTTTAACAGACCTCCCACAGAAAGATTCTTTGTTTCAAAGCATGCCACCCACATTAGGAATTTTTGGCAAATGCTGTGAATATCTGAATATAATCAGGCAGCTGCTTTTAATTTTGGCATTCCCTACCCTACAAAGTCTCCAACACCATATTTAGTCCTAAAACAGATCTCAGTCATTAAGGAGCATTAAGGAGGCCAGGAATTTGGCTGTACCACCTAAGCATGTACTTGCACAGATATGCATAAAGAGCCATATAGATAGAAAGAGTGTTATTGGGAATTGTACCATTGGGGATTCCTCATTCTGCTTCCTGTTGCTCTGCCATATTGTCTTTCTCTTTCTAAAGAACCAAACCAACTGGTATTAAAGAGGGCAAAGAAATGAAATCATTGCTGTGGGTCTAACTGTTATCACTGGGAGATGTTCATTTGAATTTTTAATTTAGAAAAAGAATGGATCTCATTAGGGGTTTTTTCCTAAAAATTTCTCTTGCACTTTTGATTTTAAAAAGATATCTTTTTTTCCTGCAAAGGAGTAGAAAATTTTGGTGAAATAATCATAAGTGACAGATTTTTCATTTTCTCAGATGCACAGACATCAGTAATTGTGTGAGAATACTTACCATACAGACATCTCACTAAGAGGGTGAACAGTCTTCCTGGTCTGCTATATCTCATTTCAGCCCCAACACAGCCCTCATTTCAGTCTCATTTCAGCGGGGGCTCTCCCTATAAACCTTTGGGAAATCAGAAAGGATGAAGTCAGGGAAAGCGATCGAGAAAGAGCAGCATGTTCTGTCATTTTTACAACTAATGTCAAAAGCACCACCCAAACAAAATCCAAAAGAAATTCTAAACCACTCCAAGGATGAGATAGAAAACTAGAATTTTCTTCCTTGGGGAAGAAACCTTTGGGAAAATGGGAAGGCAGATTGTAATATGGTTTTCAGCTTTATAAATCAAACATTGGGTGGAGACACTTTCTAAGCAAAGGCATACAATATGATGAATAGATTCATATGTTTGAAAAGAGGTTACAGTTGTTGCTGCATTAAAAAAAACATTCATGAGCTCGTATCGGATTTTCTGCAATCTTACTGTCATCTCTTTGAAGAGAAATGACCAGGTTTTTTGGCAAGGTCCTTCTTTGTGCTTTATTGCACAAAGAAGCAGTCTTTTGCTAAGATATTCACTTTCCCTCAAGAAATGCTGTTCTCTGCAATTTTCCTTAAGGAGAAAATCCAGTAACCAGGGAAATACATTTAGACTTGAACAGATAGCCAAAGCTGAGCGATGGCTACATTCCAAACATAGGGGATAAATCACATATTTCTAGATGTGTGGTATTTTCCCCCCTTTAACCATACACACAGAAAATGTTCTGTCAAAGAAACAAATTTGGTTGAGAAATTCCATTGCTCATTACACCACTGATATATTGTATTTACCTGCTACAAATCATCCGAGCATTGCCTGTCCTGCATCTTTTTTTAGATAAAAAATATTTTGTACTGAAATAACCTTATTATATAGCAGTTGAATTTTAGGGCTGCAGAGCAAAACCAATGCAACTGGGATGTTATTTCAGACATTTCTTTAAAATGTTTTTTTTTGTTGTTGTTATTATTGAGTATTATTCAGTATTATTAAAATTATGAAATGAGTAGTTCAATAAATATTGAGGAACAAAAGGCAGAAAAAACCTTCAAATGGACTTGGAAGACAATTTCTCCTCTAGCCAGTGTACAAGCATTTTTTTCCTTAAAAGAAATTCATAATTTTGTACACTGTTTGGAGTAGAATATGAAGGTTCAGTTCCATTCCTATTTCACCCCTTCCTGCACAAAGAAATGATGCAAAGGTTGTTTCTATGTTTGAAAGAATCTAAGAATCATTTTTCACATTATTCAGTATGGACTGTAAGAGCAGGTTGGATTCACTCTGCCAACTTTAATGGTTTGAATGGAATTTAAATCATGACTCATAGTCTTGATCTACTATGTATTTTCCACAAAGTGCTTTCAAAATGGGCCAATTCAGGTATAAATTTTGGTTTAATAATCCACAATATATTAGGCAACTAATATATTCTCCCTACTCTCTTTCTCTTTCTCCCTACTTGTCACTTCTGTTGTGTTTAAGACTGTTAAAGAATTCCTTTTATATCCAAATGAGAAAATGTGGTTTAATTTCAATGTATATAAAAAGTCACAAAACCAGAAAAACACCCATAGATGGTTCTTGAACCCAACATTTCCATTGCTAAGCAAGGCAATTGTTAAGTGAGCTTTGCCCCATTTTGCAACCTGTCACAGTTGTTAAGTGAATCACTGCACTTGTCAAGTTAGCAATATAGTCGTTAAGTGAATCTGGCTTCCCCATTGACTTTGCTGGTCAGAAGATCGCAAAAAGTGATCACATGGCCCCGGGACACTGCCACTGTCATAAATACATGCCAATTGCCAAGAGTCTGAATTTTGATCACATCAAGGTATTTGTTTAATGTTGGCTAACCCTGAAAATATAAACAGAATTCAATAGGTCCCAAAGATGATTTTTCCCCAAAAAGGCAACTGGACTTTCTTGGTGTTGTTTGTTTGTTTGTTTGTTTTTTTGGGAAAACATTAAACTTCTCATCCAAGACACTTTTTCAATAAGAGTTGAAAAATATAGGATTCAATAGGGCTCTGCCTGAATGGGAGACCATTAGGAAATCCCAAGACTGGGAAGAAAGCAATGGAAAATAATAATGTCCTTACTGTTGCCCCCCCCCCAAAAAAACAACAACAACAAAAAAAAAACCTATCCATTTGTCTCTGAACGACTTGGCCTTGAGTTTTACTTTCGACAGCATCACCCAGTACCTATAGATCACCGTATAGATATGCGAAGCTGTTAGCCACTACAAATCACTAGCGGGGAAAATAACCTACTTATTCGAACTGCGTAATACGTAAAAAAAATGGAGCTCTATGGCTTTGAACTTGGTTTGGGCGCAAACTACACATCGCGCACCTGTTTAAAGCTGACGCTCCGACCAGCGCTTCCCTTCGCCTGTCGCTAGAGGGCGAGCGCTCCATTCCTCAAGCGGTCGGTCGGGGCAAAGTTTTCTGGCGACCCAGGTGCGTGCCCCGCAGCAGGTGTTTTGGATTAAGGTGAAATCAAACGCGCGGCCTGGTTTGCAGCTCCCTTCCCCCGTTTCCCCTCCCCCCCTCCCGCGGGTGGGTCGTTCGCTTTGTAGCGGCGGCTTGAAAGAGGTTTCCCCCCCTCTCCTGGCTCCACTGAAGCCAGATGGTACTTCCCAAGGTGAAGAATTGAGGCTTTCTTCAGAAACAGGATAAGAAGCCCTTGTGCTTTGCGGGGAGGGGAAGGGAAGGGAGAGTAGTTAAAAATAGGGCGACGGCACCTGAGTGCAAAACCGCGGACGAGCACGAGACGGCGGCGAAGAAGCCTCCAAGCAGGCTTGAAGCAGTGTTGCCCTGTGGTGATCGTCTGGATGTTTCCGTCCCAGTTACAGGATAGAAACTCTGACAAGTTTATGATCTGTGGACTTCAACTTCCAGAATTCCTGAGCCACTCATGCTGGTTCAGGAATTCTGGGAGTTGAAGTCACAGGTTTCCCCCCCCCCCCCCCATCTGTATCTGTATCTACACCCTGATGTAGAAGCTCTAGTTAAAATTAACCTCCTTATCCCGGATAGCAAATGAAAATAGCATTGAGAAGGTAGAAAGGATATTTTCCTTGAGTCAATGTGTTCATAGTACTAATTCTCAGGCTTTGTTTTGTACACCTGGGAAAAAACACAAGTAGACCGCAGAGAGAACAGGGGAGAGAAATAACTACAGTAGTTCAGATATAAATTGCACAGTAATATCTGAATTAAGGGATTGACAGAGTTGGAAGGGATCTTGCAGGTTTTCTAATCCAACCTGTTCAAGCAGGAGAACCTACCATTTCAGACAAATGTCTGTCCAATCCTTTCTTTAAAACTCCAGTGTTGGAGCATCCATAACTTCTGAAAGCAAGCCATTCCACCAATTGTTCTGTTAGGGAATTTTTTCTTTATTTCTAGGTTGAAATTAGTTGATTAGTTTCCATCCATTTCTTCTTGTTCTGCCTTCAGGTGCTTTGGAGAATAGGTTAACCCCCCCACCTCTTCTTTGTGGCAGCCCCTCAAATACTGGAACACTGGTATGTGTCACCCCTAGTTCTTCTTTTCATTAACCTAGACATACCCAGTTCCTGCAATTGTTCATGTTTTAACCTCCAGTCCCCTAATTATCTTTGTTGCTCTTCTCTGCACTTGATAGAGTCTATCATAATGGTTTCTTGATTTTAGAAACAACAATGTTTTGCTAAAGAGATAGAAGCTATATACAGTAAGTAATAATTTTTAAGCATGGGATGCAAAAGAGAATATGTTTTATTTGCACATTTTTTAAAGAAAAGTTTTGGATAGGGTTGCCAGGTCTGCTTCCAAAAAATAGCGGACAAGCGGGGGACGGGGGGGGGGGGGTTAAGTAGTAAAATTTTTTTAAAAAAATTACAATTAAATTATATATTTTCTTACAAACATTTTAATATGTATTAAAATAATCACTTCAAAACTTTACTTAAAATTCAAAACATCAAATATATTATAATATGTAAAATATTAAATTACATTTTACTTTGCTGTCATGTGTATTTTTTATTTGACTGTGCAGCTTTGATCAATTCTTTGTGTTTAAGGAATAATTCTTTAATTTCAGTACAACATTGAGAAATATTAAAAAATATACAAAGTTCACTTCGAACTGATACAAGCAGTCAGTTACGTTCGTCAGTCCACAAATTTCCCATGACGTTGAAAATTCGTTCAACGTTTGCATTTGATACCGGAATTGATGCACAATACTGGAACAATTTCAGTAAACTCGGAGCTGGCTCTTTCTTGAAAAAGTACATCCACTTATCAAGGGATGAATTGCCCTGCAGATGAATAATAAACTTCTTCTAAGGCAGAAATTTCATCGAAGAGAGTGTTGGGTAGAAGTTCTTCTCGCTATGGTGATAATAACCAGATATTCATCATTTCTTCTAAAGTTGGAGGATTATTGCGATCAGTTAGATTGAAACAACTTAGCGTCTCATATACTGAATCGGTGAAATTATACCACTTTTCTAGGTACGCAATGGCTCTTTGATACACGTTGATGGCTTCTTTCTTGAACTTTTGCCCGACATTCTCAGGCAAATGTTTTTTACGTAAGGCAAATAAAACTTTCATTCCAAAAAACTGCTCATCGTATTTTTTTTGCAAAGAATCACGCAGCTTACACATGATAATGTGAAGATCACATGCAAGAATTTTCTTGCTTTCCAGCTTCAGTAGGGTGTCTTGCATTATTGACATGAAGAAGTGCGTGAAATGTAAATACAATTCTGAAATTGTTGGTTCATCGTCCTTTGCGAGTTCATTTTCCTGATCCGAAATAAGGTTCCAGATAACCTTATGGCACTCATCAGATCCAAGAGAAGTAAAATATGATTTTAGAGGTATCCAGTTTAAAAGAAGTCTTTCGACCGCTTTAAACAAACTTAACCAACGTGTTGGAACATGGCGCAAAACTTCATGGAATTCTGACTTGCAAAACTCAAAAAATGATTTCAACTCTTCTCGTTTCTTCGCAGAATTCGAAAATTCGGCAAAAACCTTCAGTACTACATTTTCGATATCAAAAGATAACTGCTTTAATGCATTTTTTGTGCTGTTGTGTAAAATGTGATTATTGCAATGAGCATTCGATCTTTGTCTCATTCTAACTTATGAAAAAAAAGACAAAACGTGATTCACCTATCCTTATTCTCTTAGACTGTACAGCTTTAGATTTCGTACCATTTCATCATAAAGCTTTTGAATAAAAAAAAAATGTCCACTATTTTGTGAAAAAAAATAGTGAACATAATGTGAAAAAAGTGGACTGTCCGCTCAAATAGTGGACACCTGGCAACCCGAATATCATTGCATTGCAAATGAGTTCTATATTTAGCAATTGAGGCACAATATCAGGATCCAAAAATCCTAAATTGATCAAAATGGATAACAAAAAGATTATGATGATTATAATGATATTTCTTAATAGTTTTTATCCCAGACCTATAATTGCATTCAACAATGAACTAAAGGGCCACCATCAGTGAGCTGTTGGACAGCATTACTTGGTCTGTTGTGTGGATGTTTGGGTGGTTTAGGGTTGGGGAATTTGTGGGTGGGTGGGTGGGTGTTTGGGGATTGTTATGTGTGTTGGACCTGGTCTTTGGGTGTTAAGTGAATTTCGTTGTATGGGTATACTGTGTATACACGTACAATGATGATAAAGTTGTTGTTGTTGTTGTTATTATTATATCTGATCCTTCCTTAGAAAAGGCTAAAGCATTCATACACAGAGGACTAATACTTGAAAAGATCTCCAAAGCTCCATGCCTTCAAATTAGTAGAATGAATCCCCCAAAACACAAATGGGAAGCAAATAAAGTAAGGCATTAGATACAGAATACAATTCCTCCTAAAACTATTGACACCAAACAGATATTATAGGGATATTATACACCTTTACTAGAAACCCAGTCTTCGGTCTATATACAAATAGGGCTCACATGGGCTATCTGAAGAATAGGAGGCATGCACATACCTCCTGTATGTCCATCCAATTCACTGATTTATTCTTCACACTGTTTTTCCATACACTTAGGGAAAACAAAAAGAAACAGCTTCTACTGAGCATTTGGAGATCCAAAGGCAGAAATGTGTTGAAAACATGTCACAGTTATAGTTTAGTTGCAATATATAACATTTTTCTGGTAACCTTATAGGAACACTAGTTGAGCCACTATAAACAGCAGTATAGCTCACGTTTGGGCCCCTTGACATCTTGAGTTTTTCTCCCCCTTCTCTTTATGAGACCATAATTATTTTTAAAGTACATTGCCTAGATTTGGATGACATTTGATCCAATCAGTAAACCTTCAAATCAAGCTCAGCTGATGATGATTTCATGAACATGGCTATATAAATTTTCTTGGCAACAGTACAGAAATCACTTGCATTGCTGACTTCTGGGATATTTTTTTGATTTCAAGTCTACCCTATATGGTATTCCTAGGACTTCTTGGGGTTCCTGTTCCAAGCACTAAATCCAAACAAGGATTGACTACAAGGGAGTCAAAAAAAGTCAAGATGACATCCATGCTTGTGAAATTAAATCCCTACCACTTGATTTATTATTATTTTTTTATCATTTAACTGGACATTTGTTGAAAATGCAAACATATTTTATTAGTATTATTATAGAACAGACTGGGCTCATTTTGAGAACTCATGAAAAATAAAAGTTGGACTTGGAAAGCAGATACCTAAGGATGCAGGGAAAAAAGTTTATGAATGGGATATAGCTGAATAATTGCATTTAGATGAACTAATATAAAAGCAAAACGTACTGTAAATGAAAAGCTTTTATAGGATAATTCAGCCCTAGGTTGAAAGAAGATTCTGTTGATACTTTTTTTTAGATTAAATTCAAGGTTCTTGTCTAGATACATAAATTCCTCAAATAACCTAGGTCCTGCCTATCTGAAGGAACAATTTCCCACGTAATTGTGATCCAAGACTTTTGGTCATTTTCAATGATAGTAGGTGCAGACTCAGATATCTATCTAGAATTTACTGGGTCTTAATGGTACTCTCTTTTCCTCAAAATTCATAATATTCTTCCTTGGTTTGCTTTAGAAAGAGGTCAAAAACTTTTGGTTAAACTCTAACTTAAGTATTACTGTACGTTTTCTTACAAATGTCATGTATATATTTTCAGAATGGAAGTTAGTTAGTGTTGTATTGTTCAGGAATTGTTATATTGATTTTATATTACGTTTTGAGGTTTGCAGTCATTGTTGGTCGTATTTTTTATTCATATTATTAGCTTTCAAGGACTTGTTTTATTAGGAATGTGCAGATTATAATTTAACAAAGAATATATTTTAGACATTCAACACTGCACAGTGCAGAAATAGATCTGGGATTGCTAAATATAGCTAGTCTTACATTTAGTAATTTTGTTGATTGGTAATATGTGTAACTGTGTACAAATTAATGTACAAAGTTCAGAAAAGTAAATTAATTGTACATTTATTGGAACAATCACTAGATGTCGCTATTGGGCAATACAAATATATCTGTTCCCTGTGTCGAGCATTATTTGGGATGATTTAATTCTGCTGTGATCAGGAAAATGAAATGTGTTCCTCTGGGAACATTTATGTAGCTCAGGAATCCTTGCATTCAGCCATGAAGAATGAATAGGTTCACTCTTGTCTAATTTCTCTTACTTAGCTGGAAAGCAGTTTTGCGTTAAACATAAACATATTTAGCATATTTAGACAAGCTAACAGAGAAGCAAAGTTGCTCACCAAAATGGGCCTAATGTGCATTCATGTATTACTGTTATTCTAAAAAGCCACTCTGAATCCCTTCCATAGGATCAGCTCATAGGTTTCCAAGTGTATAAATGATGCCTTTATATAGAATGAGGTTGCAGGCAAGACAGATTAAATCTACCAGTCCTGTGGATTCTGGGCCAATTATTGCAACTATTATTGGGACCATTTTTAATTCATGTTTGGGAGCAGTCCAGACTGACTGTAGAATGACTGAATGGTGTCTGAGTGCTTCACTAAAGGCCCAGATATTGATTTAATTCACTTTGAAAAGGCAGTTTGAGGTGGGTAATAACTCAAGAGCTAACCCTAACCCTTTCAGTTACTCTAAAGTTTATTTCTGCTCAGGAAAAAACAAAGACTTTTATTTTTCTATGCTACTTTTTGAGTGCTTGAGATTTTCTTTCAAATTTCTCTTGGTGGTGTTGGAAGAAATGTCCATCTGGGTTCAGTTCCAAGTGGGAAGAAAGACACTGGAGACTGCTTGGAAAGATGGTTTAATGGTGGACAGGACCACATGGCGTTTTGGGGTCCTGGTCAAAAAAGAGCACATGGAGTAGAGAGAGGGATATATTTATACCCTCTCTTGGGCCCTGCCTTAGAGTTTCCTGTTCTTGTACAATATGGCTGTCAGACTCCCAGGGGGTGGGGGTCTTAGCTAACTTTGTAAGCTGCCTGTCTCCCAGGCCTGGTTGAATCTTGCTGGCTGATGATGTAATGAAGGGGCTTTGGGCAATTCCTATTATGGCTTCAGGGCTTTGTCCTGGTTTGGATCTTGAGTCAGGGCTAATCCTATCATGTCCTGAGGGCCATGTCTTTTGTGTTGTAGATAAGCTGGCCCAGCCTTTTGTCTTGTAAATAACCAAAGTATCTGCTGGAGGCAGGCAGGGATGGGTTCTACTTACCTTTACTACCGGTTCACTTCGCTCGCACGCGCATGTGCTCTTCTGCGCATGGGCAGAAGCGTTTTGATGAGGTCAGGGTCAGTGGGTGGAGCCTCCTGTCAGTTTTACTACCAGTTCTATAGAACCGGTGCGAACTGGGGGCAACCCACCACTGGAGGCAGGGAGCTGGGGCTGAGTTTCTGTCTTAAGATTTCTATTTCTCTTTTAGGTGAAATATTCTGCCTTTTTAATATTTTCTAGAATATTTCATTTTTCTAGGAGAGGGGTGGTGCTAACTTCCTACAGTGATATATTTAATTTGTTGCTGGATGTGTTAAAGGCTTGTTTTTGTAGTATACATCCTTTCGTTCTTTTGAAGCCTTCTTATCTGCTTACATTTTCTAGTCTGAAGAAACCTAATTAAAGAATAGGAAGCCCAGGAGGCTACAGTCCTCTGGGTAACTTACTCATTCAAAGACAAGACATTTACAATCAAAAGAAGCAGAAACTCCAGACTCATTTTCATTTTCCTATGAAAGAAATGTCAAAAGCTAAGCTTTTTTCATCATATTGAATGAGAAAAATACCAGACAGGGGGTTTTTTTGCATGCTACCAGAAGCCTCCCTGGTTGAGATTTCTGTTCCTACAGACACCTTTAAGAAGCTCACAAGCAAGATTCTTGTGCTTATATTCTCTAGTAACTGGTATCTTCTTTGCAAATAACTAGTAGCCACTGACAGCTTATCCTCTGGAAGGAGAAAGGGTGGCCCTCCAGATATCGTTGAACTGTACAATTCCCAGGGCTTTTCAGCATTGGTCGTGCTGGCTGGGGTTGCTCAGAGTTGTAGTTCAGAATCTGGAGGATCATGTATTCCATTATGTACCATAGACTTGTGGTGGGAACACGATAATTTATTTGCATTTTGTGCTGTCTATTTAAATATTTGTGTGCAACACAAATCAAATCAAGGAATTTGGCAATATATCTAATTGAAAATATACAAAGCGTATAATATTAGGAAATGAAATAATGAGGCTGATTCTTGAATTGCAGGGTATCTGCACTTACTGTTTAAGCTGCTCCAGTTCTGTGTGTCATGCGAGTTTGTGTAATTCTTGTCCAACTTGCAAGGGATCCAAATTGGACAGCAGACCTTGCATTTGGCTGTGCCCTACTGTGTCTTCTCATTGTTCTTTTCCAGGAAAGCTATTGATAATTGCTTTCCTTCCCATGAACAGATTTTCCTGGACATATACATTTATAAATTATGTATATCATCTAATTTAGGAGCCTGGTGGTGCAGCAGACTAAACTACTGTTAAAAGTAGCATTTAGCTGCCAGCTGCCTGCAATTACTGCGAGTTCAAATCTCACCAGGCTCAAGGTTGACTCAGTCTTCCATCCTTTCGAGGTAGGTAAAATGAGGCCTGGTTTGTAGGGGCAATAAGCTGACTTGTATAAAATAGAACACCGCTTGGGGGAGCCAAAAAAAGCCCTATTAAGCAGGTATATACAAAAGTATGCAGGCTATTGCTTAATGCATTGTAAGCCGCCCTGAGTCTCCGGAAAAGGGCGGCATATAAATCAAACTAATAAAATAAATCAAACTAATAAAATTTAATTTATAAATTTAATTTTATTAAATTTATTAATTTAATTTAATTTATAAATTATGTGTATCATCATTAGAGGGATGCATGGCTCAGTGGCTAAGACGCTGAGCTTGTCGATTGAAAGGTTGGCAGTTCAGCAGTTCGAATCCCTAGTGCCGCATAACAGGGTGAGCTCCCGTTACTTGTCCCAGCTTCTGCCAACCTAGCAGTTCGAAAGCACATAAAAAATGCAAATAGAAAAATAGGGACCATCTTTGGTGGGAAGGTAACAGCGTGGGAAGTTGGGAAGGTAACAGCGTTCCATGCGCTTTTGGCATTTAGTCATGCCGGCCACATGACCACAGAGACATCTTCGGACAGCGCTGGCTCTTCGGCTTTGAAACAGAGATGAGCACCAACCCCTAGAGTCGGGAACGACTAGCACATATGCGCGAGTGGAACCTTTACCTTTATATCATCATTATCATCATGACCATCATCATCATCATCCCAAATCAATCTACTGGATGATGAGGACCTCTTCATTTTATTTATGGATCTGTCACAGTGATTCAGTACTGGTTAGAAGACAGATGTTCTTCTACTTTCCAGTCTCACCTGAGAGAGAGAGTGACTGGCCCAAAGTCAGCTAACCAGTTTCTGTGGCTAAGTATCCTGGCTTAGTCTAAGTATCTTAGACTATTGAACTATTTGGAAGCTGGTGTCTCCTATGATTGGAAAAACTATAAAAAGGGATACTACTCAACTTTTTCTTTAGAAAAGCTCAGAGAAAACTAGAAAAGCTCAGGAAAATAAAAATAATAATTAACAAAAGATATTTCTGACAGATTTTGCTCTTACAAACTTTTCCTTACAAGGCAAGTAGTAAAATCTTTGTTCTATTGTAGAATTCAGGATAAAAAGCAGCTGTCTCTTTCCTGTCCCTGTGACAACATTATTATTTTTTAGTGATTACTGTGACAACCACTGTAACAGCATTGCCAAAAAGGCATTAAGAATTGTTAACCTTGCGTAGCTTCTTCTCTGGTAATATTGTACTGCTAACTAGAGCATACAAAACATTTGCTAGACCAATTCTCAAATACAGCTCATCTGTCTGGAACCCGTGCTGTATATCGGACATTAATACAATTGAGCGAGTCCAGAGATATTTCACAAGAAGAGTCCTCCACTCCTCTGCTCGCAACAGAATACCTTATGCCACCAGGCTTGAAATTTTGGGCTTAGACAACTTAGAACTACACTGACTTTGGTCTGACCTAAGTGTAGTACATAAAATTATCTGCTACAACGTCTTACCAGTCAATTACTACTTCAGCTTCAACAACAACAATACACGAGCAAGTAATAGATACAAACTCAAGGTAAACCGCTCCAAACTCGATTGCAGAAAATACGACTTCAGCAACAGAGTGGTCAATGCCTGGAATGCACTACCTGACTCTCTTGTTAAATCCTCAAACCCCACAGCTTCAACCTTAGACTGTCTACTGTTGACCCCATTCCTAAGAGGTCTGTAATAAGCACACTAACGTGCCTAGCGTCCCTGTCCTACTGTCCGCATTTATTAGTATCCATTTCATGTATTCATAATCATGTTTATACTTATATCTGTATTCTTATACATGTCTGACAAAATAAATAAATGAATAAAATAAAGTAGCAAATTTCGAGTTACCTTGCAAACTAGCAATAGCTCATTCTCCAAAGTGGACAGGAGCTCAAAACAACAGGTGGTATCCTCATTCACTCAAAGTCCACAAAATGCAAGGCAAGCTTTTATTTTGAGATATGATTCCAAGCATCTCTTCCCAGTTTGGACAATAAACACACCATAACCCAGAGTTTCTCAACCTCGTCAGCTTGAAGATGGGTGGACTTCAACTCCCAGAATTCCTCAGACAGCACAGCTGGCTGGGGAATTGTGGAAGTTGAAGTCCATTCATCTTCAAGGTTGAGAAACACGACCGTAACCAATTAAATTTTGAGTAGTTCGGAGAACCGATAGTAAAAATTCTGATTCGCCCAGCCCCCATCTATTCTCTGCCTCTCAAGTCCTAGCTGATAGGGAGGAAATGGGGATTTTGCAGTAACCTTCCCCTGGAGTGGGGTGGGAATGGAGATTTTGCAGTATCCTTCCCCTGCCACGCCCACCAAGCCACACCCTCAGAAACGGTAGTAAAAAATTTTGAAACCCACCACTGTATTGTTCCTAGTGTTTTCCCCACTTGTGCATGGTCCATCCCCTTTGCGCTATGCTTGCTTGAGTTCATATAGTGAAATTATCAGTGCGTAGTGTAACAAGGAATTTTAGTTTGAGATGCCTTGCCTAGGGAGATTCTCAATCATCCAGGTCATAATTGTCCCCAAGGTGCTTTATTCCAAAAGGCAATTGGACTTTTTTGCTTTTTGCTTTGAAAACATTTTGTTTCTCATCCGCGTCTTGGATAAGAAGGAAGCCTTTAAAAAGAAAAAACCAAAAAAGTCCAGGTGTCTTTTGGAAAAAAGCACCTTGAGACATTTCAGATGCCTTGTTGCAGACCTGCACATTGATTAGGGTTGAGAGGGAGGGAGTGACCTGGGTTCCACCAGCTGGTTTCCAAGCCTAAGGAAGGACTGCAACTTGGCTTTCCCTGTTCATTGACAGCCAGTTAACTGGTACACCATGTTGTTTTTCATTTTTTATAATATGTGGTGCTAAAAAGAAGTAAAAGGGATACTTATTGTACAAATTTAATTAAGGTTGCTTTGGCTTTCTGATTCCAATAATCCACCCATTCATCCATATGATACAAGATGTATCCATTTCAGGGGTGAGTTCTACTTACCTTTACTACTGGTTCGCAACGGGATCGTGCGTGCGCCGAGCTTCTGCTCATGCAAAGAAGCTTCTGCGCATGCGTAGATCGCCTATGATGACATCCGGGGTGGTGGGTGGAGCCTCCCACTGGTTTTACTACTGGTTCTTGCAAACTGGTTTGAACTGGGAGCAACCCACTACTGATCCATTTCCTGGCCTACACACAGACTGAAAATCTGACTGGCTGTGGGTGAGAAACTGGAAAAGATGTAGACGAGAAGTCTAATTAGAGAATGCAAGATAAAGGAGTTGGAAAGGACCTTAGAAGTCTTCTAGTCTAACCTTTTGCTCAGGCAGGAAACCCTATGCCAGTAATGGCGAACCTTTTAGATACTGAGTGCCCAAACTGCACATGCGCATGCCCAAACTGAAAGGTGCATGCATGCGCTCGAATGCACACATGCACTGACATGTGCGTGCATGCACCAACATGCATGTGCCAACATGTGTGCTCATGCACTGACATGCGTACTCATGCCCCAACATGAGCATGTTCGTGCATGCCTGCACACATGCACGGACAAGCGCAAATGTGTGCATGCACAGACATGTGTGCATGCACAGCAGAGACTGAAGACCAGCTGGCCGGAGGGAGGCAGGCATCCCAACACCGGCAGCACGGCAAGAGCTAAGTTCTTTTTCTTTTGTGAGCTTTTGTTTCGTCGTTTGCAGGGAAACAGAAGCTCATGAAAGAAACGCTACGGAGATCTGATCTGGGGCGACGGCACGCGTGCCAGTAGAGAGGGCTCTGCATGCCACATGTGCCATAGGTTCACCATCACCGCCCTATTCCATTTCAGATAAATGGTTGTCCAATCTCTTCTTTAAAACTTCCAGTGTTTTCTGGAGGGAAGTTGTTCCACTGATTAATTGTTCTAACTGTTTTAGAACTGTTCTCCTTAGTTTTAGGTTAGATGTCTCCTTGATAAATTTCCATCCGTTACTTCTTGTTCTGCCCTCAGGTACTTTGGAGAATTGGTTGACTCCTTCTCTGTGAAAAGAGTGCAGCTTAGGTAAGAAAATGCAGTATAGCCCAGATGTGAGCATTGTAGGAAACAAGTATTTCAAAGAGACTCCAACATAATTAAGTTATTATAAGTCTGGGGATTCTGAGTTTTCATGATTATGTTTTTATCTGAGACTAGTATTTATAATTCTTTCTGGAACGTGTGCAATTGTTGCTCTTTGCTTTGCTAGTTACCTAGTACTTTACACAATATGACATGATTTCTTATCCCTGTCTCTGCTTTCTGACTACAAGAAGTCCTATACAATGTGAAGAGAAGCCTAAAAATGACATCAAAGATGAGAAAATAAAAGGAACTCCAGGAGCTGTGAACCATATAAGAGTTAATAAAATGTAGGAAGCCAGTTCTCAGTTCTAGTTTTATAAACAGGCTCATATGTAATAATTCAGCAAGAGTTTGTATATAACGATGTACTATTATAGAAATCTGAAGTTAAATTGTACAACCTGAAGCTCAGTTTTCCATATGGTTCAAAATTCTTGAGGGAGGGCAGGCCACAGAATTCCAGCAAACTTTGCAACAAAATTGTAATATATCAGACAAAATATATATTTTGAAAAGCATGAAAAGTAATCATATAAGTATTTAATTAAGTTAAACGTTTGCTTCAGTTTTAATTTAAATTTAAATTAAATTACTTTTCCTGGCCAGTGGTGGGTTTCAAATTTTTTTACTACCGGTTCTGTGGGTGTGGCTTGGTGGGTGTGGCATGGCTTGGTGGGCATGGCTTGGTGGGCATGGCAGGGGAAGGATGCTGTAAAATTTCCATTCCCACCCTACTCCAGGGGAAGGATACTGTAAAATGTCCATTCCCTTCCCAATGCAGGGGAAGGTTACTGCAAAATCCCCATTTCCTCCCAATCAACTGGGACAGAGAATAGATGGGGGCGGGGCCAATCAGAATTTTTACTACCGGTTCTCCGAACTACTCAAAATTTCCGCTACCAGTTCTCTAGAATTGGTCAGAACCTGTTGAAACCCACCTCTGATCCTGACTCTCCAACACATTGGTATGTGCAGGTCTCCTCATGCCATTCAAAGTTCAGGTACAGCCCTCAATCTCCAAAAAAAAAAAAAAAATTCAAATAAGTGATTATTATAGTGCTTCTCAATCTTTCTACTCTTCTGAATTTCTATATATGAGAAATATATAAAAGTAATTGCAATTATGCTATTGGAGATGCTGAGTCCTGCCAAAACAGAAACAAAAAGACCATGTTTTATTATCTTTAACATATGCAGTAAGTTTTAAATGTATAAAAATGCTGTAATATTGTTTACCTTAGTGAATAGCTTTTCCTTAACTCTAATACAGAACAAAACATTTCATCCAAACGAGAAAGAACTGTGTAAAATGCTATTTTACTTTATTCTCATGCCTAGGTCCAAATCCTTAAGAGGTTCCTTCATTAAATGCTCTGCTAAGATGCTGCATTCTTTCCTGCTTTGCTTTGCTTTGCTTTGCTTTGCTTTGCTTTGCTTTGCTTTGCTTTGCTTTGCTTTGCTTTGCTTTGCTTCGCTTCGCTTCGCTTCGCTTTGCCTTCTCTCCTCTTCTCTTCGCTTTGGCTCCTCTCCCCTTCTCTCCTCTCCTCTCCCCTTCTCCCCTCCCCTTCCTTCCCCCCCTCTCTCTCCACTGATCTGGAGAAGGGAGTTGGGCTCCTACTCATACATACCTACATTGTATGTACCTTTGGTTGATAAGGATTAATTCATTGAACACAACCTCTCTCTCTGTGTGTGTGTGTGTGTGTGTGTGTGTGTGTGTGTGTGCGCGCACACACATGCACCCAGGCATGCACCAAAGAATGGATTTAATGGAAATCCATGACAATTCCCTTACTTTTGGGTGTATTGGCAAGAGCCGATTAGATTGTTTGAAACAGCTTGTGGACATACAGTTGCCTACATACATAGAAATGTAAATAGTTTAACCATCCATTATCCTTTCTCTTGCTTTTAATGACCCCATCACCCCCTGCTTAAAGAAAAAAGGTGACAGGTCATCTCTTTCATTGTGGTACTGGTTAATGGGAACTGCATACCAAGAAGTTCAGTACAGTTTGATGCTCTTTAATTAATGGCCTTTTTAATAGCTGGTGACAGTGGAAGAGTGAACTTCCATAGTTCACAGCCTTTTCCAAGACCTTTTCTGGAATATTTCTTTCTACTATCATCAGCCAAACTCCCCTTTTGACCCCTTTATCACTCTCTGAGTGGTACCGGAATCTTAACTGTCTCATAACCACAACAATTCACTGCAACCCCTTCTAAGGGTTCACCGTTATAAAAGGGAAAGAGATGAAATGCATTTTAGGAAACTTGTGAAAGATCTCACCAAAGTTGCCTGAGCCTCTCTCATTCCATATTCTGTAGGAATTTCATCAACAAGATGTAGAATGAAATTGAGAACACAGCTAGTCCAAAACAACTTTCTTGAGTTGGAAAATGGTAATATTTCTGCATCTCAATCTTGAAGTTTTTAAGATACTCCTTAAAATAACAATGCAGATTTAAAGCTTCTATTGTACCATCATCCTATACACCAGTCCAAATTGGAGATGTTTTTGGAAGTGGGTGTTCTTTAATTTACTGCTACTCCATTGTTACTTCAGGGAATTCGTGGAATCTTCTGTTTTAGTCTTGACTAGTCTTGAGCACTAAGCACATTGAATATGGAAAACATTCACAAATTTCAGCCAAAGCTGGGAATGAGACAGATGGGGTGGTATAGTCTACATTAGATACGTTTGAATTAACAGCCTTACACAGACATTTTGAGTACAGGACTAATTTCATAAATGTTTTTCTTCCCCAAACTTTAATTATTCATTAAATATTTCAAAGGAGTTTACAACAAAAGCTACTATTATGTCTTCCTCTGAAGAATGCCAGCTTTCTTTACCACTAACATTATAATATTCAGTTTAGCATTTCTTGCATCATGGTTTCAGTTATATCTACATTAGATTTAATAGTTTTCAAGCTATTGATATACATGTTTTTGGTCATGATGATTATATCCTATTGGCTCTTCAGGAATGTTAATTCACTCAACATTTCCTCAGAAAGATGCACCTCCAGCCCATTATGGATTTTAGCAGAATGCCTGCATTTTTATGGTGGATGATAGATGGCAAGCAAAAAAAAATGTTATCAATTCATACAAATCCTGACTCCAATAAAAATTAAATTGAAATTTCAACTAAAGATGGCATAAAACTATATTTTACATGGTTAAGGGAATACAAAGTATCTATAGATTACTTTTTTCTTAGTCTTGTCTGATAAGTAGCTACACTTTTGCTTGAACTGATCAGAAAATTAACATGCACCATCTACTCTAGATTATTATTCATCATTGATGAGATATTAAAATGGATCATATTAATTACAATAGTGCAAACTTTAAAAATGAAAACAATCTCTTCTAATGGCTTTCTCTGTGATTTTTCCATGTAGCATTGGAACTATATTGCTTATTAACATTGCTTATTAACATACAAGATGGTTATGAAAGAAACAGTGGATATAATCCTAATCCTTGAATTTGCATTTTCCCCAACATTCTTGAATTGCATCTGTTTAAATATAAAAACAGGACATTACATTAAAATAGTATGGTGAAATAATTTGATATACTATTCCCAGTATATATATTTATGTGTTAGATTTATATACTTGCTTTATTTCATATTTGTTCTCAAACAACCATGAGAGTTAGTAATTGGCCATTACTAGTAATTGGCCATGGTCAGCCAGCGAATTCCACAGGCAAGTACAGATTTAAACACTTTTCAGTGATGTGCTTTTTAGGATGATAACTTAAGGGCAGCAATTGGTGGCTCTGTCTCCCCTCTGTTCAGCAATCCCTCCCATTTGTCAGATGGAAAAAAATAACAACCAATCACTCTCCTTAACATTGGCATGGTGCAGAATGGGTGACGGAAGCTTGCAAATCAGAGATCTGCTACTTGTATTCCACCAGGAGCTATTACGGCCATGCTGAACATTTAAAAATCATATTGAAAACTAAATGCTTTGTGGTACTTCGCAACTCACCCTATTGTGTGATCTCCACAGCAACTGTCCTGTTGGTCCTGCTCTAGTCTTGTTTTTTATGAAGAGGTCTTTAAATAGATCTCTAGAAAACGTTTTTTTTAAACTTGCTGCTATTGTGACTGACCCATCTTTTTAAAATATTTTATTTTAAATATTTTAAAGAGAGAGAGAGAGAGAGAGAGAGAGAGAGAGAGAGAGAGGAGAGAGAGAGAGAGAGAATTTGATAACAGTATAAATAAGGAGGCTTACATTAGACTTGAATTGCTTTGGAAATCTTGAACAAGGCATTGTGTGGGCCTCTGGAAACCAGATGTCTTATCCATCCAGCACTGCAAAGCACAATGAACTTGGAGGGGAGGATTATATGTATGTCTGCCCGGCAATCAAAAGTAGACAATGGAAACTGAACAGATCCCAGATCCTGACCACCACATCACCACATCACCACATGCCACTCTAAGTCATTACTACATTATACTAAAGTGCCAGAAATCCTGCATGTCGCAAACCTTTTATTGAGAGAAGATGAAACACATGATTTTTTAAAAACATGGTATTTGCTCAAAACAAAGCCACGTGGCCTCAACTCTGGGAGGAGAGGTCACAATAACCTTTAAAAAGGTATAAGTAAGGTATATTTGGAGGTTATGTGGACGAACACTGAATCTGGTGGTATATGAGGATGACTATAGGAAAAGGAAAAAAATTAATCTATCCCTATCCCAATATTCCTTCTTCTGATTTTCAACTTTAGCAATATTTATTTTTGTATCAGTAATAGTTGTGCATTATGGTTTTAGACTGCAGTGCGAAATAATGTTGGTAAAGTTGCATTTATCTGCCCCAGTTGAAAACTTACCCAATAGATTAATGTCAGGGGGCCATTAAAAACTAAACCACCTTTTCCTGCAGCTCAGACTGAAGCTGAGCTTTTGCCCTGTTTTTCTGACCTCTGCATTCTTCAATGCCTGTGGTCCTGCCGCAGGTCTCTGAGAAATGTAACCTCCTTTTGACACATGGTTCCATACTTTGGTGAAAAAAAGCTGGGACACAATTCAGCTTTTTTCCCCCTGGGAATGCTGCTGACTGGATGAGCTATGTTTACTGTTTTTAGATATAATAATCATTCTGTTCATTCAATTCTGGTGCTCCATTTATTACATTCATATTTTTAACATAATCAATCAATCAATCAATCAATCAATCAATCAATCAATGCATACATTATAATTTAGCCAAAATAATTCCCAGAGAATTTCATTCATTCATTCATTCATTCATTCATTCATTCATTCATTCATTCATTCATTTATTTATTTATTTATTTATTTATTTATTTATTTATTTATTTATTAGTTCAATTTATATGCCGCCCTTCTCCGGAGACTCAGGGCGGCTTACAATGTGTTAAGCAATAGCCTTCATACTTTTGTATATACCTGCTTAGTAGGGCTTTCGCCCCCCCCCCCCAAGTGGTGTTCTTTTTTATACAAAATCAGCGTATTGCCTCCACAATCCGGGTCCTCATTTTACCTACCTCGGAAGGATGGAAGGCTAAGTCAACCTTGAGCCTGGTGAGATTTGAACTTGCAGTAATTGCAGGCAGCTGGGAACTAAATGCTACTTTAACAGCACTTAGTCCACTGCGCCACCAGGCTTCTTGTGTATGTGTTTGCACATTTGCCAATTTCAGTTCCCTGAAGTGTGTTTCTTTTGCCAAGACACCTCTTGAAGCATTAATATATGTTCACTGGTAATTGGAGTATTTGATTGAAACCCTGAAAAACTGAATCAAATTATAATGTTAGTTCTTGGTGAACCCAACATGCCACTGTTACAACATCCCTTAACACCTATTACTCTTGCTACTATCTCTGAACGCCCAAAGACTGGGGATGATTTCAGAAAATGGTATTTTGAGGGACTTCTAGATGAGACATTTGTGATATTGTCACATCAGCTCTTCACCTTGTGATTTATTTCTGGCGGAGCTTCGATGAAAGAAGAGCTATTCTGAAGGCAGATTTAAGCTGAAAATGGTAGAATTCTATAAAGCCATGATTGCAAATCTATGGTATGTGTGCCAGAGGTGATACGCAGCGCTCTCTCTGATGGCACATGAGCCGTCACCCCAGTTCAGCTCCGCTGCGCATGTGTGCGTGCTTCCTGCCAGCCAGCTGGTGTTCGGGTCTCTGCAGCTCAGGCACAGAGGTGGGGTGTGTGCGGGAGGTGCACACACATGCGCAGGGAGCACATGGGGGGCGAATGCACAGGGCCGCACGCACATTGCATTTTGGGGGTTCAGGCACATGTGCGCTCATTCGCACACACCCGCGCTTTGGGCACTCGGTCCAGGAAAGGTTAGCCATCACTGCTATAGAGCTTCAGGAAGGAGCATTTCCTTGTTGGAAAGAACTTTTGGCTCAATCTTCCACCTGCTTCCTTAGTTTCAATTGCCTTGGCAGAATCCTGTTAGGGAAAGTCTAACAGTTTTGGCATTTTCAAATCTTCTTCTCAAGTAAAACCAGACCAATTTGGAAATCAACAATATAGTGTCAATTTCTCCCTTTTTCTTTCAACTCCCCTTCTTGGAAGCACCAGACTGCTTGGTTTTGTTGTTGATTATGATTGCATAATCAGGTCAGGGTGATGGTGATGATGTAGAAGTTTTTTTTGTGGCAAACCTTGTTGATATGGGATGAATCAGCCTGACAATGTTGAATAGGAATGCTAGGAGTTGTAATCCCAGTACCTCTGGAGCTACCAGTTTGGAAAAAGCCTATTTATGCATGAATGCTAATGCTTAGCATTATAGTAAAATTATTATTATATCATTATAATGCTTAGTAATTTTATTAGTGTTCCATAGTGTCATTCCTATCTGCTCAACATCATGCACTATTTTGATTCTGTAGTAATAGCTTCTTTGCTGCCATCATAATCTCAGTAATTCACATGCCATGGGATTCACATCACATTATTTTTTCAAATCACTTTGTACAACCTCCATTGGTAAAGAATTGAGAGAAGATGGAAAGCAGAACATTGAAAAAGAGAAGGTAAACACTTAATAATAGGAATCTGGAGGGAGATACTGAAAGCTACTCTGGACATGTGAAATGAGTAGATAATGAATTGGAAAAACAACAACTGACAAGGTTGAGAAAATGAAGAAGGAAAGACAGTTGATAAAGTGGATGGACAAGATCAAAAAGTTCATGGGAATATCCTTCAAGTTCTCACCAGAGACTGGTTGAGGTGACAAACATTTGTTCATGTAGTTATCAGGAAGCATGTCCAATACAAAGAAACCCTGCTGATTTGTATGGCTATGATTTCCAGTAATCATTACCAATATGGAAACTTAAGCAGCAGAAAGCAGAATTTTTCTTTAAATTAGTACCATTCATCCACCTAAACATATCTACACACTCATGCAAATGTGTATCATAGTGGCATAAAAATGAGATAGGTTGTACCAACAGCTTGAGACATGTGACTCACATAGGTGAAGAGCAGCAATAAAATAAAAACTCTGGAAGGAATTTAACTTGCAAAAAAAAAAAAATGTAGCTGCTCCTAAAAAAGGGATTTAATTACTTAAATTCTGCATTCTAAAAATTTAATTAAAAATGAATACCTATTGAATAGTTTCTTTAAATGCAAATTTTTGGTTTTAAAAAGCAGTCTGGTAGATAGTAACGTTGAATATCTCCAATAGAAGCAGGGGTGAAATCCAGCAGGTTATGACAGGTTCTGGAGAACCAGTAGCAGAAATTTTGAGCAGTTCGGAGAACCGGTAGTGGAAATTTTGAGAAGTTCGGAGAATCGGCAAATACCACCTTGGCCTGGCCCCAGAATGGGGTGGGAATGGAGATTTTGTAGTCTTTCCCCTGCCACACCTACCAAGCCACACCCACCAAGCCATACCAAGCCACGCCCACAGAACCGGTAGTAAAAAAAATTGGATTTCACCACTGAATAGAAGTATAGTATAAATTGGAAGACATGACCAGTCAGATGTCATGTTTTAATTCAGTTTTCATAATGCTCATTTTCCTGAAATTTTAAAGAAAAGTTTCATGGTTTATTGTTGTTTTAGAGAATTTATCTTCTCAGCCCAGAAACTCAAAGGTTTTTCTCTCCTGAGATACTTAGTCTATGAGTGCAGGAAACTATTGTATGATTCTATGTATTTGTACAGAAAGCTAACCTATGATTATTTTAATCCTGGCTTATTGAACAATCACAAAAAAACTGGGCTTATACATTATGCAAAGCTATAAAACCTGTCAAGCATATTGACAAGATAGAAAGAACAGCAAAATCAAATAAGCAATATTGGTACTTATCATAACCACCTTTCACCACGCATGAACGAAGAGCCTGGCTAGGTGGATCAAGTGGCTAAGACACTGAGCTTGTCGATCAGAAAGGTCAGCAGTTCGGTGGTTCGAATCCCTAGTATAGCATGAACAGTGTGAGCAGCATGAGTAGTGGGTTGGACTAGATGACCTCCAAGGTCCCTTCCAAGTTCAACTCTGTTACTGTTAAGTTAAGAAGACTCATTTCATCCATGCTCTTCTGAGTTGACCTGTTTTGGTGTAGTGGACAAAAGTAAGTTTCTGAGCTGGGTCACTATTCTTGAAATGAGAATAGAAACCAATAAAATAATGTATAATATAGTAATAAGATCTAGCCTCTGGCCTCTTCCCCAGCTGTTAAGTGGAAGACTTTTGGCATTGTTTGTTTCTCTCTTTCTTATCTGAATTTGAAATGTTACTTTGATAAAACACATTTTTGGCTTGCAGTTTCAGTTGCCTCAAAAATATAGCCAAAGGGATGCCAAATGTTGTAATTTTTGGTGCGAAGAAGAAACACAGCTCTCTCTCTCCATTGTTCTCAACTTCCATTTATTTCTTACAGTGACAGTTTTATCTTTCTCCTCAAGCTCTTTCACCACAGATTTCAATCTAAGAATTAAGAAAAATCAAAGTAGATGCCTAAAGTAAATGCAGCATGAGTTAGGAAGTGCAGCTAACAATAAGAATGTTCTGGAATCATAGACTTGTTTTATTTGTATGGATTCCGTGATGTATGCACTTCTCAATCAGCAGCATATGGCCAGACTTATCACACTGAGATTTCAAGAGAGCTAAACATTGTGAGGGTGTTTTTTTTTTTTAAAGCAATGCTTCCAGCACTGCTGAGTCAATCCAGTTTGCCAAATATTTTATCACTACAATGTGAATCTTACTGGCTTAACTATAAGAAAAACAATCAAAATAAAATAAGACTATATGAGTAATTGCCCTGCTGGATCCAACCAAAATCTGGTCTAGTCGTGGTGGATCTGCCATCTATCCTCTCACACAAAATAGAATCAAATGAACTGCCTTGTCCTTCAGGAAAGCAGCTAATTTAACTTGGATCAGAGACTGGATGCTTTTAAATAGGAAGAGGACTCTTACATTGGAGGGTTATGATTTGTGTCAAAGTTGGCACCATTTTATATGGAGGGAGAGGGGCAAGAAATGTGGACAGTTTAAGAGACACTACCTTCGGAGAATATTATTAGAATCTTGGGAAAGAGTTAGGAACAGGCATTATTTAATGATTCCAATTTGGTTTGCCCCATTAGAGGCAGTAACACATGCGACACTATATAATAAGGAAATACCATTGACTTATCAGGATTTGCTTGACCCTCAAGGGGAATTGAAGACCCGAGAGGAGCTTACAAAACAGGGCAAAAAGGTAGACTGGTGGGCGTATGCCCAAATACAATCGAGAGTCAGAAGGGACCAAAGAAAGGAGGGAATATATAGGTCACTACAGGAGTTAGATAAAATCTTATTGGGAATTGAAAAGAAATTACTTTCAAGGTGCTACCAGTTTTTAGTATCACGATGGATTGGTGAGGAGGTGATTAAGGGACACTATGATTGCCTGGGGGAAGAACCTCGGATTTTCTCCAAATCTGGATAAATGGGATGAGATATGGAATAGGAATGAAACTTACTTTGTCAACCCCCTACAAGGAAAATATTTATAAAATGGTCTATCGTTGGCATATCCCACGGCAAGAATCGCAAGAATGTTCCTGGGAGTTTCTCCGACATGCTGGAAGTGTGGGAATGGTTGTGGGACATACTACCACCAATGGTGGACGTGCCCCAAAGCAGGCGAATATTGGTCCAAGGTTCGGAACTGGATAGTGGAAATTACAGGATATAATATAGAGCTGAAACCAGAGATTTTTTTTATTAGGAATGAAACCAGACAAAATAACTAAGGAAAAATGGTATTTGATCCTCCACATCACTACTGCAGCTAGGATACTATACGCGCAAGAATGGAAAAACGAATTAATACCCACAGAAAATAAATTGATTTTGAAATTATAGAATGCACAGAGGCAGACCGGTTAATGAAATTACTTAGGAACCAAAAAGATTCTGATTATTACAAATGTTGGAATTTATGGTATAATTGGGTGAAAGAAAAGAGAGGGAAATGAAATGGATTGTATTAGTGGTATAGGCACAGATTTCTGTATGTTAGTTGCAATAACCTTGTATGTATATATGTAAATTATTGCATTTTTAAAAATGAAAATAAACTTTATTATAAAAAAAAGGAAAGTAGGAGGTGGGCTGATAAAACAATGGAACAACTTAATAATAACTTTATTGTCATTGTACATGTATACACTACACCCATACACTATACCCATACAACGAAATTCACTTAACACCCAAAGACCAGGTCAAACACACATAACAATCCCCAAACACACTCCCACCCACCACAATTCCCCACCCCTAAACCATCCAAATATCCACACAACAGACCAAGTAATACTGTCCAACAGGTCACTGATGGTGGCCCTTTACTTCATTGTTGAGTGCAATTATATATATATATATTTTCATTTTATTAGATTTATATACCACCCTACTCCCGAAGGACTCAGGGCGGTGAACAGCCAGAAAGATAAAACACACAAACTACAAAATTTAAAAGACAATATAAAAACCCATTAAATAATTTGGCCCAAAACAATTTAAAACACCCCTAATGTTTTAAAACCAATTTTAAAAATTGCAATTAAAAGGGAAGTTAGGCCAGGCCAGCCTGTTGAAATAAATAGGTCTTGAGGGCACGGCAGAAGGTGCGTAAATCCGGGATCTTCCATATCTCCGGGGGGAGCTCATTCCAGATAGCAGGTGCCCCACAGAGAAGGCGCTCCCCCTGGGGGCCACCAGTCGACACTGTTTGGCCGATGGCACCCTGAGGAGCCCCTCTCTATGGGAGCGTACTGGCCGGTGAGAGGCTACTGGTGGCAGAAGGCGGTCCCGTAAGTACCCTGGTCCTAAGCCATGGAGCGCTCTAAAGGTGGCAGGGCCGGATTTTCCTATAGGCTAACTAGGCTTCAGCCTAGGGCCTCAAGATCAAGAGGGGCCTACATTCAAATTGTTAGCAAAATTAAAATTACACTTTCACTATAGGTGAAAGGGCCTCATAAGTGGAATAGCCTAGGGCCTCTTTTCATCTAAATCCGGCCCTGAAAGGTGATAACCAAAACCTTGAAGTGCACCCAGAAGACCACCGGGAGCCAGTGCAGCTCGTGCAGGAGAGGTGTCACATGGGAACGCCATGACACTCCCATAACCACCAGCGCGGCCGCACTTTGAACCAGCTGGAGCCTCCGGGTCTCCTCAAGGGGAGCCTCTTGTAGAGAGCATTACAGTAGTCCAGGCGGGAAGTGATGAGGGCACGAGTGACCGTGCTTAAGGAGTCCCGATCCAGAAAGGGACGCAACTGGCGTATCAAGTGGACCTGATAGAAAGTCCTCCTGGCCACAGCCGTCAAGTGCTCTTCTAAAGACAGCCGTGAATCCAGGAGGACGCCCAAGTTGCGAGCTCTCTCCGTGGGGGCCAATGACTCGCCCCCAATAGCCAGTGATGGCACCAACTGACTATATCAGGATGCCGGAAACCACAGCCACTCAGTCTTGCATGGGTTGAGCCTGAGTCTGTTTCTCCCAATCCAGATCCGCACGGCCTCCAGGCACCGGGACATCACTTCAAGGGCATCATTGGGGTGGTCCGGGGTGGAGATGTACAGCTGAGTATCATCAGCGTACTGATGGTACTTCACCTGAAACCATGGATGATCTCGCCCAGTGGCTTCACATAAATCTTGAACAGAAGGGGCGAGAGCACCGACCCCTGTGGCATCCCACATATAAGGCACCTCGGGGTCGACCTCTGCCCCCCTGCCAACACAGACTGCGACCAGTTGGAGAGAAAGGAGGAGAACCACCGCAGCATGGTGGCCCCCCACCCCCAACTCTTCCAACCGGTGCAGCATGATACCATGGTCGATGGTATCAAAAGCTGCTGAGAGATCTAATAGGACCAGGACAGAGGAACAACCCCTGTCCCGAGCCCTCCAGAGATCATCAACCAACCTGACCAATGCCGTTTCCATGCTGTACCCAGGCCTGAAGCCCGACTGGAATGGATCCAGATAAACCATTTCATCCAGGTACCGGGGAAGCTGTCGTGCCACCACACTCTCAACAACCTTCACCACAAAGCGAAGGTTGAAGACTGGATGATAGTTTGCTAACACTGCCGGGTCCAGGGAAGGCTTCTTGAGAGGCCTCACCACCACCTCTTTCAAGGTGGTGGGAAAGTCACCCTGGCTCAATGAAGCATTTATAATCCCCTGGAGCCAGCCTCGTATCACCTCCCGAGAAGCCAGCACCAACCAGGAGGGACACGGGTCCAATAAACATGTGGCTGCACTCAGTCTACCCAGAATCCTGTCCAAGTCTTCGGGAGTCACAGGATCAAACTCTTCCCAGATAACATTCCCAAGACCTGCCCGCATCATCCCTCCTGAATCAACCCAGTCAGAGTCCAAGTCTTCCCGAATCTGAGCGATTTTGTCATACAGATACTGCACAAAGTCCTCGGTTCTACTCTCCAAGGAGTCCTCCCGTGCTCCCTGGTGGAGCAGGGAGTGGGTCACCCTAAACAGGGCGGCCGGGCGATTATCTGATGTTGCAATAAGAGCGGCGAAATAGTTACATTTTGCCACTTTTATCGCCACTAGGTAAATCTTAATATGAGACCTTACCAGTGTTCGATCGGATTCAGAAAGGCTGGCCCTCCAACTGCTCTCCAGGCATTTTTCCGGCACTTCATCTCCCTCAGCTCCTCAGTAAACCAAGGAGCCAGGTGAGACTGGCGCCGGGTCAGTGGCTGCAAAGGCACGACCCGATCCAAAGCTCCTGCGGCCGCCCTATCCCTGGCAGCCACTAGGTCTTCAGTCAAGGTGTGAGCCAGAGCCTCAGGGAATGCCCAAGCTCCGTCTGGAACCTATCAGGTTCTATCAGGTGCCTGGGGTGGAACCATCTCATTGGTTCCGCCTCCCTGCGCAGGGTATGGCAGTTCGAAGGTCAAAGCGAAGGAGGGAGTAATCTGACCATGACAAGGGCTCAATCCAGTGGTGGGTTCTTCCCGGTTCGGTCCGGTTCGGCCGAGCCGGTAGCGGTGATGATATGATGTCACCGAACCGGTTCTCCCCACCCTGCCCTCCCACCCCCACCCCCCCACGTTATTCTTACCTTTTATTTGGTCCCACCCCCAATCTATTGCTGCCTCCTGAGTCCCAGCTGATGACTAGAGGGAAAAAAACTGTTTAAACTCTTGCCGCGGGGCTTCAAAGGGCCGTCCTACAGCTGATCAGTGTTAAAAGCAAACAAATGAGTCGGGTCGTAAGTGCGAGGACTGGTCATAAGTGCGAGGACCTTCCAGAAATGACTCTGACCAGCTAGCCATGCCCACCTAGTCACATGACCTCCAAGCCACACCCACAAAATAGAACCGGTAGTAAAAAAAGTTAGAACCCACCCCCGGCTCAATCGTTATATCCCCTATCTCAAGATCACTCATCCACTGACCAGAGACAAAAACCAGATCCAGCATGTTTCCCCCCCGTGTGAGTAGGGCCATGAACTAACTGGGTCAGGTCAATAGCCGTCATGGAAACCATGAACTCCCGAGCCGCCTCAGACGTCTCACTGACGGATGACAGGTTAAAATCCCCCATGACCATGACCATAGCTCTGGAATAAAAATTATTCAGAAAACGTGTGGTTCGACTTTTAATTGTTCTGTATCTTCTGCTTAAAGCATGTTGCCAGAAAAATCTAGAATGTCTGTGACCAAGCTATAAATTTAAGCATTTGGTGGTTGTATTCAGCACCAATATGTTTACCCTATCATGGCCTTCATTAGCAATTCCAATGGAGAAGCATTCTGATCAGTCAATACTGATTACACACTTTTATTTTTGGATGACAGGAGAAACTTCAGGAGAGGGGGCTTCTAACTGGGAATTTTTTTTTCAAATTTGACCAATTTGAAAAGCGTGGATTAAGTTCATCAATTTTAAATTTACTTAAACTTTTTAAAAGTGAAGCTTCTCAAGAGGAATTCTGCTTTCATGGTAGAAGAAGCTGTATAAACATGTGATGTTAGAGAAGAAGGGTTGTGCATCCATTGAGGTCCATTCCAACCAGGATGATGTTAAAATGATGAAATGGGTGTTGTGACACCATGATGCAAGATCCATTTTTGAACTTGCCCTGTGCTGTCACATGCAAGTATGTAATGGGCAGCAGAATTTGCATTCTAGCATCTCAATGGATTTTGTCACTTGCCTCCTTTACCTCCACACCAGTGGTGGGTTGCCCCCTGTTCTCACTGGTTCTATAGAACCAGTAGTAAAACCGGTGGGAGGCTCCACCCACCAACCCCGACGTCATCAAAACAGTTTGCATCCGCTGCAAACTGGTAGTAAAGGTAAGTAGAACCCACCCCTGCTCCACATCCTCTTCTTCTCCCAGTGGATGTTTCTGCCTAGTGCAGAGGTGTCAAACTCGCGATGACACATTGTTGTCATGTGATGTATTGCAACTTTTTCCCCCTTTGCTAAACCGGGGGTGGGCGTGGCCAGCGCATGACGCATCCAGCCCGAGTTTGACACCCCTGGCCTAATGCATTAATGATGTTCATTCCTTGTTTGTTTTCAGTACAAAAGTATATCATCCACCATTTTGTTTTATTTTTATTGCCAGTGGAAAATCTCTGGTGATATGAGCAAGGATGTTTTTTTTAAAAAATTACTGGAATACTCTGACAAGTATTCCAGGATAGCAAAGGGTGAAGAGAGAGGAATGATTGAGCAACAGTAGACATTTCTGATTTGTCAGCAATGCAAGCCCAAGTATCTCCGCCAAGAATTTCACAACTCCCAGACATATTTTCTTTTCATTGGCCCAGCACCTGATAAAGCCATACTTGGTGTATCTCCAATTTATATGTTTTTATTTTCTTGCTAATTTATTATCTTCATTTTGAGTTGAGATGAAGAGATCTCATTTGGCTCCTCTCCATGAGATAATAACTGAAGCAAAAAATTTAAATTCTATCAAATCCATTCTAATGGGTTCTCCTGCAATAGGAACCCGTATGGTCTACTAGGTAAGACCATGTGAGCTTTTGAAATATACAATTTATTTGGCCTAAGGGTAAAAAAAAAAATGGACATGCCAATAAATTAATCCACTCCCACTTAATATAAGTATTTCATCTCCATCTTACATTAGGAGCCAACAATTCTTCTTAGATATTAATTGTGCACAGATTCCTAGAGTCATGCCAGAAAACTCTATAAAGAAGGCAAATGTATGTTCCATTATAAGCAAGGAGATAGTTTTTCCCAATTATTTAGCAGCATTATCTACATATTATATTTGGCTTTGATACATTCTCCAAGATATGGTAGTGTTCCTTTTTACCAAGGGTGAAATCTACTTACCTTCCTTACCGGTTTGGAAGTGCATGCGCTACACGCACACGCTCGCTTCGTTTGCATGCAGACCCTCTGCACATGCACAAAACCTGCGCACGCACAGAGAGTAAAAAACATATTACTTCCTGGTTAAAACCAGGAAGTAATGACACCCGGACGGCTGGGCGGACCCTCGCGCCGCCATTGCTACTGGTTCTCCCAACCACCTGCCACAATTGCTACCGGATCGGTCCGAAGCAGGAGCATTTCACCCCTGCTTTTCACCCCTCACAGCATTTAAGTTTAAGATTTTGGTTTTGTTTTGTTTTGAGCTATGTCACACTTAGCCAGAGGGTTTTAGAAGTCTTTGGCTGTTTAAGCAGATGCATTTTCTTTGCAAGGACTGGAAGAGGTGGGGAAGGGAAAGGAAAACACCTGCATTGCCCTGATTAAAGAATTGCCTTTGTTGGATGAGAATGAGAGATGAATGCAGATCAGGCCTCTGTTCCTTCAAATAAGATGTTGGCATTACATCTGGGCGAGTAGCCAGCCTCTAACTTCAGCTATAAGCAGGGATGGGAGGCTAGATGACATGAATCAGAGTAGATTTTTATTTCAATTTAAACTGACATGTTTTCTTTCTTTGGTACTTTTTAAGAATAAGGAGGGAAAGGAAAAGCTTATCCCTTTGGTTACTTAAGGTAACTCAAATCCTCTTGCCCACCTCAAATATTGACCGAGCCCAACAAAACTGGCAGATTTCTTTAGAGGAAAGGTAACAAGGAGACATTTTAAGCCCATGCTTAACTTTCTGAAATTCCTACATTGTGAGCAAGCCAGTAAATATGGAAGCAAACAGATACGGATGCTTTTCTACTGTTCAGTCATGTCCTATTCTTGAAGGCTGCCCGGATAAGTCCCTGGAGTTTTCTTGGCAAGGTTTTTCAGTAGTAGTTTGCCGTTGCTTTCTTTCTAGGGCTAAGAGAAATGGCTGGCCCAAGGTCATCCAGCTGGTTTTGTGCCTAAGGGTGGGACTTGGACTCATAGCCTCCCAGTTTGTAACCACTACACTAAACTGACTTTGTTTTCATTATAGTTTCAAGAAAATAAAGTCCAGCTCTAACCACTGAATCACAGGCATCTTCTGACTAGTTACAATAGGAGTTTTTGATTGCAAGATGAGAATAAGCAAGGCAATCTGAAATGAACGAGTGTAAGATGTTAAGGAATCTAAAAACAACAACTCCAAAATGAAGATGTGATTAGTCAGAAATATACAAAGGAATAAATTCATGAGTTGAAATTATTTTGGGATATCCAGTGGTCTATATATATATATATATATATCTGGACTGACTATGATTTAATTACTATAATATAGTTCGTGTGATGCTGCCCTTGAAAATACTTTAAAAATTCCTACAGATAATGGTAGTTTTTGTGAATCAAAAGAACAATCCATCTCAACCCATCTCTGATCGAATACTTATATAGCCACCCTCTTGAACCAAACTCTGGGTAGCTCACAACTCATTTCAGGGTGTACTGTTTGGGGTTATTTGCAATGAGATATGAATGCTGATGGATCTTTATACCTAGGTTTCTTGATCTTGAAAGTAGTACCAGTATAGAAACTTTACCTTCATCTTTGAATTTCTTTATCTGGATCAAAATGCTTTTTAGCTATATTTCAATGTACTTACCATTCATCTTCCCCTTCCCCTTGTTATAGTGACCACCTCAAAATCACCCCAGTGCTTTTTTTTTTAGTTCATACATGTAGAAACAAATGCTGTTTATAATGTTTACTATTCACTTTCTGAACTAAAGCTTCCAGTTGTTCACATATTCACATATCTACAGAATGAATCCTTTCCCAATTTGAGTCTAGCTGGCAACTAGACTAATTCGGTGTGCCAAAAGAATTGGGATATTACTTTGTGTAGACCTAACTGTAGTGCAAATATAATACAAATTTGCAAGGACCAAGAATCCCATACATTTCTACACTTTCTATCTTGGCCGCTCCCATATTAACACTTTACTCACAACTGCCTGAATGCCTCATTTCATCCAGTTCACATGAGAACCATCTTTAGCAGGGGTGAAATGCTTCCGGTTCGGACTGGATTGCCCGACCCGGTAGCGATGAAGCCAGGTGGTTCGGAGAACCGATAGCAAAAATCCCTGCCCCCCCCCCCATGCCCAGCTGAGCCGCACAATCATCAGAGGCTTTTTTTTTACTTTTAAAAGCATTTTTTCTACAACTTCGGCTGAAAAAATGCTTTTAAAAGTGTAAAAAAAAAAAGCCTCTGATGATCGCGCAGCTCATCAAAGGCATTTAAAAGAACTCCCCCCCCCCTTTTTTTTTCCTTTTAAATGCTCTGACGATCCAAGCTGAGTTCCCTGATCGGCAGGGGCTTTTTTAAAAAGCCTGGCTTGGATTGTCAGTGCCTTTTGAAAACATTTTTTTACAAAATTGGCCATGCCCACCCAGTCACATTACCCACCACCACCACCAAGCCACGCCACAAAACCGGTAGTAACAAATTTTAGATTTCACCCCTGATCTTTAGTATGGAGAACAATCTGTTACATCTTCTTTGCACTTTTCATTCTGGAAGATGTCCATGTAATGCCTAAACTGAAAGTTTCATGGGCAAACCTTTCTGCATGTTTGGCCTTTTGATCTGAATGAGCTCCACATTTCATCTTTCATACATCTCCATTCACAAAAACACATGACTGGAAATCCTGGGAATCGTAGTGCCAGATTTCTGCAGGGCTGCCATATTCAAGGCAGAGATAATTATAATTTGTAACAAGTTTATAAAACTATACCAAAAGCAGTGGTATTATTTTCCCAGAAAAGAAAAGCAGAATCACATTTACCATGATAAAGCCCCATAGACAGAATTCCGAAATAAACAATAAAATACAATGTATAAACCCTGAACATTTTTGATGAGGGAGTGAATTATTTATGAAGAATAAATGACCGATGTCAACTGAAAACTTAAGAAGTGCTTGATTTATCAGCACTGTGGCTGTTGATATTGACAAATTGTTCTGTTGAATTAGGGGGTGTGAAGTAGACATGTATCTTTTCCTGATAATGTCTCACTGCTATAACAGCTTTATGCACAAATGGTTGTGTTAGAAGAAAGGCCAAATAAGGGACAATTCTCCCATCTGCAGGATGGAAAACTGCCTTGCAGCTTCCCAATCCATCAGCTCTCTGTGGCTGTCAAGGCTATCTCTGTTAGAATTTATCATTTGACATCATCTTGTGTCTCCAGATGTTTCTACAAAATTGCCTCCTAGCTGCAAGACATTCAAGCAGAGTCTAGCCAAGTAAGAGCCCATGTTTTCCCTTCAAACACAATAGCTTCCTAGGGAGCTGGGGAAGACTCTTAAGGACTGTATATCAGTCCACATACCAATATATAAAGCTGAATCATGGGGATAAGAGAGAGCTAACCGAAGACAGAGAAGTTACTCCGGTGGAAAAGAAATACAATAACAGGAATCAGTTCTATATTACCCCTGTATTGTGCAGATGTCTCTCATGCTGCTGAGAAATCTCTCACCAAGACAAGGTGATATATTCCCATGAGGACAGACACTATTTGGGCGCCTGTGGGAAAGACTGTGCAGTCTTTCTTTCTATCTCAAAATGGGAGTAGGGCAACTAGACTTAAAGCAAGCACTGTGATTCATTGTCTTCAAGATAATATCTGGGTTTTTCCTGAATGGTCACATTGAGGACAAAAGAGACAGAACAGACTTCGGGCAAGGAGTGAATTCATCAGAGGTTTGCAGGGACCCCCCTCCCCCCCAGTGCATTTTGCTGCAAATAGTTGAGCTTCTTTTCTTCAATACTTATTCATTTAAAGAGGCAACACATATTCTTTTCAGGACTTGCTTTGCTTTTCACTTATCAATTCCTTACAGGCTTCCACTTGCTTTCATTTTCTTTTCCATTCTTGCACCAGCTCCAGTCTCTTTGTCTATGGAGATTCTCAGTCATCCATGTCATGGTTACCCCAAAGGTGCTTTTTTAAGAAGCAACTGGACTTTCTGTTTTTTGTTTGAAGACGTTTCGCTTCTCACCCAAGAAGCCTCTTCAGAGCCGAAGAAGCTTCTTGGATGAGAAGCAAAACGTCTTCAAACAAAATCTCAGAAAGTCCCAAAGTCCTCTTTGGAACTCCAGTCTCTTTTAAAAGTGAACATGGCCATTATTTTATTTCATTTCAGATCTTCCACTGGCGCTATCCTATTATCATTCATCAAGTGAAGGTTCTGGAGAGAATTCTTGTGCATACATACATATATTGAACCACATTGAATGGCCAGAACTCTGTCACTGTGATGCCTGACCCAATACAAGATGATAGATATTTTGTTGCTCAAGTGATAGATCATAGCTTTCGTATCCTTTGATACATGCAGTCCAGTCATGAAATCTAACATTTGTTACTACTGGTTCTGTGGGCTTGGTGCGTTGGGGGGTGGGGGTGGGGGGTAATGTGACTGGGTGGGCTTGGCCAATTTTTTTTTTTTTTACTTTGAAAACCATTTTTTCTACAACCTCTTCGGCGAAGAGGTTGTAAAAAAATGTTTTCAAAAGGCTCTGACGATCCCAGCTGAGTTGCCTAATCAGCAGAGACTTTTTTTCTTTTAAATGCCTCTAATGATCAGGCAACTCAGCTTGGATAGTCAGAGGCATTTAAAAGAAAAAAAGGGTTTTTTTCTTTTAAAAGCCTTTGATGATCCCAGCTGAGCCACGCAATCATCAGACATTTTTTTTTTACTTTTAAAAGCATTTTTTCGGCTGAAGAGGTTGTAGAAAAAATGCTTTTAAAAGTAAAAAAAAAAATGTCTGATGATCGCGTGGCTCAGCTGGGCATGGTGGGGGCAGGGATTTTTGCTACCGGTTCTCCGAACCACCCGCTGCCATCGCTACCGGATCGGGCGATCCGGTCTGAACTGGGAGCATTTCAGCCCTGATACAGTCTTCAACCTAAAACCACAATTGTGTCTAGAATTTATGTTACCAAGCAAGGCAATTGTTAAGTGAATCGTGCCTGATTTTACAACTTTTTTTGCCATGGTTGTTAAGCAAATCATTGCAGTTAAGTGAATCACATGGTTGTTGACAGAATCTGACTTCCACCATTGACTTTGTCAGATGGCAGCTGCGAAGGTCAAAAATGGCGACCACATGACCCAGGGACTCTGCAACCATCATAAATATTTGCCAGTTGCCAGGCACCCACATTTTGATCAAGTGGCTGTGTGGATGCTGTGACAGTCATAAGTGTAAGGACCGATCATATCTCACTTTTTTCAGTGCCATTATAACTTTGAACAGTCACTAAATGAATGGTTGTAAGTCAAGGACTATCTGTATCTGTGCTGACTGAGTAGCATTTAGAGAACTGACAGCATCCATTCAATGAAGGATGCTTAAATGTTTGTTACCTTACATGAGATTTGGTTTCTTCCAACATGAATATATAGTCTCCCAATTGCAATATTAGACTCCCAAGATACCAAATCTTGGCACAATGTCCTAGGAAATACCTCCTTTCAATTCTGTGGGATTTGCTTCCAAATAAACCTGAATAGAATTGTATGACTCATTACTTGAGCCACTTATAGGAAGCAGGAGCTAGTAAAAGTGTGTACTTTATTAGAAGCAGAGAGTAAGGAACAATCTATAAACGCAGCATGACAATTAACATCTCAAAGACTCAAATTTGGACCCATGGCCTCTTCAATGGATGCCACCAAATTCCATTTTAATATGATAGACAAAGGAAATGGTTAAATACATGGAGAGAACTTTTATTATTCTATTAATTTTTTTTATTAAAATTCAACTATTTCTATCCAGGCGATGTCTACTTCTTGAAAAGCAAACCCTGGCAGAGCCCTCAAAAGTCTAAGGTAGTCCTGATGTCACTGTTGTCATTTCTTCTCCATATCCCTTACACTCTTAATTGCCAAATGATTAAAACATACGAAGGACAGTTGCAGGAATAGGTATGTCTAGTGTAATGAAAAGAAGGATTAGGGGTAACATGATAGAAGTGTTCCAATATCTAAGGGGCTGCCACAAAGAAGATGCGGTCAACCTATTCTCCAAAGCAGGGGTGAAATCTCCCGGTTCGGACTGGTTTTGCCAAACCGATAGCGATGGTGGCCGGCGGTTCTGAGAACCGGTAGCGATGGTGGCACGAGGCTCCACCTACTCACCCGGTCATCGTTACTTCCTGGTTTTAACCAGGAAGTAACCAGTTTTTTACTCTCTGTGCATGCGCAGAAGGGTTTGCACATGCACAGAAGGGTTTGTGCATGCGCAGAGGGTCCATGCGTGCATGTGATGCGCGCACGAGCAAAGCGTGCGCTGCCGAACCAGTTGGGAAGGTAAATAGATTTCATCCCTGCTCCAAAGCACAGAACAAAAGGCAATGGATGGAAACTAATCAAGGAGGAATCTAGAAATAAGGAGAAACTTCCTATAGTTAGAACAATTAATCAGTGGAAGGGCTTGCCTTTAGAAGTTATGGGTGCTCCATCACTAGAGGTTTTCAGACAACCATTTGTCTGAAACGGTATAGGGTTTCCTGAACTAGAAGACCTCCAAGGTGCCTTCCAACTACCGTATGAGAAGATGCAGTTGATTAATAATGGCCCTTTAATGATGCCCCCGGAGGAGCCATCTGATATCAGACTTTTTTGATAAGGCTGGTCCTATTTCTAATGCTGGACTGTCTACTGTATGACAAGAAGTCATTTTCCAAATACTTCACAGAATTTATTTATTTATTTATTTTTCATATTTGTATACCGCCCTACTCCCGAAGGACTCAGGGCGGTGAACAGCCATAATAAATACAAATACATATAGAAGTTAAAAACTATTAAGAAACAGATTAAGTAATTTAGGCTCAAAGATTAAAAAACATCCAAATTTATCTAAAGAGGTTTAAAACCCAATTTAAAAGACAGTTTAAAAGCCAATTAAAAAGGGAGAGTTAGGCCAGACCAGCTTGTTGGAATAGAAATGTTTTCAGGGCTCGGCGGAATATGCGTAAGTCTTGGATGTTTCGTAACTCTGGGGGAAGCCCATTCCAGATGGTAGGTGCCCCCACAGAAAAGGCTCTCCCCCTGGGGGCCGTCAGTCGACATTGTTTGGCCGACGGCACCCTGAGGAGTCCCTCTCTATGGGAGCGAACTGGTCGGTGAGAGGCTATTGGTGGCAGGAGGCGGTCTCGTAAGTACCCTGGTCCTGAGCCATGGAGCGCTCTAAAGATAGTAACCAAAACCTTGAAGCGCACCCGGAAGACCACTGGGAGCCAGTGCAGCTCGCGCAGGAGGGGGGTTACATGAGAGCGCCACATTGCTCCCATTACCACCCGCGCGGCCGCATTCTGGACCAGTTGGAGCCTTCGGGTGCTTCTCAAGGGGAGCCCCATGTAGAGAGCATTACAATAATCCAGGCGTGAGGTGACAAGGGCGTGAGTGACCGTGCGTAACGAGTCCCGATCCAGAAAGGGATGCAACTGGCGAATCAGGCGAACCTGATAAAAAGTCCTCCTGGCTACGGCCGTCATATGCTCTTCAAAAGACAGCCGTGAGTCCAGGAGGATGCCCAAGTTGCGAACCCCATCTGTGGGGGCCAACGACTCGCCCCCAATAGTCAGAGATGGATGAATCCAGATCTTGCTCTCTCCCTGAACCTGGAGTTTACACTTTTAACAACAGGCCCTCTTGATCTTTTCCCGCTACAGAAATAAATAGAATCCACCAACTGACACAAATCTTTGCCATAGCAGGAGTCTTTTTTTTTTTTAAATGCCTACAGATTAGTGTTTATACAACCTGTCAGAGACTGAAAGCCACAAAGATGATGGAAAGTTTTCTCTAGCTGTGTGAAACCAACCTTTTGTCTAGCGTCAAAACCAGCCGGAGAGAAACTCGTGGCAGGTTGTTTATCTTAGCAGACAATCCCCCATTCGAGGGCTCATCACTATTCTTGCTTGTTAAAAAACATAAAGTCTTCCCTATGCTTCCTAATTCTGCTTCAGAAGAACCTTTACAGTCATGCCCCCAACAGGAAGGGAAGCTGCCTCAGACAAAATAACTCTCTATCTTTGCCTGATCACAAAAGTACATTTAGGATGGGCAGAAAAGTAGACTTCTGTGGCAAAATATCGGGCTATTAAATGCTGCTTTGAGATTGTACTGTGGCTTAAAAAACAACCATTACTTTGAAAAGGCTTGTATCTTGATACAGTAAATAATACGTCAAACTGATAGCGCTGGATAGTAAAATGACTTAATTTACACGAGGGAGGCTTTCTTCTTCTTCTCAGATGTGGAACACTTCCATTTATTCACCAAACCACAAACATGCTGGCCCTCTGAATGAGTAAGAAATGGGTGCAAAATACTAGAAGGTGCGATTAGAATTCTGTTTCTTTTTAATAGTTGTTTTTTTTTATTAAAGATCATAATTACACTAGTAAAAACTAATACAATCTAAAAATATATAAAAGAATAGAAAGAATAGAAGGTGCAGAAAAAAGAGAAAAAAATAAGAGAAATGGAGAAGAGGAATAAAAAAGCAAGAATATAATAAAAAATATATATCTAAAGAAGTGACTTCCAAACTTCAAAGTAATTTATCCCCTCCTTGTAAAATGTACAAAATGATATCTTCTCATACTTCATCTCTTATCTATAAAGAAATCCATAAAGCACAGTCATTTCAGTCTGAGTATCAGCAAAAGTTCATTAAGGTTTGCCAGAAATAACAACTTATCTATTATCAGTCAACCTTGCTCAAATAAACCAACTTTATATTCCTTCCTTTTGATCATTATTCCATTCAAATAACATCATCAAACTTAATTTCTTTTCATTTTTTTGTCCCTTGTCACAAGATTCCTCTCACCAGCCTCTTCTGTAAATTCAATATAGGTCACTCTCTTGGTTTATTGTTTCTATATCCCTTTTAATTATTAAAACATCAGCCAGTCTCTTTTGTATGTCCAGTGTAATATCTTTTTCCATATAATTCTTCTAGCCTATCATTTGTAAATCTACTTTCAACTCAGTCTCAGTCTTGTCAGGTAAAACCTGTTCCTCTTCCATAACATCTTTTAGACACAGTTTCTCCATAGAGGCAGATGTCTGTGTTGACAATATTAATACCAAGTTCAGGGACCATTTTTTTTTTTAAAAAAAAGTGCTTTAATATTTTCAATGTTAGAATAATTTGCTCCATTTTGTAATTGTAGGATTGAGTGTTCTTTTAATTACTTAAAAGTAATTAAATTGAGCCCAAAATTTTTGTTGGTAAGTGAGACATTTGTTAAGTGAATTTTGCCCCATTTTACATTTCTTGCCATATTTGTTAAGTGAATCACTGCAGTAATTAAATTAGTATTTATTTATTTATTTATTGGTTCGATTTATATGCCGCCCTTTTCCGGAGACTCAGGGAGGCTTGCAATGCGTTAAGCAATAGTCTTCATATTTTGTATATACCTGCTTAGTAGGGCTTTCGCCCCCCCCCCCCACCCCCAGTGGTGTTCTTTTTTATACAAAGTCAGTTTATTGCCCCCACAAACCAGGTCCTAGTAACATGGTTGCTGAGGGAATCTGGCTTCCCCATTGACTTTGCTTGTCAGAAGTTTGTGAAAGGTGATCACATGACCCTGGGACATTACAACAATCATAAATATGAACCAGTTGCCAAGCATCCAAATTTTGATCATGTGATCATGGCAGATGCTGCAGTGGTCATAAGTATGAAAAATGGTCATAAGTCACTTTTTTCAGTGCCGGTGTAACTTTGAACAGTCACTAAACTAACTGTTGTAAGTCGAAGACTACCTGTATAATCCTTAGTTCCCTCTAATGTCCAGTTTTTTAAAAAATATTTTTTTAAAAATCAAAGCAAAGACATTTTCCCATGGGTAGGATTCTTTATAATTAATTCCAAAATCTTGTTTCAAATTTATTTGCCCCTTTAGTCCATTTGTAACTTTCTAAAATCAAAGTTTTAATCAGGGTTTTTTTTTTTTTTTTTTTTGGTTATTTATTCCAAAAGAAAGTTCTTAAACCTGTAGTTAAAACTTAATTTTGCTAATGATTGAAAGAAAACTTACCTGATGCTGTCAAACTTGTCAATACAAAAGTTTCCAATAGCTGAAAAGCAGTTAACAAACGTTTCCAAAAATGTTTAGAAAAGGAAGTATGGGTTCTTTCAAAAGTGCCAAGTGCAGTTTGAACAATATAGCTTGTCAGGGTTCCAAGCAACACCCTCAATGAAAGAAAACTCTGGAGCTTGAGTTTCCTCAAAGTTCCATTTTATTAGAGATGTCATATTGGCACATCATAAAGCACCGTCCCAACTGAAGATGCCTCCCAGTTCCAGCCATCCAGGTGCAGGGCAAGATGTCTTTGACTTTCTGAAAAAGGAATGTTATTATGACTATATATCACCCTGGCTCCATACAATCCCCCCACCCAGTTTCCCACAGTAGTCAATGTGGCAAGCCTGAAGATCCAATGAAAAAGATGGATGGCTTCCAGGCCTGACATAGCTATTCCCTTGTCTCCCTGAGCATTAAATCCTCTGGAGACTTCTATTTTTTTTTTGGTCTCCTCATGAGGAGCAACCGTCTGGAACACTTGTGGGCAATCTTAAGTCCTTTCCTTGTCCAGAAAAGTTTGAAGAGATGGCCTACTCACCAGTTTTTTGTTCTTTGCCACAGTCATGGGCTCCTTTTTTTTTTATGGAGCCATTTCAGTCTGTCATTTCTTCTCTGGCAGAAGAAAGGAGCAGGGATGATAAAGAAATCCTACAAGCCACTGAGAAGAAGAATTATTTAAAAACTCATTCATCTTGTGTTCAGAACTCAGGAGATAACTTTGAGCATGGGGGGAGGGGGGGAATAGCCTGAAGAGTCAGTGTGTGCTGGTGTCAGCTTGCACCTGAATTATGTCCTTACTCACCTAAATCATTTAAGAGTGACGGCTGTGGACAATCATCTTCATTCAAATTACATAGGACTGCTGGGAAGATGAAATGGGACACCTCCCGCATATATGAGCTTCTTTGAGAAAAAGCAGGATACTACCTTGATGTATCTACTTAACCATGGACCAAACTTTTTAAAACTTTCCACCCATGTGACACTTTAATCTCCATAATCCTTAAGTAACTGGAATATATATATAGAAATTACTGCCCATCTATGCTGGAAGTAGAGGAAAGATGAGGAAAGAGAATGGATATAAATTTTACTGCCCACAAAACCTGTCCTTTGTCTCATCTCAGCAACAAGGCCAGATAGTGGTCCTGTCCTTAAACTTTGGGTTACATGGCTGTTTCAGGATAGTGATTGGTAGATTCCTGATAGCCAGCCATCTACCTGGTATCACCTACTTAAGGAAAAAGTAACCACCAACCACTCTCATGGGCATCTGACAGGGCAGGATTGAAGGGGCAAAGTATAATTTTTATTATTATTTTTACTTAGACTTTTTTGAATTGACTCTGTGCTTTTTGTGAGAAGCTGACATGGAATAATCTGTAAGACTTTTAGATAGCAGCCACAGAAATTTATTATTCCTATGTTGAACCCAATCCCCAAACATCTGCCTGAATGATTGAAAGAACCCATTCAAAATAGACAGCAGAAAGTCTGAATCAGAGTTTTCTGTCCTGTTTGTGTTTCTGGATCCTTTTCCCCCCTTTCTCCTTCCACTCAATCTTAATCAACTTTGGTCAAGCAAAGAGGCTCCTCTTGGACAACCCCACATCACATCCATGTATGTATTTGTGTGCCTGTTTGTCACACATGCTTCCCTATTTTAGATTTTCTCAATACACACATGCACATACAATATACACATACTTCAAGTAGGATTCCAGATGGACAAGTCTACCATTCTTCTGAGAGTCTGACATTCCCACATGGCCATTCTACTGCAGCTAAAGTCAAAATAATGCCATGGAGGCCCAGTGCCCAGTGATTGGCCAGGGAAAGAGCATGTCTGCGGCAAATTTCCCTGGCCAATCAGAGTTGAGTAGAGTTGAGCAGATCACCATCCTTGAATGCATCATCCAAGTTCACTCTTAAGGGTCCTTAGACTGTTGAGACAGGAAGCTTTATCCTGGAAAAAAAGAAAAGAAAATGCCACTTCCAACTAAGGATGACTATAGATCCATGATGGCAAACCTAGGTGATGGCAAACCTAAAGCCCTCTCTGCGGGCACGCCAGCCGTCACCCCAGTTCAGGTCTGCCATGCATGTGTGCGCGCCTCCCACCGGCCAGTTGGTTTTCAGGTCTCTGCCGTGCATGTGTGGGGTGCGGGTGCATGCAGGAGATGCACATGCATGCACAGGGTTGGGCACACATGGGGGTGGCGCATGCATTGCATTATGGGCAGCGTGTGCTTTCAGCACTCAGCCCCAAAAAGATTAGCCATCACTGCTATAGATTGTCTCAGTTATCTAGTAAGGAAACACCAAAGCACCTCAGAAACAGCAAAGCACCTTCATGCTTCCACAAGCAGGATTGAGAATTAGTTTTTAAACTAATATATCAGTAACCTCCCAACGAAGCATCTATAGTTGCATCAGGTAACTATCAAGGGAGGAACAAAGCTTGTGATAACAGTGGGTGCCTCAGTAAAAATGCCAGTGTTGTGCGTGACACTGTTTAAAAAAAAAAAGGTTATAATCTATGCTAAGAATGGTTGAAGATTTTTTTAAAAAAACCAGAAAACAAAACAATAGCTTAAACTAGGCAAATGATGTTGAGGCTACATAGGCTTCCTTTTGCCCACTGTCAAAAAAGAGAGTTGCAAAGATACTGATCTTCAGGTTACCCATATTTAAATACCATCAAAGGCCATGTTGGTTTGGGAATTGAGGGACTTATCTTCCTAACACCTTTGGGGAAAGTTGATTTTGACTAGTTGAAACACATTCAGCATGAATGCCTTAGGGGCTTTTTAAATTAGCAAGTGATCACTTAAGAGATGGTGTGGCTGAGTGAAGCTATTCTCTCTTTCTCACAAAGCTAGAACAAGAGTCGTGATCACCTGCAGTGTCAAACTAGGGCACTGCCTGTGGGGCAGAAGTTCCAGGGTGCTTCCTTCAGCTTAATTCTTTTGAGGATGCTGCAGCTGCAGCTTAAAAGATCATTTACTGGATGACAGTCTGCAGGATGCAATCAATCAAGGCTTTTTTTGTTTTGTTTTGTTTCTATTGGTTACTCAGCTATGAAGAAGTAAAGAAATGCTGTATACACACCCACCCACCTCCCACACACATGCATAAACAATCAGAAAAAGGAAGGCATAAAGAATGCTACACAGGTACTCACACCCTCTCCACCTGCCAGGATAGATAGACAGACAGACTCAATATGCTATTCCCTTTCAAGAATATATAAATGTAAAATGATAGGGTACTAAATAGAATAGAATAGAATAGAATAGAATAGAATAGAATAGAATAGAATAGAATAGAATAGAATAGAATAGAATAGAATAGAATAGAATAGAATTTTTTATTGGCCAAGTGTGATTGGACACCCAGGGAATTTGTCTTTGGTGCATATGCTCTCAGTGTACATAAAAGAAAAGATACGTTCATCAAGAATCATAAAGTACAACACTTAATGATAATCATAAGGTATAAATATTTCAAGGATAGCAGCAAAAGCTTTGAAACTAGCAATAATGCATTAATATGATGGTTTCAAGACATGCCTCTCTCAGGCCCGTCTTTTTTTATCACTGCCATGAGAAGATGCTCCCAAAGTGTTACATTTCTGCCTCCTGCTTGGTCTACTTCATCTTCAGAGGACCAGAAGGTAGCACTTGCAAGGAGATAGATAAATAGATAAACAGAGATTTGCAAGTTTCTTGTTCCATAAAAGACAATGATTAGGAGAGGCATAGACTTCTGCTGAAAAGGATTTCTTGAATGTAAGCTAGTTTTCTGTATGCAGCTATGCATAGAGTATATGCATAAAAGAAGGAGCATATAATCCAACTGTTATTTTAACTGCGTGAGATCACAGAAAATGAACATCAAACTGAGGATGGGTATTAACTAAACAACAAGATCTACAACAGAATAATCTTGAGCTCTTATTTATAAGCACAGTTTCTCATCCTTTTCATTCTGCACTCCATGTGTAATCAGGAGTAAAGTTATTGTTTTTAAATCAACACATTTTTTTTTCATTGGCCAGATGTTAGCAAAAGACAGGACCTGATGTCTCCAGTGGGTGGGCCTAGGGCAGCAATCAGTGGACAGAAGCATTTTTTTTCTTTCTGAAATTCTACCCTTTCTTTAATATCTCTTTGTCTCTCTCTCTCTCTCCCTCTTCATATTTAGTGAGCTCCTGCAGATAGACAGGTGATCAGATTTTTTTTCTTCAGTGTGTTTTAAATCAACACACACACACACACACACACAGTGATCCAAGTTATTAATGTCTCTTCTGAAAACCCATCTTTTTGACTTTCCATTTAGCCACAACACCAGTTTTCTTTCCATAAATACATTATCCGAATAAACCTGGTAGTTGTTCACAATTCTCTTCTAACTTTCACGTTCAAATTAAATATGTCCGAGAAACATAAATATGCACACAGAGATATCAGAATGAAGGATGGTTAACTCTGTCTTGCACCTCACTCTCCATTTGAAGTTAAGGAGCTGGCTTGACTCTCCTCCCCTTTTCATACACATCCTTTTAAGGAGGAAAGGATGCAGAGATGCCAAAGTGATCTGTTGAGCAATATCTTGGGGATATTGTCTTATTGTTGAGCAATATCTTGGGGATACAATATGCTATTTATATTGACTGTTTCCTAATATGATTTGATTGCTTATTTGTACTCTATGACTATCATTAAATGTTGTACCTTATGATTCTTGATGAATGTATCTTTTATGTACACGGAGAGCGTATGCACCAAGAACAAATTCCTTGTGTGTTCAATCACACTTGGCCAATAAAAATTCTATTCTATTCTATTCTATTCTATTCTATTCTATTCTATTCTATTCTATTCTGTTCTGTTCTGTTCTGTTCTGTTCTGTTCTGTTCTGTTCTGTTCTGTTCTGTTCTGTTCTATTCTATTCTATTCTACATTATGATGTCCTCCTTACGAAGATAGATTCAACAAATTATTCGAAGCAAGGCTGGGCTGGGGGCATCCTGTAGGCACACACCTTCCCATCTCTTGTAAACTCTATAGAACAGATCGTGGCAGTAGCTCATTCTTTCTTTTTTTTTCTTTTAACACTATTAAAAGGCTTCAGTTTTGTGCCAGGGTAACGACGGCTGAAATATTCCAGCAATGCTGAGTATGAAGGGAGGGCGTTAGTCTCCTGCGTCAGGCACACACGCTCTAAATCTCCTCGCTGATCCTTAAGAAACCAGAGTTAACGCGCAACGTTCCCAAATGTCACCGGAGCTGGACAGCAAACAACGCTCATAAAAACCGTCCCGAGTGGCCCCCTGCTCGCCTTTTAAGCCCTGACAAATCCAACCTGCAAAGCAATCAGACAAACAGATCGAAGTTTTAGGGTCCCTGTTTGCGCAGGTTGACTTCTTGCCAACGGTTTCAAGAAGAAGGGAACCGCCAAAAAAAAAGGGGGGGGGGAGGGAGGCGACCGTAATTCTTAGGGCTTCTCACTTTCTCTCTCGGTTAAGGGGCCGATAAATACAAAGCAGTTTGGAAATTCAAGCGGGGTTGACGGTGGAGACGCGGTTGGGGTGAATCAATCAATCAAGGCAGAGGCTGCAGGTCTGGGCGAAGAAAGTGGAGGCTTGTGTGAGGGGGGGGCTGGCGAGAGAGAGAGAAGGGGGAAGAGGGAGAGAGAGAGAGAGAAGGGAAAGAGGGAGGGAGGGAGAGAGAGAGAAGGGGAAGAGGGAGGGAGAGAGAGAAGGGGGAAGAGGGAGGGAGAGAGAGAGAAGGAGGAAGAGGGAGGGAGGGAGAGAGAGAGAAGGGGAGAGGAAGGGGGAGAGAGAGAAGGAAGGGGAAAGAGAGAAAGAGAAGAGGGAGGGAGAGAGAGAGAGAGAAAGAGAGAGAGAAGGGGAAGAGGGAGGGAGAGAGAGAGAGAAGGGGAAGAGGGAGGGAGAGAGAGAGAGAAAGAAGGGGAAGAGGGAGGGAGAGAGAGAAGGGGGAAGAGGGAGGGAGGAAGAGAGAAGGGGGAAGAGGGAGAGAGAGAGAAGGGGAAGAGGGAGAGAAGGGGAAGAGGGAGGGAGAAAGAGAAGGAGGAAGAGGGAGGGAGGGAGAGATAGAGAGAGAAGAGGAAGAGGGAGGGGGAGAGAGAGAAGGGGGAAGAAGGAGGGGAAAGAGAGAGAAAGAGAAGAGGGAGGGAGGGAGGGAGAGAGAGAGAAGGGGAGAGAGAGAGAAGGGGGTGTGCGTTTGGGGCTTCTGCACTTATCCATCTCTCCAACACCCTCCTTCAAATCCGTCCCCAATACTTACCAAGTTCAGAGCTGCGCGGCTGCCCGCAAAGGGCGCTTAGGAGGGAAGCTGAAGGCAGCGAGGGCAGGGCACCTCTCTGATCTTGCTCCAGGGACGAACACCAGATGACAGCTCCAGCACGCCGAGGGAAGGGAACCCCGCTCGCCCTTCGCCGCTAGAGACAGCAGAGCTGAACGAAAGGTCAGGCGTCCGGACATCCCCGCGCAAAGCAGCAGAAAGCCCGAGCGCGAACCGTCGGCGAGAAGCGAGAGCTTGTCACTCTCCCCCCCCCGGCCCCCCTTTAACCGAGGAAGGACGTGCCCGGGCAGAGCTGGGAAGGGGAAGCCGGCGAGGGCCAGGACGGTGCAAGGAGAGCTCTGCCGCTTATAGCTGAAGATGCTGCTGCTGCTCCCGCTGTGGCTGTTGCTGCCGGAGCTGGCCCTCCTGGCGCCGGCTCAGAAGTTTTCAGCGCTCACGGTAAGGCAGCCAGGCGGGCCGGTGAAACTCCGGCTATTTCCTTCTCCTTCCCTCTCGTCGCCGCGCCGGGGCAGCAAAACCCTCCCGCCGTCCTTCTCCCCACGCTGGCCACCGGCTTCCCACTCACCAGGATACTCGCTGAGCCCTTTTGCCCAAGCCGGGAACCTGCCCTTGCAGTCGGGAAACTGCGACTTCGCTGATCTGGGTGCCCAAAGTCTGGAGGGTGCCCGCTTCTTCCAAGAGTCCCTCTCACGTGTTGGCTGAAATCCTCACTCGAGGTGATCGGCTTGTTTTTTTTTTTTTTTTAAGCAAAATTAGGGCTCCGGTCCTTAATGCTAAATCTACCCCCACCCCACCCCCACTTTAAAATGTGACTTGTAGCAAATTGTGGCTTGTAGATCTTCGACCCCTCTTCTCCCAATTATCAGCAGGACTGATAACCTTCGTTCGATAGGATACATTTTATTAGCAGGAATCTTAAAATTGGCATCGTTCTTAAGAGTTCCTGTGCGCACAGATAATGCTTGTTTGAAGTTAGTTGGTACTCCGCGAATTTTTCATAATTATCTTCCCACAACCAAAGGAAAATTACTGGGTATCGATTTCCCTGTGCCCTAATGAACACTGATATTTAGATCATTTTTTCTCGGAGAGGTTGAAGGAGCATTAATAAGATTAATTAATACTGAGTAAACCTCTGCGCCTTGGGTATCCCTCGGCCAGGTTATTGTAAAGTAATTTGGAGCAATGCAGTTTATTGAGTTTGTGTTCAGGTTACGGACACGTCAGTGCTGCATTTAGGATTTACTCAATCCAGTTTGGTTCTACTGAAAGTGCTTGGACGAAGTGCAAAGTGCAAAGAAAGTGGTTAAGTGGTTTGGGTTTGGGTTTGGCAGCTTGCAGTTTGCTGGAAATCCCCGGGGAATTAGGCTCCCGGTTGCAAACTAATTGCCTTTTGAAAAAAAAAAGGACAGATTTAAGAGTCTGAAAACACTGATCCTAAACGCAATGAGTTGGAATACAATTAAACGTTCAAAGGTTTTACTCCAGAGGAGTTCCCACTTGAAATCGTGGCTTGGCCATAGAGTTCACTCCAGTGAATGGGATTCACTTTCACTTTCTAGGTAGATGCTCCTTGCTTAATTTTTTTTTTAAAAAGAGAGTGAATAGGAACCAAACTGGTGCTGAATAGGCTTGATAAAGATCCAGCTTCAGGACTGCTAGTTTATAATCACTGGGCATGAGGGAAAGGAACCTGGCTGTGTTTATCTATGCTGTTTCGAAACTCAGTAGAACTTTTAAGCATGAAGTCTAATGAATGAATGAATCTAATGTCTAATCCATCACTAACCTTCTTTGACTCACTTCCAATAGATTTAACGTAGCACTGAATGATTACTGCATTTCCTGAAATATCAATTCACCAGGTGTTTGGATTTGTTTTGCGGGGATGGCACGGATATTCATTTCCCATTAATGCACTGAGGATTCACTGAAATTGTGGGCAGAAATCCCAGTTACTCTTAATAATTTCAGTTACTCTTCACTCCAAGCAGGTATGCTTAGAAGTACCCTGATCATTCTGATCTGTGAACTGTTTCTTTCAAAATACTTCCAGGCAGCTGCTGTGTTGCCAAGAAGTAGCAGTAGATGGGCAACAACTTTGGATAGGCTAGTTTTATAAAAAAAAAAGACCAACCATCACTTCTCTGGGAAAACTCAGAGTTATAGAAGTTGCATTTTGTAAAATGATGGTTTCTTTTAAGTGCCTGGATAGCCTTTTAGATACACATCATACTCTTACTATCGTATCTATCTTCCTATCTCCAGTTTGACTCCCCAGTTAATTGGACTGTTCAAGACCAAATATTCTATTGAGCATTCATTTATTCACGATGCCTTTAACTACCCACTGACTAGTTATTCTACACCAAAAATATCCAATGCAGAAGACAGCTTGAAGGTTCAGAAGGTTATCTCCTCTTCCAGTGTTGGCTGAGAATACTTAGAAAATTTAGTCAATTCTCTTTCCTAAATCTTCCCACTGCCCTCTGCCATGAGACAGAAGACTTTCCTTCTTCAAGCTTTATGCTGGGGAAAGAAAGAATAAACAGGTGTTTTGCGTGTGTTCCCCTTGGTATGATTAACTACATTTCTGGCCCCTTTATGATGTACAGAATGGGTAACGTATGATTACTCTGAGCTGTATTTCATGTTCAGTCCAGAAAAACACCAACTTTTTGGAAAAGGAGCCAGTTAGTTCCTCTGCTGTCCCCTTTCAAAAACTTGTCCTATTCCAACATTCTTCAGCCACGTTGCTAGGATATTGCATATGAATTTTACTAAAGTCAGTCTCAGTAAGAATAAATGCAAATAAGCTATTGCTCCACATTAAAACACTCAGGGTCTACATATAATTACTCACTTGTCATCAACAAAAGAAAGCAGAACCAATTTCTGTTGCATACACTATCAGTTTCATGGGAATACTTTAATAGAGATGTTTATTTACATTACAGCACCTGTATGTAAGCAGAACTGAAATATATTCTATATATGAATTTATACAAGCTGGTAGCACAGTTTATCAGTCTTGAAACATTCCAGTTTCCTGGAAATGAATATCCATGCCCTTGTAAAAAGTCTTTTGTGAGAAGGAATTTGAAAAAAAACCAAGTGGCGAGTTATTTAATTTATCTTTAAATCATATTAAAGATTGCATACGGGATAATGATGTAGTGGCAGTTTCCAAAACAATGAACTGGGAAAACATGTAAGTAGAAGATGTTTCTCTGCATTTTCCTATCAAATAGCCTTTTATTTACATTTGATAACATATAATATAGCAACAATAATAATATACAATTCTGTCTGACCAAAGAACAGTCAATTAAAATCCCTCCCCCCACATAACCCTGAGAGCATTTGCAAGGCTACATTTTCATGACAATTTTCTTACTTTGAAAATTGGTGTTATATTCTTTCCTTTATGGAGAAAAAATGGGCAACATATATTCCACATCTCCATCTCTCATCAGCCTTACTCCACATAGCCAATGATAAGAATATAAGCGATGTAGTCTTACCAACACCTTGTAGGATGCTGGTTGCCCATATCTTCATTAGATGAAGGCTGCCCTTACTTCCAGTATCCTTGAGTATCTTCATCACTACAGAGGAACAGCTACACATATGTAAAAATAGATACAGCAGCCGAATATTAAACAACAGGTATATAACAAGTCTGGATTGTACATTGCTTCTGATTTAGCTGCTTAAATCCAGTGGATTTCCAATGGGAATTAATTGAATACATCTATCTACAAGTTTATAGTTTTAGGACATGACTTAAAGGATCCCTGGAGGTATTGTTTGATGCTACAATTGCTTTATAGCTTAGGCAGAGAGGGGGAAGAAGATGATTGGTCCCTCAGCTGTGCTGATTTCAAAAAGGGAGCCATGCAGGTTGCATGTGAATTGACATTTATATAGCCATCTTTACTTTTGATTTTTTTGGTTCTGTCAACAGATCATGATTTGTGACCCAGTAGCAAACTATAATCAGAGTTGCACTTCAATATTATAAATTAAAATGGCTCCTTTGAATTTGCTCTCATTGTCTAATCAATCAAAGTTTTATGTGATTAATTTTCAAAGTAAACCAATGTAATATGCTGATGCAATGGGATACTATTTCCTTCTACTAGATTATCTCAAATGATTGTATTTTATTCCGATTTCATTTTAGATCGTATTTTATTCTAATTGCATTTTTAATCGTGCGTTATTCCAATTTCATTTAAATTGTTTTACCAAACTTTTGTAATAATAATAATAATAATAATAATAATAATAATAATAATAATAATAATAATAATAATAATAATAATAATAATTTTATTTCTATACCGCCCTTCTCCCGAAGGACTCAGGGCGGTGTACAGCCAATTTAAAAACACAAGACACAACAATAATTAAAAATTAAAATAATTAAATAAATTTGGCCGATTTAAAACCCCAAAAATTTAAAATACCCCAATTTAAAATTATTAAGTCGATAGCCCGGCCTGGTGGAACAACAGGGTCTTCAATGCGCAACGAAACACCCGGAGGTCGGAGATCTTGCGTATTTCCGGGGGCAGTTCATTCCACAGGGCTGGGGCTCCCACAGAGAAGGCCCTCCCCCTTGGTGTCGCCAGCCGACATAACTTGGCTGATGGCACCCTGAGGAGACCCTCTCTGTGGGAGCGGACTGGTCGGTGGGAGGCTATTGGTGGCAGAAGACGGTCTCGAAGGTACCCGGGTCCTATGCCATGGAGCGCTTTAAAGGTGGTAACCAACACCTTGAATCGCACCCGGAAGACCACTGGGAGCCAGTGCAGCTCGCGCAGGAGGGGTGTCACACGGGCACAACGGGTTGCGCCCATAACCACCCGCGCGGCCGCATTCTGGACCAGTTGGAGCCTCCGAGTGCTCTTCAAGGGGAGCCCCATGTAGAGAGCATTACAATAGTCCAGCCGGGAGGTGACAAGGGCATGAGTGACTGTGCGCAAGGCGTCCCGGTCCAGAAAGGGCTGCAACTGGCGGATCAGGCGAACCTGATAAAAGGCCCCCCTGGCCACGGCCGTCATATGCTCTTCTAAAGACAGCCGTGCATCCAGGAAGACACCCAGATTGCGAGCCCTCTCTGTGGGGGGCAAAGATTCACCCCCAATAGTCAGCGATGGCACCTGCTGACTATATCGGGACGCCGGCAGCCACAGCCACTCGGTCTTGGACGGGTTGAGTCTGAGCCTGTTCCTCCCCATCCAGACCCGCACGGCCTCCAGGCAGCGAGACATCACAGCAAGGGCATCGTTGGGGTGGGGTGATTCACATCACAGCAAGGGCATCGTTGGGGTGTAATGATTTGTTTCTGGAACTCTGCACTTTGATATGGCCCAAGGGCTAATCAATAAATAAATTCATTCATACTAGATTACTGATTGATCACTGCACTTTGATTGAGTTATCATTTGTGAAGTTTCAGATTATTTTATTCATTAGGACTTGGGGCAGATAATCCTTGTGGTGCTTATTAAGTTTACAAGTTTATAATTCCATGATTCTTTTCAGCACACCTTAATTGCACAAAATGAGCTGTATTACAGTAGCAAAGAGCTTTGTCTTTACTGATATAAATCTAAGGTTATAGACAGACCAGTTTTGGAGAGCTCCAATAGTTAACACTTTTTGATAAGGACCATTTGACAAGAAAATGTAGCTGGCTGGTCATAATACAGTGCATGAATGGTCCTTGTTTTATTTGGTGTGATTTTGTTAGCTGCATCAAGATAAGAGAACAACAGGACATTGATAACTCAATCCAATGTGTAAAAAGGTTAAATTAAAGCCATAAGAATGGTCCTTCTCAATTACAATCTATACACTTGAGAGAGAAGATGTATTTAAAAGGCAGCTGAGCAATTGACTGTAAACAATTTGTATAGTAAAATGACCATAAATGTTATTCGGCAATCATTTTTTGTGTAACTCAAAATGAGAATGGCTGGGTCGTTTATGCCTGACATTCTTCAGAAGGGGTTCCATTCTTTTTGCAGACTTTACTGGAAAATGATTTCTGGGTTTAAAAGCTAGCAATTGGCAACCTCAAAGAAGCTCCAAAATCTTTATGGCGTGTGATTTCTGCAAGGGCAGATCATAGTAAATCAGGTAGATATTGACAAATCTTCATCCCTGGCGTGCTACATTTGAAAGTTTGGCTTAAATTATTTTACAGTAAGTAATACAGAGTGTTTTTCCTCCTCCTTAAAGTTTAAACAATATTCTAAGTTCTATCCCATGCCACACTTTTGTGCTGTATTATGACATTATCTGATTTTAACAAAAATGTATGCATCATGCAAAAGGATCAGTGCTGTTCGCTGGTAGTAATTTTATCTTACAGGTTAGCAACTTTGTTTCCAAGAGGTTAGAGAAGTTTGCAGCTGCCGAAATGTGATTGGAATTCAGCTACTTCTAGAGGGGGGATCATAGCCAGGGGATGGGGAAGCAGCAAGGAGGGAGAGAAATAAATGTTGGCTATGAATACAGGTCATATCACTGTTTAATAAATTATGTCAATGTAGAAAAGTGACTTGCTATGAAAATCTATTACACAAGAGATTGCACATAGAAAAAATGAATTATTTCTAATACAGTAATTGAGAAATAATTGAAACATTTGCATGTTATGGTACTGTCAGTATACTAGTTATGAATCATGTTCACTGAGATACCAACTTGTTGTTGCCAACTATAGGGGTTGATGCTCATCTCCATTTCAAGGGCCATTGACCGAGCACTGTTCGAAGATGTTTCCATGTAGCTAGCATGATGTCTGTTCTCTTCCCACCAAAGTGGTACCTATTAATCTATTTACATTTGCATGTTTTAAGACTACTAGGTTGGCAGGAGCTGGGGCAGGAATGGTGCTCAACCTGTTGCATGATGCTCAAGTCTCGAACTTTGGCTATTGGCTGGAAAGCCAATAAGCCCAACATTTTATCCACTGAGCCATCCCGAGTTATTTAAGGGAACCCAACAATTATCTACCATGTAAGGGATATGACTTAAATTGCCACAATGAATCTGTGACAGGCAACTGGGATTGCTTCATGAAGCATATCCAATTGTAGTTCAGATTGTGGAGTATTGAAGTCACATTTCCTAAGCTAGGAATGTGACTATTTCGAGACACATGTGCTTTATTGGCTGCTGGCTTAACATCCATTCAAAAATTTTCCCCAATGTATGCTAGGTCCCTAACATTTAATGGAGTATTCAAAAAATATGGAACTTCAGGAAACTGTCATTCTTCTGATGATATTAGAAATCTGCATTCACATAGATCAAATTGCACCCATGAAGAATGTTCTGGAATGTTGGTTTTTACCTCATGGAACCATCATTATAGATCTTTTGTCCCTGTGAACATGAAAACATTTTTTTTACTTCAGTCTTTCAGATCTTACTTGTGTGAGTGCATATTGGCATACCTGTTATACTTTACATTTGAGGGATTTGCGTTGTTTCACTATCACCCTCATTTCCACCTTCTCCAACACAAAGTCAAGGATAAATACTTCCCCCAATGGGACTGACTTAGTTTAGTTCCAATTTAGCTTCAGTAGGGAGAATAGAAATACCTTAGACTGTAGGTTAATGTCGAGTGCACTTGACTTTCATTTGGAATAACTATCATTTGCTTAAGTATAGCAAAGATGCAGTTCTGAGCTTTTCAAGAAATAATGGGCCATCTTTGTTCCTGCATTGCCTGTAATAATAATAATATGAGACCGCCTTCTGCCACCGATAGCCTCCCATCGACCAGTACGCTACCACAGAGAGGGACTCCTCGGGGTGCCGTTCGTCAAACAGGCGACCCCTGGGGGGAGAGCCTTCTCTGTGGGGACACCTGCCCTATGGAATGAGCTGCCCCCGGAGATTCGTAGGATTCCCGACCTTTGCACCTTCCACCGTGCCCTGCTTTTGTTTCAGCAGGCAAGACCTGGCCTAAATGTAATTTTAATGGGTTGTTTTATGTTATTTTAATTTCAACCAAATTATTTAATACTTTTAATTTGTTTTTAACTTTTATATTTGTGGGTTTTATCTTGGCTGTACAGCGCCCTGAGTCCTTCGGGAGAAGGGCAGTATAGAAATTTAAATATAAATAAATAAATAAATAATGATTTAAGTAACTAAGTGTATCTATTGGATCCACATGCCGGCTCCCCCCAATCTGGTGCCCTCTAGATATTTTAGATATCTGTTGCCCATAAAGGAATGATATGGAAAGCCCAACAACTCTGATCTAGCAAAATCTGAATCCAACAAATTGAAGAGCATCACCTGAAAATGCTAGGATATGCAATTGAGATGAGCGCTGTTTTGTGGGTGGGGGATACAGGACATTATCTATGATCTTCCTTCATGATGTGCCCCCCTCCACTTTATCTCACTGTCCTTGTTATAGGTTTGCCTCTCTCTGTTTTTATGGCTGATCTGTCCTCTACCTCCCAAAGGAGAGGTGAAGGCCAGTGATGACAATTGGTGATCCTGATCCTTGTTCCTAATAGTACTTACTGTATTTTTCGGAGTATAAGACACACTTCCCCCCCAAAAGTGGGTGGAAATGTCTGTGCATCTTATACAGCAAATGTTGCTGAAGCCCTGCCCACCCACTGGCCCCTACCCTTAAGCTGTTTTTGGCCTCCGCGCATCACATTTTTGACCTCCGCATGCCCTGTTTCAGGCTGCAGGGATCGCCACAGCACAGCGCCCTCGATCGCCGCCTTTGCACATCGCATTTTCAGCCTCTGCATGTCCTGTTTTAGACCTGTTCCAGGCTGTGGGGATCACCACAGCACATCACGGCTGATCGCTACCTCCATGCGGTGCATTTTTTGGCCTCCACGCATCGCGTTTTTGGCCTCCGCATGCCCCATTTTTGGCCTCCATGCATTGCGTTTTCGGCCGGTTCCAGGTAGTGGGGATCGGTGGCGGCAGCAATCCCCGATGCCTGGAACAGGCCAAAAACATGATGCGCTGAAGTGGTGATTGGCGGCGATTGGCGGCAATGTACTGTGGTGATCCCGGCAGCCTGGAATGGATCTAAAATGGAGCATGCAAAGGCCGAAAACACGACACGCGGAGACCAAAAATGCAATGCCTGGAGGCCAAAAACACAACAAGCGGAGGTGGCGATGGACTGTGGTGATCCCCACAGCCTGGAACAACCAATTGGCAGTATTCCAGGAGGCCAATCCAACTGCCAATCAGCTGCTTGTGCTGAAACAGGCTGCAATAACATGCCAAAGCTGACTAGGCTGTTTGCTGTTTGCTACAAGATCGCTAGCCAGATGAATACCCATGGATGCTGGTAGGCAGAGGCAGAATTTTTTTTTTTGTTTTCCTCCCAAAAACGAATGTGTGTCTTATACTCCAGAGCGTCTTATACTCCAAAAAAGGCAGGTAAACAGTAAGAAAGAGTAAGGAGCAAAAGCAGGATCAGAAGGTTCTGTGGTAATCAGAAAGCCTGTCATGAAGCAAGGAGCAGACAATGATTGAAAACCAATGATGGATCACACACTTTTAGCATATGTGCACATCAAACAGATTCATTACTGTAGATATATTCCATGTCGGATGCACAGAAATACTTGTGAGGTGTATTACTCTAACAATACAAACACTGCAGGAATCTACAATTTATACTCCGGTTGATGGGTTTGAAAAATAGAAGGGACTGAAAATCATTCAGAAACGTACATTATGAACATGCACTTGCATATTTATTTGATTTTGATGCCACCTGACTCCATCCAATGAATCATAGTTAGTGACTTTCAGATTCCCACAAACCATTTCTTGATTGGGATCAAAAAAATAATGTAGCTGTGTTCATGTAAATCATTAGAATAGCACATGATATGAAGGTAACTTTTCCTTTATCAAGGAAGTAATCTTTATAATGATAAATCTGAATTCTTTAGCTTCCCATTCATTTTTATGCACTTTCCCTCATCCTACTCGATATAGTATTATTTGTGTGCATGTGTGCTTGATTGCATGTGTATGTATTTATTGATTCAGTAATAAAGTCACAAAAGTCAGTTAAGAACCAATTGAAAGCTCTAGCATTGACTATGACATTGAGCTGGTTCTTAATTGGTTTTTAACATTTGATATAGTCAACAGTTTTAGTCAATAGTGAACAGGCTCTAACTCTTGACATAAGTGGCTAGAGATTTTTAATGCATGTTTTTTGTTATAGCATGGAGTACAGGATTGTCTGCAATCCTGAGTATATATAGGGAGGGATTAGACTGACTTTATTCTGTCCAGATTCCAACATATTAATCACACACAGAGAGAGAGAGGAGAGGAAGAAGGAGAGAAGGATGGGGGGGGGCTAATCAGAAGGGCATTATTAGCAGTACTAGCAAACATTTAAGATTTCTTGAGAATAACAAATAGTCATGTTTTATTTATTTGCAATCACTGTCATTTGAAAATTCTATGTCTGTGCATGTGATGAACACCAGATAGTGACTAGCTGATGTTTTGCAGCTTGCCATGGCAACTCATCACCATTTTTCAAATGGTACGATGATAAATTGATTGAGAGTTCAGATCATTTGGTATGAACTTTGTGAAGTTGTGAGGCCTGTTAAAATCAGATTACCAACTCAGTTCTCTAACTTGGCCAGGGTAAACAGAGCATTGTACTTAATCCTGCTAATTTCCCAATCTTTAAATCATTTAAATTACTTTCTTAAATTTATGTTACTAGATTAGAAATAGCATGCACAGGGAGATAATTGGAAATTTGGAATATTGTTCACTTTCTGAGCCACTGGACTGGGACTAGCACAATAACACCAGACTGACCATCTGTCTCCATATGTACCGTATTTTTCGGAGTATAAGATACACCGAAGCATAAGATGCACCTTAGTTTTTGGGGAGGAAAATAAGAAAAAAACTGATTGGCAGGTGGATCAGCCTCCCAGAATACCCCCAATCAGTTGTTCCCAGAGGTGAATTTTAGCAACAGGTTCCTTGGTTGTGAGCTCTGTGCCTTGCTTTTTTTTTTTGCTTTTTTTTCGGCCTCTGAGACTTCTGAAACTGTTTCAGAAAAAACGTTTTTTCCTGCCTCTGAAAGCCTCCGAAACAGAGCTTCATAAAAAAAGCCGCTGAAGCTCTGTTTGGGGGCTTCTTTTCTGAAGCTTTGTTTCTGATGGTTTTTTCAGTCTCTGAAACCTCCATTTGAGAAGCTGGGCAGGGCTAAATTTGGAGTATAAGACACACCTAGATTTTTACCCTCTTTTTTGGGGGGAAAAGGTGCATCTTATACTCCGAAAAATACGGTAGTTGCTTGGCCCTAAGTTTGTTGCATCTTTTATGTTCAGTGTGTGGGAGTAAGCTATGTTACAGTTAGCAAACCTATTTTGGAGTAAACATAAAGCTCTGTGTAGAATGATAGAATCAGAATTTGAAAGGGGCCATTTAGATCATCAAGTCCAAGATCCCCTCAGTGCATAAATCCAATTTAAAACATCCTAGATAAACTACTTAACCTCCCCAAAGTCTCCACGTCTGACTGTACTGTATTCAGCAAAGGGGAACTTGCTTTGTGGAACATTTCTAATTCTACTATCAAGCTATTCTTAGGTTAGAACATTTTTCTAACATTTAGTCAGAATTTGTAGAACAGCCTTTCTGGTTTGATATCTTGAAGTTAGGTTAACTTCAGCTTCCACAGGTTATCAGCCAACATTGTATACATTGGCTGAAAAGTATAAAAGGTAAAAGTTCAAGATATTTTCAGCATGAAGTTGGGTTGATGACTTTGGGCCTTTACTCTCTGTCAGCCCAATTCATTGATAGGGTTGTGGCTGTGAGGAAAATTGATGGAGTATTAGGTATGTTCACCACTGTGAGTTATTTATAAAAAATAATAAAGGCAGGATATAAATAAATATATAAAGAAGGCAGAAGGGGCTAGTAAAGACAAAAAAAGCTGTTTTATAGCTTTAGTAAGAAGTTTGCTCCACCGAATGGGCTAGTTTGGTGTAGAGGTTAAGGCACCAGGCTAGAAACCAGGACACTGTAAATTCTAGTTCTGTGTTAAACTTCAAGTTTTATTAATTTATCAAACTATAAAATACAAAGAAAAATGAAAATTATGGGAAAAAGAAAGAAACCAGGACATGAGTTCTAATTCTGGTGATACGGGGCCAGTTACTTTCGCTCAACCCTGGGAAGGAGACACCGATAAGCCACTTCTGAAAATTTTGCCAAAAAAACCACAGGGACTGGTCCAGGTAATTGCCAGGAGTAAGGCACAAAAATAAATTTTTATTTATTTATTTATTTATTTATTTATTTATTTATTTATTTATTTATTTATTTATTTATTTATTTAATTTCTATACCGCCCTTCTCCCGAAGGACTTAGGGTGGTGTACAGCCTGATTAAAAGTACAAAGACAGACAAAATTTAAAAATAATTAAAATTATTAAATAATTGGCTCAATTATAAAACCCCCAAATTTAAAATCCCACAATTAAAACCAATTAAAATCTTTACATTGATAGCCCAGCCTGGTGGAACAACAAGGTTTTGAGGGCACAGTGAAATACATGGAGATCGGAGATCTTACGCATTTCTGGGGGCAGTTCATTCCAAAGGGCAGGGGCTCCCACAGAGAAGGCTCTCCCCCTGGGTGTCGCCAGCCGACATAATTTGGCCAATGGCACCCTGAGGAGACCCTCTCTGTGGGAGCGGACTGGCTGGTGGGAGGCTACTAGTGGGAGAAGACGGTCTCGAAGGTACCCAGGTCCAATGCCATGGAGCGCTTTAAAGGTGGTAACCAACACCTTGAATCGCACCCAGAAGACACTGGGAGCCAATGCAGCTCGTGCAGGAGGGGTGTCACGTGGGCACAATGAGTTGCACCCATAACCACCCACGCGGCTGCAATCTGGACCAGTTGGAGTCTCTGGGTGCTTTTCAAGGGGAGCCCCATGTAGAGAGCATTACAGTAGTCCAGTCGGGAGGTGATAAGGGCGTGAGTGACCATGCGCAAGGTGTCGCGATCCAGAAAGGGCTGCAACTGGTGAATCAGGCGAACCTGATAAAAAAAACCCCTGGCCACGGCTGTCATATGTTCTTCTAAAGACAGCTGTGCGTCCAGGAGGATGCCCAGATTGCGAGCCCTCTCTGTGGGGGGCAAAGACTCACCCCCAATAGTCAGCGATGGCAAAAGCTGACTATATCGCGACACCGGGAACCACAGCCACTCAGTCTTGAAGGGGTTGAGTCTGAGCCTATTTCTCCCCAAATAAATTGCTCCACCTAGTTCAGTGCTTTTCTCCAGGATTTCAAACAAGTTTATTTTCTAACCCAACCTGGACATGAAAAGAAGAACACCAAAAGCCTTCTGCATGTAGATAATTCAGTCTTTTTATGTGATGGCTCTTTGATGTATCATTAAAGAGAAATGGGGAGAATTATACTGGAGAAAAGGAGGGAAATTAAAAAAGAGTGAAAAGTGAAAAGAAAGTGTCAGCCCTGGAGGCCATCTTTTTCTTTGGATCTTCAGGGCTGCCACACTTAGTGCTGTGGGAAACTGGGAGGAGAGATTGCATGGAGTTGCCGAGATATCTAGCCATAATAACATTTTTTTTCTTGAGAGTCAAGGACATTCTGCCCTGCACCTGGAGTGGTGTGACTGGGAGGCATTTCCAGTTGGGACGGTGCATTGATTGGGCCACGTGATGGACATGTGGGTGCAGGGGAAGGGACTTGGGCTTTCCTTTGGGTAGGGAAAACCTGGAAGCTTTCAGATTTGGATTTTCCCAGATGTGCCAATATGACATCTCTAATAAAATGGAACTTAGAGGAACTTCTAGCTTCTAAGAAGCTTCTAGCTTCTTTTTTTTGGGGGTGCTACTTGGAACCTTGACTCAAAGTGTCTGAAAGTCTTTCCTATTATCTTACCTATCAGTTAGGATCTTATGCATACAAACAAGTTTCACTCTCCCAAAGCTTTCTTCTGTTTAAATGGCTGTGTATTTAAGAAAAAGCTGTGTATTGTGCTCTTCAAATCCCATACTACCATGATGGTGAACCTATGGCATGCGTGCTGGAAGTGGCACGCAGAGCCATCTCTCTGGGTATGCAAGCCATCACCACTTGTTCTTCCGGGTTCCGGTGCACCAGCCAGCTGGTCTTCACTTGCGTGGGAGCGCCGGAAACCGGAAGAGCAGCCACCTGGGCTTATGCGCGTGCTGGGCAGCTGTTCTTCTGGTTTTTGGTGCTGTTCTGCCCCAGCTACAGACCCCAAAAAACGCAGCAAACACAAAGTCCGTACAAACCTTAGTTTACTAATTAAGGACTGCTAATGAGCTTTCTTAGTAGTTGTTCGAACACAAGTACAGTTTAAATCAGTCTTTTCTGAACAAGGGCTGTTAATTTAACTTCATTAACAGCCGACAAGAATCCAAATAATAATAACTCAGTTCTGAGGCACAGTATTTCAGATAACCAGACAATCTGTGGTTGGTAGAATGCCCAGAAGCAATCTGCAGGAAAACTGACAAGAGAGAAACAAGAGCCGAATCAAACGTTTCTGGAATCAAAACGCGAAGGAATATGAACAAAGTTGTTTCCTGCAAATTGCCTCAGTCGTCGTCCTTCCTTAAAGAGGCTAGGGGAGTGGCCAATTAGCTCCAAGCCTTACTCTCGAGGATACCTCCTCCTGAAGAGCCACTCCTGCCTTTTAACAGCTCTACGCGCTCGTGCATCGAGAAGAGGCTCCTCCTCTTTTTCCTCTTCACTTATGGAAGCTTCTGGTGGTTCTGAAGGCCCTGGCTGAATCCCCGCCTCTGGCACCACATCTTCTCCAGACTCCTCATTGTCTGACTCGAGTGCCAGCTGCACAGGCTGCTGGTGCAGCACCACACCAGCCTCCTCGCTGTCGGAATCAGCTACTAGCTGCCCCGGCCACTGACGGGCCACAACAGGTGCATGCATGTGCACCAGCCACCTGGTCTTCTGGTTTCTGGCATGCATGCGCACGCGAAGACCAGGTAGCCAGTGTGCATGCATACGCCGGAAACCGGAAGATCATCTTCCCGGAGCATGCACGCACACAAGGCGGATGCATTTCCGGTTTCTGGCGTATGCCGTGCTCCCATTTCAGCATTCACCAACACTGTGACTACATGTGTCTACATTATGATTTCTGCTTCACATGGCTGTGTCCCTCAAAGAAGGAAAAAAGAACCATATCTATTATTTTGTAGTGAATAAATACAATAAATCAGAAATGATATAACACAGATCCTGGTTTCTCATATGGATCACTGCCCTATCCCTTTAGTAATAGGAGATGGCAAGTGTTTGATTTGGGGTTTCTTTGAAGGTGGCAAATGTTAGCATTTTAATATGTGGTTGTTGATGTTTCTGCGCCATGGGGCATAATTGAAATTTTATTTTTTATTTTTTTTTGCCTAAAGTCTAAAGATTTCAGGCTGCTCTGCCAATATTCTGATGGTCTGGATAAGTGAACAATCTGCATTTGTAAATGGATATTTTCAACAATAACTCCCCAAATTCAGTTTGCAAGTTTTATTTTATTTTATTTTTTGTTTCCTGTAATATCAATTGACAACTGCAGTTGTTTGGAAAATATTGTTTGGCAGCCAATAAAATGAAAGAATACCTCTTTTTTTTTTAAAAAAAAATTCTGCCAGATGTTGAATATTTAGGGTAAGATTTTATTTTTGTTTCATTTCTTTTTGCCCAGCACTTACCTTCTGTGATTTTAATACCCTGGATGGTTTCCACATCGGTTTAGATGGGCCACTGTAGTTGAACAGAGAAAACCAACACACAATCAAAACCTTCCAATCTTAGGGACACACTTGGATGGCGCCTAGAAACCCAAACATTTGGAGAAGTTACTTTAATTTAATTCAAACCAAGACCATAAATAAAGCTCTGTGTGGCTCAGATCTTAGCAGCAGCCTTGTTAGAAAAAAATGGGCACTGGTGCAACCAAGAGCACTAACCTTGAAAAATAAAATATCCCTGGCTTTTTACTAAAACAAATTTCCAAGATACGTTGCTTACTTTGAAAAGAATATAAAGGAATACAGCAAACCCTTCCATGATAACTAATGGAAAATAAATTGTATCGGGCATTCTGTGTACCCTTATTATCGGGGGCAGGAAAATGATAATTGGATTTGTATCTCATCTTTTCGTTAAAAATTGCCAGTTGTTATGCAATAAAATACAAATAAAATAAAATTTCATGGCTAAAACATGAAAAATGATTAATTTAAAAACTTAAGTATCCATGAGATTAAAACATACCCCAGCAACAAGTAACTTTGAAAGCCAAATATGTATATACAGAATCTCTGTCTCTGTCTCTATCTATCTATCTATCTATCTATCTATCTATCTATCTATCTATCTATCTATCTACCATCTATCTATCTATCTCAGGGGTGGGTTCTACTTACCTTTACTATCAGTTGGCAATGGGAGCGCGTATATGCATGCGCAGAAGCTTCTGCACATGCGCAGATCATTTATGATGATGTCCAGGCATGTGGGCGGAGCTCTGAAGCTTTACAGCACTCATGAGGAAGGCAGTGGCCCCAGGGACCCATTCCGTGGAGAGAGGTTTTTCTGCGGACTGGAGGGGGCATGGTTTCACATGCTGCATGCATTCCACGGATGGCGCTTAGCTTGTTTGCATGGCCCAGTTTCTGGTGCCAATCCATGGACTGGGGGTTGGGGACCTTTGCTCTATTACATGTGCCTCTGCATTGTGCAAAAGAGTAAAAGGCCTCTGTTAAGTCCTCGACTTACGACGAGCGTCCCTGATTGGCTAGGACGCACGGACTTGCCGGCGGGAGAATGTTGCTCTCCTATTGGTTGCTTAGTTTGACAGCTACAGTATAAATAGCTGTCAAACCCCTTGTTCTCTGTTCTGTTTCTCTCAAGCCTCTACAGCTGTTGTTAGAAATAAAGAGTTCCTGTTTGACTTAACCTGACCTCGCCTCAGTTATTGGACCCCCGGGTCGCCCTACAGAGCAGCCTCTCTTATAAGAGAACACATTATTTCAAATATCCGAAGGGCATTATAGACACTAGTCTGAACTTTGCAGAATCAGTTTTACTATAAGGTTAATTGCTTCAAGCCACAAATGTTGGGAGGCAAGGAATGGAAGATATAGTGTATGCACTGTGAAGTTTTCCCCTTCATCCCTTAAACTAGTCTGTTGCCCTCAAGACAACACCATGCCCAGTAACAGAATAGTGAAGAGTGGCTGTATATTATCAATGTAAGTATGATTTAGAGTGGATTTAAAACCTCATAGTCACATGGTTTCATGAACTACAGTATTACTTTGGTTTACAGCAGATACATAGAACATAGAATAACAGAGTTGGAAGGGATCTTGGAGGTCTTCTAGTCCAACCCCCTGCCCAAGCAGGAAACCCTACACCACTTCAGACAAATAGTTATCCAGCATCTTCTTAAAAATTTCCAGTGTTGGAGCATTCACAACTTCTGCAGGGAAGTTGTTCCACTTATTAATTGTTCTAACTGTCAGGAAATTTCTCCTTAGTTCTAAGTTGCTTCTCTCCTTGATTAGTTTCCACCCATGTATCTACAGATACATCTGCTTTTGGCCACTTTTAGAAGTCAAGGCATACAAGAACCATTTTTTGTAGGTTTCTCCTCTCTTTGGTTGTCATAATTCATGGAGGCAAGTATATTTTAAAATAGTTGGGTAACATCTTTGTTGTAGTGTCCAGGGAAAACTCCCCTGAAACAGCATCTGAAGAGTGAACAAGTTTGCATTCACTTCTCTGACAGTTTTGTTCATCTTAGAGTTGTCATGGACATGAACAAACAGAAACACACTTAGATAGACATAGAAAGAGAAGATAAAAGAAATGTTGTTCATGTACTACAGGTAGTCCTCGACTTATGACCATAAATGAGCCTAGAATCATGGTTGTAATTATTAAGTAGGCCATCGTGTGATTGACCCAATTTTACAATATTTTTGTTGCAGTTGTTAAGCAAAGGCTGTGGTTTTTAAGCTTTTAATTGTTACCAGTAGGTACTGTATTTTTCAGAGTATAAGACACACCTTAGTTTTTGGGGAGGAAAATAAGAAAAAAGCTGATTGGTGGGTGGATCGGCCTCACGGAGTACCCTCAATCAGCTGTTCCCAGAGGTGAATTTTAGCAACAGGTTCATTGGTTGTGAACTCTGTGCCTTGCAGGTTTCAGAGGCTTTTTTTTCTGAAGCTTCATTTCAGAGGCTTTTTTTTTTCTGAAGTTCCGTTTCAGAGGCTTTTTTTTTTCTGAAGTTCCGTTTCAGAGGCTTTTTTCAGCCTCTGAAACCTCTGTTTGAGAGGCTGGATGGGGCTACATTCAGAGAATAAGACACACCCAGATTTTCACCCTCTTTTTTGGGGGAAAACGGTGCATTTTATACTCTGAAAAATATGGTATGTGGGAAAATTGGGAAATAGTTACCATGAAATACAGCAGAGGTGGGGTTCAGCAGGTTCTGACCAGTTCTCCAATCAGCGGATCTTTTGAGTAGTTCGGAGAACCAGTAAATACCACCTTTGACTGACCCTGCCCCCATCTATTCTCTGCCTCCCGAGTCCCAGCTGATCGGGAGAGGATTTTGCAGTAACCTTCCCCTGGATTGGGGAGGGAATGGAGATTTTACAGTACCTTCCCCACCATGCCCACCAAGCCACGCCCACCAAGCCACGCCATGCCCACCAAGCCACGCCCACCAAGCCACGCCATGCCCACCAAGCCACGCCCACAGAACCGGTAGTAAAAAAAATTAAAACCCACCACTGAAATACAGTGCCTCTCAGTTAATCTGCTGATTGGGTGGATGAACAATTTGAGGTCAATTAGCTCAGAGCCTTTATAACTCAATGCCCATTTCACGGAATGAATATCAAATGATGGGCACTGATATCCTAAGTGACACAATATGCACAATCTTATATTCAAAGCATATTTTGAAGCCATTTCAGGAAGTAGCATCTCATTTATAACATTGATTCAAATCATTCAGTCAATATTTATGACTCCCATCATTTAGTACAGGAGTGCTTTGTTCAACAATTTTAGTGTTATCAGGACTAGCCATCATTTTGATAATATTAAATTATCAGATATTAAAGCAGCTTTAGTATTCCACAGCATTGGCCAGGGGACACTATAAATTAAAAAAAGGAAATGTTCCTTGACATAAGGAATATCAACAAAGCTCAGATTAATTTATGATTCCACCTTTTTGCGCGTGAGGAGATATATATATATATCTCCTCCTTTAATTGCAGGAGAGTCTAGAATTACCTTCTATTTCTTATACTTCTTTGAGGTAGCTCTCTGTGTGTGTATGTGTGTGTCTCCCTTTTCCTTTTTTTGTACTTGAGAATGGGAACAGTATTGCATTAGATTCTTCAAACGCTGGAGTTTCTTCGTACATTGCCACAATCATGATAAGGGAATCGTTTGAAAAGCTGCCTCTACCAAAAGCATGCTGATTAGAGATCACAGCAAATGAGCTAGCTCTTGTATTTGCCGCAGGGGCCATTCCACTGTCTTTTTAATATTCCTCAGTTTAAATAAGAAAGACTGACATGCATCAATAATACAGTAAATATGGCAGATTTGAGACTGAGCAATGTATCTTAAGCTTAAAGAAACCTAGAATAATCCTTTGCAAGAAAAAGGGATCATATTCTTAATGCTGAAATTAAAAATAGACCATTGCATCACACAGCTTCCTAACCCTGAGTTCAGAATCCCAGAATTCTCCACCAGAATTGGCCATGCTGACTAGTTAACCAAGAAATTATAATTGTAGCCCATCTGGAGGCCACCAAGTTGAAGAAATATGCTTTATAATTCTGCCACATAAGAATTAAATGTAATTATCTTTTGGAAGCGGTGAGAGAGTAACAAAAATGCTATTAAACAATGGAGTCCACATTTCGGGGGGGGGGGGGGAGGGAGGAGACTGAAAGGTTTTCAGAATCTAACCATGACTGATAAATTTACTTCATTTGAACTTGTACAATGCTTTAAACATGTCTTGATGATGTAGTGTTCCACAGAAGACAGACCTGTGTAATTAAGCTACAATTTTGTGATTTAAAAAACCCCCCAAATCTGTAGTAATTGTATATGAAGCTGGCAATATGTCAAAGATAAATATACGTCCATGCCAAAATGCTAGAAATAATTTTGAATAATAGGAAAATAATAATGCTATGACCCACTCCTCCAGATTATCTCGCCCAACGTCAGTTGTCTTTAAAGTGGACAATATTAGAAACGAGCTTAAACTTAAAATGAAAAACTAGATTAATGTAGGATTCCACACTGAGAACCATAAATTGCATATTCTGTTTTGAGTGTTTTGATCATCATAAGTTTCAGAACTGCAATTGTAATTTTAGGCATTTTTTATACAGACACGTTTTCCTCGTTATTGTACATGTATATCTGCCACTATACAGTAGTGGCCAAAATTGTGGAAATCTTCTGGGGAAAGTGTGTTTTCTAAAACTAACTAATAACACCCCTTTTTTTTGGAGTAATACCATAAAATTATATATCAATGGAAAGATAATTTAATCAAGAATGTAATGCAATAACTTTTATGAAGGATTTGCTATTAGAATAGCAGTTACAGCATAAAGAAGAAAAGTGAAACACGTAGAAAAAAACGAGATATGCAAAAATTATCACATCAGTTAATAATTAGTTGGGTAACCTTTAGCATGAATTACGGCCTTACAACGTCTTCCTATGGAGCGAACCAAGTCTTTTAGTTCTGCAGCTGTTATAATGTGAAACCAAGATTGAATGATTGCTTTTATTAACTGGGTTGTATTGCTGGGTCACTTCTGACTAACAAGTTTCCTTAGTTGGCTCCATAGATTTTCAATGGGTTAAGGCAGTGGTGAAATCTAAAATTTGTTACTACCGGTTCTGTGGGCGTGGCTTGGTGGGGGGTAATGTGACTGGGTGGGCATGGCCAATTTTTTTTAACTTTTAAAACCATTTTTTCTACAACCTCTTCAGCGAAGAGGTTGTAAAAAAATGCTTTCAAAAGGCTCTGACGATCCCAGCTGAGTTGCCTAATTGGCAGAGACTTTTTTTCTTTTAAATGCCTCTGACGATTAGGCAACTCAGCTTGGATCATCAGGCATTTAAAAGAAAAAAGGGGTTTTTTCTTTTAAAAGCCTTTGATGATCCCAGCTGAGCTGCGTGATCATCAGAGGCTTTTTTTTTTACTTTTAAAAGCATTTTTTCAGCCGAAGAGGTTGTAGAAAAAATGCTTTTAAAAGTAAAAAAAAAAGCCTCTGATGATTGTGCAGCTCAGCTAGGCATGGGGGGGGGGCAGGGATTTTTGCTACTGGTTCTCCGAACCAACCGCCTCCATCGCTACCGGATCAGGAGATCCGGTCCGAACCGGGAGCATTTCACTCCTGGGTGAGTCTGGGCTATTCCCAGGCCATTCCAGCAGTGGAATATGATTATCTTGAAACTCTAAATAAATAAAAAAAAAAAAAGTGGTGTTATAAGCCATCAAACCTCAAAAATACTTTTCCCAAAAGGTATCATGCATTTCTGCAACCACGATCTCATTTTTTTTTCTTTAAAAAATGTAAAATTGCCAGGTGGCATCTCTTACTCGATTGAAATCCCTGTGCCCCAACACTCAGCAACTGGGATTGTATTCCCTTTCACCACTTGGAATCTTGCCTGCAATATCAAACATATGACTGTGGGATACTAGATAAAGGCACCCACCCATGCATGCCACTCACATGGATAAGTTGTGTTCTTTGGCCTGACTTTTGAGGTTGTTGAGAACATGCTCTGTATTATTATTTATGCATCATTAGGACTGCACAATGCATGTTGGTTGATTTCTGGATTAAATCCTGAATGTCTCCTCCCAAGTAACTGCCTTATTTGAATGTAGTTTATCAATAAATCTCTCTTTCTTTCTCTCTTCTCTCCCTCTCCCTCCCTCTCTTTCCCTGGGTCTGTTTGTCTGTGTCTGTGTCTATTTGACTCAAAATTGCTGTAACATTAATGAGTACATTACATTACAGTACAGTACATTAATATACTGTAACAGTACATTTTTTTATCATGAAATTCTGCATTATTTGTATTCTTTGTGATTGCACTTGAGGTTATCAAATATCAGCAATGCCTCTCAAGATAGTCTTTGTAAGTCCTGTTGGGCATCATGGCCATATGACGAAAGAAGTCAGCATTCGAAAGGACCGCCAGGACTTAATATAGTAAGATTGATCTCTGTGATGTTGCTTGAATGAGCCACTGGAGGGAGCCCAAGAACAATGTGATTTTGTTTTTATCAGTAGGGGCTGAAAACACTTGCATCCCATCCTTAGTTACCCACCACTAAACTTAGTAAACACAAAAGTTTGAGTTTAAGTGCAATGACTTAAGAATATGAAGTATAGAAGGGAAAAGTTAAAGTGAATCACATGCTTCTTTTTCAGTTGTTCAGTGTCACAAAAGAAAGAAAGAGGAGGCCCAGGAAAGACATGATAGCAATCTTTCCAGTAGTTGAAGGGCTGTCACAGGATAGAGGGCATTGAATTATTCCCCATAGCAGGGGTCTCCAACCTTGGCAACTTTAAGCCTGGTGGACTTCAATTCCCAGAAGTAAGGAGCCTGGTGGTGCAGTGGACTAAACTACTGTTAAAGTAGTATTTAGCTGCCAGCTGCCTGCAAGTACTGCGAGTTCAATTCTCACCAGGCTCAAGGTTGACTCAGCCTTCCATCCTTCTGAGGTAGGTAAAATGAGGACCCAGTTTGTGGGGGCAATAAGCTGACTTTGTATAAAATAGAAAGGACCCGCTTGGGGGTGGGGGGCAAAAGCCTTACAAAAGTATGAAGGCTATTGCTTAAAAGCATTGTAAGCCACCCTGAGTCTCCAGAGAAGGGTGGCATATAAATCAAACTAATAAATAAATAAATAATAAATAAGATTGGAGACCCCTGTTCCATAGTACCTGAGGGCAGGACATGAAGCAATGGGTGGAAGCTCCTGACAGGGACAACCAACCTGGAGCTAAGGAGGCATTTCCTGACAGTGAGAATGATTAATCAATGGAACAGAATTGCTTCCCAGAATTGTGGGTGCTCCATTGCTGGAGGTTTTCAAGAAAAGATTGGACAGACATTTGTCTGGGCTGATATAAGAACTTGGGTATAGGGTTGGATTAGAAAACTTCCAAGGGTCCTTCCAGGGTTCTATGATTCTATGATTTGTTCCTATCATCCATCTCCTTGCACTAATGACTGTATGACTGTAACTTTGTTGTTTGTATCCTTACAATTTATATTGACTGTTTCCTAATATGATTTGATTGCTTATTTGTACTCTATGACCAGGGATGGGTTCTACTTACCTTTACTATCGGTAATAAAGTGGGATACAAATCTTTTTTAAAAAATGTTTAAAAACTCCAGAATCACTTTCAGTAAAAAGCAAGAAAGTTTTCTTATATTTTAATAGGTAGATAGGATTAAAATACTGTATGGCTAGGATAGCTAAATACAAAATGAAACCTGGCTTTTAATGGTGGCAGGGTTCAGAAAAATTTTCCACATATTTATTAAAAGCTCAGGATCACTGCCCCTTTTACCAAGTTATGTTCAACATTTATAATACACAAGGGTTTGCTATGTGCATTTAATAGCAGCCTATCATATAAAATCATCAAACAAAGCCTTTCGGGACATGATGGGTAAAACTCCTACTTAGTGTTAGACAGAGAACTGGGCCCATAAAGAATGGCGATTCTGATTTCACACATTCTATCTATTTTTTTGCAGGAACAGTCATATTTTTAAAAAGCTGCTCCTTGCTTCTACTTACCTCTAGTGACTTTTCCTGAACAGGGAAAACCTATACCGATAGGGCAGGGGTGGGTTCTCAAATTTTTTACTACCGGTTCTGTGGGCGTGGCTTATTATGTGGGCGTGGCTTGATGGTCATGTGACAATTCTTTAGGATTTAGCAGAGGTACTGATCTACCAGGCTTTTAACTGCTTGCAGAGCTGTACTGGTCTACCCATTTGTTTTTGGAGGCACTGTTCTACCCATTTGTTTTTCGAGCGCACTGGTCTACCACCACACTGCCTTTTAACACTGTAGGGCGGCCCTTTGAAGCCCTGCGGCAAGAGTTTAAACAGTTTTTTTCCTTCTAGCCGATCAGCTGGGACTCGGGAGGCAGCGCAGGCGGGCAGAAGGGTCCAGCTCCCGAACAAACAGAACTGGTTCGGTGATGTCATATCATCACTGCTACCGGCTCGGCTGAACCGGGCCGAACCGGGAGGAACCCACCACTGTGATAGGGGAAGACTAAAAGTCTTTGTATACTCAGGAACAAAGAGGAAGAACTACCTTCCTCAATGTAAGCTGTGATAAACTGACAATCTGCAGCCTCTACATCTTCCTATCTTCAATAGTTTTGGATCTCTGATTTCACACCTCACATCAACTGTCACATGCCTACAGTAATAAAAAAAAAAAGGGGGGGGATATGTACTACAGATGGGAATAAGGAAATGGAGCATTTGATATGTTCCCAAGCTGCTATACTTCCCAGCTGGTTATAATTGGCGATTCTCTTTTCAGATGCTTGCAATTTCTTGGAATTCTTGCCTTTTGTATAGGTTAGGAAAATCCAAAGGTTTTCTCTTCATGTTGCAAGTTTGCAGCACTGGATAATCCATTGGCATAGAAAGTAGTTTATTGTTCTACTGTTGGTACAGGAATGGTACTTCCTCAGTATCAGTGGTTAAAATCTAGGAAATACACACTGCATTTATAACAGCTTGATTGGCAGTTCTAGTGTTTTTAAAAGCAGATTGGAAAATGTTTTTGCAATATTTAATATAAAATAACTTGGCAATGCTACTTTTGAAAAGGTGCCTTTCAAATCAAGTTGACTTTAATTTTATTTCTGATTCAACTCAGTAAAAAGCAATTCTACAATATTTTATTTTACAAATTAATAGTTGGATTAAATATAGCTGCTCGTAGAAAACTCCTAGTGTTACACAAAAGCTTTCTTTGACATAAGATTATTATACTCATTTTTAATGATTTATGTAACATCAAAATTTTCAGATTAAAAGAAATTATTTTAACTCTTATATAATTTGAATAATATTAGCCACAGTTCTTAATTAATGTCTGATAATCTCATTTGGATTTACTTCAGTATCGACTTAAACCTTCAAAACCATGTAAGGCATTTTAATATGCAGATTTAAAGCACTGTTATTTTGGAAATTAACAGCACATTTTTTTATTTTTTATTTTTTTTTCTTTCCCCCTTTTATTTTCTTGCCCATTCTTTGATTGTATTTCTAAAGTTAATACATTATTACAATAAAATATATGTTATATATTTACATATATATTATATATGTTATATAATACAGAATAAATGTACAACACTATATTGATAAAACATCAAACTGAATAATAATATTTTATTAATGCTATTAATGTAGATTAATGTTGATGAAAGTTTGATTACTTGTCTTATGACTTCATAAAATTCCTCAAGAGATTAAGAACATGAAAATTAATGCCACAGAATTAGAATACCATGTGTAACAATGTTCCAGTACATAAACTAAATTAAATTAAATTAAATTTAATTAAAGTTCTTCTCTTGCCAAGGAGATACTTGGCTCTTCCTTTCCTGAAAGTTGTGGGTTATTTTGTCATCAAGAGTTTGTTTTGTGGTCAGTTTGCTTAATGATAAACTAAAGTTAAAAGCTCATATTAGTTCAGAATTGTATTTTATTAGTCATAGTGGTCAACCAGATGCCTCTGGAGTGTCTTCAAGCAGGGGAGAAAAATATATCCTTCTTCCACTATTGTTCCTCTGCGGCAGATAATTCTTGAGGACTTCTTGTCCCTTCATTATTATGTTAATTTTTAACCCTTCTCTTTCTTTCTAGAAGTCTGAAAGAATCACTTTTCAGGAGATTCCACAGTTCCACCACTTTATCCAATCCACATGTCTTTCTATCTTTTTCCCCCCTTGGGTTCCCACAACATACCTACATGAAATTAAGTAGAGAATTGCATATTCTGGAACCCACAGATCCTCTCCCTTGATTTAAGGAAATTGTGATCAACTGACCCAACTCCTCATTTTGACCTCTCTTTCAGTGGTGGAATTCAATTTTTTTTTTACTACTGGTTCTGTGGGCGTAGCTTGGTGGGCGTGGCATGGCTTGGTGGGCATGGCTTGGTGGGCATGGCAGGGGAAGGATATGCAAAATCTCCATTTCCACCCCACTCTGGAGCCAGCCAGAGGTGGTATTTTCTGGTTCTCTGAACTACTCAAAATTTTCGCTACTAGTTCTCCAGAACCTGTCAGAACCTGCTGAATTTCACCCCTGCTCTCTTTCCTATATAGGGTGTACCACTTGTATCATGAAGGATTTGCTTTTATGTAATTTCATTATCTTTCTGAAGATTGCCTTCTCCATTTTTCCAACTTTAGAGAATGCATCTCCTTTTGTACCCTTTGCTCAGTCTATTCCCAACTATCACGATTATGTTCCCATATCATGCTACAGTTTTGAATTGGGACATGGCATACTATTTTGCTAAGTCTAAAAAATAATCAGAAGTGAATGTCTATTCTCTTCTGAGATTCTCAATCATCCAGGTCAGAGTTGTTTCAAAGGTGCTTTTTCCAAAAGGCAACTGGTCTTTCTTGGGTTTTTTTCTTTGAAAATATTTCACTTCTAATCCAAGCAGCGTCTTCAGTTCTAACATGTGATTCTCCACCACTTAGTTAGAACTGAAGAAGCTTCTTGGATAAGAAGTGAAACGTTTTTAAAGGAAAAAAAAAACCAAAAAAGTCCAGTTGCCTTTTAGATAAAGCACCTGTGTATCAGAAGTGAGTAGTACCAACAAAGGAGAATATTTGTTGCTCAGGGATGAAATGATGTTCTCTGAGCTTGCTTTTTTTCTTGCAAATGTTTTATTACCCTAACTAGGTAACATCATCACTGCTAGTAAGGAGTGTTGTTTGCTGTCAGTTTATATTCTGCTTTCTTGCCTATCTGTGTGGGTGGGATCTGTCTTAGAGATTCTTTGTTTGGGCTGTTTACTGATGGCTCTTTGGCAGTTTCTTGATTGGGGTATTGCTTACTTGATTGTTGGACTGAAGTTGACTTTGGCGTTAATCTATGCTGATCTGAGTGCTGATTATTGGTGGAGAGGTGCTGGAGTCTTTTTCTCTTTTGGGCTGGTTGATTGTCTCTTTTGCATAGTCTATAGATGTTGTTAATGTCTATGTGTCTATTGATGGCTGGTTTGTCAAAGTGCCAGGCTTCTAGAAATTCCCTGGCATTTTTGGATTTGGCCTGGTCTAGGACTGTCACATTTTCGCAATTGAAACTATGGTTAAATCTGTCTATATGTTGTGAAATTAAAGAATTTTCGTCATGTCTTCTGACTGCCAGTTGGTGTTCATGGATGTGTTCTGCCAGTCTTCTGCCTGTTTGTCCTCTTGGGCAGGGGGTTGGACTAGATGACCTACAAGGTCCCTTCCAACTCTGTTAATCTGAATCTGAATCTACATAGTGATTGTTGCAGTTCTTGTGTTGTGTGTTGTAGATGACTCCTGTTTATTCTTCTGGGGTTGCTGGGTCTTTTGGTTTGCTTAAGATGTTTTGAAGGGCTTTTAGTTGCCCTGTGTACTACGCTGATTCCATGCAGTTGTAGTCAGTGGTGGGACTTGAATAACTTAACAACTGGTTCTCTGGCTGGGTAGGCGTGGCCGGCTGGTCATGTGACTGGGTGGGTGATGTCATTCATCACACCCAGCCCTAACCCTCCCAGCCACTTGCCTCAAAGGCAGAGGTAGGATTCAGCTGGTTGGGGCTAATCCCACCACTGGATGACCCTGTTTTTTGGCCTGTTTTGGGGGCATTTTTCAGGCCATTTCCAGGCCATTTTCCAGGCTGTTTTCAGGCTGTTTTTGGCCCCAAAAAATAGTCCAAAAATGGCCCAAAAAATGAGCAGGGACGGGGATTTGCCGGTTCACCGAACTGTGCAGAAATTTAACTACCAGTTTGCCTGAACCGGTGAGAACCAGCAGCAGCCCACCTCTGGGCTGTAGTATTACTCTATTTGTGGGTTTCTGAGATACTCTTGATGTACGGCAATGTCATTCTTTTTAGGGGTTGTGTTGGTTGTGCTGTATCGGGTTGAATGGTCAGGGACTTTTTGATAAAGTTGTGTGGGTATCCATTTTGTTGGACTGTGTTGTATAGATGCTCCATTTTCTTTTTCTGAGTTACTGCCATGTGTTTGGGATCATTTAAATAAAGTCCTTACACAGCTTCTCTTGTGGGAGGTTGGGTTGTTGCTTTGGTAGTGGAGCACCCGGTTAATATGGGTGGTAGTCATGGGTAGTAATGGGTAGACATTCATTAGCCAGAGGAAAAAACATTAAGATGGGGGGAGGGCTACAATCAAGCTTGATGTGAATGAATCTTTATTGCAGTCACTGTAACATATGTCATTAGTGCTTTTGTTTTAGATGTGACTTCTAGGAAAGCGAGGAGGTGCAGTATTTGCAACATCTATACTTATTAGTTGGAACCTCTCAAAGGGTGAGTTTGGTAACTAAATAGTGCAGGCCATTGAACTATTACCAGATGGCAGAGATTTCTAGAGGTTGGCAATTAAGAAACAGGATACCTTAAGGAAATATTTTTAAACTACTACTCAGCAATTGGAACATGGTTTTCTTAATTAATTGTGAGACACCTGACCTTGTTTTTGGTCCTCCGCTATGATTGCTTTGCATTTATTTTACTATAGAGTGTAACAGTTTCACTTCCATGTTTTTGTATGCATGCCAACTTTCAGATGTATATCTCACAAAATGCAAAGAACCTTGTGAATCTTTACAGAAAAATACATTGACTGTGATGTCATTGATTAGTTGTTCAAAATGTGGGCATCCCTAGTGTATCGCTTAATGAAGAAGGCCACTATGGATTATTTAACATATTGTGGTTAAAGAAATAATGGTTTAGGATGACACATACTCTAGCCTCTGGTGATTGTATTTGAATCCTGAAATCAGCCTGTGTCAGAACCAAATGCTTTAACATCATGACTGCACAGAATTCGGGGCATTTTCTTAAAAAAAATTAGTTTGCAGTGTTCCCTTAGCCTAGGTTACATTCTCTGCTTTCTTGAGGTAGATCACTGAAAAATGATCCTTGCTAACTCTTGGGCTACAACTTCTCACTTACTGGTGATTGTAAATTGACTTTACCGTGCAGCTTCTAATGTGGGTGATATTTATTGTGTTTTGAGCAGTACAAACATCAGGATGTAAAGATGAACGCCTGTCTTTATCTTCAGGTTTGTTTCCTTTTATCATTCCCATTTTAACTTTGGTCATTCCCTCAGCCACAAGTCATGTTCCACCCTCTTGGAAAGATTTGCCAATGCCTCAAGTCTACCGTGTTTCCCTGAAAATAAGACCCTGTCTTATATTTTTTTTGAACCCTGAAATAAGCGCTTGGCCTTATTGCCATCCGCTCAAAGGCCCGATTGGGCTTATTATCAGGGAATGTCTTATTTTGGAGGAAACAGGATAGGCATGATATTATTACCTGACTGTGTTATTATTATACTAATTGGGAAATATTAGAGTTGATAGAAATTCACTGGACCTGCCCAGCCTGTCATAATTTGTATATTTGAAATGCATTTTATATTTTCCTTATTTACAATGATACTTTTATTATATGCTGAATATAAACTGACAGCAAAGAGCACTCTTTACTAGCACCGATGATGTTACCGAGTTTGGGTAATGAAGCAAGTTTAGAGAGCACCAAGGACCCCTCATTTCAACCCTGAGCTACAAATATTGTCCTTTACTGATACTTTTATATCCACAATCTTTAAATTACATATTTTTGCATAGCCCCATTGAAACATTTAATTAAGAAATATAAAACTCATTAAATATAACTGATTTTCCTGCAGGCAGGCCCAAGACCCCATTCTACCGCCAACAGTGTCACTTCTTTTCAATTACCAAGCACTTTCAAATAAAAACACTATCCTGAATATGACAGGCAGTGTCACAAGCTTCTGGTTGACAGCTATTTTAGCATAAACTGGGTGTAGCCATGTGTCCTTTCTTTGCACTCACAGACAACTCGCTGTTTATATGGCAACAGAATGAATCAAGGGATTATTTTACAGGTATGTGACATGCAGAGAATGGATTTATCCACTGTCCTTTCAGTTACTTAAGGGAGGGATAATTCTAAATTACAGCACTGTGACAGCAATTGACCATCGCTGAACTTTAAAAAAAACTAAGTAGAGCAGTTCAATTACTTTGGGAAAGCAGGAAATGCCAGGCCTTCTGGAAGAAGACAATGGCATTGGTATAATACTTTACTATTAAAGCAAGGAAAACAATAGAAACATGACCATGTAGTTATCCAGAATGGAGCCTGATTTTTGGGAGAGTTTATTTTAACTTTCTGTAACTTACAGATGGAGAATGAATGGTTGAAATGCTCATTCAAACATACATACATAATAAATTAGCCCAATAAACACATATATTTGGAAATAAGGAGAGCTAATTAGTTTGGATAAGCTCTGAAGTTCTTAAGATAAAAAGTGCACTTTTTTTTTTACAGACACACTGCAATCATTTCAATTTCAGAAGGTAAATGAAGCTTGTTTGTTATACCTATTTCCCTAGCATGTAGATTAGTGCTTTAATAAATCTCAGAATTTTTTTTAAAAAATGACTATACAGGTAGTCCTCGACTTACGACCACAATTGAGCCCAAAATTTCTGTTGCTAAGTGAGACATTTATTAAGTGAGTTTTGCCCCATTTTAGGACCTTTCTCGCCACAGATGTTAGGTGAATCACTGCACTTGTTAAATTAATAACCCAGTTGTTCAGTGAATCTGGCTTCCCCATTGACTTTGCTTATAAGAAAGTTGCAAAAGGTGATCACATGATCCCGGGGACACTGTAACTGTCATAAATATGAGTCAGTTGCCAAGCACCTGAGTTTTGATCACGTGACCATGGGGATGCTGCAAGGATCATAAGGGTGAAAAATGGTCATGTCACTTTTTTCAGTGCCATTGTAACTTTGAACGGTTATTGAACGAACTGTTATAAGCCAAGGACTATCTCTATTATAACTACATTTTTTGTCATGCATTCTTTAACTTGTCCCTTCTTCAGTTTCAAATATAAGTAAAGGTTTATGCATTTTAGCAATTACATGTTCACCATGAGATTGAAACAATCTCATTTCAAAATCTGTTTTAGAATATTCAATACCACAAATTCTTCTATCTACTTTAAATCTTTCTGATAACTCTGTATAAATACAGGGAGTTCTTGACTTACAACTATTCATTTAGTGACTGTTCAAAGGTGCTGAAAAAAATGACTTATGACTGATTTTCACACCTACAACCATTGCCTCATCCCCACAGTCACATGATCAAAATCCGGACACTTGGCAACTGGCATGGATTTATTGCACCTGTGTCCCAGGGTCACATGATTACTGTTTCCCAGCTGGTTTCCCACAAAGTCAATGGGAAAGCCAGATTAATGACTGTATGTTTCACTTAACAACTACAGTGCGTTTTTTAAAACAACTATGGCATAAAAGGTCATAAAATGGAGCAAAACTCACTGAACAATTGCCTTGCTTAGCAATGGAAATTTGGGATTCCGTCGTCATAAATCAAGGACTACCTGTACACCATTACCATATTTTTTGCAGTATAAGACGCACCGGAGTATAAGACGTACCTACCTTTTTTGGTGAGGAAAAGAAGAAAAAGAAATCTCCCTCTGCCTCTAGCAATTTTGCCTCATTGCAGCAAACAGCAAACAGCCTGCTTTACTTTCATTTTCATTTTCAGCATAGCTTGATTAGCACACAAGGAAAAAAAAAATCTGCTCCAGCAATTTACCTCTTTGCAGCAAGCAGCAGAGCCCTGCACAAAACAGCTGAGAGCAAATCAGCTGAGAGTTGGGAGGCCGATCCAATCAACTTGTGCTAATTAGGCTGTGCTGAAGCTGAAAAGAGCTGTTTTTTCTTGCTGTTTGCTTGCAAGGAGGTAACTGGGAGGCAGAGGCCAAAGGGTGGGGGCTAGTGGGTGGGCGGGGCTACATTAGGTGTATAAGACGCACCCCCTTTTAGGGGGGAAAAAGGTGTGTCTTATAGTCCGAAAAATACGGTAATAATTGTGACCCTCTGCCATCAGTTCTTCTCTTGATTTAAACCAAGTTGATTAATAATGTTTGGAGTACCAACCAGGTCAGAGAAATGCTCCATAGGATTTGCAGCTATCCAGTCCTGGTGATGTTGTCACCCCTGATAAGGCAAACCAGATGCTCAGCTAATGTGGATGTGTAGCCAAGAGTTCTGTTTCTGATGACGCTTCTTCCTCAATTCCATTTCAACAGAGCAGAAGTAATAATTCTATCCAGTTACATTTATCAATGCATGCATCAACTAGCCCCATGATTAATTGCTATCCCTGCTCATCATGAAGTGTGCCAACAGTTATTCCTTACCTCTGTGGCATTCACATTCATATCATGGATCCCTGCTGGGAAAGCATTTTACAGTAATGCCCCCAGGCTATCTTGAATGCTGTACCATCAGGATTCCAGGTTGCATGTAAGCATTTAGACATGCAGTTGTATACCTGAAGCCTCCCTTCCTGCAAAGGATCCTATGAATCAAGAATAATAGATCATATACCGTGTTTCTCCAAAAATAAGACCCTGTCTTATATTTTTTTGAACCCTGAAATAAGTGCTTGGCCTTATTGCCATGCACTCAAAAGCCCGATTGGGCTTATTATCAGGGGATGTCTTATTTTGGGGAAAACAGGATATTTTTGAAGGCATACACAGTATCACTTCCAATTTTCCTGATGACTTGGAATTTATTAGGGTTTTTTTCTTTTTTTTTCATCTTTGAAGGTCAGCATGGTTGCTTTTCAGTTGTATTTGAAAAGGCATGAAATTGGCGAGATGGAACGCAGGAAATAATTGAATATGAGTTGGATTGACCTGTTTTACTTTGGGATGTTATTTTGTTTTGGAACTGATGGTTGCTTTAAGTGTCGTACGATCAAATGGAAACCATGCTAGATCAGGTCATAGGCCCGTTTTGTTCAGTATTTTTTATCACACAATGGCAACTGGATATATTTGAGATGCTCACAAATCAGGATTGGAGGTCAACTGTAAGTTCTCATCACTTTTCAGAAACTACTATTTAAGACATTCTCCTTATGAGAGTCAACAGACACCAGTATTAGTAGCTTTTGACAGCCTGATCCCCAATGAACCTATCCAGTCCCCTTCCAAAAACATTTAAATTCTTTTTCATTAGCACAACTACTGACCGAGAATCCCACAGTTGAACTATGTGTTGGGTGACAAACTATTTCCTTTTGTCCGTCATGAATCTCTCTGCATTTAGTGTGAGTGGATGACCTGGTGTTTTAACATCAGGACTGAGAGTGGTGTTTTTTTATTTCCTTAAGTGCCATAAGTGTCATGTTACCATAACACACTTAACAGAAAATTAGCCTTGAAAAAGAACACAGAGGGGATTTATTTTAACCCCAAATAGCCCAGAAGCTGTTTTGGGAATTATCTACTTCGAAATCAATGGAAGCATCTGAACCAGTTTCTAAGATATTAATTATCCCTTTCCTCTTCCAAGGAACAAAGTCCTGGAGAGCCTATGAGAATAGTGGGGGCCCCTCCCACTATGGACTTCCTTCAGTGGTGGGTTTCAATTTGTTTTACTACTGGTTCTGTGGGTGTGGCTTGGTGGGCGTGGTATGGCTTGGTGGGCATGGCTTAGTGGGCATGGCAGGGGAAAGATACTGTAAAATCTCTGACTTCTTCCCCTTCCCTCATAAGCATACGGGGAGGTTGTAGATGAGAAGAAGGTACACTGGCTCTCTCCAGTGTAACCCTGAGCTTGAGTACTCTGTAAAAATATAAGAAAGGCTAGGTTGTGAGTTCAGCAGAGGTGGTATTCAGCAGGTTCTGACCAGTTCTGGAGAACCGGTAGTGGACATTTTGAGTAGTTCGGAGAACCGGTAAATACCACCTCTGACTGGCTCCACCCCCATCTATTCTCTGCCTCCCGAGTCCCAGTTGATTGGCAGGAAATGGGGATTTTGTAGAACCTTCCCCTGGAGTGGGGAGGGAATGGAGATTTTACAGTATCCTTCCCCTGCCATGCCACGCCCACAGAACCGGTAGTAAAAAAATTTTAATCCCACCACTGGAGTGCAGCCTCCTTCCCTCTTTAGTATTGACCAGGAGGTCTTAGGAAATGGTTGCTTGGTTGACTGGGTCATTCTGCTGCACAGTTAATCAGGACCTGTCACGTGAAGAAAGCCTTAGAGGTATGGGTTTGAACGAAAGCTATAGAAAAGCATCAGGATTTTTGCATAGGCTCCAAATGAATGCCTACAAGAGGAGAAGGCCTACAAGAGAGGCAAAGCCCTTTTTGGATTGAAAGGCTGTTTCTGGCATATTAGGTGTTCATTTCCCCCTTTATCTCTCCTCTTGATGCTCAGCAGTAGTTGGTCTAGAAATAGCCCTTCAAATCATCCTTTATACCACCAGCTAACAGGGAACTCTTTGCAGAGCTGCCTATAGGATTGATGGATTGATAATGTGCCATTAAGTTGTTGCTGATCACCTATATTGATTTTCTTCGTGACGATCTGTTTCTAACCCGGTCCTTCAGGCAGTGGTGGGATTCAAATAATTTAACAACCGGTTCTCTGCCCTAATGACCGGATGGCTGGCTGTGGCCATGGTGGGCGTGGCCAGGGGTGTGACAGGCAGCTCTCGCCCTCCTGCACCCTCCTGGGAGCAAAAACAGGCAGTGTGGGGGGGAAAACATGCCCCCCGCAGCCTATTTTGGGCCTAGGAGGCCTCCCTGAAGCCACCTAGGAACTAAAATGGTGTGTGTGGAGACTCCTGGAAGGGGCAGGGGAAGGGGTGGAACCAGCCAGCAATTTAACTACCGGTTCGCCCGAACTGGCCTGAACCGGGTAAATCCCACCACTGCCTTCAGATCTTCCAATGGTGCTCTCATCTCCACCGTAACAGAGTCCATCCACCTTGCTGCTAGTCATTCTCCTTTTCTCCTTCCTTCCATCTTTCCCAAGAGTCTTCTGCAGAGAAGAAAAATGTCATGATACAGTGGTGTTTCATTTTGATTTAGTGTAATATTTGAACTCGGTCATTTTCATAGGTGTAGGTTAAGAAGATTCCTTGTTAAAATTGTCCACATAGTGCCCACAATGGTGAGACTTCTGCTGTGCCTGTGATTGATGGGCATTGCATGCAACACAGATTTAAAAAGAACCCTATGGTGACTGCCATTTTGACTGCAGACACCCCAGCCTTTGTCATTTTATCAGAATAATTAAAGAACTGTATATGCCTGAGAAATGAAATTCTGCTTTCATTATAAAAGGGGTATAGAATTGAAAGACATGCTTGTAGAGGGCTGCTTCTAATTTTCTTGCTCCCCTTCCTGGGTGCTTCTTCTGACTTGGGCTGTAGCTTCACCTGTGTGTTGCATGCAATAGGAAGCCATTGCTGATTACATTCTCTTTTGTGTTCTTTTCACTAAGAATGTGAGACTGATCTGAGGAAGCCCATAGAGCAAGGGTCTCCAAACTTGACAACTTTAAGACTTGTGGACTCCAACTCCCAGAATTCCCTAGCCAGCATAGCTGCCATAGAGGAACTTTGCAGACAGTTGTAAACTGGATTGTTGAATTCTGGCTTGCTGAAGTCACTAAGACTTCTTGATAAGTATGCCTACAGTTGCAGCTTATAACATCTCTTGAACACAAGAGATCCTGTATTCAGGATCTAATTAATACTAATAAAAGTTAGAACTGGTTATGCAGCACATTTAATGCTAATTTCAATTGGCCATATAATAACATAGTTATCTTGATCAGGTTTTAATCTTCGGTCAAGAATATAGAAAAGTGGAAAAATTTTATTTCTCCAAGTTCATTTCTAGAGATGAAAATAAACTATACATATGTAAAAATTGTACCAAAGGCAGCATAGCCTCTCGGATCAAGGATTTATTTCTATGAGCAGATTTAGCGATTCTGAATCTGTTCATTATTCAAACAGCGGAAGAAAAAGTTGCTGGCAAACAGAGGGACAACAGGCAAAGGATGTTCCTATTGTTTGTTAGTATTCCATCGTACTGTTAAACATGTGCTCCAGTTCTGAATATTGGATTTATAATGAAATGTGTGACTTTGTTGCACAATTTACAGTAAGTTATAATTATCAAAGTCTCCCTTTAAGACTTTTATATTTTCTTTAGAATGAAATGTGAGGAAATGCAAAGACTGCAGCTGTTACACAAAAATGAAGTGGGTTTACCTTATGCATGCTGGTACACGCACACATAAATTCATATAAATATTAGCTATGGTTCATAGATTATGCTCACTTTGGAAACCTCATTTAACAAAACAACAACAACAACCCACCATCACTATTATTTGCAGTGGATGACAATGATTAAGTTTTGATGCCCAGTTCTCTTAAGGCATTTTTGTACAGATAGGAACTCATAATTTCAAAGATTCTTACACTCCAGTTCTGAACAATGAAGTTATTATCATCATTGCTAGTATTGTTCCTATATAATACTTAAAGGCAAAACCAAAAATGCACGTAATAAAACAAAATCAACTATGAATGAAAGTATGTTGTAAAATACTTTAAACAAAAATCCCCAGATTTCCTAGGTGGTAATTTAGTAAGATTTCTCACATTATTGGTCCTTTAATTAACAAACATAATTTGTTTGTCCTTTATCATACCTTTGTAGTCACAATCACCTGTCACATAAATGGAAATAATACGATAATATTCATTCTCCTCAAAATGGAAATGATTTTGAGTCGACACAAATAAAGCACAGGCATACCCATGCTGAAGAAATATCTGTGAGCTTAGAAGTCTAAGACCTTAGCATAGCATATTTATTTCATCAGTTGTTAATCCAAAAATAGAGTGGCTAAATTGCATAAGTGGATGATTCATCACACAGTGAAGTTGCAAATATCAGTAACTTTCCTGAGAAAAGAGGAGAAAGGTGTAAGATGGGCAAGCCAGATAGATACAGTAATGGCCAAAATTGTGGAAACCTTTTGGGAAAAGTGTATTTTTGAGGTTTGATGGCTAATAACACCACTTTTTTTTGGGGGGGGAGTTTCAAGATAATCATATTCCACTGATGGAATGGCCTGGGAATAGCCCAGACCTTCACCTAATTGAAAATCTATGGAGCTGACTAATAAATTTATTAGTCAGAAGCGACCCAGCAATAAAACCCAGTTCATAGAAGCAATCATTCAATCTTGGTTTCACATTGTAACAGCTGCAGAACTAAAAGACTTGCTTCACTTGTAATTCATGGTAAAGGTTACCTAACTAAGTATTAACATAGTGATAATTTTTGTGTATCTCGTTTTTTCTACGTGTTTCACTTTTCTTCTTTATACCGTAACTGCTATTCTAATAGCAAATCCTTCATAAAAGTTATTGCATTACATTCTTGATTACGGTAAATTATCTTTCCATTGATATATAATTTTATGGTACTACTCCCAAAAAAGTGGTGTTATTAGCTAGTTTTAGAAAATACACTCTCCCCAAAAGGTTTCCACAATTTTGGCCACTACTGTAGAACGTTGGCCTAGGTATCTCACAGTACCAGCCAAGAGGAAGGAGTGGCATCATAAGAAAAGTTCCTTAGTTCTTTCACTAAGAAGCCATGCTAGTTGCTACATTATAGTTTCTGGGCTGGCCTCAGGCAGAAAGACCGACAAATTTTATGCCTAGAATTCCACACGTGGAATCAGTGGGGAGAACAAGATTTGTGAATGATTTGAGAGAATGACATTGAGAGAAACATTAAAACATTAAGGTTCTAATGCTTTTAGCCATTTGTGCTTGATAAATACAGAAGCAGTATTAAAAGATTTGTATGTGTGGGCTTGTTGGCATTCTCTGGCTCAGAACCTTTTCTGAGAATCTCTCCCTTCTGCCTCGCAGCTATGATCTCCTGGTAAATACATGCCTTGCATTCTTCATTGTTATTTTAGAGCAGTTGAAAGATAGAGACATTTGCTGAAAAATTAAGGTGAATTTACTTCTTTTATGTGTTGCCAGCTTTTATGGGAAATGAAAATAAAATGTCTTTCTGCTTTCATAGAACTAAGTAATTGATTATACTTTTGAAGAGTCGTGGAGGGCCATAGTTATTTCTTTCTTTTCCCGTCTTTCATAATTAATACCATATGGGGTTTTCAAATAGCAAATAGCTATTCTTGTTGCTATTATTACTATTTGCTATGTAGGGGCATTCTCCTACATTGCTGCTTCTACTTGTTGTTTCAATTTGATGAAAGAGAAACGTGGACCAATTTATTTTATTTATTTATTATATCAATTTATATTGACATCAGAAATAAAATATCAGGTGAACAGCCAGAAAATAGTACAAATATAAATTGTGTCTGAGGCAAATAACTCAGAACACACATAAACACACACACAGAGTAGATTTTTCTCATAAGCTGTTGCTCATTAACCAAGTGGAAGAAAATAGATAGTTTTCTTCCTATTAATGGTGGAAAACTACTTTTTTCTGGGCTTTGCAAGGGTGGTGTTCCTATTTTAGCTGCTACTCTGCCTTTTGGTACAGTTTTGATAGCTCCAAACAAATATCAGCCACCATTAAAAAAAAAAAAGATTGAATTCCCCCATAGCTCTCAGAGCTAGATATTTTTTCTGAGGAAAGACCCTGCGGTTTTAGAAAACTCAGCTTGCCTTTGGAGTGAATTTCATTTTCAACCAAGATGTTCAAGTTTCTCCTATCTGAAAGCAACAAATAAGAACTTGCTTGTGTACCTGTCTTCAGTGAACACTGTCAAAACACAAGAAGTCAAATATCAAAATTGTTTCTTTTTATTATTATTATTATTTCAGTGTGGCATCTCTTCCAGCTTAATCTGGGGTGATGGCAGTGGTGGGTTTCAAAATTTTTTACTACCGGTTCTGTGGGTGTGGCTTGGTGGGCGTGGCATGGCTTGGTGGGCATTGCAGGGGAAAGATACTGTAAAATCTCCATTCCTACCCCAATCCAGAGGAAGCAATTTTACAGCAAAATTCCCATTTCCTCCTGATCAGCTGGGACTTGGGAGGCAGAGAATAGATGGGGGTGGGGCCAGTCAGAATTTTTACTACAGGTTCTCCAAACTACTCAAAAATTCCACTACCGGTTCTCCAGAACTGGTCAGAACCGGCTGAAACCCACCTCTGGGTGATGGGTATTGAACCTCGAATGTTTTGCACACAATTTATATAGTCTGTCATTTAGTGAAGATTACAAATAGATAATTTGTGTTAACCAATCAATAACATGCAAGCTCTTTTGAACGTTACTTCAGTCTCTCACATAATTTTTTTATTTTGTTCTTTCTCTCTCACATCCTTCTACCTCATAAAGTTTTTAAGAGTGGAACAAGACAAAGACAAAGAATGTAATCTGGAATGCACAGGTTCCCCTCAGAAGTCCTTGTGTGCATCTGATGGCAGGACTTTCTTGTCTCGATGTGAATTTCTACGGGCAAAATGCAAAGATTCTCAGCTAGACATTGCCTACAGGGGAAACTGCAAAGGTAAGAAAATTGCCAGATATTCTGTAGGTGATAATTTTTTATTGTTTTCATCTCAGTTTTAGAATGTCAGCTCGTTTAAAAAAAAAAAACCAGTACAGGATGATACATGAGGAACAGGTAGGAATCCAAATTGCATCAATTTGGATTTGTAAATTATGTACCACACTGTAGCCCTGATGTTCCAGGCTCCTGACAGCTTAACATGAATCACTTGCAAAATCTCATCTTGCAGATGTGGCAAAATTATCTATATAAAGGAGCGATGAACATATTAGTGTTTGTTTCCTAGATAATTATTACATCCTTTACACAGCTAAATTGTGGAATACAAAGTATTAGACATATGGGTTCCATCTATAACCAATAGAGCGCAAGCAGAAATCAGCGATGAATTCTTCATTCCCCAACAAAGTTTTTTCTGTAATGTTTATGTATAAATAAGAATCTATTTACGGAAGCATTAATTCAGCATTATTTAAGAGTGCCGTGTTTGCAGGTCTATCTTAACTTATTGTCTACTGTTTGTAGCAAGTAGCGGAAGAAGTGGTAAAGGGCCTCTTAATTACATTATGTTTTGTTCTTAAAAATATATATGCAAAATGAAAACAACAAAGTAAAGTATTCCTTCATCCATGAAATCAGAAGCTGATGCTAGACATAATCAAGAAGGAGCATTAAAATATATTTATTTGTTTGTTTTAGGAAATTTATATTGCCGCCTATTTGCACATGGCGACTCAAGACGGCTTACAGGAATATAAAAACCTCATATATAAAACAATAAAACTAATAAAAGAGGATAATCATATAAATTAATAAAATAATAAAATAAAATACCCCCCCCTCCCCGCCCACCCCTTGACTTGAAAACAGGGAACTATTAATGAAAGATACAAGGACCTAAAAAAAACTTCAATATTTCTTTTTGGATAGGTTGGTTCTGCAGTTATGTTTTATTCAGCCTTAAATACAGGTAGACTTCGTTTATTGAGCGCTCATTAAATGACCTTTCAAAGTTCCAGCTCTCACATCATCCCCACTGTCTCATGACTGAGATCTGGTGCTTCACAATCAGCTTGCACTTACAATGGTTGTAGCGCAGTCACACAATCGCCATCTATGACTTTCCCTGTCAGCTTCCCACAAGCAAAGTCAATGGGGAAGCCGGCAGAGAAAGACACAAGTCTTTCTGATAAGTCTCCCCCACCTAACGGCAGCCACTCCTGGCCCTGCATCTCTCATGGTGCACCTCACTGGCTGATCATGCACACCAGAGGTGGGTTTCAGCAGGTTCTGACCAGTTCTAGAGAACCGGTAGAGGAAATTTTGAGTAGTTTGGTAGTAAAAATTCTGACTGGCCCTGCCCCCATCTATTCTCTGCCTCCCATCTGATCGGGAGGAAATGGGGATTTTGCAGTAACCTTCTCCCGGATTGGGGAGGGAATGGAGATTTTACAGTATCCTTCCCCGCCATGCCCACCAAGCCACGCCCACCAAGCCATGCCATGCCACGCCCACCAAGCTACACCCACAGAACCGGTAGTAAAAATTTTTGAAACCCACCACTGACACACATCCTCTATCTGGCAGCAGCCACCCCCAGCCTCAAATTGTTCGTATACCCTCCATCACCCAGCTGCAGTCGCTTCCTGCCTGCTAAGCCTCTTACAAGCCTCCTGGAGTTTGCAACTTCCTGCTGACTTTTTCCACTGGCTTTGCTTGTGGGAAGCTGCAGGAAGTTGTGAGGAGGTACTTGCTTCACAACCCCCAGTCCTCACTTAACGACAGTAACAGGGACTGCCTGGATTGGCATCACTAAGTGATGCAGTTACATGATCTCACACAGTTACATGATGCCTGGATTGGCATCACTTAGCAATGGAAATTCTGGGCCCAATTATTGTTGCTAAGCAAGGACTACCTGTAACACAAAATAGAGATTGGAGGAATAGGGCATAAAAAATACTGGCCTGTTTGTAATGTTTGGGCAGCACTGTAATACCCACTTAACTCTCTGTAAAGTGTGTGTAAACAAAGAATAATGAAAAAGGTTGGAGTAGAAGCAACGAACCAGAACAGAAATATTTCTAAATAACTTATTTACATATTGGCAAAATGTTTGAAATCATAGTACAGCTATCAATTCCTTTGTACATTTTTGTTGAGTATCTATTGATATTCCTATGTACATATTTTGTTGAATATCCAGATAAGCCTGACTAGGTGGCTCAGTGGCTAAGACACTGAGCACACCAATTAGAAAGGTCAGCAGTTTAGCGGTTTGAATCCCTAGTACAGGTCTCCTGCGTGAGCGGGGGGGGGGGCTGGACTAGATGACCTCCAAGGTCCCTTCCAACTCTTTTACTGTTTACTATATTTGTGATTGTGCTTTGTTTTTGGTTAATCTGACGGATACTTTGGTGCTAATAGGAGCTGAACTACTGTATTGTTTGCCCAAGGAAAAAGTTGAGAAGTTTCCCAGCTTAACTGCAGGGTTTGATTTTCAGCACAATACCATCCTTCTTTATACATAAATACCAGCGATCACAGAGGTTTACCTTCACTTACACTTTATTCAGAAAGAAACAGAGAGAAAGACCACACAGAGACATCTTTGAGAGACAGTTTTGTGCACTGTGCATTCCTCATCTCTCTTAGCTTCAAAAAGCCTCTAAAGCACCAAGAATTCTTTAAAGAGACATTCTGTCTCATCCTTGCTCTGGCTTAAATAAAGCATTCTATAATGCTTTTTTTTTTTTTGATTGTCTAATTGGCTCTACCTTTGTCTATGCTCAGCAGCGATAAAAATCCTCACTGAGCTTTGAAATCCAAACTCCTGTTATTTTCTGTGATAATACAAAGAAGATCTTTTAACAACCACAAAGCAGTTTTGCCCAGCCTGGTGCCCATGTTCTTAGCTACAGTGTATTTTTGTGAGATTATAAGAGTTGAGATCCAACACCTTTGGATAACAGCAAGTTAGAAAAGGTTGACTTTTGACCATAAAGAACTTTTAGGATTGTCTCATATAAAGCAGTGCTGAAAACAACACAAATAATTTAGTTGCATTGTAAGTCCAATGATGTGTGTGTGTGTGTGTGTGTGTGTGTGTGTGTGTGTGTGTGTGTGTTTTCAGGGACCATAGTATAAAACACTTCCTTTTCCTCCCCTCCCCCCCCCCCGCTTTCTTTCACTCTGAACTTCTAGTGATGGGTCAAATTTTTCAGTCCTTTCTGGAGTTTGGTGGATGTGTTAAGCCTAGCACAGTTTTGACTACATGATATGGGAGTGCTCTCAGGGATGGGCTGCTGGGGGTTCGTAGGGGTTTGGGAGAACCTCTAGCTAACATTTTGTGCAGTTCAGAGAACCCCCAAATCACACTCCTGGCTGGTCCCACCCCCCTTTCCCTCCCCTTTCAGGAGTCCCCACGGGGCCTGTTATGAATGCAGGGAAGTGCAGGGCGCATGCGGAGGCTCAGGGAGGGTGCAAAATGGGCCTACTGGAAGTTCGGGAAGGCCGGATGTTTTGGCCCTCCTGGAGGCTCAAGGAAAGCCTCCAGAGACCGGGGAGGGCAAAAACACCCCACCCCCTGCCGTGGTGCAGGAGGCCAATTAGGCCATGCCCACCATGCTATTTACAGCATCTTTGTAATTTTCCATCCACACCACTGCCTCATTTTTCAACACTTTCCCCAACCCTCAATTCTGGCTTTGTATGCATTTGTTCTTAAGGTTTTGTCTTGTGCATCCAGAATTACCATCTCTGTCTCTTTGTTCAGCTTTTCTCTTAGCCTTTGTTAAGGCTTGTTGTTATCTGCTTAGTAGTAGTTCTTCTTCTTCTTCTTCTTCTTCTTCTTCTTCTTCTTCTTCTTCTTCTTCTTCTTCTTCTTCTTCTTCTTCTTCTTCTTCTTCTTCTCCTCCTCCTCCTCCTCCTCCTCCTCCTCCTCCTCCTCCTCCTCCTCCTCCTCCTCCTTCTCCTTCTTCTGTGTATGTGTGTTAACCATGTAATCCTTGCCTCTTTTTCTGTTCTTCATTTGGTCCTTCTTCTATCCCAGTTAGGTCTCTCTGCTTTCTTTCTGTTCTTCACTGTCCTTCAGATATTCTTCCAATGCTCTTTTTTTCCTTCAAATGTCTGGTGTTATTAATAATTCCTTTCCTATTATTTTTCCAGATTTTGGTAACCTTAAGTTTTGAAGACTCTGTTACTTGAAACTTATTGGAGACCAGTCAAACATGCCTTTTCCAGCCGAGTTGTGCTGGTTTCAGAACCTCAAAGATTGCAGCACATTTCACCAATTGAAGGTCTTTCTTATTATATGATAAAAGCAGAGGTGAAATGCTACCGGTTCGCTCTAGTTCGTGCAAACTGGTAGTGATAAAAACTACTGGTTCATGTGAACCAGTAGTAAAAAAAAAAACCCTACCGGTTCAGGCAAACTGGTACTTAAAAAAAGCTACCAGTTCAGGCAAACCAGTAGTTAAAAAAAGCTACCGGTTCCTCTGAACCGGTATTTCCAATGATCAGCTGTGCAGCGGGCTTTAGCTTTGCTAGAAAGCAGGAAATCCTGTTTTCTAGTGAAGCTAAATCGTGCACCATAGTGGTGCCTACGGAACATGCATGCATGCACACAGCGTGCATTTGGTATGCTGCATGCGCACCAAAGCGCACATTTGGCGCACAGTGTGCATGCACGGCCAGCAAACCCATAGCAAACTGGTTTGGATTTCACCACTGGATAAAGGTGAAGAAAATCTTTTTTCTAGTGGATAAATTCTGTGCTCCCTGATGTACTAGTTGTGAAATGAGCAAAATGAGCAAAAGTGCCAGATGTCAGGGTTCTGACTGAGCAGGTTAGGAGCAGGTTAGGGAAGCTCTGTGAGTTGACATTAGATTTGGTGAGAGAAAACGAAGATGAGGTCATGTCAAAAATTTGTCCTGCACTTTTTCCCTGTCAACTATAAATCAGTTTGATATACATAGTTTCCTTTTGAAATTTCTAGTTTTGAATTTAGATAAAATTATATGCTTTAAAAAATTTATTCTACCGTGTTTCCCCAAAAATAAGACCCTGTCTTATATTTTTTTGAACCCTGAAATAAGCGCTTATTGCCATGCGTTCAAAAGCCCAATTGGGCTTATTATCAGGGGATGTCTTATTTTGGGGGGAAACAGGGTATTTCGTAAGGAACAAAAAGAACAAGGGATATGTCTATCGTTGTAGAGATCAATGCTTTGTGCTCTCCTCAGCTTCCTACTCTTTGATTCAGTTCCAAGGGGAAGACATCATGAAGAAATTCACCTCATTGGACTTTTTCAGAGAAAGAGATGTGGGCAAACAGGGAGGCTTCCAAGTGATATAAAGACATATAATCAAAAGTAACAATAGTGGCACAGGCAAACACTGCCCCTCCAATAATAAAAAAAACTACCCATCACGAAGACAAATTGGAAATAAGTTCTCAAATGTTCTAAGAATAAGGTATTCTTCAAACAGTCTGGTGCTGCTATAAATGTGACAGGATTTATAAACATTAAACAGAAATGTAGAAGGGATCTTTCAGCCACCTCAAAAAACAGCATTAACTAAACACAACACAAATCACCACCCCACAGATTTTCTTCTGGCGATGGACAGAATAGCTCCTGGAATTTCTTCTGAATGCCTTCCTTCCCATCCCCAAATATCAAATTTGCTTTCTCTGGAATTCTGGATGGAATTTGTGTTCAGCCTTTTCATGATCAGGCCCATTGAATTCGGTTTGGCAATTAATCATGACTAGTGATGAGTGTGCTGGTTCAGCTCAGCTCTCAAAGCTGCCTGCCAGTGGTATGTGCTATGTGCTATGTGGTGAGGTGAATGATTGTTGCTTCCCCTCAGTGATGGTGATTGGGATGACTCAGTGTTGGAGGCACCAGTAGCTATTTGTCTATGCCAACACCGAATGCTAAGCCTGTCGCTATGAGGATTCTTGAAAGAATTTGGATGTGTGTGAGATATTCTCCTTCATAGGAAATCACAAGAAATTTCCCCCACCCCACTCCATCTGCTGACTGAGTCCCCCAGCTGTTAGTAATGAATTGAGATGAAAGGTTTTAGTCCCTGAATGGCATCTCTTCAGCTTACACCTCAAGCATCTTCAAATCGCACATCTGCAATCACTACCAGCTTACTGGATCTTGTCTCGATTGTGAACAGTATTTATAACAGACGTGTCTAATGGAGATAAAACAGATTTCTTTTTCTGCTGAGTGGTCAAGGCAGCAACATTAATATCTACTGTAGCTCCTTCTCCTGTCCAATGAATGGAAATAGCAAGAATCCAGTTTAGCCTTTCTGCACAGTTAGCAGATTCCTAAATTATATTGAGGAGACTTTCAGTTTTCAAGGCTGGCTTTGATGAAGTGCTAACATATAATAGATATTGCAGAAGGGATTAGACTTTGGAACATCCTTTATTTGTTAATAATAATTATTATGAGCTTTTTTTCTCTTTGTAGGTCAATGGATTTTATGGATCTAATGGAACATGGGCTTGCATAGCTGATTGGTCCCCAGGGTATCTCAAGCAGAAGTTCCTATATCCTACTCTTATAATCAATGCTTTTTGGAACTCCCAGCCCCTCCCCCCGGGAAAGCACATTTTGAATCCTACCAGATCAACTCTTCAAGAGAAAATCCTTTCTTCATTTATTCAGAAGGAAAAGAGTATTCTGGCTTTCTTTTGCTTTCAGTGGCTTAGCAGAGTGACTGGGATGTGGGAGAAGCTAAAATCCTTATCAGAATAAGGGTACAAATTCCAGAAACTATGCATTTAGTATGGTTGGTCATATAATCAGCCAGATATTTAGACTGGAACTGGCATTTTTATCAATCTATCGAGCCCTCCCCAAGGACATGTGATGGACAGATGTTGTTTTATGTGTTAAATATATCCTTGGAGGATGTAAGTTGTTACAAGTAAAGAAGTTCTTTGCAATTGACCGGTATTGACTTAGTCAATGCTGATGGTGTTCAAGTGGTACTCCAGATGTTTGGGGATTGCACCCAAGGCACCCATGACTATTGGTACTATCATTACTTTCTTTTTCCACAGTTGTTTTACTTCTCATGAATGAAGACAAATATACGTGTCCTAGGATAATGTTGCAGGATCCTATCTGGGTTGGTCGTTGGGACCAGATATTTAATCTTCCAAGCTTTCAGACTCATGCTGGAATCCATCTTCAGGGCACTTCTCTCTAGCAGAGTGTGACAGACCCAGATTATATCCTATTTTATGTTTATATGTAGGTCTTTCTATTTTATGATTTTCTCCAATTCTGTCTCTTCTCTTCTGCTATCTCTAGATATTGCAATGTTCACTATCCAGACTGTTTTGTCTTTCTTATCAACAATTGTTAAGACTGGGCAGGTGCTTGTCTGTTTGAATTCTAAAGTCCCAGAGCATTTTAGCTTCTTCATTTTCTATTGCTTTGTCTATTTTGTGGTCTCACCAGATCTTGCTTGTGTCAAAGTTCCAGAAAACCCCCGACTCCCAGTAAAGACACGGAAGCAGGCATTTTCCAAAGTTCTCTTTACTAGCAATAGGTAAACTGGCACATCTGGGAAATCCTGAATCTGAAAAACCCGGGCTTTCCTTCACTAATACAAAGCTCCCAAAACCAACCCCTTTCTCCCCTTTCGGTCACATGCTCCAATCACCGTCGGTTTCGCCTCGGCCCAGCCCTTGACCACTCCTCCTCCAGATGCTGCACCACCCTGACCTTGACTGATATGAAAAACTGTTATTATGTCTACTAACTCCCCTCTCCTAAATCCCCCCCTCCTATTTTCCCACACATGAGGAGATGGCAGCATTGAAGCTTCCGGCTTAATATGGCTTCCAAGGCTGACAGCTTGCAGATAAATGGTATTTTTTGCAAATATCCCAGGGCACCATTGTTGCTACTTTGTCATGCTGTAGTTTGCAGTCTGTCTGTGTGGATTACCATGCAGTGGCTAACTAGGTGGTCCACTGTTTCTTCAGCTTCTTTGCAGAGAATGCTTGAACAATTTGTTATAGTCAGCATCGCCACTTTACTCATCATCTGTAACTCCAGATAACTTACATACACGTTAAAAAGCACCATTCCAAAAATTATCCTTTGAAGATCCAGACAAATCTCACCAGTGTGAGAAATTTTCATTTATTCCAATTCCTTTTTTTTTTTTTAAACTATTAGAGGGCTTTGTCTTTTTTGCCATTACACTGATCTTAGGAGATGTTAGCAGAGATATTGTCAAAGACTTTTTGAAAGTCCAAGCATGCAATATCTATTGGGACATCTTGTTTGTGTGGTTGCAGACAAGGTGCCCCAATAGATCGTGAGAAAAGACCTACTTTCTTAATTTCATTTTCGTTCTTTTTTTTCACAAAGCTTACTTTTTAGGAATTTGTTTATTTCCCCTTTAATAATACTTTTGACCATTTCCTCTAGAACAGATATGAAGTTAACTGGCCTATAGTTTTGTTTTTTACTCATAGCCCTTAAATAAAAAATGGTACCACCCAGTCTTTTTTTTTCCAGTGTAGGAGCAGTTGATAAACAGAAGATGCATATTTTCAGAGAAATAAATTGCTAACTTATGTTTAAGAATTATTTAAGACTTCTTGAGTAGATACCATCTTAATCCAGAGGTTTATTTAGCTTTAGCTTCTCATTTTGCTTTTAACTCTTGTTTCACCTATTTGTCTCGGTTCATCAGATGTTCCCTCTGAAATACCGTAGCCAGCTCAAGCACAGATCTCTGTCTTATGTCTTTAACAGTGAAGACAGAAGCAAATAATTCATTCTGATTTTCTTCTATCTCGTTCTTCTTCTTTTAGGAGACATTTAATTGTCTCGTCATCTAACAGCCCAATGGCTTCTGTGGTCTGTTTCCTATTCCAGATATACTTGAAAAATGCTTTATTACTTGCCTAAATGATCTTTCTCATGTGCTCCTGAAAGTGCTTTTTTATTTTTTATCACTTGCTTTCATTTCCTTTGATAGAGTTCCTATATGTTTTTATCTGGGCTTCTTTTTTGGGGGGGGGGGGATGACAACTTTGACCTTGTTTGTTAACCACACTTGGTGATTTCTTTGTCTTTGTGATATTTTACATAAAGTATTCTTCCCGCCCAAGGGTCTCTAACATAGTAATTTTGAATTATTTCCAAGTATTTTGGAGCGAACTATTTCTGCTTGTTTTTCCCTTTTAATTCCTTTAGGTTTGGGAAATGGTTCTTCTGAAGTTAAATGTCACTTTACCAGCAGTGAAATCCGGCTGGATCTATCCAGCTTGCGCAATCCGGTAGGGCTGGCAGCGGGAGGATCCGCCCTCTTCTGCACATGTGCAGAGTCTTCTGCACATGGGCAGAGGGTCAAAAACGGGACGTGATGACCCGCCAGGACGTCATCACGTCCTGTTTTTGACCCTCTGCCCATGTGCAGAAGGCTCTGCACATGGGCAGAAGAGGCACGTATGAGCGTAGCAAGCGTGCAGGTGCATGCGGGTTCTCATTTCAGATCCGGTAGCGAAGGTAAGTGCATTTTACCCCTGCACTTTACCCATATCTTTAGGTAAGATATTTCCTTACCTAAATAGAAAAACAGAATAACCATGCATTGTCCTAACTTACTGAAAAAAAGTGACTTATGACCATTTTTCACACTTATGACCATTGCAGTGTCCTCATGGTCATATGATTTACATTCACATGCTTGGCAACTGACTCACATTTGTGACAGTTGCAGTGTCCCGGGGTCATCTGGTCACCTTTTGCAACCTTCTGACAAGCAGAGTCAATGGGTTAACCCAGATTCACTTAACAACCTGTTACTAACTTAACAACTGCCAGGATTCACTTAACAAATGTAGCAAGAAAGGTCATAAAATGGGGCAAAATTCACTTAACAAATGTCTCACTTAGCAATGGAAAATTTGGGCTCAATTTTGGTCGTAAGTTGAGGACTACTTGTACTTCCTTTCTGCTATGTGCTGTGGAGGCTTTGATTGTGGCAGTGGCCCCAAAGTGATCTGCCTCTTGTCCCTGTTGTGTCCCAACAAGGCAAAATACAGCTTTGTCTAGGACTAAGGAGCCATGACTACTCTCTCTCTCTCTCTCCTCTCTTTTTGCTCCTTTGCTGGCATATTTTTTTCTGTCCTGATGGCAGATTGTGGAAGCAGCTGACAGATTGTGGTTTAGGTTGGAAGAAAGCAATTTAATTGGCAGAAGTGGCTGGAGCTGTCTTGAGTGCTTACATAAGCAGAAAAGTGTGTAAATTTAACAAGTTTTTTTTTAATGTGTCTTATCTTAACCCCCCTCAAGCCACTGAATTTGTTAGTTGGGATTTCATTTTTAAATTAATTTAGTAGACAAGTGGCTTTGTAAAAAAAAAAAAAATCCTTAAAATCTAGTAATCATCTCTAAAAAAAAAAAGTAACACCAGTTTAATAGCTTCCAGGTTTTTGATGTGGAGAGGAACTATAAGAGTCTTACTACTTATAGATAACAGCCACAGGATAGAGGCGAGGGAGTCTGAGTAATATTATTCTGAAGATGTAAGAGAGAGGAAGGGAAAGAGCCATGGAGGTGAGGGAAAGGCAGGAAACCCAGAATTGTCCAAATTGTGTGAACTGATTGTATGTTTCAGATTAGTACCATCTGTTCAAAAGGTTTGTGGATTTAAATAAATTCTGTGTGTTTGGTTCAAGAGCAGTTAAGCATCTGTGTCTTGCCTTAGGAGATATTTTGCTTCAAACATTCCATATTGACTATTTTCTAAATAGCTTTTCTTGAATGATAAATGTTGTTTTGATTTGTTAAATTAATGTCATATACCGTATGATTATACGACATTAATCAAATAAATAGCTGAACAAACGGGATAATTTTGTACATGATTATGCTATGGAATTTCTTTACAATGCAGCATTTTTACAATGCCCCACTGAAATTAATTTAGTCACACAGCATGTGGTTATTTTCTTGTGATTAAATGAGGATGTTTAAAAGACATATTTCTGATTTTACATTCTCTGGGTTAAATATCTAACATCAAACTAGCCTATAAAACTAAGCTACAACATGATTTCCTTGCCTGTTTGTGCAAGAACAAAACAACATGGGAGTCTTCCATTCCCCTGAATAAATCTTGATAGTCTCACCCATATATCTGTTCAGAAGTCAACTATAATTTCATATCCCTACACCCGTTCTGCTGCCTAAGATTCTGATGCTAAATTATGAGCAAGAAATCAATGCAGCTGGATTTATTTTATTCTTACAATGTACAGAATTGGTGAGATTAGTTTATTGTCAGCTGAGTATATTATTAAAAAGAAAGTAAAAAGTACAATTACAGTTTTGAGAAATAAGCATCAGATACCGTGACTTTGAAATTGGCTTATTTTCCTAAATGTATTAACCTCGATTAACCACTGTTAGCCAGACTAGGACAAAAAAAAAAAAAATTGACACTACTTGGAAGATTGAAAACTAATACAGGTAGTCCTTGACTTCTGACCACAACTGAACCCAAAATTTCCATTGCAAAGCAAGGCAGTTTTCAAGTGAGTTTTGCCCCATTTTATGGCCGTATTTGCCACAATTGTTAAGCAAATCATTGCCGTTGTTATCCGAATCACAAGATTGTGAAGTGAAACTGGCTTCCCCATTGTCTTTGCTTGTCAGAAGCTGGCTGGGAAGGTTACAAATGATAATCTCATGACTGTAGGAAAGTGCAACCGTCATAAATACATGCCAGTTGGCAAGTGCCCTAATTTTGATTGTGTGACCATGGGGAAGCTGCAACGGTCATGTGAAAAGTGATCACAAGTCACTTTTTTCAGTGCCATTGTCAATTCAAATGGACACTAAATGAATGGTTTTAAATCAAGGACTTCCAGTACTCAAAGCTATAAGGTAAAAAGAAAAGGTGAACACCTGGTTAATATAGCATACCCTAATGCAGTGATGGCTAACCTTTTCCGGATCGAGTGGCCAAAGTGCATGCACATGCCTGAACCCCCAAAATGCATTGCCCACTGTGCCCTCATGTATGCACGCACAGGACCCCACACACACTTCATTCCCAGCACATGCGTGCATGCCCCCTGCAATGCCCTGCCCCCACACATGCACATGTTCCCTCCGCATGTGCCCTGTCGTCACACATGTGCGCACAACTCCCCTGCATGTCCCCCTGCATGCACGGCAAAGATCTGAAGACCAGCTGGCCAGCAGGAGGCACACACATGCACGGCAGAGTTGAATTGGGGTGATAGCTCCTGTGCCCACAGAGAGGGTGCTGCATGCCACCTCTGGCACTCATGCCATAGGTTCACCATCATGGCCCTAATGTGATCTTAGTGAGTATCTTGCTATCATATTCGCAGCTGAATATTTTTTGACTTTAGTGGAAGCATTAAAAAAGCTATCAGTTTCTTGATTGTTAAATTGGCAGTCTTAAGAACGCATTGTGAGATTGTGATGCAGATTCCATCCACTATTGACTTGTATGCAACATTGTGAGGTATGTTTGAAAGGATGAAGCTTATACCTTAATGTCACAATGCACAATTCAGCATCTTGATATCATTCTGTCTAGGCATTGATGAATAGCACTTAGACTTGTATATCATTTTCTAGCACTTTACAGTCCTCTCTAAGTGATTTACAAAGTCAGCATGTTACCCCCAACAATCTGCATTTTCATTTTGCCAACCTCAAAGGGTGGAAAGCTGAGTCAACCTTAAGCCAATCAGGATTGAACTGCTGACAGTCAGCAGAGTTAGCCAACGATACTACATTCTAACCACTGTGCCATCATGGCATACGGTTTAGATAATTATTGGATCAGCTGGTTTAACTTAACCAAGAGAACTTGGTTATTTCATTGTGTTTTATTTCATTGTGTTTTACTTCATTTATATTTATATGATGAATCATATTCAGAACCTAGAATCTAACTGAATCCAATGCAATATTAGAGAATATTTTCAGTTAAAAATTGTTTTATTTTTCTTTTGTCAATAAACACCTGCATTTTAAAACCATTTGCCTAAATTGACCAAACATTGTCGATGTTTTGCTAATCCTAGTTTTAGAACACCAGTATTTCTATTCTGTTAGATGTATTGTTTTAGCAATTTCAGAAATCATATAAGAGAGCTTGGAGTTACATCTAGATTTTTATACACTCTAAATATTAGACATACTGTAAAGAGGAAAGCTGGCTTCCTTTGGTGATAATTCATATAGAATAACATCTTATAATTCTATCAGCACTAAATCTTTGGTGCAATCCATTTTATATCCTATGGAAGAATAGATCCCAATGCATTTTAGTGGAATTTGCTCCTGAGCAAATGTATAATCATAACCCTCCTGTGTTGGAATTTAGATTGCTTTTCCTTTTGACATTTAAACCACATCTGCAGTAAAAATGAAGACAGAAGTCCACCGAAAGAGAGATTTATTTTCAGTTAAAACACTTGCTTCATTAAAACCATATGTCTGTAAGTAGCACATGAGCAAACATATGAGTTTAGGCTAAGGCATATGGTGCAAAAGCTGTGCTGACCATTGCACTTTATTTTTAAAATAATATTAGCTGTTAACAACCATAGTATAGTCATAGATTGACTACAGCAAGAGTTTTGGTGTGAATGGAAGACTTCTCTGATATACAGCAAAGACAAAGCCGATTATGGAATGTGTTCTAAAGGATTCCTCATTTGGGAGATGTTTTTCTCTTTCAAATTTCAAGAGGCATTTCTAATGCAACCAGGAAGCACAGATTTTTGAATAGCAGAAATTTGTCATTCAATGTTCATTTTTATTCTTTCCAACACAGTGAAATATTGGAAATAAATTATGTGTAGTATAGTGGGAGAAGCTGGCAAAGGAAATAACAAGTTTTAAAAAGGACCAGATAAGGCCAGGGACTCCTGAGAAAAAAAACATCTTCCCCAAAATCCCCCAATGCTCCTTTGAGCCAGAGCTCAGAATGCTGCTGATAATAGAGAGTGTAGAGACTATAGATCTGTGATGGCGAACCTATGGCACAGCGCCATCGCCAGCTACTGTTCCAGGTTCCGTCATGCGCATGTGGCGCCAACCAGCTGGTCTTTGCTACTTCTCATTCAGTTAATAGGCCCCTTTCATTTCCTTACACTGGCAGTAATGTGGATGGCATTTTAGGGAATTATGTGCACAAGAAGACGTGCCTGAATATAATTTAGACTTCAGTATTAATTAGCTTTCTAACTGACCAATGCTACAAGCTCTGAAATAACAGGCCTTAGCGCGGCAGCCAGCTGCTCTTCCAGGTTCCAGCGTGCCGGAAGAGCAGCTGACCGCCATGTGCATGCACACCAGCCAGCTGCTCTCTTCCAGGTTCCAGCACTCCGGCACACGCACATGTGCTCCAGTTTCAGCACCCAGTGCCGAAAATGTTAGCCATTTAGATGATGATCTTGACAAAGTTAGGTCAGATCTGTTACCAAAGCCTTACCAAAACGTAGATTAAGTCCAAGAAGAAAAAAAAGAGAGCAAAAAGTATGCATAAGCTTGCTCAAATAGAAACAACCCTAATTCACCTAGGGAAAAGAGCAATAACATTTAGAATTATATACCACTTCACAATGCTTTACAGCCCTCTCTAAGCGGTTTACAGAGTTTACATATTGCCCCCAACAATCTGGGTCTTTATTTAACCGACCTTGGAAGGATGGAAGGCTGTGTCTACTTTGAGCCGGTCAGGATCGAACTCCTGGCAGTGGACAGAGTTAGACGGCAGTATTGCATTCTAACCACTGTTCCACCAGGTGTGGCTAATTTTGGTGTTAGGATTGAAGAAATTCCAGATGTCATGGTTTGAATGCTTTCCCTAACTTTTAAAGTGTACTTTGGCTAGATTTTTCAAAATGTTTGAGCTTTCAGCCATAAATGAACAAAATTTGTGTGAACCCAGAGAACATCATTTTTAATAACCGTATCCCAAGTTGTAATAGATAAGATTTACAAAGAAATCTAATTAAAGATTTAACAAAAGTAAATATAAAACAAGAGTACAGCTACAATTTATCTGTATGACACATGCCACATCCCCCCCCCTTTTTTTATCCAGAAAGCTTGGGGTGGGGGGGGGAGAGGGTGAGAGTCCCAAATTGTAATTTGGTTAGCATTACCCATTGGAGTTATTGATGAGATCCCAAACAATAAATCTATGTGTGTGGAGTTCTGTGTTTGGAGACCTGAGACTGATTTACTATTTTTGCCATTGCTGTCATATTTTTTTCCAGAATTTTTTTTTTAATTTTTGCAACTTTTGTCACATTTTCTGCTCATGGTATATTGGTGCCCCTGTAGAAAGAGTTAATCTTTGTGGGCTGTGTTTCCTATGTGAATAAGTCAATTGGAAGGAGGGCTCTCTGAGGACGCTTTTAAGGACTTTTCGAAAATGGCTCTTCTAAAACAAAACTTTTTAAGATTCCTTTGTGTTTATTCCTCTGCTTTCTTCTGATGACATTATGAAAACAAGTTCAAGTTTTTAGAATACCAATTAAGTTGAGCTACACATGGAAATTGAATTAGGAACTTGGCCCAGCGTCCATATCAGGTTTCTATAATCATCCATTGATTATAGAATGTAAAATGAATGTTACATGAATGTAAAGTCCTCTGAGCTCTACTTTGTACTTAAACAAATGTTTTTGTTTGACTTAGAACAAAGTGTTTAATTCCAGTAACATTCACAATAGATGTTTCTGAACCAATAGGCACATTTTAAAGTTTACGAAAACATTATGAGTTTGTTGCCAAGAGTCTATGATAGGGTGAGTTTGCTTCCCACCATTCTTCTAATTGTCCAGGGTCCAGGGTTTTTTTTCTTGACAGGTTTCCAAATAAAGCACTGGAGCTTCAACAGATGCCTTTATTTTTAAAGAATGACTTTTGTGGTAAATAGGGCATGCTTGGAAATAAAATATATTGTGAGTGGCTGTCACTTTATTTTTCAGCTCTGTTCATTCATAGCTTTCAACTAAGCATGGGAAGCCAGTATAAACAGCAAACTGGGGCTGCAACAAAGGCAAATTTTGTGATATTCCCATTTGCGCAGGGATTAATATTTCATCTCATTTCTTCAGATGTTTCACGATGTGTGGCAGAGAGGAAATATACCCAAGAACAAGCACGCAAGGAGTTCCAGCAAGTATTCATCCCAGAATGCAACGATGATGGGACTTACAGCCAGGTTGATTGAAACAATTTTTGATTATTCATTTGATCTATTTCTTTCTGTGCTTAACTCTCTTTTTGTGACCACTGATTGGTTCTAAAGTGCTCTGTGTTGTTTCTGAAATAAAAACAGCTCATAAGAAGATATCTAACTGTTAAATTCCTAAGTTCTGAAGGATGTTAAGATGAAGATCTCATGCTACTTCCAGCAGTATTGTGAAAGTGTCTCCTGTTTCCTGTCTCATTTCTTGCAAGTGTTGTAAAAACTCAGCCAGATATATACAATGATATCCAATGCTGCGTTAGTACATTTCTGCTATTTTTGATTGTCTCCTCCTTTCCTCCACCCAGTAGAATCCTGCTTGTTCTCAAAAAGTAGTTTGGAAGTTTGAGGACTCTCCAGAAAAAGTTGTGAGGATGTATAGAAATCTGGAGACTCCATTTCAATTGTAGATGGAAGAAACTCCATTACATTGTAGATGGAAGAAACTCTACTAAATGCAAAGTTGCAAACATGTTATTGAAATTTGGGTTACCATCTGTTGAATTACTTATTTATTTTAGTTAAAAGTGAATGCTTATTAAGCAGCACAGCCATATTACTTATAGCATTTTACAGCACAAACTGTGGAGTCCTTGGTATTCTCTGAGTTTGGTTGTTTGCTTACAGATGTTTCACTATCCAACATCATCAATGCCAATGACTGTGAAATTATATATAGTAGTTTGTTCTGACAGTATTGATGGGAGTGTAATTTTCTCCTTGGCAGTTCCTTGATTAGGGTATTGTTTTCTGCTTGATTGTTTGGCTGGTATTAATCCCTGCTTATTTGAGTGTAGGATCCCTAAATAAGAAGTTTTCATTGTATCTTCGGATTGCTAGTTAGTGTTCATGGATGCATCCTGTTAAGTTTTCTGCCAGTCTGTCCATATAGTAGTTGTTACAGTCCTTACACTGTATGTTGTAGATGACTCCTATTTTTTTTTCTTGGGCTATTAGGTCTTTTAAGTTGTTTTGGAAGACTTTATTTTGTTTGTATTCTCCAGTGATGCTGTGTGATTGTAATTATTGGTTATTTTTGAGATGTTTTTGATGTATGACAGTATTATGCTTTTCATAGCTTGTGTTGGTTGTGCTGTGGTGGATTAAGTGGTCAGGCACTTTTTAATTAAGTTGCATGGATATACATTTTTTAGAAGATATTAAATAGATGGTCTCTTTTTTTTTCTGTGTTATGTTGTGTTGTTCTGTGTTGCTGAAGTACATTTGTACTCATCTGAATAATGTTCTTACATAGCTCTTCTTGTGGGAGGTTGGATTTTTATTTTGGTAATGGAGCACTGGGGTAGTGCGGGTTGTCTATCAAAAACTAGTATGAGTTCTCTATCAAACCAAAGACACAGTAACACAAAAAGAAGAAAAACACGAGTCTACAACATATAATAGAAAGACCTGTAACAGCCACTTTGCAGGCTAGACAAGCAGAGGATTAGCAAAGCACATCCATGAACACAAACTTGCAATCAAAAGACATGATGAAAACTCCTTAATCTTACAACTCATGGACAGATTCAACCATAGTTTCTTCTGGAAACATTCTAGACCAGACTACATCCAAAAAATTAGGGAATTCCTGGAACCTTGGCATTTAGACAAATCAGCCACTAACAGATATATAGAGACAAATCACATTTACACGTCATTCAAAACAAATAATAGAAGGAGTAAAAAGCAGACTATACCCAGATAAGCAGGGATAAATATCAGATAAAAAAAATCAAGCAGAAAACAATACCATAATCAAGTAAGTACCAACAAGAAAATCACAACCAATATTGTCAGGGCAAGTTATGTATGTAAACAGGGAACAAACCCCACACCACAAATATTGATGTTGTTACCTAATTGCGTAATGAAATGTTTGCAAGGAAATAATCAAGCACAGAGAACTCCAAGGATCTCCTTAATTAATGGAGTGTTGGGATGAATATCCACTCCACACTTTAATAGAGCGCACAAACACAAGAAAGAGATGCTTGTGATTTGTGAACAAGGAGCCATGGGTCTTAGTTTTTGCATGCATTGTGTAAGTTAGCACATATGAAGTATTTTGAATCAAAATGTATGGTCCTGTGATGCATCTTTTCACCTAGTTAAAGATCATGACAATGACAGTTTTAGTAGAGTATTTATTTATAAAATTTATAGGGCATTCATTTTACCTCAAGGTACTTCTGGGCAGATTATATAGATAGAACAGTGGCATTTATTTATTTATTTATTTATTTATTTATTTATTTATTTATTTATTTATTTATTTATTGAAAGTAATTATATTCTTCCTGTTATTTATGAGCTCAACGCAACACATGTTGCACTCTCTCCTCATATAAACAACCTATTGAGAATCCTAGGGCTGAGAGGGAAAATAGCTGTCCCAAAGTCATCCAGAGAGTTGTTTTTGTCTGGAGTGGACCAAAGTCTGGGATTTCGTTGTCCAACTTCATAAACACTAAAGCAAACTAGTTCTCACTCCACCATTGGTTTGTGCTTTTGGAAATAAGGGAAATAAGAGAAGAGTGCTCTAAAGCGGCAGGTTTTTGGAGAAATATTTCTTTACTGGTATTCCCCCACATTGACGAAAATAAATGGACAAGCTTAATTCATATTACATCACCATACTATATTAATTTGCGAAAGGTTGTGACTCAATTTGAAATTGAAATTCAACACACTCAACTCTGGTTGAACAAGCAACTCATTATATTTTTCTATCCATGCAAGTTAGGGGGGAAAAAATGACTGAATGAGTTGTTACTGAATATCCACTGAAGATATTATTAGTTATTCCCCAATCAGATCACGGGGTTCAGCTTTTGTCTATTCTCATTCAAGTTTCAAGCTACAACCATTTAATATAGCCCATAAAAACAAATGAGCCTATTGATTTTGATATGATACATGGATTTTGCAAAAGTGTGGAAAGGATGGTTCCTTTTTTTTTTTAACAGGGTAGTGCCACAGATATAGATACTAACTGGAAAAAAATCAACACTATCTCTCAAGAAATATGAGATATTATTTTCTGCGAGTTTCAAATACTTGACATTTTTTCACAGGTTCAGTGCCACAGTTACACAGGCTACTGTTGGTGTGTCACCCCTAATGGTCGTCCAATTAGTGGTACAGCTGTAGCACATAAAACTCCACGTTGTCCAGGTAACTATATAAGCATTATTGTGGCAGAAGCTGTTCTTCCTTTTCCTTATTTTCTATCATGATATACTGAATCAAAGTATCCAGATACAGAAGCTAACCTGCCAAATTAAGTATTTGGTTATTATTGTACCTTTCTATTCCGTTGATTCTACTGACAACAAATAAAACGTAGAATGCAAAAAGAGATAATTCCAAAGTGTACTGAACAATTAACAATTAAGAAATAAAAGATTGTCAAGTAAAATGATTTACTTGATAGAGTCAAGATCACGTGAAGTGTTAATATCACTTTATAATGCCTTGGTAAGGCCACACTTGGAATACTGCATGCAGTTTTGGTCGCCACGATGTAAAAAATATGTTGAGACTCTAGAAAGAGTGCAGAGAAGAGCAACAAAGATGATCAGGGGACTGGAGGCTAAAACATATTACGAACAGTTGCTGGAATTGGGTATGTCTAGTTTAATGAAAAGAAGGACTAGGGGTGACATGATAGCAGTGTTCTGATATCTCAGTGGTTGCCACAAAGAAGAGGGAGTCAAGCTATTCTCCAAAGCACTTGAGGGTAGAACAAGAAGCAATGGGTGGAAACTAATCAAGGAGAGAAGCAACCTAGAACTAAGGAGAAATACCCTGACAGTTAGAACAATTTATCATTGGAACAACTTGCCTCCAGAAGTTACAAATGCTCCAACACTGGACATTTTTAAGAAGAGATTGGACAACCATTTGTCTGAAATGGTATAGGGTTTCCTGCCTGAGCAGGGGGGTGGACTAGAAGACCTCCAAGGTCCCTTCCAACTCTGTTGTTCTGTTCTGTTCTGTTCTGTTCTGTTCTGTTCTGTTCTGTTCTATTAAGTGAGGGCTGAATGCATTCTCCACTTTGGGAGCAACATAGTTGAATGTCAGGTAAATGACTCTCTAACCTCAGAAGAGGAGGGAAAGAGGGAGAGAGCCAGCCAGACAGCCAGCAAGTTTGGTATAGCAGATGATGCTCAGTCTAGAAACCGTGAGACCACCAGTTCTAGTCCCACCTTAGTCACGAAGCCAGCTGGATGACCTTGGGCTGGTCACTGTCTCTCAGCCTTAGGAAGGAGGCAAGGGCAAACCACTTCCAGAAAAACTGTGCCAAGAAAACTGCATAGGGCTAGTCCAGACAGTCAGCGGAATCAACAATGTGTGAAAAGTGGGCCTTTGTGCACGTGCACACACACTCATATTAAAAAAAGAAATCAGAAGGGCCACTGCTGCAGATTTGTAAGAGGTGAACCTTCAGATAGATAGCTGCTAAGCCATTTGGGGTTCTGAAAGTGCACATTACCACATGCCTGGTTAATGATTTCCAACCAGTGATGACCTTCAATTCTAATTTTTTTTTTTAATTTGATTTATATGCCGCCCTTCTCTGGAGACTCAGGGCGGCTTACAATGTGCTCAGCAATAGCCTTCATCCTTTTTGTATATTTATACAAAGTCAGCTTATTGCCCCCACAACTGGGTCCTCAATTTACCTACCTTAGAAAGGATGGAAGGCTGAGTCAACCTTGAGCCTTGGCGAGATTCGAACCTGCAGTAATTGCAGGCAGCTGGTCTTAATAACCAGCTTAATAACAGGGTGCCTTAGACCACTGTACTACCAAGGCTCTTTTTAATTGTATGTGTTCCCTGCATCATACCACTGATCAGCAACCTAGCTGTCCCTTTTTTCACCAGTTGCAACATCTGGATACTTTTCAAAAATAGACCAAGTAGAGAACTTGCAATGGTCTAATTTATATTTTGGCTATTTTGGTGCCTCACAGCACATTAGATTTATTATACTTTCTTCTTGGTTTCTGTGAGGTTTGGTTTCCTATCATTTTAGTGGAGCCATGAACTTTATGTCACAGAGTAATAGATAAGTATATTTTAAAACAATAAACCAATTTCCTGCTGACCTTATTTTAAGAAGTATAATTTAATAAATCTTCAGTGCAAAATTCAAATGACCTGAGTATGACATTCAGGCTGCAATTCTATATTTGGGATTCTGGCATAAATTTTATTATGGTCAATTATGTGCATTCATAAAAAATGATAGCAGAATTATTCTGTGGGAGATGTTTGGATATGAATAGAGGATTAGTGTTCTCCAAGTTAGTTTTAGATTTTCAATCCAAACTAATGCCTGTAAACCTATATTTTATTCTGACTGTTTTGTAGATGTCTGACTTTTCCAATATTACTGTTTTTAAGTACAAAATTGGCATTTTTATAAATGCAAAAAAAAAAAAAAAATCGCTGAGGACAAAACAGTTTCCAAACAGGATAGTTTTGGATCATCTTGTATTCACGTGGCAATTGTCCATATTTTGCTTTCCTCAAGAAAAAAAGTTTTCCCATTATAGTGCTTCAGTTCTGAAATACAAAAAGGTTCCTTTACAGATTTGCTCTTTGGATAATGTTATCAGTATTTATAAGACACTGATTGAAAACATTATTATATTTGTCCACCATATGATAGCTTCTGTGGATTACAAACTACTAATATAAATATTATCTTGTTGGTAAAGACCAACAAGAATAATACTAAATAAAAAAACATTTCCCAAATAATTTGAGATCTGCACAGTTCATAACTGTTCCTATTAGCACAGTTGTTTACAGTACTGAAGCAAAATGTTTATCCTAAGAAATCTTTGGGACTGAAGACTAAGATGATTTTGGTGAGAGTTGAATGCTGTATGACCAAATTCTTTTTCTATTTCTTATTTACTAGTTTTATTTGGAATTCTAGTCAATGTACATACTGTTAACATGTAAGATAAACTTCAAGAAAAAAAGATATGGTCTTAGAAGATCAGCAATGGGAATGCTTATAAGTGTCATGTTATATTGAACATTGTATCTGGAAATAACAGAATCACATGTCAACTTTGAGGAGAAAAAAGTATAAGTTCAAAACAGCAATCTTTAATTCTTGTTCTGAAAGACCGTGTTTAATTAAAACAGTGTACATTTCCTTCCTGTTTTAGACACAAATTCAGATTTGTCTCAGATACTATTATTAATAGTATTGCGGTTCTGTTGCTACTATTGGTGTGCTTTCAATATTCCAAGTAAATATTTTAAAAAACCTCTTATCAGGTGGGAAAAAATAGAGTTGAAAATGTAAAATACTATTCCCTCCTCCGTTTCTCTCTGTCTGTCTGTCTGTCTGCCTCTCTCTGTCTTTCTGTCTGTCTGTCTGTCTGTCTGTCTCTGTCTCTTTATAATCTATCTCTATCTATATTTCAATTATATATTAATAGATTGTATTTTTATATTGTACAGTACTCAACTCAGTTTGGTGATCCTTTAGATGTAGACATGATTCTTGGACAAGTGACCATGGTTGGTCATCTGCAGGCTTGGCCCTGTGCATCCTGTCTTATTAAAACAGCTGAATATTTGGATAAGTAAAACATGTTCAGGAAGGGTTATGGAAGAAGGCAGCATAATACTCTTCATGGAGAAAAAAAAAATGTTTGTTTTTCATCAGTATTTTTATGCAAATTATGGAGCAAGAAAGCACACAGTCATGACTATCAGGTATAAACCCACAATCTATAAAATAGATATCATGCAGCCACCATTTCAGTGTTTGCTAGATTGTTCATCAGAATCATAATGGCCCCAACTCAAATGGTGAAGGAATTTTATTGTTCTCTTAAGTCATTTGTTTTCAGTCTGCCAGGTATAAAGGTGGAATTTATCATTGCAAACAAAGGAGCATATAAATGTATCTAATCAAATGTGATGGGAAGCCTTAACAACATTATACCATGATATACCATTCTATACCAGGTCACTCCCAGTGAAACAGTGATAAGAACTTCAAGATTAAATCCTGCACTTTACCCCTCTGATACCTCTATGGATCTTCTCTTTTCTTCACCCCCCCCCTCCAAAAAAGTGGCTGATATATTAGTAAAACTGTCCATGTTCACAAGCATCTAGTATTAAAAGATATATTTCCAATAGAGAAAGCGATCTGGAGGAAAGAAAGGAAAATGATCTCATTCACTAATTCTTAGTTACAATGTTTTTAAAGGCCAAACAGAAAGCAGTTGAAGGAGAGAAATCAATAAATAAAAAGTAAAGTTTCCCGCTGATCTAATGGAGTAATCTTGATCCATCTTTCTCTCTTCTGTAGCCTGATGGAATGGCTGTTGCCAAGTGGCACTTGATGGAGAGAGGAACATGGCTTCTCAATATATTAGATGGCAGCTGTATTTCCGTCAGGAAACAGTTTCCTTCAATTTGGGGTTTTGGTTTGGTTTGGGGGAAGAAATAGCCTTGGTTATCCTAATAAATCCCTTGCCCATAGTAATCCCTTTGATGTGTCAATAAAATGGTTTCCAGATCTTAAGGATTTTCCCCCCAAAGGCAATAAATGGAAGATCTAACAACAGCAGGCAATCCTCTCCAACCAAATAAGTTCCAGTAAATTCAGCATATTTTAGAAGATTTTTTTTTTGAATGCACATATGAGCATGATGTAGCCAAAGTTTAGTGTGAATTGGAGAGAATTTTGACCATTGGAGATTACTCGGAACATGGTATTTTTGCAAAGTGTAACTAGAATAATGTACTGGTAACTTGTACCAACCACAAGTTGTAAAGTAAATTTGATTGAAGCCACTCACACAGATTTCTGATAAACAAAAATTTATTTTATGAAACAGGAGCTTGTGACGTGTGTCTTTTTGGATCACACATTTCACATAGAAAGGAATCTTTCACAAATTGGAATTTCAATTATCAGGACGGTATTTTGTAGCAGGCAACTATTTATTTAGATGGAAGTGTGTGCATATTAAGTTGCTATACTTTTTGTGTTTCTTGCACTCTTTTGGATCACGACTTTTTTTAAAAAAAAAAACTTTAAAGTTGAAGAGCAAGAAAAAAAGCTTATTTAAAAGCTTACATACCTCCAGCCTAATTTTTTTACAAAATAATTAATCACCAACTGCATTATCTAAGACTCGAATCTTTTGGATTTTCTTTCTTAATTATTGGGCACTGCCAATACTCCTATCTATTACCACTGTCTGGCTATTCACTGTTTGATGGTCTCATTGAATCTTCACTAGATTTATTCAGGTTATACCCATTAGACCACCCACCATATTTTATAACTAATCCAAATCTCCTTGATTCAAGCTTCTGGTAAGTAGTTTATCAATTGACTGAAATCTCTGATGATTTGTATCAGATTGTATGCTGGCAGTAGTGTAATTCTTTGTAAATAGCATTCCCGGTTGTTTTGATTGCCATTATTTCAACTTCATCCAGGTAAAACCATTTAGATAATTGTATATGGAGCAGTAGTGAAATCCAATTTTTTTTTACTACCGGTTCTGTGAGTGTGGTGTGGCTTGCTGGGCATGGCAGGGGAAGGATACTGCAAAATCTCCATTCCCACCTCACTCCATGGGAAGGATACTGCAAAATCCTCATTCCCTCCCCACTCCTGGGGGAAGGATATTGCAAAGCCTCCATTCCCACCCCACTCTGGGGCCAGCCAGAAGTGGTATTTGCCAATTCTCTGAACTACTCAAAATTTCCACCACCAGTTCTCCAAATAGCTCAAAGTTTCCGCTACCAGTTCTCCAGAACCTGCTGGATTTCACCCCTGATATGGAGGTTCTCAGTCATCCATGGTTGTCCCCAAAAGTCCTTTTTTAAAAAATCCCCAACAACTGGACTTCCTTGATTTTTCTTGAAGACATTTCATTTCTCATTCAAGAAGCTTTTTCAATTCTAACTAACTGATGGGAAATGGAAAGGATTTATACTCTTTCTAGTATAGCTAGTTATTAACTCTCTGTTGTTGAAACCACCTGGGTTTACAATGGGAATATAAATAGCAACAGCCCTTAGATTTATGTACTGCTTCTTAGTGCTTTATAGCCCTCTCTAAATGGTTTACAGAGCCAGCGTATTGCTCCCCAACAATCTGGGTACTGATTTTAATGGCCTCAGAAGGATGGAAGGCTGAGTCAACCAAATCCTTTTTATTCCCTACTAGTTGATTAGAACTGAAGAAGCTTCTTGGATGAGAAGTGAAATGTCTTCAAGAAAAAATATTAAAAAGTCCAGTTGCAGTTTGAAAGAAACACTTTTTGGGGAAATTTAGCTAAATGGGAGTGGAATGCACACTTGGTCTAGAAGTTTTTGTTTGTCATTATTTTCAGCTTAAACCTATTTATATGCTTTCCTTTCTTATGTACTCTCTGTTGAAGTGCAATCAAATAAAAAGCATTGTTGTGTTGTAACTCATAATAGGGAGGCAGACCTCTCCATGAGCCATTAGTCTACTATTGTGAGAGCACTGGACAACTCGAGAGATACATCTTAAAGCAGCTTCATTGGCTGCGTAAAGTTAAATGTTCCCATCCTCCACAAACTGTTCGTTGAAATGCACCAGATGCAATCCAGACATTTTTACTACTCCCAAGTCAAGAGATCAAAATTTAGGGAGCTAAAAGAAATTCCAGAGATAATGAGCCTTTGGGAAAGAGAAGGAACTTTTGAAACAGGTGTTCAATTATTGCTGAAAGGTATTGTTCACTAAGTTTTTTTCCCCCTACAATATCTTAAAATACAATGCACATGCAATATGTCTTCCTTTCTTCTGTAAAAATTTCTGATGAGCACTGTAAGTCCCAGGGACTTACAGTGTATAAAATGACACATTATGAAATAAAAGCCTTATTCTTTTCTTCTCCATATTAATAAATGCCTAAACAGTGATTTGCCTGCTGCCTTTGACATTTGGTAACACAACCCAATACTTTCAATGCTTCTTACATTACATTGTTTCTGCTCTACTTTTAGGGTCTCTAAATGAGAAACTGCCACAGCGTGAAGGTACAGGAAAAACAGGTAAATATCATACTATTTAATATTATAGATTATATATGTATAATCAGTCTCCATTAAATAGGAAAAGTTGTTTTCTTTTATACAGATTCAATATATTTCAGTGGATCCCAAAAAAAAGCAACTCAGGCTTCTTATTTCATTATTAAGAGCCATGGTGGCGCAATGGTTAGAATGCAGTACTGCAGGCTACTTCTGCTGAGTGCTGCCTCCTGCAATTTAGCAGTTCAAATCTCACCAGGCTCAAGTGACTCAGCCTTCCATCCTTCCGAGGTTGGTAAAATGAGGACCCAGATTGTCGGGGGCAATATGCTGACTCTGTAAACCACTTAGAGAGGACTGTAAACCACTGTTAGAGCAGTAGAGAAGTCTAAATGCTATTGCTATTAAATTTAGGATTAATATCAGACCTGTCACCATTTATTCCTATAAAAGTTTGGAATTATCCTTTAATTAAGTATTTGGACTATCTGATTTTTTTCCTTAATATATTTCAGTATGAACTGAGAACAATGGTACATGCTTCCTTGATTAAATACTTTTTTTTGCTATATCTAGATGAAAAAGAACATTGGCTCCTTTGCATTGCACTTAAAATTGGAGGGTATTAATCTGTGCACTTACCTGCACTAGGTAGTGTAGTGTACTACACTACTTAGTATAGTAATGAGTCGGCTATTTCTTGGGGAAACTTGAGGTAGCGCTTAGAAGTCATCAACCTAATAAGATAGCCTAGCCCTATTACAGCTTGAACCCAGGCTTTTTACACTTAGGAGTTAGGACTCAATATTCGACTCCAAGGGATGCATGCTATCTTTTTCTGTTCTTTTCTTTTTTTCTCCCACCCCCCATCCTTCTCAAAGGGAACAGGCTCACTTTGTGAATTGTTAATGTTCTGTTGAGATACAAAGAAAAGTCAAAGGCTTTGTTAACACTTCAGGCTAGTAGGGGAGTGCTCATGGATTTCTAAGCTTTTACATGGGTTTATAGCAGAGGTGAGTTTCAGCAGGTTCTGACCAGTTCTGGAGAACCGTTAGTGGAAATTTTGAGTAGTTCGGAGAACCGGTAGTAAAAATTCTGACTGGCCCCACCCCCATCTCTTCTCTGCCTCCCAAGTCCCAGCTGATCGGGAAGAAATGGCTATTTTGCAGTAACCTTCCCCTGGAGTGGGGAGGGAATAGAGATTTTACAGTATCCTTCCCCTGCCACGCCCACCAAGCCACACCCACCAAGCCATGCCACGCCCACCAAGCCACACCCACAAAACCGGTAGTAAAAAAAATTGAAACCCACCACTGGTTTATAGGTCTTGTAATATAGGGCAGGGGGGATGATGGCTTAGCAGTTAAAACACTGGGCTTGTCAGCTGGAAAGTTGATAATCCAGGTTCGAGACCTGAGCACCATGTGATGAGGTGAGCTCTCCTTCTTGCCCTAACTCCTGCCCACCTAGCAGTTCGAAAGCATGCAAATGCAAGTAAATAAATAGGTACCACTTCATTGGGAAGGTAATAGTGTTCCAGGTGCCTTGGCATATAGTCATGCTGGCCACATGATCACAGAAGGTGTCCAATGAATGTCCAACATTTTGGACAATGTTGGCTCCCTTAGCTAAATAATGGAAATGAGCACCGTCCCATAGAGTTAGACATGACTGAAAAGGGGAAACTTTTATCTTTCATATAAGACAGAGTTAGGCAAGATGGAGCTTTTGTTGACCTTAGCCAATGTGGGTGAGTAGTGAGAGATAATGGGGACTGCAGCACATATGCTGATATATGGGATTCTGATCAATTCTGATATATGGGATCATGAGTATTTCCTTCCCCTCCTCCTAGGGAAAGGGATAAATTAGGTTAGTTTGCATTTTAATGGGAATTTAAGTAATTTGTAGTCCCTGAAATAATATGTGTATAAAATGAAGTTTTCTTTCAGCGTCTCTTAATTTTATTTTGCCATTTAAAAATATAGGTAAAATGCCTATATGTGTGTAACATTGTGTATAGCTATAAAGCTTATGACTTGAAAGAAATGTTGGCAAAATAATATGCCTACAGGTGCATGTTAGGAAAAATGTACATAATTATATGTATTAATTCTAGTGCTGAATTGGTATTTTTAAAAGTTGTAACAGAAACAGGATGTAATAATGGTTTGGCAAATAGAGACTGGGGAAATCTATCAAGTTCAGTTTCATTCAGTCCTATTCATCCTCCATGCCCAAATTCATTGTATCTATTTTCTTTTTGTGAATTGTTACAATTCTCACATACCATTCACAGTCAGTTGGATTTGTGCTGAACTTAACAAACTCTTGGCTGCTGCTTTCTGAACCATTCTGCATCTTTTTCTAAAATCTGCTCTACTTAAGATTGAACTATAGAGATCTCTTTTATTCAGTCCCCTGGTAATGGAGGTTAAAATTTCTGGCTAGGACTTATTATAATAAATTAAACTGATGGATTATATTCAGAGCCAGTTTCTTTTATTAATGTTATCTCTTTATAACATTTTATGTGTCTATGTTAAAATCTTTCATATATCTGTCTGGACCAGTTTACCTCCAGTGTAGCTGGTAGAATTATGCCCAAGATTAATGGGGATATATATTCAAGTTTATTTAATTTTTTCTTTTTCTTTTTTTCTTTATTTGCTTTAGTGATTTGCAATGAAGTGCCCAAGCTCAGGAAAGCTGAGTTATGTAATGTCAATTCAACATTACATAACTATTCTTGATTTATGCTCCTATAGGAACCATAGCACCCTTAACCATTTCATATGAAAACACAAGTAACTTTTCAACTGAGTAATGTGAGCTGTGTATATATGCTATTTGAGGGCAATTGCTCTTTCATACATTTGCTAGGCAAATATGTCAGCTCCAGATGTCAATTAGCTTTTCTAAAGAAACTCAATACAGGTCATAAATTAGAATTTTTAGTACTATGCAAAGTACTAAATATGTTATGTAGTCTTTAAACTTTGCCTGAGTGCTGAGTCAGAGGAGCAATGAAGAAAGAAATCTTATCATCAGCCTCCAGCTATACACTGTGTTTGAGACACGGGAACAAAAGCTGGTGTGAAGCTGAATGTTTTCTAAAGCAAGGTTCTGCTTGTGTGTTGGTTGTTCCTGAGGCCAGCCAACTGCTGCAACTCATATTTATTTAAGCTTGGCAGAATGCCTGTTAAGGTTTAATACCTCATTACTTAAATATCTAGAACAGGGGTGTCAAACTCAATTTCAATGAGGGCCGGGTTGGCCCTCAGGATTGTGTTTGACCTTGGGGAGGGGCAGGAGCAGTGGTGGGTTGTTACTGGTTTGCCCCAGATTGGGCGAACCGGTAGTGGCGGTGGCGGGAGGCTCCACCCACCTGCCCGGATGTCTCTGCATATGCGCAAAAGTGTTGCGTGCACACATGAGCACACGAGCGCCCATGAGCAAACCGGTGGTGACGGGATTTGAATCCCACTACTGGGCAAGAGGGACATGGCTGGGGGGCATGGCCAGTGGGGCATGGCCAGCTCAACGTCACTCATGTTCGGTGCACCTGTGGTGGCCTGAGCACTCTGCCAGTGAAAACAGGCTTCCAAGCTAAATTTTCAGCTGCAACGGCTTCCTGCAAACCTCTGCCAGCAAAAACAGAGGTCAGGAGGGCCCTCTTGAGCTCCATTTTCACTGGCAGAGGCACCACGGGCCGGTCCTTTGCTGTTTCCAGGGCAGTCCCACAGGCCAGATCTAAGCACCCCGTGGGCCGGATCCGCCCCCCGAGCCTTGAGTTTGACACCCCTGATCTAGAATGACACTTAAGAGTCATACTGGGATCCCAGTTGACCAGACAAAGCCAACATAGATTCTGAAAGATTGGGGCATTTTTACATTGAAAAGGTTTTCAGAAATCAAGTCATGTTGTTTCTTATATTTTCTTTATATTTCTTACATTTCTTACATGTTCCTTATATTTTCGGTCTTTTAAAACATGGATGCAAATATTTAAAAATGGAATTAGAACTTCAAAGTACAGAAAGTGCTTATTTAGTTGCCTATAATTTGCTTTAGGGTTGCATGGAGCTTTCTTTTCCATATAGAAAAGAATCATACATAGAATTGCTGCATTCAGTTTTGATTGCTCTTCTGGTACTTACATTTTAAAACACTGGCGCTATGCAGACTGTCCACTTGTTTGGGGGGCTACAGGGTGAGAATCCCATTAGATGTAATGGAGATAGCAAAATAGCTCTGTGCAGATAATTCTCTATTTACTTGCCTCTCCATGCAGAAGTTAATGGGATAGTGCTGATGGCCTCCATGGACATTAGGTGAGAAAACTAGGCAGTAGTTACATCAGATACATGAGAACTTTGACAGCTGACTCCTCATTCAAAGGGTAGGAGTGAAAGACAGCTATATTTTGCCTAAAAGATTCCTTAGGTCTACCGGCTATCCTATCATTATTAAATTTGAGCTTTTTCTGGCAAGCAATCATTATTAATTGAGCTACTTTAAAATCCAGCCAGCACTGACACTGGGAATTATATTCCATCCTATCTAATGGAATTGTCTATTTAAATACAGTAATTCAATTTTTAGGTAAGAAAAATCGTTGGCCTCCCACAGATTACTAACAATATTACTTACGGCATCTCTGGTCACAAATTCCACTGATAATTAGCCCAACTGCAAAAAACAATATTGTCGTATAGTACTGGACAGAGAAGATTTTGATAACGATATGACTATGATGTATTTTGTGGGGCAAGTTATCTACCATTAAGGACACTAGTGAAAACTTTCTGGTTGAGTAGACAAGGGAAATTGATGCCCCTGAGATACAGCTAAATTGTAACTCCCACTGTCTATGGATATTCACAATCATCCAAAAGGTGATTTTTCCAAAGGGCAACTAGATTTTCTTGTTTTATTTTTAAAAACACTAGAAGTTCCATAGGTATCCATTCCCAAAGTAGAAAGAAAAACAAATAGATAAAATAGAGAACTGTAAAACCCCATAGGCTGATAGTTATCTTAGACATGACCACCTTCTTCTAGGAATAATCAGCATTTCAGCATTGTCTTACTAGCAGAATAAAAATAACATATGAGCAATGATGGCGCAGTGGTTAGAATGCAGTATTGCATGCTAATTCTCCCGACTGTCAGGAGTTCGATTCTGACTGGCTCAAAGTTGATTTAACTTTCCATCTTTCCGAGGTCGGTAAAATGAGGACCCAGATTGTTGGGGGAAGTATGCTGACTCTGTAAACCACTTAGAGAAGGCTGTAAAGCACTATGAAGCAATATATAAGTCTAAGTACTATTGCTAATTCCAGCTTTCATAGGACAATTGGGACAGAAGACTCAAGTAAAATATTACTGAGGGGGTGCCCAGATATATTTTGTAAATGATATATGCAATGCATATGCAGTTACTTTCTTTTTTAAAACACAAAGAAGTTCAATGTCCATTTTTAAAAGGCATCATTTTTCATTTCTTTAGAGAATAAGGTGAACATTTATGGCTTTTTATTTAGAATTGACTATTAACCAAATAAACACAACATTTTCCAACCCTGCTTTTTAGATGTAAATGATAAAAGCATTATTTTACAAAGTTTTATAATTTGAGGAATATTTTCTCATATATTGTTCTTTTAATTTGTACGTTATCACTCTTGATCTCTTCATACTGTATCTCCCCTTGTTGAGTGAATTAGAAAGATGGAGAAGCCACCAAAAAATACACTGCAAGAAGAAAGCAAACTATCTATTAATCTATCTATCTATCTATCTATCTATCTATCTATCTATCTATCTATCTATCTATTTAAAAACCCCAAATTGGAGTGTGTAGACAACCAAAAATTTGGTACATAGTAATATTGTTTTTGTTGCAGTCTATATGTGGGTCATTTCTTACAGCCTAGTTTGTAGTATGCATAGAAAATATGTGAGAAATATCTGAATTGTTTTCTTATGAACATACAGAAATGAGTCGTACCTTTTAGGTGTACCTTAGCATCTGATTTTTAAGATATTCTTTTGAACTCTTTTGACAAGTATCTCTAACTAAAAGAAGGAAGGTAATTCTTTTTGACAGAAGCATATTGTCAAAAGTATGTTTTAACCAATGCATTTTTTCCCATTATTTTAATTAATATCTCACATTCAAGGGATTCAAGGTAGCTAACAATTTATGAACAAATAAAAATAACAAAAATTGAGCAGTCTTTTAAATATAAAATCATTTAAGTTATGTCAGCCTTGTAAATAATTCAAGTCCCAAAATCTTTAAAGCTCTGCTTTAAAATCCATGTTTGAATTATTAATATTTTTTACTGCTTTGTATTTTATCTAAGCATTACATTTGGGTTATATACTCCTCTGGGTAAATATATGCTACCTAGATTATACCCAGGTTATATGCTACCTAGAGTAAATAAATACATCAAAACAAATATGAGATGTTTGTGATTTTTCAAAGTATTATGACTTGTGCACACTTTTATCCATTTTCATGGATGTGATGCACTTATAAGGCAATATAAGAAATTTCTAGGTTGGATTGAATGGGGTTACTGGAATTTTCTTGTTCATGACAGAAACCCTCATAAATGCTTCTAATTTAATCAAGACTGTGTCTAAATGCTTTGAAATACTTATACATATAATTTCTTATGTTCATTTGATGTGTGTGGTAAAAAATTGCAACTGTTAATTTATTAACTAGCAGTCATTTTTTATATATGTGCACTTATTTAGCTTACTTTCATAATTGTAGTCTCCTTGCAAATCTTTTCCATTCTGAATTCAGATGATGCCTCAGCTCCTGCACTGGAGCCTCAGCCCCAAGGAGATGAAGAAGGTGAGAATTTATAGAAATGGGAAGGGAAGCTCTTAGCAATATTAGCTGAGTTCTGTTACAAACTGTCTATATGATATTAGAGAAATATGGCCAGGGTTTATTTTTTTTATTCTCTTCTGTGAGATACTAAGTCACTTCCTATTTCTGATGAAGTAGATTCTAGTTAATAATCTAGATAAATTTTCCTCCAGTTGTGTTCGACTATAACCATGATAATGCCCATGTCAACCCTGGCTGAGGCCATCTTTGAGGCTTCATGGTTGCAACAAGGCAAAGGAGAAAGGGAGGGGGAAAATTAGATAGCTCGGCTTGGCTGTCAAAATAAAAAGTTTTCTTGTGGGAACCAAGGTTATTCTAACAGGTGGCTGAGAAAAGGAGGAGTGGAGTAACCAAGCAACCTGCCAGCACCTCTATTGGACAATGTGACTGATGACTAGGGGCAGGGAGGGAACTTTCACTTTTTAATTAGGTGAAAACTGAGGGAACTTTCAGAGTCAGTTTTCACCAGTTGTGCCAACATGATGTATTCAATAAATTGTTCTTTGAGGAATCTACCTGCCTCAGAGTTCTGTTTTCAATGGCTGCATTACTTAGAACACTGACTTTAAACTGACAACCCAATCATAACTTGATTAGACTTTAAAATAATACAAGGATCTTTTATTGCTTTTGAAGCTGGATCACTAAAAGGATTTATAGAGGATTTTTAATTATAATAAGTCATTAGACTAAGACGTATGAGATATTCAACAGCCCCATTTGCAAGGAGAAAGCCAAACCCTCTAAATCATTCACAAAATTATAGATAAATGATAGACTGACAGATAGATGGACAGACAGACAGATAGATGCTGTGCATATAAGTATGTTTAAGCTGTCATTTTTGCATCTAAATCTACACTCCTAATAATCTTGTGTTTAACTTCATTTTGGGTGAAATAAATGTAATTCCTTTTTAAATTGTTATCTTTCAAAAAGTGGCAGCTTTACTAGCATTGTTTGTGATTCACCCTGATTATTCAGACAATCAAGGTTGTTTCTGGGTTTATGCCAGGAATGTTGGCTTTCAGGATCATAATTTGCTATTAATGTAAAATAAAGCTATTTAACACGAATATTTGTTACATGTACTGGATTTATGCTGAAATATTGTCATGCTACATTTTCTAAATACCTTCATAAATAAGAGTGTTCTGTCATATTTTTACATTTTTCATTTCCTTGAATTAATATATTGTGGTAGCAATTATGTTTTCCATTCTAACAGTTTGATTTTGTTCTTTATTGTTCTAGATATAGCTTCTCGCTACCCTACATTATGGACTGAGCAAGTAAAGAGCAGACAAAATAAGACCAATAAAAATTCTGGTAAGCATCTTAATTAGCAACATCTCAGCATCAGCAAACATTCATATTTTCTAGTTGTCTTGATTTCTGTTTGGTCAACAAGGCAGAATACACAGACTATACAGTAAATCAAATAAATAAATGATCTTAATATCAGTTAGGTTATACAAAAAAGGCGTTTCCAAGGTGGTTTTATCTTTGTATATTAAAAATGTGCTCAGAATTAAACTCCATCAGGATATTATTTTTATATGTTTCTAAATTATATGCTGAGGGGTTCACATTTACTGAGCTTGGTTTTTTTCTTGCAGACGTTTCATTACCAAGCTAGGAGAATCATCAGTGTTAGTAGTGAGCAGGATTTGCTGTCATGTTGCTTTCTCTTATGATTCCCTACCCTTTGCTGTTATTATCATGGCTAAATAAAAGGATGGGGGAGATATTTCTCATTGGCTACCTATTGCCAAGTAGGCGACAAGAAGGAAGGATGTTTGGTGATTAGAAGGGAAGAATTTTGAGGATGAATATGAGAGAAAACCAGAAATTGCATTCCAGATTGGATATTGATAAAAAAAAAAAAGAATTACTTGCATGTTTCGTTGAATTCCAGAAAATGTTTTTTAAACACTGTTCTAGAAAACTTTGTTAGTTTTATTAAAACTTAGCATCTACTGTGCTGGTTACAAAAGCTTAGACACAGTCACTGAGCAACACAGAAAACAAACAGCCCCTTTGATCTTGGCTAAAGACCAATGAAGATATAATAGAGTCCAGGGCAGCAGCAGGTAATATCGGAAGTGAAGGTTCTAAATAGTAAAAATTATGGAGGTTAACATCATTTGAAGCTCCAAGCAATTTGGCAACTACACAACACCTTCACCAAGTTGTTTCCATCCACCCATAGCCTCCACCATTGCCTCACATTGTCAGCCATGTAATTTGGGGTGGGTAAGTCATTTTCTTTTCATTTCTACTCAACAACTGCAATACAGCTTCCCTTCCTCAGCTCAATCAAAAAATGTAAAGATACAAACAATCTGACTAGTCTGGGTATAAAACTACATCAAATTTCTACAATCTTTCTCTTCTTTTAGTATTGGACAGTCTTTCTCTTCTTCTAGTATTTAGTATGTGGAGGTTACTCATGAAAGTTTTTCCATATTTCTTGTTTTCTCCCGTTACAACGTAAAAGACTAAGGGAAAAAGAAAAAAAAAACCTTTGTTGATACAAATAAATTGGTGTATTGGAAATTTGTTGCTCCTCCATCTGTGAGAGAAGACAACATTTTATATTTCTGAGAGGATAAAAATAATGCCAAGCCATAAAAAGAGCTTAGATATAATTCATTGTAAATAGTATTTATTTCATCTTTATTACTCTGGAGACTATTTATGGCTAAAGCAAAATAAGTGTTATGCTTGGAACCAATTTTAATCTCATATGTAAAAATACAGGAGGCCACAAGTCAAACAAAATAATAACCAATCCCTTTCCATAGATATCGTAAAAATCAGCTTGACAACTCATCCCTATAAGCTGTTCACAAGTACTAAGACATGCTCTATCATTACACAAAATGAGGCAGCTGGCTAAGATGGTAGATTCTGGATACCATAAAAGGATAGAAACCATCATTAAATTGTATTTTTAGTACCAGGAAATGTAATTGTTTTCTCTGACATTAAGTCAAAACCATCTGGCTGGTTTGGAAACTATGAATTCAAAATATATTTGACTGTCATGATATGAAGAGACCAATTTCTTGGGAAAAGCAAGAAAGTACTAATTCCTTGTATGGACTTGATTTGGCAAAGCTTGGAGCTTGTTTCCAGCTGGCATAACTGTTGATATTAGTATATTTACGCTAGTGTTTTTCCTATAACAAGAGTTTAAAAAGGCGGTTATGTAACACTAAGGAGAAAAGAAATCAAAACTATCATGATTCCTGTCCTTGAAATAGAGAAAAGCATTGGACAAAGGGTGAGAGGAAATCTCAGCATTAGATAGTAATATATTAGGCCTAGTTGCTGTCCTGCAATTTTTTTTCACTCAGTTTTTGTATGACTATAAAAAAAAAGAGTAACTGCTAGAATCTTGGACATGTAAGCAACTCTTGTTGAGCATTTGCTTTATTCTTTATTCGGTACTGAAATGGTATATAACATAAATATGTTTGCTTTATGTCTCTTCTACTTGCTTGTCCTATGCAAATAGATAAGCCTTTCCAGACCTCCCTAGTGTTGCTTACATTTTGGTTCACAAAAATATACACATTCAATATTTCTACTATCTTCAAAAGTCTCATTTTACGAGCATTTTCTTTTAACTTTTAACTTTACCTATTAACTCAAAATTCTTGCAAAGTCTCCCTTCTGGCATCCCTAGATTGTGCCTCCCATCAGGAATAAAGACCTTCCCACCCTAAATCTTTTTTAAACTGTTCTGTTTAACATCCAAATGATACAATTTCTGTTCAGGATGTTCCAGGATTTTATGGAATCTCCACAGTTGACATGTCTGCCTCCTTTTTCGCAAGGCCATTCTCTTTTTGTAATAGCATACATTAATTTAATGTCAAAAGATAGTAATCTTCTCTAAACTATTTTTAATTACATTATATGATTTTTCTGCAGCTTCAGCCTAAAATAGCAGGGCCTTTTGATTTTCATATGTAAGATATGTTGGTTTTCACAATTTATTAGACCCACGGACTGAAAATCAGAAAAGCATCAGAAATCTGTCAGACGCCAGGAAAGGCTTATATTTCAACTGAAATACAGAGTGATATCTAATGGTGTCCATTTATCATTAAGGAAATAGTCTCCTAACATTTCATCTCAGAAATCTTCTCTGAAAGGATGGAAGCTTGAGCTAGCCAATTTTGGAGGAGAGAGAGAGGGGCTACTGCTGGAAAAGAATGATTCATTTTGATAGTGGAAATCCACATTTACAAATCTGAATCCAGTCAATTCTTTTCAAATGATAGAAACATATAATCTTATTCAATGTTATGGGTGTTGAGGATACAATATCTAGCTTGTGTTGATATACTTTCATTTGAAAGACTGTTCTTCACCTTCATCCAGCTTTCTTTCCTTAAATAAAATTGAAATAGTTGATTGGTAAAGCTGGACATGATGCTTTCTCTTTAATTAATTAATTAAATAAGTAAATAACTAGCTATCGCCTCATGGAGGAAAGTCTGAACTAAATAATGCTTTGGCAAGTGAATGCTGACTAAGTTAGTTGCGTAGACAAATTATAAAACGCACAAACTTCTGTGCATACTATGCGGTAGGGAAGAAGCAAAGCTGAAGCAAGCAATTCCAATATTCATTTGTTGAATAAGTTACCCTTGTTTGTTTGAAAGTTAACAGGGATGGATGATACCCATAAAAGTAATCCTACATCATTTTGTTTATAGCTTTAAAATAAATAGTTAATAAAACAGCCACCATGGAATTTTAAAGGGGACTGTGCAAAGTTTCTGAATTCTATTAATTCGGCTTTTTCTTATACTGGTATTTAGCTTTCTACTGAGAACTGCTTCCTGGAATCTTTTGCAAAACAATTATATGATAGATAGCATGGATATACGGGCTGAGAGTGGGAACCAGGGGTGGCTTCTACTTACCTTTACTACTGGTTTGCAACAGGGCCGCATGCTTGCTTCGCATGCGCAGAAGCATTTTGATGACATCTGGGTCGGTGGGTGGAGCCTCCCACCGGTTTTACTATCAGTTCTATAGAACTGGTGCAAACCGGGGACAACCCACCACTGGTGGGAACCATCGTTGGCCTGGTTACCCTAGAGTTGCCAATGATAATGCTGCAGTAGCCATTTTACTTTCTCATGATATTAACACTGAAAGAAAGGACTTGCCTTGCAATTGCACATGACACATTATTTTTAATTGTACCACAATACTTTTGAAATGATCCTGTTTGTTTGCTTCAAATCTTACTTTAAAAAAGCAAACATTTCCCAAAGAGGTTTAGCCAGTTTTCCTTCACAATGAATCTGAAGGAGAGACAAGGGATTCTTTGATAAACAGTGGGAAAAGGTTTCTCCTCAGACAGGATTTTTGATCGGATGCCCTCCAAATATGGTGGATTTTGATCCCTGTAAATATTCTTGGGTTTCAGTTCCATTAGTTGTAGGGATCGAAATCCAATGAATCGGAGAAGAACTATGTGATGCAAATCATGCGACATGTAGTTATCTACTTAGTTTTATTGCTGTCCTGCAATATTTCTGCCTATTAAAAAATAAAATGGTGTTCAGGTCTGTTTTATTCTTTCAGAATGATTTCAGCTTCGCTACATTGACAGAATTGTTCCTATCTCGTAAGCAAAGCAACACTCATAAATTCTCTGCAATTTTATTTGCTTGTTTGCTAGAAGGTAGAAAATGACATTAAAAGTATGATTATTTTAGCACCTGGCTATTACCTTTAGAGGACTTACCTCAGTTTAGTTCAACTAAATAGGGAATCTGATTCTCCCTTGTATGATGTATGAAGTTAAAACTCATAAAGCACTTCAGATGTACATTTTAAAGTGTGGCTAAAGTTTTTAAGAAGTTACTTTGTAGCCCTGAAAGCAGATCCAACAGAATATTTTGCTAGCAAGGAAAGCATCTCTTTAATTGAGTTGATTCTATTAAATCTGTTAAAATAATTTTTGTCTTAATTCTCTGTATCAAAACGGAATTTTGAACTCTTAAAGCTGTATGTTTTTCAGTAGTTAGGACAGGATATGGGGAAATACATATCAAGGATCAATTTTAGGCTAAATTTATGTCAACTGTAATAAAAAAAAAGTTTGCATTATTAGGAGACTGAGGACCAGTTTCATTATTGCTTTGACACTGCTTTTCTTGAAAAAAAATTAACCATTTAGAATTAGTTTCTATTTGAATTATCCAGCCAAAAGACTAGGCATTTTGGATTTTATTTCCTTACTACAAAAGAGTTCAGATTAAGTGTGAGAACATAGAGGAAAGACATTGTGAGGCCCAAAACAAATAAGTATTTATAGCAAACAGGCTAAACAATATTACAGTAATATGCCTCTCAGGAAAAAGGTTTGGGGTGAAAACCCATCCATTTTCATGATTTAAGCCATGGCCTCCTTGCAAAACAGATCACTTACTGTTTATTTATCTGGAGTGTTTTCATTGATATGAGACATTTTTGTGGCCAGTGAAAGATGTAAAAGTGTCTGTATTCCTTCCAAGTCCGATAAAAGAATCATGTCAGATATTTGGGCTGAACACATATACAGTTTTACCAAGCTTCTTTCTTTTATTCTGCCTAATTTTAGTTGGCAAGATAGATATCTCATGTTTTAAAGGAAGCCAGGATCCTAATGTTGCCATAGAAGGAAATGCTAGCTTGGATTTTTTGATTATTAAAAAAGATGACCAAACCTCAATATACAGACAACATGCCCTTTGTGAAAAGGACTGCCTCAGTACAAGCAAACTGTTAAGTAGTTAGAAATCTAGAAGGGGAGATGCACAGGTTCTTTTCTATTCTCACTTCTGTGTGAGGTGAAGGAAACGGAGACCAGACTGAAGGGCCCCAGTTTACATGTCTAGAAATTAGCTGAATCTATCTTTGCAGTCAAGTACAGTATCATTTATGTATCATCAAGCATTGCAAGATCAGTGAAGCAAAAGATATTGTTTCTCTACTTCCTCCTGCTAAAAACAGATCCATGAGTTTCAATAAAGCATATTTAGTTAAGTAAATCTAAATAAACCCCCTTTTGAATCCTGTACTTATTTTTATCTAAAGATATGCCCAGGATAAACTAGGATTACAACCAGGTGCTAACTTGAGACTGTCCCATGTGCTGATTTTTTTTTTTTCAGATAGCCCTTGTTTAGTGACTGCCTCATAGAGGAGCTGTTCACAGTTATTTATTATTTAGCATATGATAAGAACATGACAGAAGAGAAGTAAATACATAAACACAACCCACATAACTTTATACAAAACTTCTAAGGGAGTATGGCAGTGGCCTCATAACCGGATGTCCAATTCAGCTATCCAGGTGATCGCATGTGTTGTTGCTTCATGCAGATCTTATAGGGAACCAGCGAATACATGTGAATGCACAGTATGTTTAATAGTTTGCATTTCAGCACCACAGTTCACAGTTATGATGGTGATAAATGGAAATGAAGAATTCAAGTTTTGTTTAAATGGATGTGTGTATTGCTTTTTTAAAAAACATAATCGTTATTTTGAATTGGCCTTTTAAAGAAATTCTCTTCCATTTCCAAAGAAGTATTGCTGAGCACATTGTAAGCCGCCCTGAGTCTCCGGAGAAGGGCGGCATATAAATCAAATTAAAAAAAAAAAAAGTATGCCTGCTGTATGTTTTGGTGCTGAATATCTGAATCAGTCTTCCCTGTACCTGAGCAGAAAAGATAAACTAAAAGTGCTCCTGTTCTGAAAACAAACTGTCTTTTGGTTTAATGAAGCTGTCATAGCAGAATTTCCATAACCTACTGATAAGTGGCTCTCTGCTACTTTTACAGTTGATTTAGAATTATGGAGGACAGCTGAGGAGAGCAAAAGTATCTTGCAGATGGGATGTTCAGGAAAGAAACACCTTTGTATTTGACTAGAGTGCACTAGAAAATGAATTTGACAATCTACCCAAACTCTGGAATGGACTTTGCATGAAGTTGGAGTTCAAATTCATTCAAGTTCAAAATGATAGAAATGATAAGTGAATATTGTGACATTTAAATAGAAGGACATACCAGCTGTCCTTATGCTTAAAAGATGTCCAAAATATGTAATGGGATTTTTTTTTTTTAATTTGATTTATATGCCGCCCTTCTCCGAAGACTCAGGGCGGCTTACAATGTGCTCAGCAATAGCCTTCATCCTTTTGTATATTTTATACAAAGTCAGCTTATTGCCCCCACAACTGGGTCCTCAATTTACCTACCTTAGAAAGGATGGAAGGCTGAGTCAACCTTGAGCCTTGGCGAGATTCGAACCCTGCAGTAATTGCAGGCAGCTGGTCTTAATAACCAGCTTAATAACAGGGTGCCTTAAACCCCTGTACTACCAAGGCTCTTTGGGCAAGACATTCATCAGTTAACAAGTTAGCAAGCCCGAAGAACCACTCCTCTAAGCATAGCAACCAGCCTGAGCCATTTGTGGGTGGGGTCAAAAAAAGTCAAGGTATGACCATGCAATCAAAGCATCATCCCTTTTAACATATGCTAATGCAGGTAGAAAAAGGACAAGGTTTCAATTGTATGACCTTCCAGCCTGACCTTTTTGACTACCTCCAATGGATACCACAGCAGCCCCCTTCTTTGGCAAGCTTATGCACCTGCTTTCCTCAATTTTTTCCCCAATCAACTTCTCCTGGGATTGGCAACAAAGCAAAGATGTCTCCTGCACATACATGGAGACATCCACTCAGGACATCCACTGAAGTGGCTGTGCCAAATCCTCTAGAGCAGGGCTGTCAAACTCCCGGCCCATGGGCTGGATGCATTACACACTGGCCATATTCATGCCTGGTTTAGCGAAGGGGGAAAAAGTCCTGATACATCACGTGATGCCGACATGACAACCTGAGTTTGACACCCCTGCTCTAGAGGACGTAGCTGCTTTAACATGATGCATTTGTGAAAACTTGTTTTGTGAAACATCCCTTCTGGATAGTTGGTGCTGCTCTAATTTATAACATAGTATATTTATTTATTATAGCAATAAGCTTTGTTGGAAATAATCAATTGCTCAAAGAATTTAGGTCAAGTTACTTGTACTAGAAAACGCCACCTTATTTCACCCTGATAGGGTTTTATATACATAGACCATGTGAAACATTACCCAGAATACAGGACACAAAGTTCCTCTTTCTTTATAGTTAATAATGGGATAGTTGAATGTTTTTCCTTTAGATTGGCCTTATTTTGCTCACAGGCTAAGACACAGCCAAGCCATGGATCTGCCTTTTCAGCAGGAGCCAAAAGAAAAGCTGAGCCATTGGAGCCGGTTATAAACACACAAAAAGCAAACTTCATAGGAGTATATTAAAAATTGCTGAAGGACTAAGGATATATAATCTACTGGCATTCTTATTGGCTTTTTTGCTTTCCTGGCTCACCCTTACTTCTGGGCTGAGAAAGATGCCAGAACCAGCCACCCATTTCAGTCTTAAGTATCAGGTTTTAAAAAAATTAATTTCCAAGCTTTGTCAGGAAAGATAGCTCTGGATGATCTGGAGAAATTAATCCTGGTGCAGAACACTTTAGCAAAAATTACTGTGACTTACTCTTTCAAAATAAAGACTTTAGTAGGGTCGTTGGTTTACCCTTAAGAAACGGCCCAAACTGTAGTTTCTGTGTAATCGCTCTACATCATTTTAATGGAGCAAATGAGAGAATAATGATTCAGAGGCACTTAAAAGAAAAGACCATGTCATTTATTTTGTATTCTGGAGCTCAGTTTTCAACCCAGGTTTCCCTAGGTAAAGGTAAAGGTTCCCCTCGCACATATGTGCTAGTTGTTCCCAACTCTAGGGGGCGGTGCTCATCTCTGTTTCAAAGCCGAGGAGCCAGGGTTGTCCGAAGACGTCTCCGTGGTTATGTGGCCGGCATGACTAAGTGCCAAAAGTGCACGGAACACTGTTACCTTCCCACCAAAAGTGGACCCTATTTTTCTACTTGCATTTTTTACATGCTTTCGAACTGCTAGGTTGGCAGAAGCTGGGACAAGTAACGGGAGCTCACCCCGTTACGCGGCACTAGGGTTTCGAACCGCTGAACTGACGACCTTTCGATCAACAAGCTCAGCGTCTTAGCCACTGAGCCACCGCGTCCCTTCAGGTTTCCCTAGTTTCATGCTAAAAACTTGTTCCCAGCAGAAATTTTGACGGCTCAGAAGATGGTTTGCTTTGTGCATGGTAGTAGCTACTGGTAAGTAGAATTAAAAAACAATTCAGAAAGTTGGATTTTAAGTTGTTGAGCTTTGGACATTAGTCTGACTCTCTTAACACAAAGATGGCAAAAGTCAACATTTAAAAAAAAATATTCCTTCACTTTCATGCTGAGAAAGTTCATTGTCATCACATTCCAGAAAGTGATGCTGTCTTTAGAGATCAGGAGATTAATCTTCCAAAAGGGACAAAAAAGCCATATGTAGTTATATCTAGTTTGATGTAGTTGGGATAGCCAAATAGAATATAACTTATTTGTAAAGTAGTTTAGTCTGATGCGATGTGAGGAGTGAGGTTGTGATGGTGATGTGCATCTGTATTTGTAAGGTCTACATTTTTTTCCCCTTTTCTCCTGGAATCTGGGTTGGGTTTCCCCAGTCTTGGAGTCAAAATTATGTCATGATACTTGCATTTATTATAATACAAAAGCACCCAGTTTTCAAGGTATTCAAGACTCTTATCCAGTGCCTGAAGACCAGGATCTTATTGAATTGTAAGGCATGGAAGTAGGTTAACCAACCTTCTTCCAAAGTCATTGCTGTGTTGAAAGAAGTCCTCCTTCCCCACCCTTAAAACAAGAACCTGCTTTCTGATGTTTAAACACAAAATGAAAAAAGTGCAGAGTAGATCAAGCTTGTGTAGAATGCTAAACTCTGATTAAACATCTTGTCCACCTTCCAAAAACATGCTCTGTCTTAACTCCATGGACCATCCAGCAGAGTTTCCAAGGTGAAAGAATTCATTGTACATCACAAGGGACAGGAAATGCTTTCCTAGCAAGACAAATCAAGCTATTAATCTTATAATACAGTAAGAACTATTACAGCAGAAAGTATTCATTTCTACATCATTAAGGCTTATGTATTGTGTTTGAACAAATGCGTTTCACTCACTCTTTTTGGTATTTTGTATTTATCCAAATAAAGCTTTATTGCAAGGCAAGCTGCCTCTAGATGCCACACAATTCCTTTTATGTACATTGTGAAAATAGCTCTAATGCATTAGCTCTATCAAATTTCCAGGACTTTCCGCCTTTCTAAAATATCAGGGGCTGTGATTTTCAGACAGAAAATAGAGTGCATTTATTTATTGTTTAAATCAATTTATATTGTCACCCAACTCATAAACAAGTGACTCTGGGCAGCATACAACAGCTAAAAACAATAATGTAAAAGGTATAAAAACCAAGCTAGAACAAAGAATAACGGAAGAAAATGATGTTAAAAATAGCAGAACACCTTGCTACTTCACTTATCTCCTGAGGTCCTTAGGCCTGCTGACATAACCAGGTCTTGAGGGACTTCCAGAAGCTCAACAAAGCCAACTTCACTTCAGGAGAGGAGAAGATTTCACCTCAGGGGAGAGAAGATTCCACAGTGTGAACACCACAGCAAAAAACGGTCCATGTTTAGAGCCTGCCAAATATAATAAGGGATGGAACCTGTAATATGCCTTCTCCATTGGATTCTTTCCTCTTTCTCTATTCTTATTTAACATATACATGAAGCCCGCTGGACAAGTTGATCCACAAACACATATTCATCAATAAACATATGCTACTCCATCATACATCTCAACCCCAGACTGAAAAAGTGATGCTATTGAGATGTCTCTGGGTGTTTGGAAACTTTTAGATTTTCATTGCTTAGGACTTAGCATTTTTCAGACTGCTTATTCCAAATATTATTTCCCCAGCAAACAAAATCTTCCTATCTAACATGATCCCCATCCAACTACAGTGGAGTTTCTCCAGGTCTTTTCACTTACGGAATGACATCTCCAGGGATCACAGAGGGAAGCCATTTCAGTGCCATCCATGTTTGTCAAAACAAAATTCTTCCAGATATTTAGATGGCCCCTTCCTCCTCATTTTTAGGAAAACCATTAAAACATGGTTATTCCATCACACCTTGATGATGGAACACTGGATCTACTCTGGTATTTTAAAGATTTTCAAATTCTTTGTTTATATGGATGACTGTAGATTGTATATTTGTCTCTTTATACAGTACTGTATTGTTTTTAACTCAATTTAAGGAAGTTGGAATGTACACTATTCAGTTTGTTAGCACACTAAAGTAAAAATAAAACATCTGACAAATTTTCAGAGATAGAATATGCCTAAGAAGCCCACAATTTTCAGAAGGGATTCAGTTTCTAAAAAATTGGTACTGCAGTCTGTTGAAACAAAAGCGACATAGATGTGCCAACCACATACACACACAGGATAGGGAAAAACAGCTTTTGATATTCTCAGATTAGTGTGAACATGCCATGTGGATGTGGTCAAAGAAAAAAAATATGTTTGTGGTTTAGAAAGCAAGCTTCTTAATGTCAAAAGACTGGAAGAGTTTTACACAGGAATATGTATTCAAACCTAGAATAAACATAGAATTGCAGAGACATTATAAGAAGATATAAAATTGTAATTGCATTCCAGGACAACCAGAAGTAAACCTAGGTTTGGAGAATTCACATTCTAAAATGTTTTAGGTCATAAATCATTTCCAAAGGCTCAATTTATAAACAGCATTATAATCCTAGAGATTATAAAATTGTAAGATTTTATAATTATAAGATTTTATGGATAAATTATTAAATCTGTACGAAAGAGTTTATTGTATTTATCTGGGCAGGAAGGCACATATCCAGCTGGCCTCAAAAAAAGCTCTTAATCACTGAAGGCAATAAATTTTGAATAATTAGTTATTAACTATTTTCCTTCCTTCCTTCCTCCCTCCCTCCCTCCCTCCCTCCCTCCCTCCCTTCCTTCCTTCCTTCCTTCCTTCCTTCATGATTTAAGTAAGTCCCTCTCTGACTAACTCTTTTAATGTATCCAAATTACTCCAGAAAGACCTGGAGAATTTGCTCATGGCTCCCGTGTGACAGTCATTAAGTGAGTATCCGCAGTTGTTATGCAAATCCACAGTTGTTAAGTGAAGTTTTACTGAAAACCAGAAAAATAAATAAATAAAAAACCATAAAGGAAGTTGTGTTGCTGAGCACTCAGAATTCAATCTCATGACTGCAGAGGAGACCTGACTATTGGAGCTTCAAATCTGGGTCATAAATCTCCTTTTTCAGGTCAGTTGTAATTTTGAGTGGTAGCTAAGCGGCCAGTTGTAAGTCAAAGGACAACTATAGCTCCTGCTGTAACAGCAAAGCTGGTACTAGCTACCCCTGATAAATCAACTTCCTATGGGATTTCTCAACAGAATACCTTCTAAAACCATTAGCATTTATTTAATTTTTAGGTGTGGGATTTGTTTTACAACTTTTTACAAATATTTTTACAACTTTTACTGATATCATTGAGAGATCGTTTAGTGTATTGACTAAGGTACAACAAACTGTGAGTTCTAGTCTCATTTTAGGAATGAAGCCAGTTGGGTGACCTTTCCAGTCTCCCCTCGCCCCAGTAAGAACCAGTGAAGACAACTGATAGGAAGAGAAATCTTGATTTTCTTACTTGGTCTTAATAAAGATCTTTCTCTTAATTTTCTTTTTAAAATTTGCATTGGAGGAAAGAAATACACACAATGCACCATACACAAGACACTGAGTGGGAAATTTCCCCTGCCAAAAATTCTGTTGCCCAATGATTTTTGACCTGAATAAAAGTATCAAACTCCATCTTCTATTTTTGTGCATGCCCTTCCAATAATCTCAATTCGTTTTTGGTACATTGACAGAGTTAGAAGGAGTATCATACTGTATTAGAGTACTAATGCAGCTCTGCATTACTGCAACTCTGCATTATACAGAATTAGAAGGAGTAATAGTATCATACTGCAAAACTCTGTTTTCCATTGGTTTATGGCTAATTTATCAATAAGTCAATCTGTGCACAGGCAATATCCATAATTATATTATTTTTTCTTTCCAGCAGCGTCATGTGATCAAGAGCTCCAGTCAGCATTAGAAGAAGCTAAACAGCCCCAGAAAGATAATGTATTCATTCCAGAGTGTGCTAATGGTGGGCTTTATAAACCAGTGCAGTGTCACCCCTCCACAGGATATTGCTGGTGTGTCCTTGTTGATACAGGACGGCCTATTCCTGGTACATCCACAAGGTAAGAGAGCTTCATTGGAGAAGTGGTCACACAATAACAGATTCTTATCTGGACCCTTTTCTAAGGAAGACGGACAATTGGGAAGAAACACATGCACATATATATGGAGCTATGTGACATTGCTGTCTTCATCCAAAGACTTAAAAGGTTATAACTGCACAAAATAGATTATGATTATGGTGTAACAATTCTATGGCAATTTAACATACAAAAGATGTTACTATTCCTCATTGTAACAGGAGTAATCAACTCCTGTTGAGTAATCATTCTTTTTTTTCCCAAGGTTTATTGGGTTTTTATTTTTAAACATATATCAACATCAATACATGAACAGTGTGGCCTCTGGATATGGTTTATATTAATACAAATAACAGTCAATTATTATATTAATCAAACTTATATAATCCTAATATTAATGTACTTGATTATTTTAAAGTACTTTTTCAATATTTCAATATTTCATTCTAATGTCAATGATCTTCTTGAACATACATAGTAATACCATCTTTCAACCTCTCAACTTTCCATCTAATTATTACTTATTTTCAATTTATATAGAAATTATATTTCCAGAACCTGTCAGAACCTGCTGGATTTCACCCCTGCTTTATATCGCAAAAAGTGACAACACAAGAAGAGAAAAGAGTCAAGTGGGGGGGGGGATCAGTTCTGCCAGCATCTATGTACTATAGGAAAATAAATGTAGCGTCAGAAAGAACTTTCTATTTTTTCCCCCACAAACAGTTCCTTCAGCCCATTTTCACATGATTAACTTCCCATGGAGCAACACCGCTGGAACCAGTAGAAAGGAGAACAATATTTTTAATATGTTGTTAAACAGTAAGTTGAAGTTCAATGAGCTTCAGCTGAGCCAGAAGCAGGGAAAAGAGCTGAGAGCCTTGTTTAGCAGACAAAGCAGACAAAATATCACTTTCCAAAAGCAACAATGTGGGCTTGGCGTCTTCAGGAATGCTAGTATGGAAGCTCACCAGGAACCAATGCAGTCTGTTTAGCATGATACAAGCACAAAAAGTTTGAAAAGCAGAACATTCAAAACAATGCTTTGGAGAGTTAACTGCAGAAAGCCAGAATATCTGCTCACGCTCACAATTTCAGTTGAGGAAGGTCTGTGCCGGCAGTAGCCTAGTTTATGTTTAATTCCCTACATCTCCGAATAGGACTTGTAATGTGATTGTAATCGGAGACTCTGCAAAGACAATGTCAACAATTCTAAGCTGAGTGAACCAGTGAGCCTCATTTGATCCTGCTCATCTCATCTGATCTCATTTGATCCCGCTATTTCTGCCTTATACTTGTTTCTTTTGTTCTGGAAATGTCAGCCTGCTATAACAAGAGCCTGTGTTTCTTACACTTTTAAGGTAGCCCGAGGGCTTTTATAGACTTCGTTGTGACAGATTATATGGCAGAGGCCAGATGACCTGTAATGAGGAATTGTGGGAATTATAATTCAAAGACTAATATTTTCCCCCTCTAAATATACTACCCGGTAAATTGGGCTACATTGTGAATATTTGTGGTAAGGGTAATTATTATGTAGATTAAGAAACACCTAAAATTGAAAAGGTGAATTTTCTCCTTTGCCCCATTTCTTCACATTTTTGGATACATTTTGATGGCACGTATGCAGAACAGTGGTGGGTTTCAAAATTTTTTACTACCGGTTCTGTGAGTGTGGCTTCGTGGGTGTGGCATGGCTTGGTGGGCGTGGCAGGGGAAAGATACTGTAAAATCTCCATTCCACCCCACTCCAGGGGGAGGTTACTGCAAAATACCCATTTCCTCCCGATCAACTGGGACTCAGGAGGCAGAAAATAGATGGGGATGGGGCCAGTCAGAATTTTTACTACTGGTTCTCTGAACTACTCAACGTCAAGCAAGATTGTGGAGTCCATCGTCCTCCAGACATTGCTGAACTACAGGTCCCGGCATTTTGCACCATTGGCCAGCCTGGCTAAAGCATTTAGGAACTGCAGATGTTCCTAAACATCTAAAAGTCTGAGGTGGTGATTTGTTGCTGGATAGAACACAACTCTGGAATTGTAGGAAGAATTGAAAGTGAAATCATGAAGTGCAGGGTGTAATGGAGAAACTGAAGGGCAGCAGGAAAAGGGAAGGAAGGAATGCAGAGTGGGGTATCAGATTAATTTGAGATCAGGCTCTTTGCCACATGCCACATTAGAGTACCCAGTTCAAAGACTTTTTCTGTCATTCTTTACTTGGTAAAAAAAAAAAGTCATGTGACAGCAATTACAATCCACTTCATCCAAAGCTCACTATCAAAACAGCTTCTGTTCTTCTTACTCTAAAGGCTTCCCTTTCACCCATAGGCACCTATTAAGCTGAGCATGAAATTGCATTGCACCTTCATGCAGCCGCTTATATCTGATGGGCTATTAGCCAATTCCAGAAATGTTCATTTCCTTCACACAATGAGGAGATAAATTAAACATTGGAGGCAGGGACTACTTATTTCATTCCAACCATATATTATTCCCATGACCAGAACAGTATCAAAACACATTGTGATTTGTTACAAGGGCTTGGAAAGAGTTTTTTTCCCCCACGCCTTAAATTTTATTAAATTTTCTAACATTACATGGACTTAACCCCCAACCCTGCATCTCCCCCATATATCCATATGTGTGTATTTATGTTATGATTTTTTGTTCCATCACATATAATCCCGTAGCCATATTTCATGTCAGACATAGATATGGAACCAAAGTGTAAAGTTCAGAAGGGCATAGGGAAAATGAAACATTGGAATATATAGAGTAAATCACTTACCTCCCCTCTGTCCAGTTCATTTTTGTGTAGCAGATGATCACATTGTTCTCCAGAGATTAGATTTTGAAAAATCAGTTGCCTAGGATTTCTAGAAGATTGAATTTTTCAAGCTTTCTTAGTGCTCAATTTGTGAATTCAAAAGTCATTAGATCGGTTTTTTCATCCTTGGCAATCTTAGCAGGGGAAGGATTCTACCGGCTTAGACCGGTTCGGGCAAACCAGTACCTACAACGATCAGCTGGGAGGAAACTGGTTCGTTCCGATGATCAGGTGGATCTGCCTGCCCTCCCCTGTGCTTTACTGACCTATATCTTCTCAGTTGATTCACGCGGCAGAGCGATCACCAAATCGGTTGTTAAACCGGCAGGATCCCACCACTGAATCTTAGGATATGTGGACTTCAATTCCCAGAATTCCCCAGCCACCCATACAATCCTGGGTATTGAAGTCCACATGCCAAGGCTGAGAAACACTGCATTATGTGGTAGGAGAAAGATCCTGCTCTCAGTCCCCTTCCCATTCATTTAATTACATAGCATTTGAAAACTAGAAGGTCTCTGCCACAAATAAATAAAAAATACAATAAAGCATGATGCATATATTAGATACAAGTAGTTGTCTAGCATCTTCAGTCATTTTTCTACCATCAGTGTAGGTAATATGATGGTAGAAAGCTAATCTCACAAATTGCCCCTAAATTAGTGTTTATTTAATAGTACACTATGGATATCATATAAAAATGAGATATTTCTTCTTTACCCTCAATATACTTGAGGGAATCTGAGCTTTAAAAACATTTGCCATGGTCCTATTTCTTGGGAATAATGTCACTTTTATTTGGTTGACATGGTTTCATCCAATTAATAAGCAATAAGTTGAAAGCATGTTTTATTCTTTTATCCAGATACTTGCAAAGAAAAATAAATAAATCTTGTAGCAGGCAACTGCATGGCATGAAGTATAATATGAAATATCAAAATATCAAAACTGCATCCAAGTATAAAATTAAAGTCCACTTTACCTGTATTACTTTGGATTCTTGATGTGTAGAAGTAATTCAAATATGTGCTGCTGGGAGTAAGTCACATCACCAAGCCCAGGAATTCTAAACTTGTAGAGTAGCATGAATTAATGGGTTTTTAAAATGAGCTTTATTTGACATTTGAATAAATGTGTGGCTATGATTTTAGAATCAAGAGTAACTCAAGCTCTCTGCCAAATTTCAGTATGATCACACAGCTGTTGAAATGGTAGGGTTTTTCAAATTAAATTAGCATTAGCTTAATGTCTTTTTTTCTTCCTATGCTCCCTTAAGATATGAACAGCCGAAGTGTGATAACAGTGCTAGAGCTCACCCAAGCAACACAAGAGACGTGTTCAAAGGGCGCCCGTTGCAAGGTGAGTGTATAATAAATGGTGTTTTGGGAGAATGTTTATTCATTCAATTAACTTGAAGAGTGGCTTCATATCTACAGTAAAACTCTGGAGCAAAAATATTTGAAATACTGTTATGCAATGGAACTGGTTCCAAGTCACAATTGTGACTTCACAATGGAATCAGTTCCTCAAAATGCCTAGCACAACAACCTGCTTGGTTATTATACTGTGGTTGTGTACCAGTTTATAAATAAATAAATATACAGGATAATCTTCCTGCAGATTTTACATACCACTGGAATGATCATTGAGGAGATCAAGAGGAAGGAATATTATATTATATTATATTATATTATATTATATTATATTATATTATATTATATTATATTATATTATATTATATTATTATATTATATTATGCACCTTGATTTACTTTAAAAAGTAATAAAATTAGGATAAAAAAGATTGAATAAATAAATAAAAAGGAGGAAAGTAAAGATTCTAATACAGGGGTCCTCAACCCCTGAGCCCCAACGTACTACTGGGCTATGAGCCATTTGGAACGGGGCTGTGGAAGTGGCAGGCAAGACCACACAAGAGTGCATCCTCACTTGTGCGAGTAGCAGGCTAGTGCACGTGCTCCATTTGCGTGAATGGCATGCACACATGCCTGCCATTCGTGCAAATGGAGCTGCACACATGCTTGCCTGCTGCTCTGTCTCTCAAAGCAATCCCCTCTCCCCGGTCCACAAGTCTCCCTCCTGCTGTCCCTGGTCTCCCTCCTGCTGGTCCACAAAGCCAGAAATGTGGGGGAACTCTACTCTAATAGAATCTCACCTAAACTGGGAAAGCAAATATAATGTGATAAACAGAGGTAGAATCAAGTTCCAACTGTGTGTAGGTATATAGTATATGTCTCTTCATTCTTAGAGATTGACTGAATACTAATTAAGAAACTGATATGGAGGTGATTATGAATAGCTCAGTAACAATTTCAGCCACAACTCTGTAATCAATTCTACACTTCTAATGTGCAACTCTGATTTTTTTTTAAAAAAGAGTATATAATGTTTCATAATAAAGTATAATAAGTATTGTAGAACTTTTAGTAGTGGACTGGCAGAACTAATCAGCTGGTGAGTCCATGGAGAACTTCTCTGAGATCTATTTTTAGCCCGCAACCTTTTATTTTACATTGGCAAATAAAAACCAGGGGAAAAAAATCTGCTTTTAGCAGAATGCAGGTTAAGTTCTAAACTTTTCTTATCTATTCGCTTTTTTATTTTGAGCCAAAAGAAATTAGTTATTCTTTTCCTCAGTTTGAACCTGGGAGATACCAGGACAGTGTACTGTATATAATGGTTCTGTAAGAACTACTTTTCTGACTTTCCCCTGTCATATAGTTGTTACGCTTATCTAAGAGCATCCTGTTGTGCAGATCTCATTGATTTGAACCAGAGGACCAATTTTAAATAGGGGAAGTAATGAGATTTGCAGATCACAATATTAATGAGGTTCAAAAACTATGATGTTACACAGCCAAGTACCACTTCATTAAACCTGAGTATATAAAATAAACAGTTGGCTTTGAAAGACTTGGGGAAAATTGGCTCAAAGCCAGTTGGCATAAGTTCTAGTTGTGATAATATATGTGTCAGAGGAAAGAAAAAAAATATTTTTTTATGAATTTTCTACAGTGATTATTAAAATATTAGGAAATTTAGTGCATCCCCTACCAGTTGTTGCTAATTCTGGGGCATGGCTAGTTGCATGACTATTTATAAGATATAAAGCCTCTATAATGCCTATTAAGTGAGCAGATTATTTTAAAATTAATTTAATTGTAATTTAGTACTGCATCCAACTGTATGACATAATTTCTTTTTTTTAAAGTTTTTTTTATTATTTTAAAACCTAAACATAAAACACATCTTTTCAAAACAAAGCTCTTGATCCAGTCACAAATTCATACAAATCACTAACAAATCTTAATTTTCAATTAATACAACTTAATATTTTACTCAGTTATTCCCCTCAAATCTATTATTTAACTATGCCATTATCCCCAAAAACCCATTACTTAAATCTTAAATCTTAACCAATTATCATTCCCTTTTTCTCTTTCATTTGCTTAGATGGATATATTTGTGACATAATTTCTGATCTATTTCCAACATTCCCTTTTTTGGGAAGGTTGTTGAGAAGGTTTTTGGGATGAAGATTCAGAAGATTCTGGGTCTTTTTCAGGCAGGCTTCAAACTTAGACATAAGTGGCAATGATTGTGTTGGTTGACGATATCTGGTGGGATCACAAGAGGGAAGGTGTTACATCTATCCTGGCCCTCCTTGCTCTGTTGGTGACCTCCAGTACCATTGATTATGGTATTTGCTTTGACTAAAGGAATGGGAGTGGGAGGCAAAAGTTTCCTCCAAGATTGGTCCATATCAGTGTTGATGGACACAGACACCTATACCCCAGCCTTTGCTTGGTTCCTCCCTCTTTCTATTTAATGTCTATGGGAGGTTTCTCTGTGAGTTCATTCATCAGTTGGCAGCCATAGCTTAGAGAACCTTTGCAGAAATCCAACTTGCGCTCCAGCTGTGCCCATTCCTGAATCAGGAAGCCCAACTGGTAGCCACTGATGTCTTGGCTACCTCTCATTTGGATTATTGCAATGAGACTGCCATTGAGGACCACTCAGGAAGCTGCTGCTCCCACACGTTATTATGGGAGCACCTTGGTGCACTTATGTAACAATACTACTTTTGTGAGCTGTATTAGTTAACAGTAGGCTTCCGGATGCAATTCCAAATGCTGATTTGTTACCTATAAAGCCCTTCAGGGAAAAAGACCTAGTTATTTGTAGGAGTGTCCATCTCAGATTATTTCTATTGATGTAATAAACTCTGAGTGGGACCAGGAGATGTGATTCTCTATTGCTGTGCCTACTCTTTGGAACAGCCTCTCCTCCAAGGCTCAGATAAACCCAAACCTACTTGACTTTCCGAAGGTATTCCTTAGGCACTCAATTGGAGAACAGTGCCAGCAGAAGAGTACATGCAAAAGGTATTGCAATAACTTAATAGAAAATGATAGATGATCTGACTGAGGAAGGATCACAATAGCATGTCAACTAAAGCTCAGTAGAAGCAGACTAGCTATAAATCTCATCTTTTATAAGAAACATAGCTCCATTCACAATAGACTTAACTTGCCTATAGTTCAATAATAATTGCAGGAAACTCATGAAAATGTTTTTTTTTCCCTTTCCGCTGTCACATGTTTTATCACAACTAGAATTTATGCCAACTGGCTTTGAGCCATTTCTCCCCAAGTCATTTTAACTAGTTGTTTGTTCTACTTAGGTTCAAAGAAGTGGGACTTGGCTCTGTAGCACCATAGTTCTTGAGCCTGGTTAATATTGCAATCTGCAAATCTCATCACTTCCTCTACTTAGAATTGGTCCTCTAGTTCAGATCAGTGAGATCTGCCCATGAAGATGATCTTACATAAAGGAAGAACCATTTGATAGGGGAAAGTCAGAAAAGTTGTGAACTGTTTGTATAGACCCTGGAAAGGATTGCTTCATTTATAATTACAGTATTTTAATTCTATGTAGAATTGAGTTTCTTCGGTTTAAATGGCTTGGGAGATTTCAGAGAGGCATGATGTTTATAATTGAGTATTCTTGGAAATCCCGATCTGTCCCATTGATTCATTGTATAGTTGCTTGCAAAACACAAGCTAGCTATTGTAAGCATCTGATTCATAATTTTATAAGCCATTCTCATTACTAAAACCACAAGCTCTCGCACTGTTCTAAATCTATAATGGCCTAAGAAATGGCATACTCTCAAAGAGCAACAGAAAATCATCAGTAAATCCCTTCTTCTCCATCTGCTGCATGGCTTTATCAATCCTCTTCCTCTCCCAATTTGAAGGATCTGTCGCCATTTAGAATTTCGGGACATTTCAAAGATTTTCCAACCAACAAATGTAATGGGATTGGAGAATAGCTTTTGCAACTTTATTTAGATATATATGTGGAGCTTTTATGGCTTTCCATTTTAGGCAACTTGAAGGGCTATTTGGAATCCTATCCATATAGTTTGAAAATCCACAGCCAGTTATAAAAAGGCAACGATGTACAATGTGTGTGAAATCGACCCAAATTTAATTTGTGATGTAAGCTAGTTTATTGAATGTGTTTTTCTTTCAATATCAGAAACCAAAGTAACAAGTACAGTATAAACATCTCTAGATAGATAACAATATTTGCTTTAACAATGCTGGTTTTACAAAACAACTGAACACACACACACACACAGAAACAGAAGTATATATTCATTCATTCACATACATCTGTTTCACTAAGTCACTGCTGGGTTGCTACTGGTTCGGTTTGGATCTTGCGAACCGGTAGTACCGGTGATGGGAGGCTCCACCCACCCACCCGGATGTCATCACGGACGCTCTGAGCATGCGCGTGCTCCCGTTGCAAACCAGTAGCAAAGGTAAGTGGAACCCACCCCTGCACTAAGTCCAGTAAATAGTAACCAGCTGAAAAGATAATCTGATTCACATTGACTTTATCACCAATCACTATTGAAGCAATGAGTGCATGGCTCTAAGAAGATGCGATAGAAGTGTGTCACTACAAATTGACCCTTTCTCTGGTTTTATGAAGCTGCAATTTTGATGGAAGTGGTCCTGGATTCCATTCCTGACATTGTCAGCCAGAAGAACAAGTCTTATTTGTCTCTTTGATCTGGTAGAGAATACAGCTTGGTCCATTGAAAGTACATACTGTATATGGCTCTTTTCATGTTTTCTTATGTTCCAAATGGTAATTACCATAGCAATATTGGCCAGCATTAATTTGCCACAGAGATCTCTGAAGTATCCCTGAGCATCTCTGAAGTATCCCATCTATATACAGAGAACGAAGGTATATGTATACTCAACATTGCATTAAGAAAATAATTTTCCATTGAAATATATATTAAATTACGTGAATTTATGGAGCAACCCATTTATCTTTGGTTTCTACACCTATCAAGCCTGTGTCCAGCCACAGATATCTCCACAATCATCAACACAGAGACACATGTGAGTTATTCCTATTTCTGTTTTGGTGTAGCTTCCTTTACGTTTGTGTTTGTATAAAACAAATGATGCATTGTGATTCTGCACGAGCACAGGGCTGACCACCATTGGAATGCTTATTAGTGGCTGTAGCAGAGTTCTATGCGACTTTCATTTCTCAGGCTTTTAAAATGATTAACTGTTCCCACTAAGCAGGTGTTCTCCTTGATTTGCTGGATCAGTTCAGAGGCTGCCATGCCTCATAGAAGGAGCCTTTGTTAAGCAGGAAACTGCTTTAAAAAAATTAAAAAGCCCAATCCTAGAACATCTCTGAAAAAAATTGCATATTCTATTGTAGGCCAAAACATTTCTAGTGTTTATAAAGTTGAAATTTGCTGTTGGTCCAGGGTTGGTGTTTATTTTTGAAGGTCATTCATTTCCCAGAGACAGACAGGTAAATTGATGAAACCAAGGTCATTTGGGAAGAAGGAGTATGCTGGGAGATTAAAAACTTGCCACATTCTCCACAGTGCAAACTTTGTTTTGTAGAATTCCTCAGCTGCTTGAGCTCTGGCCTTGGAGATTTCTGCCGGCACCGGGGTGAATGCTTCATTGTTGTTAGCTCTCGTTCATCTATAACTGTGGGGTGTCATGGGGCAAGCTTGGCTTAATAGTTGCTTCTTGTAAGACTGGAGCAAGGAGCTAGAATGTATGCCGGTGGGGGAGCTTCTAGCAATCATTCTTGCAAGCTAAGAAATACAAACCCAATGTGCTTTTTCGAGAAAACAGAAAACAATCCGTATCTTATGTGTATGTTTACAAAATTACGGTTAGCACTACCAGATCAGGCCTGCAAAAATCTGAATGGCTGCAAAGAATTGCAATTTATTTATCTTTCTTTCCCATTTCAGGGAAAGAAAGAGAGGTTTAAAGATAAATAAAAGAAATAAATGTGCCTCTTTGTAATTTGTACTAGAAGCTAAGACTAAGCTTGTTTATAACCAGTGCATTTTTACCTAGCAGTTGTATTTTGGTAGCCCAGTTCTAGTAGTGTTAATTATCATGTGTTTATGTGTTCATATGTGTCTCTGTGTGTGTTTATACATACCAGGGGTGAAATTCAAATTTTTTCCTTACTAGTTCTGTGGGTGTGGCTTGGTGGGCATGCCAGGGGAAGGATACTGCAGAATCTCCATTCCCTCCCCTCCTGGGGGAAGGATACTACAAAATCTCCATTCCTACCCCACTCTGGGGCCAGCCAGAGGTGGTATTTGCCGGTTCTCCGAACTACTCAAAATTTCCGCTACCGGTTCTCCAGAACCTGTTAGAACCTGCTGGATTTCACCCCTGATACATACACATAAACACACACATATCTTCATTCATGTACACATGCACTAGATTTCTTTCCTTCTTCCTGGAAGATTAATTTTATCCTAATGTAAAAAATGAGTCTTTCGTAAATCTGAGCTTTGTGAAATGCAGAGCCCTTAGCCTTTGTCTTTCCAAAATAGAACAGAACTGTTCCATGGAGGGAGAGAATCTCCCCATCAAGTCTCGTAGATTTTTGGCTCTGGATAAGAGAAACTGCTGTACCTTAAACAGCTACGATTAGTTATCATTGGAATTCAAATAGATATAATTCAAAGTTAATTTGTTTCTTTCGGGAGTCTTCACTTCAGATGAAACTTCCTATTTCCATTATTTTCCTGTTTAAGTCTGTGAAAATTCTTTTGTTTTTTCAAGTTGTCCACTATTTGCTTACCCTCTTTCCCTAATTTCAAGTTCCTTCCATTACTTGTCCCATGACTGTAATCTCACCTAAACAGTGTTGAGCACATCCCACACAAATCTGAAATACGAGCTGGACATATTTGCAATTTTAATATTTAGCAATAGCAATAGCAATAGCATTTAGACTTATATACCGCTTCATAGTGCTTTACAACCCTCTCTAAGCGGTTTACAGAGTCAGCATATTGTCTCCAACAATCTGGGTCCTCATTTTACCCACCTCGGAAGAATGGAAGACTGAGTCAACCTTGAGCCTGGTGAGATTCGATCTGCCAAACTGCTGGCAGTCGGTGATCAGCAGAAGTAGCCTGCACTACTGCACTCTAACCACTGCGCCACCGTGATTCATTTATTATATTACAGTCCAGGCTGGCTTTATCCTAAGGCCAAGTGGGCTCTGACTTAGGTCATCAAAGTTTATGGAGCAATAACACTGCCCCTCCATCCAAATCATTCTGAAAATCCAAGTCTTTGGTGGGAGGTGGAACCATCAGTGTGGCCCAGAAGTGCCATATTGAGCCGCCACTGATTAGAGCATATGTCTCCAACCTTGGCAACTTTAAGACTGGAGGACTTCAACTATATAAATTTGAAATTAAAAAAAAAATAAACTCCCAGAATTCCCCAGCCAGCAAAGCTGGGAGTTGAAGTCTGCCAGGCTTAAAGATGCCAAGGTTGGAGACCCCTGGATTAGAGCTCAACTCACTGGATTTATGATGGAGGAATGAGCTGCTCCCATTCTGTCTCTTGGAGTTGACTTGGCACTTAATTCACCTATCCAGAGTCTTTGTGGTGGACCTGTCTTGTATCTCCTTTAGTAAAAGTGCACTGGTGATAAAAAAGCTTAATCTTAGCTTCTACTACAAATACACAAAGAAGGACATTTATTTCTTTTATTTATCTTTAAACCTGTCCTTCTTTCCCCGAAATGATTTGTTTTGATCTTTTCCGAGTCTCTTATACATTAATTATCCCCAATTCTTGCTCTGTTGAAAATTTCTTATGTCAAGTGATTCGTAGAGAATGTTTTTGTAGGAACGCTCTTTGGAATGTGTGATAATTGCCAACATATTAAGCCAGAAAAGATAAAGTATGGTATGTGATCATCTTTTCCTCTAAACCCACTTTATAGAGTATAAAATAAAAGGAAAATACCCAGAAGACTTGCCTTTTTGCCATTGATCCAGTGCTAGTAATAATAATCCAATTAGTTGGTGGCCAGAGTTCCTATTCCACACATTTGATGATCTTGGAAATCATAAAACTGAAACCTTGTTAATGTGGAAAGTTATTAGTTTGCTAGGAATATAGAGAAGAAGATGTTAAGACACTAACACCTTATATTCAGCATTATAGCTGTCTGGAAAAAATACTCTAAGTAATCCATTATGAATTGCTATAATGTAACTGGATCTCCTTGCTGTAACTGGACCCAAGACAATTAGTAATCAAAGTACACCTATAGTTTAGATGAAATCAGCTGTACTTCAGGCTTCCTGACTGATAATTTAGAACCATAATTACCATCGTCCCCCCCCACTTCTCTCTTAATGTGACTCAATTGTGCTTCTGTCATCGCAAGTTATTCTAGAAACTAAGGAAGGACTGCTCATTTCCTAGATATTTACCACACTGTGCACAAATTAGAGGCAGTGTCACATGTACATCTCAGATTCTCTATTTCTGGTGGGTTTCACGTAAATTCTTAAAGCTACTTGAGCATTAGTTTATTGTGGCTTAATAAAGCAGACTATATTATATTTGGCTCGAGGGATTCATTCCATGAGATGCCAAGTTCCAAAGGCAGCTTTGAAAGTATAGCTGGGTTACATAGAGCTCTCTGTTAGTGGCTTAGAGGAGTAGTTCTGATGTGGGTGGATCAACAATTTTAGCAAAAGTAACTCCTGCCTAGTCTTTAATGTCCCACTTGCCCAAGGTGCTGAAGTGCCCTCAAGCAAGACATGCCACAAATCTTTCCCAAGAGGTTCACTGGATATTGGGTATCTTGTAGACTCTCCACCCTCAATGCAATTATTGCTTATACTAGGAGGGAATTGTAAACACATTTTTTTTAAGAATTATAGGACAATTATTTCTCTACTTAATGGTCATTATTTCACATTTTCCTATTAACAGAGACAACCACCGCAAGGTTATAATCTTGGACACTTATGTTTCCTGCCAGATGTGGAAGGAAATATTGATGCTAACACAAATCAAGCTATATTTTTGTTATGCCAGGTTCCATTCCACAGTGGTAACGACATGTCCTAATAGTTACTTCAAGGCATGACTGCAATATGGTTTTGCCATAATTTCAATTTATAAGCCTCTGTTTAAACAATTGTATAAAAACATATTGGATAGAAATTCTGTTTGGTCAGTTTGGGTTTTTATTTTTTTTTTCCAATGATGATATCAAAAAAATGCTACTTGTCTAATTTTAGCCCTTGGAGGTTATCACCCAGTCCCCAAAAAACACAGTGAAAATTTGGCTGTTATTTTTTGAAGAATTCTTTTGGGCTGAATTCATCTTATCCTACCCCATGGTGTACTGCCAACCTCTCCTAAAAACACTTTGTAATATAGCACTGAAGAGTTTTTCTCTTCAAAAAAGAAAAAAAAAGAAAGAAAGAAAGCATACTGAATTTAGAAAAGCCATTGGATCACAAGCAATTTAGCAATTTGAAATCTATATAATATTTTTAATTGAAAATTTGCATCAAAGTTCCTTTTCTTTCTTATGGGGATATCACATAGGAAAGTGCATGTAAGTAGTATTTACTATAGTCGTAGATTTTATAAATGTGCAATCAAGCAAGTTTTCTTCATACTTAATTTTGCTTGCAGGAATGCATACTCAGAAAATAGAGAATTGTGATTAAGGCCAAGTCTAAGTATCTGGCAGGAGATAGGCTGGTGCATGTACCAACCAGGTTAGGTGCCTTTGTTCTATGAGACTTGTGGCAGTGTAAAGTTTGCAGAATCCAGCCAAATTGGGGGCTTTTTTTCTGGGCCCCGGAATTTTTCTGGTTGCAGAGGTGTGGGGTTGGACCCAGGGCTGAGTGCTGCAGGTTGTGTAAGTCCTGCAGCCACTGCAATTAGACATATCCACCATTTTACTTCTAGAAAATGGCCACTGTAGGAGTTGTTCTGTGAAAGGTCAACAAATAAGCTGGACCAGACTTTGGAAAGGCTGTTGGGATTGACTGTCTTCCAAAGCTATCTCCTAAAAAACAATTATGGAGCACTGAGAAGAAATGCAGGAGATTTCAGGAATATGTGGAGTTGAGCACTGGTGTTATTTGAGAAGGAGAGAGGAAGTGGGTTCTTTTGGTGAGAGGTGGAGATATTTGGGTTAGAACTATAGAGTTCATTCCCCCCAACCTAGGCAAAAGTGGGATTCTGAAGAGTTGAGAAAAGAAATTGTACGGAAGATTGCAGGTCATAATTTGGTGGGTGGATGATTGTACCGAGTTACCAAGTACTCTGGAAAGCAAAGTACTCTGGAAAGCAAAATACTTTGGAAAGCAAAGTACTCGGGTTAATTGCTGGGGTGTGGTGGAGAATTGTGAAATAGATGTCTAGAATAGATTTCCCCAAGGTAATAATTGAAGTCTGGGAAATGGGAGGGGAACTGAAAAAGGAATGAAGATTGGGGAAGTTGGCAGAGGGACATTTGGCAGAAGGCAAAGGACAGGCCACTCTTGGGGAAGGGGGCTGATCATCTGAGCCCAATTCCCAACCAGTTCCCTTGCCTGAACCCAGAATCCAAGGTACTACATTATTGGAGGCCATTTGCTCCAGATTTTGCCTTTTGATGCTGAATCTGGCTCACATTACAAAAAGCTGGCTGAGTGAAGAAGACAGTAATATTAGAAAGCTACCTTGTTATTTCCAATTTTCTCTTTTCAGGAAAAGTGGTAAACCTGGAGATACCTGGAGATAGAGATATTTATTTTTTTTTAAAAAAAATTATATAGCTATCTATCTGTGAGGCTCACAAATTAAAAAAAAAACAACAACCTTACAGTATAAAAATTATGAAGTTAAAACATAAATTAACCAAGAAAACATAATGTAGGAAAGTACCAGCCATCAATTTAAAACAATAAAGACACTTATTTATTTAATGTCGTTTTTATTATTTTTATAAATAACCGAAGGCGGTGAACATATCTAATACTCCTTCCTCCTCCTATTTTCTTCACAATAACAACCCTGTTGAAGTTGGTTGAGCTAAGACAAAGTGATTGGCCCCAAGTCACCAGCTAGTTTTCATGCTTACGGCAGGACTAAAACTCAGTCTTCTGATTTCTAGCCTGAAGCACTAGAGGGTTCACTAATGGCGCAACTAAGTTTTTAGTTCCCTGAAAGAAGTGTATTATTTGGACTTTTCTGGTCAACTTTCAGGTCTGAATATGTTACTGTAACTGGATTGCTCACTTCTGTGATTGAGCTGTGGTGGAAATGGGATAGAGTGTGGGGTCCTTGGTGATTTCAGAGCTTGACTGTTTTCTTGCAGAAATTTCATGACTCAATTAGGTAACATCATCAGTTCCAAAATGGAGTGAGGTTTGCTCCCTGTTTGTATACAAATGGCTTACCCTGTCAGTGTGAGTGTGAGTGTTCTTGGTAGTTCCTTGATTAAGCTGATGTTTACAGAGTTGATAGTAAGTTGGGATAGAAATTATGCAATGTCTCCTGTTTTTGCAGGATTTCTTTCTTTTTTGATACCATTGATTATGGTATCCTATCGCACTGTCTCCAGGAGTGGGAAGTGAGAAGTAGTGTTTTACAGTAGATCTCCTTTTTTCAATATGGGAGATTCTAGTCAGTGTTAGTGTGGGGAGAGATCACGCCTTAGGGGCAGGGGTGGGTTCTAATTACCTTTACTACCAGTTTGCATTGCGCCCGTGCACTCTTCTGCGCATGCACAGAAGCTTCTGCGCATGCGCAGATCACCTATGATGACATCTGGGTCAGTGGGCGGGACCTCCTGCCGGTTTTACTACCGGTTCTTGCGAACCAATCCGAACCGGGGACAACCCACCACTGCTTAGGGGCCTTTGTTGTAGAATACTGCATAGTTTGATACTCTCATACTTCTTATTTAAATCTATATGAAGGTGCTGATTTAGGTCACATTTTAGTTTTGTCTCTTTGCAAATAATACTCAGCTATACACAAGCTCAAGCTGAACAGGAAAGACGGTAGAGGTTATATCCTGGTGCTGTTAGAATCTGGATGGAGAAAATCAAACTCAGATTCAGCATAAGGAAGGTAGAAGTTGGTTGTATTCTATTTCCAGGGATATACTATCTTTGGTAGGTAGTGAAGTCACATTCCTTTGTGTACAAGTGGTTTTTAAGGTGGGAGTCTGGAGCTTCTGCTCATGGGGGAGGGGCAGCTGTGGCCAATAAGGCTTTTTTTATAGTTACTAAGGGTTCCCAGATTATGATTATTCCTGCTTACAGTCATTGTTGCGTTAATCATCTCCTGCTTGCATTATTGCAACTTGCTTTACATGGGGATGTAGTTGAAGACCACCTGGGAGCTTTACTGGGTCGAGAATGCAGCAGTCTGAGTTGTGATGGGAGTGCCATGTAACACATGTGCTTAAAGGGCTGTAATTTGCTACTGGGTGCAGTTCTAGGTTCTCACTTAAATGGCTCAAGACCATTAGCTATACAACTATCATCTTCAGAACCTTCCTTCTGCCTGCCCAATAAGGTCAGGAAAGATAGGCTTATTCAGACCCTCTTGTCTTAAGAATTTTTTTAAAAAAACAAAAAAAAGTCTTGAGACAAATTCTGATAGAATGAATAAAAGCAATGAGACCTGTTTTATGCATGTTTTTTTTTTTAATTTTAGAATGTGCCTTGCATGCTGAGCATTTTTGTAATTGTACTTTTAATTGTTGATGGTTATCTTGTTGGATTGTTTTTTTTTGTTTAACTTTTAGTAACAAAGAGAATATTAAGCAGCTCAGAGTTCTTCTGGACTGCAGGGAAAAAGAGCCCTAGTACAGAAGGCAAACAAACAAACAAAATTGCCCAAAGTTTTGCTGATTTCAATAGGAAATCCTGTATTTCAGACAACTGTCAGTTACACATGATTTATTTTATTTATTTGATTTGATTTGATTTTTATACTGCCCTTTTCCAACAGGACTCAGGGCGGTGGACAGCCAAAGTAAAAACACAACATACAAAAATTAAAAGAGTTTAAAAGATATTAAATAACGTCGGCCACAATTTAAAATAACCCAATGATGGTAAACTGATCGTTGCAATTTATTGAACCTTCGGTGAAAATATGCTTCCTTCAGTTTACAGGACAGGTGGCTACCCAATGGATGGGGGATGGAATGGAGTTTTGCTAATTTCCCTTTCCCTTTGTAGGATATTATTATCATTATCATTTACTTAATATAAATAATGGTTACTTACTTTACTTTACTTAAGACAAGTTTACTTACCATAAAAAAATAACAACTCTAAGGTGCTTTAAAATACTTGTTTCAATGCCAACAGAATTTAGTTTTCATTGATAGTTTGATCTATGTAATTGTACTGAGGGAAGAGAGGTGGAAAGATCCTGTTGAAGCTGAGTTTTTTTTAAAAAAACTTTTGAATTTCAATGCCTTTACTGTACAATAGTGGGCAACAACCTTATTGCTCCGTTCATTGACTTATGCATTGTTTGGGAATTTTGAAACTCAATGTGGAAACCACATTGCCTACTCTGCTTCAAAAAGGATATTTCTGAGAATCCAGCACATAGTTGATGAGTCTGAGATAGCCACAATTATTTTTTAAAAATCTATTAAACATAATTTTGGATTGAGAAGGTTGTATGAATTTAAAATTTATCCAGAAATACAACACAATCTTCTTATTGTGGTTAATAGAGAATACATATCAGTTTCTAGATGAAATAGAATAAGATTAAGAATATACGTAGACCAAAAATAATATTAATATATATTAACATTAATAATAGAGGAATTTTCCATGAACACTCTAATCCCCACATATTTACAAATGTTTCAAGCCTTAACATAATGCGAAGATCAAAATTCTTTTTAATTCTGGAAAGATAAATGATTGGCAGTGGTGGTGGGAATTTTTAGTCTAATATACTGTATGTCCAGTTTTTAATGGCAGAAAAATAAAATAGTTCAAGCTTCGGACATTTTCAGGATGACCAAAGTCTTTTTGTTTTTCATACTTGGAATGGAGCATTTAGGCATTTTCATATTCCTATTCTGTCTCTGTTTCTATTCTGTTTCTGTCTCTGGTTGATTGTGTGACTATAGAATCATGTCATCTGTGTATACAGAATTAGTATCAATAAAGGAGAATATTTGTAGCTCAGGTTTGAAATGATGGGTCTTTGATGCTCTCTGTGATTGATTCTTTTCTTGCAGATGTTTTATTACCTAAACTAGATAACATCATCAGTGTTCATTCATTCAGCAGTTATGAAACATCAGCAAGAAAACAATCAAGCTCAGAGAGCATCAGAAATAATATTCTTTGGAAAAAGTAGACTTGCTTCAGCATACAAATTATATGACTGATGTAAGTGTTGTCTAAGGGGGTTCTCAATCATCCAGGTCATGGTTGTGTTTTTTCCAGGTAGATTTGTTGTTGTTGTTGTTTTTTTCTTTGAAAACATTTCGCTTCTCATCCAAGAAGCTTCTTCAGTTCTAACTGACTGGTGGGGAATGGTGGGGATTTCCCACCAGTCATTTAGAACTGAAGAAGCTTTGTGGATGAGAAACAAAATGTTTTCAAGGAAAAAAAACCCCCAAAAATTCTAATTGCCTTTTGGGAAAAGCTCCTTTGTGATTGATATGAAGACCATGAGAGTTTTTATCATAGAATCCCCTATTCACATAGTCATTGTTCATACATAATTGGTGTTAGTATGAACATGATTTCTCCACAGGAGCCTCTATTCAATAGCATGCCCATGACAGCCATATAAGTGTCTCAGCAGAATACTTTGAATGTGTAGCCAAAGGCCTATATGTTACATGGTCTGTACAACATTGGAAAACTTAATATTATATAGTTGAAAGCTGAGGTGAAGTGTTTGTATATATTCTTGTCACGTGAGTTATGCCTTGGTTGGAGCAAGATTTGTATGGTTCATTTTCTGTTTAAATGGAAAACATACTTGCGGGCAAAACTATTTCTAAAATAAACACTTAATTCTGTGTTACATCGTTGAACCTGCAGTGTAACATTATGTGGTTTCAACTTCAACCTTTTAACAAGAAATTATTTATGTAAGCTGTCAAAGCCATACAATATAGGTGATTGTGGGGGGGAAAAAAGAAGAAATTGAAGCAAAAAAGGTGCATTAACAACATTTTTTGACAAGCTCTCTTGCTGGCCTTTTCTTGTCTGTATAAAAGAATTCACTGAAGGTAAATTATTCATGACATCACCTTAGATTTCCCCCAGCTTTTATTCCCAGCCTGTTGAAATTAATCACAACGTGAATCTCAGGAGAATACTTCAGTGTTTGATAACACTTTCACAGAACAGAGATTCCACTGTGCAGTTGTTAGGGCACACTCATTCACCAGTATCGAACCTCAGGAGAGGACAACGTTTGCCCAGTGTTGGCTTAAAGTTTGGTCTTTTTGTGTTTTCACATCAGGTTAAGCAGCAGAGTAGCAAAATTTAAAATGACATCTTTTCTGTTTTGCTTACATATCATTTTTCCACAAGGAGAGTTCTATTACTTAAATGCAGTCTCTATTACTTAAATGCATCTCACTTATATGTGGCATGCATTTCAGAAACCATACACAATTTTGTGAAAAGTGTTCTGTTCTTTTCTGAAGTGCATTTTCTTTATTGGTTGGTTAACACCATGAAGGCTGCCCAGAAGAGGCTGCACTCTAAAACCACAAGCAAGCTGTTGAACTAACACAGCTCACTACTCCATAGATCAATAGATATACAGTTATTGCAGGGGTGAAATTCGGACAGGTTCTGGAGAACTAGTAGCAGAAATTTTGAGCAGTTCAGAGAACCGGTAGCGGAAATTTTGAGTAGTTTGGAGAACTGGCAAATACCATCTCTGGCTGGCCCCAGAGTGGGTGGGAATGGAGATTTTGCAATATCCTTCCCCTGCCATGCCCACCAAGCCCACAGAACCGGTAGTAAAAAAATTTGGATTTCACCACTAAGTTATTGCCTATACAAGCATATACGTGCCCCTGTGTGCACACACACACACATACACACACTATAAAAATGTAAATGTATATTGGGAAAAAAAACAGATTACAGCAGAAATATAAAATAAATAAATAAAATTGTTTAAAAATAGCAATATTGATCAGATTTGGCCAAAGTACTGTACTGAGTCAGGCTGTTTGGGGAAGGTTCATTTAATATTCTAACTAAAGTGATCCACTCTGAGCCTTTCCTAAAGCTTTGTTAGTGAACTGGAGGAGCACAAAATGATTTGGAGGGCTTAGTAGAGTTTCCTGGCCAACAGCTTTAATTTCTAATCAGAGTGAAAATTCTCAGCCAGGCTTTCTGATCTCAGTGCTTGGGGAGTGGGAAGTAATATTCTGCAGATTTATTCCAGGATTATTTCACATTAACTCTAATGAGTAGAAATATTAAAAGAGTCCCATGGAGTGTGTGGGGCCTAAGAGGATGTAAGATTTGGAAAATGCTGGTTTATAATTTTGTGCCTTTGGCATTGTAGATCTCACAGCCCTTGTTTTCATGTTTCATTTTTGGGACTTTGGTACCAACTAAACAAAACACAAAACTTCTTTAAAATATGTCTATGGAGATTCTCAATCATTTAGGCCCAAAGGTGCATTTTTTCCAAAAGGAAACTGGACGTTCTTGGGTTTTTTCTTTGAAAACATTTCACTTCTCATCCAAGAAGCTCTTTCAATTCTGGATGAGAAGTGAAACGTTTTCAAAGAAAAAAACCAAGAACATCCAGTTGCCTTTTGGGAAAAAAAGCACTTTTGGGTTCTTTAAACCAGGGGTCTCCAATCTTGGCAACTTTAAGACTTGTGGACTTCAACTCCCAGAATTCCTCAGCCAGCTTTACTGGCTAAGGAATTCTGGGAGTTGAAGTCCACAAGTCTTAAAGTTGCCAAGGTTGGAGACCCCTGGTTTAAACTATTTAAATCCATCATAGCTCCTCTACTTGTGTCCCTCGGAAATTGGGCAGGCTTCTCCCCTTGAATGATTATAGCATTTATAAAAAAAATGAATATGAATAAGAGTTCCACCAATCTTGGGGGATTGTAGGTCTTTCTAAAGCTCTCTTTGTGGAAAAGGAGGGAGTTTCAAGGGAAGGGAAAAAGGATCCTCTCCTTCATCTGTTATGTTAAGATTGTATTATGATTTCATGTATTAAGGTTTCAAGTGATGGGAAAACTCTGCTTGAGATCCAGGGGAAATGCTATTAGTCAAAGCAGACCATTCCAGAATACATTAAAAAAATGGATTGATTGACACAAAGCTGCTGCTTCTCATTACATTATAATAAAAAAGTGTTAAAATGTCAAAGGGAATTCAGGTTTGGTCCTGTCAGTGAACATGTCATCATTTTCTTTTTTTTAGCTGAGGAAGCTCTGAAACATATCCTTTTCCTTCTATACAATATATCTCTGTACTGGAGAGGGAAAGAATTTGGTGTTGTTGGGTTTTGTTTTGTATTTTATGCATGCATTCGTTATACATTCCCTGCCCCATACATTTTCCTCCAGATTATTTACTGTGGAATTCTTTAAATCATTTTTTTTTTAAATAAATGCAATGAATTAATATACTATTTTGCCCCTGGGGAGTTCTCCAAATATATAGAAAGCTTTAATTTTTGTTGGCCCCATTTTTCTTCTAGAGCCAACCATCCAAATTTATTATTAGAGGAACTTGTTTGAAGAATAGGAAAATAATCATTGATGCTAAAAAAAAAGAAAAGAAAAGAAAGAAAAGAAAATTATGTAGAGCAATCTATTGAGCTCAGTACCTGGGATATTTGAAGCAAAAATGTCACAGGTGGTTGATAAATATGACTCTAAGTAAAAGTCATTTGCTGAATTATGCTCAGAAGATCTACTGTCTGCATTTCATTATTTATTGTTCTGTTGTTTTTATGGATTCTCTATTCTTTTTTAAAATTCCGTTTATTTGAATCAATTTTTCTTTTAATTCTTTAACATAAATCTCACTATCACTGTTTGCAATGCCTATATGGCAGCTGGATAGACAAGGAGTGGAAAGAATCCAAAACCATGCCTTTTGTTCCTTCCAGTTGAACTTCCAAGCTTGTTCAATTGTGACATGACAAATGAGTCCTTGGTGCTGTCTGAGCTTGCTTGTTTTCTTGCAGATGTCTCATTACCCAAACTAGGTAACATCATCAGTGCTACCCTAGTTTGGGTAATGAAATGTCTTCAGGAAAACAAGCAAGCTCAGAAGGCAGCAAGGACTCTTCATGTCAACCCTGAGCTACAAATATTCTCCTTTATGAATAACAGAATAAGTACACTTTCAGCATAAAATCTTTTTCCACTGCCATATCTTACCATAACTTTTATGATAAGGACATGTTTTATTAATAAATATTAATAAATATTAATAAATATTAATAATTATTAATATTGCAAGTTGGTGAAACTTTATGGGTTATGAGACCAGTAAAAACTCCAAATCAGAGCGAAGATGATGATGGTGATAATGAGGATGATGATGTCCTTTCTTGTTAGTTTTTTAAAAAGGGAGGGAAAGTTTCTAAAACTACCTCATCATACCTCAGAAACATTTAGCTCTCATATTTAATATCCTGAATATATCTCAGTATGACATAATTAGGAATTAGAATTGTCCAATTTAAATTCACTAGTTTATAGAAAAATATAATTTAATTTGGATCAACAGAAACATCAAGAGTCAAAGGTATAGGACTAAAAAAATACGGTCAGCTGAGAAAACACAAAGGGAGAAAATACTAGATTTATTCTAGGCTGATACTTAAGCCCCCACTTCTCAGTTCTCAGTCTTTTGACTAAGTTCAGATATAAATATATTATATCCTTGCCAATTGTTGAAAGTGAGCTTGGGAAAGCATAGCGTTCTTATTTAACAAAATACTGTATATATCACTATATACAGTATATACATACACACACACGTGTGTATATGTATATGTTAACATATATTAGTGTGCGCTAATATATGTTAGTGTGTGTGTATGTGCTATTATATTTTAATTCTGTAGAACAATTGGGTAATAACTGATAACCTGCTAAAGTATATTGAGATTCTTATGAATGCCAATCCTACCAGTTCATCTATTGATTTTGATAATGTATTTTACTGCAAACTCTGAGATTAGACCAGATAGTTGTAAGGAACTATCTGCATCCCTATGGAGAAACATAAGAAATGTAGGTGAAAAGGACACAAACAGTTTGAATAATAAGCTTTATAAATAAGTTAGGAATCTGCTTTACTTACTACAGCACTCTAATACAAAATATTAATTCCCTAATTATGTGCATGAATTTTCAATAAATGATTGTGAAGACTAAATAGATCCTGCCTATACGGAAAAGTCTGGCAGTTTTGCTGTCAGAAGAGGTACAACAGATATCAGTAGCATATGCCTTGAGTATCAAACCCACAAAAGTTGAAAAAAGCCTGAACTATATTTTACAAGTTATCTACTACATGAGCTGCAAGAAAGATGAATGAGAATCTGGCAAGGGAACTCTATGGATTAGGCTCAGTGAAGCAAGCGGTGACTTGTGCTGATTTAGCTCCAGTCCGATCCTGTCCCTAGAGAGTTTGGCAGAATTGGCCAGCTCCACCTGATTTGCCAGGAAATCTTCACCCCACCCCTGGCAATGCCAACTTCCTATTGTAGAGAGGGAACATTCGGCGTCAGACATACTGTCTGTTTAGAGATCTTAGTGATAGATTTGGAGAGCTCTGCTGTAACCCAACCATTTGTAGTTCTTAGATGGGCTTGCTTTCAAAAATAAAGTGTCAGGTTGTACTCAGCATTTTGATTCTCTCATTTCCATCAGAACGCACCTGGTTGGATCTCTCAGATCCTACAACCTTGGTTGGTGGTAGAGGAGTGTGCCCCACCAGAGTTTTCACAAAGTTACCTTTTATCAAAACAGTAACAACTTTTTGGCCTTATCCTAAATGGTGCCAAGACATACTTCAGTAAATAAGCAACATACTGCAATGTATTGTTGTAAGCAAACAGACAGACATTAGTTTGAAATATTTATGCTTTAAAGACTTTGTCTTTGGTGATTGTCTGAAGATGTAATGGCATTCATGCATCTGCCCAAAACTATGTGAACTTTTGATTAAATCTATGCTGCCTTCTGTTCTATTTTCCTGCTTGTTGGCTTTAGCTGCTGTATGGTTTTTGCTATGTAGATTTATAGAGAGGTTTTATTACTGATAAAATAATTTATTGTAAATTATTTTCTAATTATTTCTATTTTTGAAACCCTAATAAGTTTAAAAACTACATGAATAAAAAAACATCACATTTACTTGAAAAGAAGATAGTCTTGAATTTAAGAGAAACACACAATCCTACCCAACAAGATTGGAAATAAAAATTATTCTTCTCTTGCTCATCCAGGGTCACCAACTCCATCTAAAAACCTATTTAGGAAATTTCTCTTCCAGCCAATAAACATTTGTTTTACTTACACATACACAAACACACACTCTTATTCATACTATATAAGTATGTAAATGCCACTTAAAATCCACACTAAAAACAAAAAGATAGAACAGAAGAAGAAATGTTTTGAAGTGTTGAAATTAATGACTTCTAATTAAGTACTAAAAAAATATTTCTTTTATAAATTTAACTGATTCTCCATATTTATTTTTTTATTTTTATTTATTTCATCAAGCAAGTATTAGATAACAGATATAAGTATAAACATGATTATGAATACATGAAATGGATACGAATAAAAGGGAACATTAGGACATGGACGGTAGGCATGCTGGTGCGCTTATGCACGTCCCTTACATACCTCTTAGGAATGGGGTGAGGTCAACAGTAGACAGTCTAAGGTTAAAGTTTTAGGGGTTTGGGGAAGAAGCCACAGAATCAGGTAGTGCATTCCAGACATTGACCACTCTGTTGCTGAAGTCATATTTTCTGCAATCAAGTTTGGAGCGGTTTACCATAAATTTGTATCTGTTGTGTGCTCGTGTATTGTTGTGGTTGAAGCTGAAGTATTCATTGACAGGTAGGATGTTGTAGCAGATAATTTTATGTACTATGCTTAGATCAGACCGAAGATGGCGAAGTTCTAAGTTGTCTAAGCCCAACATTTCAAATCTGGTGGCATAAGGTATTCTGTTGCAAGCAGAGGCATGGAGGACCCTTCTCGTGAAATATCTCTGGACTCGTTCGATTGTATTAATGTCCGATATGCAGTGCGGGTTCTAGACAGATGAGCTGTATTTGAGAATTGGTCTAGCAAATGTTTTGTATGCTCTAGTTAGCAGTACAATATTACCAGAGAAGAAGCTACGCAAGATTAGGTTAACAACTCTTAATGCCTTTTTGGCAATGTTGTTACAGTGAACTCTGGCACTTAGATCATTAGAGATGAGTACTTCAAGGTCCTCGACAGAGTGAGGGTCATCTACAAGGTGATATCCACCCAGCTTATATTTTGTGTTCTGATTTATTTATTTTTTTTGCCAATGTGTAAGACAGAGAATTTGTTGGTTGAGATTTATATATGAATATGGAATATGCATATTCCAACCACATACTCTTACAAATCCCTGTCACACACAGACACACACAAGTCCCTCATGTAAAGATACTTTGTCTTTTTAGCTGAAAAACTCAGAGGGAAGAAAATAAAAGGATGGAGATGGGGGTAAGGTAAAAAGAAAAGGGATGGTGGTAGTGGTGGAACCTGAGCTGGATGGTGATGACAAGAGAAGAGTTAACTGAACAATCAGCACCAAATAAAAAATGTGGGAGAAACTCCAAATGTTATTGAACCATTTGAAGGACAAACTTCTCTAGGATTAAAAAGGGACAGATGGAATTCTTGAGCAAACAGAATATGAAGTTTCCTCTTGATGGAAATTGGGTTGAGATTACACAAAATATGTCTTTGTGGTGTCATCAAAACCATACCGATGTAAGAAATTATATAACATTTCTATTAGACTCAGTAAAAATTATCTTTGGCAACATTATAACTTCAATAACTTGAGCAGCTTCATTTTGTAAAAATATGAACTTCTTCTCTGTTCTATGGAAGTTCTCTGAACCTTAGATGATTCACCCAGGGTCATTTTCAGAGCAATCCTAAAATGCAACACCATGATATTCCTTTTCCAGCTCAATTGCAGCTCTCCAATAAAGCAAACTGAAGTAATGCAAACAATAAAGGATAGGTTTTTTTTTTTTTTTCATTTTAGGTTGTCCAGGTGCCAAAAAGAATGAATTTCTGACCAGTGTTCTAGATGCACTTTCCACAGATATGGTGCATGCTGTTTCTGATCCTGCAGTGTCTTCCAGCAGGTGGGTTCTTCTTTCCCAAAAGGAGTGGACATCTCCTCCTTTTTGCAAAACCTGTGCAGAATTTTGCTGTCGGACAAACTATTTTCACTTCTCTCACTGGTTCTGTGGTGTTTATCAGCATTCCCTTGTTAATTATAGGCCACAACATCCACTGATAATCCATTTGAAATGGCTGAAAAATATTGGTGCAATAACAGAAATTAAAGAATTACATAATTCATCTAAAATAAGAACTGTATTTTACACAATAACATCTCATGCTTTTGTTGTTTTTAGTATCTACATTTTATCTATCATAGATAAAATAATAGTATGAATTTGTTCCATATAAGCACAAAGTAATCGTTATTGGATTTTTTTTAATGCAGCAAACTTGAATATAAAGTATCTGATCTTGTATGATTTATGTTATTATTTTTTTTCCTGCTGTTTTTATTCTGTTGTTGTATACTGTTCAAGATTGTTTAGAATAGAATGGTACAGAAATGTCAGCAGTAAAAATAAAATTTAGCAGAGCATAGTCCCAATTAAAATTACTTATAAGTAAAATGCTTTGAAAGCAAAGCAACTTAATCTGCTCATGACTAACTCAATTTTGACCAGATTGAATGGGAAGTACTCTTAGCTGGGTTTGGGCCATAGGACTATGGAAATTAAAGATCCCAGACTCTACTCTGGAAGAGTGGTGGGTAAGAAGACAAATTTGGGTCTACTAGTACATCTCTGTGTGTTTTGTACAAGGTTGGCCAGGATTTCTATGTAAGATCCAGAATTCATCAGTTTAAAACAAACTCACTGACATAATTAATTATGAGTTTAAGTCTTAAATAAGATTAAATCTACATTTAACTTGCTGCCTGCCAACTGTCAAATAACAAAACACTTTTACAAATTAAGTTGCTGAAAAAAGAGTGGCTACAGAAAAACCAAACTCAAATATTTTTACATGAAGGTATATGCATTTCTGCTGCAGCCCTGTATTTTGAAAGCCCCCTTCTTAAGGCTAAGTTAGTGCCCATCCTGAAGGCTTTTTGGAGATTGGTAAAATTGAGTTTAGGGAGGGGTAGGGAGATGCCATCTGTTGTTTGTATTATAGATTTGGATTTGTGGTATTATTTCAGTTTTAATTGTGTTTTTAGAATTTTTGTTCTCATTGTAAACCATTGGGAATCCTAGTAGGTTATGGGAGGGAGGGAGAGAGGGAGGGAGATTGACAAAACAGTACATTCCAGATGTTTTAGCAGCCCCATTAATACCTGGAAACTTAAGAACCTTAAGAGTTGCAATGGACAAAGTGAAATGAACAATTCAATTTCATTTGGAATGAAAAATAGAATAAAGGTTAGTATTGTTTATATGTATAAATTGTAGAATGAAGAAATGAAATATTCAGACTTGTGGGTCCAGGTTTTAAGAAACGTAAAACATGTGCCTTTAAAAAATTTAAAAAAGAAGTCAATTACCAAAAATATTATTTCTTCAAAGACATTTTTAAAAAGTTGCAAGTCATATTTTTTGTGATGGTATTATTAGAAATTTTACCAAAATTTCTAGCACTGAATATCAATTGGTTTTGTCCAGCCATAGCTTTGTTTTGGTCTCAAATCATAACATATATTAAAATATTATTGTCAAAAAGCTATAACAGTTAAAGATGTAAATGTGATCTTAAACTTTACTATGGATATTGCCATTTTATGAAAAGTTTTATGATATTCTTCAGCAATTAGAAAGAAACAGCCCCCTGATATTAAGGAAAAGATTCAAGATACCGTATGAGTTAGATGTTTTTGAAAAGTCTTTATATTCAAAAATGGATGGGAGATGGAACAATCTGTTTTTATTTCATCTTGATTCAATAGGAAACCTAAAGACAATTATTTCCATACTGATACTAAATTGATATTATGTGGATCTTTATTGTTTTTTATTATTAGGTTCTTAATATTTTTTATTAATTTATTTTAATCACTGTAATATATGCAAGTTCTTTTTTCATTGTATAACCACTACTGTACTGTATGTTTTTCTGTTAATATAGTTTATCTTTCACTGTTTAAAAAAACTAAATTTGATTTAAGGAGGAAGAAATATTTTAGAAGTAAAGGTCCTACAAAACCGGCTTATTTAAGTTGAATTCAAACTCTTATTTCCCAATGAAAATGTCTTGAAACCAAATGAATTTAAAATCCATAATTCATCTAGTTATTTACAATGCAATTCATTTGTGTTTTGGATTTAAAAAAACAGAATTGAGACATAGGTCACAGTAACTGGCAAATGTGATCTAAAAAAGCAGAGACAATGAACATATTTTTTATTCAGAACATGCCTATAATATGGAAATTAGATGTACTGATGCATATGATAACTTGTTTGCTTTAATAACATTAAATGTTTAATCCTACACATGTATTCTAGAATTAGTCCTACTGAGTGTAATAATAAAACTATATAGAACTGAAGGAAGTGTAGGCATAAAAGCAAACAATACAACCTTTTAAAATATTTTGAAGAGAAATTAACTTGAGATTTCCCATCTTTTTCCCACGCCAGTCATTCAAGACTTTATGGGAGAGAAGACAAATGGTGGACAACCTCATCTGCAAAGATGTTTTTCTACAGTTTATTGATTTTCCCATGTGATTGTTGTACATATTCTATTGTGTATTATTATCTCTTGGCATGAGATAGTAATGAAGAGGAATGTAGCATAGTTCTTAAATACTTAAACTAGTTCCATAGAAGTTGAGGCTCCAGGTCATCCTCCCCAAAGCTTTGGGTGAGATCCAGAGACCTTCAGAAGCTACTGTAAAAGTATTGTTTTGAATTGACCAAAAGAAAAAATGTTTAAAATATGAGCAGTCATGTTTAATTAGAGAGCTAGTTTAGGATAGAAGTTTAGGCACCATGCTAAAAACCAGGAAACCAGGAATACCAGTCCCATCTTAGGCATGGAGCCATCTGGGTGACCTTGAGCTAGTCCCTCTTTCTCAGCCCTAGTAAGGAGACAATGACAGAATAACAGAATTGGAAGGGATCTTCTTGTAGATCATTTAGTCCAACCCCATGCTCAAGCAGGAGACCCTATACCATTTCTGAAAAGTGGCTGTCCAGTCTCTTCTTGAAAGCCTCCAGTGATGAAGCTCCCACATCTTCTGAAGGCAAGCCATTCCATTATTTGATTGTTCTGTCAGAAACTTTCTTCTTATTTCTAGGTTGAATCTCTCCCTTGATCAGTTTCCATCCATTGTTCCTTGTCTGGCCTTTGGATACTTTGGGAAATAGCTTGACCCCTTCCTCTCTGTGACAGCCCCTCAAATATTGGAACACTGCTATCATGTCACCCCTGTTCCTTCTCTTCACTAGACTAGCCATGCTCAGTTCTTGCAACCGTCCTTCATATGTTTTAGCCTCCAGGCTCCTAATCGTCTTTGTTACTGTTCTCTGTACTCTTTCTAGAGTTTCAATATCTCTTTTATAGTGTGGTGACCAAAACTGGATACAGTATTTTAGGTGTTTTCTAGGTATATTCTAAGGCTTTATAGAGCATTACTAATACCTCACGTGATCTTGATTCAATCCCTCTGTTAATGCAATATAGGATTGCATTGGCTTTTTTGGCTGCTGCCACATACTGCTGGTTTATATTTAATTGATTGTCCACTAGGATTCCAAGATCCCTCTCATAGTTACTGCTATTAAGCAAGGTTTCACTTAATCTGTATGTGTTTTTTTGGTTTTTCTTGCTTAAGTGTAAGACTTTATTTTTCTCTATGCTGAATTTCATTTTGTTAGATAGGGCCCAGGGTTCAAGTCTGTTAAGACTTGAATCTGGATCTTGAGCCTATCATTTAGGGCAGGGGTCAGCAACCTGCGGCTCCGGAGCTGCATGTGGCTCTTTGGGCCCTCTGCTGTGGCTCCCTGTCAGGTGATCCCACCACTGGCTGGCCCCGCCCCTCGCACTCCCCTCCCAGTCACTCCTCGCCTGGCCTGAAAAGGTAAGGGTGACGGCGGGGGATGGAGAAGCGGCCAGGGCAGAGACAGTGAGATACAGAGAGAGGGGGAGAGAGAGAGACATAGAGAAATACAGAGAGAGAGGGAGGGAGGGGGGGAGAGAGGGAGGGAGGGGAGAGAGAGATATGTCAAAAGGATTTTGTGGTTCCCAGTGTTTTTTAACAACTGGTTCTCTGCCCTAATGACCGGCTGGGTAGGCATGGCTAGGGGGTCATGTGACTGGTGGAAGTGAGTGACATTGAGTTGGCCACACCCACCCAGGTTTTGTGGCTCCTGGTGTTTTCTTTTCTGTGGGAAACAGGTCCAAATGGCTCTTTGAGTATTTAAGGTTTCAGACCCCTGATTTGGGGTGTTGGCTATTCCTGCCACCTTAGTATCATCTGCAAATTTGACAAGTTCTCTTGCTACTCCCTCATCTATTTATGAAGATATTGAAGAGTACTGGGTCTAAGACAGAACCTTGTGGTATCCCACTGCTTACTTTCCTCCATGTAGATGCAGCACCATTAAGGTCTACTCATTAAGTATGGTTTGCAGCTGGTTACAAATCCATCTGGTGGTGATGCCAAATATCCCACTTTTTCTAGCTTACCAAGAAGTATGTTGTGGTCTACTTTACCGAAAAAATGACAAACCACATTCCCAAAACTGTGCCAAGAAAAGTATAGGAACTTGTCTAGGCAGCCACCAGAAGTCACCCCTGACCTGAAGGCACACTCATATGTTCACGCACACAGTTATATTAATTGAACTGAATTTAAATATAAAGTTACATTCAATTTTGTCCTAAATTCCTCTTTCCAAAAAGTTACTCTGCCCTTTTCATCATTTAACCAATTAATGAACTCTTTCTTTTGTTGAAGGCTTTCAGAACCAGATCCAAACCATACCCTGGAGGAAAGAGTTGTTCATTGGTATTTTAAGCAACTGGATAAAAATGCTAGTGGCGACATCGGCAAAAAAGAAATCAAACCTTTTAAGAAATTCTTGAGGAAAAAATCCAAGCCCAAAAAGTGTGTGAAAAAGTTTGTGGAATACTGTGATGTGAACAATGACAAATCTTTGACCGTTCCAGAACTAATGGGTTGCCTGGGTGTAACAAAAGAAGACAATAAAGCAGATACAAAGAAACGTCATAGTAAGTGGAATTCCTTACTAGCTCTTGTACTATATAGCTCAGGTTGTTTTTTTTTTTTTTAATGGCAACTTTAAGGTGTTTGGAGGTCAGCTCCCAGAATTTCCCAGCCAGCATGCTCGGAGTTCAAGCCCATACTTTCCTGAGTTGAAAAATACTGGTTTAGCTGCTATTGAATGAGATGACTGGGCAACATCAATGGAATTGAGTTTGCTTCTTCTATTTCTTAATGAGTTATTTGTAATCCAGATTTAGAATGGTTGTTAGCAAAGTCTGAAAACTATTCCACTCCTTTGAGGGATGACTTCTTATCGTGACCTCCTGGTACTGCCTCTATTTCACCCTCGGTTCATCTCCAGGTTTTATTCCCACTTTCAGTAATCAGCTCAATTCTTAATGACTTGTTTGGGGATCTTTCCAGTTACTTGAAAAAAGGTTAAACATTGTTGTTTTTTCTGCAAAAAGGATATTCCCCAGCCTAGCTAATATCTTCCTCTTGAGTGTGAATTGTGCTTTTTGAGCTGCATATAAAGTGTCATTTATCATCACAACATTTGAAGAAGAAGAAGAAATGGTAAAGACAGACATTAAAACAATTAAAAGCAAAATAAATTTTGGAAATGAGCAAATGTCTAAAGGCAGAATGTTTTGGCCAGATATCTCATCTGGCATTCGGAAAAAGAGCATGTACAAAAAGTATGCTGTTCCTATCAGACACTATTCAGCGTTGGAGAAAGCACGTTACTAAAAGTTTATGGTGTGTCATGAAATTTAACTGATAGTTAAAAGAAATAAAAAACTTTTGGAATTCCATAAAGCAAATAAAACTAGTATAATATACAAAGTACAAAATGAGCAAAGCTCCCGGTTTAGCCCATCTGAATCTCCAGTCTAGTTTCAGTCTGAGGTTTTGGTGGCTAAGTGTTCTGCCCCAGCTCCGGATTTCGGAGGATATTGACACACACCAACGGTCCTTATCAAATTTATTAAGTAGCAAGAATAAACAAGACCGGCAAAGGTTGGCAACCAGCCCAGAAAACAAGATATGATAAACCAAAATACTCTGATAATAAATACGAGTTGTTTCCAGCAAGAAAGCACTAGCTGCGTGCGACTCACGTAGGCTAAGGGAGTGGCCAATTATCCTCAAGCCCTACTCTCGAGTAGACCTCCTCCTCCTGAGTAGCCACTCCTGCCTTTTGGCAGCCCTGCGTGCTTGAGCATTGAGGAGAGGCTCCTCCACTTTGCTCTCTCCACTTGAAGGAACCTCTGGAGGTTCTGAAGGCCCTGGCTGAGTCTCTGCCTCTGGCACCACATCCTCTTCAGCCTCCTCGCTGTCCAACGCGAGTGCTGGCTGTGCAGGCTGCTGGCGCGACACCACACCAGCCTCCTCTTCGTCGGGATCAGCCACGATCCGCGCAGGCCGCTGGCAGGCCGTAACACTAAGTGGAAGAATTGCTCTATGATCAGGACTTTCCCCACAAGCCAAGCAAGATCATCAAATTTAGAGCATCTAGTTCTAGTGCTAAGGGATAACTTAAATGCATATCTGAAAGGTTTAAAGTCTGTTTAAATTGTTACATAGAATCCTGTTTACTCTCAAATAACTTCCTGTCTCTTTTTTCTCCTCAGCAGTTCCCAGAAGACATGCTGAAAGTACTCCTTCTAACAGGCAGGTATGTATAAGAAGGGTGGGGGGGAGAGAACTTTTCCATTCTCTTGATAGCATTTGGAATTTGCCTGGTTGGGTAATGTGAGAAAGCATTCACAAAGTAACTACCAAAGTCACGTCTGCAAGGAGAGAAACTAGCTACCAGGTTATATGTGATTATTTCTCATTTTCTGCCACTGTCTTGACATTTATCCTCTCTAAAACAGTGAGAATTTAGTAAAGATTTTTCACACATTTGGAAGAATCCAGAAGAAATCCAAAGCACTCCTTTCTACACCACTCATTGATTTAATTCCCTAAACATTTCTTACATTTTGAGCAAGGTGGCCTGAAAACCCTAACTCTGGTAGAACCTGGAACTGCCCCAGCCATTTATTTTGATTATGTAATTGTTGTGGCTGTGAGCATGTGACTTACTCTTCATTCAAATCCAAAACTGGCTTTATTTTTCTCCCCTCTGGCCTCTTCCAGCTTTCCGGTCATCTGATAACATGTAAAGGATATAGTGCAATAGTGCTATCTTTTCTCTCTTTTTCTTAAAGAATTATTTGATCCAATATTTCTGCTGACTCATTTGCAATTATTTTAAAAGCTCGTCCTGTGAAGTGATAGCCTTGAAATGGCCCTAGCTGTACAAACCATCTGTTGGCAGTTAACTGCTACAGCAATGGGAGGCCATAAAGGGTCCTCACAGATGCCAAAGGGGGCTTTCATTAGGAGAGCCCTCGCTTGAAAGGAAGGCTTTGGAATTGAATCTGCTTCACAAGAAACATTTAAAAAGGAACTGCTTACCTTAAAGACAACAATCAGCTCTGTTTCCATTAGGGAACGGGCTACAAATGATCCAAGACTCAATACACACATTATGAAGTGGTAAATTGGAGCAATAGAGTTGTGGTCTAAAATGCTTTCAGACTGCAGGTGAGAAGTCATGGTTTGAATGGCCGTCATTCAGTAAACTAGCATTTATGAAAAAGGACTGTGCTAAAATATAATTGACCAGAGGAGGGAAAAAAATATTTTCTGCATAAGGTGATGGGGGAAAGGATTTATGCCTGAGGTACCATGGCTGCTATTGTGAAGTGATGTAACCAAGGAGATCTGAACTACTTTACTTTCACTATAGTTTGACTTCTGAGAGAGGTTTCATCCACACAAATATAGGACTATGAATGGCAAATGCTGTACCTGATGCTGAAGGTTTCAGGATAGATTTACCTGTTCTCTGAAGGAGGAGGGCAGCTGCCCTGGAGCGAGAAAACAGTGAAAATGGGTTTCTCCCTGCTTCCTTTGATTCTGCAGAATTGGAACCAGGGCATCTGAATTTAGCAGGATGGAAGGCTGAAGAGGGCCAACTTTTTGTTATTAGAAAATGAAGTTTGCATGTATGATACGGTAGTGAATAGCTGTTAGGCGAGGTTATTCTGCTCTGTTGTAGTTGGACAACAATAAGAGCATTATTAGCTGGCCCTTGGTTGATTGGGGGGAAGCTAGGTTACTAAGTGGATTGGAAAAGGAGGATAAGAAGATAAGAAGATAAGAATAAGGATAAACCAGAGGAAGTATAGCAGGAAATGTTGGCATGGACTGGTTCATGGGAAGAGAGAAAATTACTGCACTCTCTGATCCAGGGCCTCCTCTCAAGCCATAAACCAGATATCCAGATTACTGAACACCTTGGATTTAGGTTGCTTTTGAACATCAGGTGCCAAAAAATCTAACTGCACAACACATGTAGTTGGCCACACATTAGATCTCATTTTTAACTTGAAGTGTATGTTATGTGATCTAGTTCCAGAGGATGTTTCCAACAATCCCTTTCTTGTGATTAACCAGAGCCACAGTCTGTGCAGGGAGAAAGGGCTGATTTCAGAGAACACATGGTTTTCTCAAAAGTTGGAACCTAATCCTGTTGGACACCTTGTTAGTTCTGAAATACAAATATGGCCAGGTTGTTGGACAGGGTTTTTTTTATACCAATAGAAGAGAAATGATGATGTGATTTATTTCTCTCTATACCAATAGAAGAGAAATGATGATATGATCTAGCCAGATAATGAAATTTCTGCAAGCAACAACCCAGCTCAGAAAATGCAAAGGACTCCACAGGACTTTTCTGAGCTTCTCCTAAATGGAGAGTCTTTACCTGGCCACTTAACTTTGGGAAATGAAATAGATGAAGAGAAACCTGAAGCAACCCTATCAGAAAGTGAAAAAAAATGGGGTGGCCAAAACAGGGACAATTCTGATTCAAGCCTATTCTTGCAATCAGGAGGGATTTATTAGATTTATAAGCTTCACAACTCTTATCACAACACTATTTATGCATCTATGGAATGTCAGCCAACTGTATTGTTAATGTGGCTCACCTCTCTTAGGAAAATATAGGCCAGAATAACTGATTGATGTAACTTGCAATAACTTGGTTGAACGTTTCATGGAAATTACCACTTGCATTTGCTTTCAGTTGGAAGCCAAATAGATGGAATCAATTGAGATTGGAGAAGTTATGTCTTGTTATGTTTTCTGTAAGCTCTGTAAACCTGTGAATCTCAGGGAAATGATCTTGGCTCATGTGCAGTCTCACTCACCTAGCTGATTAAAGTGTCCATAAAAAGATTAAGAGTTGAATCAAGGCAGTAATCAACACTTTTTTAAAAAAATTAAGGAGAGGCTCCAGGAGTTCTGAAGAAGAAATGGTTTGCCCATTTCTTAAGAGGCCTAGCCTAAATCTTGAGAAAGTGATAGAGCTGCAATTATAAAGTTCTATTTAGAGGTTATAGAGATTTCTGGATGATATATGGTAGCTGTTTTTGGCTCCAGGCACGAGGTGAAAATTGCATTTATAGATGGAATTTGTTCTTATGGACTGAAATTTATTTATGTATTTATTTATCATATTTGTTTTTTAAATATGATTTTAATTAAGCTTAATTAAACTATATTTCAAACTATAAACCACAAGTAAAAATAAAGATAGTAGAAAATTGAGGAAGAAGGAAAAGACTGTGGATCTTTACTGTTGGGTAAAGAGAGAAAAAAAAGCATAGCTTCCAACTCTTTTTAGCACAATAGATTAAGGGTAATAATATTAGAACCTCAACTATTTACTATATATAGCTATTTCTGTAACAACAAACTTTTTTACTCAGTAAATCCCAAACTTAGTTTCATTTTTTTTTCTGTCTCAAGCACAAAATCTAGAAGCAGTTTCCAAGCAGAAACAAAAATTGGATGCACTCTTTTCTTTGATTAAAGCAGTTAATCTGGCCATTTCTCTAGCTCCATTATTTTTGCAATCTACTCTTCCATTGTGGGAATTAATGTATCTTTCCATTTTTGCACATAGAGCAGTCAATATGTACAACAAGAAAGTTTCAGATTTTTTTTCAAGTTCCTTGTCCATAAAACCTTTTTTTAAAAAGTCTCTGGTTTGATTTTTATATTCATTTTAAGAATTTTCTATATTAAAATATAAATCTTACTCCAGTATTTATTTATCATACTTGTACAGCTGCTCAGCTCATATGAAAGTAATTCTGGGCAGTATGCAATATTTAATTAAAAACAATAAATACATGAAAATATATGTACATTCCAAAAAGAAGTATATAAACTTATAGAAAGTATATTGGTACTATGAAAAATAATTATTAAAAAGCACAAAAACAGGAGAGGATGATATTCCAATTCCTGGAACCCACCAAATGTAATTCCTTGGGGACTCACAGCATACTTTCTCTGCCAGACCTGACGGGCTCGGCGGATGTAATCAAAGTAAGTCAATCCCTCAGAGTATAGTTGCAGCTATACATCAGAGAGAGAGGGTGGGGGAGGGAGGGAAAGAAGGAGGGAGGGAGGGAGAGAGAGAAGAAAGAAAGTGTCAGATGTAAATGCCTTATTCTCTATTGTGTAAATAATGTATATATGGGATATCAGGGGTTAACTTATTCTTTGGATTTTAATGTATTCATAATTTACCACTCCCATTCCTGGCTCCACCCCTTGTATATATAAGGAGCCACCCTCACCATTTTCTTGGCTTCTATCTTGAATATTCAGTGAATATAGAATGCCTGTTATGATTAAAGAGAAATATATTTAAATCTCTAACTCTTATTATCTTTATTGAGTCTGATCCTGAAAATATTGCAACAAGCTGGTAGCAGAGGATGGTTAATTGACTCAATAAATAATTAAAAATGTCTAAGAAAGATAGGCCCAACACCAGGGCCTACAGCAAAGAAATAGAAACTGAACAAGAGATGATCAACGAATCCACTAACGCGATTTCGAGAGAATCCGAAGAATACACCACTGAAGAAGAAGAACTGATAAATGAAAATAATGACCAGGAAGAAATCGAAATAGAAAATAACGAACTCAGGTCAGAGATATTGAAGATACTAAAAAGCCAGAAGAACGATGAAAGCCTCATCGCGAACCTCCAAGAAATGCTGAAGAACAGCGGAGCAGCGAGAGAGAAAAACGTCGTTAAAGAAAAACCCAAAGATCAAAAAACTGTGAGTGAAATGACTACTGAGAAAGTCGTTGTGAAAAAGAAAAGATGTGATCCCGCGCGAAATTTTGAATGGCAGCCATCTTGGTTTCAACGAACTTCAAAAGAGAGTGAAGCAGAGCCAATCAAAACGCTCAGTTCAAAATTTCTGGCGCGAAAAACGCTATCAGACGACGAAAGTGAAAAAGAAAACTCAAACTCTTCAGAAGAACCAGAATCTGAAAGTGAAGACGATTTAACAAAGTCTCAAGTAAAGTCAGCAATGAAAACGCTTTTTGCTGCTTTTGGACCAAGATTGAAAATTTCCAAGGCACCAACGAAGAAGCAAGAGATCAAACCGACAACTCGAGACCTGCACGCTCCCATCCTGACTTCGAAAGCGACGACACCCGAGCCCAGAGAGCCATGCCGATTCCGTCCTACACCGCAGACCGGATCAAGTGCCAACGCACACAAAAGAAAGAGAAGAGCTGTCGCCACCACCAGAACCCCAAAAACCGAGCCAGAGACCGACTCATCTGAAGAGGAGCGGAACGAGAGAGCTGAAATGGAGAGAACCTTCCACGACGACGCCAAGGAAGAAATGAGCAACGCGCATGTGCGAAACTACGTAGACGGCTCCGAAAGACTTGAACTGGCCAGAGAACTGCGCAGACTCGTTGCGAGCATCCCCATGCCGTTCTGTAATTTCCTGCACTTACGAGACCACGGACTGCCTCAGGTTGTAAGTAGTGGACAAAATAATGTGGGTAACTTACCCAGTGACTTCCCAAAACTTAGAGTTGATGGCATTAATTTACAAGAGTGGTATCAACAGCTTCAGGTTGTCTTTATGAAAGAAAATTTACTATTCTTTATAACTAGTCCTCCAAGAAGACCTTGGACTTTAAAAATAGATTGTTTACATCATAGAGCATTTTTCATAATAATATCTAGCGTGTCTCCTGCAATGTATCATAGCATCAAATCAAACCTAACTGTGTCAGAAATAATTCAATGCATGTTTAATCTATTTCACAGCGATAGCGTAGCTACAACTACAAGAATGTCTAAGGATTTCTTTTCTTCTAGAGTGAAACCAGGGGTTTCTATAAGTGAGCATTTGATATCTCTAAACAAAATAAGAGCTGAGCTGCAATTGAGGGGGGAAGTGATTTCAGATCAAACAATGAAAAGTGTTATTATCAATTCACTTGATCCATCATGGGATAACTTTATGTCACACTTAGATACTATTAATTTAGGATATTTAACCATAGAAAGTCTATCTAACAAATTGATAGCAGAAGACAATTCAAGAAAAAATCGTTCCAGTAATCAAACAGAACACAAATCTTTTAGGAAAGTAGCTTTCCAAGAAAAATATAATGAAGCCTTTAAATGCCACAATTGTGGGTCCAGGGAACACAGTAGAAGAGACTGTCCCAAAGTCTCAAGGGAGAGACATAGGCCAGAATATAGGAACAAATACAATTATAGACAGTCTTCCACAGATAGACACAAATATAGAAGCCCACCAAATTACAGAGAAAGTAGAGGGGGTAGAGAAAATTCAAAAGAGAGAAAATCTGGGTCACTAAATGGACTAAACAAACAAGAAAGCACCAAAACACAACAAAATGAGAACAATAATTGGCTTATTGATTCTGGTGCAACCAATCACACCACTAACAACAAAAGTATATTATCTTCATTTACAGAAGATAAGTTTGTGATAAAGGTAGCTAATCAAGAAAAGGTTCAAGTATTAGGCAGAGGAAATGTGACCTTGCCTGGTTTAGGTAAAATAGAGGGGGTATTATTAATCCCAGAAATACCTCACAACATACTAAGTGCTATAAAACTAAGCAGAGATTCTGACATCAATATAGTTTTCTCAAAAGGGAAAGCAACTTTAGAGAAGGACAAAACAAATATAGGCACTGTGATGATAAAAGGAGGTCTACCCTATCTGATAACAAAAGAAAGATGGTTACATAACATTGATTCAAATATGGAAGATTGTATTGAAGCAGATGATGAAAATGTTATTAACAGTGACAATGATGAATGTAAAATACCTCATGATCACAAAATTACACACAATGAGAAGAAACCAAAAATAGGTAAACCAATTCATGATGAGTGTGCTCACATCTTACATAGGAAGTTAGGACATGCAAGCTTTCCTGTAGTTCAAAAAATGACTGAACACGCAGAAGGTGTCAAAATAAAAAATTGTGAAAATTATTTAGAATGCTCAGTATGTAAATCCACCAAACTAAAAACCAGTCCCAGACCAAAAAAATCTAACAGATCAACTAACAATATTTTTGACTTAGTACATATGGACTTAGTTGGTCCATTAACTCCATCAGTTACCTATAGAAAACGTTACTTTCTAACAATAGTGGATGATTATAGTCGCTATGGTTTTGTTTACACATTAAAGCACAAGGATGAAACCTTTCAGAAATTTAAGGAATTCTACAAACGCATAGAAACACAACATAATATCAGAATAAAACAAATTATGACAGATAGGGGATGTGAGTTCATGTCTAAAGAATTCTCCCAATGGTTAAAGGATAGGGGAATGCTACATTTCACGTCCAATCCATTTTCTGCGTTTCAAAACGGGATTGCAGAGAGAAAGAATTCCACACTACAAACCATGATTAGATGCACATTAGAGGATGCTGGTTTAGGCAAACAATTCTGGTCAGAAGCCCTACATTATTCAAATTACACTCAAAATAGAACCTGGTCCAGTATTGTGAATAAGACACCGTATGAGGTGATGTACAATAGGAAACCTAAATTAGCACACATGCACATATTTGGAGTCACTGCAGATGTGCACATACCTAAGCAGTTGAGGAGAAAGGGAGAAAACGTATCCAGAAGATTAAGATTTATGGGATATGAAACTGGAACCAAAGGGTACAGATTCATTGATAATAATAACAAATTTATAGTCTCCAGAACAGCTGTGTTCCATGAGCAGGCCAATTGGTCTAAATTGCACCTTAATGAAATATTTCCAAATAAATGCAAAGATGCAATATCTTGCGAGGAAGGGACAATAGAAAATCAAAACATTAACAAAAATAAGAACAAAACCAAAACTTGGACAAATAGTCAGCATAAAATAAAGACAGACACATTAACAAAAAAGGAAGCTAGATATTTGCATGACAACCATAGCAAACCTGAAAGAGCTATTAGAAACAATAGAAATCAAATACCAAGTAAATACAAAGATTACATAATGCATATGAATGGAGAACAAATAACACCTAATACATATGAGGAAGTATTAAAACTCCCTCGTGAAGAAAGAGAAAAATGGGAACTAGCTATGAAAAAAGAGATGGAAAGTTTGCAAGGATTAAATGTATTCACTCCTGCGATCGCACCTAAGGATAAAACAATTATAGGTACCAGGTGGATTTATAAAATTAAGAACCTAGAAGGAGGCAATACTTTATACAAGGCTAGACTAGTTGCACAAGGTTATGCACAAAAATATCCAGAAGACTATACTGACACATACTCCCCCACGGTGAGGACAGAGAGTGTTAAAACAGCTCTAGTAGTAGCATCTGCACTCAATCTGGACGTATTTCAATATGACATACAGACTGCGTATTTACACGCAAAACTAGATAAGGAAATATATGTAAGAGCACCACACAGTCAATACACTAATAAGAATGAAATTTGGTTATTAAACAAGAGTCTATACGGATTAAAGCAATCTGGCAAGAGATGGTACGATTGCTTGGTAAAAGTACTAAAGACCATGGATTTCAACGCTACCACTGCTGATAACTGTTTCTTTGTAAAAAAGAGTGATGATCACATTGAATTTGTATTAATTTATGTGGATGATATTTTATATATAGGAAAACACAAAGAGAGCAGAGAAATCTTTGTAAATAAGTTAAACGAACATTTCTCGTTGAAATCTCTAGGTAAAGTGAATAAATACCTTGGTGTACAAATTAACAAAACTAGAAGGGGATTCAAACTTACTCAGAAAGATAAGATCATTGAACTTCTAAACAAATGTAATTTAAACAATGCCAAAACCTGTGACACTCCTATGCAAACTGATTTCCTTAGAAACACTGATGAGTCTTCCCCTGAATTTAAAGATAATACATTTTACAGATCAATTATAGGCTCACTCCTTTATATATCTAATTGGACCAGACCAGATATTGCATTACCTCTCAATTTATTGTCAAGATATGTTAGCAAACCAACCATGTATCATTGGGAAGCTGTCAAAAGAATTCTAAGATATCTGAAAAGTACATTAGATTTTTGTTTAGTATTAGAACCTAATAATGACAAAGAACCAAAAATTACCTGTTATGCAGATGCAGATTGGGCTGGTGATACATCATGCAGAAAGAGTACTTCTGGTTATATTTTTCTATTGAATGATTGTCCAGTTTACTGGTACACTGGTAAACAAGAACTGGTAGCCACTTCAACCACAGAAGCGGAATATGTTTGTTTATCCAAAGCTGCAAATAACCTTGTATGGTTCAATGACTTGATCTCAGATGTTTGGAAAAAACCTACATTACCTTTTGTTGTGCATGAAGATAATAAAGCAGCCATTGAAATATCCAGATCCGATGCCATTGGACAAAGATCCAGGCATATTGATATAAAATTTAAGCACGTGAGACAATTATCTCAAGATGGATTCATCAAAGCAATACATTGTGATACTTCTGAACAATTAGCTGACATATTAACGAAGCCTTTACCTTCTAAACAGCACAAATATTTAACTTCTAAATTGTATGTATTATATTGTCCTGAATCTGAATGTAATTGGTGTTGTATAGCGAACCGGCATTTAGAGGGGGATTTGTCAGATGTAAATGCCTTATTCTCTATTGTGTAAATAATGTATATATGGGATATCAGGGGTTAACTTATTCTTTGGATTTTAATGTATTCATAATTTACCACTCCCATTCCTGGCTCCACCCCTTGTATATATAAGGAGCCACCCTCACCATTTTCTTGGCTTCTATCTTGAATATTCAGTGAATATAGAATGCCTGTTATGATTAAAGAGAAATATATTTAAATCTCTAACTCTTATTATCTTTATTGAGTCTGATCCTGAAAATATTGCAACAGAAAGAAAGAAAGAAAGAAAGAAAGAAAGAAAGAAAGAAAGAAAGAAAGAAAGAAAGAAAGAATTTTGAGAGCTTCAGAACAAAGCAATAGTTTTTCCACATCCACCAGATTTACTTTCTATCAAATATAATAGTAGTTAGAGGCAAATCAGTTCTCCTAAGAGCTTTATTGCTTACTGTAAAACAAAGGATAAACAGAGAGAACTGTTTGCACTGCAAACCTTTGATAATTGATAGCTGATCATTGCAAGATCCTGTTGTGATATATTTAGCACTATGGAATATTCTATTCTAATCACAATACATTCGTCTCAAAATATTAGTAAAAACTGTTCTTCCTTATTTTAATATTATCGTGTATACTATTGTAGCATACAACATGAAAGACTATTTTTCAAATTTTTATTGGCAGCAATCCTCAAAGAAGCAAGGCTGAACATTTCATATCCAAGGCAGATCTCTCGGACATGTAGGAGATTCCCTCACCAAAGGTCAATAAAGAGCAACCATAGTATTTGCACTTTGTACTTTAAATGTAAATTCACTTTGTAGAAATGAGATATTTAAACAGACATTTTTTTAAAAAGAATCTGTGAAAATGTAGTAACAGCTTATTTTAAACAATTACCACATACAATGTATGTGCCTTTTTGTTGTTGTCTGAAATCTATGTCTTGGAGTTGTAAAAGTTTGCATTTAATCTGTTCTAAAAAGAATAATGTTCTGTCTTGTAGAAGCTAGTTTTCTAGTATGTATATTTGTGTGTGTGTGTTTGTATGTGCATACATATATACACAAACATACACACACACATTTTCAGTAGAATTGCTTATTTTTATGTAATCGTTAATATTATTGAACCAGCTTGATCTGAAGTCTACTGAGCTCACAAAGTTACATAATCTATGTTTGAGGTTGCATGTTCTTAAAGCCACATCAAAGATTAAAAAGTGTTGGTGATTTATGCACCTTATATAAGAACAGAGATTTTAGAAAGAGTTTAGGGTGCCTTTGTTGAAAAGATGGATACCTTTTCTCAAAAATACAGTTGTACAGCTAGACTGCAACCACACTAGTTTGAGAAAAAAACACACACACACATTTTGTCTTCTTGAATTTCCTATAATTTCTAGAGGGCAGGAGTATGTTTATTTTAGTTTCTATCATTTTGTTTTGGGATGGTTTAATCAGCCAGTAAAGGGAAAGAAAGTTCATTCTGTCACTCAGAGCTGATTCTGTTAAACTGCAAAATAGCAGTAAAAGGACACATTTTGTTCAGCATTGTCGGTATAATAATAATAATATATAAGGAGACAAAGAAACTAAAACAGGTTTGTCCGTCTTTGCTGCTTCTTACACATGGATAGGCTAAGATTTAGGAGCCTTAGGAGCCTCAGGTCTTCTGAAGTTAAACCTAGAAATTGGACAAATTATATACAGTTATGGTAAGGAGATGAAATTAGGCCAAGCCTTCCCTTGGGGCATCTTTCTTGCCATCTGGGAGATGATCTTACAAATTTTCATACCTTTCCTTCCGATCTGATGGAGGTAGGAATTTTCAGTTAATTTCTATAATGCCTTAAAGGAACTAGAATTTGTAGATGTGTCCTTCATACCAAAAGCTTTTAAAGAAGAAAGAATCGTTTTGAAAACCTTAACATTTTGGACAGATTTTAGCCAAAGAGACCAAATGGATAAAGTAACTGAGTGTATATATTAAAAAAAGTAAAGAGGATAGCTGTGATAGTTAACAATGATCAATATTCTTTTCAATTCATTAACAGAAGTTTTGCTCAATAATATGTAGAATAGCTTTTGGTGATTGTGTTCTGATTTGGTCTCTATATTGTATTTATATCTGCATTTATAATTGCCTAAGAATGTGTGATTAGATGACTTTATTCAAATTCAATTTGAGCAATATAAAATGGGTTTTTATCCAGACATTTGGGCATAAGGAGAAGATAACCATAATGCATAGGAATTTTTATGTCTTTAAAAAAAAGTCACTTAGAATTTGATACTTTTTTATAATGCTAAACTTTGAATTTAAACTATTTAGATTAAAAATATAGTGTGATCCAAAAAGTGTTTTTGTTGTCTGTGGCTCATATATAACTTTATATATTTACTTGATTCTTAACAGATCAGTAGATACATATTCTGTTTCCACATAATATTATACCTGTTTTTTTAAACAAACAACAAAGATTGAAGACCTAATTTATGGAATAGTCAAATACTTGATACAATCACCTAAGTAACCAATTTTAATATGTATTAGACATGGACAAATACTGGATTTCCATTAACTGAAAAAAAATAGTAATAATTTCACACCACACAAGTTCTTAGTAACACTAGTAGCAGATCGTTGTGTGATTTGTGAATTGTGGCATCTAGATTAATGTGAGTCGTGCAGATTAACACAGAATAAACAGAGATATAATTCTATTCTGTCACAAATTGCTTTAGGAATTATTAATTTCAACATTTTAAAATGTTGTACCTATAGTTGTATATAGATGTGTACTTAAAATACAGTATACAAATGGAAATAAGACAAAAGCAGAGCAGTTTTGTGATTAGAGTCAGGGGAAGAAAGAGACATCAGTATTCAATTTCCAGGCCCTGAAGGGTACAAAAATTTTTTTGGCTATGCAGTTCTGGGTGATCAGAGCTTATCAGGAATGAAATTTCAATCAATTGTAAATATTTTTCTTATCATGATTGTCAGCTTGAGCTGAACTGGAATTAAAATATCACTAGGGCAGAATGAGGTTAAATGAGTTTTAAAATACATGAACAAACAGGAGGAAGAAAATATAAGAAGACTGCTGACAGATTTCTTGTGCTAAGAAGAAACAAATTAAAGATATCTAAATCTGGCAAGATGACTCAACTTGGCATTTCCAAAAGATGTTTGCCTCTTTAGAGTCTGCCAGGAAGGACAGATTAGTGCTGGTTACTCCTTGACAAAGGCAATTTAGAAATACACCTGATATATTTACATTTGGGAATTATGCTGTTAGAGCAACTTATACTAAAACTGGTGTCAAAAAAAATTCCTTCAATGTAGAGAGTGAAAGGTTTATTGCATTGGCTTATATTTTTTTTTAAGAAAACAAATTGAGATAATTAGGGAGTAATTACTTCAACATTAAATGCAAACAAGTTAACTTCACTGATGCCTGAAACATTAGACTGATTACAGTAAATGACTGATGTAAACTCTGCTCACTGTCCCAATATCTTATTGTATTTTTCTTAACCAAAAGCATATGTGAAAGGCATTCAACAAACAGAACAACTTAGTTTTCTTTCTCTGTCAAAAGCCCTCCTGGGTTGTTGATCTGTGTGATGCTGGCCTCCCTAAATAAATGCCAGGAAATGCTTGGAGAACAAGTGCCAGCCAATACTAAGTGGTACAGTACTTGGACTTGTTGTCCCACTTGTTCCCTGGACTTCTCCCTTCTACAAATAAAATATTCTCTATATTTCATAATATGTAAGCAACCCAGGAGAAGCCTTATTAAACAACCAAGAGAAGACACATGTCTATTTTCTTATTATTGTTTCATTACTCATTTTAGTCAGCCCACTACTAACGGGTGGTATTCACTTACTTTCCCTACCGGTTTGCAATTGTGAGCATGTGCGTGTCACGTCCACGCATGCACCCGGCCTTCCATGCATGCGCCTGGCCTCAAAAACTTGCCTAAATAGGATGGCATGGAGCCGGGGTGGGTGGGCAGGCCCACCCGCGATTTCTGCTACCAGTTCAGGCAAACTGGTCCAAACTGGCTGAATAACTAAACTATTTGTGCAGCAGACATTTTTACTAAACCTGCAAGCTACGTAGATAGATAAGAAGTAAAGAAGCTAGTAGGACTCAAGCAAAACTACCAGCAGTTGCTGTTTGGAAAAACTCAAGTGACTTCACTCCATCCGTGCCAGGAGTCCTATGTTAGTTGCCGCTTTGTTTTCAGATATGAAGTGTTGCTTCTTACCTTTAAAGGTTACTATGGGTTATCCCAATTTGCCCAAGTAATGTGTTCTATGTAACCCTCCTTCTTCCACTTGTGACCTTCTGAGGATGTTTATGTCTTGTTCCTGAAAATAAATTTCATAACCATTTAGGAGTGATCCTTTCCTTACAGCCTTTGGGATGAATTTTCTGTTAATCGGAGGATGCTCACTCACTCACTCATTATTTTGTTTTGAACAGGTCTTTCATTGCTGATTATACTGATTTTAACATTGGTTTAATAATTGTACTGTAAACCACTGATAAACTTTGGTAACTGGTAGAATTTAATAAATACATCTATATTCCTTCCTTTTGGTTCACCTTTCCTTTGTTTCCTTTGTGGTGAAACAAAATAATTGCTGCTTTGCCTTAATGTCAATTCAGGCAGAGGGATGTGTGTGTGTGTGTGTGTGTGTGTGTGTGTGTGTGTGTGTGTGTACAGATGGCCTGGGGAATCCCTTGAGATGGTCACACTTGGGAGAGGAGAGAACACAATCATCTTGATCTTTTGAGATACCACACTTTTCATAAAGCACCGTCATGAATAAACTGCCATTGCAAATCATTTGTACAGAATCATAAATACTTTCTCAGTTTCTTTTTTACCTGTTCCTTCTTTAAAAAAATGATTTAAACGATGACACTCATAAAATCAACTTTCCTATCTTTTACATGTACGCTACATCACTGGTCTTCAAAATCCCAGTTGGTTGTGGGTGTGGCACTTTAAAAAAAAAAAAAGGTGTCCGTAAAAACAATGAGGATATCACATAGCCATTCAAGGAGGGCAAAGTGATTGTATCATTCAGATTAAAAATAGGACTGCTGATAGATTTTATTTATTTGCAATGACATTGTTCCCTGGCAAAATCTGAACGTTTAAGAGGTCAACCATGTTACTATGCCAGCCCAAGGTTTCTGTTACACAAAATGTATCGGTTATTCTGATGATGCCAGCATTTTCCAGTACAAAGCTCAATATTAACATCTCCTGTTTCTTTCCATGACCAAAAACCTGTTCCATTCCTGATACAATTCAAACTTCTGGTTTCTCTTTTGTTCAACCCTGAAGGGGTTGGGAGAAGATCTGTTGCGACATGTATAAAACGGACAGAACTTGCATCGCAATGTCACAATATTGCTTCTGTCAATCTGACATCCTTTGCCTCCTTCACACAGATACCATAGGAAGGGGTACCAAGGAAAATTGTTAGCTACCGTAATTAAATTGTAGTGCCTTATTTGCCACACATATTTAATCTCACATTAGAGCTATTGGCTATTATCATATTGTTCATCAACAGATCAGATAACATATTTTTTCTGTGAAAAAGATCCCTTTTGCCTCTTTTGAATTTTCCTTACTCAGCTTCATTAGATGACTAGGTGCTTTGAAAGAAAGCAATTCTCCTCTCACTGTGCATAATTTTATTCATATTTTTTTCCATTTTAAGCATATTTTCTTGCTTCCAGTTCCCAACTTGTGGTGGGATACACAGAAAAAAACCCCCAGTGGATCATTGCATCATTAAAAGACATAAGATAACTGGCAATTTTATTTATATTCACACACACACACTTTTTTTTTTTTTTACAGAAGCTAAACACAATCCTTTTCCTAAATTATTCATTGCAAATTATAAATCAAATAAATGTTTCTACAGAAAGCACTGATTTTATCCAGCATATGCCAACCGACTGCGTTTCTACAGTCATTTTGCCTCATGGTCAATTCAAAAATGTTTTCTAAATCCAAAGAAGAAAACAAGATGTAATGAAAATTTGAGAGCAGAACCTAATGTGCAATTCTAAATTGGGAGCAGATTTACACAAGATGAGGAAATCCAAACCACAACAAAGAGGAATTTCCTTTGTATTTCTTATGATGCGAGCAAAATGTAATTAGATTTTAAAAAATTGAATCGATAGATCCACATTACACTTGGCTGTTACCCTGTGGTTATAATATTTGCTTTAATCAACACATTAATGACAAAATGTTACAAATAATGGGGGAAGAGGGTTCCTGCCTTTTTTGTGGCTTACTTTTGCATTCCTTCTTAGAAAGATTAAAAAATAATTTGAAATACATTGGGGAAATTTTTGATCTAAGGATAATTAGAGGAAGTTGCATATAACTTTTGTGTTTAAGTGTTCAAGAATGTAAAATGTAATCTCTTAAATGAAGGAATTGGACTTTTTTGAAAGATAATGAAAATTGCAGGGGTCTAACTGTAACCAGCCTTCTTCCATTGGATGAGTACTGTCTGCTGGCAGACTGAACACATATATTAAAATAAATGAAAGCAAGAAACATCTTTTGTTTTGTTTTATTCTAAGTCTGAAAGGAAATGATCTGCAACACACTTAATACTGAGTCAGTCCAGAGTGCAGTTCATGGGACTTTTCCATTAGAGAAAGAGAAGTTTATATTTTGCTGATTTCTTTTTTTGTGTGTGTGTGTGATTCAAAGGTCCTCCAGATATATGTAATGGGTTAAAAGGAGGAAGATGAAATAAAACAAGAATATCTCAACCCTGCTATATCTCAAATAGAAACACTATTTTGATCCAACTAATTGTATTTTAGAAAACAGATAAACAACCCAAGAGTTCCCAGTGATCAGAGACTAGAGGCATATTTGAGTAAACACGAGGAAGGGGTCAAGCTATTTTCCAAGGCACCTGAAGGCAAGACAAGGAATAATGAATGAAAACTGATCAAGGAGAGATTCAACCAAGAAATAAGGAGAAATTTTTTGACAGTGAGAACAATCAACCAATGAAACAGGTTGCCTTCGGAAGTTGTGGAGGTTTCATCACTGGAGGCTTTCAAGAAGAGATTGGACTGACATTTGCAGAAATGGTGTAGGGTCTCCTGCTTGGGCAGGGGTGGGTGGGTGGGTTGGATTAGATGACCTACAAGGTCCCTTCCAACTCTTAATCTAATCTAAATGACCAACAGAAATTGAGCTGATGCCATTCCTGCCTGCTTTAGCAACCACATCATTATAAAACATTCTAGATTGAAGCCCTCCTAAAACCATTATTAGGAGAAGAGGGAAAACACAATTTTAAATCTACTTTAAGTTGCTTCAGCTATTACCTCAGCTGAAGATGCCATGAAGACAATATAATTAAGTTATTTAATTGAAAAGTCAATTAGACCTAAAAATGTCATCTAATCTTGGCTGAAAACCATTCATAAACGTTTTAGAATTAAAATGTAAAGGTTCCTGGCACAATTTTCCTTGTTCATAATTTGCCTGAAATTTGGCCAACTGTATTCACTTAAAAGAAGTGCACTTCCAAGTTTCATACCTTAGTGTCATAAAGTACAGAAATGATATAAATATTTCTTTTTCCATTATAATGAGCAGGGGAAAATAAAGACAGGGTTTTGTTTTCTGGTATTTATTTATTTATTTATTTATTTATTTATTTATTTATTTATTTATTTATTTATCAGATTTATATGCCACATTCATTTATATGAATGTGGTATTGTTAGATGTCTTTCAAAACAGTTACGTTAGGCTTAATCATGTACTTATTTAAAGAGTTATGGCAGGGTTGTCAGACCTAATATAACATCTGTTGCTCATCCCTAAAAATGCATTCTCTCTAATAGCAAAATTAGTAAAGCCATACTTCTTCTAGGTTCAAAGGCCTGTTATTGCTGAGCAATTTATTAATGACTTCATGTCCTAGTGCTGCAGCCATGTCACCACTAAGTAAGACATTTGTCGGTTTTTAGCACAGGATCTCACAAGGACAGATTGTCAAAGGGAATATATAATTTTTCTCTCAGGATATGACAGTAGCCTAAATAGAGGTACATACACATGAACCTGTTTGGACAGGTATCCAGGAACTAAAGAAAAGAGATAGACCCTTTGAATTTTCTGTGTATTTTGTGGGGAGATAAAAAGTTAAAAGAGGGAGTATACAAAAACTATGTATCAGAACAAATTGAAGCTCACCTTAACAATGTTAGGATTGTTTCCACTGAAAAAACCCCCCACACTGGGTTTGAGAATTGAAGAATTGGCATCAAATATCAAGGTAGCACATCTTTTGACAAATTAATTGGCTTAACTTCAAAGGACATACACTGGAAAAGAATTCTATACCCTACCAAAAGCGTGAAATTCATGGTTAATCCCTCCAGAACAACTATCCTACTGAACTAGGTAACTATTGGCTAGAGTTCAGGATTATGACTGTTTTCAATATTTCCCAACCTAAGCCAAGAATGAGAATAACACTCTCTTATTCAGGGATGACAACATAAATTAAAATTTCATAGCCTCACCCTTAACCTAGAAATGGTTATAACTTGTCTGCTGGCTTTAGATCATTATTAACAGGGCTAGATCTTAGTATTCCTATTCATGAGGGCACATCTGGGGAAATATTACACTTAATTAGACTTTAAAATGACCCTAGCTCTGAATGCATGTTGTTTGCCCTTTTATTTCTGATTAAAGGTGACCCCAGCAATCCCTGACCTAAACACTCTCATACCCAGAATCTTAAGTGGAATTTTAGAAATCAGATGGAACAGGTCTTCTGCTCCAGCCAGTGTATGCAAGAAGGCCTCCTGATGAATGCATCTTTTTGTACCAGCATTGGCTGAAAGACATACTGAGGACATCACCTCTCACTGGACTCCTTGATTTGTAGGGAGATGTTTTTTATTTGGAATGATTATGAGAACACTGCTCCATCTCAGCCTTGCCAAATGAGAACCATCTGCTGGTAACATGGAATTGTTCAGAGAAAAGGCTCTTATAAGGTTTTTTTTCTTCTTATACACAACCATTCCAAAAGGGTTGGGGGGATGAGGAAATGGAATAATGTGGTGAAAAAAGGCTAATAAACACAGTCACCAAAATACAAATATTACCAATTTGAAAAGGGACTGAAGAGCAGTGGAATATTTAAAGAAATATCAAATAGATTTCTACCCCATTTTTCAAAGTATATACTAATACATTATGCAGACAAATTTGAAACCTGTTTTATGTTCCAGCTATTCAGGGTATTCAAGAAGTGGAAGGATCTTGAATTCAAAGACAGGCTAGAAAGACTAGATTTTGGACTATTTGAGAGCTTTTAATTCCTATCCTAACTTTGGTTTAATGTTCATGGGTACGAAGGCAAATCTTTCTAAATGTTTAAAATTCAGTTTTCAATTTTGGTCATAAACAAAACATTTGAATTTGTATTGCATGCCAAAACCAAAACTGCAGACAGTGGGTGCAGCAATGAAATTAAAAGAAGCTTGCTCCTTGGGAGGAAAGCTATGGCAAACCTAGACAGCATTTTAAAAAGCAGAAACATCACCTTGCTGGCAGAGGTTCATATAGTCAAAGCCATGGTTTTCCCAGAAGTAATGTATGTGTTAAGGTTCCAGCTAACAAGCCCAAGCAAATCAGACTCAGATCTCTCTCAAAGAACTTCATTATTGGGCACATCATATCGGTACGATTAAATGTGAATGTAAAACCAACTCTAAGTATTTCCTGCGGTTTCAGTATAGTTAAAATAGTAAATGATCCCCTCCTCAGTGTCACAGGTCACATTGTCCAATTAGGTTCATTGGCAGGCTCTCTAAGCACTCCTCTCCATTCTCATCTGACATCTATGGATATGACCTTGGTTCCCATGAGATAGAGTGGTTCCAAGTAATACATCCCATTCAATAAGAATTCCGAGGCAGGCAAATTCCTCAAAGAACATTTTATTGGGACTTATCAAATTGGCATGTTCCTGGTGGAAAACTGGCTCTAAGTTCCCTCCAATTAAAAGTAAAGCTTTGCCACTTCTCCCCAGAGTCTCCAGTCACATGGTCCAATCAGCATACAGTCCAATTGCTAGGTGACCTCAGGCTCCACTGTTCAAACAACTGCACCAACATCCTTGATTCCCAGGGGAAAGAATTTTATTTAGGCTACCATACCGCAGCTATCTTTACACCTCCCTCCCTGGCCCCTTTGCTCCAGGCTGTGTCAGCCCTGAAGCCGTGAGAAGAAAAACCTCCCTAGAGAAAACTATCAAAAGAAAATGGCCACAATTCAGCCAACTGCAGGGTTGACAATAGTGTCAACTGAGAACCAACAAAATGGCTTCTGCCAGGTGTGGTTTCAAGTTGACAGTATGGTTGTGAGAGTTGCGCATAAGGAAGGCTGAGCACTGAAGAACTGGTGTTTTCAAATTGTGGTGTTGGAGAAGACTCTTGAAAGTCCCTTGGACTCCAAGGAAATCATATCAATCAGCCTAAAGAAAATCAATCCTGACTGTTCTTTGGAGGGACAGATGCTAAAGCTGAAGTTCAAATACTTTGGCCTATTGGAAAAGACCGTGATGTTGAGAAAGATTGAAGGCAAAAGGAGAAGGGGACGACAGAGGATGAGATGGTTAGATAGTGTCCCACTATTTGGGCAAACTCCAGGAGACAGTGGAGGATGGGGGGGTGGGTGTCTGATGTGCTGTGGACCAGTGGTGGGTTGCCCCGGTTTGGACCGGTTCTATAGAACCGGTAGTAAAACCAGTGGGAGGCTCCACCCACTGACCTGGATGTCATCAGAAGTAATCTGCCCGCGTGGGCACGATGTGAACCGGTAGTAAAGGTAAGTAGAACCCACCCCTGCTGTGGACCAAGGGGTCACAGAGAGTCAGGTATGATTTGGCAATTGAAAAACAACAACAAAACATTTTACAACTCAGTAAGCAATTGCATTAGGAATTAACACCAGCATCAGCTGGAGAGACAGAATACAAATTGCAAACTATCTTGCAGCCATAGCAAGCAAAGGCATTGGCAGCGCTCTTCCCATTACATCTATTAGACCAAATGGACTTATTAATGCAAAGAGAACATGCTGTGCTTATCACTAAAGATTTCCTAATTACTGCGCAGATGATGAGGAAATTCTCAAGGAGCATAACTTCAGCCTTAAAATATACAGTGAAAGCTTTGACCAAACATTCTCCCCTCCCGCAAAGCCTTCAAAGGCCCATAGGAACAGAACCTTTGGGAAACAGCTCTGACCACAGCTATGGCTTAATAAATTGCTCATTTTATAAAACAGTTGTAAGAAGGAATGGATTATCAAAGGAATGTAAGCAGGCACAGTGGGTTCTGGTCACAACACATTTTAAGCTGAATAAGAATTATGAAAAATGAGGGGGAAAAATAAACAAAAGGTAAATGGATATGGCTGCTTATTGTCCACTGGATTAATTTACTCCTGGAGTAGATACTTTAAGAGAAATGTACTGTAGCTCAGTGATACAGTACATACTTTGTAGGAAAGAAGTCCTAAGGTCAATCCCTGATGTCTCCAGTTAGTCCTGAAAAAGTTTTAACTTCACATCCTGTTTGAAGAACAATAGTCCAATGGATATTTTAATGCCGGAATTGCATCTGCAATTCACATCAATATCAGGATTTTATATTCCCTCCCCTCTTCAAAGGACACTCACTGTCATCTCCCACAACTCCCACTGCTCCTTCTCCTGGTGTTAGATGTACTGAAGTTCCTAATGTGGTAATGACTCCAGGAGAGGTTGAGTCACCATCAGCACCGGCTGAAATTCCCAGAAGGTGCTGGCCCTCCTGATACTGGTGGGGTGGAAAGTGGAAACTGGTGAAAAGGGAGAACTGACTACTAGCCACAGAGCACAGGTTTGAAAATGCCCTGCAAAATATCCAAATAAAACATTTACCATGTACCAAGACTAAAACAGGCAGACGACTGTTTGTATTCAACATGAAATGCTTCAATGTAATTTTTAAATTGCTTAGACTTCCTATTCCTTTTATCCATAGATTTTAGAATTTAAAACCTAATTAGGACAAGTTGATATTTGAGCTCTGTGCAGGTTGGTTCTTGTTCTGTTTGAACCAATTTAACTGTCCTGCACCTGGCTTCAATCTATTAAACAGCAATATTGAATGTGTTGCCCCAAGTTTCACTTCCAAAATGAATGTCAAAGCAAAATGTTCCTTTATATTGTTTCTTTAAAGTTACTTTCCAAGTTCCACAATCACAGGTGCAAAGTGTGGAACACTCCCTTCACAGATGTGACTAGTGATGGCAAAGCAGAGGTGGGACTTTCAGGAGTCTCAGTTTTCTTAGACAGTTAGAGTGATTAAAAAATCTCAACTAGTGTGTTGAATGGAAACAAATATGAACAGACATGTAGAGCAGAAGAATAAAGGAGAAAGAGACTCCTGAAGGAAAATTCAGAGAAAGAACATCCTTTATTTCTAATGGATTAGATAGATAGATAGATAGATAGATAGATAGATAGATAGATGATAGAAAGATAGAAAGATAGATAGATAGATAGATAGATAGATAGATAGATAGATAGATAGATAGATAGATAGATAGATACTACCCCTTTGCGAATCGGTAGTAAAGGTAAGTAGAACCCACTCCTGAACTGAACCCATACATGCAACCCTGTACAATGCTGTAACTAATCTGGGATTAGATCAACTAGTAACTAATAACACTAGACTCAACAACTGCCTTGATTTTATCTTCTTCAACTGTAGACCTCACCCCATTCCTAAGAGGTCTGTAAGGGACAAGCGCACCAGCGCTTATGCATGCATAAGCGCACCCTGTCCTAACATTTTCTTTTATTTGTATCCTTTTCATGTATTTATAATTATGTTTACACTTGTATCTGTTATAAAATACATGCTTGACAAAATAAATAAATAAATAAATAAATACAAGTGCCCACCTCCACTTTATTGTATATCCTCCATCTTAGCTATTTCTCTGTTAATGTTATATTTACTGTTTTGAACTTTTTAACATTTTCATCTAATTATATGCCACATAGAGGTGCCTGGCTGCAAGAAGGGTGCCATATAATTTTAATAAAAAATAAACAGCACTCATTGTGATACATATAACAAAAATCGAATCAGTTTGTAATCACTGATTTAAATCTGAGTGTACAGAATAACATTGGTTGGTTGTCCCATTATGTTGACATAGAGCTAATTTGTAAATAGGCAATGAACGCATACTGTACCTATGCTCTTAGACTCCAAATTTCAAATGATACCTCCTCCTCTTCCTCCCCTTCCTTCCTTCCTTCCTTCCTTCCTTCCTTCCTTCCTTCCTTTCCCTATTATTTTTAACTTAATGATACAACCCACATTTGTCTGAAAATTTATTTAAATCTATGCTTACCTATTTAATCACATTGCCACTCCCCAAATTATATTACCAGATTTATAAATGACAAAACAAGGATGGGATAATCCTGTATGGTTTACATAAGGTTGCTCTCTTTTGTTTTACATTTACTTTCATTATGATAACAGTTTTTAAAGATTCTCTGAGGAGGTACATAAGCATGAAATATGTAGAATTAATCATTCCAAGATCTTAAGAAATATTCTTTAAGGCCCCTAATCATTGATTTGTTAATATGAATTAGTTCAATTCTTTGTTCTAAAATTCCTGCAAATAATTCATACTTCTTTAACAACACTGTTTAGTTTTCTGTAAAAGAACTGTACTGATTTAGAATAATTCAACATACATTTCAGAAAACTGGAATAATTGATATAAATAGTTCATAAAACTGTTTCTTTTAACAGTATAGATGACAGAGATTAAAAACTTGATAGTACAGGAGAAGAGCAAGCAATTGGAAGACAGGGTTAAATGCAATGAAGAGAAACTTTGAATTAAGCATCTTATCAGAGCTGCAAATTATCATAGGGAAAATGTGAAATATGTGGTTTTATTCTTTTTGTTTTAATGGGGCTACATTCTTTTGTTAGCTTTTCTTTACTACAGATGTCAAGAAAATTTGGCACAACATTTATTAACTCAACAAAGACTGCATCCTATGAAACTTTCCTGGACATCTTTCATAATAATTTGAATGAAAAAGCACAATGGAATTTTAATTTGCAATACATTCCTTCATAATACAATCTGTTAGACCTCTACATACAATGATCATACATTTCATATTTATGTTTTCTGGAAATTTATTTCTTACAGTCAGATTCAAATCTTTATTGTCAGTGCACAACATATGTACAATGAGATTGGTTGAGCTCCCTCATTAAAGTTTTCTTTAATTCTCAGGATTATTCAGTAACAGGAGTAGCATTTGTCTGAGAACAGAACTAAGGTTAAATATATGAACCCAAGTTGCTGAAACAAAAACAACTGCTTTTATTTGGGGCCCAAATCAGATTTCTATTAAACATGCTATTAATCTTAAAATGACACCAAAGGAAAAAAAAAACTCAAGCGGCCACGTACAGATAAAAACATATATGAGTTTTTAGATTTTAAACTCTATCAAATTGCATTTGGTGGATTGGGACCAAGAGCCTTGGTGGCGCAGCAGACTAAAGTGCTGTTAAATAGCATCAGCTGCCTGCAATTACTGCAAGTTCAAATCTCACCAGGCTCAAGGTTGACTCAGCCTTTCATCCTTTCGAGGTAGGTAAAATGAGGACCCGGATTGTGGGGGCAATAAGCTGATTTTGTATAAAAAAGAACACCACTTGGGGGGGGGGGGCGAAAGCCCTACTAAGCAGGTATATACAAAAGTATGAGGGCTATTGCTTAACGCATTGTTAGCCGCCCTGAGTCTCCGGAGAAGGGTGGCATATAAATCGAACCAATAAATAAATAAATAAATGGTACATAAGCAATGTAAATAAATAATGGATCATAACCCTGGTTCAATTTTATTCTCTGCCTGGGCTTTAAGCTTTAAGATAAGTACTCAAATTTTCTTCTTTTCCAATGTGTCTTTTTCTTTGATGCTTTCTGAGATCAGGACGATATAGGAGAAATTGAAAAAACAAATATTTCACATCTGAAGTCCTTCCAGCCTCCTATTAAACCCACATGGGCTCATCAAAATGAATTTTTTCCTAGTTAGCCAATGGGAGAGATTTGCTTTTGTGATGATGGTAATAGTTTAAAAGACAGAAGAATAATGAGCATTGCTAATCTATGATTAACAACGATTGCCCTGCTCAGATACACAAGAATTGTGCCTAATACTTTTCCCAGGCAGGCAAATCTTACTTTCCTGTATTTCCTACATACAGCTCTTATAATATTTTATATTCCAAGAATTTGTAAGAAACAAACTTAGAGGGGGAAAAAAACCTCCTAAGACTTTGTCTCCAGCTCTTTGGAGGATTGGGGGTGTTCTGAATTATTCCAGTGCTTTGGTTATTTCCACTATCTCAGTGTTTCCCACATTGGATCCTTCCAAATATATATTGGGATTCCAGTTCCTAGAACTCTCTGAAGTAAGAAAACCAACATTAAATGTTTTCTTCAGTCTGGCTCTTGTGTCCGTGACATTTTAAAATAGAGATACTGTAGGAGATAAGATTGAATTTGCCTGTCAAGTATGCTATATTAAGACAAGGTTTGTTTGTTTGTTTGTTTGTTTGTTAAGGAACTGTTTTTACTTATTTAGGCTAGAAAGTTTTATGTTGCCTTTCAGAAAAAGAAAAGTTTTTCCAAATGTATCTTACAAATGAAAAATATGCAACCATAGGTGTCTGCTGGGGGAACAAGAAATGAATTATCCTTTTCAATAGGGCAAAAACCTGGAGATATTTGCAGTAGATGTCAGGATGCAAGGACAATAAAAACCATGTGTTAAAATTTTGACATAATCTGCATAAAGAGGCAGATTCCTGTGTTTTCAACCAGTATTGATTACAGTATATTAAAAAACGGCTTCAAAACTAACATTTAAGCAAGCTAGTATTTAAAACAAATGTAAAATTTTCTCAAGTTGAGTTGAAAGAAATTATAGTTGGGTTCAAAACCTTAAGACTTTTAAATATATTTCTGTAAATCCAATTTGTTTTTTTGCAAGAGTGATAACATTGATAGACCGAAATCAGTGCAGATAATACATCTAATAGTGACTTGGCCAAGCCTATGTGTGATAAAATATTGGAAACATCAGAGGGAGAGGGGCGGGGGAGGGAGGGGGGAGGGAGGGAATGAGGGATGGAGAGAGAGAGAGAGGAAGGGAGGGAGGGAGAGGGAGAGGGAGAGGGAGAGGGAGAGAGAGAGATTGCTACCCCTGAGGAATGCAACTCTGAAAACAGCTAGGCATGTTCTAATAACAAACAAATGAGCAACTTGATCATACTTGTATACCAAATTTAATCAGAAGGATGGGAAACCATCTGGATTTAGCAATTTAGACTATTTTAACAGGTTGTCATTCAGGAAAAGAACACATTTAAAGCGTTTCTATCCATTTTCCCACCAGCCTTGTATTAAACATCTATACAAACAGTGGATTAGGAGGTAGCTGGCCTCTTGGAATGTATTTTAAGATATTCTGCTGACAAATTTGTTATGGCCATCTGGCCCTCTTGGCAGGTGCGATGAGTCCTAATGAAAAAAGAAAAAGAAAACTAAAGTCTATTCATTGCTGACTCTGATTTTAAAAAAAACCCAATCAACTTTGAAATAATAAAGAGACTGACAGGTGGATAAAAGCAACTGTTCTTCTAGCACATTTCATACTGTGAAGGACGCTACCAGTCTTTCTACAGAGAGTTGTTTAAGGTAGAAAAAGAAGCACTGCCAAACAGTGACAAAAAAAAAGTAACTTGGGGAAATAAAAGAGCTACAATACGTTTGCAGGTTTAATGTAGCCTTGGGAATTGTACATTTATCCTTGCTTTCTGAGGTGAATTCAAAGTGAAGACTCTCCAAATATCTCTGCAGATGCAGAATGCTTTGACTCTTAAATCTAATTATTTATTTGAACTACAGTATGTGCAGGTAGTCCTTGAGTTACAACAGTTCATTTAGTGACAGTTCAAAGTTATAACAGCACTGAAAAAAAGTGACTGTTTTTCACATTTTATGACCGTTGCAGTATCCTCATAGTCATGTGATCAAAATTCGGTTGCTTGGCAACTGAATCATATTTATTACGGTTGCTAGTGTCCTGGGGTCATGTGATCATCTTTTGGGACCTTCTTATAAGCAAAGTCAATGGGGAAGCCGGATTCACTTAACAAACCATGATCCACTTCAGTAATTCACTTAACAATTGTGGCACCAAAGGCCGTAAAATGGGGCAAAACCCATGTAACACATGTTTCACTTAACGACAGAAAGGTTGGGCTCAACTGTGGTCAAATGTCAAGGACTACCTATAAAGCACATATTAGTCTAAACAATTTGCTGCAAGTTTGCTTCTGACAGTCCCTCCCAAAAGTGATTTAATCACCTTAATCCATGAACATACATTCTAAATACGATTTCTTTCCAATGAAGTTTCTATAGGATTGCACCGTAGTATATATATAAAAATGGATCTAAAATAGGCACTTCTGTCAATGAAAATATATCTGGGGGGGCGGGGTGTCTCTAGATTTAATTATTTAATTTAATTTAATTTAATTTAATTTAATTTAATTTAATTTAATTTAATTTAATTTAATTTAATTTAATTTAATTTAATTTAATTTAATTTAATTTAATTTAATAATTTAATTTAATTTAATTTATATGCCACCCCTCTCCGAAGACTCAGGGTGGCTCACAATACATTTAAAAAATCATTATAAAAAGACATTGAAAAATTAAAAAACATTAAAAACTCATTCACACCATTCATGGCCGGATCTCGCCAGATCACAAGAGCAAGATCAACGGCCCCAGGCCTGCCGGAAAAGCCAGGTCTTCACTGCTTTTTGGAAGGCCAATAGGGTGGGGATGGTCCGGATCTCAGGAGGTAACTGGTTCCAGAGTGCTGGGGCAGCCACAGAGAAGGCCCTCCCCCACAGGCCCGCCAGCCGACATTATTTAGCTGACAGGACCCGGAGAAGACCAACTTTGTGGGATCTTACCGGTCACTGGGAGCTATGCGGCAGAAGGCGGTCTCAAAGATAACCTGGTCCTGAGCCATGTAGGGCTTTAAAGGTAATAACCAACACCTTGAATTGTGACCGGAGACCAATAGGGAGCCAGTGCAGCTCGTGGAGAATTGGTGTAATGTGGGTGTACCTAGGTGCATCCACGACAGCTCGCGCGGCTGCGTTCTGGACCAACTGGGGCAATGTTAACAAGAAAGAATCAGGGCTGTGAAGATGCAAGGTAAAGTCAGGCTGAGCTCACTAAGTGCTTTGGACCAGGTGTTTTGTCTCATCTGCATTGACTACATAGGGTTGCTGTTGTAGGGAACAACAGAAGGAGGGAATAGCAAGAGCACTTAGACATATATATCACTTCTCAGTGCTTTACAACCCTCTCAGCATCTTGCTCCCAACAATTTGGCTCTTCATTTTACCAACTTCAAAAGGATGGAAGGCTGGTCAACCTTGAGCTGGTCAGGGATCAAACTGCTAGATGCAGTGCCTTCCCGAAAGAAGGGCAAGGTGTAAACTTGACAAGGAATAACTGTACAAATACTGTTGATTGTCCAAATTTACAAAACTCTTTTGGAATATGTGCAAAAACTAGGAGAGATGCATTTAACATCTGCCAGGAAGTAGTTAAACGAATCATTTATGGACATCTATCATTCCTCCCTATGGAATGTGCTAATGCCATTACAGACTTAGAAGATTCTAGTAGGTTCCAAGGAATCTGCTTCATTTCATCAAACCACACAATTTCTAGAGCAAATAAAGCAGATTATTCTTTCATTTGTCATAACCCCTTGCCAACTGTGGGTTGTTGTTGTTTTTTTTCACATCTATAACATGCAGTTAAACAATACCATATTACTTACTCTCCAAACCCATTTGCAAAAGATCTTTAGATATTGGATTTAATGTAAAAGATAGGAGAATGTACTGAAACATAGAACTGTAGGTAATTAAACTGGTAAATAAAAGGAGCTGTATTTAATTAATTTAACATTAAATTAAACAAAACTTTGTTTTTGTCCTGGCTTTTCTCACTTATTTTTCTTGGCCTCATTCATAGTTGGATGTAACCCCTACTACCAAATACTTAAAGGCCAAATGCAGTTCCCAGCTAAAAAATATTGCATGATCCTGCTGTGAATAAAAGCTGGGTGTAAAAAAACAATCTAACTTTGGAACATGGAAATTCATTTTGGGGAATAATCCAAGATATGAAATGATTTTAAGTTGGATCCAGATGTAGTCATATCTTTAACAGGGCCACTAAAATCAAAAGAACAACTATTTTTTTTTTAAAAAAATGGTACTTCAGTTGGTTAAAAATTGTTAATTCATTAGCAATTTCAGTGGTTTTATTCTAAATATGACAACTGGATCCAACCAACCAGATTAAAAAAAAATGGTGTCCAAAATTATTATGAAAAATATTTATAAATGAGAGAAATATGTTTACAGCAATTGGTAAACAATATAAGAAACAATCAAAGGTATACGGAACTGTTTTAATTATTAAGTAAATACTCCATTTAGAAGAGAAAAGGGTGCTTCATAAATCCTCTGGATTCACATGTAGCACTTATTAACTCAAAGGTGGACAACTATGGTCCCTTTAAGACATGTGGACTTCATGCTCCATGCTGGCCATGCTGACTCAGGAATACTGGGAGTTGAGGGTCACATGTCATAAAGGGACCATAGTTGCCCATCCCTGTATTATCCTTAATGAGTTTCCCCCCAAAATGCAGCTGTGGAGAGCAATCCTGTGATCCCAGGAAATGAAAATGACTTTAAAGGAACAGTGTCAAACTCACGACGACATGACGTATCACAGCCTTTTTCCCCTTCGCTAAACTGGGGCTGGGTGTGGCCAACACATGATGCATCTGGTCCATGGGCCGTGAGTTTGACACCCCTGCTTTAAAGTGTTGCTGGGAGGTGGAAGGGAAATAAGTGCCTTGAAGCATGGAGTGATACTCAGGTAGCAGCTCCCAGCCAAAATGTTACGTATTCAATTTTTTTTAAAAAAAACCTCTGGCATATTATTACTTAGACAGTTGTAATCAATCAGAAATGTAAGGAGGACATTTTCTTTTTAGCCATTTCTACATGGTCTCTGATTAATATACATGCTTACTGACAGGTTTGGAAAGACAATAAAAACTGATATCTATGGAGATTCTCAGTCATCCAGGTCATGGTTGTCCCAAAGGTGCTTTTTCAAGAGACTTTCTTGTTTTTCTTTAAAGACGTTTTGCTTCTCATCCAAGGAACTTCTTCAGCTCTGACTAGAAGGTAGGGAATGGAATCATGTGATCCATGATTCATGTGATATAGAAACTGATCGTTTCAGCACTTTTTCAGTTTTCCCTTTTTGTACCAAATTGCTTTGACATAATTGTTCTTGCCATGATTGTTTGAAAACACATGAATCTGTTTTAATTTGCTTCCTGTCCCAGGAATGCTTCCTTCCTTCCTTCCTTCCTTCCTTCCTTCCTTCCTTCCTTCCTTCCTTTCTTTTTCCTTCCTTCCTTTCTTCCTTCCTTCCTTTCTTCCTTCCTTCCTTTCTTCCTTTCTTTCTTTCTTTCTTTCTTTCTTTCTTTCTTTCTTTCTTTCTTCTTTTTCTCCCTATTTAATTTTCAACTGGGATTGAGTACATGCATATGCTTAAGAGTGTTAAGTGTATATATCTGTTGAAATACTGGCACATTCCAGATGGAAACATAAACTTTCAACAACATTTGCATCTCTTCTTAAATTTTATTTCAGTTCATTTTAGGAAGAACCAATATGGCTCCCAGTTATGAATTCTCATGTATTTTTCAACTAAACTTCCCTCATGCTGACTGAGTCATATGTGAGACAGCATATTAATATAGGAGAACACCTTTGAGGGATCATTACAGCAACTACTTGCCATGAGAAGTGTAGATTTGATATAGGATGATCTTTAAAGTGGGCAAACAAACAAACAGACAAACAACAAGCTTCTCTTTTTAAAAATATGGAGCAAAAATCAGTAATGTACTACAGCTAAACAGAGCCAGTTTTGGCCAAATAAAACCACCAGAAGCAAATCAGAAACTTTGGTGTAAAACTGAACATGGCAACAAAAATTATGTCGGTACACATTGAAAAATTTATTTTTCTTTGATTTTTTTTTAATTTTTAAACAAAACATAAAACAACCATCATCCATTACAATTGCAGAAAGTGTGTCGATCGGTTACAGATCTTTTGTGCTTAATCCCATATCCAAAATTCTCTTATTTGACAATTTATAATATCTCTTTGTATTATTATTCTCATTTATCAATTATTTAACAGTGGCTTATCTCCCATAAAAAACCGTTTCATATATTTTATTATTACATTCATTTCATGTTTCATATTTCATTTCCATGCTTTATTATCTAGCCATTGATAAAATAAATCCCATATCAAGTAATATTGTTTGTCTTCCTGTTCTCTAATTTCAAATGTCAATTTACTCATTTCAGCACATTCCAAAATTTTCTTAAGAACTTCATCATCAGTGGGTATCTTCTCTCCTTTCCAATTTTTAGCAAATATAATTCTAGCCGCTGTTAAAACATTCACAATTAAGTATCTCAGTTCTTTATTATATGTTTCTGGTAAAATCCCTAATAAAAATATCTCTGGTTTAAAATCAATGTGTTTCTTTGTCATTTTTTCCAACCATGTGTGGATTTTAGTCCAATATCTTTTAGCTTCTGCACATGTCCATCACATATGGTAATATGAACTTGGAGTCTGATGACACTTCCAACACTTCTCCGATTTATTCTTGAACATTCTGGCTATTCTCGCCAGGGGTAAATGCCACCTGTAAAACATCTTATACAAATTCTCCTTATATGCTGTTGACATTGTCATTTTATAGTTCTGCAACCACAGTTTTTGCCATTTCTCTATCCCATGACCAAAATTTCCCCCCATGCAACCATTGTTTCTTTAACTTGTTCTTCTTCTAGTTTTACTTCTAATAAATAACCATGTAATTTTTTAATTACATAATCATCAGAATCTGTTAAAATTTTATCTAAATTCATCAAATTACTGTAAAAACCCTCTGTCTTAAAATCTTCATCATATCTAGATTGTATTTGCATATATGAAAACCAATCCATTTCTATCTCTTGTTCTTCTAATTCTTGCTTCGATTTAAGTTCACCCTTTTCATTCAATAATTCACAATATCTAACATTTGTTCCTTTCTAAATGTTATTGAGTATGAGAATGCTTCAATAGAAGATAACCAGACTGGAATTTTTAAATAATGATATTTTTTGATCTTCTCCCAATTTGATAACAAAGACTCTCGTATAATATGTCTTCTAAAATAACCCTGTGTTTTTGTACTCTTATACCATAAGAAAGCATGCCAGCCCAACAGCAAGTCATGTCCTTCTAAAGTCAACAATCTAATATTTCTTAACATTATCCATTCTTTAATCCACATCAAATTACTAGCTTGATAGTATAATTCCCAATCCGGCAAACCAAAGCCTCCTCTTGTTCTGACATCTTGCAACAATTTTAATTTTATCCTTGCCTTTTTACCCTGCCAAATATATTTTAACACAATTTTATTTAAATCTTCAAAATATTCTTTTCCCAACTTAATTGGGATTGTCTGGAATAAATATAAAATTCTAGGCGATATATCCATTTTAATAGTTGATATCCTCCCTATCAATGATAATTGCAAGTTCTCCCATTTAGCCAAATCTGTCGCTATCTGTTGTTTAACCTTATTATAATTATTCTCCTTAAGTGTACTACATCTTGCTGTCAAATGTATCCCCAAGTACTTAACCTTGTTCGTGACCTGCATCCTTGATACTTCCGCCAGCTCTTCTTTTTGTTTTTTTAACATATTTTTTGTCAAAATCTTCGTTTTATCTTTATTTATTTTCAGGCCTGCCACCTTACCAAATTCTCCTATTTTATCGATTAGTTTATTTATTGATTCAAGTGGATCTTCCAGAATAAACACCAGGTCATCCGCAAATGCTTGCAATTTATATTCTTGATTTTGAATTTTCATTCCTTTTAACATTGAAAAATTGATTATGTACTAATTATTATGGTTTATGCAATTATGCAATGGCTCAAATTCTCCATTGTTTGCTGCCAAAAAAAAAAAGACAAGATGATTTTTTTAAAAAGGTATTAACTGATCATGTATAAAAATTTGGAGATAAAGCTATGATACAAAAAAGACAGAAGGTATTTTGGGATAAAGGGAAAGCAGCGAATTGAAAGACAGAAAAAACAAGGAGAAGAATGAAAAGTCAAATAAGCCAAATACATGATTAAAAGGTCCAGAAAAGTACAAAGAGAGTAAGAATACATGGCTTAATGGTAGTTGAAGTTTTTGTTTTGAATATTTAAGATCTCTAGTTCCATCTCCAATTTCCTGGATAGCTACCATCATCTATCTATCTATCTATCTATCTATCTATCTATCTACCCTTTCGACTTCGTCGAAACGTCGCCAAGACACTTCCAATTTTACGTGGGAGAAGACCCGAATAACCAAAGACCTATATATATATATATTATATACATACATATATATATATATATATATATATATATATATATATATATATATATCTCCATCCATCCATCCATCCATCCATCCATCCATCCAGGGGACACGGTGGCTCAGTGGCTAAAATGCTGAGCTTGTCGATCGAAAGGTTGGCAGTTCAGCGGTTCAAATCCCTAGTGCCACATAATGGGGTGAGCTCCCGTTACTTGTCCCAGCTTCTGCCAACCTAGCAGTTCAAAAGCACGTAAAAAATGCAAGTAGAAAAATAGGGATCACCTTTGGTGGGAAGGTAACAGTGTTCGGTGCACCTTTGGCATTTAGTCATGCTGACCACATGACCACGGAGACATCTTCAGACAGCGCTGGCTCTTCGGATTTGAAACGGAGATGAGCACTGCCCCCTAGAGTCAGGAACCACTAGCATATGTGCGAGGGGAACCTTTACCTTTACATACATATGTACGTACGTACGTACGTACGTACGTACGTACATACATATTCATGCATTAATCTAAGTAAAGGAAAAATTAAGTCAAATAATATTTATCCAATACTTTTTTAGTTCTAATAACGTTGAGTAGAAAATAACATTCAGTTCTTAATGCACAGCCACATATTTATATGAAGACTACAATTGGTATGTGAAGAAGAAATTAATCAGTATTAGAGATTTTTAGTATCTCTTAAATCAATTGCTTGATAATATATATATCTTTCTCATAACTAGTAGCTAATCACTTTTTAAATTTCTTCAAACTGATGTCCATCATTGCATGGGATCAAATCAATTCTGCATAGTTTAAATGAATGTTATGTGAAGAATGTTATCCTTTTGTCTGCCCTAAATCCCTATGAAGATCAAGTTTGAGAAACACAGACATTAATTTATTTACCTTAGTTAGTTATGATTACCCAGACTTTTTGAAAAGATCTTTTCTCTTAATGGAGCTGCTCCAACTTTTTGCTGGTTTGGTTATTATTTTCTGCAGTTTTTCATGTCTTATTTTCCAAGGGGCTGCAATTAGAACCGTACCTATGATTTTTAGTTAATTTCATTGAAATATTGTGCAAATATCAAACTTCTTTCCATTTCGCTTTGAAATTATTGATTGATTGGGGGGCTTCATATTTTTTAAATAATATGGAAATGGTTCTGGCAGGAGGGAAAAAAGTAAGAAATACTGCTGTAAGTCAAGGGTTTCATCAAACTCTTGACCAAAACTCTAGGATCAGTTCCTGCTCATTTCTTGGCAGTTCAGATTTGTACACACTTATCTGCATGTGAAGTTAGGATTTTTGGCTCCAATGAACATCATACAACATGTCTCCCTATAGAATTTGGTTTGCCACTTTACCAACCATTTCAAAGGATGAAGCCCTTTGCTCTCTTCTCATAATTTCATTTATCCTAAACGGTTTGATGTTGTTATCAAATTTAATTCACAGACCTTTAATTTTAGGTGATTGATGAACAAATGTAAAAATAATAATCCTTGTATAAATTTATATATGTATGTATGTATGAAACTTGTACGCTGCCCATCTTGCTAAAGACAATTGTGAATGGCTTACAGGTGTTGAATAAAATACAGAATAAAATGTTAAAATAGCAATAGCACTTATACACCGCTTTACAGTGCTTTAGAGCCCTCTCTAAGTGGATTACAGAGTCAGCATATTGCTCCCAACAATGGGTTTGGGTCCTCATTTTACCCACCTCGGAAGAGTGGAAGACTGAGTCGACCTTGATACAGAATAAAACATTAAAATATAAAAACATTAAAATAATAAATAATAACAATACAGATCCAAATCCATCAGTTATCCCACTGTTACATCCCTACACTGTGAGAAGTGTCTATTTATTTCCACTCTCTAAGTCCAGTTCCTGAAATAAAGTTACTGATCCATTATTTTTGGTTTGGTTTTGATTTTTAGCCCACGATTCCTACATTTGCTCAGGTGTCTTTAGTAAAGACTTTATAAAAAGGCCTTTGTAAATCCAAGTAAACACTCTGTATTGAATCATTCCAGTCATATGGTCTGAGTTCAGGGTTTGGGAGATGAGTGAGGCAAAAGCTTCAGCAAGTGGGACATTAGAAGCCCTTCTTCAAGTCCTTTTGGGCTCCAGTGTCTGATGCCTCTAAACTGGAGGTCTGTGATTCGTCTTATGATTCATCTGAGGAAAGCTCCATCTTTTTCTCCAGCATTTATATTGCAATGGAAAATGGTGGTATGGACCTACTTTCAAATTGGAGTGGAGTCCATGCAACAGCAACAGTAATAGCACTTAGACTTATATACCACTTCATAGCCATCTCTAAGCAATTTACAGAGTCAGCATATTGACCCAAACAATCTGGGTCCTCATTTTACCAACTTCGGAAGGATAGAAGGCTGAGTCAACCTTTAGCCGGTCAGGATCAAACTAATGGCAGTCAGCAGAATTAGCCTGCAATACTGCATTCTAACTATTGTGCCACTACAGCTCTCCCCATGCACCCATAAACTAAATGTACCATATATAATATTTCCAGGGATAGCAAAAGTCCTAGAATTACAGGCAATAATTCTAAATCTGAAGTATGTATGAATATGGCAAACTGAGAAAAGTTGTGTTTTGAATGTAATTATAAACATCTGCAATCATGAATATTAATTTTCTGTAACCAAAAACCTACAGTGCTGCCAGAGTTGTGTGGCTGAATGACAAGCTGAAGTACATCTACATCCAGGGCCAAAATTCCTTTAAAATATTCTTGTTGTTTTTCTATGATTTTTATTTATCCACAAATAAATCCAATTTTCAGGCCCAATTGTAACTAAATCAGTGCGATAGAAGGAAGCAGTCCTCTTCATCCAGAGTACTTCAAGTTCTACCTAAGTTCACTGTCTCCATCATCTCTACCAGTATGGTGCAGCAATTTGACTTTATTCAATATTAACTCAACACATCTTTAACTAAAGACAATATTTGGCCCTCTAGCTGTTAGGAATTCCATTCTAGAATAAGAAAGAAGAATAAGAAATTACCATCCCATTTTAATTTAGATGTCTGTCCTGATCCAGAGCAGTGGTGAAATCCACTGCTATTTTTACTACTGGTTCTGTGGCTGTGGCTTGGTGGGTGTGTTGTGGCTTGATGGTCATGGCTTGGTGGGCGTGGCTTGGTGGGCATGGCAGGGGAAGGATACTGTAAAATCTCCATTCCCTCCCCACTCTGGGGCCAGAGGTGTTATTTGCTGGTTCTCTGAACTACTCAAAATTTCTGCTACCGGTTCTCTGAACTGCTCAAAATTTCCACTACCGGTTCTCCAGAACCTGTCAGAACCTGCTGGATTTCACCCCTGATCCAGAGAGTACACTTAGTTTTAGTGGTGATTTCCAACTCCTAAGTTGTTGTGACTCTGCGAAACTAATTATAGGAAGTGAGCATCCTCAATAAAGGAGTTATTATAACTTTTCATTGGTTAATCATGTATAAGAGGATATGGGCCCTTTCCTAGGTGAGGACTGTCTTGTATCCTCACAATCCCATGGGTTTCCAGGGCATCAAAAGCTGAGACAAGCCTTACTGCCATTCCCTCTTTTTCATGGAACCGCTAAAGCAGTTCGGAGTTCTTTTGTTTTTCTTTTTTCTTTGCTGTGAAATTAATGAGGCAAGAGAGAGAGGCTACATGCCATTGGTCCTGTTCAGGGGTGGGTTCCACTTACCTTTACTACCGGTTTGCAATGGGAGTGCGTGTGCATGTGCAGATCTTCAGTGATCACATCAGGGTGGGTGGGTGGAGCCTCCCGCCACCATTACTACCGGTTCGTAAGAACCGGACCGAACTGGGAGCAATCCACCACTGGTCCTGATTCTTTACTTGTAACAGGAGGGAGAAAGAGAGAGGGGGGAGAGGGAGGGAGGAGGGCGGGAGCAGTGGTGGACTGCCCCCGGTTCGCACCAGTTCTATAGAACCAGCAGGAGGCTCCGCCCACCGACCCCAATGTCATCAAAACGCTTCTGCGCATGCGAACTGGTAGTAAAGGTAAGTAGAACCCATCCCTGGGTGGGAGGGAGAGAGGGAGGGAGGGAGGGAGAGAGGGAGCAAAAGAAAGGGAGAGGGAGAGAGAGAGAGCTGAAGCTGCTCAACTGAAGCAGCTTCAGTTGCCTTCAACTGGAGATGGATAGCAAATACATCTGATATTAAAAAATAAATAAATAAACATTAGGAGTAATTAACATCAATGATCTGCAGGATAAGATCTGGCCCTGTTTCATTGCACTATATGCAGTAATGCTTTTGAAACACTGCATTTGAACTTCATTGAAATGTTGAATGAGTCATGAAGTCTTTAAGACCACCTTGTAGTCATTGCCATATGTTACTCAGCCATCAGTGTGGCCTGCTCCCAACCACAATATTATAATTATATTGTGAGAGTACAAGACAAATACATGGAAACACCTCCCATTGTTCTTTTTTTTTTTTTTCTTTATTAAAGGAGTCAAGCATAATCCTGCTTGCCATAACAAAGTGAATATCATGTGCTTTCTGGCTAGTTTTATCATATCATTGTCAGATCTGAGGCAGGCAAAATTAAAAATGGCATCCATAGAGCACAGGGAACTTTCATTTGCATTTAATGGGGAAGAAGGTAAATCTGCCGATTTGTAATACGTGTTTATCAATGTAGATGGCTTCCAGCGCTTTTAGAAATGGATTTAGTAGCTACTGTAGGCCAAATTAGATATAAAGATTGTCATATACTTACTTAGTTTTAGCATGTTAGGATTGGGAATATGGCAGCGTGAAGTGATGATCCAAATTATCTTCCTCCTACACACACACACACATACACTGATACAGAGCTCCACAGGTAATAGGACAGGATTCCCATCTATTTCATTTCTCTCCAAGCCTTTTTGCTCCTTAAGTCTCTGGCTTTGGTTCTGAAATCTTTCAAAATTTCAGGATTCTGACAGAATGAAATAGGAGAAGGAATCACAGAGATAGATTCAGTCTCCAAAGCTTAGTGTCATGTCTATCTAAAAAGTGGAAAAGGTGGCTGCAAGGAATTGAGGTAGGTCTAGTCCAGTGATGGTTAACCTATTGGTGCCAAAGTGCGTGTGCGCGCAAATGCACGCAAACATGCCAGAACCCCCCAAATGCAATGTGAGCACTCCCCCACACATGCCCCCCTGTGCATACCTGCACATCCCCCACATGTGCACCTCAGGCCCCAACGCATGTGCCCTGGCCCTCCTGTGCATGCGGCCCCCTACACCCCATTTTGGCTTCCAGATTGGTGCAGGAGGCTTTCCAGGCCCAAAATGGGGCATAGAGGGGACCTCACGTGGCCCCTGCACCTGGTTTTGGGCCTGGAAAGCCTCCTGCACCAACCTGCATCTCCCCACACATGCACTCCGACACTTGCGCATGTGTCCCCTGCATGTGCCCTGCTTCCATGCATGCGTGGCAGAGACCTGAAGACCAGCTGGCCAGAGGGAGGCACGCGCACATGTGCGGTGGAGTTGGGCTTGGGCAACGGCTGGTGTGCCTGCAGAGAAGGATCTGTGTGCCACCTGTGGCACACGTGCTATAGGTTCACCATCATGGGTCTAGTCTATTGGCAGACCTTCCACCAGTGATGGATAACAGCAAGGTTCTAACCAGGAGTGCTTCCTCCTACAGAAGCATTCCTGTCTTCTTTTTTGCTACTTCCATAAGCTCAGGAATAGTGAGGAAGAAACAGGCTGTGACAGTTGGAGAGTCAATAAGGGAAACTCTGAACTTCATAGTTTCATTCCAGTTTAAAAGAGTTTTCCTCTCTTAATTCCTGCCAACCGCATGGTGGCTACTATGGGAAAAAGTGTATTTTATGTATGTGGAGGAGATACTATCCTCTTCCCCATTCAAATCTAATTCCTTGTATTAGTGGACCTCTCTTTCATTATTTCATATATGAGTCGTGGTGGCGCAGTGGTTGGAATGCAGTATTGCAGGCTACTTCTGCTGACTGCCAGCTGCCTGCAATTTGGCAGTTCAAATCTCACCAGGCTCAAGGTTAACTCAGCCTTCCATTCTTTCGAAGTGAGTAAAATGAGGACCCAAATTGTTGGCAGCTATATGCTGATTCTGTAAACTGCTTAGAGGGGTCTGTAAAGCACTGTAAAGCAATATATAAGTCTATTGCTATTGCTATTTGGATGTAATTTGGAGCCCAGGATTGATCTAGGATGGCCAGATCCAGCATAAATACTGATGTGGTCTTCTAAAAAAAAAGAAAAAAAGAATCATAGGGTTAAAAGGGACCTTGGAGGTCTTCTAGTCCAATCCCCTGCCAAGGTAGGATATATATAATCCTGGACAAATCGTTGTCCAATCTCTTTTTGAAACCCTCAAGGGATGGAACAACTACAACTCCAGGAGGTAAGCTATTCCTTTGATTAATTAATCAGGAAATTCTTCCTTAGGTCTAGGTTGGATATCTCTTTAATGAACTTCCACCCCATTGCTTCTTGTCCTTCTTGTCCTCAGGTGCTTTGGAGAACATACCCAATGCTCAAGTCTATCAATGTCAGTTTCTTCATTCATCTTTTTATCATTAGAGAGTAGATGCACACTGAGGAGCAAAACCTACTGAGTAATATTATAAATATACTAATATAAGGACCAGCTGTATTAAAGACTTCTTGGGGTTCTTGCTTCAAGCTCTTGATGCTTGGGGGGTATCAATGAGATTTTGGGAAAAGAATGACAGTTTGAGTCTCCTAAACTAGTTTATTCCCATCAGGTGCAACAAAGGATGTCATCTCAATATCCATGTTGAAGAAACATTCAAAAGCTAGACCAGCTGGCTGTGGAGCATGGCATGATCTTCTTTGCCTCTGGCAATTAAATGTCTCAGACTAGATCTAAGTCAGATAGTTGGTCCCTTGAACGCAATACAGATGGCTATAATTAATAGTGGTTCTCTACAGTTTGTGCAAAGCTATTTTCCAACCCTGTCTGCAGGTTCCAAGACCTCAAGAATGTCATGTGTTGTACATCGCAACCATATCTCTCAGCCATATTTATTACTTTTTTATATAATGCATGGGGTGCAGGGCTAACTATCTAACACTTAATTTAGACCTAAGAACGGGAAATTTCACTTGAAAATATACACATATATCTTTCCCATTTTGGGAAATATATGCAATTTAGGGATGTTAACAGCTGCCTACTTTATTGTTCTAGCCATAATAAAACAATGCAGATCAAACCCTAAAAATACTAAGTAGATAATGTTCCATTAGTAACGTTTGGTTTCTGATGTCCCATTAGGTACTGATGGTTAATTTTTAATGCTTGGTTCTGTGCTCTACTTTTTCAGAAATGGTATGCAGTGTCATCTTTACAGCTGTGTGTGTGTGTGTGTGTGTGTGTGTGTGTGTGAGAGAGAGAGAGAGAGAGAGAGAGAGAGAGAGAGAGAGAGAGGGAGGGGGAGGGAGAGGGAGAGGGAGAGAGGGCGAGAGAGCAAGTGAGCGAGCGAGTGAGCGAAAGAGACAGAGAGAGAGACAGAGAGAGAGTCAGAGAGGGACAGAAGTAGAGGGAGGGGGAGGGGGAGGGAGAGGGAGGGGGAGGGAGACAGAGGGAGGGAGACAGAGACAGGGAGAAAGGGAGGGAGGGAGGGAGGGAGGGAGGGAGAGAGAGAGAGAGAGAGAGAGAGAGAGAGAGAGAGAGAGAGAGAGAGAGATTTATTCTACTTGAACAGAGGGAGGTGAGGTTTCCAAAGATTATTCCTCACACATTACAGTCTTTATCCAAATATCTTATTTGTATGAGCAAAATTGACTACAGTAACATCTACCCTGGTTCTAATAGAATTGGAGAAAGTGGGCATGAAGAAAGTGAATGGAGAAAGTAGAAACAGGAGAAAGTAATTTGGGAGTCAATGTGTAGAATATAGCTATTGTAAGTTTCTCCTTTTCATATGTCCATGTCAGAGAGCTGCCCTAGAAATAGCAGCGGATCGGCCCGCGATGCCTCTGCCAGCGAAAATGGAGCTCGGGAGAGCCACACCCTCTGCCAGTGAAAACAAAACTCTGTTTTCACTGGCAGAGGGCTACAGGACAATCCTCCCAGCCCTGTCCAGGTGACCACAGGTGTCCCTGACACAAGTGATGTCAATCTGGCCATGCCCACCCCAGCCATGCCCACCCAGCCCCCTGTGGTCAAACACAACTCTGATGCAGCCCTCAATGAAATCGAGTTTGACACCCCTGGACTAGAGTGTAGTTGAATTATAGACCATATTTTTCAACAAATAATGGTCTAGGACCGGGGTACTTACGAGACCGCCTTCTGCCACCAGTAGCCTCTCACCGACCAGTATGCTCCCATAGAGAGGAGCTTCTTAGGATGCTGTCGGTCAAACAGTGTTGACTGGCGGCCCCCAGGAGGAGACCCTTCTCTGTGGGAGCACCTGCCATCTGGAACGAGCTCCCCCCGAAGATACGGAGGATCACTGATCTGCCTGCTTTCCGCTATGCCCTTAAAACATTCCTATTCCAGCAGGCCGGCCTGGCTTAACCTTTTTTTTAATTGTTTTTAAATTTTTTAAATTTTAAATCTGTCTTATAATTGGGGTTTTGAAAATGTTGTTTTCTGGGCCAAATTATTTAATTGTATTTTAATGATTTGTTAACATTTGTATTATATGTATTTTATCTTTTGGCTGTTCACCGCCCTGAATCCTTCGGTGAGCAGGGCGGTATATAAATTCAATAAATAAAATAAAAATAAAATAAATAAACAAGAGATTAATGGCAACATGCATAGAGGAGAATAAAAGAACCATCAGTGATCAGTTATTTGGTATGTGAAGTGTTATGCGCTGCATGTATCACTGTACTTTACTTTTCAGATGAGGTTGATTAGGTCAAAGGAGTTTAAACTGACGAAGTATGGCAAACCTGACTGATATCAATGAGTGATTACATTTTTGGCAAAAAAAAATCTCTTAGGTTTTCATGTTATGAAAGTAATACAACAATAATCATGGAGATGACATATACCATATAATGCCCAATATGCATAGAAGGTGTTTGATCCGATCTATACATAGGCCAGCTACAATTAAAAGCATGCTATAATGGATTTTTGCTATATACAGGTATTTTGTAAGATGCCTTCCTACAAAAGTGACTACTTAAAATAGGTTTTCTTCTTATGGGAAAAGGAGCCCAACAATGCATTACTTCAGCCCCCATTCCATTTATTACTGCAGGGTTTTACTTCTGTAACATTAGTCTTCATTTTTTATACAGAGTATATTCTATTCTTATTTGTTTCATTTCATAAAAGTCGATGATCATGCCAGAGTTGGAGTTCTCATTCAAAATTATATTTTAGTATGTGTGTTTATTACATGGCTGGAATGCTATTGTGAGATTAGAGGAAAATGCAAAACTGGAAAACCTAGATGCCATTTAATCCCATTCCAAGAACAACCAAACTAAGAAATATATTGAAGTGCAGAAAACATCTGTTGATGCCAAACTTTCACTGAATTGGTCACTTTTGCCTGATGACTGACAAAATCACTTTAGGGAAATGCTACAGATGGCTTTGAGGTCCATGAGATTCTCAGTCATCCAGGTCATAGTTGTCCCAAAGGTGATTTTTTCAAGAGGCAACTGGACTTTCTGGTTTTTCTTCTTCTGGCTTCTTATCCAAGAGAGCTGAAGAAGCTTCTTGGATAAGAAGCAAAACATCTTCAAAGAAAAACCAGAAAGTCCAGTTGCCTCTTGAAAAAGCATCTTTGGGACAGATGGCTTTCAGATTTCAGCATAATCTACTCCAGCAATTAAACAGATACGTAAAAAAGGAAGCAGCAGCAGCCTTTAAGCTAGTAGAACTATCAGTGTCTTAGTATAACATGTACCGTAGTTCAATCTTTGAACTCCACTCCCTACCCCCTTAAGCCGGAAAAGTCTGTATTTGAATGAGAGTTAACCACCACTGACTTGGACGGTATGTGCAATGATTTTTCCTGACTGCCAAATCCAAAGAATGTAAAGGCGGATGTTCCTAAATGAATGAAATAACATTCTGAGAGAAGGCTGTCCCTCTGACATTTGTGTTCTGCAACCTGGAATGTTAAGCTCAGACAAAGGTAATGTGATTGGGATACATGCTTATTCATTACACTCTCTGATGTGTTTCCATATCCCTTTTGGCTAGTCAGCTGTCAGACTGGAGACAACCACAGGCTCAGCTGGTACTAATTTCTAGGCTATCCAATACAGATGGAAAATACAAAGCGAAGAAGCAGCCATTAGCACCCTTATGACGCCTGACCAGCTTGGGAATGTTACTGCGGGCATCCTTCTGTAAGAACCGCCACACCAAGAAAGAGACAATGAATCTTCTCGTCTGGCGTTCTTTTATGATAGTAGCCAATACCGAGACAAGAAACAAAGACAGGACATACTCTGTGCAAAACTTTGTCATTCCACATGCTGCCATGTGGGGAAAAGGGGGAAGCTTCCTGACTCCAGCTCTTGCTCAATGTGTCTTGACTCATGAACCTTAATAACCAATATGGATTTTTCAAATCCTTACTTGAGTAAGTACAGATGTTGCTGCTCTGTCAAATAGCCATTCTTCCTTTGAACTGTGTCATCCGTTTATTCGTCTCACTTACATTATATGTCCTTGGGTTCATCAACTGAACTTCATCTTGCATGTATTGTAAAACAGTCCAATATTTACCAGGCTTAAATAAAAATAAAAATCAATTGTTTCAAATGTTTGCGGTGTGCTTGGGGATACCACCAGCAATTCAGTCACTCTTTTACAAATAGCATTGGTTTAATTCTATTCAAATTAGAAAGCAGCTGAGCAATATTATTTCAACCCGTATAACACACTTTACTTTGCTTTGCTTTTAGGAATTGGATTTACTCTGTTACTCTCGTACAGGGGTCCTCAAACTTTTTAAACAGGGGGCCAATTCACAGTCCCTCAGACTGTTGGGGGGGATGGACCGGCTGGGTGGGCGTGGCCAGGTGGTCATGTGACTGATGACTTGTTTGATGTGTGATTGCTCCTGTGAAAATCGACATATTAAAGGCTAAAATGAGTTGTTTGATTAGAGAAATGGTAATACTTCCATTTATTGGTGTTAGAAACCACTTATGATTCTTTGCATAAAAAAGAACGTGATTTATGATTCTCATGATTAGAAAGGATAGATTTTATGGAGTGATGGTATTACCTTAGTGAGAGATTAAAATACAATTGTACTTATAACTTCTGTGAATCAGATCATAACCACTTCTTTATATCTTCCTTTATATCTTTTTTTCTATTTTTCTTCTTCTTTTGCCTTTCTGCACTCTTAGCTGTTTCTTTTTTCTGTCTCATTTTCCTTCTTCTTGTACATTTTCTTTTAACTAGTACTGTAATAGTTCCTATTATTGCTGTTAAATCTTTCAATTAAAATGATATATAAAAAACGAAAATTGACATATGGTGCTGTGGTCATGAAGTCATTCAATGATGTATAATCTTTACCCAGGGATCTTTTGCAAGGCAAATAAATAATTATCCCAACAGTCCCATGAATGTCTTGCTGCAATGCTAAGCATTGACAGAAATTGTTTTTAAACTGAAGAGTTTATTGAGAAATATTAGATTTCTTTTTTAAAAAGAAAAAACCTGGACCTCCCAGGTGCTATTACATTTACATAAACTACCTCTCAGAGCAATGCCTATGGTGCCTTCCTACATGCTTCTTCCAAATTGCTGAATAGAGTCTCCTTTGTGTAATCTGCTCCAGTAGCAGTCAGCCTAGTATGAATATTATAAAGTGTTTGTCCCGACATCATTGCCCTGAGCTGTGTGCTGAATGGGTGGCTATATAACTATCTTAAATATAAACACATTTACTTATTGTACAATACACAGGGACTATTCTTTTCATTGTACAGTAAATGGTCTCTATTCTTTGTGACCTTCCCAAGTATCAATGGGAAGCAGTCAAATGGCATGGTACTCTGGGACTTTACCAGATAGCTACAGAGTTAGAGGCAGGGGTCGGCTGCTTGGGAGAACCTCTAGCTAAGATTCTGTACAGTTCGGAGAACCCCCAAATCCCACTCCTGGCTGGCCCCTCCCACCCTGCCCCGCCCCTCAAAGGAGTCCCCACGTGGCCCGTTTTGAATGCAGGTAAGTGCAGAGCACAAGCGGAGGCTTGGGGAGGGTGAAAAACAGGCCTACCAGAAGTTCAAGAAGGCCAGAAAAGGACTGGGGAGGCCGTTTTCACCCTCCTGGAGGTTCGAGGAAAGCCTCTGGAGCCCCCCCCCAGCCATGGTGAGGCTGACTAGGCCACGACTTATGGGTCCCTTGAAGTGCTTTTCACACTTAAATGGCAGAAGCATAGGAACTTGGTCTGCTCGGTGCAGCTGTACAGCTGACAGCTGACAATCAGGGCTCATGATAGACACTTCACAGCAGGGTTTGAGTCAAAGCTGGTGCAACTGAATATTGCATAGGTCTGGGCGACCCTCCCTAGTTCAGCACCACCCTTGTAATCTAGAACAATAATGCTTTGTCTTATTCCTCTGCCCACCAGAATAAGCTGCCTAAGAAACAGTTAATATGATTCAAGGGCAAAAAACCTGAATAGGATTTTTTTAAAAAAGCTCTTACTAACCTGTAAGTAGCAAAATTAGATTAGGGAAAGAAACATTGCTCAAACCAATGGAATGAATTCACTATAGGATTTTAGAATGGAAATCAACGGGTGTTAGATGACTACAGAGACAGGCTGTTCTCTATGGTACTTCCCAATTTACGACTGGCTGCTTAGCGATCTAACTTACAATGGACCTCTCCATGACTACTTATGACCCAGTTTTGAAATTATGATAGTTACTCCCTTGTCCTTTGCAGCCCCACAATTGCATTTTGAATGCTCAGTGACTGATACTTATTTATGGCTGTTTGCAGCCTCCCAATCATGTAACTGTGATTAAGAATGGTTTTTTTGCCAGAAACCAGCATTTCTTCTGGTTTCCAGCAAACCAAAAAAAAAAAAAAAACAGCCCATAGAGTCAAGGCTCTGACTAATGAACCCAAGCAAATCAGAAGTCTGAGACTTGGCTCCTTCTCAAAGGTCTTCTTTATTGAGTACATCATATTGGCACAGTTTCAATGAAAACCAATTCTAAATCTTTCCCACGGTTTCGGTGTAATTAAACTAGGAAATAACCCCATCCCCAAGTGTCACAGGTCACGTTGGCTAATTGGGTTAATTGGCGGGCTCTTCAGGCGCTCCTTCCCCAACCTTATCTGTTACCAGTAGAGATGAAAAAAAGCTCTTTGACTTTATTGTGTCTAGTAATGCATTCGAACCTCCTTCCCCCCTCCCCCCCTTCCTCCTCTGTGTGGCAACTGAGGAACAGAAAGAAGGCTGTGGCCAGGTTTGGTTCAAAGTTGATACATAGAGGATAATGAACTCACTTAACAATCACCATGTTTGCTTTACAACTGCCACGTTTGTTTTGTCACCACAGCCTTTGCTTAATAATTGTTACAAAAAAGGTTATAAAATTAGGTGCAGTCACATGGTGATCCTCTTGTTGACTGTCATTACCTATGACTGTAATTCCAGTGGTGAAATCTAAAGTTTGTTACTACCGGTTCTGTGGGCGTGGCTTGGTGGGGGGGATGTGACTGGGTGGGCGTGGCCATGTTTTTTCTTTTTACTTTTAAAACCATTTTTTCTACAACCTCTTCGGTGAAGAGGTTGTAAAAAAATGCTTTCAAAAGGCTCTGATGATCCCAGCTGAGTTGCCTGATCGGCAGAGGCTTTTTTAAAAACTCAGCTTGGATCATCAGAGGCATTTAAAAGAAAAAAAAGGGTTTTTTTTCTTTTAAATGCCTCTGACGATCCCAGCTGAGCCACGCGATCATCAGAGGCTTTTTTTTTAACTTTTAAAAGCATTTTTTGGCCGAAGAGATTGTAGAAAAAATGCTTTTAAAAGTAAAAAAAAAAAAGCCTCTGATGATTGTGCGGCTCAGCTGGGCATGGGGGGGAGGGATCTTTGCTACTGGTTCTCCGAACCACCCGCCTCCATCGCTACCGGATCGGGCGATCCGGTCCGAACCAGGAGCATTTCACCCCTGTGTAATTCCAAGTTCAATTGTGGTTGTTAGTTGAGGACTATCTATATTGCAGTATCAGCTATTTGTCTACTGGATTCATTCAACAAGTCCTGTAAATAGTATGCTTTATGCAAATGATGCACTAAGTAGTGCTGTTTGCTTTATTTCAAGAGTCCAGACCAGGAGTGAAATCCAGCAGGTTCTGGAGAACAGATAACGGAAATTTTGAGTAGTTCGGAGAACCGGCAAATACTACCTCTGGCTGGCCCCAGAGTGGGGTGGGAATGGAGATTTTGCAATATCCTTCCCCTGGAGTGGGTGGGAATGGAGATTTTGCAATATCCTTCCCCTGGAGTGGGGTGGGAATGGAGATTTTGCAGTATCCTTCCCCTGCCATGCCCACTAAGCCACGCCCACCAAGCCACACCACACCCACCAAGCCACGTCCACAGAACCGTTGGTAAAAAAAATTGGATTTCACCACTGGTCCAGACTCTTAAGTTTCATAACTTTCCTATCCCTAAGCTTTGGCCATGAATTTTGTAATTTTTAACCTAATGGAACATTATGAAATATATGGGAAATGCTTTTATTAATTTGCATTTAAATTATTTAATCGAGTTTAGTTTTACTTTTGCTTCTAACCCACTTCTTTGTTTTGCCTACTGAAATTATATTGCATTATGGTCCCAGGAATGTGATTCCAAGGTCAGATATGGCCCGCTTCTCAAAATGATCGAGTTCCTCTCACTTATTTGCTTAAGTTTAAATATTTAAGCATGCTCTCAAGAGAAAATCAATCACTCCTAGGTTAAAGCATTGACCTTTACCTTCTCTATAAATAATATTTAAACATAACCATATAACAATGACCATTCATTTTAAGAGGAATTGCTGCTAAGGGGCCAACGCTCAAATTGTAAGAGATTTCACACTAAATGAGGGATCTGTATGATGAAATGAGTTCAGGGACCAAGGAGAAAAGACAAAAGAGAAAGAAGACAATGGAATTCCTAATTTCTTTTCATAAATTCTGTGCCATTTGACATTTTCCACATGAAACCACTTAATATGCATTGTCTTAAAAAAAATATTTACTTTGCAATTACTTTGCTGTGGGAGCTTTGGGCATAGAGTTGGGAACAGCTCCACCCCTCTAGAAAAGGTAAGAGTTAGTTCATGACATAAACTATTGTCCCTCAAGTATTGCATTGTCGCTCAATGCTCCGTCTGTTTACGAAGACAAAGATCTAACAGTGTCAAGTAAAATCCCTTGCTCATTCTCACTGTTGGTATGTGAACTCTGGATTACATGTAGGCGTTCATTTTTCATCATGGCCAAACCTCAGATTCTTGTTTCTATTTAGTCAAGATGTAAAAAAGAAAAAGCCATTTGTAGGTCCCCTATTGCTTCAAATGATCTTTGTATGTGGGCCGGCTAAATTGTGTGATTTCCTCCTTTTCAGCATGGTTAGACTCAGGGAAGAGACATAATTGACTTTCCATGTAGCATTCCTCTTCACTGGGAGTAATTTAAGAAATATGGCTGCTTAGAGTTGATCAGAAATTATCACCCTTGCCTCTCAGATAAAGTTGGATTCTTTTGACACCAGCAGTAGAAAATCTCACGAGTGTTTCCTCTTGCTCCTGAGACTATAAATATAGCAAAACAAGTTGCTCTCCTTTCATTAACAGGCCACTTCACTGTGTTAATGACCAATCCAGGTTTGTCGACATAAAGCTAATAGAAGATACTCCTCTTCTACAGATGTTTGTGATAATTGAATGCCAGCAAGTCTTTTGTATGTAACTCAATAAAAGGAAATCTGAAGGATCTTAATTAATTAATTAATTTATTTATTTCCATTTCTATATATATATTCTATATATATTAATTAATATATATTCTCTATATATTAATTAAGGTAAAGGTAAAGGTTCCCCTCGCACATATGTACTAGTCGTTCCCAACTCTAGAGGGTGGTGCTCATCTCCATTTCAAAGCCGAAGAGCTAGTGCTGTCCGAAGACGTCTCCGTGGTCATGTGGCCGGGATGACTAAACACCAAAGGCACACGGAACGCTGTTACCTTCCAACCAAAGGTGATCCCTATTTTTCTACCTGCATTTTTTACGTGCTTTCGAACTGCTAGGTTGGCAGAAGCTGGGACAAGTAACGGGAGCTCACCCTGTTACGCGGCACTAGGGATTTGAACCGGTGAACTGCCAACCTTTTGATCGACAAGCTCAGCATTTTAGCCACTGAGCCACTGTGTCCCTATATCTCATTAATTAAGTAGGCTCAATAATGGCAAAAAGCTGGCATTTACCTAAAGTACCTTACTATCATTAATTCTTCTCACTGAGTTCTAGTCTGGGATGAGGTCATAGATATGATTTTAAAGGTGATAAGATGGATATACCCTTTTGGAATTTTCCAGAGAAAACCATCCTCACCCAGCTCAAATCCCTATTGTGGGTTCGACTCTCCAGAAATCATCAGACTCTTTCAGCAAAGCATCTTCAGTCTAGGTTTCATTCTTGTTTAGTTTTTAGTTTTAGTTTTTATTATATTTGTATACCGCCCTTCTCCCAAAGGACTCAGGGTGGTGAACAGCCATGATAAAACAACATACAAGACAAAATTTAAAAAACATATTAAAACAATTCAATCTTTGGCCAAAATTAAAACTTCCAATTAAAACCATTTTAAACCACTTTTAAAACCCGATTTAAAATCATTTATCCCGTCAGACCGGCTTGCTGAAATAATAGGGTCTTCAGAGCTCGACGGAAGGCGCGGAGGTCAGGGCTCCTTCGTTTGTCCGGGGGCAATTCATTCTATAGGGCAGGAGCCCCCACAGAGAAGGCTCTCCCCCTGGGGGTCGCCAGTCAACATTGTTTGGCCGACAGCACCCTGAGGAGGCCCTCTCTGTGGGAGCGTGTTGGTCGGTGGGAGGAACACAGTGGCAGAAAGCGGTCCTGTAGGTAACCAGGTCCTAAGCCATGGAGCGCTTTAAAGATGGTAATCTATACCTTGAAGCGCACCCGGAAGACCACCGGGAGCCAGTGCAGCTCATGGAAGAGGGGTGTTACATGGGAGCGATGAGTCGCCCCCATTATCACTCATGCGGCCACATTCTGGGCCAGTTGGAGCCTCCGGGTGCTCCTCAAGGGGAGCCCCATCTAGAGAGCATTACAACAGTTCAGACAGGAAATGACGAGGGTGTGAGTGACTGTGTGCAAGGCGTCCCAATCCAGAAAGGGATGCAACTGGGAAATCAGGCGAACCTGATAAAAAGCCCCCCTGGCCACGGCCGTCATATGATCATCTAAAGACAGCTGTGAATCCAGGAGGACGCCCAAGTTGCGAGTCCTCTCCGAGGGGGGTAAGATCTCATCCCCAATAGCCAACGATGGTGTTAGCTGGCTATATCGGGATGTCGGAAACCACAGCCACTCAGTCGTGGAGGGCTTGAGTCTGAGCCTGTTCCTCCCCATCCAGATCCGCACGGCCTCCAGGCAACGGGACATCATGTCAAGGGTATCATTGGGGTGGCCTGGGGTTGAAATGTACAACTGCATGTCATCGACATACAGTTGACACTTCACCCCAAAGCCTTCACCCCAAAGCCACGGATGATCTCGCCCAGCGGCTTCAAATAAATGTTAAACAGGAGGGGCGAGAGGACTGACCCTTGTGGCACCCCACAAGTGAGGAACCTTGGGGTCGACCTCTGCCCCCCTGTCAACACAGACTGTGTACGGTCAGAGAGGAAGGAGGAGAACCACCGTAACACGGTGCCCCCCACTCCTACCCCCTCTAGCCGACGCAGCATGATACCATGATCAATGGTATCAAAAGCCACTGAGAGATCTAGGAGGACCAGGACAGAGGAGCAACCCCTGTCCCGGGCCCTCCAGAGATCATCAACCAATGCGATCAATGCCGTGCTGTGCTCCCTAACTTCCATGCAACATTAAATGACTGAAACTGGATTTTTGTTGTTTTGTATTTTCTCTTGTTATATAAACTTGGAGGGGGGCAGATATATTTCTTTACTGTAGTTCACACTCAGCATTCCAGAGAAATTGACAATATTACGCAGACGGATGGGATAATGATGGCAACCTAGGAATTGGGCCAGTGGTGAAATCCAATTTTTTTTACTACCAGTCCTGTGGGTGTGGCTTTGTGGGCGTGGTGTGGTTTGGTGGGCGTGGCAGTGGAAGGATACTGCAAAATCTCCATCCCCACCCCACTCCTGGGGGAAGGATATTACAAAATCTCCATTCCCACCCCACTCTGGGGCCAGTTAGAGGTGGTATTTGCCAGTTCTCCGAACTACTCAAAATTTCTGCTACCGGTTCTCCAGAACCTGTCAGAACCTGCTGGATTTCACCCCTGAATTGTGCTACAGAAAACAGATTTAAATCACCAAGATACTATGCAATTCAGCAGAGTTCAAAACTTTGGAATTTTGCAAGGGACCCATTAGACCAAATTAGCATCCTGACAGATTGCTGGTCATTCTCTGAACGCATCCAGTGAAATTGATCCCATCATCTCTTTGGGTAGATGGTCCCACTGTCAAACTGTTGCAAGATTTTTTATCCCTAATATATGATCATAATCTGCTTTTCTGTATCTTAATATCATTATTTTATTTCCTGTCTTCAGGGACTTCTCTATGCTGCACTCCTTCAAGTCCTTTTAAAAAGCAATCACTTTTTAACTGTCAAAACCTCGATAATTTTAAATAAACAAGAAAAAGGAACAGACCTAAATGAGCACACCAGCCTGTTTTAATAATGAGTAAGTATTTAAGGTAACTTACTGTTGGATCTGTATCCTACATTTGGGTAGACAATATATCAAAAATGTGTACTATGACCTTAACTACTGTAAAGTAACTAATTGAGTAATTGGTTGAAACGGAAATATAAGGAAGGCAGTAAGCTCAGCATTTTTCTTCCCTCTTTTCCCCTTTTTTCTTCGCACGCTCGCTTATGCTTTGCTGACACTGCTCACTCCTACTCGTGATGTTATTGCTGAGAGATATTGTGTCGGAGTTACGGAACTAGAAATGTAAACAACAATGTTTTGTATTGAAAGCTTTATCTTTGTTTACGAGAAGCTTTGTTTGAACTATCACAGTAAAGACTATTCTTTTTACTAAAACGTTCAGAGTTTGGAAGTATCTGTGTTGCAACGCTGCATGGTATACCGCTGTGCTCTGCAGAGGGCAATTTACCCTCAACACTTACATTCTTTCTGAAACCTAATTTCTTTTTAGGAGACAGAGGCTGTTGCTGTCAGTTTGGTTCAATATACTTCTTGCTTTAAACATGTTTAACATTGGCTGATGCTTGGGCTAAGCAAATAATCCCAAGTATTTATACTGGAAGGAGGTTACCCAAGCAATAATGCCAAGATCATAAATGACATCAGAAAAGCACTACAGTACCAAATCAAACCAATGGCCTAACTTGACCGACATTCTGCTTCTAAAGCAGCCAATCAGATGCCTTTGGAAAACCTACAGACAGCATTAGAGTGCAGTCACATCCTGATTAGTTCCAGTAATCTTTATGGAAATGCACATTCTGGCCAATAGATAAACTTATTACTGTGGCACCCGCCTATCTAAAAACACTTAACAGGGCAGTTGAAGCTAGTCAGCCAGGAAGATACTAAAGAAATGAACAATCTTTTCAAGAATTGCCATTAGCATCACCCAGATGATGATAATGATGATGGTGGTGGCAACCACATTTTAGGAGGGTTGCAAATGTTATGCAGCTCTAGCAATCACAAAAGTCATATTGCTAACTTCTGGTCGAGGGTATTGAAAAGGGCTGCCAGATACAGCTGAACCATTCAGTTCTTGGCATAGTTTGAATTTCAGTAGACACTTGAACTAATATTTCAACAGTACACATGGAAAATTAAAACAGGAATCTTTTGGAAGCTGTTCCTTGAGGCAAGTTAATAATGGCTCTTTTCATGGAAAGGCTGGCCCTAACAACTGAAAAGTAATAAGATAATTTAGTTTACTAAATCTTTCCCAGATGTGAATTCATTAGAGGATCTATCTATCTATCTATCTATCTATCTATCTATCTATCTATCTCTATCCTATCCTATCATCTTCTTTCACCCATCCATCCACTATAAAACACAAAAGGACTTTTACTTCAAATATCAAATATTTTTTATTTATTGAAACATCTGGAAGCATCTGCACAAGAAACTAGCATATACAAGGGTTCTCATTTTTTTCCCATATACACAGTGGATAGGATAACAACAACAACAGCAACAACAACAACCACCTTGGGTGCAATCCCAAAACAACTGGAGCACCACTTGAACACCATTGACTTTGACAAATTTGCCATCAGTCAATTGCAAAAGTGGCTTTACTCAGAACAGCTTCCATCCTGCGACGATATTTGTAACATCATGAAACATCCAGATCTGCCTATCCCAGGTCCTTGGTAAGGACTCGATAGATACACAAAAATGCCAAACCAGTTTGAACATCTGGCTAAATGTGTGAATAATAACAATAACAATAACAATAACAATAACAATAACAACAACAACAACAACAACAACAACAACAATAATAATAATAATAATAATAATAATAATAATAATAATAATAATAATAGTGTGTTGTCCCGATTGTAATTGGAGCCCTTGGAGAAATACCCAAAGGGCTACCCCGCTATTTACAAATTCTAAAATTGCCGGACTTGAACATTTTAACAGCTTACATCCTCCGACAATACCCTAACAGGTCCTAGGTCCTTGGTTAGGACTCGAGCTGCTCAGCTATTAACCAGCCTCAAAGGCTGTGAATCTCACTAAAGATTTAATAATAATAATAATAATAATAATAATAATAATAATAATAATAATAATAATAATAGAGGAATATGTTTACTTTGGGTCAAACTGAGTATTCTTTGGCTGATTATGTAAAAGTCAATCAAGAACAAGCATTAACACAAGTTAAAAACAGGAATTTACTGAATGTGCGGAACACAAAATATAAATATTGAAATAATAAAATACTGAAATATAAAATAACAATACTGGCAAGAAAAAGCATTACATAGTCGATTTCTACAAAGTGGATAGAGACAAAATCTGGCAATGGCTTAGAACTAGAATATTAATAAAATAAACTGAAGGCTTGATTTTAGCTGCACAAGAACAAGCTACTCAAATTAATGCAACTAAGGCAAGAATTGAAATACTGTCAAATTTGCAAAAAAAGCAGAGCAAACAGTAGGTCATACACTCAGTTCTGGTAAGAAGATTGCACAAACCAATTATAAATAATGACATAATATTCACCAAAATGATTCACTGGAACATCGATAAAAATTATCATGTGACAGTAGTGAATTGTTGGGACTATAGTGTTGAAAAAGTAGTTAAAAATTAATAGATTAAAATATTGTGGGATTTCTGAATACTCAACTCATAACACACCAAGTTCAACTGTGGTTGAAAAGAAGAAAGTGTGGATAATTGATGTGGCAATACCAGGAGATAGTAAACACTTTAAGTTGTTAGGAAACAATAGATTCATGGTGTTTTGTCAAGCAATAATGCCATTTCTAATAATTTTATGGCCTCCAATAAATCAGGATGATCAAAAGAAAAGAGTATTTCCTTGACTGAAACTGTTCTAATATCTTCATATGTGTGCAGTTATATCGGCTTTTAATATGAAACTGCTTAAGTGGGGAAAATTTATAATGGCACACCACTGAGAGTTTTGCAGCTAAATCTTTAAAATATGGAGAAATGCAGGAAATACTTCAGTAATGGCATAATCTCTTTGATGTATTTGTTCATGTTGAGTCATAGTCTGTTAGAAGTGGTCCCTCCTTGCATGCAGTGGTATACATCAGGTAAATGTAACTTTAAAAAATCCAATCCAATGACAGTATTCCAGTATTTGAGGGGCTGCCACAAAGAAGAGGGGGTCAACTTATTTTCCAAAGCACCGGAAGTCAAGACAAGAAACAATGGATGGAAACTACTCAAGGAGAGAAGCAACCTGTAATTAAGGAGAAACTTCTTAACAATGAGGACAATTAATCAGTGGAACAGCTTGCCTTCAGAAGTTGTGGGTTTTATCACGGGAGGTTTTTAAGGAAAGACTGGACAGCTACCTGTCTGAAATGGTATAGGGTCTCTTATTTGAGCAGGGGGTTGAATGAGAAGACCTCCAAGATTCCTTCAAGCTCTGTTCTGATTTAGAATTCTAACTCTGGAACTAGAAGTTATGATAATTAAGTGGTAGCTATATGATATTTGAGTTCCTATTTTTTTTTTCTTTCTGATATCTTTTACAACTTACCTGTGGTCTGCTTTGCATTTTCTTAATTCTTCACATAGGTTGCAGGCAAGCATGGAAACCAGCATATAAGAGCAGATATTTCATATATTGTAAGTATCTGTAGCAATATAGATAAGGATAAGGATAAGGATAATTTTATTTCTATACCGCCCCTCTCCCGAAGGACTCGGGATGGTGTACAGCCAGGTAAAAACACAATACAAATATCACAATTTAAATTTAAAAATTATTAAAAGTATTACATTCAAGGCCAATTAGCTAAAAAACCCAAAAATTTAAGAATTCCGAATTTAAAACTCAATTATGAAGCTAGCCCTGCCTGTCGGAAGAGCAGGGTCTTAAGAGCACAGCGGAAAACTCGAAGGTCAGAGATCTTGCGTATGTCCGTGTGTGTGTGTGTGTGTGCAAGATAATATGCTATCCTAGCAATATCAGTGCAAAGTGAGATTCTCAAAAAGCTGTTTAAAAATAAAAGGGAAGATAATTCAAGATAATCCTCAAGAAGCCGTCCCTGGATCCGGCAATATTGGCCAACTATCGTCCTGTCTCCAACCTTCTCTTCCTGGCGAAGGTTGTTGAGAGTGTGGTCGCGCGACAGTTTCCGCAATTCCTGGAGGAAACATCCTATCTAGATCTGTTCCAGTCGGGTTTCAGGCCTGGGCACAGCACGGAAACGGCATTGGTCGCGTTGGTTGATGATCTCTGGAGGGCTCGGGACAGGGGTTGCTCCTCTGTTCTGGTCCTGTTAGACCTCTCAGCGGCTTTTGATACCATCGACCATGGTATCATGCTGCACCGGTTGGAAGAGTTGGGGATGGGGGGCACCGTATTATGGTGGTTCTCCTCCTTTCTCTCCGACCGGTCGCAGTTCGTGTTGGCAGGGGGGCAGAGGTCGACCTCAAGGCCTCTTATATGTGGAGTGCCTCAGGGGTCGGTCCTCTCGCCCCTCCTGTTCAACATTTATGTGAAGCTGCTGGGCGAGATCATCCATGGCTTTGGGGTGAGATACCACCAGTACGCTGATGACACCCAGCTGTACATCTCCACCCCAGGCCACCCCAACAATGCCCTTGAAGTGATGTCCCAGTGCCTGGAGGCTGTGCGGATCTGGATGGGGAGGAACAAGCTCAGGCTCAACCCTTCCAAGACTGAGTGGCTGTGGCTCCCGGCATCCCGATATAGTCAGTTGACTCCATCACTGACTATTGGGGGCGAGTCCTTGGCCCCCACTGAGAGGGCTCACAATCTGGGAGTCCTCCTGGATATGCAGCTGTCCTTGGAGGAACATCTGACGGCTGTAACCAGGGGGACCTTTTGTCAGGTTCGCCTGATTCGCCAGTTGCGGCCCTTTCTTGATCGGGATTCCCTGTGCACAATCACTCATGCCCTCGTCACCTCTCGCCTTGACTACTGCAATGCTCTCTACATGGGGCTCCCCTTGAAGAGCACCCAGAGGCTCCAACTGGTCCAGAACGCAGCAGCGCGGGTAGTGACGGGAGCAGCATGGCGCTCCCATGTAACACCGCTCCTGCGCGAGCTGCACTGGCTCCCAGTGGTCTTCCGGGTGCGCTTCAAGGTGTTGGTTATCACCTTTAAAGCGCTCCATGGCATAGGGCCTAGCTATCTTCGAGACCGCTTGCTGCCACCGATGACCTCCCATCGACCCATGCGCTCCCACAGAGAGGGCCTCCTCAGGGTGCCATCAGCCAAACAGTGTAGGCTGGTGACCCCCAGGGGGAGGGCCTTCTCTGTGGGGGCACCTACCCTCTGGAATCAACTGCCTCCAGAGATAAGGAGAATCCAAGACCTCAATGCCTTCCGCCGTGCCCTTAAAACCTTCCTTTTCCAGCAAGCCGGGCTGGCCTAATTTTTTTTAAGTGTTTTTAAGTGTTTTGTTTATTGTTTTTAATTAACAGGGCCAAATTTATATATGTATATTTTAACTGTATTTTAATATTTGTATTTGATGTTTTTACTTGGCTGTTCACCGCCCTAAGTCCTCAGGGAGAAGGGCGGTATACAAATTCAAAATAAAATAAAATAAATAAATAAAAGACACAACAACCAAAATATGAAACTAACCAAGGATCAGCCTGGACCAAACAAATCAGTAGTGAGTTCCACTTATCTTCGCTACTGGTTCAGAACTGTGAGCGCGCACGGGCGCAGAGGTGGCCGGAGCCTCCCGCTGCCACTACCACAGTGGTGGGTTGCCCCCCGGTTTGCTCCGGTTCTATAGAACCGGTAGTAAAACTGGCGGGAGGCTCTGCCCACCGACCCCGACGTCATCAGAAGAGTGCACGCGGGCGCGTGGCCCCATTGTGAACCGGTAGTAAAGGTAAGTAGAACCCACCCCTGCACTACTGGTTCGCCCGAACCGGGGGGGGGAGGAGGAAGTAGAAACCCACCACTGAAACAAATACTATATCCGAGTAACATATACCACTTTAGATGATATAGTAAGTCAACAGCAGTGGTAATTAATTGTAGCCAGATGCCATAGAGAGCCCCAAGATTTGAACCTGTTGATTTCCATGGTCTGATTATCCTGATTTCAATCCATTTTCATACTTGCATCTGCAGTTTTACATATGTAGCTGCAACTGTTTCATCACTTAATTGAAAGGCACACAATGCTGAGAGAAAGAAATAATTCACCTAAGGAGGTGAAAAAAGAAATTAAATAAGGGGTCAATAAATCATAGGGAAGTGTTAATAAGATGAACAAAATACCTTGCAGAATAAATAGTGATGTTTTGCCTGAAAACAAATTTGAGATGAATTTGGACAGCATTGTTAATACTTTTGAGGAAAGCTCTAGTAAATGGCTTTATTTTCAATATGACTCAAGGGTATTGATGCTTCTTTAAGATTCAGAGTCTGGTTTCAAATCTACGGTTTTGGTTGTTGTGTTTTTCCTTTACAGCATGATCCTGCCTATATTTTCTAAGTAATAAGTATGAGGAAAAACAAGTTCCACTGAATTCAGTGGGAAATATTCTAAAGTAATTTTCCATTGTATTGCAGCCTTATTTATTGGTTCGATTTATATGCCGCCCTTCTCCGGAGACTCAGGGCGGCTTATAGTGCGTTAAGCAATAGCCTTCATACTTTTGTATATACCTGTTTAGTAGGGCTTTTGCCCCCCCCCCAGCGGTGTTCTTTTTATACAAAGTCAGCTTATTGCCCCCACAATCCGGGTCCTCATTTTACCTACCTCGAAAGGATGGAAGGCTAAGTCAACCTTGAGCCTGGTGAGATTTGAATTTGCAGTAATTGCAGTCAGCTAAGTGCTACTTAACAGCACTTTAGTCTGCTGTGCCACCAAGGCTCTTTTGCAATATTTATATTATATTGCAATATTTATACAGTACATATTCCATCAGATTTACTCCTATATAAACACAGACAGACAGACAGACAGACAGACAGACAGACAGACAGACACACACACACACACACACACACACACACACACACACACATTCTAATGGCCTCCTCTGTCTGTGGACTGAATAAAAACAAAACACAGATTAAACAAACAAACAAATGCCCTTCTGATTCAGTTATTAAAAATAAAATTCTGCATAGAGGTCTCTTGGAAGGATTCAGGTAAATGCAGAAACAGAAGCCAAGTACAAATTTGTGTGGTTTAGAAGAAGATGAAAACCTGGTCATTTCAAAAATGCTTTTCCCCCTCCCTCAAAATGCACCTAGACTATTTTATCCTTGAGGAAGAAGAAGAAAACATTTCATTTCTCATCCAAGACACTTCATCAGTTCTGATGGCAGGAGGATGGAAGGATAGGTTCTGATAAGATGGTGGGGGAGTGGAATGGAAGGATTGTAAGCGAAGAAAGGAAGTAATCCCACCACCACCATCCTATCAGAACCTATATTTCCATCCCCCTGCCAACAGAACTGATGAAGCTTTTTGGATGAGAAATGAAATGTTTTCTCCTCAAGGAAAAAAACCAGTCCACTTGCCTTTTTCAAGAAAAAAGCACCTTTGAGACAACTATGACCTGGAGGACTGAGAATCTCCACAGGCATTCAACCTGATCCAAAGAAACAATAATCAGAATTTCAATTTATGTCACATTACCAAAGTGCTAGTCATCTGCATTAGCTCCCTCATTCTATACAGGTGAGCCCTAGTGGCGCAGTGGTTAGAATGCAGTACTGCAGGCTAATTCTGCTGACTGCCAGCAGTTCAATTCTCACCGGCTGAAGGTTGACTCAACCTTCCAAGATTGGTAAAATGGGGACCCAGATTGTTGAGAGCAATATGTTGACTCTGTAAACTGCTTAGAGAGGGCCGTAAAGCACTGTGAAGCAATATATACATCTTAGTGCTATTGCTTATGCTATTCTTTAAGCCACTTAGCAGTATGAGTCCTAGAGTAAGCAAAAGAGGGGAATTTATGTGTGGAAAGAATAGCATGCCCTCAGATGGTTAGCCCCATCTGAGGCCAGGCATTGGGGCTTCAAAAATTCAGGTTTATATCAGCATTTGATTTACCTTTTGTCTGTGAACGGCACTCATGGTAGATCATAGAAAATACCTGTGGGATTGCTATATATTCCTAATTTTTTGAAAGTGCCATTCTTGGTCATTGCTCCTGTGGTGACTGAACATTGCAAACTAAATATTGGCATGGAGGGAAATCATCTGGCATGGGCACTCTGCCTTCCACCCCAAAAGTCATTTTGGAAGCTCCTGGGCACTTGCACTGAAGCAGGATTTCTAGAGGCAGAATGAAACCACTCTTATTTATATATTTTTTAAAAAATATTTTCTCAGAAAGCATGGTCTATTTGGATGTACGGATGGCCAGATGTCAAAAAATGAGTTAAGTGTTTTTTCTACAAACAAGCCAAATGTTTTCAATGCAACTGTTTTTAGTGAGAACACACTGAACCTGTTGTAGAGAATGTATATAGACTTTTAATAATTTTCATGGGTTTTATAAAAAAAAATGATTGTACCTTTTTTATTAAAACATTAACTACGTAAGTAGCTTCACATGCTTTTTTTAAATAGAAGAAATTTTCAATGTCATAAACATTGTTTTTGAAATGATTGCAGTGAACAGCTGATTAGAAGCAAAATTGTTGTTAAGCGAGCCTTGCTCCATTTTACAACCTTTCTTGTCTCAGTTGTTAAGTGAATCACTGCAGCTGTTAAGTTAGTAACACAATTGTTAAGTGGATCTGGCTTCCTCATTGACTTTATGTCAGCGTTCCAGAAAAACCCCAACTCCAAGTAAAGACGCGGAAGCAAACATTTTCCAAAGTTCTCTTTACTAGAATAGGCAAACTGGCACATCTGGGAAAACCTGAATCTGAAAAGCCCAGGTTTTCCTTCAGTAAGTCAAAGCTCCCAAAACCATCCCCTTTCCCCTCCCAGTCGGTCCAATCAATGCTCCAATCAACATCCGCTCCATCTCGATCCAGCCCTCTGGCCACTCCTTCTCCAGATGCTGGATCGCCCTGACCTTGACCGACAGGAAGAATGCTATTATGTCTACTAACAACCCCTCTCCTTAATCCCCCCTCCTACTTCCCCACACACGAGAAGGTGGCAGCATTGGAGCTTCTGGCCTAATATGGCTTCCAAAGCTGACACTTTGCTTTTCAGAAGGTCACAAAAGGTGATCACATGACCCTGGGACATTGCAACCGTCATAAATACAAGCCAGTTGCCAAACGGTCAAATTTTGATTATGTAACTGTGGGGATGGTGAAAAATGCTCATAAGTCACCTTCCCTCAGTAACTTTGAATGGTCACTTTGAATGACTGTAAGTCGACGATTTTCTGGGACAGAAAAAGGGAGAGGCTGAATTATTTGCAGCCTGGCAATAATCTTGGTCTAGACACAAGTATCTTAAATTGGCTTAGAGAATTTGGTGTGATCAAAAGATAGGAGCAGCTAATGGTGCAATGCAGACATGCCAACTTTCTAACCTGGCCACAACAGACAACGAGGCTTCTTTCTCCACTTTTGTATTTTGAAGAAAGAATTGACACATGGTAGAAGAGGAGCGGTAACATCATTATTATTGCCTTAGCAAATGAATTATTTCTCTATTTTTTAAAAAAATTATTATAGCCACCTACTCCTATAGACTCTGGCTGGCTTAATGTTATTGTTGTTCAGACTATGGCAGTGTTTCTCAACCTTGGCCGCTGGACGATGTGTGGACTTCAACTCCCAGAATTCCCCAGCTGGCTGGGGAATCTGCCAGCATCCAGCGGCCAAGGTTGAGAAACACTGGACTATGGCATCCTGTGGGCAAGCTACCCCATTGGTTTTACTGTTGCATAAATGTCTGATCAGTGATGACAAAACTGCTTAAAAGCAGCTCAAGGTTCTCTTTGCAACCTGCAAATTTGAGAACTGCCCATCTCAGGTTAAAAACAATACCCTATGGATTTATTGTTAAAGAATGTAACATGTTGCAAAAGAAACTGGTCAGCTAAATCAGTATGATATAAAACCTGAAGATTTAGGCAAGTCAAAACAAAATTTAAGAATAAGCTGAAATTTAAGACAAAAAGTGAGAAGAAGACAGTACCAATATTGTATTTCCATAAGAGAAGATGGGCCAGAAAGTTAGTTAAACTGATATTCCAAAAGAAAATGAATGAGGTAGAATTTCTGGAACATGTTAGGCAGCTCTAGATCTCTTAAAGAAAGAATAAATTTAGTAATCTTAGTTCAGAGTGATGACACAGTGACACCTCCATGCCACATAATATTGCCTATCTCCAACACATCTATAACATACAAGTCACAATATAGGTGTCATGGGGCCTGAATCGGCAGAGGAAGATGAGCTGGAACTGGAGCCGATGGAGATTGAGGGGGTGGCTTCGTTGGCTTTGGAGGAATGTGGGGAGGAACATGCCGAGTCAGGCCAGGGCCTTTCAGGATTGGATCGGCTTGTAGGCAGGGAGGAAAGGGGACAGGATGACCAAGAGAGGCTAAGCAGTGAACATGAGAGACAGAGCTCAGGCGATGAGCAAGGACCACCCCCTCCTGATCCTCGAGCATGGAGAGTGGAGAGAAGGAGAGAACAGTGCAGACTGACCTAACGACTCGGGAGGAGAACACCCTGTCCCTCTTCACAAAGCACACCTGGGGACTGAGACTTAAGGAGATGCTGTGGGGAGGGGCATTTGTCGGGAACAAATGCTGAATTCATGGAGTGGTCAGTGCCATTGCGACATTTGAAGTTTCCTGGATTTCTTGCTTTCTTTTTGGCTTCCTGGAGTAATTGCCTTGTCCCTTTGCTTCCTGGACTCATTGACTTGCCCTGCTGGATTTCTTGCTTTGTAGCCATTGTGCTCACAGCATTGTGCTGGACTACTTGCAGCAAGAGGCTGATGGAGGTGTGAACACTTTGCTCTGGGACTTGCCAGAAACGTGGGAGTGTTTAGAGAAATTTGGAGCAACAAAGGGGTGGTTTGAACTGTCAACTGACTGTGTTGCCTCTGTGCCATGTCCCGGGTCATCACAACAGGATAGATATTAGAGCCATGGAGGTGCCATGCTTAGATTGCAGGCTAACTCTGCCCATTGCCAAGAGTTTGATTCTGACCATCTCAAGGTTGACTCAGCCTTCCATTGTTCCAAAATTGATAAAATGAGGACCCATAATGTTGGGAGCAATATGCTGACTCTGTAAGCTGCTTAGAGAGGGTGTAAAGAACTATGAAGCAGTATATAAATCTAAGTGCTATTGTTATTGCTATATATCTCCCCTATACTAGTTCAACCTAGTATGTCTGAAACTAGCTTTTATCCACATTCCTTTCATGGCAAATGTGTTGCAGCTTGCCTGACATTCTTGGCTTCTTTCTACATACTCAGAATAGATTGTGGTCAGTTTTTTCAATCTACTTTGAATTTGGAGTGAATAAATTTATCCTTATTCTGCAAAATGAAGTAAAATTCAAGCAAAGTCACGCTCTACTGTTTATACTGCTGTATATGCATTAAAAACACAATGTTTAAAGTCAACAAATATATGTCCTTTAAAAGCAGCCATTTGATAGGTTAGTGAACCTACTGAAACCAAGAAATGCTATTATATATGCTATATGCCACTGCCTTTGGGCATATATAAACTGTAAACCACCTAATATTATCCAGAAGTTGTCGTCATCCTAATACAAATGTTCTAACATATGAACTGTGAGAAAATGATTAAGCTGACTTTGTATAAATATACAAAAGTATGAAGGCTATTGCTTAACGCATTGTAAGCTGCCCTAAGTCTCTGGAGAAGGGTGGCATATAAATCAAATTAAAAAAAAAAAGTTTCTCTGGAGGATCAGCATGTTTTGAAACAGGTAACCCAGATAGCATCACAATATACATTCAGATTGATGCTAAGTCAAGAAAATACATTCCTTCAACTACTCCTCTCACTCTCACATTCCATATTCTTGACTTCTATGCCAAGTTGGATGAAATAAGGCCCTATGCTCAACTCCAGCCAAAAGATTCTTCTTGCTTAAAGAGTAATCCACACCAGTAAAGAAAGCTTGTAAAATTAGCAAATTAAGCCCTGGTTTTTTTACCAGGATGGTAAACCAGTGCTGAAGTTACATATTATTTCAAGCTGTAGATAAGACCTTATATAGGAAACCAAGAAGAACATGGGTGGGTCAGACTAGTCCTGCAAGCTGTTCTTGATTGGCCAATCTGATGACTGTGGAAAGCTTCAGAACATGAAATGAGCACAATATCACCTCCTCCTTCTTCAAGTTCACCAAAAGCTTAGCGCATTGCTTAGCGCATTGTAAGCTGCCTTGAGTCTCCGGACAAGGGCGGCATATAAATCAAATTTAAAAAAAAAAGCTGAGATTGATTTAAGAAGCATCTTGTGTTGTACTGGAGGTAATCTTTATTATCATGTCTAGAAATCATGAATAATGTTATCCTCCATGATATACTTAATGCCTCCTTAAAACTGTTAAGGTTGATGGCCATCCCAACATATTGTGGAAGCACACTCCAATGTTTAAATATTAACTGCACGAAATAGCACTTCCTATACTTTTCTGAATCTGCATTCTGTGTTTTAATTGGATAAGACATCTTTAGCTGTTATGAAAGACTTTCTAATCCAAGTTAGACCCCAACTCTAATCCAAAAATAGGGAACTACCAGGTTGTTAAAAGGGAGGATTTTTTATAGTAAATTATTAGCATTTTTTTTTCTTTAATTTATATGCCGCCCTTCTCCGGAGACTCAGGGTGGCTTACAATGTGTTAAGCAATAGCCTTCATACTTTTGTATATTTATTCAAAGTCAGCTTATTGCCCCCACAATCTGGGTCCTCATTTTACCTACCTTTGAAAGGATGGAAGGCTGAGTCAACCTTGAGCCTGGTGAGATTTGAACTTGCAGTAATTGCAAGCAGCAGATGTTAATTACAGTGCTTTAGGCCACTGTACTACAGGCTCTTACTCAATTTTCAATTGAGCCTGGGAGCCTACTGGCAACTAACATCTAACTACTGTATTCTGCACTTCCAAGTCATTTTCAAATGCAATTTTACATAGAGTGGATTACAGTAATCCAACAAATTAAACATTGGTTATGGTTGCTAAAGGATCATGGTCTAAACTGGGTTGTAAATAGTCACCAATCAAATCAAAGCAAAGGTCCTCATCTTGAACTGAAGCCATGAATCCAGATGCCCCTCGAGTCATGAACCAATTCTGCAAATAGCATGATCCCAGCCATAATAACTGATGGGACTGATATTATTCAGTTGCTCAGATGGTTGATAATGAATAAAACCTCTGACTTGCTAAGAATTAATTTGTATTAGTTCCACTTTATCCAGTTTCTGACAACTTCTGATACCAATTCCTAACAAACAGGAAGCAGCAGGTGAAGCTAAGAAGAATCGCATCAGATACCTGTACAATTAGCACAGCCCCCCCCCCAAGGCTGTGTGCTCTCCCCACTTCTCTTCTCTCTGTATACCAATGACTGCATCTCTAACGATCCATCTATTAAACTACTGAAGTTCGCAGATGACACAACAGTGATCGGTCTCATTCGAGACAGTGATGAATCTGCATACAGACAGGAGGTTGAACAACTAGTCTCGTGGTGTGACCAGAACAATCTGGAACTGAACACACTCAAAACCATAGAAATGATGGTAGAATTTAGGAGAAACCCTTCCATACTTCCACCTCTCACAATACTAGACAACACAATATCAATAGTAGAGACCTTCAAATTTCTAGGTTCTACCATATCACAAGATCTAAAATAGACAGCTAACATCAAAAACGTCATCAAAAAAGCACAACAAAGAATGTTCTTTCTGTGCCAACTCATAAAGCTCAAACTGCCATCACTCTACTAAACAAATAATTCCCTCAACACTGTCAAACTATTTACTAAGTCTGCACTACTATTAATCTTCTCATCGTTCCCACCATCCATCTCCTTCCACTTATGACTATATGACTGTAATTTTGTTGCTTGTATCCTTATGATTTATATTGATATTGTTTCCTGATTGCTTATTTGTACCCTATGACTATCATTAAGTGCTGTACCTTATAATTCTTGATGAACGTATCTTTTCTTTTATATACATTGAGAGCGTATGCACCAAGACAAATTCCTTATATGTCCAATCACACTTGGCCAATAAAAAATTCCATTCCATTCCATTCCATTCCATTCCATTCCATTCCATTCCATTCCATTCTATTCTATTCTATTCTATTCTATTCTATTCTATTCTATTCTATTCTATTCTATTCTATTCTATTCTTCTTCAGCATCTTGAGCTTGGCCTAAGGTCACAGTGTTTGACTGGGTATCAACAGCATACTGATGGTTCTTCACCCTAACCAGCAGATTATTACTCTTACTGTTTTCATGCAGATGTTGAACTACCTGTGGGAGAGACGTTTTGTGTTATTCCAACAGTACTCACACTCTCAGAGCTTCATGTTCTAATTGATGAAGTAGACATTGTCAAAAGTATCCAGTTCATGGGACAGCTTCTTCAAAGAAGGGCATGCAATTACCTTCTTCAAGTAGGATTATCTTCCAGTTCCAGTCTGTTTGGGCTAATGGTTAAGGCTTCAGTCTAGAAAGTGAAATACCATGAGTTCAAGTCCCATCTTAGCCATGAAAGACAACTGGGTGACTTTAGGCCAGTCACTCTCTCTCTCTCAGCACAAGCAACTTCAAAGGATTGTTTTTGTGGGGAAATAGGAGGAGGAAGGTGTGTTGGATATGTTCACCACCTTGAGTTATTTGTAAAAATCATAAAGATAGAATAGAATAGAATAGATTTTTTATTGGCCAAGTGTGATTAGACACACAAGGAATTTGTCTAGTTGCATATGCTCTCAGTGTACATAAAATAAAAGATACGTTCATCAAGAATCATAAGGTACAACACTTAATGATAGTCATAGGGAAACAGTCAATATAAATCATAAGGATACCAGCAACAAGGTTACAGTCATACAGTCATAAGTGGGAGGAGGTGGCTGATGGGAACGATGAGAAGATGAGAAGATTAATAGTAGTGCAGACTTAGTAAATAGTTTGACAGTGTTGAGGGAATTATTTGTTTAGAAGAGTGATGGTGTTGGAAAAAAACTGCTCGTGTCTAGTTGTTTTGGTGTGCAGTGCTCTATAGCGTCATTTTGAGGGTAGGAGTTGAAACACTTTATGTCCAGGATGCGAGGGGTCTGTAAATATGTTCACAGCCCTCTTTTTGACTTGTGCAGTATACAGGTCCTCAATGGAAGGCAGGTTGGTAGCAACTGTTTTTTCTGCAGTTCTAATTATCCTCTGAAGTCTGTGTCTGTCTTGTTGGGTTGCGGAACCAAACCAGACAGTTATAGAGGTGCAGATGACAGACTCAATAGTTCCTCTGTAGAACTGTATCAGCAGCTCTTTGGGCAGTTTTAGCTTTCTGAGTTGGCACAGAAAGAACATTCTTTGTTGTGCTTTTTTGATGTTGGGTATCCATTTTAGATGGGATAAAAACAAATCAGGTGGGGGCATGGAACTAGCCCATGTGTGGCAGTTCAAACACAAGGTATCCTATCCACTTCTTCTGATTCCAGAAGCTTGAAAAATCCCAGACAATAGCAGAGGCTTTTCAAATTGGTTGTCCTACAAGAACGCAATGGGGTTCCATGAGAGACGGAGAGGGGGAAAAAAATTCACTTGACCGCAACCAATTTGTTATCACTAGAGCAGGGGTTCCAGGATTTTATTAAAAAAAGCCAACACATTCCAGAGCTTGAAAAAGTTTGGAAAGCCCTCACATAAGACGCTGCTTCATGCACTACTTGTTCTGCAGTAGATTCTTTCTCTGATGTCCAACACAGGAGACAGACGAGCAACTTTGAGAAAAATTATACTGGCACAGGATGCAATCAAAATAAAGTTGGGGAGGAGAGGCCTCTCAGTGTCATTGTGTTTTAAATAGCACAGTTATTTAAAACAGTCATTACAATATTTTGAGCACATAGAGAGGGCATTAAGTTCAAAATAAACAATTGACGCCTCATCTCAATCAAATTTAAATGTTACAGCAGCTCATTATGACTTATGTACAGGAAAACTTTCCCATCAGTACATGGATTGGGAAAATTCATTTGCAGAAATAACAAGTTGAAATATTGATGTCCACATTAACTTTCCTGGGGTTTAGTTACTATAAATTATTTTATCCCATTAAATGTGGATATTGGATACATCTTCTTGGGACAAAAGCTGGTCTTGTAGAAGATACAAAATGAATTATCATGGATGCCTTTCATATAAATACTTTTATTTAACACATCAGTAGAAATTATATAGTAGAATAACATACTGTACGTACATGCTGACTTCTTCTATTGAATTCTGTCCACAGTGACTGAATCCTAAAGAAATTTCAAGTCAGTAAACAAAAAAAGGATTTTCTGCTAGATACTGTAACTCAAAATTCTTGCTTATAATACAATAAAATGGAAAATTCCCAGGTTCCTTGGTTAAACTCTGTTTAACCCATTGGTCTTGTCAAAGGTGCTTTGCAAGAACCAGAAAGGAAATTTAACAGTTCCAGAACTGCAACTTTTTTGGCAGGAAGAGGAGATAGAAATTAAAGCAAATCATCCACAGTCAGGGTGACAGTTCTTTAAAAAATGTCAGCACATAATGCATGCACACTTAATCCTTCAATGAGAGGTTAACCTGCTTCCTTGTTTCAATCCATGAGAAATGTTTCTGTGGGGAGTTTCCTCACCCATCATTCAGACTGACAATATGCTCTAATGAATTTAGTCCAGTCAGGATAATTCCTCCTCCTCCTCCTCCTCCTCCTCCTCCTCCTCCTCCTCCAGAAGTAGTTTGCTCAACTATTTCTGTGGGTCATAAGAACTACCTATTTTATCACTGAGTTCTCTCAAGCAGTGGTTAAACCCAAATTCTTTTACTACTGGTTCTGTGGGCGTGGCTTGGTGGGCGTGGTGTGGCTTGGTGGGCATGGCAGGGGAAGGATACTGCAAAATCTCCATTCCCTCCCCACTCCTGGGGGAAGGATATTGCAAAATCTCCATTCCCACCCCACTCTGGGGCCAGCCAGAGGAGGTATTTGCCAGTTCTCCGAACTACTCAAAATTTCCGCTACTGGTTCTCCAAACTGCTCAAAATTTCAGCTACCGGTTCTCCAGAACCTGTCAGAACCTGCTGGATTTCACCCCTGCTCTCAAGGAAGACAACAAAACTGAAGACACTTGATAGATTAAATTAGGATTGGAGAACATGTTGGTTTGCAAATAGATATGAACCACAATTATCTAGCAATCCCAGAAGAGGCAGTGAAACACAATATTGGTGGCAACCATTAGGCATTATCTGAAGGACAGTATGTTTGCCATCTCAGGACTAAAGGGAGCATCTCCAGATCTTAAAATACAGTGCAGGATCTGGAAATGTTCACAGTGCTTTCAGTAATAATTTTGGTAAGAAAGATTATATGTTGGATACTGGACTAGAATTGAACTTAGTCTCAAAGCTTCATCATTAAAAAACATGAGGGAGAATAAGAATAGAGTAAGATCCGAATTGTTTGTTCTCATCTCTGTTCTGTTCACAGCTATTCTGAGACCCAGACTCTTGGGAGAAAACATAGAAGAAAACATAGAATGTTATGATAACACTTGCAAGCTAATTTTAGACAAGGCCATTTGAATTTTGCTGGGTACAGATCAGAACACTTTGGGTGATTTGAAAATCCACTTGTAAATTAATAGAGCAATATGTTTAATGGAGATTCTCAATCATCCAGGTCATTTTTCTTCCAAAGGTGCTTTTTCAAAATACAACTAGACTTTCTTGGGTTTTTTTCTTTGAAAATATTTTGCTTTTCATCCAAGAAGAAAAACAACAACAAGAAAGTCCAGTTGCCTTTTAGGATAATAGAGCAATAGTAAAAAAAAAAAAAAAAAAAAAAAACTAGCAAAAATCCTTTAAAAGTATTTTTTTATACATTTGTAGGCAAAAGGATGGTATGTGTTTTAAAAAAAAATTACTCAGCCTAGCAAAGTAATAAGCTGGTTCTTTGAATCATATAATATACCAAAACAAATAATTATTTCTCCCTAAAAGGGGAGGTACATTTTTAAAGTGTTGCTTGCAATTTTTAGTGTGTCCAAATAAACTGAAAAGCTAAGACACTAATGATTATACAATAGCCAAGTTTGCCTTGAACTTCTAGAGATTTTGGCAAGATAGTTTTAAAAAACCCAACCACATGGTTGATACGTTATTTATTCACTTTTAATCTACTTTTTACCATAGACCTTCCAGCAGAATGTCATCTGAATGTTTTCTGACTTATGTCAAACACAGGCAGATAAATTATTAACTCTTTCCTTTGATGCGAAAAACAAAAAAAGGGCCCAAATGAAAGCAGATGTTAACACAGGTGACCCAATAGTATAGCATTATTTCCAAAGTGCCATAAATAAAATCTAAAGTTGTCTTTAGAAGTGAACAAAAGTACAGACTCTGAACATTGTGAACTTAACTCTTTCTATGCCAGATCCTGATAAAAATCTGGAAAAGTGTTGTTTTTTTTCCTGAATGACAAAAGGAAGAGAGTACACTTATTTGTCTGAAAGATTTATAAACTGTTCTTTCATCACAGGATCCCAGGATCATAAAATGTGCTGACAGTCTGAAACCTAAGTTTCTGTGTTCATAGAAGAAGACGTCCCTTCGGAAAATGAATGGAGTGGGGGTTGGGGATGAAGACTTCAGTCTCGTACCAGATGATACTTTCCTTCTTGCTGCCTTTTTGCAAGAAGGCAGGCACTAAAAACCCAGCACAGTTGAGTAACTCCTGGCTAGCCATTTGCAGTGGAGGACAGCTGAATTTTCCAAACCCGAAGGCAACTCAAGATAGTACAGATGTTTGGCTATGTCAAGCAGTCTCAGTTTCATCAACTTTCTACCATAATTAAGACTGAAAACATTCCTGCAAGATTTAGGAACTGGTCAGATCCTTTGGGAGCCAATTTAGAAGAACAGAGACCTGAATGTTCTTAAGATCTTTTTCAGTGCATTTTGTTCTCTAGAAAGCATGTTCATTCTCTCTCCCTTAGAAAACACACATGTGCACACACCCTTCCTTTCAACCTAAACATAAATAAATAGACCAGCCAATCACATGTTGGTGTTTATTTCTTCCAGCATATTTAGCAATGTTTAAACTAAGGCTATGATACCTTCATAGGAACATTTTTATAGACTTACATCTAACATCTGTCCACCATATCAATTTCCTTTAATAAAAAAGTTTTAAATACAACCATCAAGAATTTGCATCTTCAAAAAAACAAGTCAAATATACCATAAGTTACCATTTCAGCATTTAGGCAAGAAAAACCAAATGTACAGGTAGAGAATAGGTGAAATCTGGCTCAACAGCAAGAACTGCAAGAGGAATCAAGGAGTCCTAGTAAAGAACCACTTATGGTAAATTTCAACATGTTATTAGTGTGCTGCAGCTGCCAAAATAGCCAATGCAGTCTTAGGCTGTATTTACAGATAGAATCAGGATCATGTGAAATGTTAGTATTGCTTTATAACGCCTTGGTAAGATCACACTTGGAATACTGCATCCGGTATAAAAAAGACGTTGAGATTCTGAAGAGTGCAGAGAAGAGCAACAATGATTAGGGGGCTGGAGGCTAAAATATATGAAGAATGGTTGCAGGAATTTGGTCTACTCTAGTGATAAGGAGGGCTAGGGGTGACATGATAGCAGTGTTCCAATATTTGAGGGGCTGCCACAAAGAAGAGGGGATCAACCTATTTTCCAAAATACCAGAAGGCAGGAAAGAAGCAATAGATGGAAACTAATCAAAGAGAGAAGCAACCTAGAAATTAGGAGAAATTTACTGACAGTGAGGACAATTAACTGGTGGAACGGCTTGCCTTCAGAAGTTGTGGCTGCTCCATCACTGGAGGTTTTAAAGAAGAGAATGGACAGCCACATGTCTGAAATGGTATACGATCTTTGCTTGAACAAGAGGTTCAAGGTTCCTTCCAATTCTGTTATTCTGTTCCTCTTAAGCTCAATCAATAGATTTGAATGCATTAGCAGTTAGATGGGCTGCTGATGTTGTGTATTGATCCCCATAGGACAAGCATGACTTCCTCTGTCCCCTATTTCTCCTATAAAAACTAGCCAAGAAAGCAAACCAGGATGATTCCAAGCAACCAGAATCTGTATCTGGTTGCTTGGAAGCAGGAGAGAGACTTGCCGAGTCAGGAAAATACTTGACCAGCAGGCTCCAATAACATCACACTTTTTCCTGTATAAAATCCTAGATTTTTTTCACCTCTCCAATTTCAACATGTTATGAAAAGTTAGTTTTTCTTATCCCTGAATTGCCTTAGGCCTCTAGTATCTACATATATTCTCTGTTGAATTTGAACCTGTGAGGATCATTTGCAGAAACAAAGTGTTACATGATCTATACTAGAATATGAAAAACGCCGATTTTATTTTATCAAAGCCCAAATATTTGGCTCATCAACCCTAATAGTGGACAGCCAACTGTTTAATGACAATAATGAAACAACAACATAAGTGTGTGTGTGTGTGTATACACAAAAACAAGATAAAGGGTAGACATAACAAATTTAAAATATATATTTTAGTACCTTCAATTCAGATAATTAGTTCATATTGTTAAAGATTCAAATATTGTTCATAGATATAAACTGAGTTAACATTAGATTCTTTGTTGATTATAGTAATAACATTCTTTTGTGGTAGAAACAAAGGGTTTCATATTTTCTTTATTTGTGTTTTTGTATGCCCCCATTTCTGCAGGCTCTGGGCAACCAAGAATATAAACACAAGAAATATTTCAAGAAACTCCATATCTACAGTATAAACCCTTTCCTCCTCTGCAGGACAAATAAATCTTCAAGGCTTTCCTGAAGGAGGGATGAGGGTGATCAAATTCTCAGAGTCGGAGTTCCATAGATTAAGAAGAACTGCTGAATAACCCACATTAGTGGCAGAGTTATAAAGATAAGATCTGGAGCAGTGGTGAAATCCAATTTTTTTTACTACTGGTTCTGTGGGCGTGGCTTGGTGGGCATGGTGTGGCTTGGTGGGCGTGGCTTGGTGGGCGTGGCAGGGGAGGGATACTGCAAAATCACACTGTTCTAAATCTATAATGGCCTAAGAAATGGCATACTCTCAAAGAGCAACAGAAAATAATCAGTAAATCCCTTCTTCTCCATCTGCTGCTTGGCTTTATCAATCCTCTTCCTCTCCCAATTTGAAGGATCGGTCCCCACTTAGAATTTCAGGACATTTCAAAGATTTTACAACCAAAAAATGTAATGGGATTGGAGAATAGCTTTTGCAACTCACTTCTGCAAACCTGCAAATCAAAGGGTAAACTCTAACATGCTTTTGAAAATAGAAAACAGTATCAATAGAGTTATAATACCAGGGGTGAAATTCAAAATTTTTTCCTACCGGTTCTGTGGGCGTGGCTTGGTGGGTGTGGCAGGGGAAGGATACTGCAAAATCTCCATTCCCACCCCACTCTGGGGCCAGCCAGAGGTGGTATTTGCTGGTTCTCCGAACTACTCAAAATTTCAGCTACCAGGTTCTCCAGAACCTGTCAGAACCTGCTGGATTTCACCACTAATCTGGAGGCACTTGATCCTATTTAATCTAGTTGGAGATGCGGATGAGTACAAGAGATGATGGATCCTCAGATAATGTGGAACAAAGCTATATAAGGGTCTTAAAATGATAAGCAGGGTTTTCAATCCCCAGGAAGTTATCTAATAGTTAATGCATCTGTCAAAGCAGTAGGGTTACCTAAATGTATTGAAATGCACATAGCACAGGTTGGCCCACCATATTCTGCTCCAGCGGTTGCCTCTAGGTAGTCTTCAAGCTTCATATAGTGGCAACAGAAGAGAATATTTGTAGTTCAGGGTTGAACTGTGAGGTCCTTGGTGCTCCCCACAATCCATATAGCAGATGACCTGGTTTATAAGTTGTAACTGTAGAAAAGTATTCCTAATCATAGCTGCTAGCTGCTCCTCAAGCAGGAGAGGCTATGAGTCTTGGAGAACTCCAAAATTGTAAACCACCTTGGGATATATATAAACTATTCTTCTTTTTTGGATTATTAATCCACTTGACATATTTCAATAAAAATCCAGCAATTAATAGTGCAAATAGTGAGACCAAGAATGTATATGCACAAGCACATGTCAAGTGGCTGCTTCAAAGTCCACTTGGCTCTTGTTAATATGATATTCTACAATTCTATTAATTCCATACAAGAATGGCCTGAGGAAAGCAAATCACTGAAGGGACTCTGAAAGTGTCCTGCTCCTCTTCCAGGCAGATGTTCTTTTGCAAGCTACTCAGACCTATCAACTGCCAGATGTCTGCTAGCACATAGAGAAGCAAGGTTTATGGTAAGACTAGGCTGTTTGCTGTAAACAAAACTTGATTCATTTCTTGACCAGATAATTGAGACCATGCGAACTTTGAGCCAAACTAGAGGGATGCAGTTCAGAAAGGAAGCACCAAATCAAACAACAACTCTGAGAGATCTTTGCCTCATTAAAGGCAGTGGGAGATTAGAGGAGGAAATGAAGCATGTGAACATGTCATTCTGGTCACCTAACAAGGTTGCTTCACATAATATAATTTGCTTTTTTGAATTGTGTCGCCACAATTCTGGAAACCTGGGTAGTTGTATAACTGGAATTAGTTCAGAAGAACACTTGCTTGCTAGCTGGCCAAGCCATGGAAAGCAAAGACTTCCTCTGATTCTGATGAATTGTCCAATGATTCAATTGTGCAAAGACAGTCTCTCATGTTTCTGGGAAATGACTCACAGCAAACAATGCTGTAAGTTGTCCAAATGGTAGAAGTTATTATAGACCTTGAAGAATGACAGTATGACATGCAGGGAATACTTAAATCATTGAGCTGCTTCAGGATACATACCAAAGCAGCAGGCATGCCAGGGTTAAGTGGGACCTGCCTAAATGCCTTTGGGGCAACCTCTGAAGTTTCACCCCAATTCTCCCACCCTGAAGCCTTTTCCCTCTGATCTTACCCACCTTCTCTGTTCTTCTTCTGCTTCTACAAATAGTGGTAGTGACATTGTTTCTTTTTCATTTCTCTTTAATTTATAAAATCTCTAAGATTTTAAAGATTTAGAGATCTTTAATTTAGAGATCTCTAATTTAAAGATCTCTAAAATCTCATGCCAGCTGCAGTTGGGAATCTTCCAGGCTATAGGGATCCAGCAGCTCTACTAGAAAGAGGTTTAGAGAGTTGATTGCTATGCCATAATTTTAGAGGCTGCCACCAGCATTTTCAGGTGCAATTCATAGTAGAGCTCCCAACCATGGAACAGAAAAGGCTAAAGGACAAGCATTAATGCTGTATGATAACCCAAAGTGATAACTGAGATATTTCATGGACTTGAATCCAACATTTTACAATTCCCTGTGGAATCTGATTGCTTCCTAAACTCACTGGCTGAAAATAATTGTAATGCAAAACATGAGCTAACAGATTTTTTGCATTAATTTTTAGATGGTCTAAAAAAGGAATGGGGGGAAAGTTTCTCCTAGAATGAATGCCAAGATTAGGGAGAAAAATGTCCTAAAGGGAAAGCAAATGCAATGTTGTTACAATTATTTGAAATTACTATAAAGAGAACGTCAGGAAAAAGTAAAATGCAATCATATGGAGAAAGGAATGATGTCCTTCTTGGATATGCTTTAGTAAGCAGTTAAAAGACTCACCCTTGCCCGCCCCCCCCCCCCCAAAAAAAAATTAAAGTAGGAAATGCTCAAAGAAATAACCACATGAAAATCAAAATCTACATGAGGAAAAACTATGCCAAGCGGGCATTGTTTAGTCTAATTATTAAATTAGTTGTGCTTCATTTTGTAAAAAAAAGAAATGATGGGCTGACCACAAAGAGACACAATGACTGTGAGGTAAACCACACACATGTGACATTCAGAATGACATCCATAAATGTCAAGTCTTTAAAGACTTAAAGTACTAAAATCAGATGTGATTTCTCTAGTGGATCCCTGCTAGAACCCTTTGTGCTCCTCTTTAAAGAGAACTCCACCATGATAGTGGAGTTTCAGATCTTTTACTACTTAAAAATGATATCTTGGTTGATTATATTTTCACACTGATTGTCCTGAAAGTGATTCACCCTTAAAATTCAGACAAACAGCATTGCTCATAAATAGAGTTGTGCTTTGAATTCAGGTGAATCCAAATCAAACTCAGCTGATATTTGCAATTATGGGAGATTCTGAATTAAACAGATTCCTCCCAAGCAAACTGAATCCAAATAGGAGCCAATCTGAAAGTCCCTTAGTGGGATCATTGTCACACACCCCTACCATGGCATGAGCTATGCAGATCTTCATGATATGGACTTAGGAATCTGAGACAATTTAAAGCTGTCTTTAACTGTTCCAGTTTTAAGATATCATTGTTCCCCTTCTTCTGACAGTCTTTATACAATCTGGTATGCTTCATCAATGGTGCAGTTAAGAACTCAGACAGAGGCTGTGATTTGCCCAGCTCCTGTTGGTCACTCCAGATGTCTGACATATTGGCCCAGTTTGGTTTGGACTGCAGGAGAGACCTGAAGCTTTTGGGGGCCATAAGACCACAGATCCTGAAGCCACAGGTGGTCATCAGTACCGTATAGATAATTTTACTCAGCTGTACATAGGAACAAATCATTTTCTACTGCCTCCTTCACTGTTTATTCAAATCCAATTCCTTAAAAGAAGATTTAAAGCTGGCTTCTATTCAGCATTTGATACGGCAGGTACAGTTTCATGACCATGGTTTAAATCACAAATTATTTATCTACTCTGTGGCATTTGTTGTATTGACTAGCATTTTCCCCTCTTCAATTATTGTTTTAAAATCATTTAATAAAAGCAAGTCCAGAACTGAGCTGTGGGCAACTCACTTATGAAACCTAAAACCACATGTATGCACAATGTTGGATAAATAAACTTTGGATCTAAAAACATCTTCCATGAATTTCAAAAAGGTTGCTAAAAGGTCACTGCAAATGGAGAAAATATGAAATGAAGCACTCAACTGTAGACCTGCTGCCTTTTAGATGGGCTAGCAGTACATTCTTGGGTAACATAATCAGAACTTTGGCTGCCCAACGTAACTGAATACATCTACTTGGTAAACCTGTCTTAACAATTTACCGTACTGTGCACATCTATTCTGCTTGCTCTGGTTGACAATTTGGCCCTACCTCTTTCATATCCAATCCAAAGCAGATTTCATTACTGATACCCTATGTCTATTCTTGTGCCATTTGAGCACAACAGAACCCCAGAGGTACATCAAGTAAGGACAATGTGAGAATGACAGGGATCTGGGAATCTTTGTCTTGTGTTACCATTAAAATAAAAATTAAAATAAAAAAGTAGTGGGTAGAAGGCAAGGCTTACAATGATGTACAGGTGAATAGATCTGGTCTTCTTGTGAGAAACAGGTATTAGCAATAGCTCTTGGACTTATATACAGCTTTACAGTGCTTTACAGCCCTCTCTAAGCAGTTTACAGAGTCAGCATATTGCCCCCAATAATCTGGGTCTTCATTTTAGCCACCTCTGAAGGATGGAAGGCTGAGTCAACCCTGAGACTGCCAAATTCCAGGCAGCCGGCAGTCAACAGAAGTAGCCTGCAGTACTGCACTCTAACCAAGGCACCACCGTGGCTCATTATTAGCATTGAGGGTTCCTTCAAATACTTCATTGAAGGTTCCCCACCATCCAGTCAGAGCTGAAGAAGCTTCTTGGATGAGAAGCGAAACGTCTTCAAAGAAAAACAAAAAAGTCCAATTGCCTCTTGAAAAAGCACCTTTGGGACAACCCTGACCTGAATGACTAAGAAACTCCATAGACATTCCTTCAAATATTTGCTTCATAAACTCATGAAACTAACAGATTAGAATACAAATTGGATCCCAGAACAAGATGACTTTCTTGCTAATTTCATGTAGGCTCCAAGTTTACTTCAGTAATACATTCCAGAGCTTTGAATAGTTCTTCTTCTGCTATACATAGCTCATCCCTGAAAGTTTGTGATGTCTTGAGAGTGTAGAGTTATCACACTTCTTGCCGTATTTGAACAGTGAAAACATATGAAAGGAAGTCTGTCTTGCCTTATCGCAATGCAATGAAAATCCATATAAAATTTGTTGTACATGTGTCCTAACATCTTCATTGTTGCATAGAATTTTCCCTACTATGTGGTCCTGCAAGCAATTTTGCTTAGTATAAAACATTTCTGTAATGATTTTCACTCATGTATACATCAGAGGTGGGTTTCAGCAGGTTCTGACCAGTTCTGGAGAACCAGTAGCGGAAATTTTGAGTAGTTCAGAGAACCGGTAAATACCACCTCTGACTGTCCCCGCCCCCATCTATTCTCTGCCTCCCAAGTCCCAGCTGATCGGGAAGAAATGGGGATTTTGCAGTATCCTTCCCCTGCCAAGCCCGCCAAGCCACACCCACCAAGCCATGCCATGCCCACCAAGTCACACCCACATAAACGGTAGTAAAAAAAATTGAATCCCATCACTGGTTTACATATTGTGTCTTTTTGCCAACTCATTGTATTTCTAATTGCATTCTGGAATTTTGAACAACATTACTGAATTCATAGAAATGCAAATATTTAAGGAACTGTACATTTTGGTTCTCAGAGGACAATGTCTTTCCCCTGGAGACTTCACGTTTCCCTTGTCAGCCTGGCCTGAGGCTGCAGGAGGCCAGGGCAGTGGCAATATACAGCAATATAAGAAGAGTGGTGCAGTCAACATTTATGACCTTTTCATTAACGAGATTTGGGGGCTGGGTAGTGAATGAAATAAATGCCTGAAATTGTGTCCCTTCAAAATGGGCATGATCAGCTTCCTTTGGAGGGTTTGCTGAGTTTTAAAGAGACCAAATGGATCAGCAGCACATTGATAGTTCATTCTGGAAGGAATAGAATAGAATAGAATAGAATAGAATAGAATAGAATAGAATAGAATAGAATAGAATAGAATGAACTGGAAGGGACCTTGGAGGTCTTCTAGTCCAACCCCCTGCTCAAGCAGAAGAACCGAATACCATTTCAGATAAGTGACTGTCTAGTCTCTTCTTAAAATCCTCCAGTGATGGAGCACCCACGATTTCTGGAGGCTGGTTAATTGCCCTCACGGTTAGGGAGATTCTCCTTAATTCCAGGTTGCTTCTCTCTTTGATTAGTTTCCAGCCATTGTTTCTTGTCCTGCCCTCTGGTGCTTTGGAGAATAATTTGACCCTCTCTTCTTTGTGGCAGCCCCTCAAATACTGGAATACTGCTATCATGTCACCCCTAATTCTTCTTTTCTTTAGACTAAGCCAAACCCAAATCCTGCAGCCGTTCTTCATGTTTTAGTCTCCAGGCCTTTGATCATTTTAGTTGCTCTTCTCTGAGATTTGGAGATTTGGGAAGTGCAAAATAGGTAGGTTTGCATCGAAGTGAAAGATGTCTGATATTTTGATTTTGAGAACCGACTCGGGATAACTAGTTTTTGAGCTTTCAAGAATCCATATTACTTATGCATCGCCTGGCAGTTATAAATGTGTTTTGTTACATTTCCTCATACCAACATGATGTATTATAACTGATGTCACCTACCAATGATAACCTGAACATATGGCAATATATGATACTACATAAGATTACTTAGATGTTACAGGATCCATTATCCACCCTATAGGAAAAGTCCCAGAAGAAAAAGGATGACACATGAAGAAAACTACCCCAAGCCCTACTCCATTCAACACAACTGCCCCGCGATGATGGGGCCATTGTTATTTTATTAACAATGGCCAATGATTTTTGTAAACAACTACATATGACAAAATATGGAATATGTATTATTGTGACATGAGGTATTTCTATTTAACACCCATAGCAAGACATGCAAGTTTAACGTGCCAAACAGCTTTATTTTGTACATCTTAAAATAATTCTGTTTTCACTTTCAAATGAAACTGTGGGCAATTTTTAAACATTACTCGATTAACATTTAGGAGGACTAGAAGGAGCCAGACAAAAATTACTTCAGGGCTAAATCCTGGTGGCTGCTCTTGGCACAAACTATTAGACCACCACATTTCTTTTTTTAAAGGTTGCAAGAATATTGCTTGGTATTAAGTATGTTGTCTCTATTCTATTAGTCCTTTTTCCAATCCAACAGATCCCAACTTCCTGTCAACATCTCCTATGGTTCTGTGTCAGTCTTTATCCTGTGTCAAATACAGGTTGATTTTGTGTGTGTGTGTTTATACTTATTGATTCGATTTATTTATTAGTTCGATTTCTCCGCCTTCTTTGCCCTTCTCCAGAGAAGGCGGAGAAGGTTTAACAATGTGTTAAACAATAGCCTTCATACTTTTGTATATACCTGCTTAGTAGGGCTTTCACACACACACACACACACACACACACACCCAAGCGGTGTTCTTTTTATACAAAGTCAGCTTATTGCCCCCACAATCCGGGTCCTCATTTTACCTACCTCGGAAGGATGGAAGGCTGAGTCAACCTTGAGCCTGGTGAGATTTGAACTTGCAGTAATTGCAGGCAGCTGGCAGCTAAGTGCTACTTAACAGCACTTTAGTCTGCTGCGCCACCAAGGCGTCTTTTCAGCGGAGACTCTTGGTGACTGTTGCACAAATTCTCGGCGTGACTTCAGAAGTGAGCTTCTGAAGTGGTTTGCCATTGCTTGCTTTCTATGGCTGAGAAAGAATGACTGGCTCAAAGTCACCCAAGTGGCTTCATCCCTAAATTGGGACTAGAACTAACAGTATCCCTGTTTCTAGCCTGGTGCCTTAACCACTACACCAAATTGGTTCCCAAGGTGGTTTATAAGAATGTACATTTTAACATCACTTATATATAGTGGGCCACATCTTTTTGTTTAGAAGATCAGTTTTGTGGGAACACCCAATCTGGATTAGAATAGTGGTATAAAAAAATATCCTTTCTCCAAACAGCCTCAATTTTATTTTCCCAGGCTCCAGTACATACACATGCAAATAAATCCATAGGCTAAATATAGTGATTGCTAAAGAAACATAAACTATTTAGTCTTTACCAAATCCAAAAGCTATTTGATCTGTGGATGAAAAATGCACAATAATTTTAGAGCAATGAGGTAACTTTGGAGCCTCTCTCAGCAATTCCACCATTAATTTTCCCATTCCTATTTAGACTCAAGCTCTTGAACACAAACAAGCACAGTATTGTAACATTCCAATCTGGGGGGAAAAAAAGTATGAATGGCACCCATTGGCTGGCCTTCATGATGTCACAAGGTAGGTTCCATAACTTCCAAATTGAATAAACCTCTGAATGTTCATGTGGTGTTTTTATAAATGGGAGTTGGGAATGATGATGTCATCCTACTTGAATTATGGGGGGGGGAAACAAAATCAATGGCTGAAGTATTCAGGTCAAGGACAGTTGCATTATTCATTTCAGCTGCAAGAAAAAACACCAAGCCTTTAGATCTGGAGATTCTCTTCTTTAGATTGTGTTCAGCTATTTTAACCCCTGGAATTGTAGAGGGCAGCTGGTTTTCCCACTCCTGAAGGTCTTTGGTGGTTAGTTCTTCGGGCTCTGTTTCTTCCTCAGAAGAAGAAGATTTTTTTCCCCATGAGCTTGAACAAAGTCTGTTAGTGCAAATGCCTCTTTTCATATACTTCATCATTAAAAGATTCCAAATTGAAAAACTTGAAAATCTTCATATTTATAAAACCTTAGAGAGACAGTGTTGACAATATTGGGAGCAGTAGGCCAAAGATCAGGCCCCAAATGAAACCAGTTTCCTGTGTCCTGATGTTCCCGTCTTCCCAATAATCTCATTGCAAACTGGCTGAAAGCAAGAGTCCATTCTGAAAAGCTGCCCCCTATTTAAAATTTCCTGTAAAGTAAAATTACACTATGGCATTGGGGAGAATTAAAATGGCATGCGGACCATAACAGATATGTAGTGTTTAGAAGGTCATGCTCCTCAAATGAGCCTGAGGTAGGAGTTAAATGTGTCATCAGTCTCAAGTCCTTTCATGCTCACATGAGATCTAAATCCAACCTACCTTGAATTCCGTTGACTCTTATTTACTGCTTTGACTTCAGATTCTTGTAGAGACCTTAAGCTTGCAATAAACCTATATATTCATTTGAACTGCTGGACTCCTGATTTCCTGCACTTGACAGGACTTTTGTTTCTAGATTTGGTACCTCGGGGCTGATATTTACCTCCATCTTGTGCCAATTAGCTGGTTTACACCAACTCTCTCCTCAGTTTTATGTTAGATACCAATGAATTGTTTTATCAATTGTACCATAAAGTATGGCATGTATGCATTCATCAAAGTTTGCAATCAAATTCATATTGTTTGCTTATGCAAGAAGGGGTTATAAAGCAATGGTTTCCCTGAATGAATCTTAATGTTGTCAGGGTTCCAAGTAACACCCCCAATGAAAGAAAACTCCGAGGCTTGTATTTCCTCAAAGTTACTTTTTACTAAAGATGTCATATTGGCACATCTGGGAAAACCCGAATCAGAAAGTTTCCAGGTTTTCCCCACCCAAGTGAAAGTTCAAGTCCTGCCCAACACCCTCATGTCCATCACATGGTCCAATCACCCTCCATCCAAACTGAAGACACCTCCCAGTCATCCAACTCCAGGTGACAGGGCAATGCATCCTTGACTCTCTGAGAAAGGAATGTTATTTTGACTACATATCATCTACACTCTATGCAATCCCCCCTCCCATTTCCCCATTTCCCATTTTCCCACAGAGGAAGATATGGCAGGCCTGAAAGCCCAAACTTTCAGTAAAAGATGGCTTCCAGGTCTGACAAATATGGTTATTAATCCCAAAATGTTAGTGTGCAACTCCTATCTTAACTGGTGAAGAAAGTTTTTCCTTAACTGGAGATAGTCTGTCAATATACTTTCTTTTAATACTTCTCATAGCTGGAGCTTTTAAAACCACACACAGAGTATGCTAAAAATGTCCATTGGTATTTTGATCACATTAAACAAGAAAAGGCTCCCTTTCTGGCCATGAAAACAACTTAGCAGGCTGGGTGTTGAATTAGTCCTCCAATCTTTGGCACCAGTTATATTATTTGAGTCCTACCCCTGCAGGAATGTTTGCTTGTGAGAGGGAAAAGGGGACTTAGTCAAGGTTAATTTCTATCTCTTGATTATGCCACCAGGAGAGCCATGTGGTGCCAAGATACAGTGATATTGCCATCACCCCAGCCACCAATGAATAGGCGTTCCCAGCCTGCACACACATTCAATAGGGCATCCTCAGTTGTAGAGTACTTCAGTTTAATTTCTTTCCTTGAGAATAAAGGAAGGGAACAACATGGGGAACCTTTTAGGAGAAAATGGCAAATTGGGATTACCTGAGATAATGCTAGAGCATCTGGAGGAATGATTAAATAATCATAGTATCATAGGGTTGGAGAAGACCTTGGAAGTCTTCTAGACCAAATATTATAAGTGATATAAACCAAGAGGAGATGGAAACAGAATGTGATGATAGACAGAGATGCATCGTCAGGTATCTCATCTCTCCTTGACCTGGAATGTATAATTATGGAAATGTAATATGACATCACCACATGTTGACATGCCCCACCTTTCCCAATGGATGAACCTTAATATAAGGTAGAAAAGTATCCAATTGATGGCATCCACCACAAGTTTCTATAATAGAACATTATCAGGAAGAGAGCTGGAATTCATCAAAAGTTATCCTCCATTGCATTTTCAAAATAATTCTGTTTGGCAGCTCTTATTTTTTGAGCTAATTCTTCCTTCTCCAGTAGATACATTTTGTGCTTTATAATATCCATTTTAATTTTTACATCTTTCTTATATGGATCTTTCTGGAATTCCTTTTCAAATCTTTTATGATCATCTATCAATATTTTAAGGGTTTGTCTTCTTCACAAGATGCTAAGCTTGTTGATCGAAAGGTCGGCAGGTCAGCGGTTTGAATCCCTAGTGTCGCATAACAGGGTGAGCTCCTGTTACTTGATCCAGCTTCTGTCAACCTAGCAGTTCGAAAGCACATAAAAAGTAGAAAAATAGGGACCACCTTTGGTGGGAAGGTAACAGCATTCCGTGCACCTTTGGCATTTAGTCATGCCAGCCACATGACCACAGAGACATCTTCGGACAGCGCTGGCTCTTCAGCTTTGAAATGGAGATGAGCACTGCCCCCTAGAATCGGGAACAACTAGCACATATGTGCGAGGGGAACCTTTACCTTTACCTTATTCCTTCTGTAGCATTGCTTTCCTTGCTTGCAAAATGTGTGGATGATGTCAATGGCTCAAACAGCCATTGTGGATATACTGTAAGTTTCCAAAACAAAAGTTTGGGCTATTGTGAATTAATCTATATTCCCAGCCTTCCTCTTCCTCTTCCTGTGAGCTTGCCATAGAGCATGACTTTTCATTCATCGAGCTGCAGTTTACTTTTTATGGTCAAGCAGATTATTGTGTTCTGAATTCAGGCCCAGTGACAGAACTGTGTTTTAAGAAAAGGGAAGTAGAGCATTCAGCCACATTTACAAAGGCAAGAGGGGAGCACACAGCTCATTTTGGAAGCCACAATTTGGAAAAATCTAATGACTGTAGTGGATCCTTTTAATTAGCAATGGAAAGCTGAGTCTTAATCTGACTTAGATGTTTAGACTAAAGACAAAACCGAACTGTATATGTGAAGCTACACATATCTGAAACATGGAATTTAAGACTAAGAATGACTCACTACTGTCTTCTAGCTATGCCATAAAATTATAACCATTATTTGACTTCTCTGTGTAATTCATTTCTACTAAACCTTCAGTTTGTCTAACTCAGCAGTCTGTTGGGGTTTTGTTTGTTTGTTTGTTTGTTTCATTTCTAATCTTTTTTTCTCAGAATTTTCTACTTTATTAGGAATTGTTTATAGTTGAAGAGAACAAGAAATATGGAAATCCTTTTTGTTGTCATTTAAATGTACTTTCTCTGGTTGTTTTCTGTCTGAAAAGTTCAAGAAGCCTTATAGATACATTTGCTGTTCTATTGAAGTTTAAGGAGTTTTGGGATTAGGTTTTTTTTACTGAGGCACTTTAGCCCATCAGTCAACTATATTGATAAACTTCCCCATGGAAAGAAATGAAAAAGGCAATAGTACTACAAAACCCTATTTTCCTACAAACAGATAATCAAAAGCAAGAGTGAGTAATAGTTTATGCCATGCTTCTTTCCTATGAAGTATTTCAAAAATTTAATCAAAGAGCATTGCCCAAAACAAAGAGATCATTTAAAAAAAGATACAATGCCATTGCAGGTGTTCATTAAGATGTATACAATAATAGAAATGATTGCTACAATTGAAAGTGAAATCCAAAATGGTAAGAGAAACTGGGATCAAACTACGCTGGTCAGCTGGCAACTGTTTGTGACCATCTAAAAAAATCACAGAATTTCAAGAAAGATTGGCTGGGATACTCTTTCAAATTGAAAACAAATTCAGATAGACTAATATACTAGGAAGATAATTTTTGCAAAGAAGATTTATGGTAACCTGCATCTGCTCATTTAAGAGACAGGAGATGTCCAGGCCTGTGTCAGATGGCTTTGGTGAAACAAGGCCATTTTCTCTGATGGCCCTCATCTTACAAAGAAGCAACACAACTTGCTTTAGTGTGGAACCTCACAAACTCCTCATATGGGTTTTTTGATGCATACAAAAGCTGGAAGAACAGCTGTTCTGATGAATCTTGTGTTGCATTAGGAAGCATCAGAAGAGAATTCCATGCAAGGACAGACCCTTGTTCTGACTATTGCAAGTGTCAGAGGAGGAGGCAAATGAAGAGGGTGAAACCAAGTGTTGTGTAGTTGCTTACTTGTACCCTTCAAAGCATACATTATTTCACAAAACAGCTTCAAGAGGGACCTTCCATGTGAAGTAGCCAGGGGAGGGCTCCTGGGGATTCGGCAGGGTTCGGGCGATCCTCTAGCCAAGGATCGCCATGGTTCAGCAAACCCCCAAATGCCACCCCTGGCTGGCCACGCCCACCCCACCCCACCCCTCCCAGGAGTCTCCATGCGACCCATTCATCATTCCAGGTAAGTGCAGGGGCTGCACAGAGGGTCTGGGAGGGTGAAAAATTGGCCTGCCAGAAGTTCCAGAAGTCTGGAAACGGGCCTGTTTCCAGCCTCTGGAGGGCCTCCAGACCCCAGGGGAAGCAGTTTTCCCCCTCCCAGAGGCTTGAGGGAAGCCTCTGGAGTTTGGGGAGGGTGAACCCTCCCCCCACCGTGGTGCAGACAGCAGACTAGGCCATGCCCACCATGGCCACGCCCACCCAGCAACGGGGCAATGAACCTGTTGCTAAAGGATCTGAAGCCCACCCCTGGAAGTACCCCTTTAAAGATCTACTCCTAGTTCTAGAAAAGATGGGTTGACTGTTAGCTGAGAAGACCAGCAGAAATGAGCATATACCAAAGAAGTATGAAAAACAGCATATGAAGCACCCCTTTGAGTGTGCAGTAGAGTAATTCTTTCTCTGATTGCTTGACATTGATTGAGACCTCTTATTTATTTATTTATTTATTTATTTATTTATTTATTTATTTATTTATTTATTTATTTATTTATTTGATTTAGCGTATGGCATATACAGAAGTCATGCAATCACCGATATACAACACTAATAAAACACATACGTACAAACACAATTCTGTTTAAATAAACAGCAGCATACACATATATGTAAAATGTGTGGACAATACAATACAGTAGATGAGATACAATATTAAATTGGGGTAAAACCATGATAAAAATTGCCATAATATGATACCATAGAGTCTCCATAGGATAGATGATAAAGTTCAATATCTAAAGAAGCTAATCTCCAACAGTGACCTTGAAGTATAGTTTTTTTTTTTTTCTTTTAACATGTTCTCCGGCTGGCTTGTTACTTTAAGATATGGAATGGCTGAGACCTGTGAATATGCAGACGTTCCCAGGGCTGGGTGCAGCTCTCAATTTAGGAAAAACAAAACAAAGTTACACTGGATTACTTTTTCACAAAAACTGGCTCACCACTTTTCAGCAGTGAAAAGCAAATCATCTCAGAGTATCCAAAACAAATAAATATATCATCAGCCCAGGAATGTTGTGGACACTCAAAGTGTTTGTATTACAAACCACAACAAATCAGCCTGTTACCACTGAAAGAAAACATTTGCTCCATCACCTGAATGAAAATATTCTTTTCTCATTTATCTGGTTTCTAAACTACTCAGGTTTCTGCCTTATAGTATATAATTAACATAGGAGGGGGTAGGTTGGAGAAAAATACCAGGATAGCTTTATAATAGTCTTTGACATGATGGTGACCACAGTTATCTGTCTTGATGACTAGGGCATTTTAGAATTTGAAGCTGAGATGAGGGGCCTTATGGTAGTGATGGTGAAGGTTGATAGAGGAGGGAAGAAAGATGAGGCCCAATTGTCTACTGAAAAAATAAACATGCTATTGGCATCATAAGGGAGTTGTGGATTAATAATTTGAGTCTAATATTTTGTGGCTATATCAGTTATGATTACCAGGACTCAGAGTACAGTTTTATTATACTGAATTTTATGACCTTTCAACAGGATTTACTGGACGATAAAAGTTTGTGTTTCAAGGAATCTTTACACCATTACACTCATTTGGCAAAGACATTGAAAGAAATATGTACATTGTCAGAATATTCATGACTGGGAAGACATGGTAACAAGGTCAGCCAATGAATAGGCATAGCAACTAAGTCAGCCAATTGGGAGCTGAGACAGACTGGCGCCAGGGCATGTCTTAGTCTGCAGCTTCTGATTCTGTGCAGAGAAAGAGAAATGAAACTGAAACCAGTGTGTGTTAAGCTCTGAGCTGTGAACTCAGTCAATTCACACTGTGAACTGAGTGTGTGTGTGTCAGGTATAAATGCTCTGCCCGTGCCAGGGATCAGCTATAGTGCAGTAGTGCAGGGGTTAACCCAGACTCCCACCTGGTCAGCTCCTCCCATAGGCCCCTCCTTACCTGAATCCCCGCCCACAGGTATAAAAGGTGGGCACACTCCTCCTCGCCCCAGTTCCTGATGCATTCAAGTGATGATGTGATGAACCTGCAAATAAAAGAGATATATTTTACCAGATGACTCAAGCCTCTTTATTGGGCCCGATCCACCATTCCTTGTAACAAAATGGTAGCAGAGGATGGTTGGTAAGGCCCAAGGATCCCAAGCCACAAGACAAGGACCCATACCTACCTGCAGAATGGCGACACCTCCGAAGCAACGGGAGAGCAACCCATCGGACTCGCCAGGGAAGGCAGGAACCTCAGCCACCCCCAAAGCCACAGCGACGGAAGAAAGGGGGGAGATCGAAAAAGGAAAAAGGGCCCACCACCACGACCAAGAGGAAGAGAAGCTGCGACTCGACGTCCTGCAGCTGCTGAAAGAGCGAGCCGGTGACAAGAACCTCCTTGCCGACCTGCGGAGCTTCATAATCGACCGCGAAGTGGCAAGGAGCGAAGAGGGCTCGGACTCTGAACTCGAGGAGCTGGACTCGGTGAGTGGATCGCCCAAAAGGGCACCCCCAACGGCCACCGAGCCCCAAAGCCCCGCTCTAAATTTGAAACGGCGGCCATCTTTGTCCACATGGTCAGACAAGATGGCCGACCCCCAACCAATCAGCGATCAGAATTCAAAATGGCCGGCGCGCGAAAAATGCCGGACCATAAACAATGATGAAAGTGACCAGGGAGAGGGAACCGAATCTGACTCCGACCCCTGGTACACCCCCAGCGAGCGGCAAGTGGGTAGGGCCATGAAGACCCTTGCCGCCGCCTTCGGCCCAGGCCTCAAAATCACCAAAGAGAAGCCGGAGAGGCCGAAGCAGAAGGGAAGACGAGGAGAGGGGCAGCGGGGCACCCACCCGAGAGCCACCGACGCCCGCGGCGATTCGCCAGCCCACCTTCGCACCCCAGGGACACCGCGCCTCCGATCGCCCAGGCCGCGCACCCCGGACCGCATGGATTGGGGCAGCTACTTACAGCCGTCACCGGAGCCGCAACGCCGCCAGGATCTCCACTCGGGAGAAGCAGCCGCTGGACGACGCCCCCAGGAGCACATCTGGACCCCCAAGTACGAAGCCGAGGCCTACCTGACCGGCAGAGGCCTCCACAGCGGAGCCGCAATGAACAGGTCCTTCCTCGGCGACGGCGGAGCTGAAATGGACTTCGCGCATGCGCTCTTCCGTCTAGAAGAAGAAAAAAGAAAAAAATTACAAAGCGGGACTTTTAAATTACCGGCAAGCGTTCCTATGCCCTATTGCTGCTATAGAGACATAAGGAACCATGGACAGCAGCCAGCAGTAAGTAATTTTACTACTAGTGCTGGGAACTTACCTGTTGACTTTCCCAAGTTGAGGATGGATGGGGGCAATATCCTAGAGTGGTCACAGCAACTCCAGGTGGTATTTCTGAAAGAAAACATGTCTCATTTTATTAATGACCCCCCTGAGAGACCATGGACTTTAGAGCTAGATTGCATGCACCATAAGGCATTCTACCTTTTAATTGCCAGTATTTCCCCCACCATTTACCACTGTATTGGCCACAACCTCACAGTATCCGAAATCATAGGGAAAATGTTTGGGTTGTTTTATAGTGAGAGTGTGTCCACCACCACACAAATTTCCAAGGAATTCTTTTCCGCCAGACTTAAGCCAGGGACACCCATGAGTGAGCACCTAGTGTCCTTAAGCGGTACCAGAGCAGAGCTACATCTTAGGGGAGAAGTTATTTCTGACCAAATCATGAAGAGTGTGATAATCAACTCTTTAGATCACTCATGGAATAGCTTCCTGACACACTTAGACACCGTCAGCCTAGGGATGCTGTCTGTGGAGAGGCTATCCAACAGGCTCATCGCAGAAGATAATCTGAGGAGGGGCCGCCCCGGCCCTCCCAGAGAACACAAGAGTGAGAAGAGAGTAGTCTTCCAAGAGAAACAACACAACACGCCCGAGTGCTACATCTGCGGGTCGAGGGGACACATCAAAAGGGACTGCCCCAAGAACCATAGGGAGAGAGGCAGGCCAGAGCATAGGTACAGACAAACAGAAAGGCACACATCCGAAGATAGATATAGGCGTAGAGACTCACCCATCCCCAGGGATAGGAAGGGAAACAGGGACAGCTCACGCGACAGCAGGACAGGGTCCCTATATGGGATAGGGGAGCACACACACACCACACACCAAAACAAAGACACCAGCTCTTGGCTCCTGGACTCGGGAGCCTCCAACCACACCACATACAATCAGAAACTACTCTCATCATTCAAGAGAGAGGATTTTTCTATCAAAGTTGCAGACCAAAACCAAGTTAGAGTAACAGGCAAAGGGGCAATTACATTACCAGGCGTAGGGAAAATAGAGGGGGTACTACTAGTCCCGGAGATACCCCACAACATCCTGGCTGCAGTAAAGCTTAGCAGGGAATCAGGGATTGAGATGATATTCTCAAAAGGCAACGTGAAGGTTAGCAAGGACGGGAAGGATATAGGGAGAGTAACCGTTGACCAAGGGTTACCATACATAACTTTCTGTGAGGATTACGCCCACAGCATAAACACCAGCTCAGAGAATGCAGAAGACACTGACCAAGGCAGGGCTGAGGGTGAACAGGTAGACGGGAGAGAGGTAGATAACAATGACAACACGACACCAGAGACACAACGCAACAAATACACCCAAAGGAGACCCTCAATAGGCAAACCAATGCACGACAACTGTGCCCACCTGCTGCATCGCAAGCTTGGACACGCCAGTTTTCCTGTGATACAAAAAATGGCCAATTGTACCGAGGGTGCCATAATAAAAAACTGTGAAAACTACCTCGAGTGCTCGGTGTGCAAGTGTTCAAAACTAAAAGTAAAACCCAGACCCAAGAAGTCATTACGCGCCGCCAACCAAATATTCGACCTAGTACACATGGACCTGGTAGGGCCCCTAAGGCCATCCATAACTTATAAAAAAAGGTACTTCCTCACCATAGTGGATGACCATAGTCGATATGGCTTCGTCTACACCTTAAGAAAAAAGGATGAGGCCTTCCAAAAATTCAAAGAATTCTATAAAAGAGTAGAAACCCAAAACAACAAACAGATCAAACAGATCATGACCGACAGAGGGTCTGAGTTTCTATCTAAGGACTTCTCACATTGGCTCAGGTCCAAAGGCGTGATTCACTTTACGTCGTCCCCGTTTTCCGCCTTTCAGAACGGGGTCGCAGAACGACGGAACTCCACGCTGCAAACGATGGTCAGGTGCGCCCTAGAGGATGCGGGCATTGGCCAACACTTCTGGTCTGAAGCCCTGGTCTACTCCAACTATACATTAAATAGAACATGGTCCAGTGTGATAGACAAAACACCCTACGAGGTCATATATAACAAGAAGCCGCAGATAGCACACCTACATGTGTTCGGTGTAACGGCTGATGTACACATACCCAAGCAGTTGCGCAAGAAAGGGGATAAGGTGTCCAGAAGGCTCAGGTTTATGGGGTACGAGCCAGGAACCAAGGGCTTCAGGTTTGTGGACAATAATAATAGGTTTGTGGTCTCCAGAACAGCGGCATTCCATGAGCAAGCCAACTGGTCCAGGTTACACCTAAATGAGGTACCCACCAAGCGGGAGGATAGCCCAATCGAGCAAACCCAAAACAAAAACAAGACAGTGAGTAAACAGGAAGGGAGCAGGCCCAAGCCCGACCTCCAAGGCATCAAGGTTGAGGGATGGAAAGAGAATCATCCCAAGATAAGTGTCGAATCACTGACACAAAGAGAAGCCAGATATCTGCATGACACTGAGCAGGCAGCAACCAGGCCGGTCAGATCGACCAGAAACCAGCTGCCAAAAAGGTTAAATGATTACGTGATGCACGTGCATGCAAACCACGTTACGCCAAACTCATACGAAGAGGTGCTAAGACTACCCCAGGGGGAGAGGGCAAAGTGGGAGTTAGCCATGGCCAAGGAACTGGACAGCCTGAGGAAGCTGGAGGTGTACACCCCCACCAAAGTCCCAGAGGGCAAGAACACAATAGGCACCCGATGGATATTCAAAGTCAAGAACTTAGAGGGGGGCCAAAGCCTATACAAGGCAAGATTAGTTGCCCAGGGGTTTGCTCAAAGGTTTCCGGAGGATTACACAGACACCTATTCGCCCACCGTAAGAACAGAGAGCGTCAAAAGCGCCCTGGTCATCGCATCCTTGCTAGGGCTGGAAGTACACCAGTTCGATGTGCAGACCGCTTACCTGCACGCCAACCTAGACAAGGAGATATACATCAGAGCCCCCCACAGCAAAGAAACCAACAGAGGGGACACCTGGTTACTTCATAAGAGCCTGTATGGACTAAAACAATCAGGCAAACGATGGTACGAATGCCTGGTAGAGGCCCTGAAGTCTATGGGATTCACGGCGACCATAGCTGACAACTGTTTCTTCACCAGGAAAGAGGGGGACTCGCCAGAATACATCCTAGTTTACGTGGATGACATTCTATACATCAGCAAACACGAAGCCAACCGCAACACCTTCGCCAGCAGGCTGAGCGAGCATTTCACCCTAAAGTACCTTGGGAGGATAAACCGATACCTGGGAGTACAAGTCAACCAGACGCCAAAGGGTTTCCAACTGTCGCAGAAAGAGAAGATAGAAGAGTTGCTCCATAAATGCAACATGGCAGACGCCAAGGGATGTGATTCACCCATGCAGGCGGACTTTCTAAAAAACATGCATGATGAATCACCCGAATTTGGAGACAACACGCTGTACAGGTCAATCATAGGCTCCCTCCTGTATATCGCCAACTGGACCAGACCGGACATTGCCCTATCCGTTAATTTACTATCCAGGCACGTGAGCAAACCCACCACATACCACTGGGACGCAGTGAAAAGGGTACTAAGATACCTGAAACAGAGTGTCAATGCATGCTTAACCCTAGAGCCTGAAAAATCCGAAGAACCCATCCTCTCATGCTACGCTGATGCTGACTGGGCCGGAGACGCCAAAGGCCGCAAAAGCACATCTGGGTACATATTCTACTTAAATAACTGCCCAGTGCATTGGTACTCAGGCAAACAAATCCTGGTGGCAACTTCGACTACCGAAGCCGAATACATATGCCTCTCCAAAGCCGCCAACAACCTCATCTGGTTCGACGACCTACTTGCCAGCGTGTGGAGAGAACCAGCTTACCCAATAAATATATATGAAGATAACAAAGCCGCCATAGAGATATCCATGTCCGACGCTGTAGGGCAAAGGTCAAGGCACATAGACATAAAATATAAGCACGTTAGACAGCTCTCCAGAATTGGTTTCATAAAAGCCATACACTGCGATACAGAGGAACAGACCGCAGACATACTCACGAAACCCCTACAAGGCAAACAACACTCACACTTAGTTTCCAAGCTCAACATCCACCCCAGGGTACCAACTAGTCAGTCAGGCCTACAGACACGGGTCAGGCATTTAGAGGGGGATTTGTCAGGTATAAATGCTCTGCCCGTGCCAGGGATCAGCTATAGTGCAGTAGTGCAGGGGTTAACCCAGACTCCCACCTGGTCAGCTCCTCCCATAGGCCCCTCCTTACCTGAATCCCCGCCCACAGGTATAAAAGGTGGGCACACTCCTCCTCGCCCCAGTTCCTGATGCATTCAAGTGATGATGTGATGAACCTGCAAATAAAAGAGATATATTTTACCAGATGACTCAAGCCTCTTTATTGGGCCTGATCCACCATTCCTTGTAACAGTGTGAACTTGTCTGCTCTGCTGAAATGAAATTGTGAATCTGCTGTTGGTATTGTAAACTTACTTCATGTATTATTCTTGTATATAAAGAAGGTAACGAATCCTGCTGAATCACTTTATCTGTGTGTGCTTCTGGATTTGATTTTTGCAAGAAACTCTGACATACATTCAAAGGGCCGGAAGGAGCAAATAAAGGCCAAGAAATTCTATTCAACAAGAGCTCTATAGTCCACCTGCTAAGGATAGAACTTGTTAGAGAAGGGTAAATTTGTGGGAGGTGTTAGATCGTGGGAGGCAATGAAGATGCAGGAGGACAGACAGTAACTTGAGCTCTTTATTTAAGTAAGTGACTTCTGCTAAGGCTTAGCCAGCAGCGCTCCCTTTGAAGAGGAACAGTCCCACCGATTCAGCCACTGATAACGCTTTACATTTCCCTGTTTGAGTCCACCAATCAGTGGCGGGCCCCATTTGAATCCACCAATCAGTGGTGGGTATGCAAATGTCCAGCTAAACCCGGACCTGGGTGAAGCCTACATCCCTGGCTTCACTTGCTATTTACATATGTAACAGGAGGGATGTTTTGAAGGGTAAATGAGGCAGGCTAAATACCACTCCTCCCTCTATTTTAAGAGGTCCATGAGCTTTTCCATGTTTTAAACTGAAGATGCTTGAAATGTCAACTTAAGCAACCCTTTTTCAGATTTCAACCCTTTCCTTCATTTTAGCAATGGTGCTGGCTTGCAGTTCTGTTGGGGCATGTTACTGTGGGCTCTGATTAGTCATTCTCCTGCTTCTTTAGTCTTCCCATCTTTATATAAGCATCACCCCTTTTCCTCCCTTCACATGTATTTGAAGACATGTAGTTTCCCCTTATAGACTGTTTTTAATGATCCTTTGTCCCCTTCATACTTGACACTTTCCCAGATCATCCATAAACCAATAAATTAGTAGAAAGAAAAGGAACCTGTAAGATGTTTGATGCTCTCTGAGCATGGTTGTTTTCTTGTTAATCCTGATGATGTTACCTAGCTTGGGTAATGAAATGTCTGCAAGAAAACAGCTAAGCTCAGAGAGCACCAAGGACCCTTCATTTCAACCCTGAGCTACAAATATTCTCTTTTATTGGAATCTGTAAGAGATCATGAGAGAAAGAAACAGGAAGAATAAATATCTGAAAAACCAACAGATGGGAGAGGAATTTGAAGTTCATCTCATACATTACAAGTCAGTAAAGTTGCAAAAAGGCAGGAAGAGATCAGTAAGACATTGCTTTAATGAACTTACCGATAAAAGAGGACTAGAATTCTCATTTCCTATGGCAATTTCTAAGCTTCTATACTTCACCAAGCTTGTTTTATCCTTCTAATTTGCTTGGACTAGAAACTGAAAGAACATCCGTTTCATCCGGTTAAGGGAGAAAAAAATCCACATTCTATCAATGTGTAAACAAAGTTCCAAAGTTTCACTAGTCCATCCAGGACACAAAGAAATAACAGCAGAGGTTCCTTGATCAAGGCAAAAAAGGAACAACTAGAGGAGAGTAATGACATGAAACTTATCACAGTCTTCAAAGGAATAAAGTTTACAAGCGAAGAAGAAAACAATAATACACTACCCCTTCTGAGTATCCTCATCAGTAGAGGAAATGATGGCAAATTAGAAACACAAGTTTATTTAAAACCAATCCACACTAACCAAGTGCTCCATTACCAAAGTAACAACCTAATCTCCCACAAGAGGAGCTATGTAAGAACATAATTCACATGAGTACAAATCCACTTGTCAGCCTCCGCTTACTTGAAACGGGGGGAGGGGGGAAGTGAGCTGGAGGAGAAAGAAGAGGGAAAACTTTGCTGCAGTGTTTTCTTTGAAAGTGATAACATCTCAAGGTCAACGGTCGTGGCATAGCAGGAGGATGACACTGCCAGACTTTTGCACCCACATGACCCCTGGAGAAATTGTGGATTGGATTATTTATGCTGGACAGTTGGGGGGGATGCTTTCTATATGGGATTTTCGCACCTTTGCTTCAGACCTTGCTTTTCTTTGGTTGCATTCAGTTCTCACTCAGTAAAAGTACCTTTCTCTATGAAAATGGAGTCGGGGTTTTTCTTTCTTGAGTGTTGAAAGGAGGCATGCCTGACACCACTCCAGCAACCAAAGAAAAAGGAAATAAATTATCTATACAACATCTTCCAACAAAATGCACACAACTTTATCAAAAAGTGCCTCTTAACTCATTGCAGCATAATCAATGCACCATTCAAAAGAGACAATAAGAAAAATAGCTAAGAAGGAAATAAAAAGACCAGAATACATCCTTTCAAGCAGTAACACCCAGATAAGCAGGGATTAATACCAGCCAAAGGGTGAAGCAGAAAACAATATCCTAGCTAAGGAACTATCAAGGAGAAAACCACTTCCTCCACAAAAATTGACAGGGGAAGGTATTGTATATGAACAGAGAGCAAGCAAGCCCCACACTCATTCACACTGATGATGTTACATAGTTGGATAAAAAAATGTCTGCAAGTAAACAACCAAACTCAGAGAGCACCAAGGACTCCCAGAATTCCATTAAGTCAGGAACAATGATCTCTGGTGTATCAGGCATTTTGGCTGGTATTATCCTTCTGAATTTTGAAGTAGATGAGAAATGAGCTGCCTATGGGGAGTTCAAAGGTGATGAAGAAATATTGAAAACACAAATGACTTTAATAGATGGCTTTTCAAACATTCCTCTGTGAATCTATGCGTAAGAGAGATTCAGCTTTCAGAGAGAAATCCATCTTCTCCAGTCATGGATAAGAATAGATAGAAAAACAGCCATATAAGATAACATATGCAATGGTGTTCCTCAGCATACGTGCCTACAGCATGAATGCATATACTGTACATAGGAAAAATGTATGTCTACAGATACACATTACAATCCACACGAGAAAGAACTGGTACTCCAGAGACCAATTAAAGATTTCAGTATAGATTCATCCCTGCAAGATGTGATCCTATGTGCTTTGAAGGATACTTGAGAAGGACCAAAGAGTCTGCTTAAAATCTATTACATTTTACATTGCTGTTCAAACAGCTCCTAAGTACAAGGATGGGTGGAATATTAATGTTAACCCTAAGCCTTTGGAATGTATATAAACCAACATTTCAGCGAAAGGATTTATTTGAGTGGGAGAATACTGGATTTGTTAGGTGCAGACAGATGAGGATGACACCTGTAGAGTTTTAATACATTGATGTTGGTAACTGTAAACCCCTGGGCAGTCTGAAAATATGCAGACCACAATACCAGTGATTTGTGCAGCAGTTCTGGTACTCAACATGCAATGGGGTCACAGCCATCCAATAGTTTTTCAGAGTACAATTTCTCCCTTGTATCCTTTGGTAGCTTAATCATGCTTAAAAGGAGTTGCTAAACCAGTTGTTGACAGCTATGCTGAGTATGGGAATAAAATAAGCATGTGCAGGCGCACAGGCACATATATACGGTGTGAAGCTACAAGGACCATGGAGCCATTTTTTGTCTGAAAGAGTTTTATACAACCACTCCTAGGGCTGTGTAGCGAAAGGGAGAAAGAAAACACATGAAGATCTCTCCTTCACTTCCTCTCACTACTGATAGCTGATGCTGATCTTGCTTTTCTAAGCAAAGTTGCCCAGCAAAATCCCCATGGATTGGCACAGTCACTTGACTTGAAGACTAAATGTGCCACTTATGGTTCATTCATGGAACATAGCTAAGAGATAAATAGCAATAGCATTTAGACTTATATACCACTTCACAGCCCTCTCTAAGCAGTTTACAGAGTCAGCATATTTCCCCCAACAATCTGGGTTCTCATTTTACTGATCTTGGAAGGATGGAAGGCTGAGTCAACCTTGAGCTGGTAAGAATTGAACTTCTGGCAGTGAGCAGTTAGCCTACAATACTGCATTCTAACCATTGCACCGTAACGGCTCTTAAAGTAGATGCCTTAGAACTTTCAACTACAAGTAATCCTCAATTTACGACCATAACTGGGACAGAATTTCTGTTGCTATGCAAGGTGGTTGTTAAGTGAGTCACACCCAATTTTACCACCTTTTTCCCATGGTTGTTAAACAAATCAAAGCAGTTGTTTAGTGAATCACATGGTTGCTAATTAAATAAAGCTTTCCCAGTTGACTTTGCTTGTTGGAAGTCAAGCAATCACATGACGCCAGGATGCTGTGAACCTCATAAATACATGCCAGTTGCCAAATGCCTGAATTTTAGATGACTGATCAGGTGACTGTGGGGAGGCTGCGACAGCTGCAAGTGGGGGGACCAATTGCAAGTTCCTTTTTTGTCCAGTTTAGCTTTGAACAGTCTCTAAACCAGGCCTGTCAAACTAGTGGCCCATGGGCTGGATACGTCATGCGTAGGCCACACCCACCCTGGCTCCGCAACGGCAAAAAATGTTGAGATACGTCACGATCTTACCTATGATCAAGTTGACATCCATGCTCTAAATGAATGGTTGTAAATTGAGGATTACCTGAATATCAGGTTACTCCTGTGTTAAGGAACATAATGCCAATCATAATAACTTGTATAGATATGCTTTTCTATACAAACTAAATCTGCAGCCAGATTACTTATTTACTAAATGAAGGAACCCAGATTCTATTTAGTCCATCCATAGCCATAGATGCTCACTGGATGACTTTGGATCAAACCTTCCCAATCCAGTTCACCTCACAGGATTGTTGCTCTTGAGAGGAGAAATCAAAAGAGATAGTACTGTGTAAGTCACTTTGAGCTCCTAAATAAAAGGTTGGATATTAAAAAAAAAAAAGAAGAATAAAAAGAATTCAGCCTCCTCAGGAAGTTCTGTTTCACAACTCTATGAATTTCACATTTTTTATCAATATGTAGGAGTAGAGTTAGGGTATCATAGGAAAACCAACAAGAGTTCAGCTGACTCAATCAGCTCATCTCAAAGGGGTTATATTTATCTAGCTGTCCTCTTTTATTGCATGTCGATATTTATTTGTGCATTGTGATTTTATGTCTTTTAAAACTTTGTTTTAAAACTGAAAATGATATTTTAACAGATTTCTCAACCTTGACAATTTAAGATGTGGGGACTTCAACTCTCCACATACTGACTGAGGAATCTTCTACCATTCCATCTCCCTTATTTTACAACAATCCTTCTCCTCCTTCTCCTCTCTTTCCCTTCCCTCCCTTCTTCTATCCTCTTCTACTTTCTCTTCTCTCTTCTTCTCTTCATCTATGGAGATTCTCAGTTATCCAGGTCATTGTTATATCAAAGGTGCTTTTTCAAGAGGCGACTGGACTTTCTGGTTTTTCTTTGAAGACGTTTTGCTTCTCACCCAAGAAGCTTCTTCAGCTCTAGATAAGTTTGAGCAGACACATTTCATTGTAATGAGGAACCTTGAGGAAACAAAATTTCAGATGGGGCATGGTTTCCATCCAAGCATCCTAGAAAGCCCATTCAGAGCCTCAAATTGGATAAAGCAATGGCTATGGAAATCCCATAATCACATTACTGAAAATAAGATTAGAATATATTTATTTAACCATATGTATAAGCCATATCTGATGCAAATCAAACACTATTTTATATCATCTGGAAGCATTCTAACATTCTCTCTCTCCTGCGCTGAGCTATTTCCTATGTATTTAGCAGCTCTAATATCGCATGGTAAAAGCAGCCAAGGTAGAAATTTTAAATAGCAGTCATTTATCTCTCTCTCTCTCTCTCTTTTTTTTTGAATTTTTTTTTTATTTTTAAACAAAACTTAAAACATAAAACAATTGTCATCCATTACAATCACAGAAAGTGTATTGATCGGTTACGAATCTTTTGTGCTTAATCCTCTATCCCACATTTTCTTATTTAACAGTTTATTACATTATTATTCTCATTTACCAATTATTTAACAGTAAATTGTCCTTTATAAGGGGGGGGGGAAACCCTTTATATATTTTATTATCTTGTCCATATCATATTTCTCTCTCTTTTTTTTTTGTATATGATTTATGTGCAGTTTTTCTTTAACAACCAACATTTTTTTGTGGACAGTGTAATGACTGGGTTAACATATTTTTCACACCATGCTCACAGTAATAATACAATTGCATATACAGAATTTTTATCTTGCAACTTCTAACCTTAATGTGCTCATTATAATTATAATATATCCTTTTATATACTTATTAACTCCTAACATTTTAATATTATAAATAACACTCAGTGTTCCACCACATTTTCAATATCTCAATTTTCTATAAACACCAATAAAACCAGTTGTCAATAAAATTTAATCAGTCCCAAGATTATATCTCTAAGTCCCCTGAATTTATAGTCCTTGAAAACTATATTTTCCAATATATTTCTCCCTCCTGTTAATCATAATACCTTTAGATATACCTAGCCCTAGTCTTCCAACTCCTAAACTTAATACATCTGTATTTATAATAAATTCTATTATATATCTATATATGTGCTACTATTTTCCCAATTTAAACTTTCCACTTATTTCTATTGGTTTTCAATATTGTTACTATATTGAAAAATATTATGTCTCTATCCATCATCTTTCAGACTTTTTAGAATTTCATCATTTATTGATTTTTTGGGTGATTCTTTTATGTTTCTCTCTTGGAATCCTTTATGTCTTTCTAGCATTTTTACACAAACCGATTGTTTCCTCTGTCTTACCCTTTACCTCCTTCTGCTGCATCTTTTGAATATCCATCCATAACCCTTTCATTATTTTTTAAAGCCCTTCCTTTTTTCCCTCTATTTTATTATAAGCTCTTAAGGGATTGTCTATTTGATTTTTAGTATTTATCATTGCTGTCTTTTCAGTATTTTTATCTGCTTTTAACTTAAAAATGTTAAAAGTATTTGCACTGTCCCCTCCACCACTCCTTCTAATTACTCAGCTATCTTCTGTGTATTATATTCATCTTTTCCCTTCATTTGTTGAGAGCCTTCTACTTTCATATCTTTATCTTTAAATATTCCCATCAACTTCTTATAATTCTTTATTGCTATTTCTAACATTTTTAAATAAAACTTTATTGTCTCCTGCTGGGTCATTTTGTAACAAGTTAATATATTTCTAATATCCCAGTATCCCAATATCTAAAAACTCCAGAAAAAAAATCAATTATTAATAAGATTTAGTCAATCCCAAAATTATTTCTCCAAGTCCCCAAAATGTCTATAAATTTGTGCTTTTCAGTCTTTATAATTTCCAATTTACACCTTCCCAATTGTCCAGATTTTAAAATCTTATTTATCTTTCTTCTTTTTCTCCCCCCTTCTGTCACTTTTCTTCTTTTGCTTCATAAGATGATCTATCACATAATGTTAATAACCCAAATCCAACTTAGTCCAACAAGTTTCTTCAAATCTTTCAAATCCGCTTTTCAGTGTACTGTTCCAATTGAGTTTTAGTATTTAATTTAATTTGCCTTCTGAATCTTCAAAAAGCTCAGTAAATATTTCCCAGCATCCAAATTGCCTGCTAAGATAAGGTCAAGGTCAGATAGCTTTCCAGATGTTGTTTAATTTCTCATCACTTTCCTTTGAATTCTACACATTGTAGTAATCTTCTTCCTCTAGTATATGGCTCCCCTGTTCCCAATTGCAGTGTTCCACAGAATGTAAAAAAACAGAAACAGCTGATTGTCATCCAGTCAGGGGAGTTAGAGATATAGTTTAGAAAAGCAATTTCTCCCAATAGTCACTTTTCACAATGTTGTTTGGCTTTTTCAGGCTTTCTATGTTTTAAATAACCCTTTAGCTTTTCTTTTACTTCTAAATCTTTAATCTTCCTCTTTAGTTTTTAGTCTTTAATCTTTCTCCATATATCCAATTGCCGCATTTTTAATGTTTGGAGATCATTTTTTGAAACTTTTAACTTAGGTTAAATCCCTACGGTAACAGTTAGAAATTTCTCACCCAGTTTCACTGTTCTGTCCCACAACCGCTCCAGCACAATTAGTATCCCAATTGTCCCAGCTTGTGACGGACCAAAAATGGTTGTGGTCCCTGCTGCTGTTCAGGAGAGCTTTCTTCTGATCAACAAGGAAATTGTGGTTTCCTCATGATCAACGAAGCACCTCTCCTTCCTTCACCACCCCTCCAGGGAGGCTTAACCCCGTAAGGTCTCTCAGCAAGCAGTTGCTGGCTGAATTTCATGGAACCCGGCAGATCCCCAATATTTTCCAGCCGTTCACACCGCAACATCAACCGGAAGCAGTCATTTATCAACACAGCAATATACTATTCAAATGAACTTGCCCAAAGTCATAACCATGTTAAATTATGACTTTAAGTTGCCAGGCAGCATTGTTTGTTTGAACTGCTGATTTGTAGCATCAAAATGATTGTTGTATCCCTGAGTTTATAATAGTCTTTTTCTATTATATCTGGAAATGATTTTTCATTTTGTGTCTTTTCTCATCACTGTCAGTACAACATGGTGTTTCAGCAAAGAAGATACAGCACTCAGTGCTTTATTTAAATATGTATAATTTGATTATTCTGTGTAATATGCAGTTTTGGTTACAAAGGAATTGAAAATTCAGATGTATGTAGCTATAGGCATCACTTCTTTGTCCAAAAAAGCATCCCCTGGGGCAAGAGCAGGTCTCTCATCTCCTCTAATATTATAGATCTCAAGCAGGTACTTGATTTGGATCAGAAAATGAACCCCATTACAAAGCATGAATTATACTTGTTCAAAAGATAGAGTTTTCTGTTTGTAGTATTTAACTCAATAAAGAAGTACCAGGAATGACTGACAGCTGAAGTGAAGTGGGAGTATTTAATTAAACTCCCAGACAATTTAGTGGAATTTGGCAAAGAAAACTGTTTCCCCATCAAGCACATCTCAGAAGATGAAACTTAACCCTGGACAGCACATAATAGGGCTGCAGAGATCTTCAAAAGTTTATCTATTTTGTATTTTCAGTATCTTACTTTTGTACTTTTAATCTTTGTAAACTACAAAAGATGCTGGTTATAAGCACCTACTAAATATATTTGGTTTCTAACTGTGTGTGCTGGTGTGTTGATGGTCCAAAAATAACAATCGCCCTTAAATCTCATCACTATGTATATAACTAATCTAGACAAATAAATCATTTTTCTGCTGCTTGGCTCAGATATAGAAAAAAAAATATATGAGAAGCCAATCAATTTTGGTGGGTTTGGGCTCAAAGCCCAGCAGATATTATGCAAGGCAGGACATTGGAGAAGCTCAGTACAAATCTGTCTGCTGTTCTATCAAGATGCTGATGGGTACAGTGGCTGGACTTTGAGGAGTTGCAGTCCCAATACTTTTGGAAGATGCAAAATTGAGAATATTGACTTCAACCAACACAGAGGACCAATTCACATATTTGGCCAAAGTAACTTGTGGGAAATCAAAGTCCTGAGAGAACATCAGGATCTTTGTAGTGGGAGAAAGAAATGTGACATGTAAGTCCATGAGAAGGACACTTTGAAAGAACATTTCTTCTAAAAGAGGATATTCACAAAGGTCTGATTTGTCCATCAATTAAAACTCCATCAGGAAACTCATTCCGTTCATTACTAGTTTTTCTTCTGGGAAATAATGTTTAGTTTTCTTGAATTCTGCTTGACTTAGTCTCCTTACATGCAAACCATTACTGTTCAATTACACCATCTGTTACTTCCTGTTAGTCAGAAATGAACTGCTCAAGACTAAACAGCATGGAAGAATTATGAAGTCCCTGAATTTTTTTACAAACACCTACATACAAGTCGAATATTATTCCAAATTGCCAAAGAATCCTTGTTTTGCAGCAAGGGAAACAAATATCTCTTCGGCTCTATTAGTTCCCCTTGCTGGAACAGCATATTCTCCCTGTAGTGAATACCCACGAGTAAACATTAAAATTTGAAATGCAGCATAATTTCTGTCACATGATTGGAGAAAACTGATTTATGAAGCCAATGTGCTTCTTTTTTTATTAGGGCAATAGGCTGATAAATCCAGTGTGTGAAAGCCATGAATAGCCAAAAAAACCAAACAAACAAATGGATCATCCAACAAATCATCAAACTTCACGAGAAAAGTCTTGCACTTTTCTGTATACAATAGAATTCCTTATGCTACTAGGCTCAAAATTCTCGGTTTGGGTACCTTAGAACTGTGTCGCTTACGGTCATACCTAGATATTGCATACAAAATTATACGTAGTAATGTTTACGTGTAGATGCAATAATACGCATGCGAACAGCTGCTTTAAACTCCATGTAAATCGTTCTAAACTTGACTGTAAAAAATATGATTTCTATAATAGAGTTGTCGAAGTCTAGAATGCCCTACCTGATTCAGTTGTCTCAGATACAAATTTTTACAGTTTCAGTCACAAATTGACTTCCGTGGACCTTACTTCATACTTAAGTGGTCAATAGAGGGAATGTTCATAAGTGCACTAACATGCCTATCGTCCCTGTCATTGTATTTTTTTAAAAAAAATTGATTTATATGCCGCCCTTCTCCGAAGACTCAGGGCGGCTTACAATGTGCTCAGCAATAGCCTTCATCCTTTTGTATATTTACACAAAGTCAGCTTATTGCCCCCACAACTGGGTCCTCAATTTACCTACCTTAGAAAGGATGGAAGGCTGAGTCAACCTTGAGCCTTGGCAAGATTCGAACCCTGCAGTAATTGCAGGCAGCTGGTCTTAATAACCAGCTTAATAACAGGGTGCCTTAAACCCCTGTATTTTCATTCTCTTATTCTTGTTCTCGTTTTTGTTTGACAAATTCCAATAAATAAAATAAATAAATAAAATCAGAGTTCTAAGACGTAATTTCACTTACTCGGGAGGTTACATTGCTTTAGCATTAAACTTGGATTGACTGATAGTGGGTAAGACCAATGAAATGCCAGTCACCACTTTGTGAAGTTCTTTGAGTATCTCCCTTTGGAAATCCAAAACACCATATCAATCACAACCTCCTAATTTTTTTTTCCATTTTCATTTAAGCTTGGTAGTCACAGAGGAAAATATTGCATCTCATTGAATATTAGAGAGAGCCCAACATTCTGTAATAAGATTGGCTCTGTGTTTACTGGATCTCTCCCTAAAATAGATATTCAGTGCCTCGGGTTAGCCTTCTACAAAGCAAATGGGGATTAATTCTCTGCTCTGGGAGAACATTCTTCAAAGTAACTATGCTTAGAATTGCACTTTGTTTATCATCTGGGAATCATTTCTATTCTTTTGTGGATTCCAGGCAATAGTATCTATTCTAATAAATTTAATAGCTATAAACAGAAAATATTGCTGTGGTGACTTTTATATTGACATTTTCCCAAAATATACCACTCTCTTGCAGGTTTGTAACATTCAGGGACAGGATGTTCGTTCTAAACATAATTAAAATGTAAACCTTAGCTAAAACATACGTTGTTTTGTTCCATTTAATGCTCCACTGTCATAGGAGAAAAGGAGTGTCTACCTGTAAAAAAAAATGCATTGGTACAGATATGTGCATAAAATATTTTGCAAATAAATAGTGCCCTCTGGTGTCTCATATGCATACTACTTTTGCATTGTTTCAAAGAAATGAAAAGAAAGTAATATGCATCCTTACATAATCATAATCATAAGTTTATTTGCCAAGCATATATAAGATAACAGGTAAAAGTATAAATATAATTTGAATACATGAAAAGAGTAAGTAAAAAGGAATATTAGGACAGGGACGGTAGGCACGGTGTTGCACTTATGCACGCCCCTTACAGACCTCTTAGGAATGGGGTGAGGTCAACAGTAGACAGTTTAAGGTTAAAGTTTTGGGGATTTGGGGAAGAAACTACAGAGTCAGGTAATGCATAGAAACATAGAAACATAGGCACATATGTTTGTGTTGCACATTGCTTCCTGAACATGTTGTGAGCACAGATGAACCAAAAACCTCTATCTTTTGACTAAGAATAAAATGTGAACTCTCGTCTTCTCATCAGTCTCCAAGAAATGTACAATAGAACTCTAACTAATATTCACATACATTCCTAACTTCATTTAAAATGGTTTAAATGTCCAAAGTTGTTAGCTAAATATTATAATTATGTCCAATGACCATCCCCAGCCCTGACTACATTTTCAAATGCAACTAGAATCCCTGAAATTCAACTGTACTTCATTTTTCATTTTTTCCAAATTTAAGCTGGCTGTTTCCTGCTTCAGCTCTTGTTTGCAATAGTTCTCTCCCTCCCAAGAAAATAAGATATTTCATATACATTTTATGAGTATTTATGATAATATAGGCATTGTAAACATTCATTTTTCTCATATGCATATTTTTTGCCTAATGTGTGCATTTATGTATGCATAAAGATATTGGAATGGAATGGAATAATATATATAATCTTTTGAATTGCAAACAGCACTGAAAAAATGGTCAAGAAAGTTTTGGCTTTAGCATAAAAATGTATTTCAAATCAAGCAGAACAGTTAAGTTCTTTTCCACCTTTTTGCTTTACACAGAGAGAAAAACAGGCATAACACATTGCAGAAGCACTATAAATTTGTAAGGAAGATTGAAATATCTGCATATAGGAATATTCTTATTCCTGTCCCTTATTATTTCAGTTTCTTAAAAGTCTTCGTTTGCCAAAACATTGAAACAAAGGGTGTTTCCTTCTGTATGAGCAAAGTGGATATATGTGTGATTTAGATAATGAGTCTATAGTCCTCCTGTCTGGATTTATTAACTAGGACAACAGAATGAGCCTTCCAATATGGGAATCAAAAGTGTTAGGATACAACTGGAAATAACCTATTTACAATGGGACAGAATTTATTGCACTACTGCTCAGATTTGTTTGTTTGTTAGTTTCTGAGGATGCCCAATTCAAAAAAGATTCTTAAATATCTAGCTTGTCTGATCTAGCTTGTGTTGCAGTATAATAACTCTGCCAGTGGCAAAGTTTGTTTTGCATAAGCATTATTGATAGCACGAACATAGTAGAGCTATGAGGAAGAAGACTCCATAATGACATAATTGGTGTGTTAGCATTTCACCACCCACTGATTTTCTTCTTACTTTCTCAAACCAGACACATCAAATGGGAAATTTTAGCCAGGTTTTTACATCTTATTATAAATCATCAATATACTGTAAATATTTTTTTTAATTTTTTGATTGGGAGAAATCATTGCATTCCTCTCAATTTGGAGTCATCTGATTACTGCCCTTCAAAATGACGATATTTATTACTATAGAGAACCAATTTTAGTTAACAGAAACTACATAGAAGCTGTTGAAAAGGTATTTCCCTCCTCCCATCGCCATGTCTCCTGAGGTTCTGTTTTTATATATGATTCATATTGCTATATTTAGAACATTTTATGACACAGCTTTATATGACTATGCTTACTTCGTTTTGAACTTTGGTCACTGAGTAACAGAGATTACATTGATTAGAATACCTTGATTTATCATTTGTGGGAGAAAATACCATTGACTAGAAATAGCAAAACACACACTTAAGGTGACTGTTATTTTTGTGTTGCTCTATAATTGGCAGAATGTGGCTATTGGATTTCTAAAAACTGCATATTGGAAGACAAGTAGGGGTATAGTCATACATTCTTTGTTGGCACCTCATCAGTCAGTGGGTAAAACAAGGTAGACTCATCTCTACTGAACCATTTATGGCTGGCAACAGCTCAGATTTTTCCATACTCTGTGCCAGTTTGGTCAGGCAACTTCTACATGTTCAAGATTTACTGTTAGGCCCTTTCTCATAGAATGAAATGGAGTCAGTGACCTATTTTTTTCCATGGATGGATGACATCCATTGCAGTAGATACAGGGCATCACAGTAGATACAGGTACAACCTGAATATATTCTGTTTCGAAATTTGTTTTCCACAAAAAACAATGACATAGGTGTTTTATCATTCTATCAACATTCCCATTTCCTTTCTGCACTTTTTAAAATATAAATGTCAAGATTATAATCTCACATAATTCCGCATACAGACGGGAGGTTGAACAACTACCCTCAAAACACCACTGTATAAATGGTGGTGAACTTTAGGAGAAACCCTCCCATGCTACCACCTCTTACAATACTAGACAACGCAGTATCAACAGTAAGACCTTCAAATTTCTAAATTCTACCATATCTCACAACCTAAAATGGACACCCAACGTCAAAAAAGCACAACAAAGAATGTTCTTTCTGCGCCAACTCAGAAAGCTCAAACTGCCCAAGGAGCTGCTGATACAGTTCTAGAGAGGAATTATTGAGTCTATCATCTGCACCGCTATAATTGTCTGGTTTGCTTCTGCAACCCAACAAGACAGACAGAGACTTCAGAGGATAATTAAAACTGCAGAAAAAACAATTACTACCAATTTGCCTTCCATTGAGGACCTGTATACGGCATGAGTCAAAAAGAGGGCTGTGAAAATATTTACAGACCCCTCGCATCCTGGACATAAACTGTTTCAACTCCTACCCTCAAAACAATGCTATAGAGCACTGCACACCAAAACAACTAGACCCAAGAACAGTTTTTTCCCGAATGCCATCACTCTGCTAAACAAATAATTCCCTCAACATTGTCAAACTAGTTACTAAATCTGCATTACTATTAATCTTCTCATCGTTCCTATCACCCATCTCCTCCCACTTATGACAGTATGACTGTAACCTTGTTGTTGGTATCCTTCCGATTTATATTGACTGTTTCTCTATGACTAGCATTAAGTGTTGTACCTTATGATTCTTGACGAACACATCTTTTCTTTTATGTACATTGACAGCGTATGCACCAAGACAAATTCTTTGTGTGTCCAATCACACTTGGCCAATAAAGAATTCTATTCTATTCTATTCTATTCTATTCTATTCTATTCTATTCTATTCTATTCTATTCTATTCTATTCTATTCTATTCTATTCTATTCTACATGCATAAACATAAGCATTTGTGGCTATGTTCCCTAAGTTAAAATAGTTGATACATTTTCAAGCTTCAAAAAAAATTTTTTTTTCTTAAGTTCCATCATTCATACAATTTTAGGAGATGACCCAATGAGAACTTCTAATCATAGTGTACATGGTTTACTAATGATCCTTCCATCTTGTCTATTACACAGGACAGTATAAAACCATTTTTACTTGTCCCAACTTTAACTGGAGGGAGAGAATTAGAGAGCTGAGCAGGAAATGAAGAATAGAGAAAACTCCCAGTGCTGGTTTCTAAACACCCTAGCTGCCAATTTAGTTATAATGTCTTCCATGATCCATCATGGGAGACATTTCAGGAGGAATTCATCATTCCTCATCATAACTAATTCTGATGCCCATTCTGAGACCAACAGGCCCATCTAACAGTCACCTATGTTCTGGTCACCTTACAGTTGTCCTATTATAATGCACTTTATATGCTCTTGAAGAGTATTCAGAAACTTCAGTTGGTCCAAATACAGCAGCCTGCATAATTCTGCACAAATCCAGATTTGCACACACGTCATATTTTCTTCAAGAGCTACATTGGTTGCCAATTTGCTTCAAGGTGCTGGTTATCACCTTTAAAACCCTGCATGGATTGGGGCCAAGGTATTTGAAAGACTGCCTTTCCCCAGTTATATTTACCTGGCTCACCAGAATGGGAAATCAGGGTATGTTGCGAGTCCCATCTGTTAAAGTCCACCTGATGGGACTTACAAGAAAGTCCTTTGGTACATCATTCCCTCAGAAATAAGATTGGCCCTCTTGTTACTTTTCTGGAAGGTCCTGAAAACATGGTTCTGTCAAAAGGACGGAGGACCCAAGATTGATTCTGAGCTGATCAAGTGGCTTGTATGATTGTGTTTGTCATTACCATGTGGGGAGAGATTTTTATATTGCTTATTTATATTGCTTATTATTTATATTAATGCTGTAGGCTGCCCAGAATCGCCATCTGAGAGTTGAATAGCCATATAAATCTGTTAAGTAAATAAACACACACACAACAATGGATTTCACTAGTGCAAGAGGGAGGGAGGGAGGAGCTAGCCTTACCAACATGAATACTATTATCAAGGCAACTTTTGGCCAATCCCAAAGACATACTTCTCTGGTGCCTGTCTGCCTATCATGTCCTGTCCGTTTTGAACTTTGAAACATTATGCTAAAAAAGCAATCATGATAATATTGATTCATACATTCATTCTTTTTATGACATTTTTAGGCTCTTTATTCTGGGTGGAGTTGGGAGAGACTGAATGGAGCTGAGTATTTACTGGCCAGATGCCCTTCCCGATGCTTATACGGAGTTCACAGCAGATATTTTCTCTTTGCACCCTGATAGAGAAATATCTGCTGTTGCCCAGGATTGAACTCTTAACTTTCCAAGTGGGAGGCAAGTAATTTTACCTCTAGGTCACCACACCACTCATTGACTCATATGTAGATAAATAATACTTTCAATCCTACAGAGACTGTTCCATCTAAGCAACTGCCTGCCTTGTTGTTTTTAACTGAATACATCTAGATCTTTAATTTCTGTTTAGAGAGTAAAAAAATATTTTTTCTGTGTTATGGGCTGCTAAAACTGGCAGTTTATTTTCTCAAAAGCCTGAATTTTAAATGTTATAAATCTAGAAGATTAGACAGAAACAGGATTAGACAGAAACAGGATTATAAACAAAAAAAAGAGAGAGAGAGAGAGAGAGGGGAAAAACTTGTACACATCCTAACTTCCCCAACTCAACAATTAATTTGCCAAACTCCTGTTAAAACTGATACTGGAGATTATTTGGTTCTCAATAAATGTGGGCATGAGCACACTTGTATATTTTCAATAAGTACAAACTGGCCAGATGTCATCATCCCCCTAAAAGGACACCCCCCAAAAAATTATCAATTCACTTAATTAATTAAAGAGCCTTGGTGGCGCAGCAGACTAAAGTGCTGTTAAGTAGCACCAGCTGCCTGCAATTACTGCAAATTCAAATCTCACCAGGCTCAAGGTTGACTCAGCCTTCCAGCCTTCTGAGGTAGGTAAAATGAGGACCCGGTTTGTGGGGGCAATAAGCTGACTTTGTATAAAAAAGAACACCACTTGGGGGGGGGGGGCGAAAGCCCTACTAAGCAGGGATATACAAAAGTATGAAGGCTATTGCTTAATGCATTGTAAGCCACCCTGAGTCTCCGGAGAAGGGCGGCATATAAATCAAACCAATAAATAAATAAATAAATAAATAAATAAATAAATAAATAAATAAATACAGATCAAATTATTGGCCTATAAAATAAAATGTTTTCATAAAATTAATTGATCCTCTGTCTGCATGTACATCAAATATCTTCACATAAACAACTTGTTTGCAAGCAGAAGTAATATACAGTTATGCAAGGAAATAAAACAATATGGAAATCTGGAACTGGCAAGCAGAAAGTTATGCATGTTTCTTCTGTTTTAACTTACATGGAATTTGGTAAGTATGTTTAAACTGCTGCTGCAATTGCTGAAGTGAGCTATAGTGATCTGTTCTGGGGAACTAGGGGGTTGAGGGGAGAGAACCTAGAGCTATTGAGCTTCTATCTTTCACGGTTTACACAATTAACTTTTTTTTTGGGTGCATACATTAGGGTACATTAGATTCTGTTTCCCTTGGAACTTTCTTTCCAAGGGTTAAAAAAAACCCTAGTTTGGTAATTGCCACTTACGTCCTCTAGAGGGCTCAAATATTGTTCTTTATAATCAAAAATATACAGTAGCCGCAAAAGTAGAAGGCATTTGTATCAGAAGAGGTTCACTGAAATTTAAAAGAGGGGCATGGGATACAGTAAGGATCTTGGAAGAAAAAGAAGAGGAAATATTACCCTGTTCAACCTAACATGTGTCTTATTTTGAATCATTTGCCCAAGTCCTTTACGCTAGAGTTCTTGACCTTGTTTTCTTCGTGGATAACTGAACTGGAACACAGACAACTGGAAAAGAAGATAAATGGGGGAAAGGAGGGCACACTATTTAACTTACTTGACATCTATGACAAAAATTACAGGAGGAGGAGGAGGAGGAGGAGGAGGAGGAGGAGGAGGAGGAGGAGGAGAACTTAGATCTACATATATATGACATTACTTTTTCCAGTATTCCTTTCAACTGCAATATTTTTTCAACAAATCTTTATTTTCAAGAACATATGCATAATAAAAACATAATATAGAATCAACTACAATGCACTTTTCAATTTTCACAATTGAAAGGTAAGTCAAATCAAGTTATCTACAGACTAGAGTGGCCATAGATTTGAAGGAGCTGAACTGAAGCTGGTTGCTGGAATCAGGAAGTGAATTAACTTAAATCTAGGCTGCTGAGTCTATCCACAGAAAAGGGGAAAAAAGAAGCAATTTGCAAGGTCACAATACACCAAGGTGTGAAAGACTACTGTGTGAAAACAGTCCAAAACAAAAAGATATATATAAAAAAAAGACACTTCAAGACCTAGAGAATATTTGATTTTAAGGCAAATGCAGGCTGGATGGAGGCATGAAGACAAAAAGGAAGAGATGCCTTTCTTCTTATTTATTTTATCTATTGATCAAATTTTTCTATCATCCATCACGTTTCTGAGCCTCATTTATCTTTTTGATCATCACCATCCCTAGTTGTTATTAGTTGGAAAAAGGTATATTTATAATCTGCACTGTTTATTAAAGGATGTCATATAAAGACTATAGCCCTCTAAAAATATGGCATGGCCCAGGGGTGAAATGCTCCCGGTTCGGACCGGATCTCCCAATCTAGTAGCGATGGAGGCGGGTGGTTCGGAGAACCAGTAGCAAAAATCCCTGCCCCCCCCCCCATTGCCCAGCTGAGCCGCACGATCATCAGAGGCTTTTTTTTAATTTTTAAAAGCATTTTTTCTACAACCTCTTTGGCCAAAAAAATGCTTTTAAAAGTAAAAAAAAAGCCTCTGATGACCATGCAGCTCAGCTGGGATCATCAGAGGCTTTTAAAAGCATTTTGTCTACAACCTCTTTGGCCAAAAAAAATGCTTTTAAAAGTAAAAAAAAAAGCCTCTGATGATCGCGCGACTTAGCTGGGATCATCAGAGGCTTTTAAAACCATTTTTTCTACAACCTCTTCGGCCGAAGAGGTTATAGAAAAAATGGTTTTAAAAGTTAAAAAGAAAAATAGTTGGCCACGTCCACTCAGTCATATTACACCACCACTATCAAGCCATGCCCACAGAACCGGTAGTAACAATTTTACATTTCACCACTGGCATGGCCCCTAAGTGGTCTTGTGGCCCGTGTTGAACACCATTGCTGTACACAAAGTTAGTATGCAAAGTCAAGGACTTTACCTAGATAATGGGCCTTTGGGATATATTTGGAGAAGTCTTCACTGAATAAGAAGGGTTTATTTCAAGGTGAGATCCCAAATCAAGAGTGTCATGGCAGTTTTGGTTCTGTCAAAATGACCGGAGTACAATATTTGGGCTTAAGGTATTGGATAGGGGTGTCTTGCTGGTTTATGTCATTTTTGCTGAGTTCATGATTAAGTCTCTTCTCTCCTATTTATACAACAATGCACCACAGCAGCAGTGGTACAAAAATCTTACATTTATAACTTAATCTTGGGCTGCCCATTTAAAAAAAAGAAATATCTTTTAGGGCTATAGATCAAAGTTATATGTAGAAGAATTCAGTTTCTAGGTAAGGCTAAGAAACACGCTCACAGAACAGGAATCTTAAGAGTGTGATGACTATCAATATCCGTATTCTGCATAAATAAATCCATAGTCTGACTCAGTATAAACTGTTTTGTTTTGTTTTTTAAATGAAAGTATGTAGCCTTACATGTAGTATGTGATGGACATCATGTATTGCATATACATGTAACCAGTCTGATAGGTTAGAAATTGTAGCCACACATTGAAAATATTCCTAAAAGCACCGGGTGGAATTACATGCTGTTCCTCCTCTCAGAGTCAATGCACAAGGTAAATAAATACAGGTAGTCCTCAACATACGACCACAAGTGAGCCCAAAATCTATGCTGCTAAGTGACACATAAGGGACATGGTGGCTTAGTGGCTAAGACGCTGAGCTCATCGATCAAAAGGTCGGCAGTTCAGTGGTTCGAATCCCTAATGTCGTGTAACAGGGTGAGCTCCCGTTACTTGTCCCAGCTTCTGCCAACCTAGCAGTTCGAAAGAACGTAAAAAATGCAAGTAGAAAAATAGGGACCACCTTTGGTGGGAAGGTGACAGCGTTCCGTGCACCTTTGGCGTTTAGTCATGCCGGCCACATGACCACAGAGACATCTTCAGACAGCACTGGCTCTTTGGCTTTGAAACGGAGATGAACACTGCCCCCTAGAGTCGGGAACGACTAACACATATGTGCGAGGGGAACCTTTACCTTTACCGTAAGTGAGACATTTGTTAAGTGAGATTTGCCTCATTTTACAACGTTTCTTATCACATTTGTTAACTGAATCACTGCAGTTGTTAAATTAGTAACCCGGTTGTTAAGTGAATCTGGCTTCTGCATTGACTTTGCTTGTCAGAAGGTCGCAAAAGGTGATCATATGACCCCGGGACACTACAACTGTTATAAGTGTGAGTCAGTTGTCACACATCCAAATACAAATCATATGACCATGGGGATGCTGCAACGGTCATAAGTGTGAAAAATGGTCATAAGTCACTTTTTTCAGTTGTAACTTCGAATGGGGTGACTTCGAACGGTCACTAAATGCACTGTTGTACGTCAAGGACTACCTGTATTTCAATTTATTTTCCATTGACCAATGTGCATGTATGCATTTCTGTTTGCTTGCCTGCCTGCCTGCCTGCCTGCCTGCCTGCTGTGGACATTGGTTACAAATCTGAGGTGCTGACATGCCAATCATAGAAAAGAGAGCACATCCTCGCATCTTGTCACTTCCAGAGCCACCTACAGTCCTAACTTGAACTAATACCAGGCATTTGTAGCCTTTAAAAATCTTGTTTACATTTTTGTAATCAGTCCACCAGAGGATGCTAGTCGCCCACATTATAGTAAATGCAATGGGACTTTTCCCATACATGATTGTGTGTTGTAAATCTCCCACTGAACACCAACACATCACATGCTTATGCAAATACTGAAGCAATTATGTCCTTTTCCCACCCACCCTGAGTAGTCATATTTTTAAAGATGATAAATGAATGGATAAATTTATACACAGCCCTAAAAGCTGCCTCTGCAAAGCATAAGAGACACAAGACAAATGACAGAATTTGAAAGAATTCAGTTTACTGGTATGTACATCTGTAATTGAGAAGGCAAAGTTGTGAAACAGCTGCAAATCACACCAGGGGTGAAGGATTGATTCATTCTGCATTCAAGTATGCCATTTCTCTGTCTATGTGTATAATAGGAAAAGGAGAACTGGGTATCTACGTTCTCTTACATTGTTTGGGAGCATGGGCATCCAAATGTCTATGAGCAGGCAGGCAGGCAGAAATGTATGCATTCATGCATGTTGGTCAATGACCAACAAAACAGAAGATGAGGATATTCAGCCACAAAATAACTTACTTAGGTAGCCATAAATAATGCAGCATTGTGCTGTATGAACTCCAAGATTAAAACTTAAAACTTAAAATTATTCAAGAAATGGAGAAATGCCTACAGAATTAATTTCAATCGAAGTCTAAAACTTGGTACTGAGTCTATAGTGCAATACATTTACAATTGGGGGTGGAGGGGAGAGGATGCCTTTGAATGAGTCTTTGACTTCAACCAACTGCTTGGATAAGTCTTTGCAGTTTGCTTGGCAAGATTTTAGAAGTGGTTTCCCATTGTCTCCATCTTAAGGTTGAGAGAAAGTTACTAGCCCAAGGTTACCCAGCTGGCTGATGCCTTCATCAGTATATCAAACTGGTTCTCCTATCAACAACATAGAATATATTTAGATAATATAGAAATAAGGTGTGCAATGAAATCTAATTGTTAACAAGTAACTACAAATAGTTCATTCTTGGTGGCGAGCCTTGATGGCACAGTGGACTAAACTGCTGTTAAAGTAGCACTTAGCTGCCAGCTGCCTTCAATTACTGCAAGTTCAATTCTCACCAGGCTCAAGGTTGACTCAGCCTTCTAGCCTTCTGAGGTAGGTAAAATGAGGACCCGGTTTGTGGGGGCAATAAGCTGACTTTGTATAAAATAGAACACCACTTGGGGGGGTGGGCAAAAAAGCCCTACTAAGCAGGGATATACAAAAGTATGAAGGCTATTGCTTAACGCATTGTAAGCCACCCTGAGTCTCCGGAGAAGGGCAGCATATAAACCGAACTAATAAATAAATAAATAAATTCATATGAGACCAATGATTAAGTGAACAAATAACAGAAATATTACTCAAGTATAGGCGTTATTAAGAGACTGCAAGTATGAAAGGAGAGGATTTCTATTGTGATCTTTTTTAAACATAGTTTTATTAATTTATAATATGACATACAAAAGCAAATATTAGGGAAATTAGGAAAGGAAAAAGGGAAGTGAATAGTGGGAGAAAGCAAGGGGGGGAAGGGCATTGACTTCCGACTCCTTTGGTGCAGTAAATTAAGGCATTAAGATCTACCCCCAACTTTTTACTTTTTCATAATAATAGAAACTAGCCATTTCTACAACAATAAATCTATCTAATCGGTAAAAAACAAAATCAAAGTTTCATTTTTTTCCACCTCAAGCACAAAGTCCAGAAGTGGTTTCCAAGTAGAAATAAAAGCATTTGTATTTTTTTCTTTAATCAAAGCAGTCAATTTAGCCATCTCTGCTCACTCCATCAATTTTTGTAGCCATTCATCCATTGTGGGAATCAAGTTGACCTTCCATTTCTGTGCATAGAGGAGTCTTGCTGCCATCAACATATATAACATCAGAGTTCCAAATTTTTTTCCAAGTCTTTTTTATGTCTGTCTGTCTGTCTGTGTTTGTTTGTTTGTTTGTTTGTTTATTAGTTTATTTATTTATTTATTTATTTATTTATTTATTTATTTATTTATTTATGTTATGTCAGGCATATATAAGATTACAGATAAAAGTATAAACATGATTATGAATACATGAAATGGATACGAATAAAAAGGGGCATTAGAGCAGGGACGGTAGGCATGTTGGTGCCCGTATGCACGCCCCCTTTACGGACCTCTTAGGAAAGGGGTGAGGTCAACAGTAGACAGTCTAAGGTTCCACTTTTCTTTTTTATCATGGTGGGTAGCAATGCATGCCTAGGCATGGGAAAAATAATTATCATTTTCAATATTACAGTTGTTCTATGCCTCAAAAAATGGCAGTTTGAAAGTAGTTTATTTGGAAGAGACAGGATTAAAATCCTTTGGATTGTGCCAATGAAAGCATTTCTAATCCACTGCAGAATTTTGCATTTTCTATGGGTGATCATGCTTTGGAAGCAGGATAAGGAAATGGACAAAGGATTTTACAAATTACAAAGTGCATTCGTTATACAGCCAATAAAAACAGTTTGTCACTACACATCCAAAAATGGGAACGTTTATTTAAGCCAGCTTTATAATCTAATTGCTTTGCTGAAAATACACAAACACACAAGTTCATTTTCCCATTGCAAGATGTGAGATTACAATATCATAAATGTATTTTTACAGAATTCATGGAATACCATGTATTCTTACACTTACCCTACTCCATTTATTTAATCATCTACTGGCGCCCCATAATGCAAATGAAAAGGAATTAAACTATCTGCAAATTCAGGTTAATGTATTTGACATTAATAGCACTTAGACATATATACAGCTTCATCGTGCTTTACAGCCCTCTCTAAGTGGTTACAGAGTCAGCATATTGCCCCCAACAATCTGAGTCCTCATTTTACCGATCTCAGAAGGATGGAAAGCTTGAGCCAGTCAGGATCGAAGGAATTGAACCCCTGGCAATGTGAGCAGAGTTAGCCTGCAATACTGCATTTTAACCACTGCGCCACCATGGTTCATGAATGCTATTTAGAATTATTAGATCATGGTTGGAAATATATCTCCAGAAGCCTCAGCCAAATGCAATTTTTTAGCTTGCTTACTGTCAAGGGGTCCTAGGAGTAGAAACAGTGAGGAAGGCTAGACATGAATTCTGTCTGTTTTGCTTTCTCCCGCTTGAAAGATATTCTGAGGAACTTTCACTGCTGGTAAAATGAAAATGCTCTCCAACCATTCTTGAATCAGCACAAAACTCTATCTGCATGAAATCATCTATCTCCATTGCCAATTCCTATCATGCCTCTATTACAATTAACTGCTAGATGACCCTGTCCTGATTTTGTGTTCACAGTGTATGAAATAAAAATAGAATAACAGAGTTGGAAGGGACCTTGGAGGTCTTCTAATCCAAACCCCTGCTTAGGCAGGAAACCCTATACCATTTCAGACAAATGGTTATCCAACCTCTTCTTAAAAAACTTCCAGTGTTGGAGCATTCACAACTTCTGGAGGCAAGTTGTTCCACTAATTAATTGTTCTAACTGTCAGGAAATTTCTTCTTACTTCTAAATTGCTTCTCTCCTTGATTAGTTTCCACCCATTGCTTCTTGTCCAGGTGCTTTAGAGAATAGCTTGACTGCCTCTTCTTTGTGGCAGCCCCTGATAAGCAGATTTGATTGATTAATTGTCCAACTTTGCTGTCCTCCCTCTCCTGCACATCACCACATCATCTACCAAGCATGGAGCTGCAGTAAGAATGGGAGGGTCTGCTCTGTCAACTCTTGGCTGCTTTCTGCATCCCTCCTCGTAGTCCTTGACTTACGACAACAATTGGGATCAGAATTCCCATTGCTAAGCAAGATGATTGTTAAGTGCGTCCCAGCTGATTTTACAATCTTGTAAAATGCCATGGTTGTCAAGTGAATCATGCAGTTGGAATTTTGATCACACGATTGTAGGAAGTTCTGTAATGGTCCTAAGTATGAGAATTGGTTGCAAGTCATATTTTTTCAGTGCTGTTGTAACTTTGAATAGTCGCTAAACAAATGTTGTAAGTGCAGGACTACATGTGCACCATTCAATCATAGCCTTAGCTGTATCATACAGTATATATTTTAAAGTCTGGAATCACAAAGAGACTTTGGTCAAGTCACAAGTAGCCCTATTCCCTTTTCTTCCTTTATCTAAAAAAAACCCTATCTGTATGCCAATGTTTCTCAAATGTGGCAATTTTAAGATGTGTGGCATGTTGGCTGGAGAATTCTGGGAGTTGAAGTCCCAGAATTCTTAAAGTTGCCAAGTTTGAGAAACTTTCTTTGCTCTGTTTAGGACAAGTTGGTCCATCATTCCACTATTCTGTTACTTCAGCTTTGTCCTAATCTGCTTAGTGTCATGAAGTTTTAGGACTACCAGCTGGGTCTAGGTTTTTTTGGGGAGAGCACAAAAAAAAAATGGTAGCACAGGAGGCTGATTGGAGCTGGAAAGAAGATGTGCCCCCTTTTCACATAGTCTCCATTTGTTCATTCATTCATTAATCTGATCACATATAGACATCAGTTTATTTATTTATTTATTCAATTTGTATGCCGCCCCTCTCCAAAGACTCAGGGTGGCTCACAATGCATTTAAAATCATTATAAAAACATTTAAAAATTAAAAACATTAAAAACATTAAAACTCATTCACACCATTCATGGCCGGATCTCGCTGGATCACAAGAGCAAGATCAACGGCTCCAGGCCTGCCAGAAAAGCCAGGTCTTCACCGCTTTTTGGATGGCCAATAGGATGGGGATGGTCCAGACCTCAGGAGGTAACTGGTTCCAGAGAGCTGGGGCAGCCACAGAGAAGGCCCTCCCCCACAGGCCCACCAGCTGGCATTGTTTAGCTGACAGGACCTGGAAGAGACCAACTCTGTGGGATCTTACTGGTCATTGGGAGTTATGTGGTAGAAGGCGGTCTCGAAGATACCCTGGCCCTGAGCCATGTAGGGCTTTAAAGGTAATAACCAGCACCTTGAATTGTGACTGGAGACCAATAGGGAGCCAGTGCAGCTCATGGAGAATTGGTGTAATGTGGGTGTACCTAGGTGCACCCACGACAGCTCGTGCGGCTGCGTTCTGGACCAACTGTAGTCTCTGAACACTTTTCAAGGGTAGCCCCATGTAGAGCGTGTTGCAATAATCTAACCATGAGGTGACAAGGGCATGAGTTTGCCAGGGTTGGGTTGGCTATAACCAGGGATAATATTCACTTACCTTCTCTACTGGTTTGCAAAAGTGAGCGTGTGCGCAGAGCGTCAAAAACAGGATGTGATGACATCCAGACCAGAGATGGTATTCAGCACGTTCTGACCAGTTCTGGAGAACTTGTAGTGGAAATTTTGATTAGTTTGGAGAACTGGTAAATACCACCTCTGACTGGCCCCGTCCCCATCTATTCTCTGCCTTCCGAGTCCCAGCTGATTGGGAGGAAATGGGGATTTTGCAGTAACCTTCCCCTGGAATGGGGAAGGAATGGAGATTTTACAGTATCCTTTCCCTGCCACGCCCACCAAGTCATGCCCACTAAGCCATGCCACCCCCACCAAGCCATGCCCACAGAACCAGTAGTAAAAATTTTTGAATCCCACCACTGATGCAGACGGGTGGGCGGAGCCTCCCATAGCGCCGTTACCGATTCACCCGAACCGGATAGAACTGGCTGAATACCACCACTGGCTATAACTGTTTTCTTTTAGTTCTTGTGAGGTCATCATTGATAGGATCTAGCAACTGTGTCTTTCATCATAGTCTTTCCCAACTGCCTTTGATTTCCCCAAAATATTAGAATCTTTTCTGAAGCCTCTTGCCTGTACGTTACATTTCTACAATACCTAAGTGTTAGTGTTATTATAATAGTGTGTAACATTTATATTTAATATGACTAAACAAAAAGTGTAAGCTCTTTCTGAAAAATAGCAATAGTGAAAACTTTGCAGCTGTTGGATATAATGTTATCTGTAGCAATTGTTTTATAGCAACAAATGAAAGTAAGCATGTGGAAAATCTCAGTCAACCTAATAACGTTGTATATGATTAGCCTTTGGCATCATGCACATCATTGTTTTTTACATGAATCAACGATATTTGAGCCCTACACTGTCATAAGCTGGGGTTCAATACTATTCTATTTATAAAAGTATGTTGCTGACTTTTCAAAAAAAAAAAAATTACAAAATTATCATGGCAACTTTATCATCATACTCATGTAGTTCATAATCAGAATGGAAAAAACTTAATCAGTTTCTCTTTACCCTGAGATCATCAGTTCTCTGCTGTTTAAAATTCTGATAAATGATTCTGGCAGGAAGACACAGCCAAGTGGAATAAACTTGATGGTGACATTGGATTTTATATATACAAGGGATGACTAACTCAGTGAAAGGGTGCATTAGTGGTTATTAGTTGGCAAGTGAATTTCAGGGCTGTCACAAATACAATGCCAATATTATTTCCAGATTTTCTTTTTTGTTCATTACTGAATTCCAACTTGAAAAAGGAAGAAGCGAAAGTTCTGGACCCTGATCCAACAATTCTAAATGTAGCCCTGAGAGAGGGAAGACTAAATCCAGCTGTTTACTCCCCATGAATTGAGTGATTCAGTGATACTCCTATGATCTGAAGAGAGTTAGGTTCATATAACAAATGCATCATGAAGAAGATGGATTAATCACGAAGCATGAGTCTTCCAGCTCTAACATTCTATAATTCTGGGATTCTAAACCAATTCAGTAGCAAAACAATGTTCTCTGATATGGGTACACAAGTTCTTGTACACAAGGTACAAATGCAAACAAAAGCTATGCATAGTCCTCATTGGTCCGGATGGAGGCAACTGAACCAAGAGACAGACAATAGCAAGGACTCCAGAGAAAACAGTTTTTGAGAAATCTAAAATTGGAGTTATGGAACGTTACTTATGAATATGCATGCACATATTGGCACATTATTTTCCTTACTATCTAAACAAATGGAAAATTATCGAGGAGAGATCCTTGAACTTAAGGACAAATTTCCTGACAGTGAGAACAATTAATCAGCGGAATGCTTGTCTCCAGAAGTTGTAGGTGCTCCAACACTGGAGGTTTTTAGGAAAAAATTGGACAGCCATTTGTCTGGAATGGGTATAAGGACTCCTTCTTGGGCACCATGTTGGAGTAGAAGACTTCCAGAGTCCTTTCTAACTCTTGCATTCTGCTATTCTGTTAAACTATGGTTAAAGAGGATTTTACAGAATAACAAGCTATTCCTTGCCCAATTATCCTCAACCATTTAAAAGCAGCACAAATGAGAAATTCATATAACATTTTTGAAAAATAATTACGTACCAAGGAACTTTAGAAGAATTCCAGAATAGCAATAGCACTTAGACTTATATACCGCTTCACAGTCCTCTCTAAGCGGTTTTACAGAGTCAGCTTATTGCCTCCAACAATCTGGGTCCTTATTTTACTGACCTCGGAAGGATGGAAGGCTGAGTCAACCTTGAGCCCGGTGAGATTCAATCTGCCAAACTGCTGGCAGCCGGTGATCAGCAGAAGTAGCCTGCAGTACTGCACTCTAACCACTGTGCCACCGCGGTTCTTATACCGGTATATGGTGTTTTAGGTGCCCTGCCTGCTCTGCCTGGTTCATGATGACCAATCAATTTGGAATCAGAGATATTTAGGTGACTGTAAAAAGCACACAACTTTAGAGAACACTTCGCTCAGTCTCTTGATCGATCTCTGAGAAAGAGTTCAATAATCAGTCATCTCAGGTATTGTATATAAAGTAAAAACTGGAAGAGATGTCTTGCCATATTTGAAAAATGATATCTTTGTTACTGCTCAGCATCTTTTTGATATGTCATAGATACTTTCGGTCAATTAGAACAACACCAAGTATATTTCTTGCATGTGTGTCTGCATATGCATATATTAGATTTTTAATTGTTTAATGGGTTTTAGTCGTAAGGTTCTTAATTTTTCGGCCAAAGGATATAATTCTTTTAAATTTTTAACTTTTGTATTGGATGTTTTTTATTTGGCTGTGCACCGCCCTGAGTCCACCAGGAGAAGGGCGGTATACAAATTTAAATAAAATAAAATAAATAAATAAATAAATATGTACATGTGTGTCCAACTACCCATTAAAATTGCCAATGGATGATAGACATGCATTCCCATCCAGTTATGACAATGTGAAGGATTAATTAATAATTAATTTGCTCTCTGTAACGTCCAGTGATCCAAACTTACCTTATTTTATATATATATATATATATATGTTTTTTGGTTTTTTTTAGTAGATGTGATTCTACTGAGCTGGAGCTACAAAAAAAAAAACCTTGGCTACGTAGGGAAAACCTGGCTAGAAGAAAAACACACATAAACCCTATGAAGAAGTAAGAAAATTGATACTGTACCTTTACAGGGAGGATACATAAGATATGGGTGTGGCCTACTGATGACAGCTAACGAGCTAGAAATGGATCTATTTAGGTCTCCCACCTAGCAGTTAGAGCTTGCTAGGTGTTAGAAAGGAAAAAAGCCCAGAACCGAGTAGATGTGATTCTACTGAGCTGGAGCTACAAAAAAAAAAAAAACCTTGGCTACGTAGGGAAAACCTGGCTAGAAGAAAAACACACATAAACCCTATGAAGAAGTCAGAATATATATATATATATATATATATATATATATATATATATATATATGTATATGTATGTATGTATATATACATATATATATATATATATATATATATATGTATGTATACATACATACATACATATATATATATATATATATATATATATATATATATATATATATATATATATATATATATATATATTCTTTTAATTCATAGGTTCAAATGTATAATACTTTTTTAGTCAGGGTTTTTTTCCTATGTAGATCAAGTTGTTTACATGGCCATAGTGGGGTGATATCTCAAATCACCACTTTCAGGCTTTGTCAGACATCTTGTGTTGTTTGTTCTGAGATTTATGGGAGACTGGGATTAGCACTATTTCTTTCTTTTTTGACTTCATCGGCCAGCCACATCCATATTTTATCCCTGACTAAAAAAGTATTATACATTTGAACCTATGAATTAAAAGAATAAATATTTGACCTTTACAGGGAGGAGTCATAAAAAAATATGGGTGTGGCTGGCCGATGAAGTCCAAAAAGACAGATATATATATATATCTTCTTCTTAACACCCGAGATTTTAATTTTTTGCATATATATATATATATATGTGTGTGTGTGTGTGTGTGTGTGTGTGTGTGTGTGTGTGAGTGTGTGTGTGAGTGTGTGTGTTTGTGCGCGCGCGCGCGCAAGTCTTGGTGTATTCAGGTCTTTTCTCGTGTAAGATTGGGAGTATCTTGGAGACGTTTCGACGAGGTCCCACTCATCATCTCAATCTTACACGGAAAACTAGCCATGCCCCAGCCCCCCTCCCCCCCCGTTTAGCGAAGGGGAAAAAAGTTGTGATATGTCATGTGATGACAACATGACGCCATGAGTTTCACATCCTTGCTATAGCCACTATTGCTGTTACACCACATTTCCTTCACTTCAAAGCTTCACTGGAGTTTTTTAACCTGAAATAGACCAAAGACCAAAGTTCGCTCCAGATGCTTTCCATTAGGTTTCAATAAAGCATGGGAAACCAAGGAGGCTGCAAACTGCTGATGAGGTGATTGTACAATGCAACAAAGGATTTTCACATGTATGTCATCCTTAATGAAATAAGTGTAAGAAAGGCAACATACTGACATTCTTTACTCCTTTATAAGAAATGTCCAAACCAAATTCCCTGTGAGAGAAATGTATGAAAAATGACAGAGAAAAAAAATACAAGAGAATATACTACATGACAGAGTTTTGACTGGTAAAAGTGATCAAAGAGACCCTTATTGTCTTCCTTGGCATTGTTTCCTTGAGACTTAGGTGAAAAGGGACCTGAATTTTTCTCACTTTCTTTTTTGAATCCTGCCCTTTCACTCTTATTTTCTTTCTCCTTGCATTGGGATACCGAATCTTTCGCCACCACTACAAATTTTCAATACTGTAATTAAGGCAGCCTTTTTCCCTGGTTGCCTGGAGTATCTTCATTTAAAATGTGAATCAAACTGGATAACAGGGCAGCTTAGAAAAGGAAGATAGCAAAATGACACACCAAGTGTCCTCAGATGCACTGTCTCCCTCACAAATGAACCTTTGTTGAGCTGGTTTGTGTGCAGTGTGTTTCCCCCTACATATTATCTTTACATATAAGCATACATTTACACACCTCAGCATTTTTGCCAGATGATCTATGCTTGAATCAGACAAGTATGTCCAAGATGTTTATGTTTTCCAAACATAATCTAGTAATTGATTGCAGTTAAATATTAATGACAATGCACCTGGTATATATTAGACAGCTTTTAAGTCTAAACAGGAATATATATATATATCTTGTCGGCAGCAAGAATGTCTCTTGAGCAACCCATGCAGGAAACATGGCAGCCTGTTGATGGAATCAGTCATTAGGCTTAATAAAATAGCTGAGGATTTTGCAATGGTGTTATCCAGATTATTTCTCATAGTCTAAGGGTAGTTTTATGGCTGGTATGCAGATCTGTGAGTTAATTCACATGGAATACATGCGGCATATGGTTTAAATTCTTGCCTGTGATGTTCTCTTTCCATGTGTAGAACGATCTATGTGCACATGCTTGCCAAAGAGATCAAGGGATTATCTTCTAGCTACCACAGAAATGTGCTTCATCTGGCCTTGAATTTCTTAGGGCAGAAATTCTTATATTGCAAAAATATTGTCATGAGGAATGTCCTAACCTCTGGAAATCCAGCTGGTGATAATTGAGAAGACCTTTATCTGTGTTTCCAGTTTGCACAGCTATTTCGCTTTGCCTCAAAATGAATGACCTTTGCCTCGAAACACTTGAGTTAATTACAGTTTTGAATTTACATTTTCATACAACAGTGATTAATGGAGCCCCTTTGAAAATATCTGACATTAACATACACTTCTCTCACCAAAAATACAAATATGTGAGTTAGTTGGCTAATATTTACTCTGCATTTCAGAAATGTTTTGTCAAGGAAAGCTAAAGAGTTTGGAGGAAAAGGAGCTTACTTACAGAATAGTATCATGGAAAGTTCAGGACATGAATCAGGGAGACCCACCTGTAAAAGTGCATTTGTGAAAACTGATCACTTGGAGCCATGTTTCTCAACCTCAGCAATTTTAAGATGGATGAACTTCAACTCCCAGAATTTCCCAACCAGCATGCTGGTTGAGGAATTCTGAGAGTTTACATTCACCCATCTTAAAGATGCCAAAGTTGAGAAACATTGATGTAGATCAACATGCTCTAACAGACTCCTGATAGTTCAGCTAAATTCAAAAGCAACCACCCAGTTTTTGAAAAGAATTTTAAACCCTAACTAAGTAGCTCAGTATTCACTGTCTTCCTTAATGGGTGCCAGATGGACTTCCAAGGGCAAGAAGTTCCAGAGAGATGACAAACATCATTGAAAAACAACCTCTTGCCTGTTCCCCCAACCCTAGATGTCAGCCTGTATGATGCTTGCTTGCTATCGGCTGCCATAGTAACAGGAGGGGGGAGGTATAGGTATTTGGGAGGGGGGAAGTAAGTTGATGGAGATGTCTCATGAAAGGGAGGAATATCTTCCTTGGCACAGCTGAAGGGAGTGCTGATAGCAAGTCAAGGTCAACCATCCTGGCATACCAGATAGATGGCCCCATCGGAAGATGCCCTCACATGACACCTTGGAGAGTTGGGGATTGGACATTCAGCTGGGGTCCCTGGGGGGAGGGATTTGGGAATGCTTTCAATATGTTATTTTTGCGCCTATTGCCTCAGTTATTGCTTACTTTTCGTTGCATTCAGTTCATGCTAAAAGTACCTTTCTCTACAAACATGGAGTTGGGGTTTTTCTTTCTTGAGTTTTGAATGGAGGCACACCTGACATTAAGCAAGAACTGCTTTAACAGCCATCCCGGAGAAAACTCTACCATGGGGGCTGAACAAAGAATGTCTGACCAAGGCAGTGACCAAGAGGACATGGGAACTTCTGGGTCCACTCCTCCCCAGTCCCACCGCAGCTTGGAAGCCTTGGAGTGGATGTCTGAATTACAGCTTGAAGAAAAGCTGGTCAGAGCCAAGTGTCACTGGGTGTGGGAAGGTTAGAAGCTCTGGAGGAGATCCCTCCCCGGGGTGACAGTTACCAGACACCAGTGTGGAGATGCTGCCTGGCAGGAAGAGGTTAAAGAAGACCTCCTGCTGACCCAGGCTAGATGGTTGGGCATACATAGATGTTCAAAATCTAGAAAAATCTAGGAGAAGAGACTTGAAAACTGAACTATTTTAAAGAAGACGAGTTGATGTCATATGGATTTTATCTATCACTGAACAATGACAACCGGTGCACATTTAACAAATGAATAAAATCTAGCATTGCTGTCTGGTGAATTCATGGAGTTGAAGTCAACAGGTCCTAAATTTCTATGGAGATTATCAATCATCCAGATTGTGGTTGTCCCAAAGGTGCTTTTTCAAGAGGCAGCTGGACTTTCTTTGTTTTTCCTTGAAGATGTTTCACTTCTCATCCAAGAAATGGATAAAGTTCTGAACAAGCTTCTTAGATAAGGAGTGAAATGTCTTCAAGGAAAAACGAAGAAAGTCCAGTTGCCTCTTGAAAAAGTACCTTTGGGACCACTGGTCCTAAGTTGCAAAGTTTGGATACTCCTGATCTAAACATTTTGTGGTCTGTGTCTTAAAGTCTGAAGAACTCCTTCTTGAAATCTTGATATGTACTTTTCCTGAAAACAACTTAAACATTTGGGTGGCTGGTGCAATGTTGTGAGTAGTACGCTAAAATAAAAATGAAATATCTTCCAAAAAAAAAGTGCTGCATTTCCTTCTTATTATTTTTGGCTTCAGAAAGGAGGGGGAATGGGAAAAAGAGGGTCAAGCAGAAAAAGGAAAAGCTTTGAATGAAAACAAATACCTTGGTGCCAACTGAAGAATGGGATTTGACAAGTTAGGGATCTCTGGAGGGCGCTACAAGAACCTCAGCCCAGTTGGCAGCTACCGTTTACAATATATTTCTCCAGTATTAAAAGGCAAAGTGAAGATGTGAGAAAGGAGCTGCCATTCTTTTCATTGGAAGTGAAATGAGCTAGCTTAGCCAAGATTCTTTTCCAAATGGCAAGCTTTTCAGTTCCTTCAAGGCAAATTTGCCCCCCCCCCCCCCACCCCCTGCCTTTGTTCCATGAAGTCTGGATTAGTTATTTCTATCTTCTCAAAAGAGAACCCTTTTGGAGTTAATAAATCTCTGAATTTGTCCCAGTGGCTCCTCTACACTTTCTTTTTAATTCCTATGGCAACTTCTTTCCTTTAATTTTTCCAGATGTATGTGTCATTGTTTTGCATAATTTTTGACTTTATCTAGTAAAATCTTGATCAAGGCTTCCAAGATCAAAAGTTGATCTTGGAAGCCTGAAGATAGAATGACTTTCTGACTTAGGCTAGGAATACTATTATGTCAGAGGCAAGAATGGCAAAGTGCAAAGATGTTGATGATTCCAGCAGAATCCAAAGCCAAAAGGCCATATAAGTAGATATCTGAGAATGGATCTTTATTTATGCCTACATTGATTATATCATGTGCATACTGCCTTATCAAATGACTCTAGGTAGCTAAAGCAAAATAAGTATATACCATTAATAACAAAAGAATAAATCTGTAATGAATCAAGGCAAGAAGATACAACCTGAGAATTTGCCCCACATATACAGTATTTTCTAGTTTCTCATCCTTGGCAACTTTGTGGATTTCAACTCCCAGAATTCTCCAACTAGCATATCATATATCTTAAAATCATTAAGGCTGAGAAAAGCTGCCCTAGTTTCTTCCAGTCATTTCATTTTCTCCAAAGACACTCTGCAAAAGTACTGCTTTTACTGCCTTCTGAAAAGGTGTTAAAGAAGCAGTCATTTTAACCAAAAAGATAAGTTGTTTCAGAACCAAGATACTATGCATTCAGAGAACTGCTCTGTTAACATCAAAAAAAGGGGTAAATCGGATTCAGTATGAGCAGATTCCACCAGGTTCTACCCAGGCACCAAGCACTGGGTCAAACTTCCACAACATCTCCTGATTGGCCCAATCAGATGATCAAGATAATCATCCCATTGATAGACAACCTTACAAATGAGGAAATGAAGGAGAGGACATTAAACACCAGAAGACTCAAGGGCTCAACATCTCCTCCTCCATAAACACTGATTGGAACTGCCCATCCAGGAAAGAGCAGAACCACTGCTGAGCAGTGTTGCCAACTCCTAACCTCACATAGCCCAAAATGATAGTCTGATCAATGGTTTGAACACCACTGAAAGATCAAGCCCAATCAAAATTGTCCAACAAAGTTACTAATGGAGCATTCTTCTCATGCCCAGGCTTGAAACATTAAACATCAAAAGTCCCAAGGGCTATTAATATGGCCCTTGTCATATCAATGGCCCACTAAGATAGAAATGGACAGATACCATTGAAAAAGTTAGAAGAAGCAACTTAGAAATCATTGTCAGGTTTTAAGAAGCTGTAGTCAAGAAGAGTTTATCCAGGGAGCTGAATGGCAATATGTGTCAGGCTCAGATACTGTGGTGGGTTGCCCCCGGTTCCGACCGGTTCTATAGAACCGGTAGTAAAACCGGAGGGAGGCTCCGCCCACCCACCCTAACGTCATCAAAATGCTTCTGCGCATGCGCAGAAGAGCGCACGCACGCGCATGAGTGAAGCAAGCGCGTGCACCCAGCCCCATTGCGAACCAGTAGTAAAGGTAAGTAGAACCCATCCCTGCTCAGATAGCTAAGCTTTGTACTATAGCTACAAAGCTATGTTACATAGCTACAAAGGTTAAACTCCAAACCCATAGGTATATCAAGCTAGATTACAAATAGGGTGAACTCATAAATTTGATATGGCACATGCATCAATTTTTTAGAACAGAGATCTGACTGTGTAACTTCCACGTGCTCTCTGCTGTTATCTGATTATTCTATTATCTCATTTCTTGGCATTTCAGTCTCTGTCATTAAGCAAAATGGAAATAAAAGTCACATGGATTGATGTTCAACTTCACACATTCTGAACTTATTGCACAACAAAACTCATCAGCTCAGCCAATTTGGATGGAGATAGCAGACCTTTCAGTATGAGATATAAGAAAATAGTTAAAAAGGGGGATATTGGACTGTCAATTCTCAGAAATGACCTTAGGTGAAGGTAAAGAGGAGAGGAGAGGAAAGCAGAGGAGAAAGGAGGGGAGGGGGAGAGGAGGGGAGAGGAGGGGAGGGGAGGAGAGGAGGAGAGAAGAGAAGAGAAGAGAAGAGAAGAGAAGAGAAGAGAAGAGAAGAGAAGAGAAGAGAAGAGAAGAGAAGAGAAGAGAAGAGGATTTAAAAGAAACATGTAAATGCATAGTTTAAAAGGAACATGTAAATGTGACTTTTTCATAAAGTAGATAAAATTTAAACTGGGTGGATCGAAATTTATGCTTAAACAGTTTCCCCAGTTTCTAAATATAAAATTAGTTGATTTTTCATCTACAGATACTCTCTATTTTTATTAGCCTTACCTAAAGTAGTTTTACTGTAAATTAAACAGTTATGGAGTCAAAAAATTTTTATGAAAAGAAGAATCATTTCCTTCTAGAAATATTCAATAAAATCCACTATTTTTCCTCCTGCCCCACTTCCCCCCCACTACCGTTTCCATTTTATATTTGCTGTGCTGGAAAACTTTCAACATCATTAAACTTAAAATTGGCAACTTGGTCATGTTGGCTTTAATATCATTATTGGCCTCTTTGAAATCACCAGAGGTTATGAATTTTAGATCCTTTGCGTTAGTACAAAGCATTGCCAAAACTGGAATGAGACTAGGTTCAGTAACTGAATGAATTGTACCTTGTCCCTTACTGTGGTATTACAGTTTTAGCAGCTTAATAAACCAGTCTCCCCAGGGATGGAGGCTAAAAAAAAAACCCACCACTGAACCACTTGGACAGATACATTTCAATATCATTCCTAACATTTACAAAAGAATTCATTCAACTTGCAAGGAACAAATAAAGTACTACCAAAGAAATATCCACCAATTGTCCACCAATTGAGCTTGACATGATACAAGATGACAGAGTAATGCAGACATTAGTAAAAAAAAAAAAAAAAAAGTTCACAAACAAGGCTTGAGTATAAGAACATATTCTTGCTCATGTCCCCTAATAAATTTATACTGAAAGTCTTCCTATGATCTAATAAATTCAGCCATTACACCTTGTAGCATATTACTTTGATTCAGGGGTGGGTTCTAAATTTTTTTACTACCGGTTCTGTGGGTGTGGCTTATTTTGTGGGTGTGGCTTGGAGGTCATGTGACTAGGTGGGCGTGGCTAGCTGGTCAGAGTCATTTCTGGAAGGTCCTCGCACTTACGACCAGTCCTTGCACTTATGACCCGACTCATTTGTTTGCTTTTAACACTGATCAGCTGTAGGACGGCCCTTTGAAGCCCCGCGGCAAGAGTTTAAACAGTTTTTTTCCGTCTAGTCATCAGCTGGGACTCAGGAGGCAGCAATAGATTGGGGTGGGACCAAATAAAAGGTAAGAATAATGTGGGTGGGGGGGTGGGAGGGTGGGGGGGAGAACCAGTTCGGTGACGTCATATCGTCACCGCTACCAGCTTGGCCGAACCGGACCGAACCAGGAGGAACCCACCATTGCTTTGATTGTATATCCTTTTACAGAAAGAGTTATAGATAGATCTCACTCCTGTCTGCTATGATTATTTATATTAGTATTTTACTAATAAAGTTGTTCAGATTTGCTAAAGTCTTGGCTTATCATGAACAGAGTCAGTTGTGGTGACTGAGGCAACTTTCTACCATGCCATTTGAGATGGCCTCAGGTCAATATACCAGACTATCCATTTGGTGGACACTGGTGAAATGGATAGTATGGTATATTGACTGTCTCTACAAACTTGTGTGCTTGACCTCCTCACTTCTTGGCTCCTTCAGTGGTCCAAAGAGACCATAACAGACTGAATTTGGGAAATGATCGATACCTTACTTTGGGAGGGTAATGCTGCAGCCCTACAATCAGGCAGTGGTTTATCACCTGTAAAATAGTTCTTCTCCTTACGATTCTCAACTACCTGTTTGTATTATTTTTGGGTGACCTCTTGGGCCTATTTTGCCCAGATATTAATTATATTTTTTATTCAGGCACGTTGGTTTATTTTGCTATTCTTAATTTTAACTTCTTTCGTGGAGTTAAAATTCTCATTAGAGAATTGCACTAATTATAAACAGTTTTTACTGCTGTGGAATGCTATTTATCTTTGCTCCAAATTTATTATAAAAATAAAAATCTACAATATGTTTCTTCAGCTTTCAAAAATCTAAAAATTTAGAACTCCAGCATTATTGGTCACTTTTCCACATTCAGTTAAATATAATCATTCTTCCTGATTTTGCATTTAAAAAAAGACCCAATACAAAAATTACTCAGCATCTGTCTACAGGATACACACCTCTGAGATGCTTACATCAAAGTTTTTGTCTTCAATCCCCACAGAATTTAGTTGAAAATATTTTTTATATTTATTTTTGTTGATGGTTTTGGGAAAAATAATATAACCAGAAGGGAGAAAAGGGTGAAGGAATGTAATCAACTGAATAAACAAAGGGTAATTTTCCAATATTCATAAAATTATAAACGGTGATAAACCTTTTTTAAAAAAATCCCTATTAATAAACAAAAAAGAAGAAAAGAAAAATCAACAAAACATTATTAAGAAATTGTATCCCCCCCTCTCCCTGTGGTATTATGATTATTAACTGCAGCTAATATATTTAAGTTTACCACATTGTGTAATATTTGACACATAAAGCTGCCATTCTTACTTGAATTTGGTTAAATTTCCGTGTATAACTATATACCATTAGCTTCATTATTGCTAAATTTTTTTCCAGGTTTAATTTCACAAACTGGTGTTATCAGCAAAATGCCTTTTTTCCAACCCTGTGCCAGATTTATCCTTGCAACCATCAATATGCAATATATCTTAATAGCTTGTGGTATTTCTTGTTTATATGTTCTGGAACATATTTCTCATAAAAAAATATTTGAGGTTTCAATGCAAAATTTATTTTTTAGATTTTTTTTATTATGCTATGTATTTCTTTCCAATCCTTTTGAGTTTTTTTTACATAACCACCACATATGATAAAATGTTCCTTTTTATTATGACATTTCCAACACTTTTATATATACCAAATTTATATTTCACTGATAAAGAAATAAAGGGAGACTAGTATAGATCTATTTCAAGCTATTTAGCTCTCATCAGCTAGCCATACCCTTACTTGGATTCGAACTTGGGCTGCCTGCATGTTAGCCAGTTGCATTAACCTCTGAGCCACAAGTTCTCCTCCCTTCATCAGCTTGAGCCAGGGGAGAGATTCAGTGTTTTTCTATCGAGGCACCTGGTCTACCCCAACATGTGGGAGGGAGCATACTGCATCCCTTTCGCCTTTCAGCTCCAATCCAGGAGCCCTCAGTCGCATTGACGACAAACCATTTTATATCAAATTTATATTTCGCTGATAAAGAAATATAAAGCTATTTACCTCTCATCAGCTAGACATACCCTTACTTGTATTCGAACTTGGGCTGCCTGCATGTTAGACAGTTGTATTAACCTCTGAGCCACAAGTTCTCCTCCCTTCATCAGATAGATATACCCTCTCTCTCTCTCTCTCTCTCTCTCTCTCTCTCTCTCTCTCTCTCTCTCTCTCTCTCTCTCTCTCTCTCTCTCTCTCTCTCCACACTCACATACAATATTGTGTGTGTGTGTGTGTGTGTGTGTGTGTGTGTGTGTGTGTGTGTGTGTGTGTAGAATCACATCCACTCGATTCTGGGCTTTTTTCTTTTCTAGCAGTCAAGTCTGCTTTCTGCGTGGAGACTTTCTGTGTGGGTTTGAGTCTGCAGACTCAAACCCACACTGAGGATGAGGCATGACTGCGGACCAGAAGCCAGACCACAGCTGCATCATTAGCCCCTTTAAACCCCTCCAATCCATGCATGAAGCAGACTGACACCCACCATGAAGAGGTAGCACGGCCACGAACAGGAAGCCAAACAACAGCAACACAGCTCACCAGCTCAAATCCCCCTGCTACTCAGACTAACCAAAGCACAACCAAGCCCCCACCTAAACAGAACACACACCCATCCAATCAGAGCACAGCCAACCCCCCATCCAATCAGAGCACAGCCAAACCCCCAACCAATCAGAACACACCTCCACCCAATCAGAACACAGCCAAGCTCCCACCCAATCAGTTCACACCCCCACTGGCAGTTAAAAGGAAGAAACAGCTGCAATCACACACATTGCTCCTAGAAGCACGAAGCCGAAGACACCAGCCTGAAGAATGACGAATGAGACTTCATCGAAACGTTGCCAAGAAACCTCCAATTTTATGCGGGAGAAAACCCGAATAACCAAAGACCTACATACAAACACCCGCGAAAACCTCAGAAAACACACACACACACAACACACACACATATATACAATATTATATATATATGTTTATATATTTATATATATATTATAAATACATATATATATATTAATACATATACTTATTAATACAGTTACGTACCATCTGTAAAACATTTTATATTTTATACATTTTATTCCCTTGAGTAAGAACTTGGAGTAAAGTTCCTACGCAATTACTTATTGATTTTTTTTCCATAATAGCTTCCACTGTTGTAACTGTATTGTTCTTTTGAAATTTTGCATCTCCTTTATCGTGCAAATGTTTGCTTGTTCTGTCTCCAATTCATATGTTAATACCAGTTTATATATGCATTGTAAAAGGTGGCCTTAATTCTATGTAAGTGTTTCAAATTCTGTAATCTTTCTTAATGTCCTTTGTTTCCCAAGATCACATTTCATGCTTCCAGCAGACAGCATATACTTCAACCATAGTAAATTCCTACCCTCCTTAAATCATTTTTGCTATGTATTTAAGCCATGTCTGGAATCTGAAAACACCAAATCTGCATATGTGATTACATTTTTCTTGTTATAATTAACCCCATTTTGCATTTGCATTTGAAGGTGAGGGTAGTCGTGAAATTGCTGGGTGTATTATCCAGTTTAAAGAGTTCCTTGTTTTTATCAAATTTGGTTTTAAGCCTTTCTGATCAGGTTCAGCAGCATTTGGCCAAACATATTTTACCACTGCTGTAAGATGCCAACAGCTCATTTTAAGCAAGTTAAACCATGATCTCTGAGAATTCTCCCCTCAGTGTTATATGTGAACCCAATCATTGACTTGCACCATAGTACTCTTTTTTTCTCTTTCCAAGCTTCTTCTATAAACTGAAAAGATAAATTAAAAGATCAGTTGTGCCTCTAGTTTCTTAATTTCTTCCCTAGAATTTCCAACACTCATGTCCATTCAATTTCACTGTTATGTCTTAAGGAACTCACCAACAGAAGCCTTTTATTATAGAAGAGTTGTGGTGGCACAGTGGTTAGAATGCAGTACTATGGGCTACTTCTGCTGACTGCTGGCTGCCAGTGATTGGCAATTCGAATCTCACCAGGTTTAAGATTGACTCAGCTTTCCATCCTTCCAAGGTTGGTAAAATGAGGACCCAGGTTGTTGGAGGCATTATAGTGACATTGTAAACCGCTTAGAAAGGGCTGTAAAGCATGTGAAGCAGTATAGAAGTCTAAGTGCTATTGCTATTTATTTCTTCTTGTTCCTTTTTAATCTTTCAGGTTATTCAAGAACACATTATTGATTAAAAATTGTTGGAGACTCTCTCACCAACCTTATATTAGCTCCTCCTGATCTCTCTCTTGTGAGGTTTGTACTCTGGAATGTGACTTCCTTACGCTCCTCCTAGAATCCCTGCTAACTCAGAAAGAAGCAACCCTTCAGTTATCCACAATAAACACTTCGAAGCTATATCCTCTTTTCTCTCTTCCTCCTGTTCATCTCTCCTAGCAAACATCTTCTAGCTTACAAAGTTAATCAGTATGCTCAACTTAGCTCAGGGGTGGGTTCTAAATTTTTTTACTACCGGTTCTGTGGGCGTGGCTTATTTTGTGGGTGTGGCTTGGAGGTCATGTGACTAGGTGGGCGTGGCTAGCTGGTCGGAGTCATTTCTGGAAGGTCCTCGCACTTACGACCAGTCCTCGCACTTACGACCCAACTCATTTGTTTGCTTTTAACACTGATCAGCTGTAGGACGGCCCTTTGAAACCCCGCGGCAAGAATTTAAACAGTTTTTTTTCCTCTAGTCATCAGCTGGGATTCAGGAGGCAGCAATAGATTGGGGGTGGGACCAAATAAAATGTAAGAATAATGTGGGTGGGTGGGTGGGTGGGTGGGAGGGCGGGGGGGGAGAACCGGTTCAGTGACGTCATATCATCACCGCTACAGTGGTGGAACCCACCACTGACTTAGCTGACTACTATTTGATTCTACATTTACTAAGCACCAAAGTGCCACTAATTTATTGCATGGCCCATTAGCACATTTGTGCAAATTGATACTTAACTTTATATGCACTAACTGGGCAAGCAATAGTACTTCTGGTGGAAGTTGGCGGAAATTCAGCAAGTTGATTGGAACCATTCAACTTGGAATGCTAGAAAAGTTGGATGGTTTCTTAAACTTGTACTTTTCTACAAACGATTCCATCCAAATCAAGTAACCAGATTGCCAGGTTGTTATAATTTATTATTTGGAAACATAATGACATAGAAAAAAGACAGTTGCATACCTAGACAACCTGACTTCCAAGATTTAACAGTTGGATAGAGACACTGAAGTTGTCTTGTCTTAAGAGGAAATAGAGGCAGTTCAGATGAATTATTTGCACAGGAGCTCAGAGAATGAGTGGCAATGAAAAAGGGGAAAGAATAAGACAGATACAGACACTTTATTAGAATATTATTTAAAATATTTTAATAGAAAAATCAGTAAAAGTAATTTTAAAAATTAAGAAGTTTATAAATTTATTGTATTCAAAATTCCAGTAAGTTTGGAAATTGGAAGGTTATTCCCCTTATAAACCTGCTCCAGGATCAGTCCTGGCTTTGTGCAACACCACAGTTTTATTGTTATTGGTTATTGTTAGAAAAATAATCTGTTTGGTTCTGGGAGAACACACCCATCACTACAAGAATAAGCACAAAATTCTCTAAGTATTCTACCTTTCAGACAATGAAAATGAAGGACTGAAATCATGGAAGCGAGTTCCAGAGTAAAATATAGCATCCATGATCCCAAATTGCATTAGCTACTCCCAATGCCTTTTAAAAATAAACTCATATCAAAGCTTTTCTCTAAATTTTCTCAATCTTGGCAACCTTAAGACATGTGGACTAACCATGTTGGCTGGGGAATTCTGGGAATTGAAGTTCACATATCATTAAGCTGGTAAGGTTTAGAATCACTGCTATAAAATATTGGTCAGTACCAGATTTGTCTGAAAGAGCTTGATATTGATATTTGTTGGCTTCTTAATGGGAATCGTAGGCTAACTTGATAGTGCACTGTCCACAACTTAAAATGAACCACGTAGAAAGCAAAGAGTGGTGCTGCATAGAGAACAGGGAACATGGTAACTTATGAACAGGAAGGAACTGTACCCAAACAAGGAATTCTTTCAAAGTCATTTGAAAGAGATGTAGCCATTTAAACCTACGCAATTTGTGACATGCAATTCAGCTGTCATGTTTCATTGTACATGCAAATAATAAAATTAATAAACAGCGATACATTTTGAATAGTAAAGATAAAAAAAATTGATTCCTTGCATATAGTTTGCATACGAATATAAAGTTTGCAAAATCTCAATCCAAGAGTTCATCAAAGATTGACTTATGAATAAATAAATGGCTTGAATAATTTTCATATTTTTGGTCTGGCAAGAAGAGGTGCTACTGAAATAGCTTAAAGTATTATTTTAAAAAGCATGAGTTCTACAGCTGTAGAAACAATATACCTTTGACACCATGATTATAATAATATTTTATTCATAATAATATTTTAATTCAAGTTCTTTATTTTAATGGTTTCATTTTTCATTCAGTGAAAGTGAAATATATTCTCCACAATTTAAATTTTAAATAAATGCATATTAAATTAGAATTCCTATTATGTTCTACTTGTAAAAACATAAATATTCAGGCCTCCCGTAGCATCAAAAGGTCACTCTATGGCGGGGGGGGGTCAAACTCACGTCATCACGTCATCATCACATCGTCACGTGATATATCACAACTTTCCCCCCTTTCGCTAAACCAGGAGTGGGCATGGCCAGCATGTGATGTATCCAGCCCACAGACCACAAGTTTGACACCCCTGCTCTATGGTATATGATCCATGCACAAATGCTGATGTTAATAGTGTTTCAGTATATTGGAAATGTTCAATGTTGATGGTTTATTATTAATGTTTCCAAAGTTAGTACAAGCCCCTATATTGTGAAAATAATTCTGGTGCTTGATTTGATCTTACTTATCATCTCTGTTCACTTACCACAAAGCATGTACTATTTACATATCCCAAACTGACTGCAAATAAAAAAAAATCCTATTTTTCTGTTTATTTCCATGGAAATCCTAATAACAATAATGATAACGAATTTTAGTAACAAAATTTTGTCTAGTAACAAAATTTAGTAGCAATTTTGGACACGATTCTTGGGGCATCTAGAAACTCATTTCCCCAATATCTTCCAACTGCTGTCCCTGATATACCTAAAGGTGCTTTTTCAAGAGGTAATTGGACTTTCTTGTTTTTATTTGAAGACATTTTGCTTCTCATCCAAAAAGTTTCTTTGGCTCTGCATAGCTAAATGTCTTGTTTTTCTTTGAAGATGTTTCGCTTCTCATCCAAGAAGCTTTTTCGGCTCTGCATAGCTAAATATCTATCTTTTGAAGATGCTTGCTTCTCATCCAAGACGCTTGGTTGAAGAAGCTTTTTCGGATGAGAAACTAAATGTCTTCAAAGAAAACCAAGAAAGTCCAATTGCCTCTTGAAAAAGCACCTTTGGGACAACCATGATCTGGATGACTGAGAATCTCCATAGCCTGATGTAGTACAGTAGTGGCCAAAATTGTGGAAAGCTTTTGGGGAAAGTATTTTTGAGGTTTGATGGCTAATAACACCACCTTTTTTTGGGGAATTTCAAGATAATCATGTTCCACTGCTGGAATGGCCTGGAAATAGCCCAGACCTTCACCCAATTGAAAATCTATGGAGCCGACTAAAGAAACTTGTTAGCCAGAAGTGACCCAGCAATAAAACCCAGTTAATAGAAGCAATCATTCAATCTTGGTTTCACATTATAACAGCTACAGAACTAAAAGACTTGGTTCACTCCATGCGAAGACATTGTAAGACCGTAATTCATGCTAAAGGTTACCCAACGGACATGGTGATAATTTTTGTATATCTCATTTTTTCTACGTGTTTCACTTTTCTTCTTTATGCTGTAACTGCTATTCTAATAGCAAATCCTTCATAAAAGTAATTGTATTACATTCTTGATTAAATTGTCTTTCCATTGATATATAATTTTATGATACTACTCCAAAAAAAAGGGGTGTTATTAGCTAGGTTTAGAAAATATACTTTTCCCAAAAGGTTTCCACAATTTTGGCGACTACTGTATATGAAACCGAAGGAGGTTTGACCAGCTTTCTGCAATGTGGTTATCCTCTAGGTGTGCTGGGCTTCAGTTCCAATCCTAACACATCTAGGAAGCATCAGAGTAGTAAACATACTGTAAGACTAACCTAAAAACACATGGACACTGGATTAAAAGAGACAACTATATTCTTAACTGGGACAAAAAAAAAGTGAAGTAGCGTTGAAATGTCACCTCAGACTCAGGACCTGTAGGAACATGTGACCTCTGGCCCATAGCTGGATGTGATCAACAAAGCCTTCTCAGGCAGGGGAAACACTGGTTAAAAACTTTTCCCACTATCTTATAACTTCTGCTCTTGGAACAAGACAGAGGGAGAGACAATTGTATCCTCTATGCCAACGGTTACCAACTGGTGGTCTGTGAGAAAATTTTGGTGGTCCGCAGAAAAATTATTTGCATTTTTTATATTGCACTAAATCAGGGGTCCTCAAACTACGGCCCTTGGGCCGAATACGTGCAATGAATGTTTGCTGCAGAGAGCCTCCCCCTTCTGGGTCTTTTTCTGCAGGACAGAGGGGGTCAGAAATTCCGACTCGGAGTCTGGAGGGATTTGGGCGAAGGCTGGAGGGAAGTGCCACTGGTGGTGAAGAGCCGGAGGATCTTGTTTCAGTGGGACTGCCTCATGGCTTGGAACTGGCCGACCATCTCAGCTCGCTGAGCCTCCAGGCGCTGGCACCTGGCCTTGCACTACTGCAGGTCTTCCCTCTGCTTGGAAAGCCTATGCTCATAGTCCTCAGTGAGGTACTTCTGCTGAGCCTCCTTCTCGGTCAGATCCAATTTGAACTGAGCCAGCTGTTTAGCCAACTCTTTCTCATGGTGGCTGCTTACCTCCAGCAACTGCTTCCTGTTGGGGCCCTAAGGAGCTCGGGCGGGCAGGCAAGGAGTGGCGAGTAGAGGCTGGGAAGGTGCCCTTCAATATGTGTGACCACGTCCACCCAATCACATGACCATCTTGCCACGCCCACCCAGCCATTCATTTGGTAGATCATATTAGTGGTCCGCGGGATTTAAAATTATGAATTTAGTGGTCCCTGGGGTCTGAAAGGTTGGTGAACCCTGCTCTATGCAAACAGAGGCACAGGCTAATGGAAGACAAGTCCACTGTTTGAATTTTTGTTTGGCTCTGAATGTTGAGTCTGAGAGAGAGAGAGAGAGAGATAGAGAGGGAGGGAGGGAGGGAGGGAGGGAGGGAGGGAGGGAGATGAGATGTCTTGGAAAGTGGGGTGGCCCTTGAGCATATAAGAATTTTTTGCCTCCACACTCTATTGTTAACAATGTCTCCTTCTTCATCTCTGTAAAGTAAATCAAATACAGGCTATAAATTCAGCCATCTGTAGAATTCTGACATTGGCTTTAAATGAACAGGTGTGAATTTGGGAGCTGTTCCAAGTGACGCAAAGGGAATCCATTTTCTTTAATAATGTCGACACTTTTCAAATGGTAGTTGTCATGAAAATAGTAATTAATTGTTTAGCTAACAATGAAAAGTGACTGAAAAGAGCTGCCCTTTTCTCTTGCGACCACAACATGTGTGTGTATTTTTTTCTCAATGCAAAGTCTAAAACACTGACAAAATGGTTGCTGAAATATGCCTTCCCCCAAATATGTGACCTGCAGGTGGATAGGATATGGTGCCAGGAATAAAATTTACTCGCACTATTAAACATTAACAAACATTTGTGAGTTTCTGAAACTACAACTGCGTTTCCTTCTGGTTGGGCTCTCAGGCATGACTGACCCTTACTAATAACTCAGTGACTAAAAAAAGAAAATATTTTTAGTTCTGGGAATTGCTGGATTTTAGAAAAACTGCAGCTGCAGGCCCATCAAATACATAATAATTCCCAGCCAACAATTCCTTTCAATTGTTCCTCCTGCTAAAATCCATATGCTTGTTATTGAAGTCTTTCCATGCCTCTCTGCAGCATCCTGGATTGCAAACAGCTTCCAAAAGCTGTGCCTTTATAGAAACACACCATTTGTGGATGATGTGGCTGTTCCGATTAACCAGATACTTTGTTAACTGACTCATCTCCATTCATTAGCAGCACACAGCTTCCAGTAACTATCAAGTCAGAAATGGTCTTAGTTCTTCCAAGAAGTCTGTCTGTCTGTCTGTCTGTCTGTCTGTCTGTCTGTCTGTCTATCTATATCGATCTATCTATTGATCGTTCGTTCGTTCAATCGATCTCATTCATTCATTCATTCATTCATTCATTCATTCAATAGATTTATAGGGGCCATTAAAGTCAACCAATGTGACTTTGTACAGAAAACAGAAAAAAACCATAACACCCCCATAATCTTATCATTTAAAAAAATATACAGTGACACCTGGACATGAAAATTAAACAATCACCTGGAAGACCCAAATGCCTGGAGGGGGGAAAAAACACACATTTTAATGGCTTTTCTAATGGCAAACAGAATTAGAGCTTGATGTACAACACAACCCTTTCTTTTTCAAACTTTGCACAAAGTATGGCATGATAAATGTAATAATGGGGCTTACCTGGGAGAAAGGACTTCAGAGGTTTGTTGTTGCTTTCTACCAATTCCAGAATACAGTGGTGGGGCTGCCTGGACCATAGCAGTCAATGTAGCATTAATTGTGCATATTTGAAGCTCAATCTGGAGACAATTTAACTGGAAGATAAAGACTGGATTCCATACTGTACATAGTGCCTGGTTGGGAGGCCTCTAAGGAATCCAGACTTAATCAACTGTTGGGTTTTTGATGTTTTCTGAGCTCTTCTTACAGATATTACCTAGCCTGGTAATGAAACATCTACAGGAAGAGAAGCAAATTCAGAGAATCCCAAGAATCCAATAATTCATCCTTGAGCTACATATACTTGCTACTATTTGTCCATTGTTTATAGATATTCTATGTCTCAACTGATATCATAAGGTTTACTAATGAATGCTATAAAATAATATCAAAGCTAGTAATGTGACCTTGAATATCTGTGATAAAGCCATGACAAGCTAACTGGTGAAAGGAACTATAACTGATGAACTTGAGATATATACAGTATTTTACAAATGCAATAAATATTTTTTGAGTGCAAGACAGCTGAAAGAGGTCAGATGACATCATATTCCTCTAATTGTGTTATTTATGTGGACATTATTCTTTGTGTAAAAAACATAAGAGTATTGTACACTTTTATCTGAAGGCCTTTTTTTTACCCACAGATCCTGTCTGAAGGATTATACGAAAAAGATAAAAAGGCATATTTGAATTATTACATTTGTTCAGGATTTTGAAATAGTCTAGACTTGAAATGTTAAAAAATCCTTTGAAACATATTTTGTTCTGTTCCCGGAAATGGATATACCCCTGTTCTTTTAGCATTGTTTAGAATTTATTGTTTCCTTTTAGTGAGACAAAACCGAATATTGAAGGGCTATTCAATTTAACAAAACTTTAAAACTTTAAAAACAGTAACACTTACTGTATAGCCAGGAAACATGCATAAGCTCTTATAGAAATCTTTGGGGAAAATAATATTAAATATAAAAACTATACCAGATAGGCTTGCTTAATGGTGTTATTAAAATATTTGATTCTCCAAGCCATAACATAAGCAGTAAGAATTCATAATTCTTAGAAAGTTTATCTGTAAGAAATGTTGATGAATAATTAAAGTATGCCAACATGCAGCTTTGTGGATACAACAGCGAGAGGTTCAGGAATCTTGATGAAGACAATTCCTAAAACAAAGAGAATAAGAGACCTACTTTTGTTCCTATATTGATGGGAGATATGTAGTGAGCAGGGCAGCAATGACAAGGGAGTGAACTTTTTCTACCAGATACTTTCTAGTAGATATGAGCAGTGGTGAAACGTAAAATTTGTTACTACCGGTTCTGTGGGCGTGGCTTGGTGGCGGGGGTTAATGTGACTGAGTGGGCGTGGCCGACTTTTTAAATTATTATTTTTAAAAGCATTTTTTTTACAACCAATTCGGGTGAATAGGTTGTAAAAAAATGCTTTTAAAAGGTAAAAAAAAAAAAGGCTCTGACGATCACAGCTGTGGCACCCAGGTGGGTGGGCGGAGCCTCAGGCCGCCATCGCTACCGGTTCTCCAAACCACCTGCCACAATCGCTACCGGATCGCCCGATTCTGACCAAACCAGGAGCATTTCACCCCTGGATATGAGTCAAAATAGATATATAGAATTACAGAATACTAGCTTTGGAAGGGACCTTGTAGAGGTCTTCTAGTCCAACCCCCTGCTCAAGCAGGAAACCTATACCATTCTGGACAAATAGCTGTCCACCCTCTTCTTAAAAACTGCCAGTGGTGGAGCACCCACAACTTTGGAGGCAAGCTGTTTTCACTGATTGTTTTCACTGACAGGAACTTTATCTTTCATTCTGGGTTGGATCTCTCTTTGATAAGCTTCCATCCATTACTTCTTGTCCTGCCTCAGGATCTTTGGGAAATAGGTTGATCCCCTCTTCTCTGTGACACATGGGGATGAACTGATTTTGTCTTTTTAATAAGCCTTTTTGAGAATTTGCTGTATTGAACATTAATACCCTTGTTTATTAATTCCCTTGACCAACATATTTTTCATTATAATAGAATGCATCATAATACAAATATTCTATCACTTGTTTCTACCTATAGCAATATTTTCTTGTCCAAAGCTATGAGACAAAATACTACCCAAGTTACTATTCGCTAGTGCAGGATACAAAAAGTGAGGATGAGAGTCAATTTTCAATAGTTGCTTTCCTCCTGCACACATAAAATCTGGATTATACATAAAAATTCAGTAGCATGACTATTGCATCAAGCAAAAAAGGCTATCAAACATTTTACAATAGTATCCTATTCTTACAGATTTGGAGCACCAAACATTTCCCAGAAATGACCTTCCCAGCCTGTATTGCTAGGTTCATCATCAGAGCTTTTTTTTTTCTTTTAAAAGCATTTTTTCTACAACCTCTTCGGCCTCTTCGCTGAGCCGCATGATCATCAGAGGCTTTTTTTTTTTACTTTTAAAAGCATTTTTTCGGCCAAAGGGGTTGTAGAAAAAATGCTTTTAAAAGTAAAAAAAAAAGTCTCTGATGATCGTGCGGCTCAGCTGGGCATGGGGGGAGGGCAGGGATTTTTGCTACCGATTCTCCGAACCACCCGCCGCCATCGCTACCGGATCGGCTGATCCGGTCCGAACCAGGAGCATTTCACCCCTGGTCAAAACTGGTATTCAGTCAATTCTATAGTTCTCAAATTATTTCAGAAGTAGTCTCCATTAATCAGGATCTTTTCATACTTTATTGCAAGTATTCTGACTTGTCACAATGAATCTTTAAGCTATACTTCCTATCGATTTCAGAAGCAACTTAGAGCTGTTTGGTAACATGTATGTAATTGGCTTCAAGCACATTTTTAATGTGGGTCAGCACCAGAGGTGGGTTTCAGAAGGTTCTGACCAGTTCTGGAGAATCAGTAGCGGAAATTTTGAGTAGTTCAGAGAACCGGCAAATACCACCTCTGGCTGGCCCTGCCCCATCTATTCTCTGCCTTCCGAGTCCCTGCTGATCGGGAGGAAATGGGGATTTTGCAATAACCTTCCCCTGGAGTAGGGAGGGAATGGGGATTTTACAGAGAATATACATTATCCTGTGCAATATACACACCAATTTCCTCCACTTTGTATGATATTTGGAGGAGCAGAGTGGATAAATTTTTAGCATGTCTGAAATGACTGCAATGAGATTCATGGCTGGTAGTGATTTGAAGAAGCGTCATTCATACTCATTCCAAAACCTTGGAATGCCTAATCAGCAAAGATCAAACTACACTGCACATTTAATAAATACAGCAGGGGTGAAATTCAGCAGGTTCTGACAGGTTCTGGAGAAACGGTAGTGGAAATTTTGAATAGTTCGGAGAACCGGCAAATACCACCTCTGGCTGGCCCCAGAGTGGGGTGGGAATGGAGATTTTGCAATATCCTTCCCACAAGAGTGGGGAGGGAATGGGGATTTTGCAGTATCCTTCCTCTGGAATGGGGTAGGAATGGAGATTTTGCAGTATCCTTCCCCTGGAGTGGGGTGGGAATGGAGATTTTGCAGTATCCCTCCCCTGCCATGCCCACCAAGCCACGCCCACCAAGCCACACCACGCCCACCAAGCCACACCCACAGAACCGGCAGTAAAAAAAATTTGAATTCCACCACTGAAATACAATATCCATCGTCAGTTTGGGGCTGTAAAGAAAGATTCCTCTTTCTTTTTTGCTACCCTTCTATAAAGATGTAAGGGGGATGTGGTAAGGCTCTAGCTAATTTAACCAAATCAGATCAAATCAGCTTCTTTGGCTGCTATGTTTTGATACATTTAGTCAGTTCTCTTTGTAATAACCGCAATACTTTGAGCTATTACCATTTTTATTTTTATCAGATCAGTCGCAATCTCTCCCTCTACTTTGGTCTTCTCTCAACAAAAGCAGCTATATCATTCCCTATTTTCTTCCTTCTAATCTAAAGAGCTGTGGCTCCCCCATTAGCGCTGGAATAAACCGTATTTCTCTGTTATTTAAAATTCATAGATGTGGAGGGAAAGTGCCTAGAAACATACATTTAATCAGCTACAGATGTTGTGGAAAACTATCCAGTAATATCTTCATCCAAAAACGCAGGCAATTCAGTTCTCAAATACAATTGTTAATAATGTTGTACTTTTTGTTTTGTTTTGTTTTCATTTATGCTGCTTAATGAATTCAGCGTTCTAAATTAAAAAAAATATAGCATGAATTATCTTGGGTTACACCTGGACTTCAAGCAAGTCCTATTAGCTGAACCATAGCCTACTTGCTAAACCTGCTAAACTGTTACATGTGGAGAGACAAAGATTAGAGCAAATATTTTTGCACAAAGAACTCTGTTGGAAGAGGCAACAATAAAGTGCTGTTGGACTCACGGTTTTGACAGCAACAACACCTCTCCTGTGACAACCAAGTACTAGCAAGAAGTGCCTTTGTTTTTAATCTATGCCATTAAATTAGTATGGCCTCTCTTTCTTGGCAGAAACTAAGAATTGACCTTGGCTGATCTCAAAAGGTAAGCAGAGTCTCATATTCAGTGATTTTTCCAGTGATAGCTCCAAAAATGACCGAATCAATCATACTGGGACTCGCGTGGCTAGATAAATGGGGAGCAACCATCACGTGGGAAGACGGCTATAGCAATTTTCTAGAAGGGGGCAAAGTGGCCTTCGAGGTCTGGACTGATCATAAAAACCTCGAAGCTCTAAAAACCCCTAGGAAACTATCTCCCAAACAAATCCACTGGGCACAGTACTTCAGACGGTTCAAATTCGGGCTGAAGTACATCCCAGCGGGAAAGAATCTACTAGCTGATGCCCTATGGAGAAAACCCCAATTTGATAGCTGCAGGGAAGACGTCCAGGCCATCATTCCCCCCTCACAATCAGCTGCACATGTCACCACCAGGGATCAAACCAGATGACAACCAGACCCCAGCCAGGATAAGCTGACGGCGGCACTGAAGGCAGCGTTCCCAGACGACCCATGGTTCATAGATAATGGGGATATCTTGACCATGAGAGATGGACTGGCTTGGAAGGGTTAGAAACTATATGTCCCCACCAGCTTAAGGCTGGAAATACTACAGCGCAGCCATGAATCCAGGCTGGCTGGCCATTTCGGATTCTTGAAAACACTGCATTTGGCCAGGAGGCAGTTTTGGTGGCCAAAAATGAAAGCTGATGTAGAGGACTACGAGGAAAGGCTGGGAGAATACTAAAAAGGCACTAGCGGAAGCTGCTGAAGCATAGAAAAAGCAAGCAATTTGTCAATTTGGTGTCAAAAATTATACAAAATAAAAAACTGGATTCAACCATTTAGCAATTCCCCAAAATGCAGAGAAACATTAATTGCAGCCAAGATGTGGGTTCATTAGATGACATGGCACAAAAGCCTAGCATGATTTTGGCATGATCCTCTTTAAGAAGAAAATAAGGAACCAAAAGAGACCTCTTAGATAGATAATTGATGGAAGGACCTGCTTTAGAAGAAATAGTACTTTGAAACACTTCCATAAATTCTTCAACTAAAGAGGAAAATCATATTCAGATATTTTCATATTCAGGCTAAATTTGGCCATATATTCTTGCCTTCCATTGAGGACCTGTATACTGCACGAGTCAAAAAGAGGGTTGTGAAAATATTTACAGACCCCTCGCATCCTGGACATAAACTGTTTCAACTCCTACCCTCAAAACGACGCTATAGAGCACTCCATACCAGAACAACTAGACACAAGAAAAGTTTTTCCCCCAAACGCCATCACTCTCCTAAACAAATAATTCCCTCAACACTGTCAAACTAGTTACTAAGTCTGCATTACTATTAATCTTCTCATCATTCCTATCACCCATCCCCTCCCACTTATGACTGTATGACTGTAACCTTGTTGCTGGTATCCTTAAGATTTATATTGACTGTTTCCTAATATGATTTGATTGCTTATTTGTTCCCTATGACTATCATTAAGTGTTGTACCTTATGTTTCTTGATGAATGTATCTTTTCTTTTATGTACACCGAGAGCGTATGCAGCAAGACAACTTCCTTGTGTGTCCAATCACACTTGGCCAATAAAGAATTCTATTCTATTCTATTCTATTCTATTCTATTCTATTCTATTCTATTCTATTCTATTCTATTCTATTCTATTCTATTCTATTCTATTCTTTATTACTAATCATATCATAAAGCTAAAGCCAGTATTATGTTCTCCTTCTCCACCCTAGTTCCCCATATTCCACTTCCATGTGTGTACTTTAAATATATTACCACAATATTCTGATAGAAATTTCAAGGCATATGGAGACTTCAAGATGAGACAGAATCTGATCCAATATCAGAGTATATTTTATTAGTATAAAGGACAATGCTGGATGAAACCTCTAGTAACTTTATCCTTTTAGTACAAAAGGAAGCCTAAATTCATCCCTCCATGGACATCAGATTTCCACTAAATACCTTATCATTTTACTATTAAAAACAAAACAAAAAATATAGGGAATAACTATTTTATCTGGCAAATGACACTTCCAAAGGTCTTTGCAAAGAAAAGGGCCAAAATAAAGAGACTCAAAAATTTCAGTCTTCTGTATGATGGTTTATACTTTGGCAGTCCCAGAGTGGATTCTGGATCATATGCTTAATACTAAGGCATGTCACACCTGTTACTTCAAACTAACCATACAATGAATTTTGCAGGATATTCTGGGCTTAACCAATTGTTTGAATCTCATTCTACATTGCTCATGTCAAAATGAATATAGAACAAATGCTATATGGTTGGAACATTTCCTAAATTGCCACATGTTTTCAAAACCCCACCCACCTTCTCTGCTCCACTGCTTTCTGTTTCATTAAATATTTTAAAATGAGAAAAAAAATCCAATACAGTATATCCTACATGTTAGGCAACAAATCCAATTTGATTAGTATATTCCTTAATCACTTTTTTAAAAGTACTCAACCACCTGTGACATATTAAATCAGCCTCAAAATAAGTTAAACAGTCTGAAGGTTGGCTGCTGAACAACTGTCTTTTTTTAAAAAAAGGAAGAAGACTGGAAGAAAAGGACAGATGACAAAAAAAAAATCTAATTAGGTTTTTTTAAACCTAAATCCATCTGCCAATTTCTTTCTATTCTATAGTAATTCTACTAAATATTACAATAAAAAAAACTAAAAGAAAAAAAGTAGAAAGTGTAAAAAGGAAAATTTAGACCCCTAGTCTGTTTGTGACTTTCAAAATCAATGTCCTAATAAGCCTAAATTTAAGTTTAAGTCCTAATTAGTCCTAAGTTTAAGGACTTTAAAAAAAACTCTTTTTTTGTTTATTCAAAAAAGAGTTTTTTAAAAAGTCCTTAAACTTATACTTATAATTTATTACATTAAGGATTGAAGGAAACACAATGTTTCCTTCAATTCAATGGTGCTGTAGATGAAAAGCAGTTAACAAACTGTTTCCAAAAAGTGATTACAAAAGGAAGTATGTGAACCTGGTATCCATAAAAGCATCAACCATAGTTTGGGCAGAGATGGAATTTCTTTGACTCCCAGATGGAGACTATAGTTTTATAGTTTCCTCAAAAGGAGCAGGGCACTTGCAGGGAATCCCTTCCTTGTTCAGAGAGGAATCACAAAAAGCCAGTCCATTTGCTGGTTCTTCATTCCACTGCAGCTGTAATCATCTTCACTTTGATATTTCTTCCGCAGAAATCACCTGTTTGTCAACTTCTTTTAAAGACAGATTGTTCTTGGAAATTTTCCTCTATATTACAATGAATGGGCCCCAACATGCTTATGTGTCAGAGCTTTTGAGAAGATTGTATTTCAAAGGAAGGAGTGATAGAGAATTTTATTTTAGTGTACACGCGCGCGCACACACACACACACTACGAATAAGAATTGGGAGAACCAGATATTAGTCCTCAGATTAGGCATGGAACTCTTCTCTCTCTCTCCCTCTCTCCCTCCCTCCCCCCACCTCTCTGACACACAGACATTTGTATTTCTATAAATCTTGAGGAATATTGATTATGCTAACACTCCCTGTTGCTCAGCATTCTTGCTTTAGTTTGGTGTCCATTTAAACCCAGTTTAACCCAATGTCCATCAACAACCCAGTTTTTACTCTACGTGAAATAGAGCCCATTCTTTGAACACAGCTTTGATTCTGGGGTCTTGATTTGTTCTGAAGAGCAATAATAAAGAGAGAATCTTCCTAAAGGATCCAAGTATATTTTGTGTGTCTAGTTTTGGTCACCCAAAATTAAAGAAATATTAAAAGAAACTAGAACAAGTACATAGAATAAAATTATTAAGGCCCACTGAATGATATTGAAGAAGCAGGGTATATTTAGCCCTGAGAATACTAAAGGGCTGTCATAGATAAGAGGTCAAAATTTATGCCATCATGTTGCGGAACATAGGATATGGAATAATTATGGATTTCATACTGATTTCAATTGTCTGTTTTAAAAAAATCCTAAAGAAAAGGCAATTTGATATCAGAACTAATACCTCAGAGAAGTAATGGGCTCTCCTTTGTTTCGGGGCGGGAGCAGACGGGGGGGGGGACTTCCAAAATTTTAGCAAGGAGTTCTCTGCCCGGTTGCTAGGTGAGCGTGGCCATGGTGGACGTGGCCTAGTTGGTCTCCTGCACCACAGTGGGGGGCATTTTTGCCCTCCCCGGGCTCTGGAGGCTTTCTTCAAGCCTCCGGGAGGGCAAAAACAGCCTCCCCAGGCTCAGGAGGCCCTCCAGAGGCCAGAAACGGGCCTGTTTCTTCCTAAACGTCCAGTAGGCCTGTTTTTCACACTCCCTGAGCCTCTGTGTGCACCCTGGACTTACCTGGATCTAAAACGGGCCACGTGGGGGACTCCTGGGAGGGGAGGGGAGGGGTGGGTGGGGCCAGCCAGGAGTGGGATTTGGGGGTTTTCCAAACTGCACAGAATCTTAGCTAGAGGTTCTCCTCAACCCCTGCAAACCCCCAGCAGCCCACCCCGGATAATCATCTATCTGGAATGGTTGGTTTGGATTCCTGCATTGAGCAGAGCTTAGGTTCAATGGCTCAATGCACCCTTTCAATTGTATATATGCTATTATTTCTTGGACACCATGGTCCTGTGGTTTCCCATAGGAAGACGATTAGGTCATTGCAAATTATAATTACTGAAAACATTCATTTTAATTGTTTCAAAATGGTATTTAAAGTATCCCAAATAATATGCACATAAATAGGCTTTAAAGCAATGTCTAGTGATGAACAGAGATATATTGTTCAAAAACAATGTTTCTAAACCACAACTTTTCCACATAGCACAATTTTACCAGAGGGAAATTTTGTTATAAACTGTGAAGTTAAATATAAATCAGTGAAAAACTTCACATTCCAAAGATGGGGTCTAATGTTTTGCTAGCAGATTTCTATAAGCAAAATAGAAATAGGCTCCCTTCCTGTCTTCCTAAACTCTATATGGGTCAGACTGGAGCCCTCTTTGGAGAAGAGAAGAAGCAAGAATTGCCCTTCACTATTATCCTCTTTCCATTTCATCAGCATACATGACATCTACAAATACATGCATAGAACATTCGATTCCATTCCAAAGCAATTCGATGCATCAGTGTTTCTCAGCTTCAGCCACTTTAAGATGGGTGGACTTCAACTCCCAGAATTCCCCAACCAGCATGGGTGGCTGTAAAATTCTGGGAGTTGAAGTCCACCCATCTTAAAGTGGATAAGATTGAGAAACACTGCTATGCATGCCTACTAAGATCACAAAAATTATTTATTTATGTGGGAGCTGGAAGTTGAAAACAACTTGATGCAACATAATCTATTGATCAATAATAAAGATCACAAGCAATTTAAACTTCAGAATGCAATTCTATTCAGGCTTACCTAGAAATAATCACCACTAAATGGGATTTATTCTTAGATATAAAAGCATAGAATTGAAGTTCTTAAGAAAATATGCACTTGAATGATGCTATAGCATCATAAAAATTGAATTTGCAAGCATAATTATTATTGGTATTACATTCTAATTTTGATATATTGTTATTTTATTTGAGGTTATTTTTCTTTATATTTTTGTCAATACTGTTTTATTTTGAGATGAGCCATCTAAAGTCTTTGGGATTGGTTGTTTTAGCAAACACTAACAATTATACTCCTATTTAAATTTTTTAGGCATCAAGGATCAAGCAAGGCACCTACAAGATAAGGAAGAACATTCTGTCTTCTGTTTTTCAAAAAATGAATTTAGCGGGGTCACTTGATATTTAACTTACAACTTGGTTCAATTATAACACATAAAATCCTTCAAAATGAATTATTGGCAAAAAAAAAAAACCAAGCATTTTTTTAAAATAAAATCCTCAATCCAATTCCCTGTTGACATGTAGAGAAAAATATCAGTATCTCTCAGTATATCAGAGCTATGGTGGCTGTTCTGCCCCAGCTACGGACCCCAAAGAACGCAGCACACACAAAGTCCGTACAAACCTTAATTTACTAATTAAAGACTACTAATGAGCTTTCTTAGTAGTTGTTTGAACACAAGTACAATAAATCAGTCTTTTCTGAACAAGGGCTGTTAATTTAACTTCATTAACAGCCAACAAGAATTCAAAGAATAATAACTGAGGCACAGTATTTCAGATAACCATAATCTTATTGTGGTTGGCAGAATGCCCAGAAGCAATTTGCAGGAAAACTGATAAGAGAAAAACAAGAGCAGAAATCAAACATTTCTGTAATCAAGACTCGAAGGAATGTGAATGAATTTGTTTCCTGCAAATTGCATCAGTCGTCATCCTTCCTTAAATAGGCTAGGGGAGTGGCCAATTAGCCCCAAGCCTTACTCTCGAGGATACCTCCTCCTGAGGAACCACTCCTGCCTTTTCGCAGCTCTGCGCGCTCGTGCATCGAGAAAAGGCTCCTTCTCTTCTTCCTCTTAACTTATGGGAGCTTCTGGAGGTTCTGAAGGTCCTGGCTGAATCCCCGCCTCTGGCACCACATCTTCTCCAGCCTCCTTATCGTCCAACTTGAGTGCCAACTGCACAGGCTGCTGGCGCAGCACCACATCAGCTTTCTTGCTGTCAGAATCAGCTATTAACTGCACAGGCTGCTGACGGGCCACAACAGTGACTCAATGGTTAGAATACAATATTGCAGGCTAATTCTACCAACTGCCAGCATTTCAATCCTGACTTGTTCAAGGTTGACTCAGCCTTCCATCCTTCTGAGGTCAGTAAAATGAGGACCCAGATTGTTGGGGGAAATATGCTGACTCTGTAAACAGTTTAGAGAGGGCTGTAAAGCATTGTGAAGATATACATCTAGATGCCATTGCTATTGCTTTATCTCCTTAGGACTTCATATCTTTCTGAATTTTTGTTACAATTATGAGAAGAAGGAACTTCTTCCCTTATGTACCATATTTTTCGGAGTATAAGACACACCGGAGTATAAGACACACTGGAGTATAAGACACAGCTTAGTTTTTGGGGAGGAAAATAGGAAAAAAAATCTGCCTATCAGGTATTTATCTGGCTAGTGTCCTTAGTCTGATCAGCTTCAGCACATTAGTTTGCTGGTTTTGAGTGCACGTGCATGCTTTTTATCCCCTACTTGGGGATAAAAAACAGCTTCTAAAGCACAGCTGATCTTTGGAGAGAGAAGCAATGAGAAAAGCAGGGAAGCTCGGAGGATCGCTTCACTCGCTAGCGCCTCATTAGGGCTAAAAAATAGCTTCTAAAGCACAGCTGAGAGGGAGCAGCAATGAGAAAAGCAGGCAAAGCATGGAGATCGCTTCACTCGCTAGCGCCTTGTTAGGGCTGAAAAAAAGCTTCAAAAAAGCTACATTCGGAGTATAAGACACACCCAAATTTTCAGCCTCTTTGAGGGGGGGAGTGTGTCTAATACTCCAAAAAATGCGGTATGTCTGAGAAGGAAGAACTTTTTCAGTTCTCATCTCTGACATAGGGCTGCTACAATGGGCTGCAAAGCAACTGATGAAATATTCTCCAGGTTATTAGGAGACTTCTTGGATTTTTTTTTTTAATGGCATCTGGTAATTGTAGAGCATCAGAAGTAATTGAAGGTGCCACATGCTGGCTTCTGCACAGGCAGAATCATAAACGTTATGCCACACAGTAATACAAATAAGTATTCCATAATTCCTTGCTTAGGTCAAAAGCAAGAATTCAGGCAATTTCAGTCTGAAGCAAGATATTTTTGTGCATTAAATTGACCAATGGTACAATGACCTTGTGAGATGTAAATGCCTTATTCCCTAATGTGTAAATAATGTATATATGGGACATCGGGGGTTAACTTATTCTTTGGTTCCTAATGTATTCATAATTCACCACTCCCATTCTTGGCTCCACCCCTTGTATATATAAGGAGCCACCTTCACCATTTTCCTTGCTTCTATCTGTGAATATTCAGTGAATATAGAATGCCTGTTATAATTAAAGAGAAATATATTTAAACCTCTAACTCTTATTATCATTATTGAGTCTGATCCTGAAAATATTGCAACAAGCTGGTAGCAGAGGATGGTTAATTGACTCAATAAATACTTAAAGATGTCTAAGAAAGATAGGCCCAACACCAGGGCCTACAGCAAAGAAATAGAAACTGAACAAGAAATAATCAACGAATCCACAAACGCGATTTCGAGAGAATCCGAAGAATACACCACTGAAGAAGAAGAACTAATAAATGAAAATAATGACCAGGAGGAAATCGAAATAGAAAATAACGAACTCAGGTCAGAGATATTAAAACTATTAAAAAGCCAGAAGAATGATGAAAGCCTCATCGCGAATCTCCAAGAAATGCTGAAAAACAGCGGAGCAGCGAGAGAGAAAAACATTGCTAAAGAGAAACCCAAAGACCAAAAAACTGTGAGTGATATGACTACAGAGAAAGTCGTTATGAAAAAGAAAAGATGTGATCCCGCGCGAAATTTTGAATGGCAGCCATCTTGGTTCCAACAAGCCTCCAAAGTGAGCGAAGCAGAGCCAATCAAAATGCTCAGTTCAAAATTTCTGGCGCGAAAAACGTTATCAGACAACGAAAGCGAAAAGGAAGATTCAAACTCTTCAGAAGAACCAGAATCAGAAAGCGAAGACGACTTAACGAAATCCCAAGTAAAGTCAGCAATGAAGACGCTTTTTGCTGCATTTGGGCCAAAATTAAAAATTTCCAAAGCGACAACGAAGAAGCTAGAGAACAAGCCGATACCTCAAGACCTGCACGCTCCCATCCTGACTTCGAGAGCGACGACGCCCGAGCCCAGAGAGCCATGTCGATTCCGCCCTACACCGCAGACCGGATCAAGTACCAACGCACACAAAAGAAAGAAAAGAGCAGTCGCCGCCATCAAAACTCCTAAAACCGAGCCAGAAACCGACTCGTCTGAAGAGGAGCGGAGCGAGCGAGCTGCAATGGAGAGAACCTTCCACGACGACGCCAAAGAAGAAATGAGCAACGCGCATGTGCGAAACTACGTAGACGGTCCGGAAAGACTTGAACTGGCCAGAGAACCGCGCAGACTCGTTGCGAGCATCCCCATGCCGTTTTGCAATTTCCTGCACTTGCGAGACCACGGACTACCTCAGGTTGTAAGTAATGAACAAAATAATGTGGGAAACTTACCCAGTGACTTCCCAAAACTTAGAGTTGATGGCATTAATTTGCAAGAATGGTATCAACAGCTCCAGGTTGTCTTTATGAAAGAAAATTTGCTATTCTTTATCACTAGTCCTCCAAGAAGACCTTGGACTTTAAAAATAGATTGTTTACATCATAGAGCATTTTTCTTAATAATATCTAGCGTGTCTCCTACAATGTATCATACCATCAAACCAAACCTAACTGTTTCAGAAATAATTCAATGCATGTTTAATCTGTTTCACAGCGATAGTGTAGCTACCACTACAAGAATGTCTAAGGATTTCTTTTCTTCCAGAGTAAAACCAGGGGTTTCCATAAGTGAGCATTTGATATCTCTAAACAAAATAAGAGCTGAGCTGCATTTGAGGGGGGAAGTGATTTCAGATCAAACAATGAAAAGTGTTATTATCAATTCACTTGATTCATCATGGGATAGTTTTATGTCACACTTAGACACCATCAATCTAGGATATTTATCCATAGAAAGTCTATCTAACAAATTGATAGCAGAAGACAATTCAAGAAAAAATCGTTCCAGCAATCACACAGAACACAAATCTTTTAGGAAGGTAGCTTTCCAGGAAAAATACAATGAAGCTTTTAAATGCCATAATTGTGGGTCCAGGGAACACAATAGAAGAGACTGTCCCAAAATCTCAAAGGAGAGACATAGGTCAGAGTATAGGAGCAAATACAATTATAGACAGTCTTCCACAGATAGACATAAATATAGAAGCCCACCAAATTACAGAGATAGTAGAGGGGGTAGAGAAAATTCAAAAGAGAGAAAATCTGGTTCACTGAATGGACTAAATAAACAAGACAGCACTAAAACACAACAAAATGAGAACAATAATTGGCTTATTGATTCTGGGGCAACCAACCACACCACTAATAACAAAAATATATTGTCTTCATTTACAGAAGATAAATTTGTAATAAAGGTAGCTAATCAAGAAAAGGTTCAAGTATTAGGCAGAGGAAATGTGACCTTGCCTGACCTAGGAAAAATAGAGGGGGTATTGTTAATTCCAGAAATACCTCATAACATACTAAGTGCCATAAAACTAAGCAGAGATTCTGACATCAATATAGTTTTCTCAAAGGGGAAAGCAACTTTAGAGAAGGACAAAACAAATGTAGGCACTGTGATGATTAAAGGAGGCCTACCCTATCTAATAACAAAAGAAAGATGGTTACATAACATTGATTCAAATATGGAAGATTGTATTGAGGCAGATGATGAAAATGTTAGTAACAGTGACAATGATGAATGTAAAATATCTCATGATCACGCAAATACACACAATGAGAAGAAACCAAGAATAGGTAAACCAATTCATGATGAGTGTGCTCACATCTTGCATAGGAAGTTAGGACATGCAAGTTTTCCTGTAGTACAAAAAATGACTGAACACGCAGAAGGTGTCAAAATAAAAAATTGTGAAAATTATTTGGAATGCTCAGTATGTAAATCCACTAAACTAAAAACTAGTCCCAGACCAAAAAAATCCAACAGATCAACTAACAAAATTTTTGACTTAGTACATATGGACCTAGTTGGTCCATTAACTCCATCAATCACTTATAGAAAACGTTACTTCCTAACAATAGTAGACGATTACAGTCGCTATGGTTTTGTTTACACATTAAAACACAAGGATGAAACCTTTCAGAAATTTAAGGAATTCTACAAACGCATAGAAACGCAACATAATATCAGAATAAAACAAATTATGACAGATAGGGGATGTGAATTCATGTCTAAAGAATTCTCCCAATGGTTAAAGGATAGAGGAATGCTACATTTCACGTCTAGTCCATTTTCTGCGTTCCAAAACGGGATTGTAGAGAGAAAGAATTCCACACTACAAACCATGATTAGGTGCACATTAGAGGATGCTGGTTTAGGCAAACAATTTTGGTCAGAGGCCTTACATTATTCAAATTACACTCAAAATAGAACCTGGTCCAGTATTGTGAATAAAACACCATATGAGGTGATGTATAATAGGAAACCCAAATTAGCACACATGCACATATTTGGAGTCACTGCAGACGTACACATACCTAAGCAGTTGAGAAGAAAGGGAGAAAACGTATCCAGAAGATTAAGATTTATGGGATATGAAACTGGCACCAAAGGGTACAGATTCATTGATAATAATAACAAATTTATAGTCTCCAGAACAGCTGTGTTCCATGAACAGGCCAATTGGTCTAAATTACATCTTAATGAAATATTTCCAAATAAATGCAAAGATACAAAATCTTGTGAGGAAGGGACAATAGAAAATCAAAATATCAACAAAAATAAAAACAAAACCAAAACTTGGACAAATAGTCAGCACAAAATAAAGACAGACACATTAACAAAAAAGGAAGCAAGATATTTGCATGATAACCATAGCAAACCCGAAAGAGCTATTAGAAACAATAGAAATCAAGTACCAAATAAATACAGAGATTACATAATGCATATGGATGGTGAACAAATGACACCTAATACATATGAGGAAGTATTAAAACTCCCTCGTGAAGAAAAGGAAAAATGGGAACTAGCTATGAAAAAAGAGATGGAAAGTTTGCAAGGATTAAATGTGTTTACACCTGCGATTGCACCTAAAGATAAAACGATTATAGGTACCAGGTGGATTTATAAAATTAAGAATCTAGAAGGAGGCAATACTCTATACAAAGCTAGATTGGTTGCACAAGGTTATGCACAAAAATATCCGGAGGACTACACTGACACATACTCCCCCACAGTGAGAACAGAGAGTGTTAAAACAGCTCTAGTAGTGGCATCTGCACTCAATCTTGATGTATTTCAATATGACATACAGACTGCGTATTTACACGCAAAACTAGATAAGGAAATATATGTAAGAGCACCACACAGTCAATACACTAATAAGAATGAAATTTGGCTATTGAACAAGAGTCTATACGGATTAAAGCAATCTGGCAAAAGATGGTACGATTGCTTGGTAAAAGTACTTAAGACCATGGATTTCAACGCTACCACTGCTGATAACTGTTTCTTTGTAAAAAAGAGTGATGATCATATTGAATTTGTATTAATTTATGTAGATGATATTTTATATATAGGAAAACACAAGGAGAGAAGAGAAACCTTTGTAAATAAGCTAAACGAACATTTCTCGTTGAAATCTCTAGGTAAAGTAAACAAATACCTTGGTGTACAAATTAACAAAACTAGAAGGGGATTCAAACTTACTCAGAAAGATAAAATCATTGAACTTCTGAACAAATGCAATTTAAACAATGCCAAACCCTGTGACACTCCTATGCAAACTGATTTCCTTAGAAACACTGATGAATCTTCCCCTGAATTCAAGGATAATACATTTTATAGATCAGTCATAGGTTCACTTCTTTATATATCTAATTGGACCAGGCCAGATATTGCATTACCACTCAACTTATTGTCAAGATATGTTAGCAAACCAACAATGTATCATTGGGAAGCAGTCAAAAGAATTCTAAGATATCTGAAAAGTACATTAGACTTTTGCTTAGTATTAGAACCTAGTAATGGTAAAGAACCAAAACTTACATGTTACGCAGATGCGGATTGGGCTGGAGATATATCATGCAGAAAGAGCACTTCTGGTTATATTTTTCTATTAAATGACTGTCCAGTTTACTGGTACACTGGTAAACAAGAACTGGTAGCCACTTCGACCACAGAAGCGGAATATGTTTGTTTGTCCAAAGCTGCAAATAACCTTGTATGGTTTAATGATTTGATTTCAGATGTTTGGAAAAAACCTGCTTTGCCTTTTGTTATGCATGAAGATAATAAAGCAGCCATTGAAATATCCAGATCCGATGCCATTGGACAAAGGTCCAGGCATATAGATATAAAATTTAAGCATGTGAGACAATTGTCTCAAGATGGATTTATCAAAGCAGTGCATTGTGATACCTCTGAACAATTAGCTGACATATTGACGAAGCCTTTACCTTCTAAACAGCACAAATATTTAACATCAAAATTATATGTTTTATATTGTCCTGAATCTGAATGTAATTGGTGTTGTATAGCGAACCGGCATTTAGAGGGGGATTTGTGAGATGTAAATGCCTTATTCCCTAATGTGTAAATAATGTATATATGGGACATCGGGGGTTAACTTATTCTTTGGTTCCTAATGTATTCATAATTCACCACTCCCATTCTTGGCTCCACCCCTTGTATATATAAGGAGCCACCTTCACCATTTTCCTTGCTTCTATCTGTGAATATTCAGTGAATATAGAATGCCTGTTATAATTAAAGAGAAATATATTTAAACCTCTAACTCTTATTATCATTATTGAGTCTGATCCTGAAAATATTGCAACAGACCTTTTGGGGAGCAGATATCATAAATCCAAATTCCTGCAGCATATATATATATATATATATATATATATATATATATATATATATATATATATATATATATATTTGTAAAAATAATCTGGGTCAGTGAAGTTCCTACAGAGAAGGAGGTGACTTCTTAGGAAATCTTGCCAAGTCATTTATATTATTAAAATCTTGGGAATGTTCATCATGAAAGTTATGAAAGTTCACAGTATAATATCCTTTCTGGCGTCTGTCTGCCTGGAATCTTATGTAGAGAGATTTACACACAATAATCCAATTATTAAATCATACATATTCTTTAATTAAACTGCAGATAACTTCAAATAATTTTATATCAACCGCAAGCTGGAAAAAAAAATCTTCTGTTTCGTTTAACAGTTTTTACTGGGAAAGAGTAAACGGTTTTAACAGTTTTCTCAAAGGCAAAATCAGAGGCAAGTGTTGAATTTGAAGGTTTGATCAGAGTGACAAAATGTATGTGGTGAAGTCATGACAACACTCCATCCCTTAAATATGTGCATGCAATATTCTGGCAGATGTACAAAGGGATGGGTACACAATGGCACAATAAACATTTCATCATTTCTCCCCTGCCTCCTCAGTGGATAACAACAGGGTGGAACTCCCTCCTGAACTTGAATTGAAGTATTGGAAGTCAAGAAGGTTGCACATAATGCTGTGCTGGGGCCAGCTCACACCAGCATTCAAGAATCAATGGTTAAATTTTCTGGAATTTTGAAAATTGGCAGTTGGCAGCCTTTTGAAGTAGTTCAGATAAACAGTATAAACCATAACTATTAATCCTACTGTAGGAAGCCTCCCCCACTTCCCCAGATTAAAATATTCTTTATTCTTAATTTTAAAAAGAGGCAGGATAGAATATTCACCCTGAAGGAGAAATGGAGAAAAATCTTAACAAAGGCAGAAAGCAGCTCCAGTTTTCATGCCATAGAAAAACAGCCTCAAGCAGAAGCTTGAAGAGGTTGGTCTTTAGGAATGGAGATTTTGTATTTCACAGTCCATGGGCCACCTCTGGCTTGGGGATCATCCCAGTCCAGCCCTGTTGTGGCCCATCATCGGCCTGTGCAGCTAGTAGCTGACTCTGATAGCGAGGGGGCTGGTGTGGTGCTGCGCCAGCAGCCTGTGCAGTTGGCACTTGAGTCGGACAATGAGGAGGCTGGAGAAGATGTGGTGCCAGAGGCGGGGATTCAGCCAGGGCCTTCAGAATCTCCAGAAGCTTCCATGGGTGAAGAGGAAGAAGAGGAGGAGCCTCTTCTCGATGCACGGGTACACAGAGCTGCCAAAAGGCAGGAGTGGCTCCTCAGGAAGAGGTCTCCTCAAGAGTAAGGCTTGGGGCTAATTGGCCACTCCCTTAGCCTATTTAAGGATGGACGACGACTGAGGCAATTTGCAAGGAACAACTTAGTTCACTCTCCTTCGCGTCTGGATCTTAGTTCTTTTATCAGTGTCCTGCAAATTGCTTCTGGGCTTTCTGCCAATCCTAGTAAGATTACGATTATTTATTCTTTGGATTCTTGTTGGCTGTTAAGAAAGTTAATTGACAGCCTTTGTTTGAAAAAGACTGATTTAATTTAGTAAACTAAGGTTTGTACAGGCTTTGTGTGTGCTGCGTTCTTTGGGTCTGTAGCTGGGGCAGAACAAGCCCACAGCATTGGAGACAGGATGGCAGGGTGGCAGGGTGGGGCATTGGCAATATGGAGCAGTATGGCAATGGCAGAAGTTGGCGGGGCAATGCAGCGGGGATATCAGGGAGTGAAATAGAGGCATTGGGGTTGAGGCAGGGCATAGGAGGTGGGGCAGGGTGTGAGGGCAGGGCGGTGGCAGCCCTCCACAACAGTCCCAGTTTCTCATGTGGCCCCTTCAGATAATTAATTGTCCACCCCTGTTGCAAGGCAAACTTGCATGAGAATTTGCCTGGCACAAACACTGGAATTCACTGGATTGATCAGATTCTTCTATTCCTTATAAACTGCAAGTTATGGGAAAGAGCTGCTAATGAGAATGTTCTGAGCCTAGTAGGTTGATGCTGGAAATGGATACCTTTCAATCAGAAATAATTTGGCAAATTTATGTATGGGAGTCAATCCAATCAAGCCACACAAGTAAATCGTACAATGAGTACATATTGTTCTTATCATCATCACCCTCTTATTTATTTATTATATTTTTAAAAAAAGATTAAAGGCATTTAAAATCCAGAGAATTTTGATTTTTGCCTACCAGGCCAAATAGACAGATAATATGAGAAAAATCTCCCAGATCTTCTTTTCATTATGCAAACACACATTTGGTGGAAGTCCAGCAAAGGAGAGATATAATTATCCCCCTTTTCCCTTTGGTAACAGTGATTCAAAAACAATAGTTACTAGTGTTCAGGTTAATATTTTCCAGTCAGGCAATCAAAACCAATTCCGTTCTGATATCTATAGCAAGACTTAAGACAGTGACCCACACTGCGAAATCAGAGAATATAAACAAGGAAGGATTATAGTATCATGACTCAGTGTATGGATCCAAGGGTGAGATTTTCCAGATCTTAAGAGATAGGAATTTGGGGTTTTTAAATTGAGTTCATCTGGTTCTAGTAAGGAATACTGGATCATAGGATCATGAAAAGAAGGTAATTGATCTAATTCATCCAATTGCATCGGGATTAGGTTCTTTGAAAACTTTTATTCTGTTTTCTATTTGTTTTATCTGATTTGTTCAACCAAGGGGGTTTTATTGTATTTTTATGCATATACTGTAAATCATTAAATGTCTCCTTGACTGTGAGGGCTAAAAGCCCAATAAATAAATAAATAAATAACTGGTCAATGTTTTAGGAAACTAATATTTAATCTATCTGATTCAGAACTTTTATGTATGAGAGAGTTTCTCAACCTTGGCAACTTTAAGATGTGTTGATTTCAACTCCCATAATTCCTCAGCCAGAATATCTGAGATGCTTTCTTTGTTGCTTCAGAGAAGGTCTATTTCTGAGATCTGTTCAGGGTTATTATAATGTTCCCTACTAGAGTACACCATTTGGAGGAAAAGCCAGAGATTCCTGAACTGGAATAACAAGTTCATCTCAGAAAATGAGAACTATAGTAGTTTCTTTCCCAAGGAACAAGCTCTTGGAACAATTTCCTTGGGTTACAAACTGATTATTTTCTGATATTGGAATGTAACCTGATCTAACACTCGGCTAGAGAGTAGCAGAACTTGTAGTTTCAAAATCCAACTCAACAAGTGCATACCCAAGAAGCAGAACTTAGTATTAGTAACAGACCTGTTCCCAGAAGGGCCTTCTTTTTCAATAAGGATATGCTGAGGTGATATATGGACCAGCAGTAGAAACTGTTCAGGAGCTCTCTGAACAAAGCTGTTCTGTAACAAAGATTGCTAACTTTGCTTAAAGGTTTTGGGTTAAATAGATGTAAATTGAGAATGTTGTAAAGGTTCAAATCAGTTTGATATATACATTCTACAGTAGATTTCACAATGCCATCTGGAGTCAGGAAAGACCACTGAGATCTAGGAATGCCAATCTGGATTGCAGAATCTAGATTCTTTTCTCTCTTTGCTTTCATCTAGCTCTTTTGCATCTTACTGCTGTTCAGATGTCATAAGTCTAGCCAAGATCACAGAGGTTACCCAATGATTCAACCAAGTAAAAAATAAAAGAAGGAATTGCGAAGTGATTCATTTTAGCAACAAATGAGAAATGTGGCTTCCCATAAATAAATGTAAGACATTGCACATTTGGATAAACAAATACCAGTTTCACACATATACAAATGGTTCTGGGTTGGCAGCATCTGATCAGAAAGTTGAATCTTGGATTGTGATGGATAGAGGCCAATAAAAATATTAAACCAGTGTGCAGCTGTGTTTTTTTTTTTTTAAAGGCAAATTCCCTTCTGGAGGCACTAGGAAATGGACTGGAAATAAAACTGCCACTAATTTAGTGCCATTATATAAATACATGGCGTGACCACCCATACAGTTCTCGCCTGGTTATTATATCTACAAAGGTATTGTAAGGCAAGCAAGCAAGAAGCTGAAGCAACATACTTTTCTATTAGGAAAAGTAACCATGTCGGATAGGCAGGAAAAGGAACACCAAGCTTTTCATTTATTAAGGATTACATTTCCATGTCTACAGTGGTTGTAGGCCACAGGAGTGAGTCTATAGCCTGCTGAACCAGCATCGCTGATGTGTTTTTGCCCTTGAAGAGATGTTTGAGGAGTGAAATGGCTACATTATACTTTATTTATTTAGCATATTTATATAGCCACTATTACACCACATAGGACCATCTTGAGAACTCTCCCTAGGATCCACACTGCAGGTGACAAAGCATATTTTAAGGGCCTTCCAAAAGGTTACCAGAGACTGAGCTAACTTCATTTCAGGGGGAATGATGTTCCAGAGGAATGGGGGCCATAGCAGAAAAGGCACACTGTCTGGGTCCTGCCAGATGGAGCTCCAGGACCCACAGAGTACTCTTCCTGATTTATGTGGTGGGACGGGTACATGTAGCAATAGCAATAGCATTTATATACTGCTTCATAGTGCTTTACAGCCCTCTCTAAGTGGTTTACAGAGTCAGCATATTGCCCCCTTAAAATCTGGGTCCTCATTTTACTGACCTCAGAAGGGTGAAAGGCAGAGTCACTCTTGAACTGGTCAGGATCAGACATCTGGCAGTTGACAGAGTTAAAATATTGCATTCTAACCACTGCACCATCACAGCTCTCATGTAACTTAGAAGAGGCAGTCCCTGAAATAATCTGGTCCCATGTCATGTACCGTATGGCTTTAAAGGTCAAAACCAGCACCTTCATTTGCAGCCAGAAGCAAACTGGCAATCAACACAGCTCATGAAATAGAGATGTAATATGTGTCCTTTTAAGGGCACACCTAACTCTCCATATAGCCACATTCTCCATCAGCAGAAGTTTCCAGATGCTCTTCAAGGGCAGCACCATGTGGAACATGTTATAGCATTCCATTCTGAAAGTGACCAGGGCATCAGTGACTGTGAGGTGTCCTTCATGATCCAGGAAGGCAGCCAACTGGGGCACAAACAAAGCTTTGCAAAGGCCCTCTTAGCCATGACTGTCACCTGTTCCTCAAACAGGAGCTATAAATCTAGATGGATCCCCATATTATGCACTTTGTCGAGGGAAATTCCACACCCCATCCAGTATCAACGATGGAAAAATCCCAGAAACAGAAGACCTAAAACCCAAAGTCACTCCATTTTGTCACCGTTCAATTGAATCCCATTGTTCTCCATTTGATTTTGGATGAGGCATCAAATCAATGCTAAATGGCATGCCACAAAATATCCATCACAGGTATAGGTATGATAGATAAGTGCTTAAGTTTATCTCTAATAATTATAAATTCAACCAATGAATGAGTGATTGAAGAGTGGTGAAAGGAAGAACTATAGGCAGATAAGATTTACATTCTTTTAGATAAATTCGTGAAAAATAAACTGCTGGTCATAATCAGCTATATCAGTTGCCTTTCTTTCTGCACCTTTTATTCATTAGTATAATATTTTTCTTCCTGTGTATATCATTTTAATGCAGCTGTAATAATAATAATATATTTTAGACAGCTTGTAATGAAAAGATTCAACATTGCTATTACAATGATGGAAGTCATCGTATATTTTTACAGGTTCATTCTTTAGACTGACTAGAAAGTGTCAATCGTAGAAAATACTTAAAATTTTGACACAATTGTATTTTGAAAGGAGATTGTAAATAGAGATCAGACATCCCCATACAGCATGGCTAAACATACTGTGTCAGTTACAATATTTTAAAGTTCAGAGAAATGTTAAATTACAAGTCCTCACACAAGGATGAGAGAAGAGAACTATTATTTCAGTCACAACTATGCAATATTTTCCTACCTGATTGGAATAAGTCACAGTGTTCTAACAAGATTCATTGTGTATGATGAAATTTCCTCTAAATGAATTAAGCTGTTGTTTATAACAGAGTGTAATTAATTAAGAGGTATATTTGTCATTGTTCAACTGGAGCTGAATTGGCACTGTGTTTTCCCAGAACCATTAATAGCAAGCTTCCCCACCTATCACAATCAACAATTACAAATCAGCTATTGCAAAATGTCTTCAGCAAAACAGCCAAGATTCCTAGCTGTGGTTATAGCCATCATAAACTGGGGAGTTAGTCTGCAACCAACTAAACTCAACTTCTTTTCTTTTCATCTTTCTGTTCTATAACTGTTGACTGCCTTGTTCCAGGACCTCCCACTAATCTTTGTATCAAACCACAATACCCGTTATAATACTTTACTCTTTGCTGTATTTGACCTACTCATTATAGTGACTTTTGTTGTGTTCTAAATATTGCTGCTTATGTATTTTTGGGTTTTTACTTTTAATTAGTGCAAAAGAGGCAGTTTTTCTCCCCCCCTCCCCTTGGTTTATGGCCCGTTATAAATAAGTACATAAAAATAAACTCATTATACTTCTGGAGAACTGGAGAAACTAAAATATAAATGGTTATAATACATCATGGTATCCTCAAAGTCAGTAATAAAAATGTCATTGCTTTGTGGGCTGCCTTAAACTGCAGGAGTAGCTTCATGGAAAGAATGGGGTTTAATGTAAAAATAATTGTTACATTTTTAGGTTTTCTTGGCAGGAATCTTATGAAATGTTTAAAACTTCATACGGTTGAGTCAAAACCATATGGTGAGTTTCTGCAACTGAGGCTACAGGAAGGGCAGAATTCAAGCTTGCAGGATCTCCTTACTTTCTTGTTGAATCCTCCAATTTGCTATCTGTGCAAAACCTGTCATAAGATTGACAAACAGTTCTTTCTAAATAAAATTGCAAAAGAACATTTTTCAATAGGTTCAGAATGAAAAACACCTGGTAAAAGTGATAGGAGAGCATTACAATATTTGTTTTGCAAAAAAAAAAAAAAAAAAACACCTTAGTGCAATATTCACTACAGGGGTGGGTTTCACTTACCTTTGCTACCAGCTCATTCGTGCACACACCACATCTGTGCATGTACAGATCATATTTGCTGACATCCAGGTGGGTGGAGCCTCCCGCTGCTGCTGCTACTGGTTTTCCTGAACCAGGGCGAACTGGTAGCAACCCACCACTGATTCACTATCTTTTAATGATTAGTTTGGTTGGTATGGTACACTGTATTGGTTCTCAGCAATTGTATGTTTTAAGGAAAAGACTTCTATGACGTAAATGGCTTTGATTTTAAATAGTTCTCCTTGCATCCAAAAACAGATTCTTTCCAAGAAAATTAGAGAAAGCATATGTGACAGACGTGGCAAGCTGCACAAGTTTAATTGCTCACAAAGAGATTGGTTGCTCACATATTTTACAACCAAACAGACAAGACAATGCTGGTAGAGTGCATCCATCATTTTCTTCATGTATATTTCTTTAGAATCCATTGACAACTTTAAAAAGTTTAATGAATTAAATCATTCCAGATGGTGGGTTTAATAATAAACACTTTATATTTGTTGGCAGACTCTGAACTTGTGGGATATATTCTCACAATTATTTACTTCTAACTAAACTACCCCAAGCCGTCAAAATATTTTATCCCTTTTTTTTTTCTTCCAACTAGGCATCAGAATTCCTTCCAGTGTCACTGAAAGAGCCCTCTATAGACCTGTCTTCTGCCCAACTCAAATAATTATCCTTCTTTAAAAGTTGCAGCAATTCGCCTTGATGTGCAAAAGAATTAAAATAGTCTTGTTGACCATTACATAGTCTAAACATTGCATAATGCATCTATTGAATCAACTCAAAGTTCAGAAAATGTACCAGTTTTCACTTAATCAGACAAGATATTGCAAGTGGCATAAGGTAGGAAAAAAGGGAAGAATGGAAGGAAATAAATCTTGCAATATTTATGAATGAGACGAAGAGATGAGATCAAGGATGAGTGGGTGAAGAGCGAATGTACTGTAGATTGCAGTGTAGAAGTGAGTGACCAGTATAACAAGTGGATGTTGCAAAAATTTGGTCATACAAAAGCAATGAATTGTAACATAGATAGCAATAGCACTTAGACTTATACAGTATACTGCTTCACAGTGCTTTACAGCCCTCTCTAAGTGGTTTACAAAGCCAGCATATTGCCCCCAACAATCTGGGGGCAACCCACTTCAGAAGGATGGAAGACTGAGTCAACCTTGAGCCTGGTGAGATTCAAACTGCCAAACTGCTGGCAGCTGACGATCAGCAGAAGTAGCCTGCAGTACTGCACTGTGCCACCACTGATATATGAAGGAATAATGAATTGGCTGAGAGGAAATGAAATGCCAAGAAAGGTGTGGCTGGATGAAGTTAAGAGAGAACAGACATTTAAAGAATGAAAACCATTGAATGGACTGATGTATGGACACACAGAAGGGTAGTTTGCAATGATTGAAAAGTTTAAAGAAGTATAATGAATACTGCTGGTATAAATTAGTTTCACCTATGTTTCTGTTCCTTTTCTTATTTAACACTTTTTTATTTTTTCAACCTACTATTTCATACTTATTTTGGCATTTTGCATGATGTTCTTTATTTATATATCTACCTCTCTCAACCTAGTGACCTCAGGGTAGCCAACAATATATAAACCATAAATAACACAATATGAAACAAATCAACAATACAATGCAACTGAGCTCCTAATATGTTCATTGCAATATACAATGGGTTCAGTGAATAATCCAGCTCCAGGGCCTGCAAAACAAGCCAGATCTTCAAGATCTTCCAGAAAGCTAACCAAGTTAGATCCATCCAATCTCACAGAGATTGCAGTTCCATAAAACGGAGCTGAGAGCCAGACTATACAGTACATAAAATATGTGACATGTTGCTCTGCTTTTGTATTGTAATTTATTATAAAATTGTTCTATATTTTGTTAACTAATGAAGGCCTGATCTACTTCAGGACTGTCCTTTGGAGAAAAGGGAACAGTTTCCTTCCCATCTCTTCCCCAGACTCATTTTGTTTAAGATAAAAAATGTCATAATTGTCCCCAAAAACCATAATAAATTCTAATGAAAGCAAAGGGTTTTTTTAAAAAATAAATAAATAAATAAATAAATAAATAAATAAATAAATAAATAAATAAATAAATAAATAAATAAATAAATACCCAAACAGCAATCATACATGAATTTTACTAAATAGGGATAGGTTGGAAAGATTAAGCTTCCCCTTTTCCTTGTGTAATAGTCATGATGGACTGGAGCCTCATTCTTACAGTAGAAAAGGAAAGGAGTCTCATAACACATATTTTATATGTTGTATATTTTGATTCTTTGTGGTACAATGAAACAAACAAATGACAAATATGCATTTCTGTCACTCAACATTCTCTGATGGGGAATATTATGTATCTACCCATCTCAGCCTAGTGATCCTGGGTGGCCAGCAATACATAAAGTGTAAATAATACAATATGAAATAAAACAATAATACAATGTAACTGAAATATTTCTAAGTAAGGAATTCTAAATTCAGTATACGGGCAGTGTTTTTAAAGACAGATAGGAAAAAGATAGATTTTTCCTCCTGTATTGGTAGAAGAAATATCCTTCTGGGTTCAGCTCCAAGTGGGGGAAAAGACACTGGAAACATGGAGACTGCTTGGAAAGATGGTTTAATGGTGGACAGTTGACAAAGGGTGGGGGCAGGAAGATGGGAGCTGCTTCGTCTTTAAAACATGCTTCTCATCCAGGGAAACATAATATTCTGCCTTTTTAATATTTCCCAAAATATTTCATTCTTCTAGGAAAGGGGTGGGTGCTAACTTCCTACAGTATATTATTCTGGAACTCTCTATAAGCATGATCCTAGAACCGTGATGGCGAACCTATGGCACGTGTGCAACAGGTGGCACGCATAGCCATATCAGTGGGCACGCCAGCTCAGCTCAGCTCTGGCGAGCATGCGCGCACCGCCAGCTGATTTTCGGGTCTTCTGAGCCATCTACTAGAGAGGCTCTGGAGGCTGGGGACAGCAAAAAAGTTGCTTCCTGTCCAACTGGGAGTTGGGAAATGGGCCATTTCAGGCCTCCAGAGGGCCTCCGAGGGGTGGGGAAGGCTGTTTTTGCCCTCTCCAGATGCATAGAGAGGATCTGGAGCCAGGTGAGAAAGAAAAAATGGGCCTCCTGGGCCATCACGTGCCAGGAACGGGGGGGAAAGGGGGGTTGCACGCACATGCGCAGGGCAGGGCACATAGAATTATGGATGTGGGCACGCATGCACCCGAACATCTCCCTCCCCCCCCCATCCTGGCACGCGATGGCAAAAAGGTTAGCCATCACTGTCCTAGAAGGTCACTACTTCTACATTAACAAGGAAACTGGTGAGCAGTGGATCAAAAACATTTCATTTCGTTCTTCAGTATTCTCATTCTTCTAATGCCTCACATCATCGCTGACTGGTACCGCTGTACCTGCTTAACTTCTTGCTCAGAATTTGCAGTGGATTTGGCTATTCCTCAGTTCCCCTGAGTGGCCCATTAAAAGGCTAAATGGGAGACATTGGAGAGAATAAAATGCTGGGTAGATTCAGCTCTCTGACATTGCTGGCCAGCAAAGGGAGAAGGAAGATGATAAAGATTAGGCAGGAAGGGCATAAACCATTATGGAAGAAGCCAAGTTCAGAGAGAGGGTATGCTTCAGGATATTTTGATGGAGAAAAATGATGACTAGAATGTTATGGTGACAAGGAAGAAGGAGGGTGAAACAAAAGCCCCACTCATAAGTCCCTCACCTCATCTGAGTTTAGTGCTTTCAACCACTTGTTTAGTGTGGATTGCATTAGTTACTCCTTTTCAAGTCTAAAATTGACACATTGATAGGAAATTGCTTTTTAAAGTACACATTGAGCATTGCACAATGCTGTTTGAATAAACAGTTTAAATAAATTAATGCATATGAGTGAATAACTGGAATGCATTTAATCATTCTATTTCCGTCCATGGAAATGAATGAGAATTAGAACTATTAAATGCATTCCACCTGTTCATTCATATGCAATCCTCTTATTCCCAATTTTTGAGAGCAGTTGTAATGAGGTTAGTTCTTCTCAAGTCTTCGAAGTTCATCAACTTCCAAGAATCTTGTATGAAACTTCTTTTTCTTGTGTGAAACTTCTTTACAAAACCACTTTGAGGAATCTGAGCACTCAGATTGCACAAAGCACTTTTTGCTAATAAATAAGATATGGCTTTTCAATATGTGTGTCCCAATAAGGAAAAGATTCATGGGTTTATATTTTAAATTAGTTAAATATGGAACAATCTGATTAATTCATAGTTTGGATGGGATCCCCATCCTTTACGGCAAAGTTTCTCAACCTTGGCAACTTTAAGGTATGTGGCCTTCAGCCAGCTCTAGGGAGCAGGGCAAATGCCCCATTCTTGTCACTATAAAAAGGTAGTTACACCTAGTTAATCTTGTTAAACTTCAAAAAGCTAAACAGATCCAGTGCAAATTAATGCTTGGATATCTTTAATAGGAGGCCATCAAAAAATTCAAGGCTGAAGAAGACATTGGCAAACTAGTGCTGCATTGTTACCAAGCAATATAATTACCAGGATTCAAACTCCTTTAAAACTCCTATTTTTAAAATTCCTTTAAAAATCACAGCTTGAAATTTCCTGTAGTGAATGACTGAGCCCTTCAGCTAGGAGAGGTGGGATTCCAAAATGCTTCTTTCAGAAGTCCCATGGGACTTCATTTCCCAGATTCCCACTTTGCAGTTCTTCATGCCACTATCCGTACACCTGACTTGACACCCAATTCCCACAACTAATATGCATAAGAGAAAAATGTCTCTCAAAAGCTGTTCTGCCTTTTTGGCAATTAAAAGGTATGTTTTCTTTTTATAGCAGATGTGCGGGTAGTTGAATTACTTGGACTTCTCCAGCTTCTTGGGGAATTTCAAAAAGTTAATCGGGGCTGCTGGGAAGTTAGAAAGCCCTTTGGATTACAGATTTCCACTGAGTTTTATCTTTGTTTTAAAAGGGCCAAATGTTTTCTATCTCCAGCAAAGAGAAAGGCTGGGATAATTTGACATTACACAAGACCAGTGTCCATGTCTCACTCATGTGGGTGGGTGTTGTGCACACCCTAATCCTATAATCTGGCATGCACAACACCGATCTTGCACAGTCATGTTTCCATCTTTAGGCAAGAAAACTAACCTACCTGCAAAACAGATATATTTTTAAAAATTAGCTGAATTATTTTTCAATTCATGAAAGCTATAAAATCCCCCTCTCCACAATGATGCATATTTGTCTCAATATTTTTTTTTAAAAAAAATGCAACAAAAAACCCTCAACCCCAGCAATCAGCTGCACCGAGGCTGCCTTTCTTTATTACATGCAAACAACATATTTTGCTGCTGAAATTTGGTGGGGGCCAACGGTGAAATTCAACAGGTTCTGACAGGTTCTGGAGAACCGGTAGTGGAAATTTTGAGTAGTTTGGAGAACTGGCAAATACCACCTCTGGCTGACCCCAGATTTAGGTGGGAATGGGGATTTTGCAATATCCTTCCCCTGCCATGCCCACCAAGCCACGCCCACCAAGCCACACCATGCCCAGCAAGCCATGCCCACAGAACAGGTAGTAAAAAAAAATTGAATTTCACCAGTGGTGGGGGCTATTCCTTGTGTTCTGGTAAGAGTAAAACTCATTTGTTTTACCTGTTTAGAGATGGATCCATTTCTTATTTTGGTTCCTTGAAGCATGGTGAATGATGCAGCTGCTTTATACATCATTTTGAGCAGGAATTCTAGCTGTTACGCCTTGAATTACATCTCTTGAACTCTATGGGTGGGCTTTGCTGTGCCCAAATATGATTTTTTAAAAATTTATAATTGTCTGTCAGTAGAATATTATCTGTTTGGTTCTGAGGTTTTCTGGACTTTATTTTGACAGAGGATTATCAATAATATTATGGAATGTTACGTAAATTAAGGCCTCCTAAATGGATTGAAAGAGACACACATTCAGAGACAGCTTTTCAAAAGAACAGCTTAGTTGTGTAAATTAAAGTTGGATGGCTGGAAAAAGGCAAGCCCAAGAAAGTTTTAATAGTGATTTATTGTAAATTTTGGAAATATTTGGATGAGCTGGTTTAACTCAGCTTGATGAAGATAGACTGGTCAGAATTTCGACACAATAGCCTGAAATTACCAAACCCAGTTTAGTTCTCTGTTCTCCTGCTAAAACATGATTTACCCATATATTTTCATATTCTATGCTTTTTTTTACTTGATTTGTTTCAAGTCCACATTATGTGCAATTCAAACATATGCTCTCACATTTGCAAATATATTCCATTGATGACTCAACCTATCCTAGCAATGTTATATAATATCTAATAAGGAAGTGGAGACTCACATATGTTTTAGTATACAGTAGTTTGTGAACAATTAGCCATCTATAAAACTCAAAAGACATTAAAACAGAAGCTCTTAATGTAATGAAATGGTAGAGATGGCAGATAATCTTGTGGGACTGTTCAATGACCAGGAAATCCACTCCTGTTAAAAAATTAATCAAGTTCCTTTAGAGAAATGTGATATTCAGAATCAATATTTATATTCAATAAAAGTAAAACAGTCTCATGAGACTTATCTGAAGAATAGCAAATGCTAAAACTAAACATTTAAATTAAGCTATTTGGTTCTCTTATACTTTAAAGCAGTATAGGTAGTACAATCTTAACACTGAAGGGAAAAGTGGCTTGACATAATTTCTTATAACAGAGGTGACATGGTTTGTCAATTTGGAATCAGTGGGTGTTCCCCTGCCCTTGTTCCTATTCAAAATTATTTTGGTTTAGAAATATGCATTAGGAATACTTTTGGAGATATTTCAAATATTTTTCTTTTCCATTTAGGGGCAGCTCTACCTTGGAGCAGAGTGAAATGATTATACAAGGCAGCTGATTGAGAATAGCAAGAAAAGGCAAAATCTTTACATATTCACTCTGTTAGGGCTATTGTTTTTGCCATGGAGACAAGAAAGACTTGCAGTCAAAATAATTTGGCTGGCCTTGGGTCTATTATGTACTTTAACTTTGGAAAGGAGGAGACATTTGATGATCACTTCATGAGGCCTAAGACGAGATCTTCCCAGATTCTTCCACTATCCTTTATGGATGTTGTGATATCCATTTCCATATAAATGAAGAGTCTGGACTTCTTGCAGGAATAACCTTACAAGCATAGATAGCATAGACAGCAATAATGTGCTCTATTGTCTATAAGCAAATAAGTCTTCTCAAATGTACAGGCCTGAGGTGGGTTTCAGCAGGTTCTGACCAGTTCTGAAGAACTGGTAGTGGAAATTTTGAGTAATTCGGAGAACCAGTAGTAAACATTCTGACTGGCACCGCCCCCATTTATTCTCTGCCTCCAAAGTCCCATCTGATCAAGAGGAAATGGGGATTACAGTATCCTTCCCCTGGAATGTGGAGGGAATGGAGATTTTACAGTATCCTTCCCCTGGAGTGGGGAGGGAATGGAGATTTTACAGTATCCTTCCCCTGCATGCCCACCAAGCCACACCCACCAAGCCATGCCACGCCCACCAAGCCACGGCCACAGAACCAGTAGTAAAAAATTTTAAAACCCACCAGTGGTACAGGTCTTTTGTGCCGTCCCTTATAATGTCACCAGAAGGTGTGATTAAAAACACTTTCCCTAGCTGCAATATTAAGGAGCATGATCTTATACACATCTAAAGTATTAACACACAGTTATATCAGTTCATGTATTTAAAAGAATAAATAGTGTTGTCTAAAAACTCTAGTTCTCAATCTGATGAAATCGGGAAATCAGATGGCATAGTCACCAGTGTGATGATGCCTCAGAAACATCAATAACAGGTAAAAATCTTTGTAGGGCTCAAATAAGTGTGATGAGTTGAGTCAGCCTGAACAAAGCAGCCTTTCTGAAGGCAGTTAATTCTGCCCTCATTCACCTTGTATCCATGGGTACATAAGAAGAGTATACCATCATTGTATCTCCAATACCTGTTATTGGACATAAGTAGCCAAGATAAGCTTGCAGGCAAAATAAATCTTTGTAAATAAGCATATCAGTTTTCCAAAATGGCAGCTATTTTTTTTCTTAAAAGATAAGGAAAGAAGTTAATGTTGCCAGGTGTCCACCATTTGAGCGGACAGTCCGCTTTTTTCACATTATGTTCACTATTTTTTTTCACAAAATAGTGGACATTTTTTTTATTCAAAAGCTTTATGATGAAATTAAAAAGTAATTTAATATTTTACATATTATTATAATATATTTGATGTTTTGAATTTTAAGTAAAGTTTTGAAGTGATTATTTTAATACGTATTAAAATGTTTGTAAGAAAATATATAATTTAATTGTAATTTTTTTTTTTTTTTTACTACTTAACCCAACCCCCCCCCCCCCCCGCGCGCTTGTCCACTATTTTTTGGAAGCAGACCTGGCAATCCTATCTTAAAGAAGTAGGTAGTTTTCTATATGTGTCTTATATTGATTAAAGATATACAGCAGATTAATGTGGACAGAAAAAGGTATACCACTTAGTTTCAAATATGAGACTACAAAAGGATATCAATTTTCAAATTGTTTATTATAAGCTAGTTTCTGAACACCACTGAAAGCCTCGGTATTTTACAACACAAAAACACAAAACTCTAATCTTCCATAACCTCGTGCCCTAAATTCTACACAGTTTATGGACAGGTGTGAATGGAATTGCTCAGTTGCTCTCAGCTGAGCAGAAAACAAAATCTCATTTAATATTTTCACTCGTCAAACCTTGTTGCCCATAGAATTTTGAAATTTTGCAGGTTCTTTATGAGAACTTCTATGACATGCATTAAATATATAGGATATTCCCCTCCAGGAACAACTTCCTTTTCAGAAAAGGGGATCTATCTTTCAGAATTTCTGCATTTACTTACCTAGGGACAAATGTCTCTGGAGATTCTCAGTCATCCGTGTCATGGTTGTCCCAAAAGTGCTTTTTCAAGAGGCAACTGGACAGTCCAGTTGCCTCTTGAAAAAGCACCTTTGCAACTACTTAGGGCAGTGATGGCTAACCTTTTTTTCCTCGGGTGCCAAGAGCGCATGTGTGTATGCGACAGTGCGCGCGTGCATGCCCACACCCAGAATGCAATGTCTCCCGCGTGCCCCACCCCCTGCGCATGCACGTGCGCCCCCGTATTTCCCCTCCCCCCTGTGCATGCATGTGTGACTCCCCCGCCCCCAACCCTGTGCTCCCCCACCCCTGCCACACATTTGCGCACCCCCCCGGGGCCATTTTTGGTCCCAGAAGGCTTTAGGGAGGTCTGCTAGGCCCAAAATGGGGCATGGGGGTGCGCCACATCCTCCCAGCCCCCTGTGCATGCATGCATGACCCCCCCTTGCCCCCTGCACATGTGTGCATGACCTCCCCTGCCCAGTCCCCCCCCATGCACGCGCATATCCTCAGACCAGTCAGCTGGCCAGTGGGAGGCATGCACACATGTGCGGTGGAGCTGACCTAGGGCGATGGCTCACGTGCCCACAGAGATGGCTCCGTGTGCCACTTGTGGCACCCGTGCCATAGGTTCATGGACCTAGGCGCAAGTTAATTTTATATAGCTCACCACAAAATCCATAATATGGAAAATTATATACCTTCTCCACTTCCCTTTCTCCCACAATGAAAACTTCCTTTGTTTTTTTTGAAAATGTAATAGGTTTGACCTCTCAGAAGGAACTACTATGACCAAATATAAAAATTACAGCTTTTATTTTTTCTATTTAAAGATATAAGCTACCGTATATGTTTTCCAAGGCAAAGCTTTAGTAAGCAACTGGATCAGTGGTGGGTTGCCACCGGTTCAGACCGGTTCGCAAGAACCGGTAGTAAAACCGGCGGGAGGCTCCGCCCACTGACCCGGAAGTCATCAAAGTTGATTCGCGCATACACAGAAGCTTCTGCGCATGTGCAGAAGAATGTGCGGGCATGGGTGCAGGCGCAATGCGAACCAGTAGTAAAGGTAAGTAGAATCCACCCCTGAACTGGATGTATCCAGTAAGCTCACAGAGCACAAATGACCATCTTCTAATGTTGTTCTCCTAAGATGCTAATACTTAATTATTCCCTGTGATTCAGAATATATATAGCCATGGACTAGAAGACCTCCAAGGTCACTTCCAACTCAGTTATTCTGTTAAAATTAGGAACCACTGATAGCTGAATCCTCCATAAATGTGTCTGGCTTAAATCTTAAGTCTGATGTTTAGACCTGATAGGACTGTTCTAGGAAAAGCTCTGCTATTTTTGCGGTAAGTGACTAATATGTTTATCCTTCTGGATATTGAATTAATTATTCCAAATGTTCTTCAATTTCTTTTTTCAACCATTGTGAATATTTCCTGTTTCTGACGGTTTTGATCCCTTAACCATGTTCCATAGCATTCAGTGACTGAAATTAATTTGTGCAAGTGACGAAGAGGAAATAGGGTAAGTTCAAACTCAGAAAAGATATGATTGATTTAGACATTTCTTGGCATTTTTAATGGATGTTGTATTTCCTTTTGCTCCATGAAAATGCTAAGATCTGACACGGTTTTTGACTTCATATTCTCAATTTTACTAGTTAGGGTTGAGTTATACATTATTGTGGCATCTTTTCTTCCCTTCCTGTAATTCTCGAAACCAACTTTCCCCTTTTTTCTTCATCCCCTTATGGATGCTGAGCATCAAAATATAAAAGGTATTTCAGGATAACTTTGAAAGTTACTTTCATTTTTGAAGAATTACTTGCAAATAAAACCAGACTGAGAAAGTTAATTTCAAACCTTATTTCAAACTGTAGCAGTGGTGGAATTCAGCGGGTTTGGGACAGTTCAGGAGAATTGTTGTCAAATTGTTGGCTGCCCCTGCCCTCCCCACCCCTTCCAGGAGTCCCCATGTGCCATGTTTTCGCTCCCAGGAGACTGCAGGGAGGCCTACTAGGCCCAAAACAGGGTCCAGGGAGGTGCGGTGCAGCCCCCCGCACCCCATTTTTGCTCCCAGGAGGCTGCAGGGAGGCCTACTAAGCCCAAAATAGGGTGCAGGGGGCTCCCAGGGGGGTGCAGGAAGCAGAGTGCTGCCTGTCACGCCCCCTGGCCACGCCCACCATGGCCACGCCCACCATGGCCATTAGGGCAGAGAACCGGTTGTTAAATTATTTGAATCCCACGCTACAACTGAACTGTAGTGTAGTAGAAGCACACGACAATTACCAGTCATGCTGGAAAGCAATTATTTTAATTAGAATGGGATTCATTTTTTAAACGCTCTAAGGAATTTCACAGTAAGCAGAATATCAGGATATGATAATATTAAAACATGATAATATGTCCTGCACTGCATAGCTTCTTGAATCATTCCAAAAAACCTTCCCAAAATTAGGAACATCTCACATATTTTTTTCAAAATGGGGTATCTTTGGTGTGTAATCAAATGGACAATCCATGAAATGTTGCCGAAAATGCAATCAGCTGATATGATTACACAAAGTATTTTCAAGGCAAAAGAAAAGAGAAACAGAACATCTCCACAAGCTGTTTGATGCACCAAATGTAGCTCAATTGCCTAAATAGTTGAATAAAATGCTTTTGAAAATCTATAAGAAAAAAAAATGAAGCAGCTTTTTATTGATCTGCATAGTCCTACCATTATTAGTAATGAGCCATTTACAATGAAATATCTTCCTGCTGGCACAACCTTTCTTGGAAATACAGTTATCCAAGAAACTATATCATATGTGTACTACAGCAAAATGAGATGATAAGAGCTGCCAATAATATTTTTATTCCATGAGGCAAAAAGAGAAAAATGTCACATTGGACACAAGTTGACCATGGGGGGTTGGCTAATTTTTAAAATCTTCCCCCATATGATTGCAATTAGGTTTTTCCATATGCAACTTATATCCTTGCTAGGAATCCCTTTCTAGGGACCACTATCAGAATAAGGAGGTTTCTGTCAGGGATGAATATATGACTTCAAGTTAGGAATTCCAAAATACACTATGGCTGCTTTCCATTCACCAGGAAAACCAACCGACTTGTGAAATGTATGCTATGTCTCATTTTATTTGCATTGAGTTGATCTGATCTGATGAGCCAAAAACCCACGAGGACTGCGCCCTCTGGCAGCAGATGTTAAGGAAGAAGAGCGCCTCGTTGCCAAGGAGACAGGATTTACATATGCTGGAAGAAGCCTTAACAAATAGCAGAAAATATATTGTAAGAATGGGGAACTCTTCAGGTGGGAATGGAAGGGTATAATCCCATCAATTTGACTTTAATGGCATTTTAGTATCAAGGCCCCGGAGGAACCAAAAATCTAAACTAGTGTCAAAAAAAAACAAACGCTTTTGTCATGGCCAAGTAAATAAGTTGATGAGGAAAGCAAAGCACAGGTAATGCCAGAATACCCCCAACCCGGACAATAAATAACAATGAAACATACGTCCTCAGTACTCCAGGGGTTCAGCCAAACTGGCAATGTACCTTCCCATACTATGACCGTAAAAATGTTTTCTCAGAGTTCTCTTTGAAACTTTCAGAGTCGGGTCTGTTTTCCTGACTCTGCAGCTCAGCCAAACTCATGGATTTAATTGAAAGAAACAGCTGGGAGAAGAAGGGGGGGGAACCATCTTTCAGAAAGAAAGAGGGATTTGCAAGTGAGCCACAAAATATTTCAGAGGGGTGCCATTTGCTTGCTTCCAGCTTTTACTGTTGTGTGCCGTTATGGAAAAATAGCTGATGCTCCAGTTCAGAACCAGGGGTCTTATTTTGACAACAGACATCAAATAGACCAAGATTTTGAGGTATAAAAAGAGCCAAGAAGTTCAGGAGTCAGCCCAGATGTGTATTTCTTTTCAAACCTCAACAAGGTCTTCAAGGCAGTGTATAACTGAAACAATGAGAAATAATTAATCCCAGAACTCTTGACAACAATAGATAAAGTCCTCCAACTTGGACACCCATATGTTAGTCCTTACCCCTTTTGCTTTCTTTTTAACTACTTATTTTACCTATGTGTCTATAATCCCATTCTCCCGAAAAGTTTTCTTCTTTTTCAAATGTTACATTGCATGCACAAATGATGCTTCTAGAAACAACATGATTCATACGCAGCAGTTGAATTAGGTTCATTCTTTCCTGCATGCATTCAGGGAATGTATGGGGTATTCAATGGATGAATGGAGGGATATTCCCACTGTCATAGTTCCTCTTCAAATCAAAATGGAGTTGCATTTCATAGGTAAAAGTGGCTCCCTTTGTCGCTTCTTATAGCTCCCAAACTTGAATAATGCTTTTTTGAAACCATTGTCGAATTCCCCAAATCATTAATTATGTATCTTTGGAATGTGATGCCAAAGACTCTTCTAAAAATGCCAGAATGGCAAAATGGCATCTTTGTAATCTCAGTTGGGCCCATAGATATACAATATTTCTTCTATATATATGTCTTAAAAATTAGGGGCCATATTTCAATGAATTCTTCACTCATTCACAGAAGAAACGGTTGATTTCAAGAATTTCAGGATAAGATTAGATTGCGCAATGCTGTGAGAATAATTTTTTTGTTCTGTTTAGCATTGGTCAGATTGCAACACACATTGAATATGCAGATTAATTTTGGGCACCATATTTTAGAAAAAGAACAAAAGAGAAGAGGAGATTATTTAGGAGCTGTTGTGTAGAAGATGAATTGTTCAGAATTGTTCCAGGTGACAGGACAAGAAACAACGATTTAAATATATTTATTTTATTATTTTTATTTATTTATTTATTTTATTTGTTTGATTTATATGCCGCCCTTCTCCGGAGACTCAGGGCGGCTTACAATGCTTTTAAGCAATAGCCTTCATACTTTTGTATATACCTGCTTAGTAGGGTTTTTTGGCCCCCTCAAGCGGTGTTCTATTTTATACAAAGTCAGCTTATTGCCCCCACAAACTGGGTCCTCATTTTACCTACCTCGGAAGGATGGAAGGCTGAGTCAACCTTGAGCCTGATGAGAATTGAACTCGTAGTAATTGCAGGTATCTGGCAGCTAAATACTACTTTAACAGTAGTTTAGTCCACTGCGCCACCAGGCTCTATATATTCAATAATGGAACAGACTGCCTTTGGGGGTGATGGACTGTCCTTTGTTGGACATATTTAAAGAAAGAAGGGAAAACCATATGTCAGATTTGCTGCAGTAGCAGATAGAATAGAATAGAATAACAGAGTTGGAAGGGACCTTGGAGGTCTTCTAGTCCAACCCCCTGCTTAGGCAGGAAACCCTACACCACTTCAGACAAATGGTTATCCAACATCTTCTTAAAAACTTCCAGTGTTGGAGCATTTACAACTTCTGGAGGCAAATTGTTCCACTGGTTAATTGTTCTAACAGTCAGGAAATTTCTCCTTAATTCTAGGTTGTTTCTCTCCTTGATTAATTTCCACTCATTGCTTCTTGTCCTGCCCTCAGGTGCTTTGGAGAATAGCTTGACTCCCTCTCCTTTGTGGCAGCCCCTAAAAAATTGGAACACTGCTATCATGTCTCCCCTAGTCCTTCTTTTCATTAAACTAGACATACCCAGTTCCTGCAACCCTTCTTCCTATGTTTTAGCCTCCAGTCCCCTAATCATCTTTGTTGCTCTTCTCTGCACTCTTTCTAGATGCCTGCACTGAGCAGCGAGTTTGGCTAAATGATCTCCAAGGTGATTTCCAATCATTCTATTCTATTATTGATTCTATACTTAGTAATTTTTTTAAAAAAAATAATGTTTATTTTTCCATTCTCAGAATTGAGAAACATCCCTGCAGTGAATTCCTCAATAATCCTCTGTGAACATACATTAGAATCTTATTCTTTCCAAATATTGAAAGTATGGTTTGTTTGTTTATTTATTTATTTGGTAGTTTAGTTTATCGTTTGCATTCTATTTGGGCTTGGCTGAGAAGAAAATTGTCTTTTTCAGAGCTGTTTCAAATCACTCAGAACATTTGTTCTATAATGACTGGAAGAGTTTGAAACCTGTAATGTCTTTTTAACCTCCAGTTTACAAGTTAACATTCTGTAGGAGGCAAGATTTAAAGATCATGGAAAGTTTCTTAAGTTTTAAAGAAAAGTTACTCTCATTGAAAAGTCTCATTAAAAAGTAAAACCAGATGAGTCTAAAATATGATTTTTTTAAAGATCTCTCCCTCTCCCTCTCCCTCCCTCCTCCCCCCCCCTCTCTCTCTCCTTCTCTTGTCCAGAGACAGCTAAATAAGAAGGAAGGAAAGGAGAAAGAGAGATGCTTAGGTAAGTTTTCAACTGGAGACCTAAGAGAAGAGAATTCTTAGGCATTAGGCCATACTCTACAACTATAACCCCAGTTACAGCATTGAGGCTGGTACTGAGTTCAAGAGCTGTTTCCCCGCCAATATTTTCCAACTAGAATTTCTTCCAGCTTCTATACTATTTATTTTAAGTAAACTAGCTTTTGACTGGAAGGGACATCTCTAAGAATCATCTTTCCTCCCTTCTGGGTCAATCGATTAAAAAAAAATATCTCCCTCCTCTGTGAACTTTTTTTACATATATTAGAAATACAGGTAAAATAAACACTTTAAAGTGTTTAAAAACATGCTAAGCTTTGAAGAGACAGTCCAGCAACCAGAACCATTTCTTGTCCCCATCTTTCCGAAATGTCCTCACTTTGGTTCTGCCAAAATCTCCTGTAGCTGACAGCTTCAGCCTTTATGGATCAGGTTTTTAGCCCCCTCTTTTCTCCAGCCTATTTTAGCATCTTTCTCTTTCTCATCAAGTTTGCTTTAATGCATTCATAAGTTTATTTCTTCCTTGAAATCTCTGTTCTGTCCATCTTATACAAATTTCATTTAAGCCCGCATAGAATAACATCATTTTGTCAACATCTCAGCCCATCCAATAAATTCTGTCCAGATGAAAGAAATAATACCACTCCCAATGCCCAACTCCATGAAGCCAACAGCTTACCCAAATAAATATATTTTGTTCACAATAGAAGGATAACTGAATTCCCCAGACTTCCATTTGCAGAGACTTTCAGAACCCTAGACTGCAGCCCCAAAATAATTCTCCCTCTTACTGACACTCTTGCACAGCCCCCCCCCACACACACAACAAAGAAAAAAAATTGGGGGAGGGGGTATCTAAAATCGAATGGGTCCATAGGAGACCCATAGGAGGTATTTCAAATAGTCTAGACTATTCAAATAGTCAAATGCACACATCAGGATAAATCCAAGTTGTTGAACAGTCCATCCTGCAGGACAAATTTCCATTTTGCCAGACTTGAAATAAACACCTGAGCATAATTGTGCTGATCCATTTAGAGATGGAGGAAGATAATAATGTTTAAAAGGGGATGTCACTGCCAGGGAACTCTCCTATAAATGGTTTTGAGCCCACTCTTCCAATGTTTCATTATCCGAAACTCCTTGAAAACCACAAGGGTCTGTCTGATTCTTCTCACCAGGAAAGTAATCATCATAATTGACTTGAAACATTCAAGATCTGCTAAAGCTGACAACCTCACCTACTAAAGTGACAGGAAAATCTTCCAGAGGCATCAAGAATTCATTTAAGATCCATCAATCTCATAGGGTAGATTTTCTGAATTGCACTGCCTATTCTACCTCCAGATCCACAAAAGTCTGCCAAGCAGTGATTCATTCATGAATGAAATGATACAAATGTGCTTCATATCCAGACCATCACCATTTTACTCAAGAAGAAAAGCTGGTTCCACATGAATCAGGATTACATGGAGCCATGATATTCAAAGCCAATCCCAATAAGGCAGATTCAAGACAGGAAACTGGAATATACCAATATTTTTTTTTTTAATTTGATTTATATGCCGCCCTTCTCCGGAGACTCAGGGCGGCTTACAATGCGTTAAGCAATAGCCTTCATTCTTTTGTATATTTTATACAAAGTCAGCTTATTGCCCCCACAAACTGGGTCCTCATTTCACCTACCTTAGAAAGGATGGAAGGCTGAGTCAACCTTGAGCCTTGGAGAGATTCGAACCAGCAGAAATTGCAGGCAGCTGTGTTAATAACAGGGTGCACTAAACCCCTGTACTATCAAGGCTCTTGATATTAGGCTAAATTTCTTTCAAAAAAAAATACGGTGGCTCATATGACCAATGGTTTGTGCTATGTCAGTATAATTTCTATCTGTTAAAAAAAAAAAAAAGCTTTTTCAGAGGAACACTTAAAGTCTCTTTGTTTTATCATCACCTTGATTGAACCAAATCAATTTTCTGTCGAAATAAGAGTACTCATTGAGTAATGAGTACTAAAAACAACAGTTTTCTGTCAAAAAATAAAAGTTATGTGCTATATACTATAGAAAATCTAAGATGTTTACATTTATGTATCATTTTCTCTTCTGGTTCTGAAAATAACATTGTGTCCTCTTACATAACATTTTTTTCCTTTTCCCCTTACAGATTATTACTACTAAGGATTTCTCTACATATGTGTCCATATCCATCTGCCCAACCACATCCTAAGGGACCTGCAGAGAGAAAATGAGAGGAAAAACACTTTTGTAAATGTCTGTGCAAGTTGTTCCACATCTACTTTTCTTTGTCCACAATGAAACTAAAAACCTATTAATTTAAATTTTGCAGTAAGTATTCAAATCTGTGTTCGGTAAGCATGTCCCTTTCCCAACTCCTGACCACATGCCTGCTGGAGTGCAGAAGCTAAAGCACCAGCCATCAGCATTTGGGGCTGATTTCCTCTCTTCTTTTAGGTTCTCTGCGTATTTGGGTTCATGCGGTAAGCTCTGCAGTTTTGACAGGGATGTTTGTGGTAGACCTTCATAGCTTAGAGGTGACAACATGACTAAA